>NC_137796.1:9649100-10871600 GCF_963383645.1 Muscardinus avellanarius
CTCAGTTCCCTTCGGGCTGCAAGGGAACGTCATTCATCTCTGCCCTGTGAACTCTCTGGCTGCGCCCACAGACAGAGTCCGGGCTGAGTTGCTATTTGAACGTTAACTCTGTAAGATGTTAAAACTCTTGTCGACGGCTGATCTTTCAAGAGAAACGGGAGGGTTTTTGAACATTTGGGACAAATTAACCAGTTTGACAAAAGCAAAACAGTCCTCCTTTTAAGATGAAGTGTTCCTTAAGTGCCTATCCTGTTTCCAGCCCAGACCGGACGTTTCTCCTCCCCTGTCGACTCTGAAGGGGCACTGGGACCCAAGTGTGTGCAGAAGAATCCGCACCCTGGCTCTCCTGCGGGTCGCACTCTGTAGAGCTGAGTGATGAGGCTGTGATAACAATCTCAGTGGAGCCTGAACTCAGCCTGAACCAGGAGACTTCTGCCTCTCTTACCATTACTTTAGGTGACTTTGGGGTCCCCGCGACCTCCCCTCCTCCAACCATTTGACTGCTTTGTCTTCCTTTATTTCTTCTCCAATCATAAGCCTGATGTCTTCCTGGCATGGGCCCAGTTTTCAAGAATATTCATCAGTCCCCCTAACCCTTTTTTCCAGGATCCCTTCTCTATTTTTTAGGAGAAGTTGCATGCTACTTGCGGTTGGAAGGAACATCACAAGGAATCCAGCAGATGGGCGTCTGCGCCCCGCAGCTGTTAGGAGATTCCCATGGTGGCAGGCTCATCTGCTGGCTGCCCTCCCTTTGATTAAATACTTGAGAGGATGTGAAGCTCACTATCTAACAAGATGAAGTCTTCTCTCTCGGGACAGTGTCAGCTGTGAATTTCGACGGTGACAGCTGACGGCAGGGCATCTCCCTAACACTTATTGACATCTGGAACTCCTCACTTGCTCATTCATTGATAATCTGGTCCTTCTTCCTCCCAATAGATAGATGCTCCCTCAAGACCACTTGATGTATGTTTGCCTCCTCCCATGTTCTCATTGAGTAATAGCGGAATCCAGAGATGAGAAGGGAAATCAAATGGTTCATTGCCTGAGGCAGTCGGGTCTCCTGGTGGACAGAGTTTATATCCATATCTATATTTTATCCTCAGCACTCATTCCAGAGTTAAGGTAGATTAAGCAACATGATGTCGTGGGGAGAATGAGGATTTGGGAAACAGCTCTATGTTCAAATCCCACTTCTTCCACTTGTCGGGGTCTTAGGTAGTGACATTTTCTGTTGTTTGGGGTAGGGAGGATTGGAGGTAAATTGACAGTCTATCTTCAAGCTATATCTCCAGACCTTAATTTGATGTTCTTTTTTATTTTGAGACAGGGTCTCACTAAGTTGCTTAAGTCTAGGATCCTCCTCTTTTAGCCTCCCAAGTACTGGAGTTACTAGACACCATTCTCAACTAGGTAGTAAATATTTATGTGGTAAAATTGCTTCAAGCCATAAAATAAGTTGAACCATAGGATAGTGCCAGCTCACATGACTGATGTAAACATTAAGAGAGATTTTTCTAAATGATTTAGTGGTGCTTGCCACATAGTAGATCTCCAGCAAAGACAAGAAATGAAAGGGAGGACCATCCACCCATCTTCCCCAAGCAGACTCTGTCTTTCCAGAGGTAAGCCGACCCAAATGACCCCTTCTTTGGTGTCTGACAGCCATTTTAGCATAACAGGGTACCTAAGAGTGAACTCAGGGTTGAAGAGATATCAAGATGGTGGCGCCTCTTCACTTTGGCCCTAAATTTTAAGTTATAATTAATTTCAAATGTATATTTATTTTCCTCTCCCTCCGACTTGTGGCTGCCTGGAGTTTTAAACTGTTATTCTTCCAAATGTGCCAGGATCCTGGATGTCCTGCACATATGATACATTCATCCTCTCCTCTCCTCTCCCCTACTCCTCTTCCATATTTTTCTTCTTTCTTTCTTTCTCTCTTTCTTTCTTTCTCTCTTTCTTTCTTTCTTTCTTTCTTTCTTTCTTTCTTTCTTTCCTCCTCCTCCTTCCTCCTTCCTCCTTCCTCCTTCCTCCTCCTCCTCCTCCTCCTCCTCCTCCTCCTCCTCCTCCTCCTCCTCCTCCTCCTCCTCCTCCTCCTTCTTCTTCTTCTTCTTCTTCTTCTTCTTCTTCTTCTTCTCTTCTTCTTCTTCTTCTCTTCTTCATCTTCTTCTTTGTCATCTCCTCCTCCTTCTCCTTTTCCTCCTTTGTTCTCTCTCTCTCTCTCACCCACCTACCCACCCTCCCTCCCTCCCTCCCTCCCTCTCTCTGAGATTTGTCTGTCACTGCCCCAAATGAGGAACAAATCACAGGCAGTTTAAATCTCCCACTGTAATAAACACCAGATCTCCCAAATGTCAAAGAGCCTAGTCTTTTGCAAAGTCTTTTAACTTGTGGCTCATATTTTAGACAGGGGGGGAAAGTATTCAGCGACAGAGACATCAGAGGGGGGATATTGTGGGAGCTGATGAAGTACTCATTAGGTCAACAAGTGGTTTGGGTGAATCTCTGCCACGCAGCTGGGCTGTGAACATGCCTCTGGTCTCTGGGGAGCCTGCCAGGGGTCTAGAGCTCTGATTGGGACAGCGCCAACTTCTGCTTTACGGTGCACTGTTAGCTGCTGAGTAACAGAGATTTTCGCCACTAAGACGTTTCCAGAGTGGAAGGCCTTCCAATTTCTCCCAGCGTGTCAGCTTTCCAGAGCCCCAGGAAACCTCATGCATGTTCTCATTTTGCAAAGCTATAAGGCAATTTGACCATGACTTCAAACTATCCTTTTTCTTGTTATTGGTATTGTTCACAGGAAAGTCTTTCGAAGTAAGGAGATGGGGGGAGGATAGGACCAGGAGTCGATCCTTGGCATGGGTCTTTCATAAAATTATTATGACACTTAAGAGAAGTGGCTTCTAGACTCGGGGCCCTCATCTTGTCCTCTGTGACCCGAGGAAGACCTGAGAATGTGGTCTAAGAATATGGTCTGTGCTTTTGGATGTTAGGGTTCACTCCAGATGTGCTCCACCCAGAGAACTCAGCGACAGTTGGCTGAATAATGATCTCCAAAGATGTCCACATCTAATCCTGGGCACCTATCAATATAGAACCTTAAGTGGCAGAGAGAACTTGGCAGAGGTGATCAAATGAAGGATTTTGAGTTGGAGGAGATTAATCTGGATCATCTAGGTACATTCAGTGTGATTATACAACATTTTTTTTTAGGGGGGGAAGCATTTCTGAGGATTGAATCCAAAGACATTCTACCTCTGAACTATGCCTCCAATCCTTCTATTTTTATTTTTTATTTTTTGAAACAGTGCCTTTGTAGGTTGCTGAGAGTCTTGCTACATTGCTAAGACTGTTCTTGAACCCGCAATCCTCCGATTTCAGCCTCCCAAGTACTGGTTTTATAGGTGTTTGCCACCGTGCCTGGCTTATGCAACTTGTTATGAGAGGGAGGTAGGAGAGTCAGAAAGAACAGATGCTGTTGAAGATGCAGAGAGAGGTGGGAGAAATAGATACGGTGCTGCTGGCTGTGGAGTTGGGAAATGGGCCCTGAGCCAGGGAATCCAGGTAGCCTGGAGTCAGGAAAAGCAAGAAAGCACGAGAGCCTCCAGGAGGGATTCTGTCCTGCTAACCCCCTGGTTTTAGGATTTCCAACCCCCAAATAATACATCTGTACTGTTTCCCGCCATGTACTTTGTAGCACTTTGTGACAGCACCTCTAAGAGACAGATAAGCACCTGTATATGATGTCCACACTGAGATGTTTACCTAAGGTTTCATCTGAGGGAGGATTTCTGTGCCTAGAAGTGTTTGAAAGTCATTGAAACTGTTGGGCCCCGAGTTTATTAATTTCTGTTGGAAACAAGCTCATTCTTAGTCTCCAAGCTCTCCTGAGGATGACCTGACCCTCCCGCATTACCCCCACCCAGGCCATCTCATGCCATCTTGTCCCCAAATACCTCCTGGGCTAACTTCGCCCTTGACACTGGCCCACGTGGCACTGCTGTCCACACACTTCATGCGACCATCTGGGTGACCTATTGGGCTGTGTTCTGGAAGGGACAAAAATGTCATGTATCTTTGCAACCCCAAGGTGCACTGGGGTTCCTCTGCATGGAGGCCTCCATCAATATTTCCTGGCTGGTGGACTGAGATTAAAAGACCTGCATGCACTTTGTGACCTCTTCTGGCTTTGCCCAAACTCCCCTTTCTTCTCCTTTCAAAGTTTCTTAATCTATTCCACAATTATTTTCCTCTCAAATCTCTGTTTAGTTTAGCTGTGTACATGTCAGATTGTGTCTTTTCTTCCAGTTTTGAAGTGAAAATTACTTATTTCTTGTCGAAATCAAGACAGTCTCCAGCTCTTAGATTCTTAAAAATGTTACTGTGGCTACTTAAAAGTGTAAGTGTCTTAGCAGGGTGTGGTGGTGAACTCCTGTAATCCCAGTACTTGGGAGGCTGAGACAAGAGGATGTACATTTGAGGGCAGCCTCAGGAACTTAGTGAGGCCCTCAGCAACTTAGCAAGATCCTCCTTCCAAATAAAAAAATAAAACAAACAAAGAAGGTTCACAGGCAGCCTCAGTTACTTAGTGAGGTCCTCTGCAATTTAGTGAGACTCTGTTTCAAAATAAAGAATAAAAATATGGCTGGGGGTGTATCTCAGTAGTAGAATGACCCTTTGTTCAACCCTTAGTACCGGAAAAAAAAAATAAAATAAATAAAATAGGGCTGGGGTGTAGCTTGGCGGTAAAACATTACCGGGTTCAATTCCTAATATCACAAAAATAAATAAATAAATAAATAAATAAATGTAAATAAATATGTTCAGCATGATAGTATATGCCTATAATTCCAGGATTCGGGAGGCTGAGACAGGAGGATCTCAGGTTCCAGGCCAGCCTCGGCAACCTAGTGAGATTCTTAGCAACCTAATGAGACCCTGTTTCAAAACACACAACAAAAAGAAGGTCTGGGAAAGGATGTGCCTTGCAAGTAGAGTACCTCTGGGTTCAATCCCCAGTACCACAAAAAGAAAGAAAGTAATACATATAAAGTTCCGAGATGTTATTGAAAGAAATCGAGGGCCCGTGTTCCTGCTGTTCAGAGGTGACAGGGAGTCTGAAGCGGGGACGCATCAGGGAAGGAGTCTGACACGTGGCCACAGGGCAGACGGGCCGCGCTCCGCTGGGATGTGGTTTGCATACCACTGGTGGTGTGGAACTCTGGAAGGAATTGAGCTGGGAAACTTGGAGCACCCCCAGAGGGCGGGGGCGCGATGGATCCAGACACTCACTGAAGGCGAATGGGTGGGGTGTGATCCCAGAGAGCAGACCGGGCCCCAGAGCAGTTGGTCAGAGGGAAATGGATTTCAGGTTTTTACTAGGAATGGCTTCTGTCTCCAGGAGGAAGATGGAGGCTCAGTACTAGAATTGTGATGGAAATAGCCTCTAGGTGGAAATCTGGGGGTGTAGCTCAGAGGTGGAACACCCATGGGCGCAATTCCTAGTGCCACAAAAATAAGTAAGTAAGTAAGTAAATAAATAAATAAAGAAATAAATAAATATGCGCAGCATGGTGTCACATGCCTGTAATCCTAGTATATGGGAGGCTGAGACAGGAGGATTGCGGGTTCAAGAGTAGCCTCAGCCATTTAGCAAGACCTTCCTCGATTTAGTGAGACCCTGTTTCAAAATAAAAGAAAATTTAGAAAAATGTCTGAGGGTGTAGCTTAGAGGTAGCATGCCCCTAATTTCAATCCCCAGTGTCTTCCTTCCCCCAAAAAATGTCTTGGTAGAGACCCCCAACAGCCCTTCTACTCTTAGCTCCTCATGTGATGGGCTCTGGAGGTAGCCAAGGCCGAGTCTTGAGGACAGAACTCAAATTCACTCCCAGAAACTGTTCTACTCTGCGTCACATCAAATACAAAAAGGCTTAACAAATACAAAATTGTTTATATTTGTAGGCTGGTTAAAGCTACACTCCAATCTTGGCTCCACCAACTGCCAGCCACGGATCTTGTAGAGGAAACTGTGGCCCAGGCAGGTTAAATAACTTGCCTTGTGAAAACTGGAGGAAGGCCATATCATTGTCAGGTTAAATAAGGCAGCATGTGGATTCATGCTTGGCACACAGTAGGTCCCCAAGCATCACTGTAGGTCAGTTTGCTCACGTACTGGAATGACAGCTGTGCACCACCAGATCTGACTCTATCTAGCTCTATAGCCAAGGACTCGCCCATCTGTCTTTCTCTCCCCTCTGCTTTATTCCAGAAATGACATGAGTTGATATCCTCATTTCTTTGCTAAGTGTATACTTTCTTTCCTGCCTCAAGAAGCATAGCACAGAAGGAGCTTTAAAGTATCTTTCACTAAATGCTAAGAAATTTTCTTCTCATTTTTCTGTCTACATTGGGACAAAAACTCGAATACTGAAAACATTTGGTTAGCTCCATTTTGATTCATGACATAAAGTGATACTCAGTTTGAGAGCTCTGTTTATAAAATGTCTCCTCTACTAGAAATAAAAATGGATTGTGATTCTTGGCATGCAAATATTAAAAGTGAGTATTATCTCCATTTCCCACCTGTTTCTTCCAGAAAATTTTGAGGTCTTTGACTTTGCTTCTTCTCCTTCCTTTCCTTTGCTGCATCCTATTATACATTTTACTTTCCATACTTCAGTCCTTGAACCCCCTCTTTAGCCTTGCTTATTTTCATTTTTGTGGTATTGAACCCAGGGGAATTTCATCTTTGAGCTACACTCCCAGTGCTTTTGATTTTTATTTCAAAGCTAAGTTGCCTTGAGTCTTGCTAAGCTGCTGAGGCTATTCTCGAACCAGCAACCCTCCTGTCTAACCTCCCAAGTACTGGAATTACATGCACACTCAACTATGATTTAACTTGTCTTTACTTAAATAATAGTTTAAAGTCAACTGGCCATCTTAATATACAGATTTGTAAATAAATTATTTAAAAGAAATTTGGGAAATGGTGCTTTGGCCTCTAGGAGTCCACATAAAATTAGGAATGTTCAATTGGGGAGATAGAGAAAGAGATAGAGATAGAGAGAAAGAGAGAGAGGAAGAAGGAGGAGAAGAAGAAGGAGGAGGAGGAAGAGGAGGAGGAGGAGGAGGAGGAGGAAGGGGGAGGAGGAGGAGAGGAGAAGAGAGAGCTATTGAGTTTGTAATAAATATCTTTGGTTTTTCACAAGACATAGGATAGGCATTGTAAAATTCTAAAGAATATGCCTGGATTATAATATGTTGACCAAAGAAGTTGTTATTCAAAGAGGTTGATGGGTTACAACAGCTGGGGTGTTTAGAGGACCTGGATAACTTGGGAGAAGAGTATTAAACATAGAAATTTCAGTGGAAAAGAAAAATCCCTCAGTTGGAGCCTCAGTTGGAGTAGAAGGAATTAGAATGTCTGATGCTTGCTGGACCAGGTGGGCATCTAATCTTCTCTCCAGTCTCGGGAATCTATGATTCTATTCAAGTATACATTCAATTCACAGAACAGAATTCCCAGATAAAACCAAAAAGTTAAAAAAAAAGCATTTGACCCTCGAAACAACAGCAGTTTTTTAGTCTTTTAGGACTTTATTAGCTTAATTCTGGCCAGTTATTTTTTATAGCTTTCATGAATCTAATTCAAAACACATTGAGAAGCCAAGTTTTTGCTAGGCTCGAGAATGTAACTAATAAAAAGGCAAACACTCCAAGCTTGCCAAACACTGCAAAAAAGAGGTGCTTGAGACCAGCTCTAATGTGAGAAGTTGTAGAGCCTTCTTTTTCTTCTCCTTTGGATAGGAAACACAGGGCTTCTATGCTCTTGGAGAAAAGGGTCTGAGGTCACTTAGCAGTGACTTTACAACCACCATCATCAAATGGGCAGAACTTTCATACGGTGGCAATGAACTAGATATAACCCGGGCATGGCCTTTTATTCTGGGGACCTCCATGCAAGGAGATACTTCTCAAGTTTAATGTTCTTTGGCAGCCAGTAAAACCTTAAATCCTGTTGAATCACTAGACCCTCACGGTGGCGTCTCTAAGGTGCTATTGAGACATAGGTGGTCACAGGAAGGCGTGCACGAGGCCAGGATGGGAAGGCCTGGTTTGAGGACCTTCATCTTCACATTACTGTCCAGGGTTTCCTTCCTGTTCGTCACAAGAAGTGCAACATATAGACCTGCATGGAAGCCAGACTCACAGAGAACCCACCTGCCCATTCCTTTTGCAAAGTGATGGAGAGTTTGGCTAAATGGTTCATGGCTTCTCCAGTTCCCTCCTCCATAGTTCCAGAAATTATATTCACAGTAGAGATTTGCTTGTGCGGAGCTTGATTCCCTTCCCTCTAGCTGACACACAATAAATGTATTACAATCTCAGTTTCCCAGTGAATTGCACAGAGTTTGGAGAGACCTTCCAGGCTGGATTGCAGAGAGAGAGAGAGAGAGAGAGAGAGAGAGAGAGAGAGAGAGGGAGGGAGGGAGGGAGGGAGGGAGGGAGAGAGAGAGAGAGAGAGAGAGAGAGAGAGAGAGAGAGAGAGAGAGAGAGAGGGAGTGGTAAATAACCTCCCGCTACACCTGTTGAGAAGCGGATCTTGTTTCTGTGGCTTCTGGGTGGGCATCTCTTCAAACCATCTTTTAGCACCTCACACTGGCTTGCTCCTTTAGCAGGCAGGGCTTTCTGTACATCTCACTCCCCTACATTAGGTATTTTTCTTGTCCTGTTCACCTGCAGCACGTTCTCCAGACCTGGGCCCAGCCAGCTTCCTGCTTCCTGTCTAGCAGACACCCTTTGTTCTAGGTACACCCTCTGCCTCTCTTTAAGAATTCCATTTGCTCTAATCAGTGATATTTACTTTGACTATGATGTAGTTGGCAGGAGGGCTTCTGTCTCTTGGCATTCATTATTTTCAACACTTTGTATAATGGTCAGTGTATCCCAAGAACTCAAAAATATTTGTTAAATAAATGAATGAGCGAATGAAGGAATTTGTTCTAATCTGCCCCCATCACTGCCATCAGTGGTTTCTCTACACTTCTATGGTATTAGTTTTATCCTATGAAGTGGGGATAAGAATATCTATTTCTCCTACCTTATGCAGGTTTTGTTTGGGTCATATAAAATATTACATAGTGTTTGCCAATATTTGAGTAGAAACTCAAATATTAAATGAAACAAATGACTGAATCTTATTTATTTTTATTTTTGAATTTTGATGCTGGGGATGGAACCCATGGGAATTATACTTCCAGGCTACATTCCCAAACGTTTTCATTTTTTATTTTGAAACAGGGTCTCACTAAGTTGTGGATGGCCTCACTAAGTTGTAGAGGCTGGCCTCAAACCTGCTATCCTCCTGTGTTATCCTCCCAAGTACTGGAATTACAGTTGTGTACCAGCACCTCTCAGCTAATGGCTGATTTTTAAAATGTTTTGTTGCATCTTAACTTTGTGCTGTTCATTCCTTCATATGTATATGAATATTTTACATGCATACATATTTTACATGAAAATATACGTAAATATTTTCACCCAAGAAATATCTCATTCTAGATCACTTCTTTTCTTTTCCACTTAAATTTCCCTGCTTGATATAATTCTCCCAAATTCTCCAGGTCTTCTAGGCATGGCCTCATAGAAATGGTCATCCTGTCTCTCATTCCTATGTCTCGGATAAGCCTATGAATTGCTTAGCAGCACTGTTCCCCTGGTCCCAACCATAGTGGGATGGATTACAATAACTGTGGTTGCTCACATTTTGGAATGTTCTACAACAACAATGAGAACAAATGATTAAAGCTACTCAGCATAATAGGGCAGAATCTAATGAACATACTGAGTGAAAGAAAAAGTACAAACACACACACACACACACACACACACACACACACACACACACCACATGGTTGCATTCATATAAAGCAAGGGACACAACTAGCTTACATATTAGAGTCAGGATGGTGGTTACCCTTGCTGGAGAAGGGTTTGGAGGGGGCAGAGGCAGAAGGAACCTCTGGATCACATTCTGATTTTATTTATTTTTGAATCTGAATGCTGGTTACATGTGTCCATTCAGTGTGGGAAAACCCACCAACCTCTGTCCTTCAGAATGGCCTGATTTTCTCTGTGTAGACTGTACCTCCATAAAAAGTTCAGGAACTATTTTTCCATTCATGATTTGAAACAATTTCTACCTCAACTCTGTGATATTTGGCAGGGAATGTTTAGTTCCATCTTAGAGAAGCAGAAAAGGATTCTTGGAGAATAAATACTTTTATGAAACACTCATAAGTTTCATGAAGCGTGCTCTAGCTGTGATTGAAACCCAGGTGTTATTCGTCTGGAATTCGTTCTGCTAGACCATATCGTCTTTGGTAGGTAGCATGATACTGTTTTAATGTGCACATCTCCCAGAGGCCCAGTAGGTGTGGGCTGATGATGGAAACCTCAGGCATTTGCTGTAGGGCTCATCTTGGATTTGGGGAGTCTTTCTGAAAGTCCCCTCAAGCCTGCCATGTTGGTGGCTGTCTGCTCTACTGTTCCCCATTTCTAGCTGAAGTACAGTGGTCTGTAACAGAGGTCTCTCCTCCTTCCACATCAGCTGCTGATGGTCACGCAGGGAGATCCGAAGGAGCCCCAAAGACCGAGGCAGTGACATTGATGACATATGTTGGAGAGGACACAGTCTAGCAGATGTTAAGCAGATGGAATGTCTCAGGCGTGGCCAGCCAGGCCCCAGATGAACTGATTCTGTTTGCGTTCCTCAGTCCAGCACCCCATGTGCTGAGCTTTGCCATGGGAAGGCAGAACCCTAGCTCACACCTCATCACGGGGGCTAATGGGGGAGAGGAGATTTAGCAGGGCTCTTTAATGACACAAGGGGTTGGTCGGTGATGGGAAGAAAAAGGTTCCAGATGGAAGTAAGCTGCAGGAGTGGTCTGAGTTCACAGGCAAACTGGCTGCAGGACCCCGGGGGTTTAGAAGGCATATAAAGGGACAGGGAAAGATGAGAGCAGTGTGCCTCTTGAAATAGAAAATGTGGCAGGATTAAAAATTAGGATATTATTTTAAGGGGTATAGCTTGAGCCTCTCAACTCCAGGGCCAGACTCCAGGCCTTCTTAGGGTCCAGATGGAAGCGTTCTGTTTTTATCACCTGCTCTGTGACCTCTAGCAAATCATTGCACCTCTTTGACCATGAGTAAGGTACTAGAGCCCAGGGTCATGGTCCTGGTGGAGTTTGACAATGTCTCCTAGCAACCAAAGCCTGTTTGTGGGTAAGGAACAGAAAAACAAGTTGTAGGCATCATAAAAATATGTTCTGTGGAAGGGAAAACGAACATTCCACATTTCTCCTTGCAAAACAATGAACATGCACCTCAAAATATTTGACAGGTCACATCTAAATAAAATCCTTATTAAAGATAAATGCACAGCATTCTTTTGATTCCTTGTTTTGGGAATAGAAGTGATTTTTTCTTAATTTGCTTTAGGATTTCTTGATTTTTGTACTATTTTCTAATGTTGCATTATGTCAGGGGACTTGTCTTGGACCCATTTTGTGTGTGTGCAGGCTTTGTCGAAGACCAATCTATATTGTTGTCATCATTTCTTCTTTCTTATTTGAGGTGTCCTGCAATCTGGTTTTATTTTCCCAATAAAACAAATAAGTCATATTTTTATTTTTTCTCTTTTATAGCGTTCAGTTATCCATGAACATTAATAGAAGAATTCCCCCTATAATAAAGAAGAATCCCCCTATAATAAAGAAGAATCCCCCCTATAATAAAGAAGAATTCCCCCCTATAATAAAGAAAAATGGGCTTCTGCCCTTCCCAGAAATTCACTGATCAGAGTTCACGTTCCTTTCACACAAATATTCCAGCCTGCCAGGTTCTCAGTGTATTTAGAGTGACCTGGCACACATTTGCGGACATTCATCTTCTATTTTGAGCAGTATGCCTGAGTCCTTGAATCTCACTTATCACAGAGCTTGTTCTTTTAAATCTCTGGACGACTCCAGTCATCGTGATCAACATGGCGGTGCTGCTTGCTGAGACTGGGTTCTCCTCCGCTGGACCACTGCTTATTTTGGCTTCGGACTGGAGCATCACCATCAGAGAGAAAGTTGGGAGGGCAGCCTTTGACAGTAGTAAATTTGACTGTGCTTTAAAAAAAAAAAACACCAACAAATACACCCCATAGGCTGCCCCCCAGGCAAGACTGATTTCACAGTTCAGACTGTATGGCCTCAGAGTTCAACGTGACAGGACTGATGAACAGGGGAAGTGTATTTGGATGATAATATGAGGATAATTTGCAGTGGGAAATCATTTGCAATTGTGACAGATAATCCCTGGCACACCATAACAGAAAAAACTCGGCTCTTGTGAATGGAATTATATATGTTTGTGTCTCATAAACAAGGTAGAAGATACATTTTTAAACCATTACATTTGCAGAGTTCTCTCATTTTTAAGCTGCCCTCGTTAATAATCATAAAGAAGCTCATTTCCAAGCCTGGAATCCCATCAATCTCCCACATGTGACCTGATTATGCACTTTGGAGAGAATGGATGGGATATAGTTTCCTTTATGTGCACAACTTTTTTTTTTTCTTTTTCTTCATGTGGATGGCTTGGGATTGCAATGTCTGGGAGAACAAGAGAGAAACCAGTAAGATAACAAATGAGTGTTTTAGGAAAATTGGACTTTGGTTACTTGTTAAAACAATGATGGAATGAAGAGATAAGGGTTTCTTTTTCCTCTGTTCCTCTATACTCAGAGAAGGCGAGAAGGGAATACTGTTTCTGTGCTTACTCAGGAGCCTTACCATCATATATGGAAAAGCTGATGGGGAGACTTCACAGGACTTTTCTGCTGAATGCATGTGCTTATAAATGTTATAGAGTTGGCTTTTCCAGTTTGGGGAGGTTATCCAAGGGTTGATGGACAGGGGAATGGCTGTATATAAGAAAGAATGTGAGAATTCTTCCAGAATGGAATGGGGATGGGAAAAAAAAAAAAAGAAGAGGAGGAGAGAGAAGATAAACAGACAAGGTAGGCTTCTGTGTCCTTTCAAGGCTATCCCTGGAGGGGGACTGGCCATGAATGATCCCCCATGACTAAGTTATCTATGGTAGTTGGATGCTTAGTTTGGAAGCTCGAGAGAGGTGAGTGTTTTTGGTGGTCAAATGTGTGATCAGCAGAGAATCTGTTAAGAGAAGTCTTATGATCTTGTACTACTACCCTGGACTGTTCACAGAAACCCGGTACCCAATAGGAATACATCTTACCTAGGAGGAGTACGAGGGATAACAGAAGCCACCATGATGGGGCTGAAACAAGAGCCAAAGTCATCTTAGCATCCCATGTACCTGCTACTGCTTGACCACAGCAGCTCTGATTATTATTTGAAGGCTCTATGAAAAGTCTTGTCTCAGGAAGATATTATTTAAGTAAAAACCAAACTTTGAAAACCATTGCTTGAGTTCAATATATGTATTTTTCACAGAGAGAGAGAGAGAGAGTGCGCTAAAAGAAGTTATTCCTGCCATGCATAGTGGTGCACGCTTGTAATCCTGGGTGCTTGGGAGGTGGAGACAGGATCGCGCAGGTTCGAAGCCAGCCACGCTGGCTTAAGAGACCCTGTTTCCCAATAAAAATATAAAATAGGTCTGGGAGTGTAGCCCAGAGGTAGAAGCATTTCCAGGAACCCCAGTACCACCACCACCAAAAAAAAAAAAAAAAAAGTTATTCCCCAACTGTTAACAGGCAAAGGAAGATAGAGCCACTGAGTGAGACTTGGAGCAAGGCAAGTGGGTGGAAGGAGAGAAGAATGCAAATTGGAGGAGAGAGAGAAGAATGCAAAGTGAGGAGGAGAACAGGATGCAAAGTGGGAGGGGACAGAGCATGATGCCCAGGGTGGGAGGAGGAGCACCAAGGGAGACAGAGTGTACAAAGCCACTTAGCACATAACCAAGGGTTTCCACCTCTGCTGCTTACCTGTTGAGTAAGCTCACCCAATATGCACTTACTAAACATTTACAACTAGTGTATGCTTTGTTCTGAGTGACCCCAAAACTGAAATAATAGAATTTCTCTTTCAAGGAACTTAGGGTGAAATGCTTCTAAGTTGAGTTCTATCATCTGACAAAAAAAGGGAAACTGCCTGGAGGTCTCTGTATGCAAAAGAACACCTTGGGGTTTCACAGAGAGCATTCACCTGTCATTCAGAGGGTGAGGAGACCATTGGTGAACTGTAGGGAGAGAGGGGACTCTTGCAGAACTCTGGGGAACTTCTAAAGCTTGGACAGAGGCTGACATCCTTGAGTTATAAGGAAGTCTGAGGCCCTCCAGTTCAACTTCTACTCAACTGAGGAAATGCCTGGTGTTATTGCCCCAAGGATTATCTTCTTAAGCTCTCAAGGGACTTAGATGATGACATCGTTGGATGCTGTGTTTAATTCGTACCTTACGGTATCTTAAACTCATGCAGCCTTATAAAGCTACGATGATCTCCATTTTGTAGGACAAAAGCCGGGGATGTTTACCGATCTGTAGGGGCTGACTGGGCAGTAAGGTAAAGCTTGACAAAGAGCTGAGCAGTGAGCAGCTGATGCTTTGGAACCAGACAGGTCTGTGTTTGAATCCTGACTTTGTAATTTTATCATCGCACAGTTTGCAGAGACACTCTGAGCCTCAGTTAGCTGGTGTGCACAGTGTAGATCATTATCATAAACCAGAGTAAAGTTATTACAAGAATTAACTTAGGGTTACTAGACAATGTCATGAGGAACTTGGAAACATGATGTACTTAAGCCTTGAAAAATGATCTGTTTTCAGTATCAAGGGGAAAGAGAGAGAGAGAGAAAGAGAGAGAAGAGAAGAGAAGAGAAGAGAGAAGAGAGAGAGAGAAGAGAGAGGGAGAGGTGAAGAAGGAGGAGGAGGAAGAAGAGGAGGCAAAGGATGCTTGAGGCTGGATAAGTTCTTTCTTGTGAGGTTTGCAAGATGAGGGCCATTCTGTGCATTGTAGGTCATTTAGCTTTTTATTCTTTAGACACCGGTAGCACATCACACACACAGACACACACACACTTGTGACAAATAAAAATAAGACCCAGCTAAATGTGATGAAACACACCTGTAATCCTAGTCATTGGGAGGCTGAGATAGGAGGATCGCAGGTTCAAGGACATCCTTGGCAACATAGCAAGGCACTCAGCAACCTAGTGACACTCTGTTTTAAAACAAAATAAAAAATATATAAAAGAGTGGGAGTGTAGCTCAGAGATAGAATGCCCCGGGTTCAATCCTCAATACCCCTCCCTGCAAAAAAAAAAAAAAAAAAAATCTTCAAACCTTGCCAAGTGTGCCCTAGGGAAGCATCTGGCCCTGGCTGAGAAGTACCTTTGGCCATAGTCTCTGTTTCTTCCATGGTAGCAGCGCATGAGGCTCCACTGGAAGAAGCTTGGCCCAGACACTCCCAGCATCTCCCAGCTGCTTGCACAACTCCACCAGAAATATATAATACCCCAAGACTGTCTTTCCCCCTTCCCTCCCATGGTTATACAGTGTTGCCTTTCAGTTTTAAGCTCTGGGAATTTGCCTTTTCTCACTCGCCAAAGCCACAGCTCAGAGCAGCAGCCATCAGCAAATGATTAACACCGTCTGCCTATGCTGAAGCCATTGCACGATCACAAGGTATAAACATCCCCGGGACGGCTTGAACTTACTCTGTGACCTTGGTGAAAGGCTGCACAGCTTCTCTTGTTTTTTTGTTTTGTTTTGTTTTGTTTTGTTTTTCTATAAGAATTTCATAGGGAATATTTTTCTTCATTTTGTTTTTGTTTCCAGCTGTGAGAAAAGCTAACATGCTTCGTCCTCATGTCCCACCATCCCTCTCTCTGTGTCACCTGAAAGAGTCTGGGAATTTCAATGAGGGTTAGGGAGGTCCTAAAGCGATCACCTGGTTCAGAAGTGTCTGTGTGGACATGGAGTTCAATCTGTCCCGTGGGCGGTGGGGATGCCTTTCAGGGTCCACGTTCCCAGATACTCTTCTTGATGGAGGAAGAGTACTGGTATGGGCATTTGGGGAGGAGCTGGAGGGCTCTGATACTAATTAGACACCACACTAAGCAATTCTCACCATGGTCCTTTTCAGCCTTCTGGAAGGCATTACATGGAAATGGTGGTAAATACATCACAGCGAAAGTTAGCGAGGCTCAGAGCATCCACTGACCCTACAGCACAAAGTTTATCAGGCCTGTGGAGATTCAGCGCTAGCCTCTCTGATGCCAAATCCTGTATCCTTTGCAGCAGCCAACAGGATTTCTACACAGAGGAAAATTAATGTAATGGGATTTTATCCAGCTGCTTGCATTATTCCGTTCCTTGAATCTGAAAAGCACGTACTGCCTTCAGTCCATATGTAGACCCTTCTCTAAAGGATGATCAGGAAGACAAGACAGGAAGCTTGCAAGTGACCAGGAGGTACGAAAAGGCTTGCCTCCCTCCCCTTGCAGAACTTGTTATGCTCCAGCACCTGGCTCTCCTGATGATGGATGGCCAAGAAAGTTCAGAGGGAGACAGAAAACCAAGGACCTGGGGTTTGAACCCAGGTCTCTGTACATTTCAAGTCAACACATCTCTTCATGTACTCATCTCTGAAAATGGGAAGGACAGTCCCGCTTCATGAGCTGGCAGGGAACCCAGGACCAGGGGCACATTCTATGGATGATCTTTGTCTTTTTCTACTCTACCTGGCTATTTACCATCAGGCATTGTGTAGGTTTCTCCTCTCTCTTCTTCACACCGGCTGCCTGAACCTCAGCCCTGCTGGCTGTGGTGGGACATTTCTCTCTCCCTGCATTAGTACCATAGAGGTCCTGCCAGTTACTGCGGATGCATCCAAGAAGCATGCTCTTTCCCCATGACTCACCACTCTCCCAAAGTTTGTCCCCTTCCAATATGGGGGGGCCCCGTCTTTCCCCAGGTTAGCCATTTAGTCACTACTTCTTGGGGCTCTGTCCTCTCTTCTTCCTTCCTGGAACAACCCGTGCTGGGTGGGCTTCTCTGAGCATCGTCTTCTCTTTCTTAGGAAATGAAGTAATCAGCATGGACGTTCAGAGCAGCTGCCCTGTCTCCTTCCTCTACCCAGATTGGAATGAACAAATAAACTTCTTTTCTGCTTTATGATGGTGACTGTAGACACAAGAAAAAGAAATGTAGTCTCCTTGGGCAACCATGAGTAGGCATAAGTATTTTTTAACAAATACTTCTTTCTTAACAAATACTTTTTTTTTTTTTTTTTGCAATACTGGGGATGGAACCCAGGGGCATTGTATCCAAGCTACACCCCCCAGTCCTATGTTTTAGTCTTTTTGTGGTACTGGAGGTGGAACCCAGAGGCTTTCTACCTCCGGGCTATACTACCAGACCCTCTTTTAAAATATTTTTATTTGGAAACAGGGTCTCACTAAGTTCCTGAGAGCCTCACTAAGTAGCTGAGGCTGGCTTTGAACCTGTGTGATCCTCCTGTCTCAGCCTCCCAAGTGCAGGGATTACAAGCATGCGCCACCATGCCCGGCATTGTTTCAGTCTTTTTAATTTTTTGAAACAGGATCTCAGTGAGTTGCGAAGGGCCTCTCAAGTAGCTGAGGCTGTCTGAGAACCGCGATCCTCCAGTCTCTGCCTCCCAAATGCTGGTATTACAAGCGTGTACCACCACGCCCGGCTAACACATACTTTTATTTGTGCACTGAAATTATATATCAGAGTGAGATTCAATGATATAACGTGTGCACGGCTCTTGGTGTATTTCCTTCTGCACCCCACCCTGCTGCCCCTTCTCCTTCCTCATACATGTTAGTGAAATTCATAGTAATACACTCATACATATCATGGAATTGTTGAACTGCCTCCTTCCTTAGCCCTCCCTTTGCCCTGCCCCAATCCTCTTCCGTGATTCTGCAGGTCTCTCTCCATGTTATTTAGATTCCCTCGTGTTTCCAAATTTCTCTCTGGCTTCCGCCTATCAGGGAAAATATACAACCTTGACTTTTCTGAGACTGGCTGATCTCACTTAGTGTTATATTCTAGTTCCATCCAGTTTCCCGTAAGTAACATAATTTTGTTCTTCTTTATGGCTGAGTAGATTTCCATTGTATGGATATACCACATTTTCTTTATCCGCCCCTAGGACAAGCATGGCATATTCTTTACCTACTCATGATTCTAAGCACCCCATGCATTTTAACTCATGAAATCCTCATAAGAAATACAAGAGGCAAAAATTTAAGAAAATGATTATCATCTCCATTTTGAGATGAGGAGGCACCAGGAAAGGGTGACATTACCCATCTGAGGTCACTCAGGGTGGAATGGACCTGATTCCCAAGTCTGTGATCTTGGCCTCTATCCCATGAGAGCCTGCAAAGAAAGAGGGTTGTCTGAAAAGCCTCACAACAGTATAAACTCCATTAATTTATTACCAGGTATAAAATGTGACTTTTTTTCAGAGGTAAAGATAGAGGTTTATTGAGAAAAGTAGGGGACACATGTTCAAGAGAGAATGTGAGCCATCTCAGGAGGTGAAGAGATCCTTTGGTGTCTCCAGGGGCATTCTACCTCCAAGCTATACCCCAGCCCTATTTTTTTTATTATTATATATTTTTTTATTATTTTATTTGGAAACAGGGTCTCACTGAGTTGCAGAGGGCCTCATAAGCTGTCTGTGAACCCCAATCCTCCTGTCTCAGCCTCCCAAATGATGGGATTACAAGGATGCGCCGCTACGCCCGGCACATGTTTTTCTTTTATAGGAGACCCTCCCCTTCCTGAGAGGGTGGGTAGGGCCACATGGCAGTGGTGGAGGTCTGGACTCCCCACAGTCCTCAGGTTCCAGACACGAATGGTTGGTGGCTGGACAGGTGGTGCCTGAGCTTGACCTTACTTCTGGATCCTGTGTTTGCTAAGTATCTCAGGATTTTTGCTTAAGAAGGAAGCAGGCCCTATAGGGTAAAGATAAGTAAAATATAATTTAACGGCCTTATTAAAAAAAAAAAACTAAAATGGCCTGAAATTGAGACTTGCCGGATTATTCTAAGAAAATATACTTCTTTATGTGTTTGAGCCAGCTCTGAGAGCTTTTACCAGGGGAGCATTTAGAATTTGCAGACCACCACTGACGTTCCCTTTACTCTGAGCCTGGGGGTGGGAGCAAAGGCAGCTCCTAGTGAAGGCCTCATGGAGTTATTCTTGATGAATTCCATTCATCAGGCTTGGGGTGGAAATAGAGGAGCCCTGTTTTGCATTCTCCTACCTCTCCATACCGACACATTCAGAAACACCTGCCTGCCCAAAGGCATCCGTTATGCCCTGAGTTTTTCTCTTTTACTTTGCGCAAAGAGGTCTGGTGAAAGACCTTCAGGAGATTTGCTTGTGGATTTAATTAGTTGGTCATGTAAGATCTCAAAGCATATATGAAAACATTACTACAATCTTACTAACTTGGGTGGAGAGGGAAGAAGGAGCAGGTGAATATTGAGCAAAATAGGCCGAGATCTATGTGTGTGCATATTTTATTACCTTGAGCCTCTCTATAATGTACAATTGCAAGGGACTAATAAAATAAGTTTTAAGAAAAATCTCAAAAGTTGAGCATGGTGGCGCCCACCTGTAACTCCAGTACTTGGGAGGCTGAGACAGGAGGGTTGCAGGTTGGAGGCCAGCCTCAGCAACCTAGCGGGAAGCTGTTTCAAAATAAAAAATGATAAAAAGAAAAGTGGCTAGAGATGCAGCTCAGAGGTAGAGCACCTCTTGGTTCAATCCCCAGTACTAAATACATAAATAAAATCTCAAAGCAAGACATTCAGACTGCATAAGAATTAAGTACTTAACAAATATGAAAATGCACTTGTTTTTATTTTAAAAGTGACATGCTCATTAAAAGTGATTAGGGAAAGAAGCAAAGGTCCCCATGAAAGAATAAAAGTTAATCATAGTTCAAGCCATCAGAAATTTTTACTGTTATAATCTAGGAGTATTCTCTCTCTCTCTCTCTCTCTCTCTCTCTCTCTCTCTCTCTCTCTCTCTCTTTCTCTCTCTCTCTCTCTCTCATTGCACAAGTCTATTATATAAATTTTATTGGCATTCTATTGTGTTAATGGGCTCCAATCCTACTTTATTGTAACCTAATGCTCTATCAAGAGCATTTTCCCATTTCACTAAATAATTTCAACACCCTCTAAGATGGCCACCTGAATGGATAGATCATTACATGACTTTGAAACTATCACTCTGCTTCTTAGATGTCTAGCTTATTTCCTATGTTTATATCAAAATAATAAACATTTCTTTACATATGTTTTTGTCTGGGTTTTCTTCTCTTTTGTCTGTATAAATATTTTTTTTTCTGCAAAGCACACAAAGAGAGAGTTGTAAGTTTAATTTTCGTAAATAAATTTGGGGGAAGCAAGAAGGATGACTTTTTTGAAGGATTTTAGACATATTATGAATTTTTCCCAGAGAAATTATGCCATCTGTTCTAGTGTTCTTTTGCCCAAACTGACCTTTACAAATTGAGTTTATTTGATAAGAAAAAAAGGAATTCTCATTTAGCAAGATTTTGTTTGCTTAAAATTTCTGGTGAGGCTGGACATTTGTCCATATCATTAGACATTTTTTGTTTATATTTCTGATGTGTTACTTGAAGTTTTCTTTTGTAGTAGCCATTTGTGCATGTATATGAAATGTCCACATTTTTTTTCAGTTTTTTTTTTCCATTGAGATTTTGAAGCATTTCTTCTCAAAACTTCAAACAGCCACCACTGTCCCACATAATGAACTATAAAAAATGGTTGGGAACATTCAGTGAAATTTAGAAACAGGTAATTTTCATCATCTTTTGGAAAATGCTCTGTTTTATTGTTAGATAGTTAGATAAATATGTTAGATATAGATATAGATAGCTATGTTAGATAGATATGCTAGATAGTTCTATGCTGATATCCCCATACATCACAGGAAATAAATCTATCTCAGACTGTCTGACTCTGTTTAGTTGTTTGTAAAGATCTCTGTCCTTAACCTTCCCTTGAACTTTTCTGTGGGTCCATAGCTGTACGTTTTTTTAATGTCCCAGAGCATTTCCTTATTCTATGATGCATTTTTGTGCATATTTTATGGATGTTGTAAATTTTGAAATCTCTCTGAAACAATAACAATCCACTCTTTAAATTATCATGTATTCTCTGCATTATCTCTGTTTCTTCCAGGGTCAGTAATGATTCTATTTTATCCTCTCTAATTTTTATACTGGACACCTCAGTAGCTGATGATGGCCATTTAAGAAGGGTTTAGAGTTCTGCGCATCAGTCAGAGTCTGTGAACAGGGGCTTGGCATTGATGAACAGCCTGTGATTAGTCATCCTGGAAGTGCCAGATGCTTCCTAGTGCCAAGAAGGTTTGCTGTGTGGAGCGATGGCATGTGTCTGTAGCATCCAAATCAATCTCTCTGCCTATCACCCTGTCTTCATTTTCAACTCACATTGTGCTCCATCTGCTAATGATACCTGGTATTTACAAGTTCCAAGACTCCATAGGATCTTATCAGACCAACAGACTTCCTCCTCTGCAGTGTTCCCATCCACACCTCTGGGCTGTGGCTTCTTGCACCCTGCACAGCTGGTGTTTCCGGTTCCCGGGCTCCACCTTTCAGCCTCAGCCCCGATGGTAGCTCAGGGCTGCAGTGGACAGTCCCTGTGGATTTAGTGTCACTTCACACTAACAGCAAGTACGTGCACCTCAAGTGTGTGCAAAGTGACCTTCACCTTTTGTGCCTGACTTTTTCATTCTTTGCAGCTGTGAGAGATGTCCATCAGCATGCATGCGGATTTCCAAACTGGTTGCCCTCATTTACACCCCTACTAACGTATCCAAAATAATTAAAGTCAAAATATTATGGCGATATGTGCATATATCCCAGTTTATAGCAGCATAATTCACAAGAGCCAAATCATAGGACCAGCCTAGGTGTCTATCAACAGATGAATGCATGCATAATGAAAATATCACACACACACACACACACACACACACACACACACACGATGGAATTTCACTCCACCATAAAGAAGAACAAAATCATGTCATTTGCAGGAAAATGGATGGAACTAGAAAGAATTATATTAAGTGAGATCAACCAGTCTTAAAGTCAAGGGTCATATGTTTTCTCTCACAGAGAGAAAATAAGAACTGAAAGTGACTTCAGATAAATGAGGAGAGACAGTAGAATAGCGGAGGGGACTAGGAGAGGGAGACGGGGAGGAGAAAAAGAGACTTAATAAAGAAAAGAGCTCAAATGATGCTATGTCCATGTACGAAGGTATCACTGCCAATCTCACTAACGTATGTGAGAAGGGGGATGTGAGGTGGGACCCAGAGGAACTCACACCAAATGCTGTGTGCGGGTACATTCGTATCACACTAAACCTCACTGTGATGTGTAACTGCACTAGACCAGTAAAAATATATTGAAACAAACAAAAAGATAGTATTTGCTAGAACAAAACATATGAAGACTGTTTGATCCCTAGGCACATACACGATATATGTTCTCTTCTTCATATCTCTCTCTCTCTCTCTCTCTCTCTCTCTCTCTCTCTCTCTCTCTCTCTCTCTCTCTCTCTCTCTCTCTCTCTCTCTCTTCTCTCTCTCTCTCTCTTTCTCTCTTTTCTCTCTCTCTCTCTCTCTCTCTCTCTCTCTCTCTCTCTCTCTCTCTCTCTCTCTCTGGATGTGGATAAGAATATTCTCCTGGAAAACAACTTTCCATGATGGACCTACCTGCTCCTGAATGGCTCTCAATTCACCCCAAAACCTCAAGTAAATATGCTTTTATGTCCCCCTCTGCCATCCCCACTTTTCCTGTTCTTCCTCCTCAGTCTTCCTCAAGTGGTTTCTACTTTGACACATATTTGAAAGGTTGGGATCTCCCTCCCCTAACTCAAAAACATATTACAGATGAGATGTTTTGGATTCATATTATTTATTTTTCTTTAAAAAGCTGGTAACAATTAATCCCACCAAACTTGCAAACAATAGAAAATTTGATAGAAATTTTAGAAGCTGCAAAGGAACCCAAACACAGTCTCAAAGTGTTCTCTCACAATAATGGGATCGTCACAGCAAATGTGTTATATTAAGCTTTAAGCATCAACTTCTTGGGCATCATTCTGGCTAATTAAAAAAATACAGAAGAGTTTAGAGAAATGGGTGTGAGCCTCCAATGGTACAATGGAATTTATGAACAGAATTTACACGTACACATTTTCTCTGAGGTTTGCCCTAGCTTGGATTTCTCTAGAAGAAGACCCTGGGTAGATATTTGATTAGAAGTAGTTCTTTTTTTTTTCTGGGAAAGGAAAGAAACAGAGGTAAGAGAATGGTCAGGTGTGACCAGAAATGAAAGACAGCAAATAAAGGACTTATTTTCAGGCTAGTAATTCCTGGGACCACTGGACCTCCATCTCACCATGGAATTCAGGAGCCCTTCCATGGGACTGCTAAGAACCAGGCAGCTGGTATCCATTCAAGGACTCCCATTAGTCATTGATTGACTGGTGTCTCCCAGGGGATTGGCTTTCCGCACTCCCTGCCTGCTGTGTAGACAGGTGACAGATAAAGCGGGCTTTGTGGCCAGGGAGGGTCTGATGCTGAACCCTGTAAACACTGAGGTGGTGAGAATATATATATCCTTAATAGTTGATGTCCAACTAATATAAATCCTTAATATACATATATATCCTTAATATATATTCTTATTAATATAATATACATATATATATTCTTAATGTATATATCTTTAATATATATCCTTATTAATATAATATACTAATAGATATATTAGTCATATATATATTTATTAAAATTACATTAGTTAAATAACAACAGCACAATGAATACCCCACACAAATGTAAGCGTTTGCATATACTTTTATTGGTGCATGGTGAGTATTTATCATCATGAGGTTCGAGGCAATAGTAACACGCATGCTCACAGCCTTGGTATTTTCCCTCCGGGTCCTACCTTTCCCCTCCCCCTCCCTGTACATGCTGTTGAGTTGGTGTTGATAATTTCATAGATGTTGAACTGTCACCTCGAGGAATAAAACTAATTTAAATTTGATGTAGATGTGGGCTGTGAGCTGAATGTCTGTGTCCCCTTCCTAAGGTATATATTGTAACCTAGTCAGCCAGCAATGGTGTTGGGAAGTAGGGTCTTTGGGGAGGTGAATAGGTCAGAGCCCTCCCAAGTGGAAGGGTCTCTAAGAGGGACCCTGGGGAGCTCATTCTTCCCTTCCACTTATGAGGACACAGTCTCTGACCTTTACCACAACCAACCATGCTGGCACCCTGACTTTGGACTTCCAGCCCCCGGGGGCTGGGAGAAGCAAATTCCTGCTGTTGATGAGTCAGGTAATTCATTTCTCATATTCTTCTCAGAAAGAAAAAGCTTACTTGGCTCCGCTAGTTTTCCAAAATGAGTGGAAAGAAACTCAAGGAGAAAATGGAATTTGAAGCAATGATTTTCAGGGGCACTGATGATTCAGCTATAGCAGCTTGTTACTTCCCCCCAAATAAAACAAAGAAAAGGGCTGGTGTCTGGAGTGGATGGGTAATAAGCCATTGCCATTCATTGCCACCACTTTCAGTTTTCATGGAGTAGAAGTCAGTGATTGTGTGGGACTTTCTTATTCCTTAGTGATTTCAAGAGTTGATTATTGAACCAAAATATATTCTATTTCTTCCACCGAGAACAATTCTGACCAGATGGCCTCAGTGGTAGTCCAAATCCATCAGCTTAGCTGGGCACGGTGGCACATGCCTGTTCTTGGGAAGCCGAGATAGGAGGATCACAGGTTTGAGGCTGGCCTCAGCAATGTAGGAAGACTGTTTCAAAATCAAAAACTAAAAAGGGTCTGGGGGTGTAGCTTGGAAGTAGAATGCTCCTGGGTTCGATCTCTAGTTCCACAAAAAACAAAACGAAACACACACACAAAAATAAAAAACAAATACATCAACTATGAGAAATTTCTTCTCTGGTTGTTCTTTGCATGTGTTTATTAACGGATAATCAATTTCCTTTTTTCTTTCCCTTGCTTGAGAGATTATTAAGTTTTAGCCTTAAATACCCTCTATTAGTATGACTACTGATGTATTAGCTCTTACTCCCTCTCCTACTAATACTGAGATGCTATGATTTGGAGGTCGACTTTTAGTACTAGTATTGCTGCTGCTTTTACATCCCTACTAGCAGTACTACTGATGCTACTGATGCTGCTGATGCTACTGATGCTGCTGCTTCTGCTACCACTTCTAGTTGTCTTAATGTTGTTCACACAGTATCTTCCAGGGAGATACCATAGATAGCATATGCAAATTGTTTGTGTACTTAGAATGTTAATCCTCACCACGTTAAGAAGCGGGAACTGTTTTTGCATCATTTTCCAGGTGAGGGGCCAAGGTTGAGAGATGTTGACCTGTCCATCATCAAATGCCAGAATCAGAATTTGATTTTAGATGTGCTTGACAATCAGGCTTAGCTCCTAAGCCACTATCTTCCATGAATCTTTTTAAACAAACTCCTCTTATATCTGCTGTTCCTTGCAGAAGGTCAGGTTGCATGAGTGCCAGGCAGGAGTAGTGAGTGTGCTAAGGTGGGTATCAGTGATGTGATTTGGGAACATTTAAAGCTCATTGAATGAAGGAACCTGAGAAAATGAGAAAACCATAGAGCTCAAAATCAGGGTATAAGTGTACAACACTCCTCATTCTCTCGGACAAATCTCTTAACCGCACTGAACCTCAGAGCTGAAATAACAACACCTAATTCTAGAATTGTTCTGAGAATAAAAACAAAGATCTCTTCGTGAAAGCCTTTCATAAATTATATGCATTCGAACCATAAGCTATTATGGCGCTAGTAAATTTTGAGGCTGTGTGATGATTAGACAAAAATATGTTCAGTGAGGCTCATAAATAGACAATTAAGTGGTAGTTTTAAGAAATTATTTGGGAAACTTTTATTGTCCCTAAGACAATTGTCACATGAAATATATTTAGGAAAATTGTCACTTGACATTCCAAGTGGTCATGTGCTGTGTGAGGATAGCTAAATAAAGCAGAAAAAGTGCTGTCTCTTCATTTCCAGTTCCTGACTTGGTTCATCCTTGTTTTAGTGGGGTGAGGTTGGCGAGATGCATCCAGTCCCCTGACCTGTTGGCGTCTTCCCATCCTGGGTCAGACTCTTTTTTTTTCCTAGGTCTTGTGTTAAGGGATTTTGGAGCCTCTGAAAGATGAGAGAAAGCTGAGACAAAGCTCCTGGTGTTCCTAAGAATAAACTAATAACTATTAGTTTTGAATTTAATTAGCTTTGAATAAACTAATCATGATTTGTGGAATGAATGCATAGCTGTTGGGTTGTTTCTCTAATAATGGACTTAATTTCCTCTTTCTTACACTACTAAAAAGGGTAAGAAATTAAACTAAACTTATATTAGCTGGGAAAACCCACATATGGCACTGGAAGACTGTGTAATATAGTCCTTTATTTCAGATCCTAACTATAATTTTTATAGAACCTGTGGTGAGTGGTAATAGAATGGTCCTTGTATTGTTACTTCTTTCAACCTCACCCTCTGGGGAGAATGGGTCACATGTCATAGATTGAAGGCCTTCCTCACCTGACCACTCCGAGTACCCATGACCGGCAGAGAAATTCATCTGGAACTTTCCATCTTCTTTCTCCCTTTTTCTTCCACGGCCACTTGAACCATTTACCTGCTTTCTTCCTTTTCTCAGGGACTCCCTGCAGGAGTGTTATGCATCATTTTGGTCCACTTTGAATGGGGCTAGGCTGGGTTGGGAACTGAAGATTGTAGCCATCTATCATATGCAGGATCCATCCATAATCTTCACTGAACATGCCTGTCTTTGCTTTTTTGGGCAAAAGGGATCATTTGCTTGCTTCTAATTCTCTAAGTCTTCTAGTTCTTCCTCTATTCCATAAATCTTGATTTTTGTCTGATAAAAAAATCTATATTAGAGCTTGAAGAATGTTACTGACTGGAATAGAGCAAGTATTCAATAATTATTTGCTCAATGAAGAAATAACAGTGTAGATAAACTCTTAGTAATAAAGGATCAGGAGATTCAGCAATTCCTATGGAATTCCTTCCTAAACCCGGGGAAGTCTTTCTGAAATAAAATGAGTTATTTGAGCGGTTTTCTATTTTTAAATTCAAATTAATTGGGAAAAATAAAGAATTGATTTCAACTTTCTTAGTTGGGTTGACCATGTCAGTTTTTCCGCACAGATATATTGATTTCAACTTTCTTAGTTGGGTTGACCATGTCAGTTTTTCCGCACAGATATAATTTTCATTAGATCTAGTCTTTGGTAATATCTGGAAATTTAAATTCAGATTCTCAATATTTCATTTCATTGTAAGAAAGAGACTTATCACCATATGAAGTTTGGCTATCACAAAATTCTGTTTATGTAGTTCAGAGGGTGAACCTGTACATGCCAGAGTGAATTGAAACTGACCCAATATAAACAGATAGACCCTGGGTGTCTATTATACCCAGCCCTTATGTCTATCTCAGATTTTTCCTGTGTTATAGAAAGACAGGCTCAGATTACTCATTACTAAGTTTTGTTCAACGTGTGTCTGACCAAGGAGATATTTAACTTTAGGACAGGATTATATGTTATATTATTTGGACCTTTAACTATTTTATTTTAACATGAGTTGAAACATACCTCGGTATAATGTATAATCAGGTATATTAAGGAATTCATGGGTTTTACTTCATTTATTTGGAGAAACCACTTAGAGCTTAATTTTGAAATATATCATCTTCTAGAAAGATCTATCCTTAGATCTCTGAAGAAAAATGTGTGTTTCTATCATGCTAAACTTCAATATGATGTATGGTTAAGACGCACTGATAAAAGAATATTTTAAAAGAAATTGACATGGAAGAAGCTAAAAATGAATAAAGACATATTTTTAGTAAGATATGGTTATATCTATCCTTAGATCTTCTGACTAAAAGTGTATGTTTCTATCACACCTCAATGTGATGTACAATGCACTAATAAAAGCACACTTATAAGAAGAAAATCACATGGGGAAAGATAAAAATAAATAAAGATACGTCATCTAGTAAGACATGTTTATATCTATCTTTAGATCTTCTGGCTGAAAATTAAATGGAATCATTTTAGAGAGAATATTTGAACACCTTTAGAATAATAAGTGAAACATTAAACAATGACATTCCTTGAAAGTATCAAACTCCTTTCCTTATTCCCAAATGTTGGGATCTGAACGATGCCTGCTTTGAAAAGAAGTAGATGAACTTGAGACCTGAGGGGATGCACATAAGAGAGGCTCATAAAAATACCTATTAGTTTCATAGATAAACAAGCTAAACTCTGTGTGGGGTCCTGACGTAGCCTCCAACATGGTTTTAGGGTTAACAGGCACCTGGCTATATACTTCTTAACATTTTCCCCCCAAGTCTGTCTTGACTTGGGGGGAAGACGTCACATGCACACTTTCAGATTAGCCCCTCTGTTGCATCCTCTTGGGTTTTCTAAGCTTCTGCTTCCAGCAAACAAAATTTCCACACGTATCCAGCCTGTGTAGCTGCTGCATGATGCTTCTCATTTTTCCCCCCAGCTTTTACTGGCCAGCTCCCTCACTCCTGAATTATAACCCTCCTCCTCTGTTGAGCTGTAAATCACAGATGGAATAGTTAAAAGAACACAAAGAGTAATGCACGCCCCTTCTCTCCCCGGCTACCAATTTGTTTTGTGCTTTATTAGCGGCACCATCATGGGAACTACTTTAAGATGTCGCTGAGGCTCATGGAGTTGCCCTGAGATTCTGAGAAGGCTGCTCTTGCCAAGAAATGGACCAGAGAGATAAGTGTGATTTTATGACTTGGTTTTGCTGAGAACTTAGAGCAGGGGCCCTTTCTGAAAGGTCTGCATGTTTCAGCAGGTAAAAATTTGGCTTCCAGTCATTATGAGAATCAGAGGTACTCGGAGTCTCAAGTCTCAGAGTTTAGCACAAACAAGGTTGGTTTTCTTTCTTTTTCTTTTTCCTTTATTTTCCCCCTTTGACATTAGGGATTGAACTCAGATAAACTTTGCCTCCAAGCTACACCTTCCCCCTCACACCATTTTTATTTTGAAACAGGCTCTCTCTTGGTTTCTGAGAGTCTTGCTAAGTTGCTGAGGCTGGCCTCGGGCCTGCATTCCTCCTGTCTCAACCTCCCAAGTAAGGGATTATAGTAGGCAAGTGCCACCAGGTCAGGCATGATTTTTCTTAAATGGTGGTTTTCCAGAGCTCACTATTTCCCCACACATCCTTGACTGAAGTAGTATTGGCTAGTCCTTGCTAATAACAATTGTAGTAATAATGAAAAAGTAAACAACATTTATTGAGTTCTTTTTCAATCCATCAGACCTATGGTAAGCATTTTGTTTTGCATATATTATTTATACACTGAGAAAAATGTTAATATGATCTCCACTGTACCCACTAAGAAACTGAATCTCACACATATTCATGGATTTACCCAAGATCATGCAGGGTTAAATTTCTAAAGCTAGTTTCTTTAATTATGCTACTTAGCACCCTTGGAGCCAAGTTTGCCCAACTTGTCATACTCTGAGGTCAGCTCTGTGTCTATTCTGTGGGATTACATGGAAGAAGCATATCCACCTCTTTTTTCCAGTTTGCATTCTGTGATGATCTGTGTGTTTGTGTCTTCTCAAAATTTACATTAAAATCCTAACCCCCAAGGTGATAGTATTATTAGGAGGCATTTGGGGGAGGTTATCATTTCATGGGGTGGAGACCTCATAAATGGCATTTGTGCCCTTATTAGAAAGGCCTCAGGGAGCTCTCTTACTGTCCCACCATTGAGAAAACAAGAACGCTCCATTATTGAATCTGGAAATGGGCCCTCACCCAATACCAAATCTGCCAATGCCTTTGTGTTGGACTTCTCAGCCTTCAGAACTGTGAGAAATAAATTTCTGTTGTTTATTAGCTACCCAGTTTATGGCATTTTGTTATAGCAACCCGAAGGGATTAAGACATTCATTCTGAAACATTAACACAGCATGCCCATTCACTAGCCCATGATCCAAGATACTGTAGAGTGTCTCGTCTGACCCATACGGCTATTCTATAAAATAGATATTAATATTTTTATGTTACAGAAAAATAACTTGCAATATCTTCTGTAATTCCATTCTGGCCAGAGATGATCAATGGTTCTTCTGACCCAAGTTTCAGTTACTCTGAAAGAAGGACCACCCTTGGCAATGTTAGCACACATCCTTTCTCATCTCTCCATTTGTTAAGAGTTTTATTTAGTGTCTGGACAGCCTATGATAAAACCTTGGCTGGTCATCCCAGAGTTGATTAATATTTTTCAGGCACTTTGTATATTATCCATCTGGCACTTAATATACAAAGATATGCTATGGCCAAGAACCACGTGTCAGTGACACAGGCAACACCTGATTCCTTTCTGTGCTACAGCTTAGAATATCCCGATGTGTCAGATGTCGTATTCTGAGAAGTGCAAATCAGGTCATCTAGAGGTGTCTTTGATTAGGGGGAGAATGAACATACTGGAATCCATTTTCTCCTTCTGTCTCCTCTTTGCCACTCCTGGAAGTTTGTTTTGAACTCTGCTGTTGAATGACTCACATTCTGCCAGTCCTCCTCTCTAGCAAAGAAGTCTCTCTGCAAGTCTTAGGTCAGCATTCAGAGGTACTAAGTCATTTTTCCTACTGCTATTCTTGGATTCCCCCAGCAGGCCACGGGAGAGGAATTTCCCCTGGACACATGATTTACAGCGCTCTCAGAGATGATGGATTTTTAGTTGGGTGGTGAAGATGAAGTGCTCATCCTAACTACCATTTGTTTAGTGGTTACATGTTGGAAAAAAGGGATGTTCATTTACATTATGATGTGAGATTATGATGCACCAATAAAAGCACATTATAAAAATGTTAATGATGTTAAGAGTATGTTTAGCCTAGCTTTGAATTTCAGGGCTTACAAACTAATTACATTACCATTGTATTATTGGATTAATATGCTGTAATGTTTTAAATGTTTTGATAAACTCCTTTACTATTTTAAAGAAAAATTATTCAAACATAAAGTCTGTTGTAGATTTCTTTTATCCAGGAAGGAATGATGAAAAAAAAAAAAAAGTCCTGAGACTATACTTTGATCTTAAAGCTTAAAACTTTAGTGTACCTGGGCTTGTTGGCTCACGCCTGTAATCCCAGTACCTGGTAAAATGAAACAGGAGGATTGCAGGTTTGAGGCCAGCCTCAGCAATTTGTGGAGGCCCTGTTTCAAAAAAGTAAAATAAAATAAAGTTGGGGTTGTGGTTTGGAGGTAGAGTTTGAATGGGTTCAATCCACAGTACCCCCAAAAAATCTAGTATAGACATCATTTTGGATGGTCTACCCCTTTGATATCTCTGCTCATTAACTAAGTTTATCCTCTGGTATTCACCAGATCAGGACAATAGCCCATATCTTTTCTAGTGTTATCCTGGGGCCTGCACACAATGGATAATTTATCATTTGATATGCAAAAAAATTCTGAGGAAATTAGCTGTAATACAATGTGAAATTCTGTATGTGTTCTTATTCATTCTCTATATAAAATGGGACCTATCTCTTGGGAAAATATAAAAAGACCCTTTTCTCTCCCACCACTCAGCCTTCATGGACAGGGCATATTACAAGGTTGGAAATAGCTTATCCTACATAGTGCTAAATTATATCATGTCCACGGGAAAAATAATCTGTGTACTTTTCTTTCTCCTACTATCCTAACAACAACTGCTTACGCTTGGGCTTCTCAACGTCAGCACTACTGACATTATGGGCCAGATAATTCTTGGATATTGGTGGCTGTCCTGTGCACTGTAGGACATCCGGCAGCCTCTCTAGCCCCTAGATGACAGTAGCAACCAAAATGTCCTGAGGCATTGGCAAATATCTTCCCGGGTCCCAAATCACCCTTGTTGGTAAGTCTTATAGAGACAGCATCAAGAGCTCTGCTTACTGGAATTTCCAGTAGGTTGGCTTTTAGGTGAGGGCCCATGAGTTAGTCATCTCTCTTGCTGATGGGAAAAGGCAATGTGGTGCCATGGAAACAGTACTGAATTTGGGAGGGGTGTGGCCATATTTTAACTGTAAACTCTTTAGTAGTTTTTCTGACTTTACTACCTGTCTTGAAGTAAGGAATTGAGCTGGGAAATTCAGCACCATATTGGAAAGCATATCTGCCATGTGACATAGAGCTCAGAGTTGGCACTTTGTGGATTCCTATTAGATCATTTGTAGATGACGTCATTGATGGCTTGACTTGGGTTAGTTCTTATTAAAATGACCAGCTTTTGTAAAGATATGGAAGGGAGATTACTTTCACTTTTGAGGTTAGGAAACATTGCTTGGAAAACCTGAATGCCGTGCAATTTAAGGTTAACATGTACAGGAGGGACTTCATATCAGGACTTCTTACTCCAAATTAGGTTTACATTCCTGTCTTCCTAAAAAGACTTAAAGAAAAAAAAATGACCTGGTTTTGCCATTTCTTCACTTCATTTAAAGATGATGGGGAACTTACTGAGTAGGAATGTTTAGCAGTATGAGTCCACAATCATTATTTCAAATAACTTGGCTTGCAATGTCCTACTTCCCCATATAAACCTATTAAATTCCTACTCATTCTTCTGAAATAAGCTGGAATATCACCTCCTGAGAAAGGTCCTTGCTATCTCTTTGGGTTCCCAAAGTACCTGTGGTTTTTCCCTTTCTCATACTGGGAATTGAACCTGAGTGTATTTTATCACTAAGCTATACCCTCGGCCTTTCCATGTTTTTTTTGTTTTTGTTTTTGTTTTGTTTTAAACAGTCTTGCTAAGTTGCTGAGACTCACCCCTGAGATCTTCCTCCAAAGTTACTGGGGTTACAGGCATGCAGTATCACCACACCTGGCTCCTTTCCTCTTTATAACGCTCCATATTCTAATGTGAATTTGAGGGCACAAGGCCCTCTAAAAGATGATTTGGCAAAACTGGGGAGTTGTTCAATAAAAGCACCCCAGAGTTCATGAATATAGGGGGAAAGCTCAATGAATTCTGTTCAATTGATTTAATCAAATTGAAGCAAATGGGTTAAAGCTAATTGGTGGGCAGACGCGCCAACTCACTTTGAAAGAGCCCGAGAAGTTGGCTCAGAGAAAGCACGTAATTTTCACATCCATGTGCCTTTAAGAGAACTAGTCAGCTAAACCCAAAGCAACAAGGATGCTATAATTAACTCTGATTAGAGAATTTATTTTCGGTACTTTGTAGAGGGCTAGATAATTGTACTGTTTGTAGTGAACAAATTACTTATTATCTCTTTGAGGCATTCCTAGTAGGGCCAGGAGCCCTTTGATCATGGGGACGCATACACACAGGCGATCATGTATTCGTTTTACATATGAAAGCCTGGAGTTCCTTTAATCCTTATGGGACAGCAAGATTTATCAGTAGAAAACAGATCTGAACTCTCCTGACCTCACCTTGACACAGAAAGCCTTAATTCGGTTGTAACGACAGGACGGAAAGGCACAGGCTTTTAACTAACGTCAACACACTCTGGCACTCTTTGTAATTAATCAGGGCAGAAAATTTGCAGACAAGAGGGTAACATAGGCGGCTGCAAGTCATATTCCTGTCTAATCAGCAAGAGGACACACTTTTTCTTTACTCCACTTGGTGTTTGAAAAGCACCATCACTCGAACATGACAACTGCCATTGTTGGGAATCACTGGAAACTTGGTGGGCCTTTGAAGACCCTGTGTTTATTGCTGTAGGCAAGGAATGGTGATGTGCTTTGGTTTCAATTAGTTATCCCTAATAATGCCCTTCTAGAAACCGCTAACGCCAGCCCTCGGACTCTGACAAAGCCCGTCTCTATCAATTCTATGCATTATTTTATAACAAAGGCGTGTAAAAGCAGGAAAGAAAGGGATGGCTGAGAATATAAATTTTAAAAATGCGAGTGAGAGGTGGGGTGCAATTGCAAATGATTTTATTCGTGCAGCCTACAGGAGGTGGTTTTGCTTTGCCTGTTGTAGTGAGGGGCAGTCGAGTGGTTGCTAGAACGGTCTGGATAATTTCATATTTTCACCAGAAATTGATGGCTGTATGGAAGCTAACAACTTCAAACAGAAAGCAGCTAGTGTCTTCAAATAAATAGGATCATTGAGGGTAAATTCAGGGAGAGGAAGGAGGAGAAAGAGGGGGGAGACACTGAGAAATGAAATGGATCATATTATGTTATGTGCACATAAAAAGTAGGGAACAGCAAATCTGTGTAATTATACTGTACCAACAAAAATAAGTATAGTCATGCCAGGCGTGGTGGCGCACGCTTGTAATCTCCACGCTTGGGAGGCGGAGACAGGAGGATCGCGCAGGTTCGAAGCCAGCCACGCTGGCGTTAAGAGACCCTGTTTCAAAAATATAAAATAGGTCTGGGAGTGCAGCCCGGAGGTAGAAGGGCTTCCAGGAACCCCAGTACCACCAAAAAAAAAAAAAAAAAAAAAGTATAGTCATTAAATTTTAAAAGCAGAGAATACATCTCAGATTGTTAATAGGAAACTAATTCATTATTTTTTTGTGGTACTTGGGATTAAACCCAAGGGCATTTTACTTTTGAGCTACACCCCCAGCCCTATTTTATTTCATTTTTATATTTTGAAACAGGGCCTCATTAATGCAGAGAGCCTTGCTAAAGTTCTGAGATTGGCCTCAAACCTGCAACCCTCCTGTCTTAGCCTTCCAAATACTGAGATCACAGGCATGAGCCACCATGCCTAACTCATGGTTTATTTTTAATAGTCTTGATTACACAAAACAGGAAGGATGACAAGAAAAGGCAGAAGGACTGGGAGCTAGGGGAGCCCAGATGTTGACGGAAAGGAAGTTGTTGAGCCTCTCTGAGCCTCACTTGCAAAATGAGGGTCCTCATGCCTGTGCCAGGAGTTTATTTGGGAATTAAATGAAATCAGACTCATAAGGAGTCATAATATACTAGTGACTTAATAAATGCCAGTAGTTGTTATGTGTTTTATAACCGCGAGGAGCTCACTCATATTCTAAGAAAGAGACAGTAGCTCTAAGAAGAAGTTTCTGGGCTAGAAATATTAGGAAATGGGTACTGTAAAATTAAATGTATTGTAAATCAATTGTGTAGAAAGTGGTGGTATTTGAGATATTTAATAACGGGTATGGGAAGCAGAGTGGAGAAAGGCCATATGCCTGGGATGGGTTGGAGCCACTCTGCTAAGTCTAACCCTTGGTGGCTGGAGTTGGAAGCCCTTGGGTTGTAGAAGACCCGCTTGGTGCAGCTAGAGCAGCTAGAAGCTCTGTTGGACAGGGAAAGAGCTTGGGGAGAATGCTTGTTGATTAAGATATTCAGCTTCCATCATGTAGTCAATCATTTCAATCCTTAAATAACAAAGCTGGTGTTGCTGGTGCTTATCAACCCCATCTCTAGAGGACTTGTCTTGAGAATACTTCTGCCCAGGTGCTGTAGGATCCTGTGTCATGTGCTGAGTTTGTAGTGAGCAATGGCAGGGCCTCGGTGCCATTCATTTGAGACCCTTTATAAACCGCAGACATTTGCTCAGAATGAGGCTGATGAGGGCTCAATCTGACTCTGCTGTGATCTGCTTTAATATCAAGTAAAGCTCTCCTGGTCTGGGTCTTCTTCACCTATGTGGGGTCCTTATACTGACTCTGCCATACTCAAATGGTTCAGCCTTGCAGCAGCGCCACCTATAGGAACCACAGAGCATCCTGCACAGGTTCAAGTAAAGGATGCTGGACCAAGGGCATGGACCACAAAGATGCTTGTTCCTATTCCTCTTCCACACACTTTCCTCCTATGCATTAGCATCTTTACCTCTATCTGTGCATGTGCTGTAGAGAAGAACCTTTCTTTACTTCAAATGCACTCAGAAGATTTTTTTCTTTTTCTGTATTTTGTTCTTTTTAGCTCTTTCATCATTTAACTCAAATTAACTTCCATTGATCAAGCAAGCAAGAAAGAGGATTCTGGACTGATAATAAAACAATTTTCATTGGCTGGTTGGGTAAATAAAAAGAAGATTGGGTACCCGCATGAAAATATACATGATCCATTTATGTACAAAGTGAAGTAGTTGAATTCAGTTGTCACTTGATATCCTTTAGACCTAGTTCTAAGTCAAAATATAACCCTGATTTCTAGAAAAGATAATTTAACAGAATAGATGGAAGTGTAAAATAAATATATTCAGGATTTGGAAAATCCAATATTGTGGGACTGTTACAACATGAATGAATCTTCTACACATCATAAATAGAAGATCCCTGGTAAAAATGGGTACACAGTAAAAATTTCACATAAAGCGTCCATAAAGGGAAAGTTTAGAGAGAAAAAAAATAGTGATTTCCTGAAAGTGGGGGGAGGTTAATATTTATTGGAAAGAGGAATGGGGAAAGCTTTTTAGGATGATGGAAATGTTTTATATCATGATTATAGAGATGGCTAACAACATGATTAAACTCATCAAACTCTGATTTTTATTGTAGGCAAATTATATCTTATAACAGTAATCTAAAATATCTGAATAAGTAGTGAACAATGAATAGAGAACTTAACACTGTATGTTGTAAAAAGGATACAGGGTATATGCTATATAGACCATGCCTGGAGAAATATGCCCTGAGCATCTCTAATCCTAGCACTCAAAAAGTTTCAGAAGCATTTGGGATTTCTGTGTGTGTGTGGTACTAGGGATGAAACCCAGGGGGCAGTCTACCTCTGAGCTACACCCCCAGCCCTATTTTTTATGCTTTAGTTTGAAACAGGGTCTCACTGAGTTGCAGAGGGCCTCACTAAGTAGCTGAGGCTGTCCACGAACCCGGATCCTCCAGTCTCAGCCTCCCGGATGCTGGGATTACAAGCGTGCGTGACCACGCCCATCTTGGGATTTTCAGATTAAGGATGCTCAACTAGTAACATACATGCAAATATTTGAAATTTCAAAACAATCAAAATCTGAAATGCTTTTGGTCCCATGCATTTTGGACTATAGGTACTCAGTCACCAGTAGGCACTTACGTCTGCGTCTCCTCCTTCTCCTGCCTCCCTTCATCTTTTCTATTCTTCCTCCATCCCATCCATATTAGTTTCTGCTTGGCCATCCTGTATTATTTCCCCTCGGGCAACTCACCGGTACGGTGGTACTAATCTCTGCTAAAGTATGGCTGGCCATGGTATGTCCATGCGTGGCTGCCTTCAGGGCTCCTCCGTGAGGAAGCCTTGAGATGGTCCATCCACAGCCTTTGTGAGGGATGGATCCCCCGGGAGAGAATTTTTTCCATTCAGTAGACTTTGAAAGGAAGCTGTTATTAATTAGCTCGATGTATTCTTGGCCGGGGAAATGTTGTAACCATTTATTTAGTAGAAAAACAAACATAAATCTCCAGTGAGGCCCTTGGTATTAATCAGACAAGTGGAATTTCAAGCTTTATACCTTGTGTTTAGTCTTTGTTGCGACGGGAGGCAGGACAGCGCTAATGGAGAGAATATCACCTCGTCAGGCCAGCAGACCTCAGTTTGAAAAATAACACCACTTGTTAGCTACGTGACAGGGAGCTCCTAACCTTAAATTCTTACTCCAGTTCAGTGTTTGGAAAGGAAGGCATTAAACAGAGATATGACCTAGACAGAAAAAGGTTCCCACTCTGAAATAAACAGAGAACTTTCAACCTCCTGGGTAAAATGAGAAACTCTTCTTGGGGCCCTAATTAACCAGGACTGTTTGGCTATTCTAATGGGACAGCACCTGCAATCTGCTTTTTATTTTTATTTTCTATTTTATTCGCCAGCGGGGATAAGCCTTCAGGCTCAGTCAAAACTGAATGATAATTTGGTTATTGGTGGTGGTGGTGGTGGTGTTGGTGTTGGTGTTGGTGGTGGTGGTGATGATGGTGGTGATGGTGGTACTTATTGAAGGAGAAATTTACATTGGCATTAGGCATATATATAAAATTAACAATGCCAATCTCAGTATCATGTATGGGAAAGGGGAAGGAGTCAGTGGAATCTCACCAAGTGCTTGGGGAATATTTTTCACTGTCACTCTGAACCACATTATGATATTAGGCTGCAATGCATCAATGAAAGTATTTAAGTGAATTGCGCTGGACATACTGGTGCAACCCCAGTACTTGGAAGGCTGAGATAGGAGGATGGCAGGTTAGAAAACAGCCTCCCTAAGTAGTGAGAATCTCATCAAACTAGCAAGACCCACTTTAAAAATAAAAATAAAATAGGGCTGGGGGTATAGGTCAGAGGTAGAATGCCCCTGGGTTCATTCCAATGTACCACCAAAACAGCAACAACAAAGTGAATTGTAGTTTACATGACTATCTGGCTGGCTAGTTGGTTTGGGTTGTAGTTTCCTGAAATGATGGCCAGAAGAATAAATTCAGAAATTCTCACACTGCATTCATAAAACACCACCTTGTTCTTTGAAAGGTGCCTTTGTACATATCATTCTGCTTGATTATCACCAACACTCAGTCAAGAAGGGGTCTAAGGATACCAATCACCTGTGGTTCTTGTCTGTTTTTGTGGTACTAAGAATTGAATCCAGGGGCATTGAACACTGAACTACAACCCCAGCCATCTTTTATTTTTTTTATCTTGAAAAAGTGTCTCATGATGTTGCTGAGGCTGGCCTCAAACCTGCAGTCCTCCTGGCTCAGCTTCCCAAGGACTGGGACTGTAGTTGTGCTCCGCCATGCCTGATTTCAACTGTGTTTTGAAGGCAAGGGAAAAACAGAAGCCTAGCTATGTTAAGTGGTTGGTCAAGATTCAAAGCTGGTTAGTAGAAAGGATTGACCCAGAACTCTAATCTTCTATCTGGTCTTTTCTTTTTTTCTCAGTGAGTAATAATACTGTCAGTCTCCAGCAAAATGGAATATTTGGGGTCCTCTCTACCTTTCGTCTTTGGAGTCAATCAACTGTAGCCCTCGGGATGGGGTTGGACGTGTAGAGAACTGGGCCCTGTGATCAGCCTCATCAGAGCCGTCAAATGCAGACGTGCCTCTGCGGCACGTACCTCCCAGGTCTTCATGGAGCAGCCTGGCCTACCAAAAAGCAGATGTAGTTTGGGAATAGATGGACCTGGGCTGACATCTCTGTTAGGATGCACTCTGTCCAGATACTGTTTTGCAAGTTTCTGATTATTTTCATGTCTCCGTTTCTTCCTCGTTCAAAATGAGTTCTCGTGAAAAATGAAATGTCACCTGCACAATTCTTGGCCAGTAATAATCACCAACCAATGGTGATTCACGTTTCTCTGTTCCTTCCTAGCCAGTTTTGGATTGGTTTCATGTTACAAGGAAAGAAATCGTCAATAGAAAGGGCGATGGAGTCAACAGAAACCAAGAAGAAAACAGAGACCTGCTTTCATCTATTCTTTTAGTGTTTTGCAAGACATCTTTGTGGCTCATTGTAGTTACATTTTTAACCACCATTGATTATTTTGAGGAAATTTTTAAAATTTTTTGTTTGGTACTAGAGTTGAACCCAGAGGCATTCTACCTCCAAGCTATACCCCCAATCAGCTATTATTTCTTATTTGGAAACAATCTCACTAGGTTGCCGAGGCTGGCTTTGAAGCTGCCATCCTCCTGTCTCAGTCTCCCAAGTACTGGGATTACAGGCATGTGCCACCATGCCTGGCTGAGAAATTTTTTTTAACTCACAAATATCTTTTAGTTCTCAAGGTAGAGCTGAGGCAAAATTAGACCACCTGTTTGTTTTAGTTCCTTTTTATTTTTATTTTTTGTACTGAGTATTAAATCCAGGAGTGTTCTACCTCTGAGTTAAACCCCAGCCCTATTTTATTTTTTATTTTTGAAACAAACTGTTGCCAAGTTGCGGGTGGTCTTGCTAGGTTGCTGAGGCTGGCCTTAAACCTGCGAGCCTCCTGTCTCAGCCTGAGATTACTGGCAGCGAACACCACCACACCTGGCTTGTTTTCAGTCGATTAGAATGCAGACTTCATTTATTCTCCTTCTTCTCAGAAAGATCTTCTTGCTCTTCTGATCACATAAACATTATAATCGAATTATTGCTTTCTTTCTGGGAAAGGCCAATTAGAATCCCTGCAGGGGCCTGAGATATGAGTGTCCGTTATCTCAGGAGTTTTAGAGATGATACAGCACAATCCTTTCTTTGCACCGATGAAGAAATTGCAACTCAAGAAAAGGAAAGTTCTTGCCGGGGGTGGTGGCGCATGCTCCTAATCCCCGTGCTTGGGAGGCGGAGACAGGAGGTTTGCGCAGGTTTGAAGCCAGCCTTGCTGGCTTAAGAACCCTGTTTCCAAATAAAAATATACAAAATAGGTGTCTGGGCGTGTAGCCTGGAGGTAGAAGGGTTTCCAGGAACCTCAGTACCACCAAAAATAAATAAATAAATAAATAAATAAAAATAAATAAATAAAATAAAGAGAAAAAGAAAAGAAAAAGAAAAAGAAAAACAGGAGAGAAAAGATCTTGTTTAAGTTCATCCTAGGAGAACCCCCAAATCAGCTTTTAGTTCCCCCAAAACTTCTCTTGTAGATGTATTTATTATGGCGCCTTATGGATTGATGAAAGTCACAGCAGTGATTTTTTTTTACATAATCCCATAAGCCTTTGCAGCAGCTTTATCAAAACGAAAGCTTCTCCACCAGATACAGAACTATTTAGGAGAAATTTAGAGGTAGGACTTTTACTTAATGAGCAATTTCTGTGCATGTTCATTTGCGGAGCAAACCCTTTCTTTCTAGAGGAAAGTACACTCACAGGCTTCCAAGGGGAATCATCAAGCCATGAGATCAAATGCAAAACTCTCTGCATGTTTTTGGATGGGCAGGTTGGGTAGGTTTCAGAGCCCCCAAAGTCAACAAAATGCAGGCTCCCCTCAAAGGCCGTTCTACAAAGGACCAGGGCAGTGATTTCTTGACTGCCCTTGTTTTTAATGGAAGAAACTTCCAGACTTTTTTAGATTAGATAGGCTTATACTCCATTGTGGGTGGTCATTGCTGGAGGCTGGGAATAGAGTAGAAATTCCAATAACCCATTTCTTTCTCTGATGCTTGCTTGCTTAGAATCTCAGAATAAGACTAAATTTAAGAGTTGCCTCAGGGAGACACCATCAGATTTTCGGTTTTCCTTTGCGAATTTAAGTACAACGTATAGGTCAAAGATTTCGGCCTTAGAACTTGATGAGGAAAGCTGATTTTGAACGTAAGTAAAAAATGCTTGCCTATTAACATATATAATACCGATGCAATTTTGATTTTGGCTTCCAGTCCTAAATCAGTATACAATTTCTAAATTGCATGATTTGGTTTTTATTGTTAAATTTCTTTTATTTTGTTATTGTTGTGGTAGTACTATGGATTGCACTCAGAAGGATTCTACTTCTAAGCTACACCCCCAGCCTTACTTTTTATTTTTATTTTAAAACAGGGTCTCACTAGCTTGATGAGAGCCTCACTACTTGCTGAGGCTGTCCTTGAACCTGCAATTCTTCTGTCTCAGCCTCCCAAGTACTGGAATTACAGGCACACACCGCCATATCTCGCTTATTGATTTTTTTAATTGATTTGATTTGGCACCAAAGATTGAACTTAAGGGAATTCTACTTCTGAACCACACCCCCAGCCCTCTTTTATTTTTTATTTTGAAACAGGGTTTCACTAAGTTGCTGAGACTAGCCTTGAACCTGTACTCCTTCTGGCTCAGCCTGCCAAGTACTGGGATCACATCACCAAGCTCAGATACAGGATCTATTTCTTATCTGCCAGAGTGGTTACCGGAGACACAGAATACCTCAAATATTCCTCACGAGGAAAGATGGTATCTTTATATGTTTAGCTTGGCTTAACTAGGGGAAAGACAGAAACATACTGTGTAAATCAGAAGCTTCTACAAATCTTGCTTTAGGGTCTGAACTCATATAGCTTTGGTACCACTCAAATTCATTTCTTGGAGAGCACAGAAGAATCCTCTGTCTCCGCACGTATGCACTCTGTCATCTCAGCATCCTCTTCCTTGACAGTGCCACATTCTTCCCAAGCCCCTGGATCTCCTGATCAAATCCCCGGCTGCAGAACACCACCATTACTTCTCCTACCTCCTCCTTCATCACCATCTCCGCTCCTAAGCCAACATTTCCAGGGTAACGTTTATTACAAATATTTTTATTTATTTATATAGTGACTTGAAACCTTACTCTGGTAGAATATGTGACTCTCTGAGTTTACCTTAAGGGCCTCTTGGGCTTCCAGATTCGTTTCTGTTTTCCTCCTCATAGTAATATTTTCCCAACTTGCCCTGATGTTTTATTTTATTTTATTTTTATACTTTTATTTGTGATTATAGTCTCACATCATAATACAATTCACAGTGATAGTGACAGACATGCACACAGCACTGGGTGGGCTTCCCCTGGCTCCCTCCCCATCCTCCCCATCCCCATACAAGATATTGAGATTGGCCTTGGTGTTTTCACATATTCACGTGATGTCAGTGGAAGTGTTTCCTTCCTTGATTCTCTGTCTCTCCCCTTCACCCTCCCCAGGACCAGTTCCCTCCATCCACTGGAGATTCTCTTCCATGTTCTAAAATCCCTCTTATATCTCAGTTATTCCCTAGCTTCTGCATAAGAGAGAAAGCATATGACTCTTTACTCTCCGTGACTGAATAATCGCACCTAACCTAAAGTTCTCCCAGTCCCTTTATTTTCCTGCAAATGACATACTTTTGTTCCTCTTTGTTTCTGAGTAGAATTCCACAGTGTGTATATCCCATAATTTTGCAATCCACTCATCTGTTGGTGGACACTTGGGTTGGGCCTATAATTTGGGTATTGTGAATTGTGCTGCCATGAACATGGACATGCGTGCATTGCTATGACATTACTCTTTTCAAAATGAGAACAAATGTGACATAATATACATTGGGAATAATTAGTCCATGGGTATTTTGGGATCTGTTATTTTTACCAGTAGTAACTAGAGCAGTGGAAAATAAGGATGGAAAAGACATCTTTTTATGGTATTTAAGGGATGAAACTTTCACTTCTTGCCACCAACCATTTGCTGAGTACCCATGATAATTAAGGCCTTGAAAATATGAGGAAAACTCCAGGAGTCTTACCTTCAACCTTATAGCTATTATATTTTGATGTTTGAAACAGCTGGATTGGCCAGGCGTGGTGACACACACTTGTAATCCCCGCACTCGGGAGGAGGAGACAGGAGGATTGTGCAGGTTCGAAGCCAGCCTTGCTGGCTTAAGAGACCCTGTTTCCAAATAGAAAATATAAAAATAGGTCTGGGAGTGGAGCCCAGAGGTAGAGGAGTTCCATCCCCAGTGCCATCATAAATAAATAAATAAATAAATAAATAAATAAATAAATAAATAAATAAAACAGCTGAATTGGATAGTTTAGGTTCCTCAATAATGAAATATAATTAACATTTCTTTTTTATACTTTTTTTAGTGTGTTGCAATTAGACATCGTAGTGAGATTCAGAGTGAATCAGATATAAATGCACATAGCACGTGGTGTATTTCCTTCCATATGGCACTCCACACGCCTTTCTCTCTCCCTATGCAAGTTAGTGAGATTGGTAGTGACCCCTTCATGTATGGACATGACTGTGTTTGGACTCTCCCGTTCCTTAACCTTTATTTTTTCTCTTTCTGCCTTCCTCCCCCAATCCCTTTCCACTCTTCTACTGGTCTCCTCATTGACTGAAGTCCATTTGGTTTCCTATTTTCTCTGGAGCTTCCACATATGAAAGAAAATATTTGACTTTTGACTTTCTGATGCTGGTCCATTTCAGCATAATATTCTCTAATTTCTTGACATAATTTCGTTCTTCTTTTTGGCTCACTAAAATCCCATTGTATGCAGATACCACATTTCCTTTATTCATTCATCTGTAGATAGACACTTCGGTTGGTTCCGTGATTTGCCTGTTGTGCGCTGTGCTGCTATCAATATGGGTATGCGTGGATCACTGGGATAAATTAACCAGTTCATTTCTTATATGAAAATACTTTTTGAAGATTTAAAGAAGTTTATTAAAAACATAGAAATACAGAAGATAGTTTACAGCCTCATGTTACCCTTGGCTTTGAATGAAATCACCAAATTACAAAACATGAAACAGATTTTTTATACATGACATCCTCCGTCTTGTTTCACGTAATTCTGACTTAGTAAAAGTCCCTGTAAGGTTCCTCCCCTTACTTTCCCGCCAAGGTGTCTCCTTTCAGGACCCCCTCCTCCCATCCTAGCTAGATTATCCAATTATGTAAACCTGTCTTTAGAATGAGGATGAGGAAGTCCTAGTTCCCCTCTCCTAGTGACTTGCTAATTACCTTTAGCTAGGGTAATTTACATTGGAATAGTTGCCTGCTTCTTGGCAGAAACCAAGTCCTTTCACCTCCCCCCCAAAATTGGGGCAGGTGATCTGCCCCTCACTCAATTTTTGAAATATATTTATTAATAATCAGAGCTTTCTCAAATCTTCCTAGGCCTGCTTGCTTCCAGTTTTAGAGTTTTCGTGAGAAACTCTAATGTGGGAAACCACTGTTGAGGAACCTTCTTCTTCAGAAAGGATGGCCTCTGAGGACCAGCCAAGATCAGCAGAGATTAGGCCTCATAAATCTTTGCTTTGAGTCACCCTCCAAGCACCTCCCTGCCCTCCCCAAAGCCCACTTTCCATTCCCCTCCACATTCAGGAGCGTTAGTCTCTGATTTCTCAACTGAGCTCAGTGTCTGTGTTCACGCAGGCTTCTGGAAGGAACCTGGTGGTGTTGGCTCAACGCGGGTCCCAAACGAAACAGAGCTCATTTGTTAGTGAGTTCTTCTGGCCAAAGAACATGCAAATACACGTGTCAACACTACCAGGAAAGTGTTTTTTCTTTTTTTTGCCAAAGTGTGAAAGGTCAATGTCACAGCTGTCGCTTTCACAAGGACGCTGAGTTCTTTATATCCTGTTAAACCACTGAAGGGTGGCTGTAGGGCTTAGATGTGAGAAGTGGGACAAAGGAAAAAGGTAAAGAAGGCCCAGAAGAGGATGTGCCCTTCCTCAGAGGCACTTTGAGGCACACGAGAGCCCTGCCTGCTCCCCACAGCATCCTCCTCTCCTCCTTCCCTCCTCAGCTGTCTCCATTGTGAGCTGCTTCTACCGTTTTGTCTCAACACCAGGACTTTGCACCCAGGTTACCTTTGTCTGCGCTGTCTGCTTCTCCCAGATATTCCTTGGCTAATTCTGAATTGTTCTCTATGATGTTTCCCCTACACTTTCTTTGAGCAGGCTTTCTAGAACCTTCCAGATAGACTATATATGCTTCCTTTAGATACTCATAACCTTTGGTTTCTACCTCAAGGTTCTGTTTATTCAAGCCTACCTAAGACAATTGCTTATTTCCTTCATAAATTCAACAAAAGAGACTCTGTCCTTAGTTTAGAAATCAGAAAGTTCTTGGGTAAAATATTAGAGAGTATCTTGGGTTGTAGAATCAGAGCTTGAACCCTGCCTTATAGCTGTCTGATTTGGGGTACCAGTAAGTTACCCAATGTCTCTAAATATGCTTCCTCACTTTGAAAATGGTGTCATAAGACTACTCTAAAGATTAAAAGGAGACGACAGAGCTGAGTACAGCGGTGCATGCCTATAATCCCAGGCTGAGACAGAAGGTTGCAGGATCAATGCTGACCTTATCAACATAACAAGACCCTGTTTCAAAATAAAAAATTTAAAGGGCTCTGGGTGTTGCTCAGAGGTAGGATGCCTCTGGGTTCAATTCTCAGTTCCAATAAAACAAACAAAACAACCACCAAAAAAAAAAAAGCAAAGCATAACAACAAAGAGATGATTAACATACCTGATAGATATTATTCATAAATATGGAAGACCAACTGGCATGGAGGGGCAGCAACAATTTTAAAGATAGTGAATCTCACTCTCTAGCAAGAAGACAAGACCCCCAGATGTGGACTTTGTGATTGCTAGCCCAAAGTCTCAAAAATAAATTAACTTGTTGAACATTTACATACAGTGTGCTAAACCCGCATTACCTTGTTAATCCTCACAATGGTCTTGCAAAAGAGGAGTTAGCATCTTCATTCTATACATGATAAAATGATCCTTGAGACCATTTTATCACCTGTTTAACTGTCCTGCGGCCAAGGACTGCTGTGGGCTGAGAATTTGAATCCATGTCTGTTTTGTTTATTGTTTTACAAACAGATGGCATTTACTGTTCCCCTCCCAAGGGATCAATGGCAGTACCTGCAAACATTTTTCATTGTCACAAACTGGAATAAGGAATTGCAGTTAGCAGGTAGGTAGAAACCGGGGAGGCTAGGAACCGTTGTACCACACCCAGGTCAGCCTTCACCGTCCAAAATTAGTCAACTCACAATGTCAGTGGTGCTGAGATTGAGAGATCCTGATCTAGTTTCACCACATCAAAATTTCTTTCCTTTCATCCCACAAGTAAAATATTTTATTCATGTGGTTTCAATAACACAAAGTCATAGAAGAGGCCTTTTCAGAAAGGCTTCGTACCAATAAACTTATGTAGTTCTGTACCCTATAAAAAGTGATGAAATAGATATGTATGCTCTATATAATTCAATTAGAACTTTTTATGGCCCAGAAATTACATGGCCAGGAATCTTGGATATCCAGGGATGCAGAGGGTTGGAAATAGAAGAAATTCAGGGCTTCAATTTCTTGTTTTCACTTAGTTACTGGCTATACTTGGATTTTGTTGTTGTTGTTGTTTTGTTTTGTTTTGTTTTTGGTACTGGGGATTGAGAGCAGGGGCATTTCACCTCCAAGCCACACCTCCAGCCCTATTTTTTATTCTTATTTTGAAACAGGGTCCCATTAAATTGCAAAGGGCCTCAATAAGTAGCTGAGGCTGGCTGTAAACCTGCAAACCTCCTGTCTCAGCATCCCATATACTTGGGATTTCATTTGTTTATTTATTTGGTACTAGGGATTGCATCTAGGGGCATTCCATCTCTGGGCTACACCTTCAGCCCTATTTTATTTATTTTTTCTAATAGGGTATTGCTAAGTTACTGAGGGTCTCTTTGAATTACTGAGGCTGGCCTCAAACCTGTGATATTTCTGATTCAACCTCCCCAAGTACTGGTCTGTACCACCATGCCTTGCTACTTGGAAATTTTAAACTGAATCTTACGTACAATAGGGACATAATAGCTGGCTCAAAGGATGGCATGAAGACTCTGTAAAATATGTAATGTGTATAAGACCTGGAACATAGTATCCTAGTCAGTGTTAGCCTCAAATGAGCCTTCCCACTAAATAGAATTATTGGCTTCATTTTCTCCGTGTAGATGGCACGGATTGGTTGCAGTACCAGGGTTGACTCTGAAATCTGTGCTTTTCTACCTCTCCTTCCTGCCTCCCTCTCCCACCTTTGGCTGACAGATGGGCTGATAAATCTGTGTAACTTATGGAGCTAAGCTTCCACCTCCTCTCCTCCTCAAAGTATGCTGACATTGACAAACGGTGCTTCACGTAGATAATGGTCCTTCATATTTATACCTTTGCCCACCTAATCTTCTCAGTCTTTCCTCTAGCTGTGGAGTAGAAAGGCTTTTGGTCCCAACACAGCAGAATGAGGCTCCCTGAGAGAGAAATGATGTGGAGACGTATGCCGTGTCTGGTTCTTTGTCACACACCCAGTAGATATCTTCATTCACTCAGTTTTTGCGTAGGAAGTATCCAGTTGAGCCAAATAAATACCTCCTTCCTGTATGCTCAACATTTTGCCCAACATTTATATACCTTCTCCTCTTTGATCACAGTGGCCAACAAGACATTCAATCATTGTTCATTAAATGAATAATTCATACCATTACCTTAGGAAGGAAAAAACGTGCATATTGCATAGAGTCTTAAAGAGGATGAGTGGTGCACCTGGCTGAGAGCACACAGAGGCTGTGGACAAAGGACTCGCCCTAGGATGCCAGTTGTCTGATGCCAAAGTCCATAACCTTAACCAAGGCAAAATAGTGAAGTATCGCATACAAGAACTGGTACTCACTTGGCAGGAGCTACATGTGGCAGAAGTTGCTTCCAGCTGCAGGATTCAAGTATATCTCACTTTCTTTGACTCCTGAAAACATCCCCTTCATGTGTTTACTCACTCAACGGGTATTTATTGAATTTCTACTACACATCTGATCCTGTTTTCCGCCTCCAGAACTGCGAAGAAATACATTTCTGCCGTTTTAAGCCACCTAGTTATTTTTGGGAGGTGAGGGAGGAATTTGAATTTTATTTTTTAAATATTTAATTAATTAATTGGGTTTTGTTATGGTACAGGGGATGGAACCCAGGGGGCATTCTACCTCTGAGCTACACTCTCAGCCCTATTTTTTATTCTTTATTTTGAAACACTGAGTTGCAAAGGGCCTACGTAGCTGAGGCTGGCAGCAAACCATGATTCTCCTGTCTCAGCCTCCCAAATGCTGGTATTACAAGCAGGTGCCACCACGCCTGGCTTAAATTTTATTGTTTATATAAAATTTTCTTGGTTATTGTCGTCTCACATCATAATGTAGTTCAGAGAATAGAGACATACATTTTTGAAGGTTGTTAAGGCAGCCTTAAGAAAGGAATATAATAACTCGTGATTTGCAATGCACTCCCAACTGAAGGCCATTTATATACTTTCCCAGAAGGGTGATTCTTCCCCAAATGGGCTTTTGTCAGAAGGCAAGAAACCCAGAAGAATGGCGGCCATGCTGTCCTCAAGGCCACATGAGCAGCAGCAGACCTGAATTTGCAGCCCAGCCCTGATCCCGATTAGGGCGTGAGCTGAGAAATTGGTTATATCTCTTGGCACAGCGTAAGGCATTCTTGCTGCCTGAGCTTATTGGCACCCTGTCTCCCTTCATTCCAAAAGAACAAGAGAGCTGGGTGACCCCCAGTTCCTCATATCTCCTGCTATTGAGAAAAATGGAGAAATGGGGTTATGCAGATGGCACCCTGTCTGCGGGGAGGTTTGGATTACCCCAACCTGGGCTTCGGATAATTAAGGAAAAGAAATAAAGTTTTGCTTGCCCGCAGTACTCCTTTGTTTGAACAAGTGTTCTTCATTAACTAAACAAGGGTGTGTTTTCTTTTTTTTTCCTTATCATTCTGAGTGGATAGTGCCTCTTCTCACTAGTTCGATATTGTTTAAAGAATTGTTTTTTAAAAATTGAAAGGGAATATATTTCAAGAATCATGACACACATTTGCTGGTGGCAGGAGACAGATAAGTCTCCCAGGAGGGGTCATGGTGGACACCTGGTGGTGGGCTGGGACCCATTTGGGTACCAGCTCTGTGTCCTGCAACAGTGCATTGCCTTCCTGAGAGCTCTCATTCCTCTTAGGTAGGTTTATTGTTAATTTTTCAGTGATATAATATGAATAAAATTCTCATACTTGTCTGCTGTTTTTAAGTCAAATATTACTCTAGCTCAGCATGCCCATCACACGTCTGTGTATCTGGTAACTTAGGGACTCGGGGCCTGGAGAAGACGGCTTGGTAGGCATCCAAGATATTTGCTAGGTCACCTTGCCCAAGTTAACAAAGTAGCTGAACACTCTCTGGTGTGCCCTATGAGGGCAGCTGCACATTGTTTTGATGCCAGACGACAAGTTGGAAGATTTTCATCTGGATGCCTCTGTCTTTTGATTACTCAGCAAGCTTTCTGTGGTGGGGTTTGAGAACTGACCCTACTTGCAAGCTCACGAGTTAGTTTTCCAAGGTTTCCTGGGTATTGTGGAAGACAGGAGATGCTGGGTCAGCCATGGTGAACTTGATCGCTCCTGGGGCAGCAAGTTACATGAGCTTCATGTTTGTACCAGCTCTCCTGGCCCTGGCTCCCACTGGGTGATGCAAGGTGGTGTCACAGCTGAGTACCATAGTCTTAGGGAACCTGAAGCTTTTATACAGGACAGTAAGCATGCCTGCCCCTGGCTCCAGAGGGAGGTGCTATTTTTTTATTAAATGATTGGATTATTTGATGTTTTTATTAACATGCATTAATTATACATATTATGAGGCTTAGTGTGTATTTTGATACAGGCTTATAGTGTGTACTGATCAAACCTAGTCTTTCTTTAGCCACATCCTGAACTTTTTAACCTCTAGTAATCACTAGTCTCTATTCAGGATGATTATTTCTTTTTTAACTTTCACATATGAGAGAAAATAGGTGTGTGTGTGTGTGTGTGTGTGTGTGTGTGTGTGTGTGTGTTATTTTACTTAACACAATGCCCTCCAATTCTATCTGTTTTGCTGCAAATGACAGAATTTTATTTTTCTTTATGGCAAATAATATTCCATGAGTACTGTATACCACATTTTCTTTATCCATTCATCCACTGATGGCTACCTTAGGTTGATTTCTTCTCTCAATTATTGTGCACAATACCACAATAAACATGAGTATGCTTAGAGATATCTCTTTGGCATGCTGATTTCATTTATTTTGGATACATATGGCCAGATGTGGGATAGCTGGTTCATACAGTAGATCTATTTTTAGTTTTTTTTTTTTAGGAACCTCCATACCATTCTCTATAATTTCTACCAACAGTGTATGAGAGTTCCTTTTGAAAGGTACTTTTTATACCTTCTAAGCCTATTTGCTATAGGTCCATAAAAAACAGAATGTAGAACAAAAACTGCCTGTCCTTCTGCTCTCAAGATGTGCAGAAATGTGTAGGACTCATGGAAAAATTTCTCCTACTAATATTACCAATTTCTGTTTCTTGTTAAAATGATAAAGAATTAGTAGCAGCTTAGAAAATGTCCATGTCACTCTTCCTTCTCCCTGTTTGTTCAGTCCTCTTTCTGCTTTTAATCCTAAGACAGGTCTAAGGTGGAAAGAACATAGCCTTTGGAATTTGGTGTAGCTGGGATTACGGGTAACCTTGTCCTGCTTTTAATTTATCATTAAATTTTAGGTGACTTGCTGTTCCTGAGATTCACCATTTCCATCTATAAAATGGGGATAAAAATGTCTGCTTCAAACTGTAAAAGTAAGCTTGGTGCATCATTGACGCTTAATGAGTAGGGCTGCCAGGCATGGTGGTGCACGTTTGTAATTCTAGTACTTGAGAGGCAGAGACGAGAGAATCACATGTTTGTGGCCAGCCTTTGCCACTTTATGAGGCCCTTCACCACTTAGTGAGACCCTGTTTCAAAATATAAAGAATACACTAGAGCTTGGCAGTACAGCTCAGAGGTAGAATCCCTTGGATTCAAAAGGAAGAATAATTCCTATGTGTATGCTCGGCATGTGATAGTGTTCTTGCATGGCGAGTCAAGAGTGGACCATTAACTTTGAGTGTTCATGTCTCTGACGAGGGTGTGCTGGGGGCGAGGCTAGCCCGAAGATAAGTGGTAGATTTTGAACAGAGTTGCACACCCAGGAGTAGGCTTCCCCAAGCATGCTTCCTTTCTTGAGGAAAGAAATTCACATGTGATCCTGGTGAGCAGCTCACGAGCAGGCCAACTTCTCCTGAACCTGAAGAAGGCCGTTTCTTTGACTTTTACCTGGAGTTCATTTATCCTGTGACCTGCTCACACCCGCCATGCTTTCTATTTTCACTGCTATTAATCTAACAGAAAACTCTCCACCTGCCCACTTCCTGCTCCATCTTCACCTCCTAGGGCCAACTCCTTAAATTTTTTTAGGGGCTATTTCTACTACTATACTCATTGTCTGTTCCTCCTCCACCCTCCTGCCTGATGAGTCTATCCTTCTTCACTCTGATTGAGCCTCAGCCAGTCTTTGAAGAGTGACCTCAGCTTCCTTTCTCATCATTGGTGTAATGGTTTGGGTTTAGAATGTCCCCCTACCCTCATGAAAAGCAGGCAGCCATGTTGGAGGCAAGACTTGGTTGCCAAGATGGAGTTCCTGGGGGTGTGGCCTTGGGGACTATATAAGGACCCTTCTTCCCTCGTGCTCTCTTTTGCTCCAGTCTTCTGTGATGAGGGAGCAATGCTCTCATTCTCTCCGTCTCTCTGCTTCCATGCCCTGAGCTCTGCAGACCCAGCCTGACATGGACTGAAACTCTGAAATCTCTAAAAACTCTGAACAAATAATTCTTCCTCTCTCTGAGTGTGGTGGTCAGTTGTTCTGGATGACAGTGGTGAGAATGTTGGCTTTGAAATTTGGTTCCCACAAAGAGGTGGCTGAATTCCTCCCAGGACCTCACTCTGCTTTGCTAATTCCTATTACTTTTGATATCTTAGGTAGGGAAAGCAAACTATATCCTTGTCTCCTGGAGAGGTCTAGAATGAGAATGAGTTAGAAGACTCTTTGGCCTTCTAAAAGAATGGACCTGCCCAGTGAGTATGGCATCTGTTTCCTCCGGTTTATTATTATGATCCAAGTTGGTGGGTACCTATGAAGAAAATAATGTGACTCCTTATGCTAAAATATCTGCCCTGATATTTAGCTGTCCTGAAGTATCATATTTCTTTTTTCTGATGACTTCTGAGAACTGGTAATGATGAAAAAATATGTTGTTTCATTAAAATAAAATAAATAATCATTTATCTTGTTTATATAGCTCTCCATCAACCCATTTATATACCTAACTATATACTCTACCCACCTATCTACCCAACCGTCCTTCCATCTATCCATTCATCCATTTATTCATCAATCCATCTCTTTTTATCCTATGTATCTATCATCTATTTTCTGTTGCTATAATGAAATCATTGAGTCTATGTACTTTGTAAAGAAAAGAGGTTTATTTAGCTTAAAGTTCTAGAGGTCAAAAAGCATGATGCCAGCAGACTGGGAAGCCAGTTCCTTTGACTATGTCACAGCCTGATGGAGAAAATGAAAGGGAACCAGCTTTATGCAGAGGGGCTTGAGGGAGCCTCAAGTTATAATCACTTGCCTTACTGGGACTCACTCCATGAGGCCACCATTAACCCTTTTTAGGCTTAATGTCCCTGTGACCCAGTTACCTCTGATTAGGCCCCACCTCTTAAAGGCTCCTCCACCTCAACACCACCACACTGGGAACCAAGCTTCCAGCACATGAACCTTTGAGGGACATACTCAACCCACATCTAAACCATAGCAGACTTACTCACTCTATCAATCTATTGATAAATTGATCGATTGATCATCTATCAATATATTAGACATCCTCTTTAAGGTGATCTAAGTGCTACTGATTAAAATTGTGGCATTGAAGATGAAAGTCCTTATATGTTGTTTGTTCTTCTTCCTGATGAGGACAGCATTATGGCTCACAGTTTTATGGGCATAAATTACTTTTTAACTTCTAGAATATCCAGCATTCCTGGCATTCATTTTTCTGCCACACATGCAGGGGGTCGGTTTTGTGGGTTTCAGAGCTGTACCCACAAGTATTCACTCATCAAATATCCAGCATTTTAGTATCTGTTACTAATAAAATCTCATTCTAAGCTTTTATGAGCTAGGTGTGGAGGTACACTCTTGTAATCCTAGTACTTGGGGGGCTGAAACAGGAGGATCTCACATTCGAAGCCAGCCTCAGCAGCTTAGTGAGACTCTCAACAACTTAGTGAGACCCTGTTTTCAAATAAAATATAAAATAGTACTGAGAGTATAGCCCGGAGGTAGAAAGCCCCTGGGTTCCATCCCCAGTACCACCAAAACAAACAAACAAAAAAAGATTTTTGAACTGGAAATTTAGCCTTTTTCCACTTGAAGAAGAAAGTTTAATTTTTGTTTAAAGAAAACATGAAGAGGAGCATTGAGGCCAGAATGTGTCAATGAATGCAGGTTGTGAGGAGAGATTCCACATCACCCGTGTTCTAACAAGAGAAGGAAATACAAGCAGGTGCTGGAGAGCAGGGAGCCTTGGCTACAAGGAAGGACCCACTGTAGAGGAAAAATAGGACAGAGGGCATGGTAGAGATCCTGTGGGGCCATGTCTTTGCCAGGGCATCCAGGAAGTGCATGCTGGGTCAGAGGGCAAGACCAACACTTTGATCTGGTGCAGGGCCTCTAGGCAGAGTCAGATCATCACCTATTGGAGTGAAGTCTCCTCAGATCCCCACTTTGATGGCTCTGGAGTGGCTCTAGGTCCTAGGTGGGGTCAAGTGGCCTTAGTTACACAGAGAGATGTATGGGAGTTGAGAAGATCAGAGGCGTCTCTTCCATGGCTCTGAAAAGTTGTGAATTACTTACATGGCATTGTTTTTCTTTGAATAACACAAATATAGAATAAAATGACTTGATTGGTGACTCACTGAAACAGTTTGTTTCTAGAAAATGTGCACATGAGATGTGGAGGCACTTTTTTTTAGGTTAGGCATTTTATCTAATCCTATAAAAGGAACAGGCACACATATACTTGATGAATAAAAGAAGGAATGAGTGATAAAAAGAAGTTTGTCACGACCACTAATCTTACTTGAAGCCCAACATACCTCAATCATGGAGCCATCTTCTGTGGAGGTGAGATGGTACCATCCGTATCCATCCTCTTTAGTTATCTGGCTCCTTGGCTCAACTTCCCACCACCTCTTATCCTTCCCTTCCATTGAAAAATGTCCTTAAAAGGGGCACTTTTGGTCACTCATATCTTAGTGTGAATTTAAGTTATTGATTCTGCAGTCTCAGGGACACCTATCTGGTGATTGGAGGCAAACAATAAAGCTATATTCTCCTCCTCCTCCTCCTCCTCCTCCTCCTCCTCCTCCTCCTCCTCCTTCTTCTTCTTCTCCTCCTTCTCCTTCTCCTTCTCCCTCTTCTCCTCCTCCTCCTCCTCCTCCTCCTTCTTCTTCTCCTTCTCCTTCTCCCTCCTCCTCCTCCTCCTCCTCCTCCTCCTCCTCCTCCTCCTCCTCCTCCTCCTCCTCCTTCTTCTTCTTCTTCTTCTTCTTCTTCTTCTTCTTCTTCTTCTTCTTCTTCTTCTTCTTCTTCTTCTTCTTCTTGTGGTGCTGGGGCTCCTGGAAGCCCTTCTACCTCCAGGCTATACTCCCAGACCTATTTTTATATTTTTATTTGGAAACAGGGTCTCTTAAGCCAGCAAGGCTGGCTTCGAACTTGCGTGATCCTCCTGTCTCCGCCTCCCAAGCACGGGGATTACAAGCGTGCTCCACCATACCCAGTTAAGCTATATTCTTAATGATGGATTTTTGGGGGCTAAAATGAGGAGGGTGCGCTGCCTCCATCCAATAGTCAGTGAGGAGCCAAGGCCTCTCCATGTTTCTCCTAAAATTTATGCCTTTTCTGTCAGTCCCAAAATTCTTTTTGGAGGCTGAATTTTTTCACTTGCAAAATGTGTTTGCAATCTCCACCTCATATGGCTTTAAAGAATATAATGGCAAAACAAAATGTGCCTGTAGAGATAGCACCTAGTAGTAGAGTACTTGACTCATGGTAAAGCGCTCAAAATTGTAGCTATGGTTAACACACTTTTTATTATCACCATTTATAAGACAGGTTAGGTTAAAAGGACAGCAGTCATCACAGAATGAGACATTCTAACTCATAAAATTTTATTTTAAAGCATTGGAAATTCATGTCGTTACCACATTATAATCCATTGGTAATGGCATATAAAATGTAATAATATGTAAGATGGTGCTTTAAAACATTACAAAGATTCTTTGCAAATCAAAAAGGTCCTCAAAGAGCACTGGGGACTGATGAGGGGCATCAGCCTATGTGTCCGAACAGCAAAGAAGCAATCCTACCAGATAGAATAATTCACATGTCAAGAATCTACCTTGTACATGTGAAAATAGTATTTTTCCTCAACTTTCCTGTTGGAACTTAAGTTCTTTTGAAGACAGATGTATCCAATTCAGACAGGGGTTCAAAGACCATCCTCAACTCTCTGAAGATCCAGGGGGTGTCCAGGTTTCTAATTTCTGGGTGGGCATGTTGGAATTTCTCACCAACCAGAGGATGGCCAAGGTTTGCAAACATTCCTCCTGAGAGGTAGGTGGTCAGCAGTTCAGTGGGCATTTACCAGAGCCTAAAGGAATGTTCAAAGTGAGTGAGGATGGCTGTGGATGCTGAGAAAAGAGCCTGCTTTCTCCCAGGATTCCTTCCTTCTCATGTGCTCTTTACTGGTGTTACTAGGAAGTTACTGGTGCCAGCCATGTCCTGAAGAGATTGTGGTGACTCATTCTGCCACCCAAGAGCTCATGGTTTAATAAGTGGGTCACATTCTTACTCTAACATGCTCTATGCCACACAACCACAGGATATGGAATACAATATACGGAGCTGCTCAAATTCCTAGGGATGTAGGGAAAGCTCCTTCAAATGAGACTGGATTTGAGTCTTCAAGATAGATAAGAGGTCAACAGGCAAGGGAATAACAGCCAGACACCAGTTCTACCCCCGGATTTTTTTTTTCCTCTCCTTGTGACTGGATTACATATTGAGGAGAAAATTGCTTGAGGAGGTACTGATTGCAAAGTTTTTTTGTGCCAAGCTACATGTTTGGTCTTAACTTCCACGCAAATTAGTGGATTTCTCCCAAACCAGTCAGATTTCCAAGCTTATTACATCTGCACCTATTTCTCTTATAGGAAATTGCAATACAATTGTCTGAGTATTAATTATTATTTTGCTTCTTCTGCTAAATAGAGAATCCCTTGAGTTTTCAGAACCGAAGAATTTTTTTATATATTTTTTCAGCATCCGGGGCATAGTAGGAATTCAAAAAATAGATATTCAGCAGATATTAGATTAGGTCTTTGTCATTGTTAGGATTTAGAATGTCTCTCTAACCCTCACAAAAATCAGGCAGCCAAGTTGGAGTTTAGCTGGGTTGTAGAGGAGAGGTCCCTGGGAGTGTGGCCTTGAGGATTATATAGGGTTCCTCTTCCCCTGGCAATCTTTCTTGCTTCCAGCTCTATGATGTGAGAGCCAAGCCCTTACTCTCTCTCGATTTCTGCCCCCCACCTCCATGCGTTGAGTTCGCAGATCCAGCCTGGCATGGACTGAGCCCCCGAAATCCTCAAAACTGTGAGCAAATAAGTCTTTCTTCCTTGAAGTTGTGTGGTGATTAGGTGTTTTGGATTACAGAGGTGAGAATGTTGATGGAACAGTCTCTGAGAAAGTGTGGTATTTAAATAGGACCCAAAAGTCAAGAAGGAACCCCTTTGCAGACACACTGAGAGAAGAGTTTTCTGGATTTGGAGGAGAGCAGGTAGGAAGGCAGAAAGTTTGGTAAATATAGCACATTCACAGAAGACACCAAAAAGACTTACAGAAAAGCAGCGATGTGTGAAAAGAACAAAAATACAGATTGTGGATGTGTTGTTAGGACAGGTATTGACCTTTGGTTCTACCCTTATCTTCCTCTGCATTAAATCATTCCCTAACAGCAACCAATGGTTGTGGCTGGGGCATTTGTATATTTGTATATAGCTACCATGAATCCTACCTCCTGGGATTCACACTATGCTGTAACTCTCCCCTACATAGTGTGGATAGGATCTGTGAACCTGCTTCCAATCACACAATATAGGAAAGATATTGGGTTGTTACTTTAAAGATCAGGTTATAAAAGAGTGTGCTTTTTCCCTCCTCCTCCTCCTCCTCCTCCTCCTCCTCCTCCTCCTCCTCCTCCTCCTTCTTCTTCTTCTTCTCTTCTCTCTTCTCTCTTCTCTCTTCTCTCTTCTCTCTTCTCTCTTCTCTCTTCTCTCTTCTCTCTTCTCTCTTCTCTCTTCTCTCTTCTCTCTCTCTCTCTCTCTCTCTCTCTCTCTCTCTCTCTCTCTCTCTTTCTCATGTACCATTCTACCATTCTGTGAGCTGTTCTAATAGAGAAACCACCAGTCAAGTAACTGAGCATCACCTCTGACCAATACCCAGCTAGAAACGAAGACCTTTTTTCCAACCATCCACCAAGAACTTAACTCTCTTGTCAACCCATGGCTTAGAAACCAGTCTTCTCCAGGGGAAATTTTATGTAAGATCCCAATCTCTGGCCTACACTTCAAATGTGGCCTTGGTCATGAGAGAACTTAAAGCAAGGAGCCCAATCAGGCTATGCCTGGCTTCCTGATTCATAAAAACTGGATGATAATAAATGTGTATTGTTTTAAGTCAAGTTTATGGGGTAATTGATAATTATGACATTGATGTTCCAAGATCCATTGAGGCAAAAAAGAAGAAGCCCCAGCACGCCTTGAGCATTTGGCCTGACACGTTTTGGGGTGTAGCCCTACCGTGATTCTGGCATATACTTGTTGCAGATAACTGGCTTTGTGGGTCATGGAAAAGAAGTTTCTGGAAGAAATCACTTAATTCAAATCTTTGCTCCAGTCCTCACAATCCTTAATAGAAACATTCTATGGAATCTTCTGGGCTAGCATAATGAAATAGAATAACCTACTTATATTTCAGAAAATATTTTAAGGAACAGCTGCTGGAGAGTTAGAGCAAGGACTTGGCAGGCCAGAGAGAAGGCATTTAAGAGGAGTATCCTAGAGCCCATTCAGAAAATCACTGTCTTCTAGTAAATGTTTTACTAAGTCTGAGGAGTCTAAAGATAAATGATGCAATTCACAGTTGTCTTTTTTCTATCCCATTTTCCCCTGATTTTCAGCCAGAGGACTCACTGAAAAGCATCAGTTCCTTAGATCATGTCCATCAGACTTTCAAGAAGATTGAAGCCTGCTGAATACCAAATATTTCTTACTGATCCTTCCTTCGTGTCTTTCTGAACTTCCAGAAAATATTGATATTTTCTGTGTAAATCATGTTTAGTTGATATTTTAGCTTCTAGATTGAGATTTATTTAGGGCTGTGGTGTTTGAACTTTGCTGTAAGTGAGAGGCATTTGGACCTCAAGTTGTGCTGTAGAGGTACAGTAAATACCAAGACACCCATACTTCACTACTTTTTATCTGTTTTACACATTAGGGCTCTGGGTAAGAGCAGCTATGAGAAGCACAAAAAAGCCAAATGAAAAAATAATAATGAAAAATGTAAAGTGTCCCCCAAACCACTGATGTTAAGCATCTGCAGAAAATATCGACGAATGAAACCAGGCAGATTATACTTACTGTTGTGTTTAAAATGTACTTATTAGTATAATTCATTGAGTGATTATCTTGGTGGCTTCAAAATGCACTTATCAGTATCATTTGTTGAGTGATTACGTGGATAGATTTATTTCAAGCATTGATATGTCATTCGTTTGTACAAATTTATTGTTAGCCCCTAGCAGAATAAAACGGGCTTCTAGCAAAAGCAACTGTGACGTCTTGTTCTCTGTGCTTAAGAATGTAGAGATGCAGCCGGGCGTGGTGGCGCACGCTTGTCATCCCCGTGCTTGGGAGGCGGAGACAGGAGGATCGCGCAGGTTCGAAGCCAGCCGCGCTGGCTTAGGAAACCCTGTTTCCAAAAAAAAAAAAAATAAAATAAAAATAAAAGATCTAGTGATCACCAAGAACAAGATGACCAACTTTTGACAGGAACTTCCCTTGATGCCTGTAATGATTCTAAGCACTTTTTGCTTTCAAAAATATCTCAGTTTAAGCTGGGTGTGATGCTGTACGCCTACTATGCCAGCCTTTGGGAGGATGAGGCAGGAGGATCACAGTTCGTGGACAGCCTCAGCTACTTAGTGAGGCTCTCTCCAATTTAGTGAGATCATGTTTCAAAATAAGGAATAAAATATTAGGGTTGGGTGTGTAGCTCAGAGGTAGAATGCCCATGGGTTCCATCCCCAGTACCTAAAAAAAAAAAAAAAAAAAAAAATCTCAATCTAAAAATATATATGATCCACCCTGTCTAAAATAGATACATGTTAAACCTTGTGTTTATAAAAACAATTGTCTTTTGGTAAAAAAAAAATCCACATATTTTGCTTCTATTTGACATAAACATTGGTCTTTAACATTTCTCTATTTATCAGATATATTGATAAGTTTGGGTTTATTCTGGAGATCTCTATACCATGAGTGATGGGCAGTCTTCTGAGTCTCTTGACCATTGTGTAAAATCAGTCTTGTTTTATCCAGGTCAAGGGAAAGCAGCTTTAGTTGACTCACTGCTCTTGGCTGGCTCTGACAGCGTCCAATTGCCATGGCTAATGTTCATCACCACAAAGCATAAATATCTGCTTTCCTGTACGGCTGCGATGACTGCTGTGGATTCCTAGGGAGGGGACCTACCACCCACACTGCACTTTCTTTTGCTGTCATTCCTCCTAGGAATAACTGTGAATCAGAGAATAACCATATGGAAATAAGAGCTGAAATCGGCTATAAATCACACTTGTCATCGTTTCCCCCAAAACTGTGCTTGATTTATGATCTAACCTAAAGCCTTGCTGCCATAGCCACACCATTCCTGTGATGGGAGATCACATACACCCACCACCAGGGACTACTTAAAGTCAAGACAAAGGGAGACCCCGAGACAAAACAGATCCAAAGTTGGAGAACATGGAGACACCACGTATGGGATGTAAACGCATCCCTGGAAAATCCGGGGGATGTTAGGAATCAATGCTCGCACTGTGAAAAGCAAAGTATTTGCTCAATGCTGGACTATCCAAGCTAATGAAGAGGAGGTATGGGAGAGCACACAGATGCTTGAAATCGTTAAAGGCTTGTCTCTAGATAAAAAAGATGCGTTTATGACCTCAGTCATAGGTGCAGTAAATGTGTTAATTTCTTAATCAGAGGAGTGGGCAAAGTTAGGTCCCATCAAATCTGAGTAAAGGCTTCCCAGTCCACTGGTTAGCCAAGAGAGCTACCAGGAAAAGAAAGAAAGAAAGAAAGAAAGAAAGAAAGAAAGAAAGAAAGAAAGAAAGAAAGAAAGAAAGAGAAAGAAGGAAGGAAGGAAGGAAGGAAGGAAGGAAGGAAGGAAGGAAGGAGAAAGAAAGAAAGGAAAGAAAGAATGAAAGAGAAAGAAAGAAGGAAGGAAGGATGGAAGGAAAAAAGAAAGAAAGAAAAGAAAATGGCTAGAGAGAATAGAGCTGACTGATGATTTTTTCCCTTCATTATCCAAGCTAGACACTGGTGATTTGAGAAGAAACTTGGTGACTGCCTCATATCCGTGTCCAACCCAATTAAAATTGCAGAGTTGAGATTCAACTGCTGGTATCCATTGGCATTACCCCGAAAATGTGCTCCTTCTAATGAGTCAATCTGTAAGCTTGTTCTCAATGGAATGTCCTTCATTAAAAAAAAAATTCTCCAAGTCCTATGAATTCCAGAAAACTGTCTAGGGTTGTTTTCTAAAATATTTCACCACGAAGAAAGAATCAATGATGAAGTCATAAGGGACACTAATATGAAACTGAATTGTCCTTTGGGGCCGCCATAGACTTTTTTCTCTCCCTCCAGGGCACGTCCAGAATGGGCTACATCTCATCAAAGCAGTGTGAGAGAATCAGAAGAGACAGAGGGAGGCAGGGATCGGGGTTGCCTGGCCTCTGCCAGGCAGCCCTGTGTTTTCCAGCAGCCTGTCTTTTCCAATTGCGAATGATTTTCTTGGTGATGGTTATTGAGAAATGAGTCCACACTTGCGGGCCCACTCCCTTCACATGTTTTGCCCTTAATTAGTCTCATTTCTGTCTCATTACTTGTCATCACGTTGGGAAATCAAGAAGAATGTCTGGGTCAGACAGATGTGAGTTCAAGTCTCAGCTCTGTCTCTTATAAATTGTAAGACAAGGATCAAATTGTCTAGATTTTCTGAGTCTCAATTTTCTCCCCTCTATCATAAAGATAATAGGTCTGGCATCATGGCACATCCCTGTAATCCCAGTACTTGCGAGGCTAAGACAGGAGGATCACAGTTTTCATGGCCCGCCTCAGCAATTTAGCGAGGCTCTTTGCAATTTACTGAGACCCTGCTTCAAAATAAAAGTTGAGGATGGCAGTGAACACCTGTAATCCCAGTACTTGGGAGGCTGAGACAGGAGGATCACTGGTTCAAGGACAGCCTCGCCAAGTAGCGAGACTCTCATCAACCTAGTGAGACCCAGATTCAAAATAAAAATAAAATAGGACTGGGGGTATAGCTCAGAAGTAGAATGTCCCTGAGTTCAATCTCCATACCACAAAATAAAATAAAAACAGAGACCAAACTTAGTACATGTATACTCAGAGAAAGGTGCTGATAGGAAAGAAAATCTGGTCACTCTTTCCTAAAGAAACACATGGGATCTTCTGAAAGTTTACCTCTAATTGAGACTGTGTTGACATAAAACTGCAGCTCTGATAAACAGACATTTGGCTTACTTTTCCTCTGTGAGGTCACTGGGTCTTCTTGGAGTGGGCAGGGACCTGCCCATGTTATTACTATCCTATCCACATGGAGCGCAGTTACTATTCAGGGTCATCTTCAAATCAAGTCATTCAGATGTATGAGGATGAATTTGGTCAAGAGGACTCCTGGAAGCTGGGCGTGGAAGAGCACACCTGTAATCCCAGTACTGGGGAGGCTGAAATCGGAGGACTGCAGGTTCGTGACCTGCCTTAGCAACTCAGTGACACTCTCAGCAACTTAAGGAGACCAAATTCCAAAAGAAAAAAATAAAGAGAACTGAAGGTATAGCTTAAGAGGTAGAATATTCCTGGGTTCCTTCCCTAGCACCACACACACACACACACACACACACACACACAGAAAAAAAAAAAAAAACAACTTAGTGAAACTCTGTTTCAAAACAAAAATAAAAATAAAAGGGATGAGGTGTAGTTCGAAGGTAGAATGCCCCTGGGTTCAATAACCAGTACCCCTTCCTTTCCCCCCACACACAAAAGAGGACTCCTGGGACTCCAGATGGAGTGCCACAAACACGATACCCTTGTGAGGTAGGCAACGCTGGTTTGGCTCATGAGGCTGCCTTCCTATCTTGTGCCCCACACCTCTTGAGACACCAGCTTTGACTTTCCTGCTTACCTTTCTTGGATTATGGTGTCTCCTGGTGCCCCTACATTTTGCATGTCTCTGACCCCACCCTTCAGCTGTCTCCGCAGAGTAGGTGGAGGATACGCTATGCTCCCCAGCCTTCCTCTTCCTGGCCGCCTCTCACTTCATTCTTTATGGCCAAAAAATCATGCTAAAGGACCAGAAGGTTGTGGAACCACCAGGTAGGTAGGTCCTGAAATAGTATATGTTGAGCCTGACATTTCCAGGTATTCCTCAGTGTAGGGTGTTTTCTGAAGATGCTCACATCTCAAAAGTTTTTCTGAGATATAAGATGTTTTTAATTTTCCAGAATGTTATCCCCCTCTGTATATAGCACACATATGGATTGGAGGTTTTCTTTCCAATCCCACATGACCTCTTATAGATCTGTGCCATTTTTCCTGTGTGATCTTTCTTTCAGCTGAGTGTGGTGGGACACACCTGTGATTCTGCTCAGTATTTAGAAGGTTGAGATAAGACAAAAGCAGGTTTGAGGGCAGCTTCAGTAACTTGGCGAGGCCCTCAGCAAATTAGTGAGACCGTTTCAAACTAAAAATAAATAAAATATTGTTGAGAGTGTAGTACAAGAACACCCCTAAGTTCAGTCCCCAGAACTACAACAAACATCCGCCTTCCCTTTCTTCTGAATGTAAAAATCTTACAGAATCATTTCCCTAGAAATTTAACTATATTCTTCTCTGTATTTCCATAAAGTCTGTATGTCTCTATTAGAAAGCTTATCAAATTAGTGTAATCATTTGATATACAACCACCCCCAGAGTCTTAGTTCTCTACAGACAGGGACTAGGAAGTAGTCTTCCATTTTGAATCTCATTATTATGATCCCAGTCACAGTTTATGTGCTGACTTGACAGTCAACTTGCAGTGTTACATCGAGCAATTTGCTTACTCTCTTGTTTTTTTCTCATGTGTCAAAATGAAGATGCCTTCCAGCTGATAATCAAATTCATTCCTGTTCAGTTCATCTGCACCCCCAGCATTCTGCTAGGACTCTGTGTGGCCGGCAGCTTCCAAGTAAACATTTATCACTGTGTACAGTCTCGACGTCCTACGGCAAGCCCAAGTCACCCTGTGAGACCAGCTGGGACTCGAGAAAAATTCTTTGGGTGCTGTTTATTGCCCAATTCACTGAGATGAGAAAAAGAAGCACTGAATTCTGAGGAATCCCTTTCTCCACAATTCTCATCTATTTTGTGAAGGCACCTTAGTGGCTTCCTTCAGACCATACAACACCTGGTAACACCAACAGGTTTTTTCTTGCTTTTTTGGTACTAGAGATTGAACCCAGAGGCATTCTACCTCTGAGATATACCCCCAGCTATTTTATTTTTTATTTGGAAACAGGGTCTTGCTGAGTGGCTGAAGATCTTGCCAAAATGAGGCTGGGGTTACAGATGTGTGCCTGAGACATCAGACTTTGGGAGGGACAGGAGGGGAGAGCAAAACTAGTGGATCGAACACCAAAAGGCAAGGAATAAGAAAGCAGGGTATGAAAGTCATACATACCCTGGAAAAGACCTGAGGTTCAGCCAGGTAGGTAGCTTCCCCCCTGGATCAGAAGAATCTTTTCTTACTGGATATTCTACTTCTGCTTGGTTCCCTTCTGAGATGTTTATATCCCCTCTCCCCTCTCCCTTCTTCCCTCTCCCTTCTTCCCTCTCCCTTCTTCCCTCTCCCCTCCCCCTCTGCCCTCTACTCTCTCTACTGGGGATGGAACCAAGGGGCATTCTACCTCTGAGCTACACCCTCAGCCCTACTTTTTATTCTTAATTTTGAAACAGGGTCTCACTGAGTCGCAAAGTGCCTCACTAAGTAGCTGAGTCTGTTGACGAACCATGATCCTCCTGTCTCAGCCTCACAAATGCTGGGATTACAAGCGCGAGCCACCACACCTGGCTGTTTAACTCTCTTTATGCAGAGTTGATCTGGGATGGAGCTAGAACACTACAAAGGGCCACTGGTTAAATTTTCCAGCTATTCTATAAAACCTAGAGCCTGCTTTGCTGAGGGGCAGCAACAGTTGTGATCCCAGAGAGCATATGTTCCCGTGGTTAGAAGGATTCACTCTGAGTTGGGAGGGAGCTGAGGGGAACCTCACCCAGTGCTGTGTGCATGTATGTCCCATCGCTCCTAACCTTATCATGATGTGAGGCTACAGTGCACCCGCAGAGGTACATATAAAAATTACAAAGAATGCGTTCAGCAGTCAGATTGCACATTCTCTAATCCTATACCAGCCACATTCTAACTGTGTGACCATGTGCAACATCTCTCTAGCCTAGTTTTCTCATGGTTAAAAACGGAGTTAATTAGAGTATCCAAAATGGGAGTGTCCGAACAGCATAGCTGTGAGGTCTAAATGGAATCTTGCACATACTCGGTGTAGAAGAACATCGCTGTCACTCACGAGACTCTCGTCTCTGTTGATTTAGCAGAGAGAAAGGACAGACACCGACGTAGGTGTTTGCACCCACAGAGATGTGACTATCAGGAAAATGAGCTTGAATTTGGAATCTGAGTAATTGATCTCCAGTCTCAGGGTTGCCACTTCCACTAACTGGGTTACTGTGTGTATTCTGGCCATAAGGTTGCCTGTCTGTAAATACGGTGCTATGCCACCAACATTCTTTCCTTTGCCCCATACATCAATGGCTCAGTCCCTGGAAAGTCCCAATTAGATTAAGTTATATGAATGATTGCAGGCAAGTGAAGCAGGAAGGTAAGTTTAAAGTCTTTGTAAATGGGTGCATGGATTTCTCTTCCTCTGGGAAAATCTGATATTTGCCTTCTTATCCCTTGCTCTCTCCCTAACACCCATGTAGATTAAGTAGAGGTCATTGTCCTGGGTGGTCTCTTAAGTTTTCTCTCTTTGCCCAAGTGCTAGCTCATTCTGCTGATGAAAAAGAATCTAAGTTATTACTCAAAAAATATCATGGATACTTGTCAATTTTTAGCTGTGAAAAATAATAAAATTGTATTGAGGGGATCATTGGTATAAATTTTCATATTCTTTCTCAGTAGTATTTGGAGAAATTAGGTGAAACTCAACAGTCAAAGCAGGGTGGATCAGCATTAATATTCAATACATTAAAATATGTGTGCATTGAGGTTGTAGGGAAATAGGAACCCTTATATGCCTTTGGTGGGATTGCAAATCAGTGTAGCCACTCTTGGTATTAGTGTAGAGGATCCTCACTGGTAGGGACAGAACCACCAAATGACCCAGCTCTGACACTCCACGGTGTCTTCCCAAAGGAACTCAAGTCAGACTATTACAGTGATCCATTCAGATTCATGTTCATGACACAATTCACAGAAAATAGATTATAGAACCAGGCTAGATGTCAGTCAACAGATGAACAGATTACAAAGCCCCGATGTATTCACACAGAACAATTATATTCAGCCATCAAGGAGTACTATATTATGTTATTTGCCAGAAAATGGATGGACCCAGAGACTCTTATGCTAAGTCAGATCAGCCAGCACCAGAAGGTGAAGGTTTCTATGTTTGCTTTCATATGTGGAAGTTAGAAAGAAACCGGAAAACAAAAGAAACTAAATAAATGAGGACGATTCTAATAAAATAATGGAAGGGATTAATAAAGAAGGCAAAATCGGGTTGAATTTGGAATCTGAGTAATTGGTCTCCGGTTTCAGGGCTGTCACTAATATGTAGGAGACAGGGAGAGAAAGGGCAATAAAAAGAACTCTAGATGAAGAAGGAGAAACCATACATGAGCAAATAAAGTGACCTGAGGGCGATTGGAGGGAAGGGGGAAATTCCCTAATGTACATGATGTACATTCTCAAACATATCAAAGTCAGTCACTAAGCCCAACATGAGAAGGAGGGAAGGGGAGGGAGTGGGGTGAGAATTGGGTAAGGGCTGAATGAGTGATGTGTGCATGTATGCCTCTTCTATCTTGTATTCCATTAAGGCATATGACTCCAATGCACCAATATAAGAAAAAATTTAAAAAGGAAGGTATGCGAAATTTGATGGAAGTAGCAGTTCAAACAGTGCTATATACGGAATTACCAACACTAATCTGCAGAAAATGGGGAGGTGGGGAGAGTGGGTAGACTCTAGAAAGAAACACACCAGCTGCTGTATGAGCAAGTATTACTATCACGTGTGTCCATGTATCCTGTGTTTCTATTATTCTGAACCTCACTAAGGTATATAATTGCAGCCAGGTGTGGTGGTCTCTGCTTATAATCTAGTACTTGAGAGGCTGAGACAGAAGGATCTCAGGTTCGAGCTTAGCCTCAACCACTTAGTGAGACCTTGTTTCAAAATAAAAAAAATAATAAAATGGAGCTGGGAGTGTAGCTCAGAGGTAGAGTTGCTCTGGGTTCAATTCCCACTACCACACACACACACACACACACACACACACACACACACACAGATGTATAAGTACAATGCATCCATAAAAGTATAACAATTTCTTTTACATATTGAGTTCTGGTATATTCATATTATCTACCCACAAAGAATTGTAAAATCATTAAGCCCACAAAAATTCCATAGTTTCTGCACTTGTTTTCCTTCCTTCTCGTCTCATTCACTGATGTCTCTGTCTGTTTCTCCTTATTACCCTCTGTTTTATACCACTGCCCATCTCAGAAGGGATGCAGAAAGGAGATTTGCAAATCCCAGAACAATAGGGCCGGGTGACTTCTTACCTCCTGTGCCCCTAAGGCTGCCTCTCTGCCCCACATTTCCTTGCCTCCCACCCTCAAAGGAAACAATAGCTGTCGGTCCTCGCCAAGCGCAGTCTCCTGAGATACAGCTGAATAATCAATTACTGTGTAAGCGCATCTGAATTTCCCTGGCTGCCTTCCACAGGCCTTCAGAACATCAAAGTCCACAGGAGCCGCCTACTAGGTCCCCTCACCATCCTGCTACTCACTCTGAGCCTCTTAGGCAGCCCTGGCCCTCCCATCCTGCCTTGGCTTCATCCATCCTTCCTACAAGGTGTCTGGGAAGGAAGACCATTGTCCTCTTAAGAAAGGAACCATCTGGAAAGGACAAAAACTGCAGACAGCAGCACTTGGTACCTCTGGGGCAAGCACCAGGCACCAGGAGATAGGTACTTTAGTAAACCATTTTTTCTTTTCCTTCTAGCACATTTGGTAGCTATATTAAAATAAAGCAAATATCTCCAAAGGGTGAGAACTTTCTACAGGAGACCAGAACTCCAAGTGTCCTTGTGTTTGCACACGTCCAGATCTCACGTGGTTAGAAAGGGGAGCTGGGCTTCGGCTTCCTTGAGGGTTTTACTGTATAAAGTCCTCATATCAAGAGATTCAATAGAGGCCTATTGTGAGAGCAAGTTAAGAAACAGTTTAAGGAAATAGAAAAATTCTTGTCTGTAAAAGAGTACAGTTCTGTTGAGTGTTGGTGTAGATATTTGAGGGAAACGGTGGTGCAGCTGGATGGGCTGTCCAACATAGAGGTGGTGGTGGGTATATCCGAGAGTAGGTCGTAATGGTTCACCTTAAAAACAAATAGTGTTTATGTAATGGGGACATATGCTTCCTGCGAAGTCAGCATTTTCTTAGAGGAGGAATGAATCAAATGGGTTAACAGTTCTCAAAATCTGCCAGGTGTGGTGGTATACCTCTGTAATCCCAGGATTTGGGAGGCTGAGACAGGAAGATCTCAGGTTTGCAGCCAGCTTCAGCAACTTAGTGAGGCCCTCTGCAACTTAGTGAGACCCTGTTTCAAAATAACAAAATAAAATACAGCTGGAGGTGTATCTTTGAAGTAGAATGACCCTGGGTTCAACCTCTAGTACCAAAAAAGAAAAATTCCCCAAATCAAATGACCCTGTGAGAAGGGGCCAGACTTCAGTGTTCCTATCTGTAAAAGAGGGGATTGTCTTGTACATCATAGGTATCTGCAGCAGAGACTAGAGAAAACGACTACCTGTTGCAAAGCAGGATTTCGTGTTTGTTTTTTTATTCTAGGCACCAAGATGAAGTGATACAATCTACCAAGTGGCAAATTGTCTTCAGGAAACTCCTTGATCAAGAGTTTTTACCTTGGGAGTGTCTGATGACAGCTAATGGTGTGAAGTTTCCTTTGTAGGAGAAAAATGTTCTAAAATTAGACAGCAGTAATGGCTCAACAACCCTGCAAAGACACTAACACGTCGAGCTGTGGATTTAAGTGGCTGAAGTGTATGCTTTGTAAATTATAGACCAAATAGAGCTATCAGAAGTAAAAGTATTTAAAATCACTATTAAAAAAGAAACAGCCGGACGTGGTGGCGCACGCTTGTAATCCCAGCATTCGGGAGGCTGAAACTGGAGGATCGTGGTTCGTGGACATCCTCAGCTACTAAGTGAGGCCCTCTGCAACTCAGTGAGACCCAGTTTCAAAATAAATAATAAAAAATAGGGCAGGGGGTGTGGCTCGGAAGTTGAATGCCCCTGTGTTCCATTCTCAGACTTGCAAAAAAAAAAAGAAAGAAACAAGCCAGGCATGGTGGTACACGCTTGTAAGCCAAGCATTCGGGAGACTAAAACAGGAGGATCACAGTTTGTGGACAGCCTCAGCTACTTAGTGAGGGCCTTTGTAACTCAGTGAGACCCTGTTTCAAAATAAAGACTAGAAAATAGGGCTGGGAGGTAGACTGCTCCTGGGTTCCATCCCCAGTGCCTAATCTGTTGAAGTTTAAAGTCTTGAGGCAGCCTCATAGTCGCTAATGGGCAAAATAAATCGAGTTGGATCTGTATTTACTAGAAGTAGCCCACCAAGGTGGATCTTGGTAATCACTCTGCCATGCATGTGTCTCTGTTGCGCAGCAGCCTTCCCTGAGGTGAGAGGCTAGGCTTACCACCTTTGTGCAGCCAGGCTTGGTTCTGTGATTCAATTCTGATCATGGGGATAAGAGTGGAGATGATGGGTTTGCTTTCCACGCTGGGTCCTTGGAAGGAAGCTCTTTTTCTTCCCTTTCCATGGACCGAGAAATCGGCTTCAATCCGTGGATGGGGCTCACACCTTGTTGACGGACAGTTGCTCTCTACTAAGTGTTTGGTTCCTCCCAAGAACAGTATGTGGAGAAGGGATGACAGTGCAGTGGTGTCTGAGGCAGGGCCCTGGGGAGGTGAGGAGAGAGACCACAAGGACCGGGCCCTCGTGAGTGGGACTAGGGAGGACACAGCTTGAAAGGTAACAGTGTGAATGGGGAAGAGCCCGCCAAATTATGGAGCCAATCTAGGTGTCCATCAAGAGATGTTGCTGTTGTTTCCTGTTTCTCTTTCGCTATATTTTTTGGTTTATTTTCTTTTGTGTGTTTTAAAACTCTATTTGAATCTCTTCCGATGGAGTTTAGCTGTCAGTTTTGTATATTTAGTGGCTGCATCAGGATTTGTAACATACACCTGAGATATCACAGTCTATTTTCAAGTGAGACTGTATCCTTTACTGATAGAACCTTCCTTATTCTGTTTCCATTTCTCTTCTCTCAACCTCCAGGACAGTCTTTCCTATTTTTCATTGGTTGTATACTACCTACCTAATACATATGTTTACTAGTTACCTTTTTGACATTGTACATTTCCTTGTATAAATTTATATTTCCACCAGATATCATTTTCTTTATTCATGGAGGATTTTCTTAAACACCTTTTGTGTTTTGTGTGCGCTAATGAAGACTTCTTTCTTCTTCAATATGTCTGAAATATATTTATTTATTCACTTATAGCTTTCTTTTTCTTTTGCATTGCTAAAGATAGAACCTTGTGCATGGTAAGCAAGTACTCCACCGCTAAGCTACAGAGCTAGCTTGAAATTGTAGTTATTGTATCTTGAATTGTAGTTATTGAATCTTCACTTTTTAAAATGTATCTTACTGGCTAGAAAATATTCTAGGTTGAATGTTTCCCCCTTTAATTTCTTTAAAGATATTGCCCCCATAGTCTTCTTGTTTGTATTGTTTTTAATGAGAAATTTGCTTTTATTCTTTTTTTTTTTTAGCTTTCCTGTACATAAGAAATACCCCCTTTAAAAACTTTTAAGATTTCTCTTTGTCAATGGTTTTAAGTAGAATTTTATTGTAATTTGATAATGTTGAACAGATTTTGATTGTCAAATGTCATTGTATAGTTTTCTTCATGTCTCTTGTACAAGAGAGACACTGGATTTCTTGAGTTTGTAGATATGTAATTTTTATTAAATTTTTCCCCAAAATTGACCACTATATTTATTCCAATGTTTTTTCTGCCTTCTTCTGTTTTCTTCTACAGGAACAATTGCATATATATTACACTGTTTTGTATTGTTTACTTCACTGATGCTCTTTGTAAAGTTTTCCTGAGCTTTTTTTGTTTAGGTTTTCCTCCTTCCTTCCTTCCTTCCTTCCTTCCTTCCTTCCTTTCTTTCTTTCTTTTCTTTCCCTCTTTTTATTGAATCCAGGAGCATTCTACCTACGAGCTACACCCCCAGCTCTATTTTTTTTGAAACAGAGTTTCACTAAGTTGGGGAGAACCTTGCTAAGTTACTGAAGCTGGTATCAAACCTTCTTTCTGTCTCAGCCTATCCCGTACTGGGATCACAGGCATGCCCCACCACACCTAGCTTCCGCATGAAGTTTTCTCACATGCATGTGTGGCCCATGCTCTGCAGAGTACTGCAAGCAAGGCCACCTGATGATCTGTGGAGCCCTTGCTGAGGATGTCTCTTCCTCTCCAAGATTCTTCTCCACATACTCTAGCCTCCTGCGTCTTCCTGAGCTGAATTCTTCACTCCCTCTCCCTGCACTAAGACAGCAAACCCTTACAAGGAAGCAAGCTGGAGCCACTGCAATGCCAACCACGCCTTTTCCCCAGCTCTTGGGGATCACTATCTTCTTGTAGTTTGATGTAAAGTCTTGAAAGCCATTTTTCCAAGTATTCTCTCTCTTTTTGTTTATTGATGTGTTTCAGGTAGGAGGGAAATCTCATCAATCTATCTTGCCTGCATCAAAAGATACTTTCTTCAATATCTCATTTATTTTTATTTCTATACTTTTATTGGTGCAGTGTAATTGTACATCACAATGAGATTCAGAGTGACACAAACATACATGCACAGAGCATTTGGTATATTCTTCTGTACACCTCTCCCTCACCCTTTCTCCTTCCCTAGACATGTCAGCGAGACGGATAGTAAAATTCTCCTGTATGGATGTAAGCTTATTTGAACTATTCCTTTCCTTCAATATCTTTCCACTATTTCATCACTTTCTTTCTTCATTTGATTGAATTACTTTTTAAAATTTTTTTTGTTTTATAGTAGTCATACATCTTAATGGGGTACAAGATGGCGGAAGCTTACATAAACACATCACTCATTTAGCCCTTCCCCAATTCCCTCCTCATTCCCTCCCCCTCCCTCCTTCTCGTGTTTGGCTTACTGATTGACTTTGAGATGTTTGTGAATGTACATTATATACATTAGAGAATTTCCCTCTCCCCCTCTCATCCCCTTCAGTTAGTTCACCTTATTTGCTCATCTATGGTTTCTCCTTCTTCGTCTAGAGTTCCTCCTATGACCCTTTTCCTCCCTAGCTTCCGAATATTAGGGAGAGCATCCGATCTCTCACTTTTTGTGACCGACTAATCTCACTCAGCATAATGTTCTCCAGTTCCATCCATTTCCCTGTAAATGACACAATTTTGTTCTTTTTATGGCTGTATAAAATTCCATTTGATTTATATTTTTATTCTACCCTCCACATATGACAGGAAACATACAACCCTTGACTTTCTGAAACTCACTGATTTCAGCATAATATTATCTTAAACCATTCATTTTCTGCACGTGACGATTTTGTTATTTTTATGGTTAAGTAAAATTTCATTGTGTCTATGTGTCTATTAATTTTTGAGGATATCTAGATTGATTCTATAATTTAGCTCTTGTGAAATATGCTGCTATAAACATAATAAGTATCCATATATCGCTATAATATTCTAGCTTTAATTTCTTTGGAAAGATACAAAGGAATGATATGGCTGTGTCACATGTTGGATCTATTTCTAGTCTTTTGAGGAACTTCCATATGTCTTATTTAGTCTTGATAGCCAGACTTTGCAATAATTAATCCCTTTCCATTTTACAGGAGCGGAGGGAAAGACTCAGATATGTGCTGTGATTTTCTAAGCTCACCCAACATATAAGTGGTGGAGCTAGCTCATATTTTATCCTACATTTCTTTCTTGGAAATATATGATTCTCAGTACATCTATATGATTTTTTCCCTTTTTCATTTTTTCCTGATTTAAAGTGATCTAGGGCAGCTGGGAGATGGACAGAGATTAGGATTGAAAATAGAACCAAAAAGTATTCTTTGGAACTACCACAGGCCAATTCCAAGTTCCTTTGGGATTTGAAAAATTAAGAAAGGGTGGAAATATGAACATATGGTCCAGATGTAGGACCACACCAGTAAGGGACATTTTTTTTTTTCCTTCTTAGAAACTGCTGTGCCAAATTAGAAGCATCATTAAAGGTCATCTAGTTCAGTGAGTCTCAACGTTAAAAAAAAACCACAAAAACTTTTGACTGGGGTTACAAAGCACAGTAGCATTTAAAAAATACTGAAGGGACTGAAAAGTAATATACTCAGTTCTCTTCCTGCAGTTCTTAGATATGCCTCCATCAAGATATGAGCGCTATAACATAGAGATGTGCTGAGTGAAGGTGCATAACTCTTCTTGTTTTAAGACCTCTCTTTTGCTGTGAAAGTGTCACCCACTTCATTTAATGTCGAATGACTGAGAGAAGGTGAGGCATAGAATGTAGATACACCCAATGATTAGAGCCACGTCGCCTCCAGCCATGGCAGCTGATCCAGACTTCAGTTCATCCCAAGCTGGGTCATTTCAAGGTCTTCTCTCGGTCTTTGTTCATCTAGAATTTAGAGAGATAGATGTTTGTCTTTAAATGGGCGGTATGAATCAGGATCATCTAGAAACATGTGAACCATGCAAAAGAAACTTATATACAGGAAGAGAGAATAAAAGAAGGCGTAATAGGAGCACAAGGAAGAACAGGAGTAGGTGAGGGAAAAAGGGAAGGTATCGGGAATACTGCAGTCGACAGAGTTAGTTATTTATAATCTCCAGATCCCGTAGTATCTGCAACCGATATCTGGACTTCCCAACTGCATGATTCAATAAGTCCTGTTTGTTTAAATTAGTATGAGCTAAGGTTTTGTCCCTTATAACTAAAAGAGAAAGTCACTTACCTAGTCCTAAGACCCTGAATCAGTATGGGAAATGGAATAAGAATTGGACTCATTCTATTTAAAATATACCAGGCAAAGGAGATAATATAGAACTCTCTCTTCACCTTGGAGTGAGTACAATCTGCCCCATTCACAAAACTACTAAGAGTTGTTATTGCATGCATACGTTTACAAGCATATCAAAACCGTAAAAGCCCAAATCCTTTAAGGGTATATGATCCTTCCCCAACCAGTGAAGAAGATTTTGTTATAATCTCCCTCTTGGGGATAAGGAAACCAAGGTTTGGGGTCTCAGAAGTGGTTTACAAAGTAGCTGGTGTTTTCAAATCAGGAAAGATGGACCTCCCAGCAGTTCACTTGCTCCCAGCAACACTGCAGTGCTGTTCTCTTCTATGCTTGTGTTTTGACCCCTTCTGCTTAAGCATCATGTTATAGATACAGAATGTCTCCTGAAGAGCTCCTGTAACTAAATCATGAGGCGTGTAATCCCAGCAGTGTGACTCCATTGTAATAGATTTACTGGGTGGTAACCTAAGCAGCATGTGGATGCCTGGAGAAGGTGAGTTCCTGGGGATGTGGCCTTAGGGACTAAGCTTTTGTCTCTGAATCTCTTTGATTTTTGGCTGCCTTGCTTCTGGCCTCTATGATATGGGAACAGATCCTTGGTCTCTCCCTCTCTTGGCTCCCTGGCACCATACTCTGAGCTCTGCAGACCCATCTTGTCGTGGACTGAACCAGAAATCTCTGAAAACTGCGAGCAAATAAATCTTCATTCTGCCAAGTTCTGTGGTCAGTTATTTTGGGATCTTAGCAGTGAGAATGCTGACTGTGACTCATCAGGTCCTCTCAGAAAAGAGCCTTTGGCCAGTTGTTGACAGCGTAGTATAAATTTTTATTCTGCATGCACACTTTCATCTGGATTTCTTGCTGAAGAATCAAAGAGCAGGTGGAAATCTCATTTTAAGACAGAGAAACTCGTCAACTAACAGTTGCTCCAAATGATTTCTCATTTGATGTTTGCTTTATATGAGAGACTTTTAATCAAGACTGCCCAGGGTGAATTCTGGTGTACTGGTACATGTCCTTAACATAACTTTCCAAAAAGACTCACTACCCCATTTCACATCTCATTTATGTTTAGCTGTTACAGAACCAATACATTAGATTCACTGGTGTATTAAACAGCCTCATGTACTTTTTCTTTATTGGCATGAACACACTCAATGTTACAGAATTCTCAGTTACCTGATTCAGAAATGAAGAGGAAAAAATATAATATCAAAGGGCACAAATTTGAGCCAGTGTGATATTTGCATGTCGTGACGGCTGCGTGTATACCCCGTCTATGGTCTCATAGTATGGGTGCTACCATACATACATAGATTTCTGTTTGGAAAAGTGAGATTGAGATGAATTTTTCCAAGGTTTTGTTTGTTGTCGTTTTGTTTTGTGATATGAGTTATTGAACCCAGGGGTGTTCTACCTATGGGCTACATACCCAGCTCTATTTTTGTCTATTTTGAAACAGTCTGTCTAAATTTGTAAGGATACTGCTAAGTTGTTGAGGTTGGCCTCAATCCTGCAATCCTCCTGTCTCAGTCTCCCAAGGCATAAGCTACTACATTTTTACCATTTAATACAGTGACTGTCAGTTTTTATCAGCATAGGACTTATAGCTCAGCTTTGCTGGGGTGGCTGAAGAGGGCTCAGTAGGGACTGCATGTTTAGACAGGGTGGGGCTGGGAAGCACTTTCACAAGGCCCACCCTGGATCTGGGCTGTGGGAATTATAAACACCAAGCAGTCTCCTGTGTCATAGGAAAGAAGAAAGCATCGCTGAGCTCTTTGGAAGGACAAAACTGCCGGGTCTCCAGTGGCTCTGGGACTGGGGTCATCTCATCTCTGAGATCATTCTCAACCACATCTTTCTCACATGCCAGATGGTCTCAGCCTTGGAGCTGGCAAGCTGAGCTTCCTCTTGTCTCAACTGGCCACTTCCTACAGGCTGGGGTTGGCAGGAAGAAAGCACATTTGGAAGTGGGGAAGAGTGGATCCTTCCCCAAACCTGCTTGGACGGCTTCACCAGGCAGATGGAGAACAGGGAGCTCTGAGTCCCTGTGTGTCCCTCCACACTTCCTGGATCTCTGCATTTTGGGCAAACTCCATCATCTCTCCCAGCTCCGGCATCTTCCTCTAAGAAGCCCGCAACTTAAAGAGTCCTCAGAGAGTAGGTAACTAAAGCAAGCTATGACTCTCACGGCGAAGGGAAGTTGAGCGTGGTGACACATGCTTATTATCCTAGTACTTGAGAGGCTGAGACGGGAGAATTGCAGGTTCCAGGCCAACTTCAGCAATTTAGCCAGACTCTCTGCAACCCAGTGAGGCCCTGATTCAAAACAAAAAGAGGGAGGCTGGAGGTATAGTTCAGAGATAGAATAGCTATGGATTCAACTCCCAGTACCACAAAAAATAAATAAGAGAATAAAATAAAAATGAAGCAAATATTCAGAAGGCAATTATTCTATTTCCTGTAGAATTTAATTTAATTTATATTTGTGTTACTAGGGTGGAACCCAGGGGTATTCTACCTCTAAGCTACACTCCCAGCCCTCTTTTTTTCTTTCTTCTTTCTTTCTTTCTTTCTTTCTTTCTTTCTTTCTTTCTTTCTTTCTTTCTTTCTTGTGGTACTGGAGGTGGAACTCAGAGGCTTTCTATCCCCAGGTTATATTCCCAGACGTATTTTATACTTTATTTAGAAACAGGGTCTCACTAAGTTGCTGAGAGCCTCACTAAGTAGCTGAGGCTGGCTTCAAACCTGTGCGATCCTCCTGTCTCACCCTCCCAAGCATGGGGATTACAAGCGTGCGCCACCACACCCAGCTTTATTCTTTTATTTTAAAACAGAGTCTCACTAAATTGCGGGAGGCCTCACTAAGTTGCTGATGCTTCTAACCTGCCATCCTCCTGTCTCAGTCTCCCACGTACTGGGATTACCAGCATGTACCACCATGACCAGGTTCCTGAAGAATTTTAAGTGATTCAAATCGCCTGTGTCTATTCTTTTACACTCAGGTTGGAGAAAAAAAAAAGAGAGAGGGCAGGAAGTAACTTATATGGATAAACAGAACCCCAGAGAGAAACAAAATTTCCTAGCACATATTCAGAAAATCTGGTATCTTAATATCTCCATGATACTTATGTTTATACCAACTCCTATTTTTTTTAATCGAAGTGGAAACACATAAAAAGGAAACTTTCCATAATTTACCACTATAAGATGATTATTATTTTTAAATTTCTAAAATATTTTATTGGTACAATTATCCATCATAATAAAGTATAGAGTGACAGAGTGAATATTCGTGCCCTCAGCAATTGGTTTGTTCTTCTCTGGATCCCACCCAGCTTTCTTCCCCTTCCCTGTATATGTCTTTGAGATTGACATTGATAATTTTGTATATGTACGTACCATTATTTAAGCTGTGACCTTCTTAACATCTCCTTCCTCCCTCCTCCCTCCCCTATACCCCCTCTGTCATGCCATTGGAGCTAGAGAGAAATTGGGTAACAAAAGAGACCACAGTAAGAATTTTTAAACACTATATTATTTTCACTGGACTTAAAAAAAAAAATCACCTTCTAAATTAGATACCGTTGCCTGCCAAAGGATCTTGCCCGAAGCCTGTTCTTTCCCTAATGCTTCCTAATCTCCCTTTTAAACAGATACTGAAGACACCAGCGAGCTGAGCCAAAACAGAACTTCCCCTTGATGTAATCAACAAGAGACAAAGGGAGTCCCTCTCCAATTATGTCCCGATCTTGAGATCTCATTGTTCCTTTGTTCCCAGGCTTCCGACACTGGTCTCCAAGACTGTCCCCCAGTGCTTGGCTCCTGTTTTCTGCGGTAGCAAGTAGGGAATACAGGCTCTGTCCTGCCTAACCAGAAGTCCCAGTAAACAGTTTTCTCTGTAATAGACTAACAGAAGCCTTGTCCATCACAGAGATTTCCTTGCAAAGAACAGGACTCTCTACTTTTATCTTTGTCTGCTTTGGTGTGAGCTGTATACTTCCTATGTAAAAAATAAATTCTTATCCAGAAACACTGGCCCTGTCCTACGCTTTTCTGGACAGTGCTAGGATGGAGCCTTGGGAACTGGGGCTAACCCTTACACAAGCTGCCTCTCTCCTGCTTTAGAGAGCCAAGCTTAAAAGGCAGAGGGAACTTAAAAGGGAACTTAAAAGGCAGAGGGGCTTGGTGGAGGAAAAAAAGCTTTCTTTTTAAAAGCCAAATTATCTGAGCCCTTGGTGGCATCCTCCTGTAATCCCTGATATGGGGAGGCTGAGCCAGGAGGATCTCAGGTTTGAGGCAAGCCTCAGCAACTTAATGAGGGCCCCAGCAACCTAGAGAGACCTTATTTCAAGAAAAAAATAGACTAGAATAGGACTGGGAGGGTAGCTCAGAGCTAGGATTCCAGCTCAACCCCCAATACCAGTCACTCAATAATGCTGGAGAATGTCTAGGGGAAAGAGGGAAAAAGAAAGCTCAATGTGACAAGGGGGTTTTCTATTGTATGTGAAGCTAAATTGCTATAATCTGCGATATAATCTGTGAAGCTATAAATCTATGAGCTGCGATGCTATTAATCTATGATATAATCGGCGGTGCTATTAATTTGTGATATAATCCGAGATGCTATTCATCTGTGATAAAATCTGGGATGCTATGTAATCTGGGATGCCCTGGTAGAATAGCTCGTTACCTTGACTACCTGCATCCTTGTTCTGTGCATCCTTTCATGCATTTTTTATTTCACTGAGAACCTACTATGTGGCGCATTGTGTGCTAGAGACACCAATGTGAATGAGCACCAGGTTAAAAAGCACAGGATGTCATGGGTGTTTGGGCAGGAGCTCAGCCAAGTCTGGGCCTGAGAGAAAGGTTCTCAAATGACAGACTTTTGAGACTGATTCCAAAGAAGACCACACAGGGTCAGTAGTTCCCAACATGGAGCCATCTCCATGCACAGGATAGTTTCTTTTAGAGATGTATGATTTCCTTCACTGGGGAGAAACTTTTTGTGCAATTAATTCTTTATATTTTATTCATTTTTGGATCTCTTTGAACACACTGAGTGATAAGTGTGTGGTTAGATTCATATAGAGTAATTTTTATGCATCATTTACTCAATGCAAATATTATAGAGGAATCATATTGGTACAACATAATACTTTGAAGATTTGTGCGTATTGTACCATGTACTGGAACTTCTGTCTTTTTTACAACTGAATAATATTCCAACTGTATAGATATGCCACATTTGTTTAACCACTCACCTGTTGATAGACACTTGGGTTGTTTCCATCTTTGGGCTCTCGTGAATAATGATGCAATCAACATTGGTGTACAAATACCTATCTTATTCCCTGATTTCAATTCTTTAGGGTACACACCTGGGAGTAGAATTGTTGGTCATGTGGTAATTCCATGTTTAGCTGGTTAGAGAAACGGTCAGGCTATTTTCCAGATCAGCTGCACCGTTTTGCATTTTCACTAGGAATTTGTAGACATTCCAGTATCTCCACATCCTTATCCAACACTTGTTACTTTCTATTGTTTTAGGGAAGCCATTCTAGGAGGTGAGAAATGGCATCTCATTGTGGTTTTGCATCTTTCTGTGTTCCTGTTGGCCATCTATGTGTCTTATTTGGAGAAATGCCTCCTCAGGTCCTTCACCCATATTTTAATTGGGCTGTTTGTACTTTTGATTATTGTAGTTCTTATTTGCTTTTTACAGTTCTAAGGACTGAACTCCAGGCATTCTACCTCCAAGCTACACCCCCAGCCCTATTTTTTATTCTTTATTTTGAAACAGGGTCTCACTAATTTGTAGAAGGCCTCACTAAGAAGTAGCAGAGGTTGTCCGTGAATTGCGACCCTCTGGTCTCAATCTCCCGAATGCTGAGATTATAAGCTTGTGCCACCGTGCCCAGCTTCCCCCAGCCTTATTTTATTTTTCATTTTTAAACAGGGACTCACTAAGTTGCAGAGGGCCTCACGAGTTGCTGAGGCCGGCTGTGAACCTATGATCCTCATGTCTCAGCCTCCTAAGTACTAGGATTACAGATGTGCACCCCCATGCCTGGCTGAGTTAGTTGAAGATCCTTCTGTATTCTGGACAATAAATCCAGATAACCAGTCTGAAAGACTTGATTCCATTCTGAAGGTTGTCTTTTTATTTTCTTGGTATTGTCCTCTGATGTACAATGTTTCTTAATATTGATGAAGTATATTTTTTATGTTTTCTGGTTTTAGTTACATGTGCTTTTGGGGTCATATCTAAAGAATCTGTAGCCAAATCCCATTCATTTAACTTTTCTTTCAATAAATATTTATTGGCCTCTTACCCGAAGCCTCCCTAAGTGCCAGGCACTACAGATTAATAAGTGGAATTTTTGATGCACTCAGAAAGTTTACATTCTTATTAAAGGAGACAGAAAATAAATGAAGATCCAGGTGTAGTAGTGTACACCTATAATCCCAGTACTTGGGAGGATGAGTCATGAGGATAGCAGACTTGTGGCCTCCCTCAGCAACTTAGTGAGGCCCTCCACAATTTAGTGACACCCTGTTTCAAAGTAAAACCTAAAGCCGGATGTGGTGGCGCATACTTGTAATACCAGTACTTGGGAGGCTGAGACAGGAGGATCGCAGGTTTGCAGTCAGCCTCAGCTACTTAGGCCCTCTGCAACTGAGACCCAGTTTTAAAATAAAGAATTAAAAAAAATAGGGCTAAGGGTGTAGCTTGGTGGTAAAATGTCCCTGAGTTCAATCCCTAGTTTCACAAAAAATAAAATAATAAAAAATAAATAAAAACAAAAATAGGGAGGGGGTATAGCTCAGAGGTAGAGTGTCCCTGGGTTCAATCCCCAGTACCACAAAAAAAAAGGAAGAAGAAGAAGAAGAAGAAGAAGAAGAAGAAGAAGAAGAAGAAGGAGGAGGAGGAGGAGGAGGAGGAGGAGGAGGAGGAGGAGGAGGAGGAGGAAGAAAGAAAGAAAGGTATTAGGTGATATTAGTGCATAACAAATTCTATGGTAAAAAATTAAATATAAAATTAAATAATAAATATCAGAATATAATGGGATAGAGAGGGACTGGGAGCAAGGCAGTTATGTGGTCAGGAAACCATTGGTAAAATTGTGATTTCACCTGGCACCCAAGAGATGCAATGGGCCAGTTGTTAGGATATAGGACAAGATAGAATGGCATCCTACAAGAAGCCACACCCTGGAATCCAACCTACCTAATCACTGCGGTTGAGACAAAGGATCCAAAATTACACCTCAACTCTTGAAACCAACTGAATTATGTATTTCAAGACCAATTGCAAAGTAGAATGAGTATGGAGTTCACCGCTAGTGGGAGGAAAGGTAAAATGAGGAAGGGGGATAAGGGATGTGACCTCTATTTTTGTATCAAATGTATGGAATCTTGGGCAGCCATTGGGGATAAGCAATTGAAAAATTAATTTGACCAGTATTTTGACAAGGTGCCCTGGAATGTTGGCTTCCAGAATTACTCAAGATCAATAAACAACATCCCTCTCCCGGTAAGGCAGCAGGCCCCCTGATCGCTCTCCTGCAAAAGAATGCAAAGCACACATTCCATTCTCCAGACCCAGGGCTGGCTAGGGTGGGATTCCTGGGAGGCTATCAAGACCCAAGATGCAAATGCTTGGTTTTCGGTGGCCTCGCCTGATAACTATCAGAGTGACAAACTGTGTTCCCCGGTGCTGGACAGCAAAACACACAGTGGTGGCCCCATGCACAAGTCACATTCCACACATGCAAGATTCCGGGGAACCCAGCCCAGTTCCCAGAGTCCTTCTGGACCCCAAACCAGACTCTTCTCCTTGGGAAAGCCCCACCCCAAAGCAAACACCCCCCCAACACGCTGCAGTCTCCCACAGCACACTCCCAAAGAGTTGCATTTCTCAGCACAATCCCGGCTTTTCAAAAACAAAGAGCCAGAGAAGACCCCTCTCTAGGGAGACGAGTTTATTTCGGATTCTCTAGGAATTAGCCTTATTTGGCGCTATTTTCTAACTTGAGCAGCAGCAGCAGCAGCAACAACAACCAAAAAAAAAGTCCCTTTGGGGCTTTGATAAGTCTTAATCATTATAAACTGTAACACACCTTCCTTCCCCAGGCAGAAATCTCAAATTCATGTCTTCAGTCCCATAATACCAATAACATTTGTGCCAGACTGGGCACTTTCCATATTCAGCTTCCTATTTTGTTGCATTTTTCTTTTTCTTTTTTGATGTACTTGGAGGTATTCTACCTCCAAACTGCACCCCTAGACCTTTTCAATATATTTTTTTGAAACAGGGTCTCACTAGGTTGCTGAGGGTCTTGCTAAGATGCTGAGGCTAGTTTTGAACCTGCAGTCCTCCTGTGTCCATCTCCCAAGTATTGAGATTATAAATGTGTAATGTGCACCCTGTAATTCCAGTATTTGGGAGGCTGAGATAGGAGGATTGCAGTTTCAAGGACAGCCTCAGCAATGTAGTGAGGTTCTCGACAACCTAGTGAGATTCTGCTTCAAAACAAAACAGTAAAATAGGTTTAGGGTGTAGTCCAAAGGTAGAACGGCCTTGTGTTCAATATCTAATACTGCAAAATAAAAAAGAGAAACAAACTTACACAGGCATACGTACACCCCCAACACAGGTGTAATTTGAAGCAACATTTGTATGCCAGTGATAGCACTCTAAGTTATTTTGGACATCTACGGCAATATGCATTAAGAGAAATGGAATTACTCATTTCTTTTGATCAAATTCTCTCTTTCTCAGGGGAATTAGTGTTAAGGAAGCAATTCAAATACACAAAAAGCAAGTATTTATTAATATTGTTAAGATTTCTGTTATATTTACAAAAATCAAAAGTCACGTTGGGCATGGTGGTATATGCCTATAATCCTACTACTTGGGAGGCTGAGACAGGAGGATTGCAGATTTGAAGGCAGCCTTGGAAACTTAGAGACACTCTGTTAAAATTTTTTAAAAAAGTAAGTAAAAGGCCTAGGGATATAGCTTAAAAGTAGAATGCCCTTGGGCTCAATTCCCAATAGACAGAAAGAAAGAAAGAGAAAGAAAGAAAGAAGAAAGAAAGAAAGAAAGAAAGAAAGAAAGAAAGAAAGAAAGAAAAAGAGAAGAAAGTCATTTAGTTACTAGATTTATAATGTTTTGTGATATTTATTATAGTCTAGGCAGCTGATCTAGCAAATCTGTCTTCCATCTCATCTCTAGAATTTGTAGCAGCACAATTTGGGATCTATTTGGATCCTAGTTTAAAAGTAGAAATGTCCACAATGTCCAGTAAGTAATGCACAAGAGCACATAAACAAAACTGATTTTGCTTCGTTCCTGCGCTGAGATAAGCATGTCAAGGTAGCTCGGGGAAGTGTGACAATTTCAAAGGAAAGTTTCCTCAGCCAGGTCGATCCTTTTGAAGTATAACAAATTGATTAGAATTGACACAAGGACGGAGAGGTGGGGGGGGGGGAGAGAGAGAGAGAGAGAGAGAGAGAGAGAGAGAGAGAGAGAGAAAGAGAAGAGAGGGGAGAGGGGAGAGGAGAGAGGGGAGAGGGGAGAGAGAGGAAGAAGAGAGAGGAGAGAGAGAAGAGAGAGAGAAAAGAGGAGAGAGAGAAGAGAGAGAAAAGAGGAGAGAGAGAGAGAGAGAGAGAGAGAGAGAGAGAGAGAGAGAGGAAGAGGAGAGGAGAGGAGAGGAGAGGAGAAGAGAAGAGAAGAGAAGAGAAGAGAAGAGAAGAGAAGAGGAGAGAGAGAGGAAGAAGAGGAGAGAGAGGAAAGAGAGAAGAGAAGAGAGAGAAGAGGAGAGAGAGGAAGAGAGAGAGAAAGAAGAGGAGAGAGAAGAGAGAGGAGAGAGAGAGAAGAGAAAGAGAGAGAAGAGAGAGAAGAGAAGAGAGAGAAGAGAAGAGAGAAGAGAAGAGAGAGAGAAGAGAAGAGAAAGAGAGAGAGGAGAGAGAAGAGAAGAGAGAAGAGAGAGAGAAGAGAAGAGAAAGAGAGAGAAAAGAGAAAGAAAGAAGAGAAGAGAGAAGAGAAGAAGAAGAAGAAGAAGAAGAAGAAGAAGAAGAAGAAGAAGAAGAAGAAGAAGAAGAAGAAGAAAAAGAGAGGGGGGAGGAGAGAAGAGAAGAGAGAGAGAAGAGAAGAGAAAGAGAGAGAGGAGAGAAGAGACAGAGAGAGAAGAGAAGAGAGAGAAGAGAGAGAGGAGAGAAAAGAGAAAGAAAGAAGAGAGAGAAGAGAAGAAGAAGAAGAAGAAGAAGAAGAAGAAGAAGAAGAAGAAGAAGAAGAAGAGAGAGAGAGAGAGAGAGAGAGAGAGAGAGAGAGAGAGAGAGAGAGAGAGAGAAGTGTTCGATAAGAGTTAAGAGTGAGGGACTCCGTTGATGTCCGTTTTTCTTCCCAGGATAAGCTGGAAAGAAGCCGCGCAGGCCACGGCTTTGACAGCAAGAGAAGATCAAATAGATATTTAAAGACAGGAAACTGCTACCCCAGCAAGGAAGGAAGATAGTGATCAGGCACGTAAGAGGAGCTATCTTCCTGCAGAGCTTGTGAAAGCAACGCTGGGGTCTGAGGATCCATCAGCGATTTACTGTAGTGTCTTCATTTTATTACAGAAAGGAAGGATCCCCGTAGCGATGGTCTACCATGAAGGACAGTAATGCAGGCCATTTGGTTAACAAAAAGAAGGGAATTGATTATATAGATACATATATATTTGGCACTAGAGATTGAACCCAGAGAGATGTTCTACCTCTGACCTACACCCCAGCCCTATTTTATTTTTTATTTTGAAACAGGGTCTTGCTACGTCGCAAAGGGCCTCACTAAGCTGCTGAGGCTGGCCAAAAACCTACAATCTTTCTGGTTTAGCCTCCCAAATTCTTGGGAGGCTGAGACAGGAGGATCTGGGTTCACGGGCAGCCTCAGCTACTTAGTGAGACCCTTTGCAACTCAGTGAAACACTATTTCAAAATAAAGAATAAAAAATAAGGCCGAGGGTATAGCTCAGAGGTAGAATGCCCCTGGGTTCCATCCCCAGTATTGAAAAAAGAAGGAAAAAAAATTGGGATTACAAGCATGTACCACCACTCCCGGCTTATGACTTGATATTTTTAAAGACACCACCTCTAAGGAGCTGTGTGTTGGTTATTACATGGCTAAACATTTCTTGTGAGTTTTCTGTCTTTTGTGTCAAAATAACCCCACAGGCTACAATGGTGACAGTTTCACTACCAGGCTGATTAAGCACGGACCCAATGAATGTTGGTTTTTACAGACGTATTTGATCATGTTTCCCCAACAGCCCTGTGTGCAGGATCACAACACAGGAACTGGATGGTGTGTCTGGGGGTACAGTCGTAAAGGACTGAGGCGCTCCAGCCAGCCGGGGCTGATGAGTGACTACTTGTCAGCCTGGTGGGAGGTCCGCCGGAGTGACATGAGGCTCTTCTGGCCCTCTCCTGTTCACCTCTTTATATCTGCCCCTTGGTTTGAAAGTATGCTTATCAAAATTTTCAGCTCTCACAAAGTGGAGGAGCATGGTAAATGTATAGATAACAGAGCAATATACAATGAGATCAACAGGCAGGAACAAAAGCCTAGAAAGTTAAGAAATAGACTTCACTAAAGACAGAAGCTAGCGTAACTTTGGGGGCAAAGAATAAGTTCAGCAACCTTAATACGGGAGTTACTTGACATGATTAAGAAGTGGAAAAATGTGGACTGAGTTTGTTTTTTAAAATCCAGTTCTGGGATAAATATGGATCTTGGGAACGGTGAAGACCCATTAATTACGAATCAGAGTGTCTGTGTCATGGGGTCTGACAGTCCTCCCTCTGGCTCAGATTCTGTCTGAAGTGTTGTGTCTAGATGGAAATCTCACATTTCAAGAGGTTCATAAAACTCTAGAGCGAAATCAGAGGAAGATCAACAAACCACCAAAGAAAGAAAACCAACAAGTCCTAGACACCAATCCTGTGCCTGGCACCACGTCACACCACAGAGCTGATATATATTCTCCTAAGCTCAATGGCACGGGGACCATATTCATCATTTTATAAATGAAGAGCCTGAGACTCAGAATTTTAGAAACTCACCCAAAGCTTAACAGCTAGCACAGGGCCAAATGAAATTGGAATCTAGGACTGTAAGTTGCCTGTGCCTAAGCTCTGCCTTTTCCTCCAGAAAAAAAAAAAAAATCCAGATATATTATGGACAGCAGCATTGTTTTCTCTATTTCAAACGTTATCCCATAGAAGAGGATGCAGAGCTAACTGCATGGATCTCCAGATATAGGACCCGATGTCTCTGAGCCAGGAGTGGTGGCGCACGCCCGTGATCCTAGGACCTGTGAGACTGACACAAGAGGATCACTGGTTCCAGGCCGGCCGCAGCCACTTTTAGTGAGGTTCTGTTTCTACATAAAAAACAAAATAGGGCTAGGGTAGAATACTCTTAGGTTCAATCCTCAGCAAAGAAGGAAGGAAGAAGAAATTTAAATTTCTTAAATTTAATTGAATTTACTTAATTTACTGAATTTAAGAAAGGAACTATAGCAAGTGTAGTTACTTAACAGTGCAAAGATCTGTTCCTGTGCATTTTTTAAATTTCTTCTTACTAGAGCTGTTTAAGCAGAGATTTGAATTCATCTGTTATGGGTACTTAGAAATGATTCTTTACTCCCTCTTTGACAGAGACATTGACGTTGAACTTTATAAAACCTGTATCTTTATAAAGCCGGGCGTGGCGGCGCACGCTTGTAATCCCAGCATTTGTGAGGGTGAGGCAGGAGGATCACGGTTCACACACAGCTTCAGCTACTACTTAGCGAGGCCCTTTGCAACTCAGTGAGACCTTGTTTAAAATAAAGAATAAAATATAGGGCTGGGGGTATAGCTTGGAGGTAGAATGCCCCTGGGTTCCATCCCCAGCACCACAAAAAAAAAATGAAATACCAAGTGTGATTCCAGAACCAACTGGCACACAGTTACAATCAGTGTTTGATGACTGACAGTCCCCAGTAGTGCAGGGACCATAGTTAGGAGAGAGCAAAAGCCTTAAGCCTGGTCAGGGCCATACATTTCCCTTTCCTTCTTTTTAAAACGCTTCAAGCATGGATTTCAGAGTGTTCCGCCAGGGAGTTAGAGCCTTGGATGGGCCAGTATTTCTGGGGAGTTGCCATTCCTGTGATGTAACCACACAGCTCACCTTAGAATTCGGGACCCCACCCCCACCCCTGGTAGAACGCCAGCCTTCCCCAAGGACTAGAACACAGGCATCAAATTCCCCTTGGTGTCCCTGCGTTCAAGATAAAAATCAAGAATTGAAAGAATTCTTTTTCGAGCCAGGCAGGGTAGCACATATGTGGAATCCTGTTATCCTAATACTTGGGAGGCTGAGACAGGAAGATCGTGTGTTTAAGGCCAGCTTCAGCAATTTAGTGAGACTCTCAGAAACTAACGGAGACCCTGTTTTGAAACAAACAAAATGGACAACAACAACAAAAATTTATTTATATTTAGATAGATAATAGATAGATGATAGATAGATAATGGATAGATAGTGGTGCACAGCTGTTATCGCAGTACTTGGGAGGCTGAGGATTGCAGGTTAAAGGACAGTTTCAGCAATTTGGGGAGACTCACAATTTAGACTTACTAAAAGTATCTAGATAGAGCCGGGCGTGGTGGCGCACGCTTGTAATCCCCGTGCTTGGGAGGCTGAGACACGAGGATCGCGCAGGTTTGAATCCAGCCTCAGCTGGCTTAAGACACCCTGTTTCCAAATAAAATATAAAATGGGTCTAGGAGTATAGCCCAGAGGTAGAAGGCCCCTGGGTTCCATTCCCAGTACCACACACACAAAAAAAGATAGATCGATAGACAAATAGATATGAAAGGGCTAGGGCCGTAGCTCAGAGATAGAACCAGATCCAATCCCAGAACCACAAATAATAATAATCAATAATAATAATAATTAATAATAATTAATAATAATAATAATTTCTCTTGAATACCTTTTGTCTTCTTGCTGATTTTATTCTCAAATGTCTCTTTAATCTTAGCCAGTTACACATAAGGTATATTCATCTAAACATACCCTATTCAAATAGTTTGAAAATATGTAAAATACAAAAATAGAGGCCCTCTTTCACCCCATGAACTGACCCTCTTCCCCAACCTACAGCCCCAGTACCAACATATATTCCAGAAGAAAAGTGGTTGAGAATGTATGTGTATCCTTGCAGATATTTCCATTTTTCTGTGGATATTTCAGAGAGTATCTACTTCACTGTTTTATGTATATACTCAGCAATCATGGGGGATGTGGCTGCGTGGCATAAGATAAATCTCAAGATCAGAGAAGTTATGTGGGTAAAACATTCTCCTACAATCAGGAAGTAGCAACCAGGGTCCTGACCTTGCTGCATAAATCATTTAGTTTCTATCCTAATACCCAGTCACCTTGAGGCTGTGCAAACCAGCCTTCTGACTTACAGCATAAAGAATCATGCAAAAAGTCAGTAAAATGGAATAAAATAAAAATAGAATTAGTATTGGCTATCAGAGCTTTCAAACTGTAGGAAATTCTATAAAGAAATATATAATTCAAACCTTCACCATCAGCCGGGCATGGTCACACATGCCTCTAACCCCAGTACTTGAGAGACTGAGATAGGAGGATCACAGGTTCAAAGCCAGCCTCAGCAACGCAGCAGGACTCTTAGCAACCTACCAAGACCATGTTTCAAAATAAAAAGTAAGAAAAGCTGGGGGTGTAGCTCAGAGATAGAATACCACTAGGTTCAATCTTCAGTACCCAAAACAAAAGAAGACAAAACAACAACAATAACAACAACAGAAAAATCTTTACCACCCGAGAATGTGTCACCATTGTTTGCTTTAAAATGGAAGACAACGCCCCTACATTTTTAAGAGACAATTTAGGCGCCCTGATATTTCGTGTCTGGAGTTAAATGACTTGATAGCTCCTCAGTTTCTAGCTAGTTTAGTCTTTTCCTACCACCAGCTCATGGGAGAAGTTCAAAACACTGCAATTCGGGGAAAGAAAATGTTTGTCTTCTTCCATAAGGCTTCCATTTTTGGGAGTTGTTTATTTAATAATCAGAGTCAGACTTTTTTATTTTTTTGCAGGCTTGGCAAGTGGCTACTAGTTTGAGATCCATTCTGATTTGATTAATTGGACCACAGAGAAGACACGGGAACAGAACTGACTAGATGTTTCCATTTTTTTTTTAACTAAACATTTGGGCTTTGCTGCATTTCTTTATTTTTGGTTTTGTATCTGTATTCAGGAGACCACAATGTAACATCTTCTTCAATCCATTGTTGAATGTAGGACACTTTCTGTTTTATTCTCTTATGTCTTCCTTCCTCCCTCCCTTCCTTCCTTCCTCCTTCCTTCCTTCCTTCCTCCCTCTCTTTCCCTCCCTCCCTTCCTTCCTTTCCCTTCCTTCCATCCTTCCTTCCTTCCCTCCCTTCCTTCCTTCCTTCCTTTCCCTTCCTTCCATCCTTCCTTCCTTCCCTCCCTCTCCTTCCTTCCTTCCTTCCTTCCTTCCTTCCTTCCTTCCTTCCTCCCTTTCTTCCTTCCTTCCTTCCTCCCTTTCCCTTCCTTCCTTTCTTCCTCCCTTTCCCTTCCTTCCTTCCTCCCTTTTCCTTCCTTCCTTTCCCTCCCTTCCTTCCTTCCTTCTCCTTCCTTCCTTCCTTTTCTCCCTCTCCTTCCTTCCTTCCCTTTCTCTCCTTCCTTCCTTCCTCCCTTTCCCTTCCTTCCTTCCCTCCTCCTCCTTCCTTCCTTCCTTCCCTCCCTCTCCTTCCTTCCCTCTCTCTCCTTCCTTCCTTCCTTCCTCCCTTTCCCTCCCTCACTTCCTCCCTTCCTTTCCCTTCCTTCCTTCCTTCCTTCCTTCCTTCCTTCCTTCCTTCCTTCCTTCCTTCCTTTCTTCCTCCCTCCCCTCTGGGCCACTGTTGGATTGTAAATTCCAAGCTCTTGGAACATGCAGTGCTCAGACCGAGGGTGATGTGGCCGCGGCAGGTCCTTGGGATGGCTAATCGGCCTTTTCGTATGTCACTGGATGACATGTGGTCAGGTTATTCAGGACCAGAGTTTCCCAGGCAACCGAGTCATGCCTGGTGGGGCTTCCTTGGGGAGCTCAAACACTGATGTGTCAGATGAGAACATCGGAGCCACTGGCCTCGTGCTTATTGTCCGCCCTCTTTGTCTTCTTCCCTGAATTCCCTGCCATTCTGACCTGACCTGAGGCTCCAGTGTGGGCCGTGCATTCCATTTCTAACACTCCAGAAGGTTCTCAGGGGCACATAGAAAAAAATTTTTTTTGGTAATTCGGTAGTTTTAGTGCTTTAAATCGCTACTGTAGTCACATTTGCTAAAAATAAATTAGTTTGTGAAGTGAATCAAGTTATGTAACTATCACTAGAGAGTTTGGGGATATGTGGATTTGGCAAAGAAGCAAAAACCAGGCACATGCACACCAGTTGAGGCTGACTCACAAACAGACTTGGTTTGCAAAAATGTCATTATTCTTATTTTCACATTTATATTTTTAGGGGCATCAGTGGTAATGCTACTTAACGCTCCATTTTCTTCCATTCAAATTTAAGGAATTTGCATCTACCTATATAACAGTTTAACCTTCCTTCACTACTATTGTTTTTCAACAAAGATAAAGTGTTTTTATTCACTGACTGGATAGAAAGACATATAAAATTACCTCCTGGTTCATTTCATGTCAGGCGAGCTTAGTCTGGATTCTTTTTTTTTTTTTTTTTTTTTTTTTTTTTTTTTTGGTGGTACTGGGGTTCCTGGAAGCCCTTCTACCTCCAGGCTACACTCCCAGACCTATTTTTTTACATTTTTATTTGAAAACAGGGTTTCCTAAGCCAGCACGCGCGGCTGGCTTTGAACCTGCGCGATCCTCCTGTCTCTGCCTCCCAAGCGCGGGGATGACAAGCGTGCCCACCACGCCCGGCTATCTCACTTTTTGAGAAACATACTCATCAATCTACCCCGTTCTAGTGCCTCTTACAACTCCTGATGTTTGCTTTTACTTTTTTGTTTGTTTTGTAGTACTGGGGATTAAAGTCAGAGGCATTCTACTTTCAAGCTATATCCCCCGTTCTATTTTTTTATTTTTTATTTTTGAAACAAGGTCTCACTAAGTTGTGAATGGCCTCACTAAGTAGCTGAGGTCAGCCACAAACCTGTGATCCTCCTGTCTCAGCCTCCCAAGTACTGGGATTACAAGTGTGCGCCAACAGGCCCAGCCTTTGCTTTTTAGTTTTATTATAAAAAAGCATAAGAAATGATAGTTCTAAAAGAGATAAGGTTCCCAAAGAAAAATGGATCTTCTTTCTTGCTTGCTTGCTTTTGTTCTTCTTCTGTGTTACTCAGGATTGAGCTTTGGAGCATTCTACTTCTGAGCTATACCCCTAACCCTATTTTATTTTTTATTTAAAAACAGGGTCTCTGCCAGGCGTGGTGGCGCACGCTTGTAATCCCCACGCTTGGGAGGCGGAGACAGGAGGATTGCGCTGGTTCGGAGCCAGCCTCTCTGGCTTGAGAGACCCTGTTTCCAAATAAAAATATAAAACAGGTCTGAGAGTGTAGCCCGGAGGTAAAAGGGCTTCCAGGAACCCCAGTACCACCCAAAACAAAACAAAAAACAAAACAAAACAAAACAAAACAAAAAAACACCAGAGTCTCACTAAGTTGTGGAGGACCTCACTAAGTTGCTAAGGCTGGCCTCAAATGTGTGGTCCTCCTGTCTCAGCCTCTCAAGTATTAAAGTTATAGGCAGGTATTACAATGTCCAGTTAGTAGGACAAATTTTCAAACATAAAGAGATTAACTGGGATGAGCCAGGCTAGAGGGAGTAGTTGGCATAATCCATTTTGATATATGTACTATGGGGTAATACATGGTTGGGTTTTTTTTTTACTTCCCTTGAGAATAGAAACATAGCAAAGATCAATTTGTTGTTTAAAAAACATTTTGGTTTTTAAACCAAATGAGATAGAAGCTCAAAATGAATGTCCAAGGCTACTGAATGAAATGCAGAACTCAGTCTTCCTCCCCTCCACCTCTGATGCCCTTACTACAAGTTGGAGTTTAGAAAAATATGAGAATGGGGATTTATGTCATTGACTTATCCAGTGATTTATGCATCTAACATTCCCCTAAACAACATTAAAAGTCAGGCACAGGGTGATGACTAGTAAGGTTGTTTTGGGAGAAGGGGTACATCCTTTAATCCACAACACGTAGGTGAGATATGGCCCACTTCCTTCCCATCTCACAGCAGTGTGAACTGAGGCTTAGCGCAAGATTCTCATTCAGACGCAGAGCCAGAGTTTGAACCTAATATTCTCTATTCTTATTTGTTTATCCCTTGCCTTCCTTCCTTTATCTTCCTGTTATTGTACAAACTTCCACTGGGCTTCTGCTATACACGAGCCACGTTCACTGGGGTCCCTCCTGGCTGGATCAGAAATCTGACATCTTCTCATTCTAAATTCTTCTGGACTCCGTTGGTTGGCTTCAACCTTGAGACTGAGAAGGGCCAGTCATGTCGCATTATGATGCCTTCAGCCCCAACCTTTTGTCTGAGATCGACTCCAGCCGTACACCTGTAAGTCTCAAGGCAAGCTAAACCAACACTTTAAAAGCTCACCTCTTAGAGACGCTCTCTAAAACTGTGTATTGGGGCGGCATCACTTAAGTGGACAGTATCCCCCCCATTTCCCGCTACACAATCCTGCGATCTCCCCATCCCTAGATCTTCCACAGCCTCTGCCCAGTGTCTATGAATTCCACCATGTCCCTGAATGTCCACAACCTCGGTCTTCCCTACCTCAGCCTGTCTGGATAACTGAAGTGTTATTCGAGTCGTACCTTCCACTCCAGCCTCCATCCATCAACCGGATGGTACTTCACCAATTGCCAATCTGCTCACCTTGTTCTGCCCCATCTTCCAACATCCCCATGGATGTGCATGGTCGTAATAAAACCCAATTTATACACCTATTTTTTTTTTGTACTGAGGATTGAACTCAGAGGCATTCAACCCCCAAGCTACACACTCTTTGAACTTTTATATATTTTATTTTAAAACAGTGTCTCACTAAGTTACTGAGGATCTTTATAAATTGTTAAGGCTGGTCTTGAACCTGCGATTCTCCTGTCTCAGCTTCTGTGTACTTGGATTACAGGCCTGCACCAACACAACTAGCTCAAATTTATACATGTGTTTATTTTTTCGGTACTGGGGCGTCACATATTCTAGGCAAGAGCTCTACTTTTGAGAGACTCCCCAGTCCCAAGACCAGAACATTTTAACTTGACTTGAAGTATCTGTTACTTATGCTATCTCTCAATTCTACATCTTGTGATCTTTGAACTTTGCCCACCTGGCCTTTGATCAGTTCCTTAAATAAGCCACCTCCATCTAGATACAGGGCCTTTGTATGTGTTTATTTCTTTACCTGAAAAGTCACCTCAACTCCAAATTTTACCATAAGAATCACTAAACTTTTTTTTTGGGGGGGGGCGGTTCTGGGGATGGAACTCAGGGGAATTTGACCTCTGAGCTATACCCACTGCCCTATTTTGTATTTTCATTTTGAAACAGGGTCTCACTAAGTTGCGGAGGGTCTCACTAAGTAGCTGAGACTGTCCGCGAACCACGATCCTCCAGTCTCAGCCTCCTGAATACTAAACTTCTTTTTGTCTCAACTCAGAAATCATTTCCTCAGTGAAGGTTAACCTTCCACGTCTTGGGTTTTATGTTATTAAGAAACATCGTGTAGTTTATTCAAAGCACTTTAAATAATCAGTGATCATATACTTATTTGTGCATTTGTTGTATTAATATTAGTTCTTTTGGCAAGAACTTTTGACAAGGCCAGCTCGCAAGAACATGTTGCTTTCTATTTACCATCACGCCCCTTCTGTGCCTAGAGTACAGCTTTATACATAGTAGAAACCCAATAAATATTTGAACAAATACGCAGTGATAATATATAACAGGATCATTACATAATTAAGCAAACTGTTTAGTGTTCTAGTTACTTGTATTAAAAAAAATAAAAGAAAGAAAGAAATCTGTCTCTGGAACAGGGTGGTGACCTGCACAAGTCTCTGAGTTCATGAAAACACACCTGGGTTGCTGCCTCTCCATACCTGATTCCCTAGCTGAGAGTATATAAAAATTTGCATTGCTAATAAGTTTCCTGGTGATGCTAATAAACTAGTCTAGAGACCACAGTTTCAGAAGTACCGCATGAGTCTATCTACATTCTTAGAAGACCCATTTTAGATCTCTGTGTCCCAAACATCATCGGAGCAACCCCCTCTCCCTCATTTACCGCAGCAGGCAGAGCCTTAGGTCTGTGGGAGATGAACAGTTTCGCTGTTTTCTTAAAAGCCCCGGGAGAAGTTTCAGTATTTCATTCACCGGGCCTGGCGTTGCTTAGCAATTCACTGATTCAGTTTCCAGCCGCGATCTGCTTATTAGCCCTTTTCTCCTGCTTCTCTGCTGGAATGAATACCTGCAGCTGAAAATCAAGCAGGGAGGGAGGAAAGGATGGGGAGGCTTAGGTTTCAAGCATCTTTCACTGAGAAATTAATTTTAAAGAGTCACACAACAATAAAGCCTGAACTGTATCCAGACACCACCATCATTCAGGGTGCGTTTACTCCCCACAACTGGCCACAGGCCAGCATGGAGCCAGGTGCCTCCCTTGGCTCCAAGTCAAGTGCCCCGCGGCCACCTACAGAGCGCGCAGGTACGATACTGAAAGCCCCTCACCTCCGTCTGCCCTGCTTGATTACTATTTCAGGTCCCACCTGAGGACTCCCAGCCTGCTGGCCGGTGTCCAGCAGCTCAGGCTCGGCCCCCACGTCATCAGCTCCCCATGGCAAGACCAACAGGAGGAGGGGGAGACTTCTTCGCTTGAAGCTCACCTCAGATCGTTGACATGTGATCACCATGTTTAGAGTTTCTTAGCCCAAGACTAGTGGCTGCGGAAAGAAACAGGAGGGCTGGACAATCAAAGCTCACATCTCTGGGTTTGAATATAAAACCAAATAAAATAATAAGACTTTCTCTTTGGGGGGCAGTTGGAATGGAAGGGAAGAAGATCCGCTGTCCACAGCAAGGGACATTCAGAATAGGTCCCAAAAGCAGGCGAGCTCACTGGTTGGAAACTAAGACCATGTGCCACTCTGAGGGCCGGGTAGAGCCAAAGAGGATGTGAGTGTCCAGTTGAATCGAAGGCAGAGGATCTGTGCTTGTCTTAGTGAGCATTTGCAAGTGTCCAACCATGAGAATGAGTCTCATGAATATTCAACTACAAGAAGGGCAATTGGCCAACGGGCCGGCACTATGCCCTGGATTCTACTAGCCTTTGAGCCCCGGCCACACTTGCTAATCCTAGCCAAAGAGGGAAGGTCGAGTCTGTGGTCCCTTCTCTGGGTATCATACCTTCATCAGGTTTAAGAGTTTCTCCACTTTCCTAGTTCCCTCTCCATTTCTTCCCGTGGAAGTTTCCCCTACAATCCCTGCACGTTGAATTCTTCTCAGAGGATCTGGGTAAAATGAGAAGATGGAGAGGCCGCTTCCATTGTATGAGAAAGTAGAAATATTTACTGACAAGGGGTGGATGGAGAATCCAAGAAATTCTCCTGTGTCATTCAACACAGGTCAGTATCATTTACCAGGTTTCTCTCTCTTCCATTTTTTTCCTGCCATTTATGACCTTCCCCTTTCCCCAACACACACACACACACACACACACACACACACACACACACACACACACTCCTAGCATAGGATTTTCAAGAAAGCTTCATTATTCCTGGGGAATAACTTGGCATTCTAGACTCTACAATCATGGCCCCTCTTGAGACTTCCTGTCTTCTCTCTCAAGAGTCACCCTCACATCTGTACAACCAAAAATTATAGCAAAGGCCATTGTCAGGATTCCAGGCTGAAAACTTAACAAATTGGTGGGGCCATTAAATAAAAAATAAAAAACATGAGAGAGCACACAGCTATCTCTGGAATCGCCCTCCAGTGTAGATGCCGTGATTCCCAGTTGCTTTTGAGCTGGTATGTGGTGTGTGGTGGTTATGGATCAGGAGATAAAACTTAGGCATCCTGTTGTCTTAGGAAAGTTGCTAGATCTCCCTGAGCATCCACTCTATCATTTGTTTAAGAAGGAAGGAGTGGGGAATGAGGGGAAAAATTATTGTAGAGCTATTTTAAAGATTACACAGGGTAATATTATACATGTGAAGGAATTAACACAGGACCCTAGACTCTGTTGCGCTCACTGGGCATTTACTATTATTATCATAAAGCAGTTTTGGTAAAGACATAGGCAATTAAGCAATTAAATAGTAAGCAATATAATCCAACCCTTAGCACCAGGTATGATATATAAATAAATAGCACATAATAAATATTTGCTGAGTGGATAATCTTTAATTACTGTTTTTGTAGATGGTACTGAGGATTGAGCCTAGGGACATTCTACCTCCAAGCTATATCCTTAGCCTTATTTTATTTAGTTTGAAACAGTGTCTCACTAGGTTGATGAGAATCTCACTACTTGCTGAGGCTGTCCTCAAACCTGTGAGCCTTATGTCTCAGCCTCCCAAGTATTGGGACTACAGGCATGTACCACTACACCCAGCTGTTATCTAGATTTTAAAGTCTCAGCATTGTTAATGCTTTGGACTGACTATCTCTTGCTTGTGAGAATCTGTCCTGGACAGTGTGGCATACTGAGGAGCATCCTTGGCCTCGGTACAGAAAATGTCCACAGCAATCCTCAGGGTGTCTCCTGCCGTGTCTCCATGGCCCCTGGGCAGAGAATGTACCCAGTTAAGAAATACCACAAACAACAGGGTGAGTGTAGCCGCTCAATCTCAGAGTCCCCAAGTCCCCTAGGCTAGCCTAATTTTATATTTTTGGTTTAGTTTTCTATATCTTACTGCAGAATAAAATACTGGCTGTTCTGAAAGCACAGGGAAAAGACGTCAATTCATGTTGGAGGGTTTGGGAGTGGTTGGAAAGGCTTCTTCTGGGGAAATGTGAGCTCAGGCTGATGCTGTGTCAAGGCCTCCTCAATCCTTGGTCTATAAATGGACACACGAGGTCAATCTGAGCCTGTGGACAGAGGACCAGCCTTGGTGGCACGGCAGCTCCCTGGAGAGACAGCATCACAGTTTTGTTTTTACTGTAGAAATTGACAGCACTTTGTTGCTGCTGCTGTTCTAAGCCTAACCCGACGAGTGCCCCTTTTGTGTTCTGAGGGAAATGGAGTCTTCCTGACTTGAAGGGAACCTGCGTCTTCTCCATGGCTTTTCACTGGTGGGAGGTGGGTGAGCAGCACAGGGGGCTGTAAAGCCTTTGGTCAGTGTCCGTGCTCTACCGAGGAGCCGGGTGAGGAGTGAGCCATCTTTTATTCCCGCAGAGCGCATGGATGAGTTATTTGATATGCTCAGATAACTGCCCTGGGTAGAAGTTAAATTGCTGTGCAGAAAATACAGGTGGAAAGGAGGAGAATTTGGGGTGTGGGGGATCTTCAGGAACATAAAGACTTTGGGTGACATGGTGGGTGTCCAGGTGAAGGCGGCAACATCTGATACTCACTTTCAATTGCCTTCCACCTGTGGACTGTGAAGCTCGCAGTGGTGGAGTTTGCACTTCATGTGATCTGTATACTCTTGAGTGTTCAAAACATCAACTTTTATGTGACGGGTGCTTGTGGGCAAGAGGAGAGCCAGTTTGGGTCTCCAAACTTTAGAAGCTACTACACACAGTCTTGCCGCCCTTGAGTAGTTGGGAACAAAGAAAGCAGGTTCGGTTCTTTGTCTGGTGGGGGAAGGGGGAGGAAGAAATAGGTCAGGAGCTAAGCGTGGGTGATGCTGAGCCCAGGGGGCTCAGGAGGAACGAGACACAGCAAACTCCCAGGGAGTCTTCAGTCCTGGCCACACTGCCAAACTTACTTCATATGTTACATGGGATTGAGGGATTATGTTGATTGTGTGATTTTGTTTTGTTGTGGTTGGACTGGGAATTAAACCCAAGGGCACTTTACATCTGAACCACGCCCCCTTATTTATTTATTTATTTATTTATTTATTTATTTTTAAACAAAGTCTAAGATGCTGAGGCTGGCCTTGAACCTGCCATCTTCCTACCACAGCCTCTCAAGTCCTGGGATTACAGGCATGTGTCACCATGCCCGGCTTTGTGTTCACATTTTAAAGCACAAGGGAACTCAGCTGTTATCTGGCTGATGTGGAGAAGCAACACAAGACTGTACCCTGTGCCCTCTGGTTTGTCAGTCGCTAACTTGCATTACCTGTCACCGAGGGCTGCTGTAAACGGCAAAGGTGTTAGCAACACAGCTTGGGCACAAACCAAATGCCATCTCATGTAAATTTCTACAAATATCATCTCATGCCACCTTTCAACACACTGTTTTTTCGTTTCATCTATTAAATGGTTTATTTTCAATGATGTTACATTCCTTTGATAGTCAACGTCTTTGGTTTTCAGTCTCTAAATATTTGCCCCTAAGTTGTCTTCTTTCTCCATTTCTCCTCACTTCCTTTACACTTCTGGAAAAAGGATGAGTGGAAAGGATGTTTAAGACCTCTCTGGCCAGCCACTCTGCTCTACTGAAGAGTTAGGGAAGAAATAAACCATCTCTTGTGTGTGTGCATGTGAGTGTGTGTGTGTGTGTGTGTGTGTTTATATATATGGCAATAAAGATCGAACATATTGAAACAAGGGTCTCACTACATTGTCGAGAGTCTCACAACTTGCGGAGGCTGTCCTTGAACCTTAGATCCTCCCGTTTCAGTCTCCCAAGGTCTGAGATTATTGGCATGTACCACCATGTTTGACTGAATAAACCATTTTTTATTTTTTTCAGAGGAGGTTCGTGAGTTAAAATTTGATGCACTCAGATAGGCCTCGAACTGATTCTTGTTTTTTATTGTTTAGTTTTGTGCTTTGTTTTATCTTTGCTTCTCTCAGTTTCTTTGCCCAATAATTTGGCACATAAATATTGCCACTTGGGGTCAGGCTTGGGACTCGCCTGCGCGAGTTTTCTGACATCCAGTGGTAACCCAGGTGAACTGTGAAGGACATTCATAGGTGTAATTCTGAAAGTTAGGGATGAGTTACAACCACTGCTTGTTCTTGGCTGAGGTCTCCTTCAGTCAAGCCATGAGGAAGGCTACTCGGGCATCAGCTGACAGACTCCAGGGGGACCAGGGGCTTCTCCTCCCACAATGCGATATCTGGAAATCTGAAACAAATGCTGGTATGATTGGAGGCTGGTCATACACAGGGGCCCAACCCGACATGTTACCCAGGAAAAGTTAGAGAGACAGGCTGAACAAGTGTTCATGGGATTAAGCAGATACCAAACTAGGGTCAAATTCTGCCATGGCCTCTTCTCCAAATGGTGTGAGCTGTGAGCTGGCACCTAATCTTGTTGTGCGTTAGATGTTCTTACTTTAATTTCCATATTTGAAAACAACTTTGAGGCTTGTTTTTTTTTTTAAATATCCACCACAGTTGGCCCAGCTCCAAGTAAATAATCAACTAGTAGTTGTAAGATTTTACAGTTGTTATTACTTCTCTTCATCTTTCAACTAAACGAAGTCTCCTTCCACTGCCATGAACTTTCTGAGATGTATTTCTGCCTGTTTTGCTTCTATTTTCCTGGGTCGAGTAAACCTGTGATATCCTTCATGTCTAAAGTTGAATTGTTAATACATGCGTATCTATGTTCATAGCTGCACAATTCACCATAGCCAAACTATGGAACCAGCCAAGATGTCCATCAACGGATGAATGGATTACAAAACTGTGGGATATGTACACAATGGAATTTTAGTCAGCCATAAAGAAGAAAAAAATTATGTCATTTGTGGGGAAATGGATGGAACTGGAGAACATTATACTAAGATTAGTCAGTCACAAAAAGTAAGAAATCGGATGCTCTCCCTAATATTTGGAAGCTAGGGAGACAGAGGGTCATAGGAGGAACTAGACAAGGAAGGAGAAACCATAGATGAACAAATAGACCTAACTGAGGGGGGATGGGAGGGGGAAGAGGGGCATTCCCTAGTGTACATGATGCACGTTCACAGACATGTCAAAGTCAATCACTAAGCCAACATGAGAAGGAGGGAGGGGGAGGGGACAGGGAGGGGATTGGGGAAGGGCTAAATGAGTGATATGTGTGTGTATGCCTCTACCATCTTGCACCCCATTAATTATGACTACAGTACACTAATAAAAAATTTAAAAAATGAATTATAAAAATAAAGTTGAATTACAAATTGTAGCTCTTATGAAAATATATGGCATTCTAAACCTTTCTTTCTCTTTCTTTCTTTCTTTCTTTCTTTCTTTCTTTCTTTCTTTCTTTCTTATTGGTATTGGGGATTGAACTCAGTGGCATTCTACCTCTAAGCTATACCCCCAGCCCTATTTTATTTTATTTTATTTTATTTTATTTATTTTGAAACAGGGTCTTGCTAGATTGCTGAGGACCTTGCTTAAGTTGTAGAGTTTGGCCTCAAACCTGAAATTCTCCTGTGTCAACCTCCCAAGAACTAGGATTAGAGGCACATGCCACCACGCTTGGCTGAATCTTAATACTTTTGATGACACAATCATCAGGTCTATGAATGAGGGCTCCTATGTAAGTTTAAGTAGAATAAAAGGTGTTTGAGCAAGGCTATAGTTTGGGTCACGTGTTAAAGGCTTGATTCCAGAGCCAGCACTACCGGGACCTAGTAACATTTAAGAGGTGGGGTCTGCTGGGCTTCCTAAGGTCATTGAGGCTGTGTCCTTGAAGGGGATTATAGAGCCCTAACTCCTTCCTCTTTCTTTTCTTTGCTCCCTGGACATGAGGCGATTGGTTTGCTGCAACCCATGTCCTCACCACAGGCCCAAGAGACAGCACCAATTGATCAGGAAATGGAACATCTGAAACTTTGAGCCAAAATAACCTTTTATCTTTATAAGTTACCTCAGGTATTTTGTTATAGTGCTTGAAAGCTAACTAACACAGGCAACATTTATTCGTTAGTTACCTAACATTTACAAGATATAAGGCAAATAATAGTTGAACTCCCAAACCATGTTCTTTGATTATACTTTGCATCTACCAAGTCCCTCCCTCAGAATGTGAATGAAGAGTAAGAACTGGTTCTGTGACCTTGGGCACTGACCTCACCTGTGAATGCAGCAGTTGCCTGATCCGCTAAGGGTTAAGTCATAACCCCCCACAATGTTAGTGGATCAAATGGGCTCCCTATGAATAATTCTAGGGTCCGGGCCACTGTAACTCAAGGAACATTAATACCCACCTCCATTCCCTATTCTGCAGTGCAGATGTTTTATATGGTAGCTTAGCTGTCCCCAAACAAAGACAGTTCCAAATATCTACTAACTGCATCCTGTCCCTCTCCTTCAATGCATTTACATCCCAGCCATTTATAGTAATGGTTCATGGAATATTTATTACTTGAAACATATTCTATACACAATACCAGTCAAACAAAGTGGGCACAAAAGTAGGTACCATGCAATCCCAACAATGTGATATAGTGCTTAGAGAAGGAAGATGTGTGGTACCAGGTTACCTGTGGTCATCTTTTGGGGATGGATGATGAATTTTTCTTATTCTCTCTGTAGTCTCTACATTTGTCAAGGCATTTAAAAAGGGCCTTTTTTGGCCGGCTGTGGTGTTCCACACTTGTAATCCCAGCATTTGGGAGGCTGAGACAGGATGATCACGGTTCATGGCCAGCCTCAGCTATTTAGTGAGGCCCTTTGTAACTCAGTGAGACCCTATTTCAAAATAAGGAATAAAAAATAAGGCTGGGAGCCGGGCGTAGTGGCGCACGCTTATAATCTCTGTACTTGGGAGGCAGAGACAGGAGGATCCCACTGGTTCGAAGCCAGCCGCGCTGGCTTACGAGACCCTGTTTCCAAATAAAAATATATAAAAATAGGTCTGGGAGTGTAGCCCGGAGGTAGAAGGGCTTCCAGGAACTCCAGTACCAGCAAAAATAAATAAATAAGGCTGGGGGTATAGCTTGGAGGTAGAATGCCCCTGGGTTCCACCCCCAGTACCACAAAAAAGGGCCTTTTGACATCACAAAAATACCTATTTTAAAATTAAGCCCTTGATGTCAGGGCTAGTTGTCAATTTTGTATTATATGCGACAATTTATTTGCTTTATTTTGGAGGGGAGGTGGAGGGAGTTGTTTTTTTGTTTTGTTTTTGTTTTGTTTTTGTCTTCTTTATATGCTTTTAAGCCCAATAAGTGTTTCCTAATTAAAGCAATGTGCTTTAGACTGTGTGTTTACAGGAGATCTTTCATTTGCTAGAAAGTTAACTCATGGAGCAAAGCAACATTTGGGCCATTCTGAAGTCCTTTTTTAAGGGGAGGAGGAACAGCATTTCAATTGTAATGATTTTCCTCTGTGTCATTTAGCAGTTTTCCAGGACTTTTTCATTATAGCTCTGCCGGGCCATTTGAGGTACCTGGTTTCTAATCAGCCCTGGCTGACTTCCAGCCAGCCTGGGCGGAAACTCACTAGGCACAGGGTTTAATTGGGGCCACCCACCTGGCAGCGCTTCCCCCCTTTGTCCAAAGAGATGGAAGCTCCTAATGTAATGCACATAAAAATGTCCAACGCCATAGGGAAGACATGAGTGAGCTCTGATGCCCCAGGCTGTTGTTACGTCCCAGTTCAATGTTAGCTTTCCAGACTTTTCCAAAGGATCCGTCTCTCCTCTTTCTGACAATTAAGAACGCAAGGTACTCCATCCGTGTACATGGGAGGCAAGGAGACGCTAAGGAGAGGGATATAAATTCTTAGATTTCTGTCTGGACATAACCCCTATTTGGAACCTCTCTAAATAGATCCCAGACAGCTTTAAAAATCAGAAATACATCCCTCTTTCCCTTATCCCTTCTGCTCTTACCCTTCTGTCTTCTTGGACTCCTTCATTGAATCCCTCCCCAGGATCCCGTGGAGTGCCAATAATCGGTTTTAAATGATCTGCCTCTTGCAGTAGGGCTTTGCCGCCCGGTGCAAACGCCAGTCTGGAGCGTGGGAGGGCCGAGCCGCCAGGTTGCTTCTGGAGACAAATGGCCCGTGTAATGGGGTGTAACCGCCATGCAAAGCGTGGCAGGACGGTGACTGTGCCCCTGGGAAGATGGGGTCCTTCAGGCTCGATCGTGGTGGGCGTTTTGGATAAGGCAGATTTGTTAAGGAAGCTGTGATCTTTCTGCATGATCAAAATTGGGAATGTTTACTTTGGATGTGAATATGGCAGCTGTGAGCCTCCTATTGACAGAGCTTCTCAGGATCACAGAGCCTAGGTCCTGGGAATTAAGACTCGCCCTTTCCCTGACCCACCATTAGTGGGCAGAGGGATCCCAGAGGAGAGAGTGTTTGGAGACAAGACCACCACTTGTGAGGTGCCTAAGCCGACGCTCACCTCGCTCGTGGTGGTACCTTTTGTTCCTCCCCACGCCTGCCTGAGTTGGGACTCGTATTAGCACCGTCTTGTAGATAGATGGAAGAACTGAAGCTTACTGAGGGCAGGAAGCTTCCCAGGTTCACCCAGTGAATGGCAAAGTCCTGTTGGTTCTGCAGTGAACCTTTAACATGTACACGCTCACCTCGGAGCTGAAGCTTGAGTTAGGTGGGTGTTGTCCCTGAGGTTCCTGGGCAGGGCCAGAGACTTTCCAGGGCCAGTCTACTCAATGATGCTGGTCCTGATGCTCTGAGAACTATACTCTGCTCCTGGAGACACTGATACTTGACAGTGGTTGGTTATCACCCTGCTGCATATGAGATTTACCTAGGAGCAGAGGAGAGAGGGTTGTTTGAAATAACCACTGTGCATTTAGACCCATTAGCTCAGTGTCTCTGGGGGACGGACTTGGTCAGTGTGTACCTAGGCTGAGAAAATCTGCTCAGGAGAGGAGTATATGGCTAAAAATGTCAGGATGCTGGACACAGGGGCATATGCTTGTAATCTCAGAACAGGGGAGGCCAAGACAGATGGATGGCGGGTTTGAGGCCAGCCTCAGCAACTCAGTGAGACTCTGAGCAACTTAGCTAAGACCCTGTTTCCAATTAAACATCGGAAAGGGCTGGGAGTGTAGTTTGCCTGCAGAATACCCCTGGGTTCAATCCCTGGTACCACAAAAATAATAATAATAATAATAATAAAAAAGGTTAGGGTAAGACCCAAGATGCTTAGGCTTATTGAAATTGACAATAATAATGTCTACGCTTTAGTTAGGAAGGAAAGGAGAAAAAGTAAGGCCACCATGACTAGAGGGGGAGAGAGGGAATTAGAATGAAGAAAAATCCAGGACTTAGGGATGGATAAAAGACACATGAAACAGCTGGACATAGTTCAAAGGCTGGCCGGGACCTCTTTGGTTGCAGAAGCTGTCCCTTCCTGGTGCATGAGCAGTAACGTTCTGGAGCTGGAGCTGGCTGTGGAGGTGGGATCCTAAAATGGTAGCACCTCTATGAAGTGTTCTTGCTGGTCTGTGCTCAGTGTCTGAGTTTAAGTGTTTCTGATGCTTGTAGTTAAAAGTGTTTTCTTTCTTTTTTTTTTTTTTTTAAAGCTGGGCATGGTGGTACATGCCTGTAATTCAAGTATTTGGGAGACTTAGACCAGAGGATCTCAGGTTCAAGGCCAGCCTCAGCAATTTATTGATACCCTGTTTCAAAATAAAAAGGGTTGTGTGGAGGAAGTATAGCTCAGAGACAGAATGCCCCTGGCTTAATTCCCAGTACTAAAAAGAAAACTGCTCTGCCATTGGTTGGAGGTATGTGTCAGGAGCTGGGACAGAGGTCAAGGCTGGAGTAACAGATCCCAAAGATGAGACAGGCTCTGAGTGGTCAAGAATGAAAGAGATTGCCTTATAAGAAAAGATAAGGGACCAGGGTGGTGCACCCATGTTTAAGAGACACAAAAAGGAAGAAATTATTGAGAAGAAAAAAAAATACTAAACAAGATAGGAAAAACAAAATAAAACAAAATAATGATCTGGAAAATGAAGAGGTGAGAGGTTGGAGAAGATTCAGATACCAGTACTTTCAAACTTTCAAGATGTACACTTCCAAGGGCTGGCATACTCCCTCTCTTCCCTCTTCCTCTTCCTCTTCCTCTCCATCTTCCTCTTCCTCTTCTCCTCCTCCTCTACCACCCCCTTTCCTTCTCTCTTGCTCCCTTCCCTTTCTAGCATTTTTGATTGTTCGGTATGAGTGAAAGAACCAGGACTATGTCTATATTGATTCATTCATTTGTAGACTTTATTCCAATTTTAATTAAAGGAACATGTAACTGGGGTTGGAAGCCAGGTTGCAGGTTGGTGAGAGCTGAAAAGTAAATGGCCAAAGGCATAATGTGTTTCCTATCACCTACCCTTTTTTTTTTTTCTATTCCAGGACTGGGGATGGAACCCAGGAACATTCTCCAAGCTTCTTCTCCAGCCCTATTTTTTATTCTTTACTTTGAAACAAGATGTCACTAGGTTGCAGAGGGCCTCACTAAGTAGCTAAGGCTATCTGCGAACCTGAGATCCTCCTGTCTCAGCCTCCCAAGTACTGGGATTACAAATGTGCACCACCAGGCCCAGCTGCCCATCCTTTTAATTGGACATCCTGAGATAGTGTTTGCACATGAAAAGTGTTGAGGTTTGAGATGATATGGTTTGGGGGAAACTGCCCCCGAGGACCTCTGTTAGGGTTCCGGACACAATTTCCCTCAAAACATAAAAAAAAAACCCAAAACAGAAAAACAGAAAAAGTGCGGGTTCTTGTCCTGAGCTAAGGGTAAATACACATTAGCCCGGACTTTTGCTGAAGATTTAAAGAAGTTTATTAAAAAGATAGAAATACAGAAGATAGTTATAGCCCCATGGCATGGGGGGGAGGGTTCAAATGAATGCCCCACCCAAGATACAGCACATGGACCAGACTTTTTATACCCATGACCTCCATCTTGCCTGTAAGGCTCCTCCCCCAGCAAGGTGTGGCAGGGTGTCTCCTTTCATGAAGGTCGACCCCCTTCTCGTAACCTAGCTAGATTATTATGTAGATCTGTCTTTAGAAAGAGGAAGCCCTAGCTCCCCTCTCCTACTGACTTGTTAATTACCTTTAGCTAGGTTAATTTACATTGGAATAATTGCCTGCTTCTAGGCAGGAACCAAGTCCTTTCACAGATTTGCCCCTCACCCAATATTTGGAATATATTAATAATCATAGCTTTCTCAAATCTCCCTAGGCCATTCCCAATACTGGTACCAAAAGGATGCAGAATAAATGGAGAGATGCAATGGAATTGGTAATTTAGGGATAGTGATGGTATAGGAGGATGGATCTTTCTTCTTAGCCAGTTACCCAATCCAAAATAAGAAAAACCTAAAAGGAGATTGCAAGCCAAGCTGGGCATCATGAATGGCTGTGCTCTGCTGGCTGGTGAGTTGGAACAAAACTTCAAAGGCCTCAGGCTTCCAAGTCCTATTCCTATAAGGCAAGATTTGCCCAGAGGAGCACTATTTGCCTAATTTCCGGGCTTCCATCTTTTGGGCGCTTTTTTTCTGTACCCATACAAAAGGAAGCATCGTTTTCTAATGCATAGCCAGTCCCTATTTTAGGGCCCGAAACTCTGATATCAGACAGGAAATATCAGGGCCCAGACTGGAATTTGGTGAGCAAATTTTTAGATGACAATTATCTCTATGCAAGAGTTCACAGCCTCCATAAGTAGAGTGGATACAGGGATGAGGAGCAAAAGAAGATGGAGAAAGGGGGAGGCTGATGCCGTTTATTGAGCAGTACGGCTTTGGGTTTTATAATCATCCACCTTCTATATGACACCTCATTCAACCCCCATGAAGATTCAAATAGCAACAAAAAAGTTTGTGTTTGACCGGGTATAGCAATGCATGCCTGTAATCTCAGTACTTGGGAGGCTGAGACAGGGAGATTGAAGATTCAAGGCCAGCCTCAGCAGTATAGAAATATCTTGTTTCAAAATTTAAAAAATAAAATAAAATAGGATGGCAGTGTATCTCTGAGGTAGAATGCCTCTGGATTCAATCCACAATACCAATAAAGGAAAGCATTGTGTTTGAGGTCACATAGGCTGTATTTTGGATGGTGAGTGCTCCCTAAAGTTCTGTGTGCTAAATAAAGTCTTGCTCCTCAGGTGGTGCTATTGAAAGGTGGTGGAGCCTTTAGGGGGTGGAGTCTAATGGGACGCCTTTAGATCATTGGGACATGCTGCTAAGGGATTGTGGGATATCAGTCCCTTCTTGCTCTGCTTTGCTTTCTGGACATGGGCCACCATAGGCCTAAAATCAATGGGGCCAACTGACCATGGACTGGAACCTCCAAAAGCATAAACCAAAAGTAACCCTTTTGTCTTCATAAATGGATTTTTCAGGCCCAAATTGTTATAGTGATCAAAAGCTGACTTATATGCCTAGCAAACATACTAAGTCTACTTTCATTGAAAATGTTAGAAGCCCTACACAGACTATCTGAAAGGGTGGATGTGGGTTGTAGAGAGAGATTGTTTGCTTTCCCTGGCAGTGATTGCAAGGATCCAAGAAGAAGGTACAGCAACCAGCCAGGCTTTAATCAGGCAGTATGGCAACCTTAACTGAAGGATGGCTTCTTTCTCCCAAATTGCATAAATCAACACCAGGGAATGATTATGGTATGTTACACTAGAATCCAAGTCTCACCTCTTGGGCCAAAAAAATTTTGCCAACAAGAAAGTGCTATTATCTACTTGGACGTGTCTACATCGTGGATTAAAACAGAAAACAGAAAAGGGAAAGGCTGAGAAGGCACCCTCTTCTACCCTTTGAGTAAATCAAACAAACAACAAATATCTGTCTTTACCACACAACACCATAACATGGATTCAGTTCCAAGTTGTTTCTTAATTCTTTCTGCTATGCTTGGCCTCCTCTATGAATAAGAAATGACACTAAAGGATGCCAGGGGCTCCCGATCTATTCACTAGGAAGTAGCCCTGGCATCTACTAGTGGAAGTCCAGTGGTTCCCAGTAATTGTTTTACGATATATTCAGTTACATCAGAAACCCAGAACACTCTAATTATCATATTCATAGAGATGCCGGAGAATGTGTACTTGTGAGGATTTTTCTGGTGAATTTGGTTAGGAGTAGGTTCCGATCCTTGCTGCCCCAAGCCCGAGGCTCGGGGAACAGCAGGATCTACACCTGTGCATGACAATCCCAGTGGCGGAGAAAGAGAAAAGTTACTCATCCTTGGCAAGCTGTCTGATATTTCTCAGAGCTTATACAAAATACATATTCCACTCTTTTACTGAGCCAAGAGCCCAGAGCTTATCCTTGAGTTCATCTGTGGAAATCGGTAGTCTAGTTTTAATACTACCTCTTCAGCAAACAAGCTACTTTTAGTGGTAGGGGTTGGGCAAGGGCCAAACCTAGAGCCAGGGAAACCAGAGTTTCGTCCACAGTGGAAAGCTGAGATGGGAGAGGAAACCTCACCATGAGGATAGCTCAGAGGATCTCAGGTTGTAGAGGGAAAAAGTCAATGCCAGCATCATTAGCACATGGAAGATTGGATAGAATTCGAGGGGAAAACAACAGAAGAATTCCTAAATGATATTTGATGACTAGTTATGAAATATGTTGTTAAACTTAGAGTTCTGCCCCCCATACTATTACTTATAAATAAATTGGAAAAAATGGTCATTGCCTGTCACTTGTTTAAATTTTATTTTAAATTTTGTGTGATAAAGAAAATGCCCTATCTTTATAGGCAATTATCTCTAAGAAAGACAAAAAAAGTTAGGACTTGCATCTTCCTGATTGTCCGCCTCCTCTCTCTCCTTCTCCCCACTACTTCTGAGAATGATGTTGCTAACTGTGACTCATTTCTGAGACGCTGGCCCTACTGTCTAGTGAGCCATTAAGGTTTTCCCCTAAAAGAATATATATATATATATATATATATATATATATATATATATATATATATTTTTTTTTTTTTTTTTTTTTGGTGGTACTGGGGTTCTTGGAAGCCCTTCTACCTTTGGGCTACACTCCCAGACCTATTTTATATTTTTATTTAGAAACAGGGTCTCTTAAGGCAGCAAAGATGGCTTCGAACCAGCGCGATCCTCCTGTCTCCGCCTCCCAAGCGCGGGGATTACAAGTGTGCGCCACCACGCCCGGCATAAAAGAATATTTCTGACTCAGCTGACTGTCCTTTGCCCAGAGTCAACAAGGTTTGGGGTCATAGAAGGTTCAAAGTAAAAGGTCTGAGAGAAGATCAGGTGGTGATGGCATGAGGGAATTAATTGACCTACCTGTAATGTATGTGCTTTGGACCGGTCTTTTATTGTATTCTGGTGGTGAAAGCACGAGGATATTGATTGACCTGTAACTGTATAAATACCTCAAGAGAAATAAACCCATTGTCGGCCAGTAGGAAATATTGGCCCAGGAGCAGGGGTTGGCCAGTAGAGATATACACTCAGGAGTATGCTGGTGCCTCCCCCATGTTAGAATTAAAAATTCTCAAGAATTGAATTCTTTCATCCTCACTCCTCTCTTCAGAACCCATACTTTTGCCAGCTGGCGCTGGCACCCTCTCAGGTCTTTAAGGAGATAAATCTATTCCATCTCTGTTCTTCCTTTTGGCAACTTTTGAAAAGAAATCCTAGTGTGTGTCCTGTTTCTATTTTCCTGTCTTATAAGTTCAGCCTCATGACTTTGGGAATCATTCTAGATGTGAAAATACTTTCTTGAGAAGGCTGCTAGATACCTATCCAGTAAAACCTGACAAACTGTTGGCTGTGGCTTTAAAAAGCTGGAGGACAGGCAGTGTCCCCCAGTCTGCTTGAAAAGAAAGGAATGAGTTGTTTACAGCATAGAAATTCAAACCTAGCGAGACAGCTGGTAACTGCTTCTGACTTTCTGGTAGAAGGGACACTTGCATCTTTGCAGATCAGCAACAAAGAGAAAAGTGAAAAAATAACAGAATTTTACCATTTATGTGTTGACCTGGCCAGGAGAAGGTATATTACTTAAGATATATTGTTTTGTTTAAAAAATATTAAATTTATGTCACTAGAAAATAAAGAAAAAAACCAATTTCTACAATTATACCATTGATTTTAAGACAGGATAAAGGAAAAAAAAAAGATTTAGGAGTAAAGGATGCAACTATATAATTTTTCTTTATCTCAAATTTTCTTTCCTTTCTTTTATTAGTGTTTTTAGTTTTATTGTTGGGGGGGATACTAGGTATTGAACCCAAGGCCATTCAACCTCCAAGCTACATTCCCAGCTTTATTTTATTTTTAAATTTGAAACAGGGTCTCGTTAAGTTGCCGAGGGTCTTGCTAAGCTGCCAATGCTGGCCTCAGACCTGCGATCCCCCTGTCTCAGCTTCCCAAGTACTGGGACTAAAGGTGTGTGCCACCACTTGGGACGTTTCTTTGTTTATGAACCCTACTGTGTCCGTGTTCTGGGCTAGGTCTGAAAGTGTATAACATTACTGATCTCCCTTCCACATAGTTTTACTATAGGCTTTACTCATTGTAATGTTACCTTTATAGTTTCATAGTTAATATAATCTTAATTTTATAGTTTTAAACTTAGTTAAGACTTCTATTTCCCCATGACTTAGGAGCTCCATTTTGTAATTCGCTTCTACTTTGGACCAGGAGCTCGTGACTCTCTGTCACCATCTAGAGGCTATTTATATATATTGCAGGGCCAGTGCCTGGAAAGTCACTGTAGAAAATGGTTCAGAAGTGTTGGCTTCGCAATTGTTTGTGTATCAGTCCAACTAGAGGAGAGATTGGACCTTACCATCTGCAAATAAAGAGCCCTGTAAACTTGATAGTTTAGGCTTGTTACTGTGTAAGAAATGAGTCTCCACTTCTACATCAGACTTTGTAGGGTGGACATCTACAAATATCAAAGATATATTGGTATGCAGGAGAAAAGCCAGAAAACAAGCAGGGGACGAATCACAGCTGGGTCCATGAGGAGGCCTCCCATCCCTTAAAAGATGGGCACTCAAAATATATGTGTGTGTCAAGTTAAATGACAGCGAACATCTCCATGTTGTTGGAGAAAATGTCATTAAGTTGCATTGGGATCTGCCTTATTCATCTAGGTTTTTCCACCCAGGGAACAGGTGGTAATCTCACCACATTTTACCACCAGTGTAGGGTTCTACTGGTGTCTAGTGGGTAGAGGTCAGAGGTACACCAGGTATCAAACACCTGGTGCTTACAGTGCAAAGGGCGATGCCCAGCACAAAGGATTATCCAAGCCCCAGGTCAGAAGTTTCGAGGCTGAGAAACGCTATGGTCCAGCAGAGACCGTAGCAAGAGTTGTCCTGTGAGCCTCCAGCTTTGGCCTGGGGGAAGAACTGATATCACTGGCCACAGAGGAAGAAGCAGCCTGATGTCATGCATATCATGATGTCATGATGTCACGTGTGATTTCTTGCCAGTGCCCTTCATTGGAGAGACACAATTCAGAGACATGGTTACCTTCAGCGAGTGTGGGCAAACTACCCTCTGGTTTCCTTCAGCGTTGGCTTGATGGTGTGACTTTATAGCCCTGCCGACCCCTGTCGTCTCTTCTGTTCAGACTGTTGCTTGGTGACTTGACTGGAGGTTCTGGTTTAATGCCTGACCTTCGTGACCAGGGACCTTTCGCATGGGTTTCTTCACCAAAGCCACATAAAGCACTAATGCCACCTGTGCAGAAATCACTGCCAAGGGGCTTGCTACAGAGCCCCCTACACCAGCTCCTCACGCTCAGACTTTCAATGGGCCGTAGCCCAGGAGTCTGCTTTTCAAGCCAGAATCACGGATATCTCAGATGATGATGATGATGATGGTGTGTGTGTGTGTGTGTGTGTGTGTGTGTGTGTGTGTGTGTGAGTGGACATCAAACCTAGGGACATTCTCCCTCTGAGATGCACCTCCAGCCCTTTTTACTTTTTATTTTGATACAAGGTCTCTTTTAGGTTGCTGAGGGCTTCAATAAATTGCTGAAGTCTGGCCTTTTACCTGTGATCCTACTATCTCGGCCTCCCAAGTACTGGGATTATAGGCAAGCACCGCTGAGAGCAGCTTTATTACCTTCTTTCACAGTATCTGTGTTCATTTTGGTTTTATTACTGTTGCTGAGTTATCCAGTTGAGGGTCTCCCCCCACCCCCGTTCTGTGGTCCTGTGAGAATACATTTTTTTTCCCCTCAAGGGCAAAACAGGAAAGATGGAAGGATCTGATAATGAACTTAGTGAATGGACAGACACACAGCAAAGCGGAGACACATCCAGGTCACAGCCAGCTCTGTTTGTTATACGGCTGGCTTGTGTAGGTTTGGGTGTCTGGGGGCAAGACTGAAACCTTCAGAATTGGAACCGTGGCCACTTGGAGAAGAGAGAAAGATCCCAGAGAAGAAGGAGGTCACCGCTGGCCAAGAGTTTTCACAGGCTGCAGACAGTGAGCTGCTCCTTGTCCGGGTGTCTCAGCTGCTCCAGATTTTCCAGTCAACCAGCTGACTCTGGCTAGCTGGCTTACCGGAGCGCACCTGGGCCTCGGTTTCCCCGTATTCGCCCAGAGGTTAAAGATGCCTATCCCATAAGCATAGGGTCTGCTGCGACAGTGAGATACGCAGGGAACCGATCTCTCCTGGCACGTGGGGTGGGGGTGGCAATGTTGAGAACCCTGTCTCTGGACTTTCGCCAGAATCTTGGCTTGTAAAGAAGCCTGCACCGGCAGCCCCCGAAGTCTCGCCTCTCCTCACCTGAGCCTCCCCCCTTCTCAGCTATCTCTGGATGCGCTTAAATTACGTTTTCCGAGCCTGACCCAGGGCGTCCCCTCCCTCTCCCGGCGGCCGGCCCCTCCCTCCCCAGCCTCCCCGCCCCCTCCGCCCCCTCCCTCGGAGCCGCGCCGGGGATCCCACGCCCTCGCCGCAGCCCAGGGGCTCGGACGAGCCCGGGAGCCGCTGGTCGCCAATCACGGCGCGGTGGAGAGGCGGGCGCTGGGGGAGCGAGCTGGCGCGGCTGCCCCCCAGCCTCAGACGCCCGCAGCGACACAGGCGGACGCACAGGCTGGCGGCCGGGCGGGCAGCCACAGTCTCCAGCCGCGTGCGCGCCAGCCCGGGCCGGGGAGCCCCTGCACCCCAGGCTGCACCCCAGGCTGCACCCCGCAGGCCCGCGCCCGCAGTGGGGCAGGTCCCGGGGCGCCCGGCCGCCCAGCCAGGTGATCGGGCCCCACCTGGCGCCGCACCTGGGGCTCAGGGCCGCGGGGAGATGCGCGCAGCCAGTGCGCTCCGCCCGCCAAGCCCGGCTGCCTGCACCTGAACATGGAGTGCGCCCTCCTGCTCGCGTGCGCCCTCCCGGCCGCGGGGTCCGGGCCATCCGGGGGCCCCGCGGGCCTGGGGCGTTTGGCCAAGGCAGGTGTCACTAGGGGGGCGCGGCGACAGTGGCTCCTCGGGGCGCCCCCCTGGATGCGCCCCTCACGCGCGCCTCGTCACTCTTTTCTCTTGCAGATGCTTCAGCTGTGCTGTCTCTGCTGCGCCTGGGTCGCCGCGTCCTTAACCAGTGACAGCGGCGGCAACGGATTAAATGATGGTTCGTATTCGTCGTCCCCTTTCTTCTTCCCCCGCAAAGAAAGGCTTTTCAGGGCGTTTTGGTCCCTTGATTAACTTCTAAAGAGCAAAAAGAGAAGGCAAGCGCAAGCTCTACCCTGGCAGGTGTGTGCTGTCTCGGGAATGAGTTCTACCTGGAGATGGGGGTTGGGGGAGAGTGCTGTGGCAGAGACCCTGAACTTATCAGAAGCATCAGGGCCTCCAGCTACGAGTCACACAAATAAGAAAATACCTTTCCCTCCTTCACAGATGGCTTGTTAAGAAAAAATCAGGGCAACTCGCTGAGAGATCAGAGAGGAAGTGGACCCGGGTTAGGAATTAATTATCAAAAAGGCTCCTTGTTCTTTTCCTTCCTTTCCTGGGAAAGCCCTCAAAATGAATTCTGGGCGAGGTATGGGGACGCCTTCCCTTCCTCCATCTTTCTGCGCCTGTGTCATGGATGCCCAAAGGCTGACTCTTAGAGGGAAGTGGTAGCTTGAGGTCTCCACGTTCTTCATCTGTCTCCGAGGTTCCCCAGCCCTCCAGAACATCTTTCCTTTAGCCATCTATCAGTTTCCCAATGGTGCCCAGAAGGGACATCCTTGTTTCCCAGTATCCCCAAGAGAACAACTGATTCTCCATCCCAGCTGCGTAGCCAAACTTGCTGTCCAACCAGAATTCCTTGTGGTTCTACAGTTTTGTCTTGGCAGGATTAACCCCTCTTGCTCGGCACAAAAGGTCATATTTCGGACTGGCGGGCTGAGGGGTGGGGGAGTCATGGAGAAGGGTTTTCAGATGGGTGAGAAGTAAGCTCTTGAGAAAATTTACCAGCTATCCAATCAGAGGTGGCAGTTTCTAAAACCACAGGCATCAGAATACCTTAGAGATTCCTTACTGTCCCAGCCTCCACCTGTACGGACCTAATCTTTAGTCAGCTCCTCAACTGAAGGGTCCAATCACTCTTTTCAAGGGGCTCTGACTGCCCCTCTTCCCATCAAAGCCTGGAGGTACCCAACAGCCTGTTTATTTTCCCCTTGGAAACAAACTGGTAGCAGGTGCCTGGGGGGGGGGGGGAGGATGCTGCCTGGAGAAGACTCCTGCCCAGCTTTCAAACTAAAAGCAGGCAGACTGCTGGATGATCTGGGACAAAGAAGTAAGAAACATCTTACCAGCTCTGTGTGGACTGCATGTCAGAAATGACTTTGATAGTCAGGTAGGTTTTTACTTTTGTAGAAAAGGGGGCAGAATTTTCTCTAAGAAAAGCCTGCATTTGATCAAAAGCCATACACCTATAAAGCAAACTATAAAATATTTTTAAGGGGAATATTATATGTGCTGCTCAGGGCTTTAAGGTTAAGAGAAGAAAAGAACTGGCTTTTTTTTTTTCAATTTCCAAAAAATATGTAGGTCAATTATATAGCGTTTCTAGTTAAAAGAGAAGCAAGGGGGAGAGGGGGGAGGAGGCAGAAAGAAAGAACATAAGAGCGAGAATTGCCTAAGCAATAAAAGTCACAGATGGTGCAGAAGAAAATAGCTGAAAGTTATTGTCATATTGGCTTTGTTTTGTTTTTGCAAATGTGTGCCTAATTAGAAATATCACTCATTGGTCCCTACTAGCTGTAGGGCTTCTGTATTCCTTAGCTTTTAAATTTTTTTCATCTTCTCTTTCTGGTGGTGGTTCTTATTGACTGCTTTGGGAGAAAAGAGGTTCCTTTTTCTTTTCCCTCCCCCTCCCCCCTCCAGTAACCAAAGAGCCAGGTGACACAGAGGCACGCGCACAGGGTCTTAGTTATCTAGGGTCTTTCTAAACACTTTGCAGATTGGGTTCCCATTCTGTGCCTCGGAAGTGGATACACAGAGCACTTGGAAAGCTCAGAGGGCATATTTCAAATCATTTCACGGAGTGATGCTTTTCAGCTCCAATGTTTCCTGAAAGAAAACAGCGTCGCTGCTTTGCCTTCTGGAATAGCAACTTGTTTCTGGGCTCCCCCCACCCCCAGACCCTGCAGCAATTGCTGCTTATCTGGGGAGCAGGGAAGGTATTTTTCAACATGATTTTCCAGGTGTCCCCTGGCCTGCCCCGCCCCCTCCAACATGTCTGAGCGGTTTCCAACGTCAGGACTGGATAGGATGGTTCTTCAATTCTGTGGCATTTTCGGGCATCCATTATATTCTAGGCTTATGATGAAGTGGGATGGTCCCTGGAGAAAGCTCGCAGCAGAATGCTCTGAGTGGTATGGGTGGGTGCTTGGATTTTATCATCGCGTGTAAATAGGACTGTAAATAGGAAGCCGTTTCTGCTGGTTAATGATCCGAGGGAATCCCTCTCCAAGTTATCTACCCCTTGCAGTTTAAATCCTTTCCCCCCAAAATATGCTCCTCGTTCAGTTTGAGCACAAAGTTATTAATATCCTTGAAGAAAACTTCCTATTTATTTGATTTTGTGTTCATCTTGTGTAAAAAATTATAGCCCTAGATGGCTATGTAGCTAATCTATAAAGACTCCATTTATCTCCTCCAAACCACAACCTTTTCCACAAATACTCTGGAAGCATATCACAACTGTAGGGTCACCAGATGAGGATGCGACTGGGGTGACAGGCGCATCCTCATCCGATGACCTCCAAGCTGGGTATATCCGTGTCACTGACACTTCTCAAGTTTCTGTAGGAATTACTGGGGCAAGACCCGATAGCAGAGACCACAGGACCCTCCTCTTCATGAGCTCCTCTGAATGCTATTTGCTCCAGGTGCTCAGGACCAGGAACAGAGATATCCCTGAACGGTTTCTCTGGTCTTGGCCAGCCTGCTGGAGAGGGACGGTGTGGCCATGGGGGCTCAGGGTGCTGACAGCTCAACGTCTCCCATTGCAGATTACGCCTTTGTCACCCCAGTCGAAGTGGACTCGAGCGGGTCATATATTTCACACGACATTTTGCACAGCCACGGCAGGAGAAGGCGATCCACGGCGCTGAGTGCCAGGAGCTCTCTGCACTACCGATTTTCAGCATTTGGACAGGAACTACACTTAGAACTGCAGCCCTCCGCAATTTTGAGCCGTCATTTCATGGTCCAGGTACTTGGGGAAGACGGTTCTTCTGAGACTCGGGAGTCCACTGTGCAGCCGTGTTTCTATCAGGGATTTATCAGAAATGACAGCTCCTCCTCCGTCGCCGTGTCTACGTGTGCCGGCTTGGTAAGCTCGCCTGCGTCTAGACCAACTCCCTCTCTCCGTGTCGTGTGTAACTCAAACGAACAGATGTCTGCAATATTAAGTGCGCGTCTAGCCAACTCCACACATTAGCGCTGTCAGCTTTGATACTTCTAATATTCTCAATTGAATTAATCTAATCTGCTCTCAGAAAAGAAAGAAAAATATAATAGAACTTTAATGACCATTTAGAACATTCTTTTGATGTTTAATGGTCTGGGCCTTTTCATTCTCCGTGGTTGAGACGATCCCCAAGGAAATTAATTTGATGGATACCATTCCTTTTGTTAGAGTCTTGGGAGACCGGGCCTTCTATAAATCTAACAAGCTGCGTGCGTCCGCATTAGCTTTGAAATGGGGAAAACTGTATTTCAAGGCGAAATTACATCCCGCAGCACTGGTGAGCCTAACCTTCGACTTTGCCGAAGGGAGGCCCTTTGTTTTCTTTTAGCTAAAATCTGCTGGTGTTGCCCTGCTCACACAACACATCCTTTTAGAACATGGCATGGTAAGTCCCTGCTCTGGCAGGATGAAGGCTGGCATCCAGGGAGACAGGACGTTTAAAAGCATTTGAGACAAGGGTTACTTCCTCTCCCTGTAATCCTCATCTGGCGACCTCCAGGCTGGGGACGTCTGTGTCATTCAAATACACAAAGCTGGCGGTTTTGCATTCTGGGCTTTCGTGTTTTGGGTTGCAAGTTGAAAGATGTCTTGGGTTGAGAGAATTTGTGTGAGGCACGTGATGATATGCTTCTGTGTGAACGAGAGGAGGAGACTGTGAGAAAGGGCCCACATAGGGTTTAGTTGGTGACGCTTACGGTTCATCGTGGCTAGGCAGAAAAGTGGCTCTGTGCCTGGGAGCGACCCCCTTATTGAAACTTTCAGACCTGTCACTTTTATTTTTTATGGTGTGGCCTGAAATTCAGCTAGAACCTTTCATCAGAATCACAGTGGCAGTATTCTTTGGTCTATATAAAGTGTAAAGTAAGGTGAAGATTTAATGATTCCCCACTGAGCTGTATCTACTTAAATGATGGGTCTGGCTCCCTGGTGACCTGTATATTATAGGATGGTTACACATGTGTGTTTGCGCACACATGAATGGATCTATCTTGGGTTCTCCGTGCGTGTGTATGTTGATACACAGACTCTAGATTATATTTTCTAAGCTGTTTTAATGTAACTGTGTCAGTTTCATTGCAGTGTTCACAAAACTGACAACTTTTGACTCAATGGGTTAATAGATGTCAGGCTATTTTTCTTAAGGCAGAGCTTCACATTTGAACAGCAAGTAGATGATCACTTTACACAGAGGAATGAGGTGAGATAAAAAAAAAGTTCCATGTTTCACGGGTGTGAAAAAAGTAATTGACAAGCAGATTTCCCCATGTCAAAGGGTGATAAAAACCAGGGTGTGAAACCCAGGCTATTCCTCCCTCCTCCCTCTTCCTCCTCCTCCTTTCATTGAACTTAGGGCTATTCTACCTCTGAGCTACACCCCCCAGCCCTGTTTTATTCTTTTACTTTGAAAAGGGTCTACTTAGGTTGCAGAGGGCCTTACCAAGTTTCTGAGGCTGTATTCAAACATGTGATCTGCCTGTTTCAGCCTTCCAAGTAATGGAATTATAGGGATGTGCCACCATGACTGGCTATTACTTTTCAACACATCAGGTGCATAGATTTAGTTGATTAACTTTGTTCCTCTAAGCTTTAGTTTATTCTTGTGGACCATATGGGGTGATGTCTAAGATCATCTCCATCTCTGGGCATCTGACTCTGAGTACTAAGTTGTTGACACTGGAAGGGCCCATTTGGTAAGCATGGTGGAAAATGAAGGGAATCGCCACCGTTCTGCTACCCCTTCATGCCCCACCTAAACTACTACAAAGCACACACACTCATACTCAGTAAGACAATAAGAAACAAGAAGAGAAAGGGCAGGGCCACAACTAACAAGCTGCAACACTGCTCTGTCTCGACTTTTTATAACCCTGTGTCAAAGTATAATGTGTATACAGAAATGCGCAAAATGTGCATACAGAAAAATGCAAAAATCCTAAGAGCAAACCTTAATTTTTACAAGGTTTACCCCATGCCATGTAACCACAGTCAGATTAGACAGGCTATTTTTAGTGCCCCCAGGAGTTTCCCTTGCCCCTTCCCCCACACTGTACACCAGAGGTAACCTTTGTCCCAACTTCTGTGCCTCTTTCAAGATTTTACAGATGGAGAATCATAAGGTCGTTTTGGGTATGAAGATTACACACTATTTCTAAGTGTTGGTTAACTACCAAAATAGTGTCCAGTTTAGACCTGTCATGAAGAATACTGCTGAACATTTTTTAAAAATATATTTTGGGTGAACTTGTGGACAAAATTGCATTTTCCTGGGTCTGTAAGAATGGAGTTGCTGGGTCATAGTGCATGTTTATATCTAGCTTTAGGAGGCAAATCAGCTGTTCAAAATGATTATGCTAACTTATACTTTCATCCCCAGTTTATGAGAGTTCCAGTTGCTCTGAATCCCCACTCACTGTCACACTTGATATCGTTGATGTTGTCTTCTTAGCCGTTCAATGCGTATGAAGTAGTACCATATTATGGTTTTAGTTTGCATTGTTCTGTGATGGATAATGAAGTTGAGTAGCTTCTCTTAGGCTTATTGACTATTTATATGCCCTCTATTGTTATCTGTCTGTATCATACACGGACAAGAAAGAGTATAGATGTTATAGATATTTACAGTCCAAATTGTGGTCTTTATTCCTTTCTCCATGAATAGAAACAAAAATTTTGAGCAAAAGGCCCTTTGCCAACTTGAATCCACCAGCATTCTTGCAGCTATACTCTAAAAGACTGACCACATAACTTAGAGGAGTGAAGACAGATTTTCTTGCAGTTTGGGGTTTAGACCATGTGAGGCCGGGGACCACGGGTCGCAGGAAATGGTGGCAGTAAGCAGAGAGAGAAAGAGCACATGGACTGTGCTCACATCCTGGAGGACGGAAGCTAGAGGACACACAGGAGGAGGAAGAACCAAATATAATCTCCAAGGCTGCACCCCCAGGGTCCACCTCCTCCAGCACACCCTGTCAGCCTACTAGGTACCACCCAGGTAAATCCATTGCAATGGATTCATCCCCTTCTGCTATTTCAAGCTTCATGATTCAATTATATCAGTCCTGAATATTAATAAATGATCTCATTAGGGGGCATTTCATATCTAACTATAATAACACAACTTTTTTGCTGTTATAGTTATGAATCTCTAAGAAAAATGAATTCATTGGCTTTCAAAAATCAATCATAAATAGTCCTGTTAGATCACTATAGGTACCACCTTGAGGAAACATTTGATAGGGACATTGTGAAAAGGGAATAGAGGAGAGACACCCAAGTCAGGAGGAAGAACTTCTTCATTCTCCCAGGTGCACACACCTTCTTTGTCCAAGTAGGGGGTTCATAAAGCTTTTAAGATTTATTGGCCAGTGCAGTGATGGATTCAAAATAGTGTAGTCAAGAGAGGGACAGGTCTCAGACAGGCTTATCGGAGAGACTCAACAAAATGAACGCGCCAGAAGGCACAGGCACCTCCTCACCCATTCGTTAATAGAGGCTGGCATGAGATACATGGGACTGTCAGATACAACCTTCACACTGCTATGCTGGTGTGTGTGTGTTTTTTTTTTAACAGGGCGGCTGGGCCACTGGCATCAGGGACCCTTGAGATGTGATAGCAATCTCCTCATGTGCATGCAATGTGTATGAGGAAAGCCATAAATCACCTTTAAATGACTTGGCACTGTACCAGGAGGAAAACTAACCATTCTGTGGACTTTTTGGGAAACCCCAGAAGAAAATGAGAAAAGGTAGAAAGATTATGGTAGTGAATATACATGTATACTGAGGCAGGCAGACATGTATGCAGAATCCAGCTGGAATTTTTCTAGCAGGGAATTCACCTTAATAATTCAGAATTGGGTGATTTCCTTTGAAGCACCCCCTCATGTTACCCCTGGGTAACATGAGGCTGTAACTATCTTCTGTATTTCTGTCTTTTAATAAACTTCTTTAAATCTTCAAAAAAATAATAATTCAGAATTAACCTATGTTTAAAATATTTATGGTTGCACCCCCAAACGCCCACCTCACACTGACATGTCTCGCTGTATTTAGAAGTAAAGTCGGTTATTATTTTGAATATTTCAGAAAACAGAAGTTGCAAACTTCCCTGAGAGAATTCTGCCTACAGTTAAGTTTGGGGTGATTCATTTTTCAAATTCTGAATGCTTTTTCTGACTCATTCATGCCTACTATATCTGGTGACCTTAAAGCTCTAAAAAGGTATTTGGTTTCAGCCTTTGTGCCAGCACCTCAAGGTTACAGATTAACCTAATCTGATCACTGTCTGCATGGTATGTCCTTTCTGCTCTATCCAAATCCCCTGACCATCACAGTGATGAGGTCCTTAGGTCCACCAAGCCCATTCCAATAGAGGGAAATTTCGCCTTGCTCTTGAACTACAACCAGGTTGTCAGGATTTTCACCTGTGCCTTTTCATTTTTATTTTCATACAGAACAAATCTGTATCTTTCTTTCCATGTACTAGAATACTGACGAGATTTTTTTTCTGCTCTAAAATACTCTAAGGTGGCACTTGCTTGTAATCGCAGTACTTAGAAGGCTGAAACAGGAGGATTGCAGGGTTGAAGCCAGCCTCAGCCATTTAGCAAGGTCCTTGGCAACTCAGTGAGATCCTGTTTCAAAATAAAATATAAAATGGGGCTGAGGGGGTAGCTCACAGGTAGAGCACAACTGAGTTCAATCCCCAGTATCAGAAAAAAAAAAAAAAGAAGAGGAAGAAGAAGAGGAGGAGGAGGAGGAGGAGGAGGAGGAGGAAGAGGAGGAAGACTCTATCTAGGAGATCCTTTTTGTTAAGACAGTGACTTTTAGGATGTGATAAACTCCATCTATTTCATCTGAGGTTCTAGAAGTATAGGCTTCTTTACCTGCAACCCAGGTTCGGGAGGGCCAAGCCCCAAAATGCTCATTTAGAATTCTCCTGGAAAGATGTTTACTGAATCATTTTTCTTCCAACCAGCAACTCTTTATTTTTCTCTTCTATGTCAGGCGCTATTCAGAGCATAGTGGATGACGCTACGGATGAGATGCATGCTGGTACCAGTCACAGTTTTATCCTTTGAAAGCGAAGATGCAGTGGGGCTTTTCGATCTGGAAATTGCTATTCTATCATTAGCCAATCTGTAGCTCCATAAAACTTAGGAACAAAGAGCTTCCAGGGTCTGGCTTTAGGAAAGGTAGAACTGGTCAAGTTAGTTTCCAGGTGCCACCTCTCAGTGTTACAGGGTGCATTAGTGTATTAATAAGTTCGGAAAGTCCTGTGTCACTGCCTTTCTTTCAACTCTGTTTAAACCTAGGTTCTCCCTAGCTTGTCTGCTCATGGAATTTTTTCCAAGGGGCATGTCTTCATTGCTTGATGGTCACAAGAAAAGCATCCAAGCAATGGCTCTTCAAGGCTCTTCAATCCTATGAATCGCTTTCTAACTGCTAAGAGGTGCTTTGTTTGTAAGACTGTCACGGTCGTGGAAGTTAGGGAATCTGTAGGCTTAAGGGAAGTTAAACATCGATTTTGACACATTTCATGCCTTTGAATATGCCAGTGTGCATTATGAAGCTCCTGATGATGTGACTGATACTGATTTGATCACCCTCCTCTCTTTTTAAACCATACTTTTGTCAATTTCCTATACCAGGGCTCTATATTTCATCACAAAATAGCAATACTTAGGCCTAAGGTTATCTGACAGATCTAGTGGAAGGAAATGTACCCTTTGCTTAAAAAACTCTAAACCAAGCTCTGTGATTCACATGCAAATCAAGAGAAAAGACTTGCACAAACTCACTTCTCTTAAGTTTCTGTCCACTTCTGTGGTACATGGGTGTGCTAGTGTGTGTGTGTGTGTGTGTGTGTGTGTGTGTGTGTGTGTGTGTGTGTGATGCTGGGGACTGAAACCACGGGCCTTCTACCTCTGAGCTATCCCCCCAGACCTATTTTATTTTCTTATTTGGAAATAGAGCAGGGTCTCACTCAGTTGCGGAGGGCCTTGCTGAGTTGCTGAGGCCGGCCTCAAATCTGTGATTGTCCTGTCTCTTTTATCTCCCAAGTATTGGGATTACAGGTGAGTGTCACCACGCCTGGCCTGTGTTTACCTTTGATAAGCTCGGCGAGGACCATGCTTGCCTCCGCGATGTACCACCTCGCTCTTTCCATTGTACCCTCTGCTCAGTGTCTAGCGCCCAGCTTCAGGACCAAATTGGAGGCTCCCAGTAGAATCTGTACTCTGAACAAGGCAGCCTCACTCATCCCCTCCAACTTCACTCTGATTCCTGACGTGCCCTCCAGTTGCGCTACTTGGTTTCCCTTCCTTTCTCTTGACTTTCTCCCTAACAAACTGTAAGTGACATTTTTTTTCCTCAGTGGCTGGCTGCCCTATCTTCTCCATTGTTTGTTTCTTTAGTGGTGGCCTTTTCAGGCTGCGATGGCAGTGACTGATTTGGGGGTCCCTGCAAGGGGCTTTGGGAGCAATTGGCTTTCAATAGGCAGGAGGGATGCTTTGATCTCTGCTTTTCAAAAGTATTTTATGACTCAGAACGTTCAGGCATTGAGTGGTCTGGTCCCTGCCTGCCAAGTAGTCTTTACAAAGCCGATTTCCATTCATAAAAGGGCTGAAGTTAAATGACCTTCGTCCGTGCTGGAGACCTTGTTAGCCGGCAGGGGTTTGTTGAATTACATACACCCCCTTGGAACTCCGTGGTCACTTGAGAGGATCATGTGAAATCAAAGCATTCGCTTGAGTTGTGTTTATAGTGTTTATATGTTTGTTTTTTTTTTTATACAGGCTGACCCAAATCAGAGATGTTTTCTTAGGCTATTAATCAATTCATCAAAGGTAAAAAAAAAAAGGGGGGGCTTTTTAAAACTTTTGGGGGCATCTTTCTTCTCTCTCCTCTTTAGACATGATTTGTGAAGCGAAGCATATACTTAGACGAGACTCTGAGGAAAGGCCAGACTGAAGTTTATAAAACACTAATAACCAAGGTTCTTGCAGAACTAGACTAGTCTATGGAGTCTCATGCAAGAGTCTAAAAGGCCCAGCCTCCCTCCCCATGTTGCCACCAAAACATTCTGCTCCTTAGGCCCCTGTGTCTCAAGGCCTGGGCTTTCTTCCTGTCTCTGTGCCTCGGTTGTACCACCTGTAAAGTGGAAATGGTCATTATACTAGGATTGTAAAGAGTTATGATGAGTCCTTAACTTGCCACATAGTGGGAATATTGTGATTGATCTTCAAACTAAGAGAAGAAGGTCTTGGGCAGGAAATGGCCATGAATTTCTACACACACACACACACACACACACACACACACACACAGCCCTTTCCAGGCCTTTCCAAACAAGAAAAGAAAACCTGGGCGTTGGCACCCTTCCTGGTGGAAATGCTGGTGGTTTTGTTGGAGGGAAAATAACCACTACTTTTATCAACTAGGAAGAAATAAGATGAGGCAGAGGTAGTTTTAGAGAGGATTAAAACACAGATCGCTATCTGGATCAGTTACCACTGGGCGAAGCCGTGGGCTCAGGCTCTGGAGTTCCGGCTCCTTGTTCTCACTAACTGCATGACCCAGGTAAAAATAAACTGTGTGCCCTTTCTGGGCCTAATTTCCCCATTGGGGAGATGCAGGTAACAGCCAGATGCTGTGATGTGTACACCTGTAATCCCAGCTACTGGGGAGAATCCAGGTCAACCCAGGAAACTTAGTGAGATCCTGTCTCAAAACAAAAGAAATAAAAACGAATGCAACTCCCTGGTAGGGGGAAGGCCCTGTGTTCAAATGCCAGTGTGTGTGTGTGTGTGTGTGTGTGTGTGTGTGTGTGTGTGTGTGTAAATAAAAAGGGCAATGATAGTACCTTCTCCACGAGGTTTATGGAAGTTGGATTGAAAGAAATATGTTCTATGTGAATGTGTGGTACCTAGCATGTGGTAGTACTATTGGTACAGGATAAACTTTATCTGTAAATCTGAAATTCTATAAAATTCAATACTCAAAATTTTAAAAATATTTTTTTCTTATTGGTGCATTTTTATTTATACATGCACATAACGTAATTTGGTCATTCCTTCTTCTCCCTCTTCTCTTCCCTCTCCCAGCTCTCTTCCACTCTATCCATCTCACTTCTATTTCATGACATTCCTTGATTCTTCTCTACCCTTTATCCTCCTGGCTTCTACCTATGAGAGAGAAACTATATAATCTTTGCCTTTCTGAGTTTGGCTTATACTCACCTGAAACTTTTTGATCCCTGGCCTGACTCCACAGGTTGGAAATTCACACCTTGTCTGACAAGTTGCAGTCAAAACACATTGAAAAATGTTGTATAAAGTCATCTTCAGGCTATGTGCATTTATTAAGGTGCAGAGGAAAGATAAATGAATTTCATGTTTAGACTTGGGTGCCCTTATCAAGATATTATGTACGTGTGAATGTTCTAAAATACTGGAAAGCACTGTGGTCCCAGGCATGTCACAGAAAGGCTCTTCAGCTCCTAGTAATAATCATTGTCTTTGCAGATATTCCTCTATAAGAAGTTTTCAAAACTGGCTAAGACCAATCCTTACCACCCACAGGCAGGAAAGAGCTTTAGCCTAGATAAAAATAAAGCTTAATATTTACTGAGCACATATAGCTATAAAATTGGAGCCCTTGAGATGGAGACTCAGCTATGACACTGAGGGAGGCCTTCAGAATATTAAACTGCTGTTGGCATAGCAATATTTAAGGTCTAAAGTAGCATTTTTTGTTTGTTCTTTTAGCCAGGCACTTTGTTTTTTAGCATACTTTTCTTGATGTGTTATAGTTTCACATCCTAATGGAAATCATAGTGATAGTGACCTGCATGAAGACAGCACTTGGACTCGCCAGGCACTTTAAAAGGACCTGGAGCCAGGCGTGGTGGCACATGCTTGTAATCCCAGTGCTTGGGAGGCTGAGACGGGAGGATCCCGGTTTGAGGCCAGCTTCAGCTACTTAGGCCCTCTGCAACTCAGTGAGACCTTGTTTCAAAATAAAGAATAAAAAATAGGGCAGGGGGTGTAGCTCGGAGGTAGAATGCCCCTGGGTTCCATCTCCAGTACCACACACACAACCTGGTGTATTAGCATTTTCACTACTATAACCTAAAAGACATGACCACATAACTTAGAGGAAGATTCATTAGCTCATGGTTTTAGGGTTCAGTTCATGTGAGGCCCGGGACCTCAGATCTCAAGGCACGGTTGGCAGGAAGTAGAATAAAGGAGAGCACAAGGTTTTCCCCTCCCATCATGGAGGCTGGAAGTCAGAGAGGGAGCTGGGGGAGTGGAAGGAACCATATATAATCCCAAGACCACATGCCCATGGACCCACCTTCTCCAGTCGCACCCCACCAGCCCAGGCCTCCACCCAGAAAAATATGTCACACTGGACTGACCCACTGCTGGGGTTACAACCCCCAGGACTCAGTTACCTCAACTCCAAACACCAATTTACGAGCTCTTTAGGGGATATTCTGTGTCTCACTCTAACACCTGGGCTAGAAAAAGAAATCTGAATGCTCAAGCCCCGCCTCTGGAAATCTCATCTTTCTGAGGTAGAGACTGGGTGTCCGTGTTTAATAAAGGAAAGGAAAGCTTCTCAGACGCTCCCCACAGCCACTGGTGACTGGCTGTGAATTGCTGCCCTGAGGGTTACTATCAGGAAAGAACCTTCTCAGGGGAACCGGGACCCCTCCGGCCTCTCTAGGAAATGTGCGTTTGCTTCTTGGACCACTTCCCTCCATGTCGATGTGACTCTAAATGCATGAGCTGGTGGCAGCCAGGGCGCGTGCGTGCTGGGGCGGGAGTAGCTCATGGGAATCTAGCTGTGGAGACCTTCCTCTTGTGTCTAGAACGGCTCCATCTCACACTGTGTATGTAAGACATAAATATATAGAATTTCGGCTCTTGGATAATCCTCCTACCCCACCCTTTCTGTTCTTCCCCCTCCTTTTCTCTCCCTCCTTTCCTTCCTTTCTTCCCTCCCTCCCTGCCTTCCTCTTTCCTGATCTATCCCTGTATCTCTCCTTGCTCTTCCTTCTACTAGATTGGCTAACTTTCAGCAAAACTGCAATCAAAATATCCAGCTGTTCTACCACCACCCTCTCTCTCCCTCATTCACCCCTGCCTAGCTTCCTTCTGCCTGCAGGACCACCTCAGGGCCCAGAGATGATCCCCACATTTCCTTAGCTCCTCTGGGTGCCTTATTTGGTCATAACACAGCGTGTTATGTCCTACTTGTAGACAAGTAGGTGGGGCTCTGGGCTTTATCCACCTCTCACCTGTCTGTAAGTCTCAAGAGGCCACATTGAATTCCTCTCTGCATCAGAACAAGGCAAAATTTATTTTCCCTTATGACTGTGTGAATTAACCCATAGAAGAAGGTCTGAAATGGTGTGCAGCAAACTGAGGAGGGCTCCACAGTTTACTGTTTTGAAATTCTTCAGGAAACCAGAGTTTGTTTTTGCCACACGTGCATGGATGTGCGTGCGTGTGTGTGTGTGTGTGTGTGTGTTTGTGTGCGTGCGCACGTGTGCTCACACATGCATGCATATTCTTTAAAAATATATTAAACATATATAAGTATATATAAGTATAAATGGATATATAAATGTAAATGTGTATATAAATGTATACCTCCCACTAGGCATGGTGGTGCTTGCATGTACTCTCAGCCGGACTGAAGGTTCAAAGATGGCCTCAGCAACATAGGAAGACCCTCAACAACTGAATGAGAAAATAAAAAATAAAATTGGGTCGGGGGTATTAGCTTGGAGATAGAATCACACACACACACACACACAGTGTTTATATATGTAAATATATATGCATACATATATATGTTATACACAACACAGACACACATATATATTTGTAAATCTCATCGGCTGACACTTTTTCTGAAACATCTTTTTGGTGTGGGGGGGTTGTAAAAATAACATATATCTTGGCGTTCTTTATCATTACACATAGGTCTGTCTTATTCTTAAGTCTATCTCATATATGCTATATTATTCATAGATCTATCTTGTCCATAGGTTTATATTATTTTCCCACGCACTTATTTGTTCTTTTCTGATGACTGTTTATTTCTGGTGTTTTGCTGTTGCTGGCAATAAAAACATGCACGTCTATGGCTCTCGTTAGTTGCAGGCAATTCTACATTTTCTGAGAGCGGTGAGGAGCCACTGTGGCCAGCTGAAGTGAGAGATACCCACAGGATATCAGCAGTGGCCAGAGCCACCACTGTCACTCACCGTCACCTTGGTTGTATAACTTGCAAAGCTTCTGGGAATCTTTTCCTCTTGGTTTTTCCATAAGCCTCGGCCTGTGGCTTAGAATAGTTCCCGCCAGCAGAGCAGATGTGTGGATGAAATTGCGTGATTTCCCACCATCCACAATAAACAACTTAGGAGAAAATAGTACTGATTAATTCCTGAAGCCCAAATATAAACAGGCCTCACGATAGCACTGTCCATTAAGGCATTTGTGACCCAAAATATTTGCCTGGACTTCATGCACATCTCTGTCCACCGACTCAAGAGTTCCTCTACAGTTCCATCAAGTAATTCCCAATAAAGTCAGTTCCCACGGTTCTTCTACCCAATTATGGGGCAGAATCTACTCGCATACCATAATGTAAGTCTGCTCAGAGTTGCGCCTGGACAGCCCATTCACCTCTCCTGCGGGGATTCCTTTGCCAGAATTTTATTTGATTGTTTACTCATGCAACTGAGATGTAGGGTATTTCATCTGCCCATATTACCATGGCAAGTCAAGAGGGACATGCTTTCTAATATAAATTATATAGCGCACATCGCTGGTGTAGGAGAAGTCAGCAATGTGCACACTCTTCCTGGAGAGACTACACTTGAGACTGGGATAAGCTGGTTAAGGAGATTATCTCTGCTGACCCACTAAGGTCTGCCACCGGGCATGTTTTAGTGTCTGTGGGTTCATCTTGTGATTTTACAGTTCCCCAACTACGTGTCCTATTTTATTTAGTCATTTGCTGGAGCCCCGTGAAGAATTGCACCCCACATAAATTTCTCGATAAAGACTAGACACACACACACACACACACACACACACACACACACACACGTGTGTGTGTGTGTGTGTGTGTGTGTGTATATATATATATATATATTTTTTTTTTTTTTTTTACCTAGACTACTCAGGCTGTTCTTTTCTTATATTATGCAGATAAGAAACACTACTGAATAAAAGATTTTACCTAAATGTACTCTCATGTCAAGGGTGGTGCACATGCCTGTAATCCCAGTACCTGGGGGACTGAGACAGGAGGATCTTGGACTTGAGAGCAGCCCCAGCAACTTAGTGAAACCATCAGCGATTTAGCAAGAATCTGTTTCGAAAAATAATAATAAAAAAAAAAACACAAAGAAAGGGCTAGGAGTGTAGCTTGGAAATGAAATGACCCTACGTTCAGTCCTCAGTACCCCCAAAAATACATTTTAATTTTTCAATGTGCTGATGCATATTTCTGCACCTTATGTCATGATTTTATACTCATTGTTTCCTAGTAAAATGTGTTGGATTAGGTAAGATGAATTCCATTCTTGTAAAAGGATTCCCATTGTGTGTAAAACAAATATGAATTTCTGCTTAATATTGCATATTTAACACTTTCCTCAATGGCTGAAAAGTAAATTTAAAACAGTGGTCCTTGATACAGGGAGTTGTAGAAAACCTGGACGCTCATGCCTAGACCCATCAAAACAAATTTTCTGATGATGGGGCCTATGCAATTATATTTTTGAAAGACTCCCTAGGTGATTCTAGAACACAGTCAAAGTTGACAGCCTCTGGCATCAGGAAATGTTGGGGCTTGAGGGGTGTTTTCTTAAAAATGGCCTGTGTAGCTGGGCGTGGTGGCGCACGCTTGTAATCCCTGCGCTTGGGAGGCGGAGACAGAAGGATTGCGCAGGTTCGAAGCCAGCCGCGCTGGCTTAAGAGACCCTATTTACAAATTAAAAAAAAAAGTGTATAAAATAGGTCTGGTAGCCCAGAGAAGGGCTCCATCCCCAGTACCAAAAAAAAAAAAAAAAAAAAGCCTCTGTCGTAGTCTGGAGGGCAAATGGTATGCTAAAATATGTAGGATTTTGAAACACCTGTCTCTCTCACTGGTGATGTGGTCTTGAGGAAACTCACCTTTTAGATAACACCATAGTTTTAAATAGTTTTAGACTCATAAGAACTTGCAAAAATAGTTGAATTCCTGTGTACCTCCTCACTCAGCTTTGACATCATCAAACTATCTGAGGATCTCGTTTTCTTGTCTGTAAAGCAAAAATTAAAAAAAAAAATACTTCAAAGGGATTCTGTGAGAATTTAATGGGCTATATATATGAAAAATATAGGAAGCAGAATTCCAAGATAGCCCCCAAGATTCCTGCCCCCTTGGCATACATATTCCTTCTCTCTATCCAACCATATCTAGCAGATCTAGATACTGCTCGGGAGAGATTTTTTTAAATTAATTAATTTATTTTTAATTGGTGCATTGTAGTCATATATCAATCACATTGGAGTACAAGACTTGAGAGGATATACAAGCACACATCATCCAATCAGCCCTCATCCAGCCCCCATCCCATTCCCTCCCCCTCCCTTGATCCCATGCTTGTTTGGTGATTAACTTTGATACATTTGTTTATGTACCTCCTGCGTTTTAAAGAGGCTCCATCCTCCCCTATTCCATACCCTCTGATTGGTCACATTAGTTGCTTCACTATAGGGCCCTTTCTATAGCTCAACCTCTTCCCGTTGTCCCTTTCCTCCTAGTTATTGCTGATTAGGGGAAGTATCTGATTTTTATTTTCTGCGATATTTCTCTGTGCATGCCGCGTTGCAAGTACCGATCCCACTCTTGAAGGCCCCAGTAGTGGCCTGGCTACCTGGTGGACTGATCCAGACCTCGCTGGCTCAAGCAGCGGCCTTGCCTCATGGGAGGCCCCGATTCTGTTCTCACTGGCCCCAACATCAGCCTAACCCCTCAGCTGGCTCCGATCCCGGCCTCGGAGGCCGCAGTAGTGGCCTTGTCTCACGGCAGGCTCCGATGCCGGCCATTGGTCCCGGCACCGGCCTAACCTGGGGAGAGATTTTAAAGTTGTCATTAAGGCTCCAAACCTGTTGACCTTAGATAGGGAGCTTTTCCAGGAAGGTCAGACCTAATCACATGAGCCCTTCCCTTTAAATAAATCTATTTGTAATTCATAGGCAAGAAAAGTTAAAGAGGCTGATAGACAGGGGAGCTTAACACCAGAGAGATGCTGGCTCGAGGGCTCTGGAGGTGGAAGGGGCCACTCAGAAAGAATACAGTCAGCCTTGAGGAGCTGAGTGGCCTTTGACTGATAGCCTGCAAGGAAATGGGGCCTCAGTCCTGTCTGTACCTGGAAGGTACCGGATTCTGCCAGCCACCTGGATGAGCTTGGGAGTGGATTCTTCCCCAGAGCTCCCACAAAGGGAGTGAGCCCGGTAACATCCCCATTTGGTTTTGTGCCGGAGCCAGCCGGCAAAACTACGGGTTCCAAAGAGAGGAGTGAAGATGAAAATTCAATTCTAAGAATTTTATTCAAAGAATACTTAATTCTATCATGGAAGGATCGCCAGTACACTCCCGGGTTGATATCTCTACTGACCAATCCCGGGTTTATCACTCTCGTCCCATTTATACAGCTCCTGGTCAATCAACCCTCGTGCGGTCACCACCTCTGAACGGTCAGGTCAATCAATTCCACCTGAGCTTCTCTCAGACCTTGAACTTTCCATGACCCCAAACCTTACTGGCTCTGGGCAAAGGACAGTCAGAAGTATTCTTAAAGGGGAAAACCTTAATGGCTCCCCACAGTTTTGGATTTAGAAAACCCTGAGCAGAGACTTACTCATGCTGTGTCTGCACTGCAGACAGACAGGACTCTGAGTTAATAACAGTGTTTTTAAGCTGCTTATTGGTGATAATTTGTTCAGTACAGAGTAAGTCTGTGAACCTTACTCTGGAGCAAGTGTCCAGTACCTGGGGCAAGCTTTCCCTCTTTTGGGTTTATGGTCCTCTTATCTTAAAATCTCTGCTCAGATGTTCTACTCTTCCTATTGAGGCAGGGAAGACATTGGGTTCAAGGAGAGGAAGCAAATGTCCTTAGTAATGATGTAATGTCCTTTAAATTGCCCAGGAACTGCAGGGTGTGGTGGTGTATGCCTGTTGTCCCAGTTCTTGGGAGGCTGAGACAGGAGAGTTGCAGGTTCACGGCCAGCCTCAGAAACTTAATGTGGCCCCATTTAAAAAACTTAAATAAAAAATGGGCTGCAGGTGTGGTTTGGAGGTAGAGTGGCCCTAGGTTCAATCTCTAATACCACAAAAGAGAAAAAAAAATGGCTTAGGAAATTGTTATGTCTACCACAGGGTTTTTCAGCGAGGCATAATTAGTAAGGGGTATGGGTGTAGCTTGGTGGTTGAATGGCCCTGAGTTCAGTCTCCACTACCAGTAATAAAAATAATTGTGATGATGGTGGTGGTGATAAATTCAGGTACAAGTGGAGTCTCACTTACCTACAATGCTTGAGACCAAAAGTGTTTCAGATTTTAGAATGTTTTCCGGTTGAACATCCCTAACTCCCCAATGCCCAAAACTTCTTTTTTAATGCTACTTGGGATTGAAATCAGAGAATATTCTACTTCTCAGCTGCACCACAGCATTTTAATTTTTTTTTTTATTATGAAATAGGGGTTCTCACAAAGTTACCGCGTGCTGGGTGTGAGCCTGTGATCCTTCTATATCAGCCTCCCAAGTATTGGGATGAAGGCGTGGGCCGCAAAGTCCAACTCTGACACTTTCTGAGGGTCAACCTTAGTGCTCAAAATGTTTCAGATAAGAGAGTGTGTTGCATTTGGGGATTAGGAAGGCTCGGCCTGTGCTGCACCTGCCTTGGAGGGACTTAGCTCCCTGGACTGTATGAACAGTGCAAAGGGGATAGGGGTAGATTGTAAAGATGGGAATGTTTTAAAAGATGTATATTTGATTTTGAATTTCACAGCATGCCAACCCAGACTACTTAAAATATAGGATCTCTAAAAGAAACAGAGCTATATTTATAATAAAATTTACTCTTGCATCCTTGTGAGGACGTGAACCGAACTGTATATATATATCAGGAATGTGGATTCTATTTCTGGGTTTGCAGCTGACCTAAGGCCTAAGTTAAATGTCCCCTGTGTTGTCTTGACCTGTGAGAATGGGAGCAATGGAATATTCTCTTTGTTTCTTGAGGGCTTGCTTTTGTTTGAGACCCTTGTAAAAAGCATATTAGATTTTTCTTTCGCCTGTGTATCCTTGGGCCATTTACATGCTTATTTCTTTCAAAATAGTCATGAGACGTAATGGGGCAAGAAACTCTGTTTTAATTGCAGTGAGAGGCATGAAATCTAATTCTCTCATGCATAGACTCACTGGCAGACCTGATCATTTAACCTGTTTCATTCTTTCCTTGAAAACACCCATGTGTTAACAGTGAGGAGTTTACTAGTACTTATGTCATCTGCAACACCTTCTAACTTGCTCAGGCTTAACTGATGCATATAATTATCATCCTGGTAATTTAGAAATAGATAAATCAGTTGTGTGTTTGGAAAGTATTTCACTCAGCATGCTCAATACCTGACACATAAAACTTAGAGAAAGAAAGATTTATTGAGGTGCCTGGTTTAAGAAGTTTCAGTCCATAGAGCCGGCACCAAAACTTAAATGGTGCCCTTGGCTAGGTGTGAAGAGAACACTGTTCTCACGTCATAGAGGCAAAAAGCAGAGAGAGATAAGGGGTGGAGGGACATATATAATCAGTCCCCAAGGCCACACCTCGTGACATGCCTTCTCCAACTACACCCTACCTGCCTACATTACCAGCCACTAACTGCATCCAAATTATTAATCTATCAATGGTTCCATCCATCCACTGAGGAGACTAGACCCCTCAGGATTTCAAGTCTGAACATTTTTGCATTACAAATACATGAGCTTTTCCAGAGGACCTTCTGTATCCGAACCATAAGACAATACATCATTTAGTATTTCTCATTCATTCATTCATTCATTCACCGGAGAAAATAAAAGACCAGTTGGATATTTTGTATGTGAGAATTCAGAAATTGAGAAATGACAGTTGCCACATTCTTTGGCCTGCCCCACATCTGTTTTCCTGGTCTTGTGATAAGAATATCACAGCTTTTCTTGGAGGCCTTTAATCTGTACATCAGTCTACAGAATGTGCTTAGAGGTGACATGTTTTCTGCAGTGACCAGAAGGTCAGATAACCTTGACTATCATGATTGGTTCACAGATGAACATGTAACAGGATCAGAGCCAATGGAATCAAATTCTGGGACACCTAAGGGTTGCAAAGAGGAGAGAATATAAACACAGAGTTACTGGCAACCACCTTCCCACTTGAGCATCACAGTCTTGACATCCAGCTTTTCATGACTGAAATTAAAGAACTTTGGGCTTTCCAAGCACATGAGCCAAAAATCTCCCCCCCCCACACACACACTTTTGTTCATCTAGCTCAACTTTTTTTTTATGTGTGTGTGGCACTGGGGGTGGAACCCAGGGGTTTTCTATATCTGGGCTATACTCCCAGACCTATTTTATACTTTATTTGAAAACAGGGTCTCATTAAGTTGCTGAGAGCCTCATTAAGTAGCTGAGGCTGGCTTCAAACCTGTGTGATCCTCCTGTCTCAGCCTCCCAAGTTCTGAGATTATAAGCATGTGCCACCACACCCGGCTTAGCTAGTTCAACTTTAATTTCTGACACTTTAAGATGAAAATAAAACTATTTTATAAATGAGCCATGAACACTTTCTGTAAAGGTGGCATAGTTGCATAGAAAAAAAATAGGAGAAATGCAAGAGCCAGGTATGGTGGCACACGCCTGCAATCCTCATATACGGGAGGCTGAGACAGTAGGATCACAGATTTGTAGCCAGCCTCAGCAACTTAGCGAGGCCCTCAGCAACTTTGTGAGACCCTGATTCAAAGTAAAAAAATAATGCAAATAATAAAATAGAGTTGGGAGTCTAGCTCAGAGAGAGAATGCTCCTGAATTCAATCCCTAGGACCAAAAAAGTGAAAAGAAAAATTTTTTTTGAATAATGCAACACACACAAACTAACTGACAGGCAAATGAGCAGTGGTCGGTTTTACCTCCACGCTTTATGAATCAAGACTCACTGGGTGTGGTGTCCATAACCCAGAGCATTAGTGCATCCAGCACTGTCAATATTTATTCCCAGCAGCGCATCCCAGGTGCATTGTGTGTTTTGTTGACTCACTACCCTGCCTGTCAGTTGTCTTGTTATTACACACCTCTCTGTGTCTGCCAACAATCACTGTGGATGGCTTGCAAGAAGAAAATACAAATGAAAATAAATACATTCTATGCCTGTCAGGGAGCTGTCGGAGGGAGATGGAAACTTCATGGTTGGCTGGGAAGATGACTTCACACTCGGTCACCACTTTTAATGGATTTCTTTGGACGGCGACGTGTGGGGTCATGTTTTAAATCCAAGAATGCTTATCAGCGGATCACACTGCTCAACCTCCATATGCAGCTCATTTGTGTCTTTGAAGATGTTTATTTATTTATTTTGATGGTACTGGGGTTCCTGGAAGCCCTTCTACCTTCAGGCTTATACTCCCAGACACCTATTTTTTATTTGGAAACAGGGCATCTCTCTCTCTCTCTCTCTCTCTCTCTCTCTCTCTCTCTCTCTCTCTCTCTCTCTCTCTCTCTCGGTACGGGGGTTCCTGGAAACCCTTCTACCTCTGGGCTACACTCCCAGAACTATTTTATATTTTTATTTGGAAACAGGGTCTCTTAAGCCAGCGCGATCCTCCTGTCTCCGCCTCCCAAGTGCGGGGATTACAAGGGTGCGCCACCACGCCCGGCCTGAAGATGTTTATTTTGATGAATCTAATTAGAGTGCGCAGTCGATTTTTAAATTTTAAATAACGGCAACAGAAGCAGAGTACCCTCACCCCCCAATGCCTTGGAATCTTCTGTTTGGTTTCTGCAGTGCTTGGAACTCCTCCTCCATTTTGCCCTAGAAACCTTGCCGTTCAGTAGAAATAGAATGTGTTTTTAAATTTCGAGTGTGATTTAGAATGTGAATTTTCGAATGTGATTTTAAATTTTTAAATCACTTAATGAGGGCTTTTAAATTTTCTGGTGGCCACGTTAAAAAAAAGAAAAGAAAAATAGACGAAATTTATGTGGGTGCCGTTTTCTCTTTCATCCAATGCATTAAGATTGTTATTATTTCAAAATGGAGCCAATTAAAAAAAAATGATCAGCGCGATCCTTGCAGTTTTCACGCGGCTCTTTCAAAGCCCACTGTTTGTGTTATACTTGATGTATATTCAGTTCAAACCAGCTGACGGCCAAGAGCTCAGCGATGGTTACTGTACTGGAGAGAACAGGTCCAGCAACCCCTGCCCTGGAGTTCACTCACGCAAACATCAAACCAAGTGGGCAGAAGAGCTGACCAGCTTGTCTCCCAACAGTACTCTCAGAGCACGCGCAGTTTTCAGTCAGATACTCTGGTGGAGGCAGGTCACTCTGAAGTTACATAGTCATTAGATAATTCATAGAAAACTGCACGGTTCACTTGATGAAAAAATCGGACTTAAAGATGCTGAATTAGAGCCGGGCCTGGTGGCACATGCTTGTAATTCCATTACTTGAGAGGCTGACACAGGAGGATCATAGGTTTGAGTCCAGCCTCAGTCATGTAATGAGACTCAGCAACCTCGAGAGACCCTGTTTCAAAACAACAACAACACAACACTAACAAAATTTAAAAAGGGGACTGGAGGTAGAATATTCCTGAGTTCAACACACACACACACACACACACACACACACACACACACACAGTTGCTGATTAAACACTTTCTTTGACGATAACTGAAAGAGACTGTTTTAAAATTTTTCAGAATGTATATGCAGATTTTCTTACATTTGTTACACCTTGCTTGTTTAGCTTCTGCTGTTTTCTTTTTCCTTTCAATTGAAATCTCCTTATTATGTTTCAGTTGTCTGTGTTCCTATTAGTTTTCTTAGTTACCCCAGATAACAACTTTAGGAAGCAAAGCAGAACGTGGATAAAAAAGATCCCTGGTCAGGAAATTAAGAGCGATGTCTCACCATTATAAATTCCCCTCCCTAGTGATGGGGAGGGAATGGGGTGGGTATTGGGTAGGAGCTAACTGGGTGATGTGTGCGTGTATGTGTACACACGTTTTTTACCCCATTATAATGTCTGAATACAATGCACCAATAAAAAATTTAAAAAAGAGCCGGGCGTGGTGGCGCACGCTTGTAATCCCCGCGCTTGGGAGTCAGAAACAGGAGGATCGCGCAGGTTCGAAGCCAGCCACGCGCCCTGGCTTAGGAGACCCTGTTTCCAAATAAAAATGTAAAAATAGGTCTGGGAGTGTAGCCCAGAGGTAGAAGGGCTTCCAGGAACCCCAGTACCACCAAAAAAAAAAAAAAAAAAAAAAAAAAAATTTAAAAAAGTAAGAAATTTCCCTCCCTAGTAGAGAAGTTCAGTGACAAAAATAATCAAGACTGCCGGGCATTCAAAGGTAACATCTATCTGACTTGGCATCACCTCCAAGATGTCAAAGACCTTAGTTATCTTGTGTTTCTGCTCAACTGGATATGTGAGCAATTCTTCCTGAAGCAGTGCTAATCAAAGCTGCAGGCGCTCCATACACCCTCCCAGGGTGGCTTCTTCCATTGCCAGGGAGTCTGAGCCTGGCTCCGAGTCTAATGTTATATTCCCTACTAGAGTCCTGACTTCCTTAGGTCTCCAGAAGAGAAAAAGAGTTCTCTAGGAAATTCTTGAAACAAGGAGCAGGCAGCTCCTCTAATCTACTGAAAGAATTCTTAGTCCAGACAAATGGCAGTGGGTGCTTTCCAGGTCTCTTTCCTCCAGTGACTCTTATTGGTAGGTTGATCATGAATGGGCACAAATTAAATAGGATGCTACAGAGAAACTGAACCAGTTCTTTATGTGTGTGTGTGTGTGTGTGTGTGTGTGTGTGTGATCTGCGTTGCACTACAAGTCAGAAGGCAGAATGGCTTATGTACCAGCTCAAGGACAGAGAGAGTGAATTCCCCATTGTTCACTCATTTGGTTTCATTCAAGATTTCCTGGATTGCATGAGACCCACCCACAGAGGGGCGTGCCCTTGGTTTTATCAGGTCGGCTAATTCAGCTAGGTGTGGTGGCTCAGGCTGTAATCCCAGCATTCTGGAGGCTGAGACAGGAGGATCTGGGTTCACACACAGCTTCAGCTGCTACTTAGTGAGGCCCTTTGCAACTCAGTGAGACCCTTTTTCAAAATAAAGAATAAAAAATAGGGCTGGGGGGTGTAGCTCAGAGGTGGAATGCCCCTGGGTTTCATCTCCAGTACCACCAAAAAAAAAAAAAAGTTTATCCAAAAATACCTTCACAGACACACCTAGAATAATTAACTATCTGGACTCTTGGTCGCTCCATCAGGCGGAAACAGAAAATTTACCATCCTGTGGTCTTTGCACCTTCTTATGTTATTTATTTTGTACTGCTTTTTAAAATTATTTTTAATTATTTTATTATTTTTATTACCATTAATTTTCATTTTCTCATTTTCATACTGTGCTTGTACCTTTATACTTAGCAATGGCCTTATTTGAACAGTGTCTGTCTCCTGCACTAGATGGCTTGTGTCAGGAGAGAATGAACTTTATAGTAATGAACCCAATAAATGTAAACAAATACAGTAAGTACAAAAGCTGTAAACCAAGCCGGGAGCTGTGGCCCAGGCTTGTAATCCCAATACTTGGGAGGCTGAGACAGGCTGATCTCAGGTTCAAGGACAGCCTTGGCAACTAGCAAGGCTCTCAGCAACTTCCTGAGACCTTGTTTCCAAATGAAAAATAAAATAAGGAGTGTACCCTTCCCAAGGTGGAATGCCCCTGGATTCCATCCCCAGCACATCACACAAAAACACAAAACAACAGCAACACAACTCCACATCAACTCACTCATCAGCTGTCTTGGGGGTCATTCACCATGTATAACCAGGAAGGATCCAAGAAGCAGTATGGCTCAGGGGTTCTGAAAAGGGGTCGTTGGTGTGAGTCTGTCTCCACTGTACTCTTGCCTGTTGGGTTGGTTTCAGTCACAAGTGGAGAAAGGGGCGGAGCTCAGGGACAGATGGAAGGGAACCAGGGCTGCGGAGATGCCGAGGAAGAGCACTCTGGGGCGAGGCCAGGAATGGAAATGCCTTTTGATCAATGGGAATGGTGGTTGGATTTCAGGAGCTCCAGGGGCTCAGGGAGCACCCGCCATCACAACGAATCATTTCTGTCACGCTTGTTACTACAGCGTGTCACCCAAAACCCCAGTCATAGTCAATGGCTGTTCACGCTTCATTGGCCTTTGGCAGGAAACTAGGGGCTTGATTTGGAAGGAGGGAGCCGGTTTGAAATGATGTAATGGTCTTGCAGAACTGCTGGGTGAACAGGAAGGGCAAGAGGGGCCGGGAGAATATGAGGCTCACTGCTCTGTAAAGTTCAATGATGGTACAGGAGGTTTGGGAAGCTTTATCCTGCTGATGTGCTCTGTTATGCACTGACCAGAGGAGGAAGACGTCCTTAGCTAGCTGGATTTGCTTTCCAGCTCATTTCTAGAGATACCTCCAGTGGTATTAGCTGCTCTTCTTCTCTCCTGGCCAGTTTTACTGTTTATGTAGTATTGCTTTCTCAGCATGGATTTAAACAAGAGAGAAAGATCTTTGGTGCTTAACTCAAGATGGTGTTAGAGCAAGAAACTTTTAAGATTTGAGTCAAATCCCCAGACTCTTTGCAAATGCTCTTTGAGAAAACCAGTTCCCTTCTCTGGCCTCAGTTGTCTTATCTGACAGTGAAGGGAAGAGACTAGAGAAGTGTTTATCAAACTGTCAGCTTCACAACCTGGGCGTGGTGGTGCATGTCTATAATCCTAGTACTTGGGAGGCTGAGACAGGAGGGTCACAGGTTCAAGACCAGCCTTAGTAACTTAGCAAGCCTCTCAGCAACCACATGAGATCCTGTTTTATTTATTTATTTGTTTATTTTTTATTTATTTTTTGATGGTACTGGGGTTCCTGGAAACCCTTCTACCTCTGGGCTATACTCTCAGACCTATTTTTCATATTTCTATTTGGAAACAGGGTCTCTTAAGCCAGCAAGGCTGGCTTCAAATCAGTGCAATCCTCCTGTCTCTACCTCCCAAGAATGGGGATTACAAGTGTGCACCACTTGTAATCCTGTTTTAAAAACAGGATTACAGGATCCTGTTTTAAAAACAAACAAACAAACAAACAAACAAACAAAAACAAGGGCTGGGGGTGTACCACGAAGGTAACATGCTTCTGGTTTCAATCTTCAATACTGTAAAAATTGAATTCCTAAGTCTGTTCCAAGACTATTGACTCTTAATGTCTGAAATGAGCATTTTCACTAAGTACTAGAGGGATTCTTAGTGCTCTGAAGACTGAGAATTAGTGAAATATAAAAAGGTAGCCTCACTCTCACATTTAAATCCATTTTGATTCTTTATAGAAAATTTCTTTACCAAATTTCAAATTGCAACCAATTACTGGTTCCTAGATCAATGTTATAAACAACAAGAGTGAAACAAGAAATGTTACAGAGGAACATGAAATAGAACAGACACTATCTGGTTATCTGATATCTAGAAAAGCATTTCATGAAATGCTGAAGAATGAAATATTGTAGTACGGGTGCATGACCTCTCTTTCCAGCCATGGCTGTTAGTCAAAATGATGGAAGAGACACTGGTATCACCATCTATATTTGATGGCTTTATAATATGGTCTGTTTAACTCTCCCTCAAGAAAGTGGTTTTGTCTGAGAGGCTTAGATCCAACCAGAGAAACCCTAAGACTCCTACAGTGGTACAGGTGTGGAGCCATTGGACAAGGCAGTCTTTTCCATCTCTGATAGGTCTTGAAGACTATGGACGCTGGGTTGGTGGTATGGGCCTGTAATCCCAGGAGTTGCGAGACTGACACAGGAAAAGCGCAGGTTGGAGGCCAGCCTCAGCAACATATGGAGACCCTCGGCAACTTGGCGAGACCCTGTTTCAAAATAAAAAAAATTAAAATAGGGGGCTAGAAGTGGAATGCCCCTGGGCTCAACCCCCGTTCTCCCCCACCCCTCAAAAGAAAAAGATTATGAATACATCTCTCTGTACTTGTGTCATTTTTTCTTTACCCCCCCCCCAAAAAAAAAAAACCCACAAGAATGATTTCCACTCTTGAGCAGGAGGGGACCACTCTCCCCTCCGTGTTAACAGACACTTTTCTTTGATGGCCCAGCTTTCGGCTGGGCTCAGACTCAAGATGAGGCTTGTCTGACGAAGCCGACCTGTCAGGGTGCTTCACCATGAATGCCATAAACCTGTTGATTTAAGGGTTTCAGTGTATACTCGAGGTCATCAAGTCCCCAACGGAGCGCCTGGGTTTTTATCTGAGGACTCAGCTCCCCATTGTAAATCTGCCAGTCTCTGTGGCTGAGTCGGCTACCGAGCACAGAATGTCTGTCACGTCAGCTTAGGGGAACGGGTTTTTGTTTCTCCCCTTTCTTTTCTTTTCTTTCTTTTTTTTTTTTTTTTGTGGCTCTCTGTGGAATAAGCCAGCCCTCCGTTAAATGCTACTTTGGACTCTAATGCAATTTTCTTATCTGGACTTTTCTTCAGTGCCTTGTTTGGGTAGCGCGGGGCTTCAGGCAAGGAAGCTTTAGTCTAGTCTAAAGTTTTTGACTACACGGCGGTGCAGGTCAATTTACAAGGTGCTTCTGAAATCCTGCATGCCACTACTCTAAGAAATGTTTCAGAATCTGCTTTAAAAACAATTAATCAAAGTAGCATATATGGAGAAAGGTGTACACACAGTGAGCAAAAGGCTCATTTAATTTTCTTTTTCTTTTTTTGTAGTATTGAAGATTGAACTCAGGGACATTCTACCTGTGAGCTCCCCCACCCCATCCCTATTTTAAGTTTTTATTTAGAAACAGCATCTCCCTGGATTGCTGAGGGCCTCACTAAGCTTCTCAGGCTGGCCACAAACCTGCAATCTTCCAGTCTCTCTCAAGTACCAGGCTTACAGGCATGCACCACCACACCTGGATTCATTTAATTTTTCTAAAAGTTTCTTTTGTTCAAGGGTATGTTCATGACATCCATCCATATTGTTGTAACTATAGTTTGAAGGATCCTCTTGTATCGATAGCCACAGTTTGCTTATTCTCTTATTGATGCTGTTTCTGATTTGAGGCTATTACAAATAACTGTACTGCAAATATTCTTTTTGAAGGTCTTAGAGGCAAATATGTACTCAATCGAGAAATGGAGTTTCTGGATCAAACGGCATGTATACATTCAACCTTCTGTAAAAAGACCGACTAACTTTCCAAAGCAAATCTACCCATTTACATTTTCCCACTAGTTTTAGATAAGTTTGGGCGTTTGTTCATTGTTACTAACACTTGATATTCTTGTCTTTTTATGGGTTTCTTGTGTTTCACTAAAGTTGAGAATAGTTTATTGGACATTTGGATATCTTCTTTTGTCAAATGTCTTAAGGTGGTTTTTTTTTGCCATGTTTCTACTGGATTATCTGGATATTAAATCCTTGGGAATAAATTAATTTATTTTTAGCATGTGTTTTCACTCCTTGAGTAGTTTGTTTTAATAAGTAATATTATTTTAACATATCCCAATTCATCAGATCACCTTGTTTTGTTTCCCTCATTCTGGGATCTTGACCCTTTTGGCCCTGGTGTCTTGAAATCTATTAAATAGCTTTAGTGGCAATTTTGGAGGGGAGAGTTTTCTAAATCTTATCCAGTCAGTCCCAACGGATAGTATGGTCTAGAATAGGAGTGTCCCTTTATGTCTGTATTATCTTACTATTCAGTTATCAAAGCCACTGTGGAAAAAGAGGAAATGCTAACATTTTTGAATAATGGGAATATTCAACATAAATGTCTATTACCTGTATGGTTGGCGAGTTCTACAGACACGCGAGATTATCCATGCAGGTGCCATAAGTCTTTATTAGATCAGCCCATTAGTCCTGGGCAGCTCCCTCCCCCACCCCCGTGTCGCGGGTGCGGGGTGGGGGTGGGAGAGATGTGGAAGAGAGCCTTCCACGGATGTAGAAATCTCTCTGTCCCATAGGCTTCTGTGTTCCTCCATCCCGCCGTACCCTTTTTATCAAAGGGGAGTGGCTTTCCGCGGGAACATCCTGGGTCTCGCAGGGTAGGCGGGTCAGCCCCGCCCCTGCCCCGTATGGGGGTCCAGAACCTAACATTACCCACCTATTTCTTGACTGGCACTATGAGGAACTACGGGGAAAAGAAGCCACACAAGTATTGATAAAGAGGCATAACCTGTGGGCATTTTTGCATGAAACCACATTTACTTTGATAAAATAAGGAGCTAATAGGATAATGACTTTCCTGTAACAAGGTAGTGGGGCAGCCCACCTCTTAGGCAGAATTCTTCCCACATAGGGCTAATAAGCTTAGGGACATTTTTCTTAGCCAAGTGTGGGTGGTGCACGCCGGTAATCCCAGTATTGGGAAGGCTGAGACAGGAGGATCACAAGTTCAAGACTAGCCTCAGTAACTTAGCAAGACTCTCAACAATTTAGCAGTACCATTTCTAAACAAAAAATTAAATAAAAATACAAAGGCCTGGGGGTGTAGCTTGGAGGTAAAGCATACCTGGATTCAATCTTTAGTACCACCAAAAAAATAAATAAACACATAAAACAACCTTAGTCTAGGGCTCAAGAGTTTAAGCAATATACACTCTATTGACTTTTCCTTGATAATGTTGTTTAGTTATTCTTTTAAATGTATTCTAAGTGCTTTACTTTGTAGCTCAGGTAAGTCTTATAGCCACATTGCAAACGTTCTAGAATCACCATCAATTTATAGAAGAAAAAACATGGATTAGAGAAGTGTTAGGGACGGAATACGTGCCCACCCTCCCCAGGGCAACCTTACGCGGAGATTAGTTAAGGAGTAATGAGGTCACAGGGAGTATCCTTCACCTGATAGGAGCGGTGCCATTGGGAGCAGAAGATAGACACCTGAGATATCTCCTTCTACCTCTGAAAATACAATGGAAACGTGACCATCAGCCAGCCAGAAGGAAACCCAGTTGGTCGCCGCCTTGTTCTTGGCCTTCTAGCCTGCAGAAATGTTCAGAGAATAAGCCTCTGTTGTTTCTGCCACCCAGTCAGTGGTAGTTTTTAAGGAAAGCCTTGGCAGATTGATACCAGAGATTCACCCCTCAAGATCTCTTGCCTATGGTGGCAGAGGAATATAACTTCTGTGGGTATAAGATGTCTTTCTTTTTTATGAAAATTGCTCTTGGGGGTTGGGAGGCTGGGACGGGAGGATAGCAGGTTTGTGGCCAGCCTGAGCAATTTAGTAAGATCTCATTATAAAGTAAAAGTTAAAAGAAAATAGAACTGTGAGTGTAGCTCAGAGGCAGAGTGCTTCTGGGTTTAATCCCCAGTGCACGCACGCACACACACACACACACACACACACACACACACACACACACACCACTGGCAGAGTGTGGTGGCACGTACCTGTAATTTCAGTACTTGGGAGGCTGAGACAGGAAGATCAAAGGTTCGTGGCCAGCCTCAGCAACTTGGCAAGGCCATCCACAACTTAATAAGACCCTCTTTCCAAATAAAAAATAAGACAGGGTTGGGGGTATGTAGCTCAGAGGTAGAATGGCCCTGGGTTCCAATCCCCAGTAGAATAACAAAACTCTGGAAAAATTTATTTCCCACACGGTATTTATTCAACATTGAATGTAACTGAGGCTTGCCTTTGGTCTGACCGCCCATTTAGAACATTAAAACAAATCTGTTCTATTGATTATTGAAGCTAGAGGAACACTGGACTCTGGATTGTCAAGTGTAGACTGCTCTGTTAAAGAGGAACGGAGGAGGTGCTCCAGAGAGTAAAAAAGAATTCCATGGTTTCATTTTGATTCCCATTTGGGATTGAAAAAATTCTGGATGCATCTGCCCAAGAGCTGCTTGTCTGGACATGAAACTGAATCCACTGAGCTGTCAACATGCTACTGAGGAGTCCGGATTTTCCCTCCCAGTCCCAGCACAGGGGTGGCCAAATGTCACTTCAAGACAAACACTCCCTCTGTCTGGATTTTAATGTCACTTCGAGTCAGAGCTGATCTACCTAAAATCACTCTGAATTTGTTCCTCCCCATTGGCTAAAGTAATTAACAGCAGTGCTAAAAGCATTCACCCCCACCCCCGTGGAGCCTCTGGCCTAGTTTGATGAAGACACTGTTCAAATATCCTTTTCTACAGAAATAAAGTCTCTGGTAGTCCCAGGCTGAGTTTAAAGCACCTCCTTAAAGCTCTCTGACTTAACCTTTGTAATCATCCCCCATTTCAATTACCCATTTACTTGGCTGTCTCCTCTGCCAGGCAGGTCACTTGCTCCTCAAAGAAAGAGCCTGGCCCTAATCTTCTTTGCAGCCCCAGAACCTGGCCCAGAATCAGTCGCATTTGATGCAAAAGATCAGAGTGGACTGTGTGCGAAATAAATTAGGGAAATAGAAGGATGGAATGACCCTGGTTGGCCTCTGGGAACCAAGAGTCTTTCATTATATAAACACAGCCCTCCGGCATCACTAACTACACCCATCCACCATGTAGTTGAGGGTCAAATATCATGTTTACTCTTGTTTCCAATGTTTTGTAAGTGGTATTTAGCCACATTGGGTTGACAGCAAATTTTCTATGATTTTATTTCTTCTTTCCTTGTCATTATATTACCGCCATTAGTTCTGTTATTAACTTGTAGAAAAGCCCGGGGTCCGTGTGATAATAATGAATGATGGAACTAGGATCTATTTTCACCCAACCTGATTATTTTTCATTGGCCTGAGAAGTAGACCCCTAAATATATTATCTTGTTGCCTCCAATAAATGTAACTTTTCCTTTGGCCACAGGCATTGAATCCCTCCTGGAGTTTTATGATTGTTTTAGCAGAGATATTGAAGTCAATTCAAGCTCTTTATTCATTCATTTATATATATATATATTTCCTCTTCTATTTCCTCCTGCCTAGAGATAGAGACATCTGAAAAGGCCAAGGCTTGGGGTTGCTTTAAGAACCAGTGTCAGCATTTTCAGAGGTCACACTCGAGAAACTTTGCTACAAATGTCACCCGCATTGCCCTTCACATCTCTGTTCAGGTCAAGCTCTTAGAAGAGCCTCCCTTCCCATCCAGCCTCGGTCACAAACGAGGTTCCTTCAAGTTTCTCCATGCGTACTTCATAGCCTTGTGCCTTTTTTCTTTTTTCTTTACTCCTTTTGCACTTAGAGATACAATGACTCTTTGGTTATTGATGGTCTCTCACACTGGACTTGAAGCACTGTGATTCAGGACTGATCCTGATTTTTCTCACCATCTGTGATGTAAACAGGTACTCATATTGTGAATGAATGATGGAGTCTCCCCCAGGAGGTAATGAGCTTCCTGGGTCTGCACACAGTTCTTCTGCACACAGGTCTTCTGGGTTTTGTTCAGTGGAACTGACTTAGACAGCAATGGACTGTGTTCCACGCAAAAGTACTCAGGTATCCAGAGGCCAGGGGTCTAGTGAGTCTCAACACTTTGGTCCCTAAGCCCTCCCATCCCCCTCTCCTCACTCCAGGCGTCACACAGCAAGCAGTGTGATGTAGTGAGTAGGGAGGCCCTGAGGGTGGATACTGCTGGCTCTGCCTCTTATAGAGTTTGATATTGGGGAAATTATTATTATTATTATTATTATTATTATTAATTATATTTTTTGGTGGTACTGAGGTTCCTGGAAGCCCTTCTACCTCCAAGCTACACTCCCAGACCTATTTTTTAACTTTATGTGGAAACAGGGTCTCTTAAGCCAGCAAGGCTGGCTCCGAACCAGCGCGATCCTCCTGTCTTTGCCTCCCAAGCACAAAGATTACAAGCGTGCGCCACCACACCCGGCTTGGGGAAATTATTTAAACCTTCATAATTCCCAACACCAACTGTGGTGGGAAGATTAAATGAGGTGACTCAGAGAAAGGGTATTCTGTAAATGAAGTAAAACAGCTCTCTCTGCATTTACATTTATCATTATCATCCCACCGTTAATGATATCAATTTCCCCCATTTTTTTGGGGGGGTATTGGGGTTTGAACCCAGGAGTATTCTACTTCCAAGTTATACCCCCAGCCCTATTTATTTTACTTTATTATTTTATTTTATTTTATTTTGAAGCAGAGTCTCGCTAAGTTGTTGAGGTTCTCGTTAGATTGTTGAGGCTGCCCTCAAACCTGCAATCCTATCTCACCTTCCCAAGTGTTGGGATTACAGGCATGCACCACCATGCCTGGAGTATCAAAACTTTCTTAAAGATAAATTCTTGTCCTATCTGTTTATCATTCGTATGACCTTGGATAAGTTATTTGATCTCGGGCTACCAATGCAGCTCAGTGGTACAGCACTTGCCTAGCGTGCATGAGGTCCTGGGTTTGATCCCGGCGCTATAGGAAAGGAAAGATGTCGAGTGTATTGATCTCTTTTGTGTATCTGTTGGCTTAGCTGTAATATAGGCAATGCCATTCTCTAGCTCATAGTTATAGTGACTGCAAAATTGACGTAATACATCTATAATGTTTAAACAATATTTGGTATGTAATGGGAAGTTCATATGCAAGCTATTATATGTCATAATTTATGGTAACGATAAAGATAATTAATAATGTATCACCATGTGATTGTTGACCTTAATTGCTTCACATGTATTCAACCATTGCTGAAGTGTTTAGTCTTGGGCTAGCCATCTCACAAAACCACAGAGAATTAGGATAATTTTGTAGTAATGAGAACTGGAAAGTTAAAACTTTGTTTCCTTGTGGGCCAACACTGCTAACCCAGTCTTAACTCTCTTTGTTTTGCAAAATCTCATCTTCTATTGTTGGCCTTTAATTATCCACATGATCAAACATAGGTTTATATATTAAAGGGAAGGAGAAACATATAAACAATATCTTCAACTTACAGTTGATTTTTAAGGTTGTTTACATTCTGCTACAATACAGGGCTTAAAATTTGCTTTCAGGGTTGAGAGTCCCATTAGTGATTCTAGCCAGCGCTTGAAAGTGGGCTCCGGTCTCTTCTTCTGTGCTCCAGAGCTCTAGCTCCAGGCCATGTTCAGTGACTTGCAGGGCCTGGAAGAGCCCCCTCTGTGATTAGAAGGGTGCTCCGAGGATTGAGGACACTGTAGTCTCTGGGGCTGCCTCCAGGAGAAGACCAGAATAATCAGGCAGAGGGACTGGGCACTGGCCAGTGGGACCTTCTTCTCTTTGGGGAAGAAACCTGTGGTGGGTCAGATTTTGTATTGTAATGGAAAACTTAAGGAGTAGCGTATCTCATTATATAACTCAAGTTCTATACTTGTGTGCTTGCAGCTGTTTTAGAAGGAGAAAAAGGATATTAGTGGAGGTTTTCCAGGGAAAGAGAAACAATGAAATATTTAGGTAGGCAGGCAGAAGAGATGAGAGGGACTTTATTAGGGGATTCGTTCATGCGACTGTGGAGGCCAAGAATTTCCACAACCAGCCAACTGCAATCAGGAGACCCAGGAAAGCTGACAAGTTAATTCAGTCTGCTTTTGAAGGCCTGAGCTTCAAGGTCGTGGACGGCTAAACCTTCAGTCTAAGACTGAAGGCCTGAAAACCCAGAGAGGCTACACTTATAAGTCCTAGGCTCCAAAGGTCAGAGATCTTGGAGCTCCGGTGTCCAAGAGCAGAAACCAATGCGTGTCCCAGTTCAGAAGGAGAAAGAGTGAATTCTCCCTTCCTCTGCCTCATTATTATATCTGTGCCTTCGAAGAACTGAACAGTGCAAACCCACAAAGCTGAGGGATCATTTCATTTCCTCAGTCTACTCTTTCAAATGCAGATCTTTTCTTTAAAAAAAAAAAACAAAACCTCATAGTTATACCAGAAATCATGTTTGGCCAGCTAGCTGGGCACCTCTTAGCCCAGTCAAGTGGACACATAAATTTTTTGTTAACAAGAGCTTGCAAATCCTAAGGTCAGACAAGGATTGTGTATTCCAGGGACACCAGCTCTGTAGCTGGAGCAGATTCCAACCTTGCCTGCATCATTTGGTGACTCTGGCATTTATGCAAGTTATTGCAATGATCTGTGCTTTCTGGTTCACATCACTAAAGTGGGATCAATATTGTTACCTACTTCAAAGGATAAATTCACTGAAGTAGAGATCTAAAACAAAATGGCACCTGGTATGCAGTAAACACATCTACTACATCTTGGGTTTTCATGCCTTAACTTATATCTTAATTTTGGTACCTCTCAAGGCAGAACCTGAGACAAAATTGGGATGCAGGTAGCTTATTTGGGAGGTGATCTCAGAAAAGAGAAATGAGAGAGTAGGAGTAATGAGATAAAAAGAAAAACATAATATCATTAGGGTGCTTTCTAGAGGATTTTTCTAGAGGTTCTTTGAGCTTTTAAGCATACAGATCTCTTGAGAAGCAATTTGTAATGCTTCCTAGAATTCTCCCTACAGGACACCATTCCCTGGAAGTGATTCCATTGCGTACTGCTGTAGAGGCTTGAACTCTCCATCCCCAGTGGTGAGTTGGAGGCTAGTTAGACTGGGTATAGACAACAGCCCCAGGGAGGATGTACAAAGACATGCTGGTTCGAAGTGGGATGTGGTCTCATGGAAGCAAAGCTGGGCTCATTCTGAACTGTCCACTACAGCTAGAGCTGAAATCAGAGGGGGTTGTAGGGTGAATGTGCCAGCCACCACGTCTCCTCTGACACCCTGAATCCAGGGGTAGACTTTGAAGTGCAGAGGGTAGAAATCCCATTTTAAATCTCGCTAGCTTATTTGAGAGATCTGGCGAAAGGACCTTAATTTATTCTAATTAGTGCCATATTCTATACTTCTTCGTAGCAGAAAGTCTTTTTACTTATTTAATTTTTGTGGTACTAGGGATTGAACTCAGGGGCATTCTATCCCCAGCTTCCCAGTTCCCCATTTTTTTTTTTTTTTTTTTTTTGAAACCGAGCCTTACTAGGTTGCTGAGTTTTTTACTTAAAGAGAGTCATACCTGGCCAGGCCTTCAGATGAACCATTCTTTTCTTAAAGATAGATTCATCTAGGATTCTGGATTGCAGGTGGCAAAACTATCTGCAATTAATTCATGTAAGAGATCATTACTTAGACATGTTGCACTTTAAAGACTACAGCTGTTGTAGTAATTGTCCTTGTTGTTAGTGGGAGTTGCAGCAGCCGCCATGGTGGTAATTAAGTCATGGTTGTATAGGGAGTAATCACTGAGTGCCTGCTATAACCCAGCCACCGTACACTTCACTCTTGGGCATTGTGCTACTCTTGGTCTTACGACAGCTCTGTGGGGTGTGTGGTGTTTTCTTCCCCATTTTAAGTTTGAAATAACTGACGATCATGCAGATTAAGCAGCACTCTAGCATCCAGACAAGAGACATAGTCAATAGATGATTTTAGAAGAAACAGCAGACATCACTTGTGTTATCATCTTTTAGCAAAACCAAACCTATAAGAACCTTAGGACTTGTGTAGCTTCCCTGGAGCCCTTGACGGGGAACAGCTTGATTCTTCTGAACACCTGGTTGTGTCTCGGGAAATCCAGAGCTGAGCCACGGTGCCAGGACCCAGTCTCTCTCAGTCTCTAGGAGTGTGTGCTCTCCTCTCTTCCTCCATCATCAGCGCCCTTGGGTGGGGGCAGTGGTAGCTGTCAGGAATCCTGGCCTCACTTCCCACCAAAGTAATCCCAGTACGTGGGAGGCTGAGATAGGAGAATTGTGGTTCACACACAGCCTCAGCTACTTAGTGAAGCCCTCAAAACTTAGTGAGATCCTGTTTCAAAGTAAAAGATAAAAAATAGGGCTGAGGGAATAGCTTGAGAGTAGAATGCCCCTGGGTTCAATCCCCAGTACTGCAAAAAATGAATGAATGGATGAAGGAAGGAATAAATAAATAAATATTCACACCCAGCATATTGTGAAGCCAGCACGTCAAACCCAATCATTAGATTTTCTGAGTTTTCTAAAGTGATAGTTGATGTTGCTCAGCACCTCCTGCCTTTTCTTGGATCACACGATTCATAGCCCATCCACTGGGTCTCCTGGGACTTGATCTTTCTGATTTCTTACCTTTGTCAGGTGTCCCAAATTCAAATCCTGGAGCCAGGCAGGGCATGTAAGGAAATGAGGAAGTCTTGGTGCACATAACAGGTGTGGAGGAGCCGTGGTTTACAGGGACAGGAGTCCTCATCCCAAAAGGAGGGCTGCCGACTGCCTCCCAGCTTCTCCGGATGGAGGGCCAGGCATGCCAGCATCTCGAGGTCTCCATACAGGCATACGTCTGGGGACTTATGACTTGTTCAACAGCTGTTGCAAGCTGTATGTTTGATAAAAACAAAAAAAGTAGACCTCTGTCAGTTTGTAACCACCTCTGCCTTAGATATCAATATTGTTTGTTTATTTTATTTATCCATTTTGTGTGTGTGGTACTGGGGATTGAACTCAGGGACATTGTACCTCTGAACTATGCACCTAGCCCTATTTTTTGATTGTTGTTGTTTTTTTTTATTTAGAAACAGGATCTTGCTAAGTTACTGTACTCTGGTCTCGAACCTACAATCCTCCTGTCTTCAGCCTCCTAAGTACAAGTACTGGAATTACAGTCATGAGTCACCATACCTGGCTTTTTTTTTTTTTATTGTTGTTGTTAAACAAAACCATATACTCCATATACCTAAGTGAGCAAAAATCTTGTTCAATTCTTGAAACAGATTTGAGATTGATATGCTAATGAATTCAGATGACCCAGGATCTTCATATCTAGCCAAAATGAGTCCTTTATTAAGCTTGTCAAAAGGACAAACATTCGCCGGGCTGGGTGGCCCACGCTTGTAATCCCCGCGCTTGGGAGGCGGAGACAGGAGGATCGCGCAGGTTCAAAGCCAGCCGCGCTGGCTTAACAGACCCTGTTTCCAAATAAAAATATAAAATAGGTCTGGGAGTATAGCCCGGAAGTAGATGGTCTTCCAGGAACCCAAGTACCACCAGAAAAAAAGGGGGGGGCATTCATTTTTAGAATGTAGTTAATCACCCTTTGCCTGTCCTCATCTGTAGGATAATTGTTAGGATGCAGAAAGTTGCAGAGGAAAAATTAACATGGAATATTCATGCCGTCATCACAGCCTTTGGGAAGTCCAATATCCTCTTCTCTGTGTACTTAGGGAAATTGGGAAAATGAGGAGCCTTTTCTTCTTGTGTATGTATTGCATTTAGGTAGGAATAAATAAACATGCAACCTTCCCCCTTTCCACACAGCTGACTTTTGGTTCTCTCCCATGTCCAAATCGGATTCTTAAACGATTTTTCTTCCTGACTCTACGTGTAGAAACAACAGCATTAGGTTTGGAACAAAAGGAATATCTTAAAAAGCAACGCAGATCGGCACATGTTTAGCGGACAAAGCTGGGAAACACTTTCATGTGCCACTCTGAAAACAATGATGTTTTTGGAGTCCACCTGGTCTCTGACTTCAGTTTACAAAATAAACCAATCCCCATTTCTCCCACACGTTCTTGGAATCTTGATTTCCCTTGGGTGTTGGAATTTAGAACTTCCCCTTTGCAGGTTTTCTCTTGACCAATCATTCTACCTTCAGCGTTTGTTTTTCGATTAAGTTTTTTCTTTTTTTAGCCTTCGAAAATTTCCTGCGGTTTTGGTTGAAAACGATTTTTTCAACCTTGTGGCTCTGATAACAACTTCCTTCCAAATTTATACTAATCATGTGAAACTGGTTCATACCCCATATGGCGTCTGGAAATAGTTATTTTTAAATGACTTTATGCTGAAGCCTAGTCATATTTTTGTAGAAAGGCTGTGATCTGTTTTTCATTTACGGCAGTTTGAAGCCATATTGATTTTTTTTTTTTTCTGCTGATATTTCAAATTTCCCTTTATGGCAAACATAGTAAGTTGCTTAGCCGGCTGGCTTCCTCACTGCAAAGTGGCAATCTCTTTATTTACCCTGTTAGAATGTCTACGGATTGAACAGTCTTTAATTTCAGGGCTGAGTGTGGTCAAGGGCTCTAGGTTATTGTGGTGTGGTGCTAGAGATTGGTCGTCAAGGACTAATGAACACTGTGACTTGGCCGTACTACCTGGGTGGGCCTGGGGCATGTGACTTTGGTGGGGACTCGGATTCCTCCTCTACAACACACTAATGGTACTCTGTCTACCGTAGAGTGCCATCAGAACTGAATGAGATTAGGCAGCTGGGTACCCTGCCCGGCCTATCCTAACAAGTGCTTCATAAGCAGAAAGCAGGGCCTCTGCCATTATTTATGGGTATTTTAGTAATAGTGGTACTAATAGTAACAGCGACCAGCCATTTCCCACCTCCAGGAATGGATAGTTCAGACCCTTGCTCTGAAACGTACCCCTTTATCACTGCCTTCCCTTACACTGTACCCCCACTTCCCTAAGTAAACCTCTTACACTCCCCTAGAAAAAAAGAAAACAATAACCGTGATCATGTACGTCACTTTTCTCTATAGTGAGTCTAAAAATGCCAAAAGCCTTCTCCAATCCAGGTTTTTCCAGAGTCCTCCTCTTATCATGATCTGTTCCATCTTTTCCTTACTATATTTTTAAACAACCACTCAGCGTCAAGGGCTTCAATAGGTGCTGGAGATGATTGACTTTTTTTTTTTTTTTATGACCCTTGCGCCTTTCTGCAATTTATGGCCCTCAACCTTGGTCGCTTAAAGAATGGCAGAGATTAGAGCTTTTTTTTTTTTTTTTTGCGGGTCTGGGGATTGAACTCAGGGGCATTCAACCCCCGAGCTATATCCCCTGCCCTATTTTTTATTCTTTACTTTGAAACCGGGTCTCACTGAGTTGCAGAGGGCCTCACTAAGTAGCTGAGGCTGTCCGCGAACCGCGATCCTCCTGTCTCAGCCTCCCGAATGCTGGGATGACAAGCGTGCGCCACCACGCCCGGCTACAGTTAGAGCTTTAAAAGAAAGATGAGTCCTGTGACTGACGAGAGCCATATCATGGAACCAGCCTAGGTGTCCGTCAAGAGATAAATGGAAAAAGAAAATGGGGTATATGCACACAGTGGAGCTTTACTCAGCCATAAAAAAGAACAGAGTTACGTCCTTTGCAGGAGGATGGATGAAACTGGTGAGTAATATAAGCAGGACTGGCTAGCGAAAGTCAAGAATCATCTGTTCTTTCTCATAGGGGGAAGTGGTGGAGAAAATAGGAAACAGAAGAGACTTGTAGAAGAGTGGAAGGGATGGGGAAAGGAGATGAAGAGGGAAGAAATAATATTTGAGGAAAGGAACCGTTCAGATCACGCCATGCCCTTGTGGGGAGGCATCACTACCGATCTCACTCTCCTGTATGGGGAGGAAGGAGAAAGAAGAGCGTGAGCTACAGCACACCCGTGATGTGTGCACTGTGAATGTGTCACTTTGATCATCACTGTGACGTATAATGACACCAGTGTAGATCGTGCACAATTGCATAATGTGTATAATTACACAGTGACGTCTCATGCACCAATACAAGCGTGAGAAAAGAAGAGAAAGTTGCAGAGTGCTACGAAATCATGGTTCATGGTGGTAGAAGGCAGCTCTGGAGGAATGGGCGATACCGCTGAGAGGTGGTGGAAAGATACCTTATCCAGGTGAGGAGGCGCTCTCACAGGTACCCCTTGTGGAGACAGGGGTTTATACCGATGCTCTGCAGCAGGAAGAAGCACAGCTGGCTTTTGCATCCAGCAGGATGCAGCCACACTGAATGGACGACTGAGGAGCAGGGTCCTTGGGAGGATGTCGGGGTCAAGGCTGCAGGAGCAAAACCGTGGGCCTTGCTAGACTTTCAGAGAACTTTGGCTTCTGGGTCAACCCCTAACCACCTTCTTAACCTGCCACAGGTCACAGCTTGGAACTATTGGCTGATTCAGAAAGAAGACCTAAAGGCAGCTTCTAGGTAAATTTCACCAGCCCGTCTTCGGTCTCCTCTGGTCTTGTGGCTTGCCCTCCCTAAGGCTGATGCGAAGCTCTGCTGATAGGGGAAGACATTCATACTCTTGGTAGCCATAGGTAGACATGTTTTATAGGCATATGAGTTCTCTGCACAGTAAGATCCCAGACAGACTTGTGAAGGTGAGGTGAGTTTGCAACTAATATGCACATAGCCATGTTTTCTTATAGAGCTTTGCTTCTTGTCTTGGCAAGAGGATAGCTGGGTGGTTCACCTAGGGGGGTTATGAAAGTACAGATGGCAGCCGGGCAGGGTGGTACACTCCCGTAAGCCTAATACTTAATGGCTGAGTCAGGAACATCACAGATTCGAGGACAGCCTCCAGCAACTTAGTGAGACTCTCAACAATCTAGAGAGACCCTATTTCAGGACAAAAATATAAATGCTAGGGGTGTGGCTCAGAGGTAGAATGACCCTGGGTTCACTCTACAGTACCACTACAAGAAAAAGAAAGTACAGATGCTAAAGGACCATTGAGGCCTGATGAATCAGTGATGCTCCGTGAAAAGGGGACAATAAGAAATACATATGCATTTTTCTTTATGTACGTACATACACGCGTGCACACACATGACACATCTATTCTTTCTTACCTTTTGCTGACTAAAAGTATTAGTTTTTTATTTATTAAACAATGTTGATAGGAGATGGTTGTTTGGGGGGTTTGTAATGACTATTCTTAGGAAGGATTTTAAAAAATGACAATTCTGTGTCAGTTATGTTAGTTGCAATTTTTATTTTCAAATCCTTGAATTCCAAAAGTATAAGGATTTCCTGCTTTGTATGATAAACATTTTTGAAAATTCTTCTTGAAGACCACATTTTGAAAGAGAATGCTGTTTCATTTTTATTCTTAAGACAATTTCCAATGCAGTTTGTCTAACTCTCTGACAGGTGTTCTTCTCTTCTGATTATTAAGGTATCTCAAAATATCGATCAATTCTTTTTGACATACATTCATAAATTGACATACAACATAAGTTGTATTTTTTTCTCTCTTAAAACCTTCTTCGCCACTAACATTAATGACTAACATTTCTCTACACACCAAATATAAAACAAATATCTAATCCACAAATCATCCCCCAAATAAAGCTTTATTTTTCATCTTTTAAGTGAAAACCTTGAAACTCAGAGGGGTGAAATATCACTAAGTACCACTAAGTTTAGTGTCTAGGATTTAAAACAGGGTCTTAACTCCTTCCATATTCTGTGACCACCAGATACTCAGCAGTAAATAATCTATAAACAACTCCACAGGGCCCTGTTTTATTAAGTGAAAAGTCTTTTGCAGGGGAGACTTTATCTCCCCCACTCTGACCCCACCGATGGCTGCTGAGAATGTATTTTCATGTGCAGCCATATCAAGTTGAATGAGTTCTGGCAGATCAATTTTCATAATGAGGTTGACAGGCTTGAAAGACAAACAAAATCGTCTTCAGTCATGTGAAGCCCTGTTCACTTGAATCAAATATCTCAGTGGCAACAATAATCCCACTCGGCCACGTGATGGTTCAGGGTCAGGACCAACTAAAACTGGCATAAGTAAGGGCAAAGCGAATCCCCGTGGGTGAACAGGATCCCCATACTAAGTTTATGTCTGACAGGGGGCAGCTGAAGAAAGTTTGGACCTGGAGCAGGTGGCCACTTTAGAGGCCACAAGATTACCAGGGGCTCTGCCCAAAGAGGTATTTTGATCGGCTAGTGTCTTGGACCGCTGTAACAAAACGCTATGAACTGGGTGACTTAGGAATATCAGAACTCATCGTCGTTCTGCAGGTTGAAAGGTGGAAAGGGGCAGTAGCACCATAGAGGTCCGGAGAGGCTCCTCTTCTGGGCTGCAGGCTGCCACCACGAAGCCCTCTCTATACTCTCTTCTTGTTGTTTGTGGTACTGGCTGTTGAACCTAGGAGCATTCCACCTCCAAGCTACACCCCTAGCCCTTTTCATTTTTATTTTGTGTTTTGAAGCAGGGTCTTGCTCGTTTGCTGAGAGTCCTTCTAAATGGCTGAGACTGGCCTTGACTTGCGATCCTCCTGTCTTCTCTTCCCAAGCACTGAGATTGTAAGTGTGCACCACCGTGCCTGGCTTTTGAACCTTTCTTATAAGAGCACTAATCCCTTTCTCTGCCTTCATGGCTTAATCTCCTCCCCAAATGCCCTGCCTATTAGGACTACCACCACCACCTTGGTGATGAGATTGGTTTCCATGTATGTTTTGAGGCGCTGATATAAGCATTCAGACCACAGCATCTGCCTTCTATGACAGTTCAGGGTTTAGAGCGCTGCCCAGTGGGCCACTTATAATCTCTGTCCATACAGCCTAGCTACCCATAACTCGTCCCTGCCTGGCTACCCATCTTGGGTGACTACGTTCCCCTAGGCTGCCTTTTGATTTGCCTTAGGCCTATGGTAAAACAAAGACTGCACTGAATTGAAGTCACTCTGGGATGGCGGGATAGGAGTTAGACATTGATCTCTGGGCAGAGTGCTACTACTACTCTAGGACCTTGGACTAGAAACAGACTCCTCTGGACATTCATTTTCACCTCTGTGGTGACCAGATGGTCACTGGGAATTCTTCCACTTTCCAAGGGCTTTAAAGAGTCTCCACATGGGGCTGGGGATGTATAGCATTTGCCTACTGGTATCAATACCCAGTGCTGAATAATAAGTAAATAATAAATAAACACCATTCACAGCTGGTTGTGGTGCTGTATATGCCTGGAATTCCAGTCCTTGGGAGGCTAAGACAGAGGAATTGTAGGTTCAAGGCCAGCCTTGGCAACTTAGTGAGACCCTCATCAGGTTAGCATTGTTACAAAATAAAAAAATTAAACAGGACTAAGGGATATGTGGCTCAGAGGTGGAACATCCCTGGATTCAATCCCTACTAACATACACACACACACACACACACACACACACACACACACACCAAAAAAATACTACAGACAAAAATATAATTGACTTTAGGTGAAATTGTAATCAATGTATTACTCCTTCATTGATACCCACTAATTCTGTGTTCCTTTCTTTCTTTAATGCCTGTTTGTCTAGTTCTGTGTAATACCATGAATTCGCCAGGCATGATAATGATCATGTATGCCTGTAATTCCAGTACCTGGGAGTCTGAGACAGGAGGATTGCAGGTTCAACGGTAATCTCAGCAACTTCATGAGACCCTCAAAAACATAGTGAGACCCTACTTCAAAATAAAAATAAAGAAATAAAAAGAGCTGGGAGGGTAGCTCAGAGGTAGAGTGCCCCTGGGTTCAAGATACCATGATCTATCTCTCTGTACTGTCTAAAAGTTCCCTCTGCATTTATTTATTTATTTATTTATTTATTTATTTATTTATTTATTTTTTGTGGTACTAGGAATGAAACCCAGGGGCAGTCTACCTTTGAGCTACACCTCCAGCCCTATTTTTTATTCTTTGTTTTGGAAACAAAGAAAATTAAAAGCATGCACCACCATACCTGGCTTCCTCTGCTTTTATGTCAAATTAAACTTAATAAAAATCAAATGTGTATCCATACACACACACACACACACACACACACACACACACACACACACTACTCTTTCTAGTTGGACACCAGCCACCCAAGGTTCTGAGCAGAGGAAGGACTGATTTCATCTTGACTACCTTATTTTCATCGCATTCCTGGTTGCTCATGACAGGCTGGGTGTGGTCAACAGTTTGACTAAAGTGATTGTCTTCATCTTGTTCAGTTCCTTCTACAAAGACCAGGCACTTTTAATCTTGGATTGTTCTGCTGATCCTGAAATTTCGGCAAGCAGACATAATCAATGGATGGCATTTAAAAGATTATAGCAGCTGGTGTAATCCCGGTACTTGAGAGGCCGAGATAGGAGGATCGCAAGTCTGCAGCCAGCCACTGAAACTTAGTGAGGCCCTCCGAAGCTTAGGGAGACCCTGTCTCAGAATAAAAATAAATAAATAAATAAATAGGGCTGGAAGTATAGCTTGGAGGTAGAATTCTTCTGGGTTGGATACCCAGTACTCCAAAATAATAGCAGGGTGAGGTGCATTTCTCAAATACGAATACCTCCATCTGATTTGCCAAACCTCCTTCACCGATGATGTAGATGGATCCCTTTGGGGAGGCTCTTGGGAAAGTCAGAAAGTGAAGTATCTTTATCTGAATGAACTCCTGGGTCTCCTTGCTTTTCCCCCATATGAAGAAAACAATACCTTTTCTTTTTCTTCAACTGGCCACTGTTTTTAGCTGTCACAATCTCATTATTTCTAACTCCAGCAGACTAGAGATTGTTTATAAAGCTCTTTGCAATTCTGAAGGGGAGATGGGGAGCTTAATAAGCTCACTCCCTGCCTCCTTCACTAGAGCAGAAACAGCTCAGTATTTCCTTGTTCCTGGACATTACTGAGCCCCAGCTGGTTGGCCACAAGCCTCATACAGTCTTGGAAAGTAGGAGGAATTGTTTTCTATTTCCATCCCATGATACATGACACTTAGGCATTTAAGTTAGGTTTGCAGGTAGAAAGAGTTTCTGGTTCCTAGAAGTACCTTGATATCTTTTAGGTTTAAAATAAAAAAAAAATGTGTGGGGTCATTGGGCAATTTGTTATATAAGTTGATGGCAGCATCATCAATACCTTTGATAATGTTTTGATGCAGCCCAGTCCTAGAGAACATCCCACAGGTGGCTACTTCACCTGGCAATGTAGCTAATACCACCATCAGACATTATGTTTTTAAAATTTTTTAATCGATTAGTTAAATTTAAGTGGCTGTGGTACTGAACAGTGCAGATTACACACTCAATGGATTGACTGTTGTCTATGGGAAACCAGCCAAACTGGGTAAATACTTTATACATTTTTATTTTTTGTAATACTAGTTTGAATACATGGTCATTCTGACTCTGAGCTACACCCCCAGTCCCCCTTTTAAAAAGTTTTTTTATTTTGAAACAGTACCTTGCTAAGCTGCTAATGTCTAACCTTGAACCTGGGATCCTCATGTCTCAGCCTCCCCGGTACGGGGTTTAGAGGCATGCACCACCACATCCACTTCTGCGCCACTCTCTGCAGGTGTTACAAATTGAGACCAGATTCTGTTTTCTCTTTTGACTACCTAATTCTCTGCAAAAGAGATCTGAGTTCCCTCCTCAGATTGTCTTCTCTACCCATTCCTAGTTGTTACGCCCTTGCAAATCCATCTCCTCTTTCTCTAATTCACCTACACGCTCTTCACCCTCACTGGTTGGTTTTCATTGCTGATATCTCTGGCAGGTGTACTGTAGCCTTGGTACTGGGGATGGAACCCAGGGACATTGTACCTCTGAGCTCAGCCCTATTTTTTAGTCTTTTTAAAGTCACCCTCAGCCCTATTTTTTAGTCTTTTTTTTTTTATCTTTGAAAAGGGGTCTCGCTGAGTTGCGAAGGGCCTCACTAATTAGCTAAGGCTGTCCACAAACCACAATCCTCTGGTCTCTGCCTCCTGCATGCTGGGATTACAAGCATGCACCACCACGCCTGGCTTTCTCCTCTTTCTTTTTAACTCATCCTTCAGGTTGAAACCAAAGCCCCTCTTCCTCTTTAAAATCCACAATGCATCTACATTCATCTCGAGATAAAGCTCCAAGTCCTTAACTTTCAGGAACCTTGCAGCTTTTGTGGGCTCAGTGTCAAGCTGTACCATTCCGCCTACTTCCCCACCAGCTCTATGTAAGTTTTACTAACATTATTTTTATTATGAATCACATGTGGGCACATATGATCTTTTTAATGTATAAGGCTCCTAAAAAAAAACACTGCATTCCACTCCCAAGAGCGTGTGCATGCCAGTGCACATAGCCGCTCTATGCTTGACAAATCAAATAGCCCCAGGCTTTGAGCCCCTCTATCTCTTTATCCTCTGCCTCCTCACCTGGAGCTCTTTCTCCCTCCCCCTCCTCCTGTACACCTGGCCAGCTCCAGCTTTACTAAAGGCTAGGCTTAGATATCCCCGCTCAGAAGAAACCTTTCTGAGAATCTGTCTCTTCATTGGTCTCCCAAGCTCCTGGTGGCAGGGGATTGGGCAGAAGGAGCTGCCTTGTGACAGCTGTTCAGCTATTGGTCTTCCTGGTCAGCATCCCCGTGCCCCGAGGGCAGTGGCCAGCCTTGCCTCCTCCTTAATCCCAAGGCCTAGGCAACGCTCAGCGCATTATAAATGCTCACTAGTAGGTGAATGAATTAATCTGACAGTCATGCACTGTCCTAAAAGGAGTTTTCCAGACTACCACTGTCCATCAAGAAAAAGAAAAGAATAACAAACAAAATAAAACCCAGTCCCTCATATAGACTGTACTATGGCATGTCTCCCGTGGAACCAAGTAGGGCAAAGGTCGGGCCCTTCTTGTCTCTATTTGTGGTTAGATCAAAGTCCCTGTTCTCCACCCAGTGACTTTTTTATGTGGTGAGCTGATGCCCCCATGAGAAACTGCTATCTTGTCTCAAAAACATGATTTGGACATGATCATTCAGCCACCAAACAGTCATTCAGAATCAGTTATGCATCAGACACTTCCCTGGGAGCCTGGAAGCTGGGGATAAAAAACAAGATGAGATCTTACGGGGTTCTCTCTTCTCTGCTCCCCCAAATGCCAATAGGGAGGAGATGACCAGTCAGTCAGTGACCACAGTGCTTTCGGGCAGTGAAGAAGCCAACGTGACAGGCCACCTGGGTGCTCGGTGGGTGCTCGGTGGGTGCACATCACACAGCATGCTAAGTGGTTCACATCTATTAATGTCTTTAATGCCAGAGCAAGCCAATGTCCTTCACTTATCCTCCCTGTGTGTTGAGGAAACTGAGACACAAAGGGTCATTAACTCTCCCTGGGTCACACGCCTTGCAAGCAGGGGAGCTAAGATTCCAACCCAGCCACTTGATTCCAGCTGTAGCAGGACTGCAGTGCAGTCTACAATTATGACTTAGTGGAGACGTGTGTGTGTGTGTGTGTGTGTGTGTGTGTGTGTGTGTGTGTGTCAGGAGTGGTACTAGAGACTGAACCCAGGGGCATTCTACCTCTGCGCTGCACCCCCAACCCCTTTATTTTTTTTATGTTGAAACAGGATCTCCCTAAGTTACAGAGGGCCTCATTAAATTGCTGAGTCTGGCCACAAACCCACAATCCTTCTGTCTCAGCCTCAAGTACCGGGATTACAAGTGTGTGCCACCGCACCTGGCTCTAGGAGGATTAATTTGATGACCAGAAAAGAGTTTTCTGGATAGGTGAATCCAGACTTTGTGAGGGCATGAGGTTTAGAGTGATCCTCCTAGAGAAAGCCAGAAACAGGTTCAGCAAGTTTCAAGAGCTGCAGAAAGGCCCATCTGCCTGGAATATAGGAAAGGGTGGGGGTAGGTAGAGTGCTGAGAGATGGTGCAGGAGAGAATCCGGGGGCAGGCACCATATTTCTCATCTACGCTACGTAAGTTTGTCTATAACACAAGTGAGAGCAGCAACCATCAGTTAAGTCAACAAAGGACTGGAGGAGAAAGGTCCAGTTTTACTCCTGGTCTTGGCTGTTGATGGACAAATGGAAGACACCGGCTCTCATCTCAATTCGCATGTTATCTTAGCTATGGTTGGAGAATCCAATAAAATTCTTGCTTTGGCAGAAGTTAAAGGACCCAGTATCTGGCTGTTGATTTTTTCTAATGTGAGCATGGCAACCCACTGATAGACAGCCTGTAATCGTCCCCTTTCAAGGAAAGACATGGCAGCAGAAGCAATTCTGCTTAAAACGTGTGACATTAAAACCCCAGAATGGGATACGATATGGAGCGAATTGCAGCGAGGGGGGCCTGAGGGCGTGTGTGCTGGGGAGAGGGAGAGCTAGAGCCACCCTCCAGCCAATGGTCTGGAGCAGTATGCATTTTGAGATCGCTTCCAAAAACCCAACCATCCATTTCCGTTGGTCACCTGGACGCCTCGACACACTATTTGTTGAAACACAATTTATCCCATGACGACGGGGACCTGAGCCACCTCACATTTTGAAAACCATAAAAACCAATCCACGTCGGCCTGATATCTAACTATATCCTCCAAGATCTGGAAGGGGGCCAGAGTGTGTCAGGAAAGCTGTTTCTTGTCCTTCTACCACAGTGAGCTTATAACAGGAAGAAAACTCGTATGACAGTTGAGCGAGCCCCAAGGAAATCTGTGAGAGCAAGAGGGAAAACTTGGACACCGGGCACGTGTTCGCAGTGACCCCCCCCCCCCAGTTCCGTGTTAGCACGTTAGCAGCTTATGCCTTGGCCTGACAGCTTCTCTCGTTGATGTCTTTCTGAAGCCGAATCGGGATGGAGGGTATTAGTTTAATTCAATGCACATAGGCTGCTGCTATTTTTTGCGCCCTCTCCCACCCCCACCCCCGGCTCCCTCCTTTATTCTCAGCATCTGTTTGGATGCTACAGAAGGCAGGCCTCCTTCACAGAGCACAATGTTTACCCTCTCGCAGGCTTCTGCTGTTTTTTTTTCTGCATGGAGGCACCAAGAATTTGCAAACTCACAGACTCCACAAGGTTAAATAAACTCTGCTTCCATTCCAACCCTCTAAGAAAGCTGTGTTTATCTTCCTGACTCCTGTTTACAGTGATGGCTTAATTTCTTAATGTAGGAGATATCCATATGGGTGTACATACGTACGTATATATGTGTAAATGTACATATATACGTAGGTGTACACATACACACACATAAACACAAGTTCCCAAGTAATAAAAAGAATTCTATTATTTTCATTTGCATGAACAAAGGAGGTTATGCAAATGGTCCAAAGGTGCAGAGATTTTAAGGACTGAAGTCAGAATTTGAATCAAAGTGCAGACTCAAAAATCTCACTCTCTCCCCCGCCTTCCCCATGCCTCCCCCAAAATCTGTTTTCTTGAGCGATGAAATTCAGATGCAACACATCTGCGGAATCATCTTCTTGCTAGGTGATATGGCAGATACAAAAGAAAATGTTCCAGCTAGCATGACGAGTCATGGATGTACAAAATGCGTGGGGAACGGGGTTGAATTAGGGCAAAAGTGACCAAGTCAAGTGTCCACGGGCACAGGGCCAGGAATACAGCGAGCGACGTAACTGAGAGGAGTGGGGACCGTGGGCAAGAAAGCGCGTGTCCTGTCCTTACGTGGCAGCCACTTCTTGTCTGCCGCCAAGCACTCAGACACACAAACCAGCATTTCTAACTTCCTTCGAGAAATGGAATCAAATGACAATACCGGTTTACGTTTCTATGTTGGAAGGAAAAAAAAGTTAGCACGGGAAGTAACAAACAAAACTTAGGAAGGGCTAGGCTGGGTTCATGGATATAAATTTGCAGCGTCTCTTCTAGAAGATTGGTTTTCAAGTCCTAGAAATGTAGACCCTGAAATTCTGGGCTGAGTACAAGTGTTTGCATCTTTAAGCCCGGTGGTCAAGTCCAGTTCTGAGGACTCTCACGGGGCTCGAGGGTATGTAGCATCATCAACAGATGCTGTCATTGCCAAGTGTACGCCAGTTTTCAAGGGACTTTGCTGTCTTGTGCAGAAACTGTATTTTTTAATTTTTTTTTTGCACCAAAGCAAGTTAGCGGCATACCTTCCCAACTGAAAATAGAACAGGATCGGGCCCTTCAATCACCAAGTCCAATTTCTTCACTAAGTAGACAGAGGCCTGAATGCTCAGTCACCAAGTTCTGCCACTCATCAGTTTTGAGTCTCTGGATAACTCTTTCTTCTCTCTGGACCCCACTGGCCTGGACTAGACAATTGCTTACCATCCCATCATCTTGTGCTTATTTTTCTTGGTCTTACCTTCAGGCAGGGGGCGAGGAGGGCAGAAGAAGATAAATAACTGAGGAAAATTGGGACCAGCCACTTCCAACATGGTGGCCATCTCGGTTTCTTCCGCACCACCCCGGGGAGAGCCTGGGAAGTCCAGCCAATCAGCCGGCCCCGCTGTGCAGCTACCCAATGGGCGGGTGCCACGACATGTACTTCCTCACATTTCTTTAACAGCTGGTTGTTGGCATGGCTTCCCGCGCACCAGCTGTCTGCTTAACAAATGAATGCTGTCAGATCCAAGGAAGGCAGGACAGGCAGGGTGGAGAGCTTGACACAACCCATCACTGCTACGGAAACAAGTGAAAACATATGTCTCCCTGATGGTGTGCATCAGCAGGCAGCGACCTGGGGAGGGGCATCGTTTATTGTGAAAACGATTGTTCTACTCTTGCAAGCTTAACAGACACTATTTATGTAGCTCCAGCTGAGATGGAGGATGTGTGTCAGCTGCTCCTTCTTGGGAAGTCACTATTTTCAGTCAACATGAAAGCCAACTATGTAAGGCCCTCGCTGTCCAAACCCAGAGACCAAATACATTTGAATAGTGGAATTGAAATAGCCAGTGTTAACTGGTGAATAATTGATTCTTGGCCATGAGATTTTTTTTTTTTTTTTTTTTTTTTGGTGGTACTGGGGGTGGAACCCAGAGGCTTTCTACCTCCAGGCTATACTCCCAGACCTTTTTTTTTTAATATTTATTTGGAAACAGGGTCTCACTAAGTTGCTGAAAGCCTCACTAAATAGCTAAGGCTGGCTTCGAACCTGTGCGATCCTCCTGTCTCAGCCTCCCAAGCGTGGGGATTACAAGCGTGCGCCACCATGCCCGGCCGATTCTTGGCCATGAGATTTTAAGGAGTTAAAGTTTAGATAGCAAAGGATACTAATCTTGTATCAAAATATTTAAGGAAATTGATATGATATTGAGAATCTAGATAGACTTCATCATGTGAATACTTTCTAATGATTAGTTTTTAGAAAGAAATCTGAACCAATGATGGCATAATAATAGGCCTTTATAAGCAGATGTTGGCTAACGTGTGCTTATTATATAAATTTCTATTGTCTAAATTTTTGCATTATTTTATAATAATGTCAGGCAGAATACAAAGGTTAGATCAGAGATTAGATTTTTGTGTATGTATATATATATGTATATATATTTATGTGTATGTATATATATATTTTATATATATATATATATATATATATATATTTGTTTGGTTGGTTTTTTTTGGTGTGTGTGTGTGTGTGTGCGTGTGTGATGATACTGGGGATGAAACCCAGGGACATTCTACCTCTGAGCTCCACCCCCAGCCCTATTTTATTATTTTTTTTAACTTTAAAACAGGGTCTCACTAAGTTGTTGAGGCTATCTTTGCTGTGATCTTCTTGTCCTAGTCTCTCTGGGATTATAGGAATGTACCGCCACACCTGACTAGATTAGTACATTCTTTACTACTCTAGGAGGCACAGGATTCCTACAATATGTATGTCAGTGATTTTCTATAACATAAATTGGGTCTTACAGTTTTTTCCTTCCAAGCCTTCAGTCATTCCTCACTGTGAAAGGTTGATTTAAATGCCATCTTAAGAAGTGGCTGGTCCTAACTTTGGGTTCCCATAGAATTTTGTAGATTGCTTCTTCCTTCAACATGATTTGTGCATTGTACCAATTTCATCTATATCTGAAGGGCACAAAGTCAAGTACAACATGATCTCTGCTTTGCCAGGGTTTACAATATGGGGAATGAGGGAGAAACCAAAGAAATAATAGCCCCTTGGATAAGTACTGTGTTACAATAGAGGATGCCGTGGAGGCCTGTGGAAGGACTGTGTAAATCAGAATGATGAATCAGAAAAGGGAATATATCTGGTTAATGAGTTATGCTTGTCTTCTATAGCAGAAAAGACCTTGAATGTGGCATCAGGTCTTGCTTGGTTTCCGGTCTCCCTTAGCAACAAGCATGTTGCCTTGTTTGTGGAATTCCACAAGTATTTGCAAGACATCCACGTATGCCAGATACCTGATTTGGCAAACTGAGCAAAATAGACACAGGTCCCTTTGGGGGGCTAATAGGAGCGATGGACAATGAACACAGAAACCAGAAGCTACATGATGCACCATCGAGTTCTGATAAGGGCTGGTACAGGAAAGTAAGCATGACCGAGCTAGAAAACCGCACGATTTGTTTTGTCTTGGTAGAGTGACTTGAAGAGGAGGCTTTGGGGGAAAAACCTGAAGTGATGCTTCTAGGAGAAAAGCATGCTCGTCACAGGAAACGGCAACACCTGGAATGAAAGCTGAGTTTTCCTATTTATAGGATAGCAATGGATCCAGGATAGCGGAAGTTCGGTTTAAAATAAAAAGTACAGCCAGGCGTGGTGGCGCACGCTTGTAATCCCAGCATTCGGGAGGCTGAGACAGGAGGATCGTGGTTCGCGGACAGCCTCAGCTACTTAGTGAGGCCCTCTGCAACTCAGTGAGACCCGGTTTCAAAATAAAGAATACAAAAATAGGGCAGGGGGTGTAGCTCGGAGGTCAAATGCCCCTGAGTTCGATCCCCAGACCCACACACACAAAATATAAATAAGTAAATAAATAAATAAAATAAAAAGTACAGAGGTCGAAGATTCTAGAGAGGCTGCTGGGGAATGGATTTGTGTTGTCCTGGACTGCAGAATGTCTTGAAATCCATCTTTCTTGGTCAATAATTTATCTTAGAGTAACGGAGCATTATTACCCGCAGGTAACCTATTGAAAGTGATGCTTTGGGAAAACAATTGGGAAGCAAGAGAAAATAGCAAAGGTCAGCAGGAAGATGAGCAGGGAGGTCACTGTTTCATTCTAGCCTGGGGCAATAAGCGACTAAACTGGAATAATAATACATTCCAGGGAAGAACAGAGGCAGGGGCTGCAGAGATCAATTGTCTGTGGACATTTGTCCACATTCTTACCTGCATGAGGCCACGTTTGGTGGAATGCTGTTTGCAGCAAAGAGTAGCTAGAGATGAGAGATACAAATCTGGGTCATAAAATTCTCACTAAAAAACAGAGTTTAGATGGATGTTATGGGGGACCATCTCCTCCTAGACATTCAGACCTCTCTTGCCCAAGGAGGTTGACACAGTCGCAATAGTTTAGAGTGATCTAAGGTGCGTGGTCATGCGAAATTCATGAAAAATCTGCTTTTTATTAAACTGAAACATGCTAGCTATCTTCTTGGTCACTCACAATTAACCAACATCCATTATGGCAGGCGTGCCTTTAAAAAAAATGGAATCCTTCAGCCTCCTTTGTGCAATCAGATTCTTAAGAGGAGGTCCAAGCTGAGAGGTTATGTGTTAGTTGACTCCTTCCTTCGTCATCCCAAGATGAGAGCATCTTCGTGACCAAATTACTTGTAAAAGTCACACAGCTTTGACATCCGTCCTTCTTGTCGATTGTTAGGGCATATTTGACTAGCTGAATATATCTCTTGCCTAAAGGCATGTGGATACAGGACATGGTGTGGCCCTTACAAGGCAGAGCAGTCCAGACCTGGCCTTCAGTACTCAGAATACACCAGTCGGAAGAAAATGAGAAGCTTACAGGGTATGAGATGAAGTGGATTAGTAAGGACCTATACGGTCATATTTCAAAGAACAACGGGGCCAGGTGTCTCCCAATCCAGGGAGAACCTTTCTAGGTGTCACTCTGGATCACAGTAACAGTCCTTTTTTTCAGACCTTTTGGTGTGAAAATTAAGATGAGAAGCCATAAGCCCGGCCCTCTGATTTTAACTCTGCTTGATCTCAGCCTTCAAATCTCAGAGACATCTGAGTTTACTTGGGTTCTTAGGTCTTTCAGATCCATCTGAAGTCATGAAAAGAAGAGCAGGTGGTGGTTGTTGGCAGGAGGCTGGGCCAGACAGCGTACCAGCCTGTCGCATCCCTAGGGCTCTGACCAGCAGAGCCTAGGGAAGAAACACACGAACGCTGACTCTGTTGATGAAGCTCCTTGCTCTTTAATGCTCTCTCAACGCCCTCTCAGGTAAAAACAACATCAGTCTTCTATCCTCTCCCTCATCACTCCACCAACCCTCCTCCGTGGCACTCTACGTCTCTGCTGCAGCACACACCGGTCACAGTGGTGGCTTTGTGAACATGTCCGTCCCAGCTCGGAGCCCAGAGCAGTCCGCCAAGAAACTGCTCTTCCTGTCCACCAACCCTCTTCTCTCTCCCGCTAGGGCATGCGCGCTTTTTAACCTTCTCCTGGGCGGGCAGGTGGTAGCACGAGGCGCTGCGTCACTAATCATCCGTAAGGCGCCTGATAGGGCTCACTGCGCAGGCTCAGGGCACCGCCAGCCTCGTGAGCCTCGTGACTTGGCTGCAAGCCCAGGTGCCATCTTGAGTCCACGCTGGCAACAAGCCTGGGTGCCACCTCGGTCCTGCCGAGTGGGCCCCGACACCAGCCCAGCGGTGGTGTGTTCTAAAGTCTGGTGTTTCAGCTGTCTTCCTTGCCCCAGAATCATATTCTTCTGAATTCTGATAGGATGTATGTTTAAGAGTGAGGGAAGGCTGGGCACTCTAATGGCTCTAAAGATATAGATGAGTTAATAAAAAAATAAAAAGCACCCATCAAATAGAAGTATTGTGAGAGTCAAATGAGATTTTACAAATAGGATGCTTTGTTCCATTTCTGCTGCATAAGAAACACTGACTTGTCCTTCTAGGTGGTATAAAAATGGAAGGTAGGGGAAAAGGGAGAGGAATTCTTCAACATGTATCCATAGTGGATTACTTTATGAGTGTTAAAACATACAGTTTGACTGCTTATGAAAATGATATGCACTTACTAACTTTTATGCATTAAAATTTTTGAAATTAATATTTAAATGTATGCTAGGCATGGTGGTACATGCCTGTAATCCCAGTACCTGAGAGGCTGAGACAGGAAGGTCATAGGTTTGAGGCTAGCTTTAATAACTTAGTGAGAATCTGTTTCAAAATAAAAATATAAAAAGGCTAGGGATCAAGCTTCGAGGTAGAATTTCTCTAGGTTCAATACTAAGTACCAAAAATATATTAAAATTTATACAATAGGTTATGATAAACATATCAACCATTTTTATATTAATATATGTTTTAATAAAACAGAGTTTTTGGAAGGCATATGTCTTTCCACAAATGAACCCAGGCATACCTTGGATAGAGTTTGCATTTACCTTCTCAGTCAGAGTTGAGCTGTGAACCACTATATTCTAGTCTCACAGAATTTGTGCTGTTGACATTATTAAGTCTTCATTCAATAGAAGTATTAATTAGCTAAACAAATGAATTCCAACAACATGCTAAGACATGCTAATTAACTTTCCAACATGTTAATATCTGTTACGAGTTGGCAGAAAATGTAATCTTTACCATAAAAACAAGCATGCACATAGATCTTGATGTGTTTCTCTTTATAGTAGCATCTCCTGAGAAGATCACAACTTAAAAAAGTGCTGATAAAATAGTTATTCATTTAATCTTTGCATTTCTGAGTCCAGCATACTTCAAGTCCCATTTCACAGATGAAAATCAGAAGCAAACATGTTCAGAACAGTGAGGCCAGCCAGCAAGCAGCAGCTCTCAGGTTTTGCTCGCAGTACTTTGGTTTTATTTTGAACATTTCCCTAATGCTTTGTCTTTGCTTTGTTCCAGTTTATCTCAATGACTTTTGTTGTTTTTTGGGAAAAAAAATCCTAAGACGTCCTCATGCCATTTGTTTTCCTCAATTAAAGACTTCCTCTGCATTTTATTTAGTTTTTTAAAAATTTCTCAGATATTTTGTTTCTTCCTCTTCTGTCTTCCTACCCATGGACCATGGATTTCACTATTGTAATGACTACACTTTCTTAAGCCTGTCACTTAGGCTAAACTAAGATTTTTTTTTTTCTTAGGGGTATCTTCAAACATATTGGGCAGTGCATCGATTATTTATTGATTAGTGCCTTTATTTGGATAAAATAATATAATTTTTGAATGAATGTGACAATATTGACTTGTGTCTCAGTCAACATTCTCACTGCTGTAATCCAAGACAACTGACCATATAACTTCAAAGAAGAAAGATTTATTTGCTCACAGTTTTTGGAGACTTCAGAGTTTCAGTTCATGTCAGGCCAGGTCTATGGAGCTCAGGGTATGGCAGCAGGAAGCAGATAGAGGGAAAAACCAAGAGCTCTCCTCTCACATCATGGAGGCTAGATGCAGAAAGAACACACAGGGATACCCGGAACCTTATACAATCAACCAGGCAACCTATTAATGGATCCCTCATCAACCAAGCCCCATCTTCAACATGGCTGTCTACTCTCCATGTGGTCTCATGGAGAACTAGGCTTTCAGGAAGCCCACTATAGACCACTTTGTTTTACTTTACTAAAAATAGAATAGATACAGCCCATTTTAAATTAACATTTCAAAATATTGCTATAAAATTTACTGATATAATTCCAAATGAAGTTCTAGTTCAGTTACAGAAAATATTATTAGTCTATGATGTTCTTTAAGTTTTGAGAGGCAAAGACCTGGAATACAAGTTGTTTTAACACATGACCTCTAACTTCAAGGAGCTTATAACTGCCTAATTTTCATTGATTATTTTTCCCTGTTAACAATATTGGTTATTATGTTTATTCTAATCTTTACACATTTTTGGATAATATTACAACTCTATAACTCAGTGATATTCACTTAAAGCACTGGACCCAGCCCTACAAATTTCTAGAAAGAATTTTCTTAAGTCTGGGAAAGATTATCTGGTGGATCATTTTTAGCATACTTTTATTGGCACATTGCAATTACATATCAGAGTGAGGTTCAAAGTCATACAAACAAACACACATACACACACAAGTCTCAGTGTGATTTCCTTCAGGTCCCACCTTGCTACCCACCCTTCCTTGAATGTAATATGAGATTGGAAGTGATATCTTCATGATGGGCATAACATGCTTTGTACTGTTTCTCTCATCAGGTCTTTCTTTTTTCTCCCTCCCTGTCTCATCCATCCCCTGTCCCTCTTCTACTGTTCACTCTCCTCAATTACCCAAAATGCCTTTTGTTTCCTGTTTTCTCTTTAGTTTCCACCTTTGAGGCTCATGCTGAACTCTTCCAAGTGAATTGTACACTCATTACCACAGCTAAATTTTGTTGGGTATTTCTGCAATCTGTATTCTCCTTTTTTCTCTTGTATACAAAGCCTTTAATTGAATTGAAATATGACCCACAGGAAGAATAATTCAAGGAAAAATTGAGGGAAAGGGCATGAAGTGTGATTGGTAGCCGATGTGAAATTTTTGAGAACTATCTTTTGACCTTGAATTTTTTTTTTTATGGTACTGGGCTTCCTGAAAACCTTTCTATCTCTGCATTACATTCCCAGGCCTATTTTTATATTTTTATTTGGAAACAGGGTCTCTTAAGCCAGCGAGGCTGGCTTTGAACCTGCGTGACCCTCCTGTCTTCCCCCTCCCAAGCGCAGGGATTACAAATGTGCGGCACCATGCCCAGCTTTGACCTTGAAATTTAAAATGGGAAACAACTGAACAAAACACATTAATCTCCCCTATTAAAGTATAAAGCCTATAAGATATCTGAATAGAGTATTGATTCATAGTCAGAATTCAATTGATTTTTAAACAGAGTAACTAAATCATGTGACAGATTATCTTTAAAGAGAGCTGGGCAGGCGTGCAATCCCAGTACTTGGGAGACTGAGGCAGGAGGTTTACAGGTTTGAGACTAGCCTCAGCAACATAGCAAGATCCTCACCAATTGAATGAGACCCTGTTTCAAAAAATAAATTAAAAAAAAAAAAAAGGCCGGGGATGTAGCTTGGAGGTAGACTGCCCTGGGTTCAATTCACAGTATCAACAAAACAAGAAACAAACAACAAAAAAAAAAATTGGGAAAAATGGAGTACTTAATATGGGAAGAATCACTGTGAGCTCTTCTGCTCGAACTCCAGTAGGGGAGCCACTAAGTTTCTCACCTACGGCTCCCTCTGTAGAGGGAGAGTTGGGGGCCCACTTTGTCACCACCAGCAACTTAGGGCACCGAAATTCCAGTGGACTTGAGACCTTTCCTGTCCTCTCTTCCAGGAAGTCCTAAGGGATGACCTCCTTTCCACAGCCCCTTGGGTCTCATTGCTTTCTTCCCAGTCTCACCAGCTTTCTTAGCTCCTTAGTTATGAGATGTCAATCTCTTAATTGCATCGTGCTTTCACTCTGTGGACCAAAAAGGGACCTTCTGGTCTCAATGAAAACACTCATCCTTGGACAAAGGTTCCATCACGTCCTCTAAAATTAGTTTCCTGGCTCTTCTCACCCCTCTGTTCTCACCTATCAAAGAGCCCTGGCCTTTTTCTTCATTCTGTACACAAAGGCATGTTTTATTTTCATTTATGGCATGTGCTTGTTTAATATCAGCTTCCCCCACTTAACTGGAGGCCACCAGAGACCAAGGATCTATCTCTTTCACCACAGTTTAGCCAGATTGCTATCTATTAACCAGATGACTGCACACATGTTCAGTAACTCAAAGTGCTTCCCGTGTTCCACAGATAAACCAAAGATTCCTTTTGAAATCACCCGGCTTATATCTTTAAGTTGTAAGCTGTATTCATTTGGTTAGAGTGCAACAGTTTTATCAAATTATACCAGAAAAAAGGAATATTTCCTTCTTTGTTATCTAGCACTGTACAATTCTTGTTCGGCTTATACAGAATTATTTTAGATTTATATCCTTGTCGCTCGGAAGTGTGGGTCCAGGGTGCTTTTTCAGATAAGGAGGGTCATTGTTTTATTGGTTTCTCAATGTAGAAGTTTCCACTACACATTCGAGGAGCCTACAGTTTGCATGAAACAGAGAGAAAATTCAAAGCTTCCAAACTGGTTGGTCCAGTCTATTGGCTTAAGTGTCTTAAACCTTTGATATTAGTTGAACCAGGTAAGGAAGTTGGTTAGGCTGGAGGGCTTTCAAAGATAACTCATCATTGATTTCCCCCCTTTGACTAATTACCCTGTGAGTGACTGTAAATGGGGTCTTTTGTCTGCATGCAGCTTGGATTAGGAGAGGGCCTGGCGTGGATGAGAACATCCTGCCCAGAGGTTGGGGAACCTCCATCCCAGCTGCTTCCTGCTGGGATTCCATCCCAGGTAGGAAATAGTCAAGGTATTTCTGAGTTCCTGAGTCTTGGGACACCTGGGTCTCCCAAGGAAAGCACATATCTTATAATTCTCCTGCACTGCTGTGTGCCTAGCACGTGCCTGGGCTATAGGCACCTGCCTGGTGCTATGCATAATTATTTTAAGTCGCCCACTATCATCAATCATCAAGTGGCCATGATCTGGAATCTATAAAAGACTCCAGCAGTGCTTCATTTATCACTCCTTGTGAAGTGGTCAAGGTAGAAGAATTCTTTCCATTTTGCACATGATGGAGGTGAACTCTAGTGCCTGGGTTCACAACTTGTTTGTACAGTGCAGTAATCCCTGGGGCAGTTCAACATAAGCAACAGAGGCATCGTCACATGGAAAGTGTTTCTGATCTGAGAGGTGGAGAATTCTTCCTTTGGGAGTGGGAGAGTATGTGTGTATGCTTAAGATACCTGAGGTTGGGGAGGTGGTAATGTGCTGCAAAGATGAAAAATTGCTGGCCTGTATTGGTGCTTCTGAAGCTTTTAATGGGCATACAAATCACCTGGTGAGCTGAATAAAACACAGACTGGGATTCAGTAGGTCTAGCTTGAGACCCAAGATTTTGCATTCCTAATGAGCTTCAGGGTAAACCTGAAACTGCTGCTGCTGCATGGATCATACTGTAGCAGGGCCCGGGAACCAGGGAACTCTGCTTTCCAGAAGAGAGCAGATTGCCTGTGCAGGAAGGCAGGGGCTCAGGGTGGCTCCAGTATCAAGTGTAATAGTATATGCATCATGCCAGGAACTTTCAAGGTGGAACTGTGACTTGCTGGGGTCCCCTCCTTTTATTTTATAGTACTGGGGATGGAACCCAGGGGGCATTCTACCTCTAAGCTATACCCCCAGCCCTATGTTTTTAGTCTTTATTTTGAAACAGGGTCTCACCGAGTTGCAGAGGGCCTCACTACATAGCTGAGGTTGTCCACAAACCACGATCCTCCTGTCTCAGCCTCCCAAATGCTGGGATAACAAGCGTGGACCACCACGTCCGGCTACCCCTCCTTCTTTATTTAGCAAATCTGTCTCTTTGTAGTAGCGCAGCTCAGTTGGTCTCCACTTGAAGACAATTGCGCACTCCTTCCTTGGCCATCCTTGCTAGTCTTGTCATTTAACATTGTGGGATCAATACGGAAAATCTTGTATTTTACTGTCTACACTGAGAGCCCCGGAGGAGGGATGGGAAAGATGATACATTCCTCACTGTGTCCAGTGTATATCAGTGTCTTTCAAGCACTGTGAAGGCAAAGTACATCAGATACATCAAGAGTGGCAGTCTACCCAGGCTGTACTGGGGAGGCCGAGACAGGAGGATCACAGGTTTGACAAACTCAGCAAGTAGTAAGATTCTCAGCAACCTAGCAAGATCTTGTTTGAAAGATAGATAGATAGATAGGGCTGGAGATATAGCTGAGAGGTAGACTCTTCCTGGGTTCAATCCCCAGTACCACCACCACAAACAACAAAACCATAAAAAATAACCAAATGCAGAGGTGAGGGAGTGGGGTGGGAGCTGGGGAGGCTCCCCATGTATGCCTCGTCATTCAACTTCGGCATGGTGTATGATTGCAATGCACCAATGAAACAAACAAAAACCAGAGTGGCAGCCATGCTGGGGATGTAGAGCAGTGCTGGAGCTTGTGCTTAGCACATGAGCGGCCCTAGGTTCTATCCCTGACACCACCACCAAGAATAAAACAAAGCCAGCCTAGGAGTGCAGACTGTGCCCCAGTAGCTAGTGCCAACACTCGCTTACCAGTTGGCTATTAGCTGACCCACTTACTTTCTTAGCCTCCAAAGGGGCTTACACCTGCAAAATGGGTGTAAAGATGGCAAAATGTAACAATGCTGATATAAATGAGATAGTTAAACCAGGCGTGCTGGCACATGCTCATAATCCCAGTACTTGGGAGGCCGAGAAAGGAGGATTGTGGGCTCGCTGCCAGCCTCAGATACTAAGTGAGGCCTTCTGCAACTTAGTGAGACTCTGTCTTAAAATAAAGAATAATATATATATATATATATATATATATATATATATATATATATATATATATATATATATATATATAGCTGGAGGTGTAGCTCAGAGGTAGAATGTTTCTGGGCTTAATCCCCAGCACTGCAGAAAGAAAGAATTAATTAATGAAAGAGAGAAAGAAAGAAAGAAAGAAAGAGAGAGAGAGAGAGAGAGAGAGAGAAAGAAAGAAAGAAAGAAAGAAAGAAAGAAAGAAAAGCTGGTAGGTGTTGAGCACAGTGCCCATCCACAAGGAAGCCGTCAGCACACATTTGCTAGAAATCCACCCAGGAAAGAGGGAAGCACTGAATCACGAATATGTTCTTTGTGTTTGGCTTTTAGTCAGGTCTAATCAGGACGCGAACCAATGAATTCCTCATCTCACCGTTACCTCAGCTGCTGGCCCAGGAACACAACTACAGCTCCCCCACGGGCCACCGTCCTCACGTACTGTACAAAAGGACAGCGGAGGAGAAGGTCCAGCGGTACCATGGCTACCCTGGCCACTCCCCAAGTCACACTCCCCCTGCATCCCAGAGCCAAGACACAGAGTCCCACCACCGAAGGTGGCAAAGGCAGCATTTTTGTGGACGACGCAAGAAATGTATGTAAGGAAACTTTTTCTCGTTCTGTTCTGAGACGACCCTCCAAGGGTGCTGTGGGCACCCCTTGGGTGTGCTGACTTTGTGGGTTAAGTTGGGGCTGGGTGAGCATCCTTCATGAAGTCATAGCAGAGGAATGGTCCCCATTCTCACAAAGCCAAAGCTGGAGAATCAGCTCTCCAGGTTAAAGTAGGGAAGATCAAGTTTCTCTTCTGCTCTTTTAGCATGTCTAAGTTTTGGCCACAAGTCCTAGTTTTCTCTTGGTTTCTATGCTCTTGGGGAAAGCACCCAGACTTCCAATGATGAGGAAATCAGAGGGAAAGGTCTAGGTGTGTTGTGGGGTTTTCTTTGCGGGGGGACACAAAGAAGAGACATCTTAGAAAAGAAGAACATTGGCTCATGAAGGAAGGTGGCTGTGGAACGGGGAACCCTTGGGTGTGCTTTGTGATCTAAACACAACCTTCTGGATTGTCTAGAGCATTAATGTCCAGTAGAAATAGAATGTAAGTCAGCATGGTGGCGCATGCCTGTAATCCCAGTACTTGGGAGGCCAAGACAGGAGGAGGCTTAAGACCAGCCTCTGCAACTTAGCAAGATGCTTAGCAACCTAACAAGACCTCGTTTCAAGAGTAAATAACAAATAAGGGCTGTATAGATAGCTTGGAGGTAAAATGCCCCTCTGTTCAATCTCCAGTAACACACACACACACACACACACACACACACTAAAATAAATGTAAGTCCCAAATGTAATTTTAAATTCTCTAATTGCACATTGAAAAATTAAGTTTAATAATGTTCTGTCTTACTCAAAATATATATCATCTTAACAGATAATCATTAGAACAAATTACTAATGAGAGGTAATATAATCTTTTTTTTTACTAAGTTATGGAAATTCAGTTTTATTTTACTCTTATGCCTCAGTTTCCATTCAGATGATAGTTTCATCAGAAATACATATTTTGTGTATTTCATAAAATTTAAGGTCTTGTTCCAAAGATACATGCTTTTTAAAAACTAAATCAAAGTATTACATTTCCAGTTTAAATTAAATGCAATAAAGGTTTGAATCCCTCTGTTTCACCAGCCACAGATCAAGGCTCAGTGGTGAGTACCATATTAAATAGAACAGATATCAATGGGATTTTGATCAGGAGCAAAAGTAAAGACAGTGATTCTATCATTTTAATTGCTTTTGGATATGGTTGAAATAACTTTATTAAGGAATATCCATTTAGCACCTGCCTTTTGTAATGGTGGTATCAGTGGTACAGTGGTAATGCTAGGTATTTGGTAAGAGATATCAAAGCTAGTCTTCAAATCAGCCTTATGAATACAAATCATGTCTCTTCATGGGAGAGATCCAGGTTCACAAGATTAATACATGGTAAAACTGAGCTTTCAAATCTAAGTGATTCAATTTTGCCATTGCAAAATAGAAAGCTGACTTTACTCTTATGACTATACCAGTTATTATGGTATTAAAAATATTTTTACCCTAGTCCCATACATGGTTACTGTCCTAAGCTTTCTAAATGCCCTTGTCTTGCCAGGGCAAACTTGGTCTTGTCACCATTCCATTAACTAAAGTTGTCTTGCCTGCCCCAACAGGTACCTGCAGGTCTCTACTCAAAGACTATGACTGATGTTGATTCTGTTAAGTTGGTACCCACACCTGCCATTTACAATGTGTTTAATATTGCCTTTAATATCACTTCTGACATTACTGGTTTTCCAGTACCTAAGTCAAAGACTTCTTATTGATCGCCTGTTCTGAAAATTAAATTTGCATAGATGAGTCACAGGCAGTGTTTTATACAAGTTGGCATTTTATCTAGAAAATAAAGTTATCCTGAATTCATATCTAAATTATAATGTTTATTTTTATATTTTTTAGTATAAATATTCCTTTATTTTTGGTGACCTGCTTGTTCTATAAAATAGAATTGTAGTGTAGTTTGCTTACTTTTACTCTTTGGAGAATATTTGAATTCCTGAATCCACCAATTTACCCATTCATGCACCCAGATACCTATAGATGAATCTTTATCAACTACATACTAGATACAAGTGTCAGGGCAGGGACTTCTGGCATCTCTTATTAGTGGTGTAGTGAAAGTAGTTGTATAGTTTCTCTTCTTCCTTTATTTAGATCTCCCTAGATCTTTTTTTATCCAGGTATTTTCTACTAACAGCCCTTCCAAACACTCTTATGTTTATCACAGATGCCCCTAAGCCTCCCTCCGAGGACGCCTATCTGAGGTTTGATGAGTATGGGAGCTCAGGGAGGCCCAGAAGATCAGCTGGGAAGTCACACAAAGGACTGAACGTGGAAACACTGGTGGTGGCAGACAGAAAGATGGTGGAGAAGCACGGCAAGGGCAATGTCACCACATACATCCTCACTGTCATGAACATGGTGAGGGAGTGCCTCCTATCATGCTCACTGCTACAGTCCAAAACAACTGGCCTCGCAACTTACAGGAGAATATTTATTTGCTCACCGTTTTTGGAGATTTCAGAGTTTCAGTCCATGTCAGGCCAGGTCTGAGGAGCTTAGGCATGCCAGTGGGAAGCAGAGAGAGGTAGACAGCAAGTCTCAGCTCTGACATCATGGAGGCCAAAAGCAAGAGATGGATCATGGGCAGGGGAGACCATATGTAATCTCCAAGGACACACTTTTGGAGACCCTCCTCAGCAACCAAGCCCTGTCTCAAATATGACTGCCTGCTCTCTCTTTGAAAACTAGGGGGACATTCTAAATACAAATCATCACAGAAAGGTTGCCCTAAATTCCTCTGGCTTCCTCCAAAAGCCCCAAAGCCATAGAATTTCCCTGCATGGGTGCAGTAGCAGATGGAGCCACATGGCTTTATTGGTGGTAAAAATTAAGTTTTGAAGGAATCATCTTCATAGCTTACTTGCATTTGGTAAAATTGAAACCTACCCATTTATAAAAGGTTCTGATTGATTCCCTCCATATAATTCTGAGAGCCTATTAGATTTCACTTGTTCCAACAGGTTTCCAGCCTATTTAAAGATGGGACCATTGGAAGCGACATCAATATTGTTGTGGTGAGCCTCATTCTTTTGGAACAAGAACCTGTAAGTGGCAAAGTTTGCTTATTCCTTCATTCCTTTGGCCATTCAGCACGCAGTCATTGAGCGCCCATTCTGTGCAGATTCGTGTGCTTGTCACTAGGACTCCAACTGGAATATATGCTGAGCCTCTCCTCAAGGAAAGTACAACCTCAAAGGGCCATGTAAATGAGACACTACAAAATAGTCATGTATGTTTTAATTGTATATAACACAAGAATATATACAATGAAACAATGGAACATAAAATATAAAATGCACATATAATGTAAATACTATATTATATAAAATATGTAAGTATTGTATAGATCCTACAATGGATGTGAATTTGATCAGAGATTTAAGGGTTGGTTAGATTTTATTAGTTGACTCTACTAGGTAATTACAGACAGATACATTGGAATGTATTGAGAACAAACTGAAAGTAAATCATCAGAAAAGTTTTGGCCAGGCGTTATGGTACAATTTTATAATCCCAGTACTTGGGATTATAAGTACAGGAGGTTCACAGGTTTGAGAACAGCCTTAGCAATTTAGAGAGATTCTTAGCAACCTAGCAAGACCCTGCTTCAAAACAAAAAAAAAAAAAAAAGAGGGTAGGAGTGTAGCTCAAAGGTAGAATGGCCTTGAGTTCAATCTGCAGTATAAAAAAATTCCTGTATTAAATCCATGGTCTTTCTAGCATGCTCTTAGATACTACAGAGAATAAACAAAGGGTAAGTATGTGACTCCCCTGAATTGCTTACAGTGAGGTGCAAGACACAGGCATGGGGCAATTTACAAAAGTGGAATGTATAATAACATGTTAAATTGCATGCTAGAGCTGCCTTGTAGCATTTTGTTGTTTAAGTTTTATTTTTCTGAAGTATAAATTACCCAAACAGACCACTTTTAAAAAATTCTCCGAGGCTTTTCCTCTTCCTCTCTGACCCCAGTGAAGAATGTAAAAGGCAGGGAGTCAGGGAAAACACAAAAATCTATCTCATCGCCCAAGTGCATAGAGCTACAAGGTTAAGGATTAGTCAAGTTATCTGGTGAATTTTAGAACGATCGAGAGGGTGCATGTAGGTTGGGAGACACAATTGCCTTAGCCTTCCATTTATACATTGTCTCAGGACACGGAAGCCAGGGACGCTCTGATAATTCAAGTTTTTGTCTAACAACCCTCAACTTGACCCAAGTTAGTACTTTTGACTGAGCAAACATTTTGGTAAATGATTGTTTTAAAGATATGTCCCATCTTAGGGGTGTGTGAGACACACACACACACACACACACACACACACACACACACACACGGGGAATTCTACATCCAAGCTACTCCCTTTTATCTTTTCTATTTTCAAAAAGGGTTTCACTAGGTTACTAAGAATCTCGCTACTGCTGAGGCTGGTCCTGGATCTACAGTCCTCCTATCTCAGCCTCCCAAATGCTAAGGATTATAAGCATGCCCTTACTTGTCCAGCTCTAACTTCCCTTTTAGAGTCTTGAAATTATTTGTTTTATCATCCATTCAGCGAACTTTCATCATATTGATTATTGATTGATTGTAACCTATCATGGGCTGAATTCTTTCCTGGAAATTTGGCACAGAGGTATATAAGCTCTGATCACTGCCTTTGTCAGGCCAAATTGAAGAGAATGTGGGACTTCATCATCTTTAGCGAATTATTATTTTCTAAGCATATGACAGGTTTACACACTTGGTACCTGGTGATATGAACCATCCTAATTGATGTCAGGTTATTTATGGTAGAAATATTATTGGTCATAACAGCATATTACTGAAACTACAGATGCTTTAAAAATAGAAGCGTTTACCTATAGTAGATTTTGCCCTACCACCTAGCTCAAGTGTTTTCTTCTAAAGATCTTTTCCCTTAGAAACATGATATTTCTGTATTTGCCTGTGCAAACAGAATGATTCAGCATTCTCATCTCTGTAGCGAAATGGCCCTCTGATGTGTGTGGGTTTCCCACAGGGAGGACTGTTGATTAATCATCATGCCGACCAGTCTCTGAATAGCTTTTGCCAGTGGCAGTCTGCCCTCGTTGGAAAGAATGGCAAGAGGCATGATCACGCCATCTTACTCACAGGATTGGATATCTGCTCTTGGAAGAATGAACCATGTGACACTCTAGGTATGGTATGAACAGGTCCTCCATGGCCGCCTGCTAGCCGAAAACGTGGTATGGAAACTTCCCGTTGGATGGAGGGCCCTGGTGGTCCTTATTAATTAGTCCTAATACAATCACATGTCACTTAATAAGGGAGACTAATTCTTGAAATGTTATTGTACAGCACAGGACTGTATTTAAATTTGTGGAGCATCCTTATTGAAAGGTTGCTTTGTGTAACTCAATGAAGTATAGAGTGGGGGAACCATTTATGTTAATCATTTGTATTTTTCTTAATGAGCTCTTATTGAAGATCCTTGATCTATGGCATGGACCATCATTTAACTAGTCAAGTGGCAGTTTATCCCTAAAGCAGCTTGACCTCGGGACTAACCTGGTAGCTGAAGAGAAAGTGAAATGGTTTCCATGGTACCCAACTGGGCCACTAGGTAGCAGTGCCTCCCTTAGAACGTTACTTGAGCTTGGAGGGCTCTGTCCTTCCAGACTTGTACAGGTTAGTGAGAATGAGAACCGCTCCTTACCTTGTGCATGTGGGCTGTTCTTTCTAATATATTTTACTGTACAGAGTGGGAACTTAGCTTTTTTTGATGAATTGATAGTCGTCTCCATCAGGGCTCAGCCAACCTTCTCTGTAAGGGGTGAGGTAGTGAATCTGTTGGAGTTGGCAGGCCATGTGTCTCAAGCACACCTACTCAGATCAGCTGTACTAACCCAATAGCAGCTACAGGCGATACATGAACCACTGGTGGTGTTCTAATAAATCGTTCTTGACAAACACAGGCAATGGATGCTTATAGTTTGCTGACACAGCTGATGGTCTAGACTGATGGGGGAATTCTAGGGAGCCGAGAGAAGTTTACATGATTTACTCCCATCATTTTTTTTTCAAAGTGCTTTTAAATTTCTTGTGATATATGAGATATAAAGATTGGACTTTACAGCTCTTTAATTCTCTGTTATGTCTCAATGATGTCTTATAAAATGCTGTTTTTGTAATTCACTACTAATCGCAATCTTGAACAAACAGAGTCATTCTTTTAAAATATATAACCATTTTAGGAGTTGCTCCACACAAAAGATTATTAAAACAAATTTTAAAATTTATTGACAGCCTGAGTTTGGAATGGGAAAAATGCTATTTAGCAGCCTAATACAGTTGTTGATGGTTTGAAAAGATTTCCTGACTAGGAGGCAGTTTTTATCAGTCAACCACTGACCAAAGTTTAAGGAAAAAGCTTAAAAGAGCAATATACCAGGGATCTCACCAACTGTCCAATAGGTCAGTCTCTTTAAGCAGCATGTGATAATGCAAAGAGCATGGGCTTTGATCTTATATATGTCTCTGCTTGATTGCTGAGTCTAGAATTTAAGACTGTGTGATCTGGAGCAAGTTGATTCACCTCTCTGAACCCCAATTTTCTACCCTATAATCATATGTATACACCTAGATGTATGCTAGAGGTGTAGCAGAGTATGTGATGTCTGGCACCCATGTGTTTAGTGACGATGAAGGTGATATGACAGATGTGAGGATCTGTGTGTTTTTTTTATTAGTTTCCCAGGTTACTTCACATCTAAGCAGCAGGGTGGGTATAGTCAATTCCAGGACATGTATTTAATGCTAACTGAGTACCCAGCCTTGTTCTACTAAGGGAGGCTCAAAATCTGGAAGAAAGACACTCATGTACTGTAATGTAGGTTCAAATAGAATCAAAGCTTGGCTGGAATGATTTTACAGTTTCTCTCAGAAAGAGGTAACTTTGGGAAACAGAAATATTTACCACATTATAGTGAATAAGAGGAAAATGAATTTGATCTGCACACCTTGGCAAGACATTACCATCTTCTCTGCTCTGAGAAACATAAGAGTGTATGCTTTTTTCCTAGGAAAATAGATCCTGTATTTGAAAATAATACCACTGTTCAGTTAACATTTTGTACTGGTGTTTATATCATTTTTTCAGTTGCTCTGATTCAAATAATAAACTTAGATAAGGAATATACATTTCCTTCAGCTACTCTCCTATAGGTAAAATGAGGACTACAGTATGTCTAATGACTTCATAGGGTTGTTAGAAAGAGCGATTGACAGTAACATCTAAACATGGCAAAAATATGAAATGTGTAGATATATATTATTGTTGTTACCTAAGACAGACAACCATAGACCTTCAGTATTTTCTGCAAAACAAATAAATAAAATGAATTAATATATTTAACTGAAACTGTGTGGAGCATTTTGAGGATATGAGAAGTGATCACCTATCCATGTGTAACCTTTTGGGGTTAACATTTGAAATTGATCTTTTGATAGGGTTTGCCCCCATCAGTGGGATGTGCAGTAAGTACCGGAGCTGTACCATCAATGAAGACACAGGACTCGGCCTGGCTTTCACCATTGCTCATGAGTCAGGGCACAAGTGAGTGGCTCCTTGATTCACCACATTATATGGAGACTGGCCAAGTGACCACCGGCATTCCCCTAGTGATTATTACTGACCTACGTGGAATAACTGGGGTAAATCTTGTGTAAAGCTTATAACAGTTCCTGACTACACAAAGGACTCAGCAAAGGTTATTTGACTTTGTAGCTTATGTTGTGTGCACAAATGGACTGCAAGTTTTTTAGGTCTTTTAGGTATTTATCTTCATTCATGTTTTGTTTCAATGAAGGTACACTTTGTTCATTATTTATACTAAGGAAAGGATTATAGAGATGTGTAAATTCTCAGGATGTAATAACATAATGATTTTAAAAATGTTTCACATCCTGGACATCTTTTCAGCTGGTGACATTGTGTGTGATTAATATTCTTTTTGAATGCTAGTCAATCTTTTGTGAAAATAGAGTAAGAAATAAGAAATGGCGCTGGGCGTGGTGGCACACACTTGTAATCCCCTCACTTGGGAGGTGGAGACAGAAGGATTGTGCAGGTTCGAAGCCAGCCTTGTTGGCTTATGAGACTCTGTTTACAAATAAAAATATAAAATAGGTCTGGGAGTGTATCCCAGAGGTAAAGGGTTTCCAAGAACCCCAGTACCACCAAAAAGATAAAATAAAATAAGAAATGGGAAAGCAAAGAGTCATGAGATGAATTAATTTTATGAAGCATATAAATCAGTATGGAGATGGTGCTGCAGAGAATTATTTGAACAGGAGTAGCCACATTGGAATAAAAATGCTGGTTCGAAAAATGACTCTTTCAAAGAACAGTGCTCTTAGAATATACCTATTAAGGAGTATTTGTGTTTGTGTGTGTGTACGTGTATATGTGTGTTTGCATGCATGTACACATGTGTGCATATTTCATTTAACATCTTACATATTTTCAGAGACTTTTGTCATTTTTGACTTAAAAGCAAGCATCATCTATTCAACAACTCTACTTTATAGCTTGATATTTTGGAGCTGATTCGTCTTAATGTACTAAGTTTATTATCTTCAGGAAATATTTTGTAGTTTATTTTTCATTAACTTTTTCTAGTCAGTACACTGCAATTGTCTCAATTAACATCCTCACTGCTATAATCCAAGACAGCTGACCACACAACTCAGAGGAAGGAATATTTATTTCCTTGCAGTTTTTGAAGATTTAAGTCAGTCCTTGTCAGGCCGGGTCTACAGATTCCAGGGCTTGGCAGTAGGAAGGAGAGAGAGAGAGAGAGAGAGAGAGAGAGAAGAGAAGAGAAGAGAAGAGAAGAGAAGAGAAGAGAAGAGAAGAGAAGAGAAGAGAAGAGAAGAGGAGAGGAGAGGAGAGGAGAGGAGAGGAGAGGAGAGGAGAGGAGAGGGAGAGAGGAGGGAGGGAGGGAGGGAGGGAGGGAGGGAGGGAGGGAGAGAGAGAGAGAGAGAGAGAGAGAGAGAGAGAGAAAGAACACCCACAAGAGGAGAGGAGAGGAGAGGAGAGGAGAGGAGAGGAGAGGAGAGGAGAGGAGAGGAGAGGAGAGAGAGAGGGAGAGGGAGAGAGGGAGAGAGAGGGAGAGAGGGAGAGAGGGAGAGAGGGAGAGAGAGGGAGGGAGAGAGAGAACGAGAACACCCACAATTCTGCTCTCACGTTGTGGAGGCCAGAAGCAAAAGGAGGAGAGAACCATATATAGTCCCCAATGTCACACCTGCAGTGAACCCTCCTTAGCAACTGTGCCCCCTCTTCCAACATTGCTACCTTTTGTTTCTATGAGGGCTGGGTGGACATTCTAAATATAACCCATTTTAGTGGGGTTCCCAGTGATACAATCCTATGTGCACACAACAGTTAGTTCCCTTCTGCATACCTCCCCTTTCCCTTCCCTCCCTCCCCCAGACCCTTTCTACTACTCTACTTGATTATCTTCAGGAAATTTGAACCTTGGCCATGATTATTCTCCATCAGCTTCCTGGCATTTTATTTATATAGACACATGACTACTTTGTCAGTGAGATATGAATGAGCCAATTTCATTGAGAACAGAGGTGCAAAAATGCCCATTAAGCACAAGACTCCTTTGTACAGAGCAGGAAATACAATATCGGTGTGTGCCAAGCACAGATATAAATTTGTTTCACCAGCATGAAGTCCACACTAGCAGGTCTCATTTTTCTTAATGCTGGCTGTTGAAAAATGTAATCATTCTTGTTTATAAGCTAACACTACCCAGAAGCAAACCCAATATTCTAGATAAGGAGAAACAAATATATTCTTCAGGTAGGATGGGAAAAAGAAGACAAAAATAAGAGAAGTAAAATTTATACATATGTGAAACAGATATTCTCTGAAAATTTTATATGACTTTTGGCATGTGCTAAAGCTAATATGGTTCTAAGATGCTGTTAAGTAAGTTAATTAGAAAATTGGAACAATTTTAAAGTTAAAAATTTAATTCAATTCAGTGTGTGTGTGTGTGTGTGTGTGTGTATGTGTGTGTGTCTGTCTGTCTGCACACGCATGCATGTTTTCATAAAGTTTCAATTAGGTGCTAGTTAAGCACTCTCATCTCTTTAATAATGGCTTCAACTCTCCACACCTCGTCTCTGTTTCTGGGATTCTCACTCTTTATAGGTCTCATTTTATTTTCGACTTTCCTAAATCTATGTAGAAAGAATGTTTGTTAAAAAAAATCTCCTTAGCTTCCTGGCTAGGTACAAAGAAGAACTGAACTGGGTAAAACTGAAGATATATGTTGCAATTAATACATATTGTGAATGGTCACCTGCAAATACCTGGGGAATTCAGTGATAGTATCTCGGCATACAGCCACCCTTCTATCACTTTCTTATAAATTGGAAGAAATGTTGGAAAAGTGGCTAGTTAATTGATGCATAGAACACCACAAAATCACATATCTGTGGTTATATTTATTTGGTACTGACTAGTTTCCTAGATGTCATACCTGACTTATAATAATGTGTTCTTAAAGAGAAAGGTTTTACTAATTGAAATAATGAGATTAAAAACAGTATAAGCTAATGGTGACATTCATATCCATATCCCTAACCTTTCTTAAAATGTCACAAAAGGATTTTCATGCACAAAAGTTTTTACACTTAATCAAAACTTTGTTTTAGTATTAATTAGTTTTTGCTAAAGCAGTTTAGGAGTTGTGAGTTATCAAAGTGATTTTATATAACTGTATCCCCTTTGAATTTCTTTTGTACACAAAGCTAGCCGCAGGCCATTTCAAACAAAATAACCAATCAATAAAATGTCTTATTAAAATAATCCTATGCACACGTATGAAAATATCAATGTCAATCTTAGTGTAGTAAATACTAAAAAATACTATAAACTTTTAGAAGAAAATCTGGGTCATAAAACCTCACAACATTGAAATTGGCAGTGATTTCTTGGATATGATTTCAATGGCACAGGAAACAGAAGAATATACAAACTCCCTAAAAAATAAAAAAAAATATTGTATATCCAAAGACAATGTAAACAGAGTTAAAAGTTACTAATAGAATTGGATAAAATATTTCCAAATGCTATATCTGAAGGTATATTAATATTCTAACTAGAAATCCTAAAAATTAACAACAATAAAGGCAAACAATACAATTTAGAGATAGGTAAAAGACTAACATAAATAATGAATCTCCACAGATAACCAATCTTAGTTGTCTGTTGGATGGAAACTCTTGTTTCTCTGGTTCTGGTGAGTGTTACCTATTTCTTCTTTGTAGTTAATCTCTTTGAGTATTTTCTCTAAGTTTAAATACTAAAAATACTAAGTTTAAAAATACTAAGTTAAAAAATACTAAGTTTAGTAAAACTATGTATTAGTTGGTAAGGCTTCTTTCCTTACCGACTAATGCATAGGCTTAAGAAAGCTCTGTCTTACAATGTATGTGCCATATGTGCATATATACAATAATAGAATCACATTTATTCTACCAGTCACAAAAACAGGGGATCATTTAGATACAATGTGCATGATTCCTAAGGAGTAGGCCTCCTACCATTATTTTCACTTTGTAATGGCTAGAACCTTCTACAGTGAAATAAGACAAATTAAAAGTTTTCTCATGGCCAAGCATGGTGGCACATGCCATTAACACCAGTACTTAGGAGGCTGATACAGCAGGATTGTAGGTTTAAGGTCAGCCTCAGCAACATAACAAAACTCTTGAGCAACCTAGGAAGACCTGGTTTTAAAAAATAAAATAAAAAGAGTTGAGGGTGTAACATAGGGGTAGAATGTTCCTGTGTTTCATCTTCAGTATAAATAAATAAATAAATAAATAAATAAATAAATAGCTAGCTAGCTTGAGGGTTTAGCCTGAGGTACAATGACCCCTACTATCTCCAAAAAGAGTTTTCTCCTATACTACATGTTTTTAAAAGTCTTCTTTATCTTTTCAACAGATGGCTTTCAACCATTAATTTTGATGTTTATTACTATAAAGGAATGAGATTATAATCAGTTTGTGATCTCAGCTGGTAAATTCATCATAAATAGAAAAAAGACGATCACACTGGCCTTACACACGAATAGTTTGTGGACAGCATATAATTACCTCCTCTCTACCCCACCTCCTACTCACTCTGGACTCTCATACCCTAGCTCCATAATCGGTGGTGAGAAAAGAATTTTACTCTTTTAAATTTGAAAGTTGACTATCCGATCACTTGTGTTTAGCCTAGAAATTTTGGCCCAGGTTTTCTAGCCCCTAACAAAACGTGCAGTCGATACACCATTCTTTGGTGCCATGGAACAGAAACAATAAAGTTCTTAGCATTCTTTTAAAGCTTTAGCTAGGATTTTTTTAAGCTATTCATAGTAACTAATTTTCGTCTTGCCTCCAAATGCAATAACTCTGATCCTCACCTGGGTTCGTGCATACTCAAGCATCTTTTTGCTTTCTGGGGTGGGGGGTATAATTTGGAAAACGCATTCACAGGTGGGTGGTCATCTTCATTCTGTTTCAGCTTTGGCATGATTCATGACGGTGAAGGTAATCCCTGCAGGAAGGCTGAGGGCAGCATCATGTCCCCCACACTGACTGGAAACAACGGGGTATTTTCCTGGTCTTCATGCAGCCGACAGTATCTCAAGAAGTTCCTTAGGTAAGGCAGGTGTAAGCGGAGGTGTTGCCTGGGTTTCAAGTGGTGGCAGAAGATTATATTCAGTAGACATGAAACCACATATTTAGTGGAAATATTTCCTGACCTCTCTGTGAACTGGAAGATGAGCAAATTTTCACGATGACAATGTTGATGATGTGTTTCTGTTGTCGCGTTTGAAAAAACAGATCGAAGGTCCAATGCTGTGCTAAATGCTCTGTATATACTGTGTCATTTAGTCTTAGCAGAGCTGTCACTGCTCTCTTTGAAGTGGAGGAAACCGAGTCCGAGGAGGTTAACTGTTTTGCTCAGGTGCTGCAGCTGGTGTGGGGCACCTGGAAGACTCACACTTGGTCTATTCTAACTCTCAGGACTGGACTCATAACCCCATCTTTCTCTTCTCTCTCTGACGTCTACAGGCTGCAAGATGGAATGCCCTCTTAACTGTGACTAAGTCTTTTAATCTAATCAGTGTGTCTTAAAAGGTATAACAATGCTTTAGTGATGTATATGTTCTTTAACGAGTATATCATTTTCTTTTTTGTTAATTTACATCTGTTGGCACTTCATAATGATGTACCACAATGAAGTTTGGAGTGACAGGGACACACAGTCACACAGTACTTGGAGCATTTCCCCCAGTCCCCAACCCAGTCCCTCCCCTTCCCTATACATGGTATTGAGACTGACACTGATATTTTCATACGTGTGCATAGGATTATTTTAATAAGACATTGTATTGATTGGTTATTTTGTTTGACATGGCCTGCGGCTAGCTTTGTGTACAAAAGAAATTCAAAGGGGATACAGTTATATAAAATCACTTTGATAACTCAGAACTCCTAAACTGCTTTAGCAAAAGCAGAAGTGATGAAGGTAGTGTTATTTCATTTTTAAACATTTCCCAAATATATATATATGTCAATCCATCTCTCTATGTTGACCCACATTATCACCTAGGTTCTAATCTTGTCTTCCTTTGACCAAACGTTAGTGATATTTCTTTGGGAATGGTTGATTTTGATATTTTTCCCTGCACACATATATATTATGCATATGTGTACAGAATTAGCAAAATACCTAGACAAGGCAGATTAAATTTAAGGACATGTAACCAAACAATGCCCAAAGGACAGTACAAAATTGATAGACATTTTGCTAACAATGATCTGTGTAGCATAGATTTTCTTGTTTTAAACTTATGATTTGGGGCCTGACATTATCTTTTATAACTCAAGGGAGAATGGAGTCTAAATGTTGTAAATCACAATCAGCTTGATGTAGATTGAATTTTCATCACCAATAGTTATACTATTAATAAATACATCATTAATAGTTATAGTTACCTTGGGATAATAGTAATAAAAACAGCAGCTCATTTTTATTATTGTGCTTTGCTAAGCACATTACATTTTCTTATTTAATCTTATGGGAATTATCATCATTAAAAAGGGGGTATGAGAATTATACAACTTGCCTTGGATGCATGGTTGGTAGGATCCTCATTCTTTCTTATTCTAAAATTGCTTGTGAATACCCGTGCTAGCTCTCAGAGATGCCACAGTTTAATTATTTAAGTACAGATAATTAGCTTTCTAAGGTAATGAGCTGTTCAAGACTGATTTTATTCTCAACATGTTCCAGTCAAATAGACCTCAGGGAACTTTTTCCACTTTACACTCAATGTATCCTACCTTCCAGTTTTTTCAATTACCGTATCTATTTTTGTTTGTAAAGGGTATTTGAGATAAAGTACATCTTTAACCTCTGCTTCATCATCTATAAAAAGCATAGCATGATTTAAAATTCTAAGCAGGGCATAGTGGCACACACCTATAATCCAGTACTTGGGAGGCTGACACGGGAGGATCACAGGTTCAAAACCAGCATAGTCATGTAGTGAGACTCTCAGCGGCCTAGCAAGACCTTGTTTCAGAAAAATGAAAAATGTAAAAATGGGTGGTATAGCTTAGAGACAAAAGGCCTCTGGGTTTCATCCCCAGTACAAAAAAAATAAATAAATAAACCATATAATGTCTCTTTCTGGTTTGTTGTATACCTCTAGTGCTTAGCCTCAAACTTGCCACCGAGTAGCCACTCAATTAAAATTGGCTGAATATTGTTGAAAAAGACTGTCCAAGGACTGGAGAATATTATGTTTAGTGAGATTAGCCAATCACATAAAGTTAAAAGTCAGGTGTTCTCTCTCATACACAGAAGCTAGGGAGAAACCGGAGAATAGGAGGAAATATAGACAAAGAAAGGGCAGTCTTAGTGAAGGAGGGGACCGATTGAGGGAGATGGGACGGAGGAGGAAGACTTGAAGAGAGGAACACCTCAGTGGACATGCTGTACATAAACTTATCAAGGCCAATCGCTGTGCTGAGCTTGGGAAGATGAGGAGGGAGAGAGAGTGGGGTGGGGACTGGGGGAGGGCTCAAAGAGCGCTGTGTGCATGTGTGCCTCCATAACCCTGGACTGCATCAACGGGTATGATTACAGTACACCAATAAAAGGAACAAAAAAGACTGGTCAATGGAATTTTTTACATATGTTTAATTTTCCCATCTCCTTTCTAATCCCAAAACATATCAACTGGATGGCGGGAACCTCCAGAACCCCATTAAAACCCTTCACGACTGTTCTGTCCCATCAGGCAAGATTTACTCTTTGGAATGAGTGCACATTTGAAGGTCAAACACATACCTGTAATGTTAACCACGCCGTATCTTTCTTTGCATGGATGCGTTTTGAGGGCTATTGTTTTCAAGAAAGAGATCACGCATCAACACAGCTACTAATGAAGATGTGCTTTCACTGCAGCACACCCCAGGCTGGATGTCTGGTGGATGAGCCCAAGCAGACGGGACAGTATAAATATCCGGACAAGCTACCGGGACAGATTTATGATGCGGACACGCAGTGCAAGTGGCAGTTTGGAGCAAAAGCCAAGCTGTGCAGCCTTGGTTTTGCAAAGGTATGTTGCTGCTTGTGATTTCACACTTACATTAAGATTCTGCAGCGTGTCCGCGCACCTACCGAAAAGATAAACATTTGGCTTGCTGGGGCCAAAGGTGATTGTCTGGGTTATCTCTAAAATGGCAGTTGTTTGGCATAATAATTAAGTGGCAGTTTTACTGTCAATGAATTTTCCAGGCTGATCCCCCATAGCCCATGCCTGGTCTACATTTCCACTTGACTGTATTCTTGGAAGAAAATGCCTCCTCTTTAAGTGAAGAATGTAATCCCTAGCAGGAAATCTGCGGATATCTTTTACCTACTTCTGGTCATTGTTTTTGATCTCCTCATGCTCATATTTGCTTTTTAAATGTAATACACTTAAACTCACCTCCTCCCCAAAAGGCATCCTATACCTTTTATCGTATAGGAAAACTGTGATTGGCAGCCAACTTTTTTATATATAAAAATTTAAGTTATTTCTTGAATTCGCTTAGTAAGGTTTTTGTGCTGAATGTTTCAATCAAGATGGCATTGAGGGGAAATAAATAAATTAAATAAATAAATAAATAAATAAATGCAAGCAAGCTGTGGGCATAACTTGAAGGTAGAATGATCTTGGGTTCAATCCCCAGTATGAAAAATATCACAAGTTTGATATGGAACTATATTATTTTACTGAGATTTCAATGTATAACTCTTAAGGAATCCAGGTCCACAATTTTTGACATATCCTCTATAGTACAGATGCTTTGGCAAATGCCGATGTGTGATATGAAAAATTATCAAATTCGTAGCCATTGATCTTGTTGGAAAAGTTTGTCTCCTAACTCTGCTTCTTGCCAGCTTTGCTCCTTGCATTGTGAAGGATTCATTGGTTGGCTCAACCATCAATCAAGTTTGTATTATGTACTTACTGTGCGACAGGGGCGGGATTGGTAATGGGTCTGACTTTCCTTAGAAATACAAAGGAAGTTCCTCAAATTGCTCTCATTTCTTCAGGACCCTACATTCAGCACACATTTGTGAGAGTCCTGCTCTGTGTCAAACAGTGTGCAGAGGGCTTAAGCAGCCATCCTTAAATTATAGATTATTTTCTGGACCCACAACCATATTTTTAAAAGACAGTAGCTGGGTCCGAGGATCTTCCCTGGAAAGCGAAACCAAGAGAAATGGAAATTCAGAACTAGAAAATAGACGATGGACTGATGAGCGAGACAAAGGTAGTAATGTCTAGAGTGGTGGGGAGACCATCTTAAGAGAGGGAGACGATGGAACAGGGCCACGAGGGAAAATGGGGAGCAGAGGGCTGGTGGGTGGACTTTGAATGTGCAGTTTTTCCCCATGACCTATTTTTGAGGTCATTCCTAATCTTCTTTTGACCTGAACCATGGTCATACCTCTGAAGGTCACAAAGAGTGCCTCCCAGGCTCTGACCAAGAAGGTTTTGCAGTTCAATGAAATCCCCAATTCAATATGCTTAATATAGGGAGTGAAGACCAGCTTCAGCAACATAAGGTTACACTGTCATCCCTTGACATTGTTTCAGTCCTTTCTCTTCCTGCCCTTGTCCTTTGGGCTAGCTGTTCTTTCTTTCTCCTCTCTCTCCTGTATCTATCTCTCTATCTATCTATCTTCCTTTCTTCTTTCTTTTCCTCCCCTCCCCCTCCCCCTCCTCCCCCTTCTCCTCCTCCTCCTTCTTCTCTCTCTCTTTCTCTCTCTCTCTCACTCCCACTCTCCTCTCTCTCATCTCTCTCCCCTCTAACATATTCCTCCTCCTCCTCCTCCTCCTCCTCCTCCTCCTCTTCTTCTTCTTCTTCTTCTTCTTCTTCTTCTTCTTCTTCTTCTTCCTCCTCCTCCTCCTCCTCCTCCTCCTCCTCCTCTTCTCTCTCCCTCCCACTCTCCTCTAACTTTTCTCTCCTCCTCCTCCTCCTCCTCCTCCTCCTCCTCCTTCTTCTTCTTCTTCTTCTTCTTCTTCTTCTTTCTTCTTTCTTCTTTCTTCTTTCTTCTTTCTTCTTTCTTCTTTCTTCTTTCTTCTTTCTTCTCTCTCTCTCTCTCTCTCTCTCTCTCTCTCTCTCTCTCTCCAAAAGGTAGGCTGCATGGAGGTTATAAGTACAAAATTCTCATCTGGGCTCAGTGGTACATATTTATTATACCAGCACCTTGGGAGGCTGGAGCAAGAGGATCTCACATGTTCAAGGCCAACATGGGCAACTTAGTGAGACCCTGTTTCAAAATAGATAAAAGTTTAAAAGGGCTGGGAATATAGTTCAGTGGTTAAGTGTACTAAATCATTGGGGACCACAAAAGGACAACACAACCAACAAAACCCCTAATTCTTTTTTTGTTGTGTGGTACTGGGGTTCCTGGAAACCCTTCTACCTCCGGGCTACACTTCCATACTTATTTTATATTTTATTTGGAAACAGGGTCTCTTAAGCCAGAAAGGCTGACTTCGAACCTGCGTGATCCTCCTGTCTCTGCCTCCCAAGCGCGGGGATTACAAGTGTTCCCCACCACGCCCAGCTAAAACCCCTAATTCTTAAAGTGTTCTCTCCAATCAGTGGAAGGTATAGTGCATCAGCATCACCTGCAATGTGTTAGAAATGCAAATACTCAGCTGGGCGTGGTGGCGCACACTTGTAATCCCAGCATTCAGGTGGCTGAGACTGGAGGATCACGGTTCGCGGGCAGCCTCAGCTACTTAGTGAGACCCTCTGCAACTTAATGAGACCCTGTTTCAAAATAAAAGAATAAAAAATAAGGCCAAGGGGTATAGATCGGAGGTCAAATGCCCCTGGATTCCATCCCCAAACCCGCCAAAAAAAAAAAAAAAAGAAATGCAAATGCTCAAGCCCGGCATGATGGCACACACCTGTAATACCAGTACCTTGGAGGCTGAGACAAGAGGATCACAGATTTGAGGACAGCCTCAGCAATGTAGCAGGACTTTCAACAACCTCGTGAGCCCCTGTTTAAAAAACAAAAAAATAAAAATAAAAATGAGTAGGGCTGGGTTGTAACTCAGAAGTATAATGCCTCTGAGTTCCATCCTCAGTTACACAAAAATGAAAAGGAGAGAAAGAAAAATAAATATGAGTGCTCATGTCCCACCCCAGGCTTATGGTATTAAAAAAAGACTTCAGGTGTTAGAAAACTTACCTGTTTTTAAAGAGGCTTTAGATGATTCTGATGAGAATCATCCAGTTAGGACATCTTCAGTGTTACATGCATAAGAGCACGTGCAACACACACACACACACACACACACACACACACACACACACCCCTTCTCGCTTGGGGAATTAGATAGACCTGGGTGTAGGACTGTCTTAAACCACTTGCTAGAAGCTTGGGCCAATGTGCTTCCAACACACGATATACATTAATGTGTTGATACCCTTGGAATATGAGCCACTGTCCACAATTTCCAGATTAAGATAAATAAATGTTTTGGTCATGGCACTAAATAACCATAATGTCCATATCTGCAAGGACAATAAGATAATAGCTGTTCCCTGGCAGTTCTGTGGAGTTTCATCTTTTGGTACAACTGCATCACTCAGCAAACAACAAGGGTCGTTTTCTCTTGTTCTCTTCTTTCTGTCTTGAGTGTCGTCCTCACCATTATACTGACTCCTCTCTCACAACAACTGCCTTGTCAAAGGGTCTGAGCTTATTTTTTTTTATCACTTCTCTTCAATTCTGTTCCTCTCTCAGCTTCAACTTTTCTCTGTCTTTGGCACATCACACTTGACCTTTTTTCCTTCCCAAAGTATTTGTATTTGTTAGTGCTTCGTCGTGATAACAAAATACTGGAGGTAGGCTGCTTATAAAGCAAAAGAGGTTTTTAGCTCCCAGTGTTTGATGTTGGTGGGCATGGCACCAGCATCAGCTCAGATCTGGCAAGAGAGGCTTCGCTGTGATGCATCATGGCAGATACTAATGGCAGAACATGTGTTGTGTATGTGTGTGGGGGGACAAGCAGGTACACTGACACACATCCAGGTAGAGGTGGATCTTCTGTTAGCCCTTCATCTCAGGGAGCATTCCCCTTTTCTCAAGAACTAGTTGGGTTCCCAGGAAAAATATCTTCGTCTCTTTTAATTAAGACCAATCCCAGTGGGTCTTTAGATAAATTACTACTATCAGTCTCTACATTTTAAATGGCCCATTTCCTAGCCACATCCCACTGAAGACCAAGCTCCCAACACACAGTTCTTTGAAATATACGCAAGAATTGGTTAATGAAATATACCCAAACCATACCAGTATTTACAAAATTGGGTCATCGGTCTGGTTAATGGGCTGATCTAAGGAAAGTCAACCTCCATGAAAATCGTGAAGGACATTCATTCATTTAGTACACACTAAGAGATGCTTCCTAGCTTAGTGCGTGAATTGATGCCATGGACTGGACACTCCAAGCTCTTGGGCAAGATATTCCAATCAATGCTTCCATTGTCGGTTATTGTCCTAAGTTAGGAATGAGCAGCTGAATAAATGGATTATCTTTTAGTTGAGTCTGTGGCTCGGTAGCCAGCATGGTTACTGTCCTATAGCAGGGCCTCGATCATGTTTACTTATAGGCCCACTGAGAAAGCTTAAAGTGACTAGAAATTGCAGAGAAAGTATTTTAATTCTAACCAATCTTTTGCTGGCCCTTCATCTCAGAGAGCGTTCCCCTTTGGAAGATAGTAGGATGTATATGTATTTCTTCTTCCAAGAACTTGGCAGTGGGATTAAAGAATGAATAAGAAATAGAGACTTCCTAATATCTAATCACACCCCCTTTGTAATATACCAAATTTATTATATCATACTTCAACTTCTATTAATCCTCCCCACATACTTGTGTCCCAGCGATATTGATGTTCTTGTATGAGCTCCAAGAATTTCTTGTCTCATGTGTACAGGTCTTTGTCGATATATCTCACCATCCCGGAAGGCTACAGGGCCATCTCTGTGACAAACACCTAATCATTTTATAGTGTTGTTACAGACTCAAGAGTTACCTCCTTTTTTCTTACCCTTAAGGAGATTTAAAGTTCTTTTCCCAGGTGTCCATCTCTCCCTCATGTGTCAGTATCATGAACTTGTGATTCTACACTGTAATAGTACAAGTCATCTCTTGCCCCATTCCTTCACTGCCTAGCATGTGTCTGCCATAATAGCAGATAGTCAGGAATTAATTATTGGATTTGCAGTGGTGGCTGGAGCTTTGCATTTTCTTTGGCACTCTGAGAGTAGAAAAATTTACTCTATCTCCTTCTTGCTTAAGGAAGCAGGAGTGATTTATCTGATTAAGAGGGTATCTAGGCATGCCCACCAGAGGACCTTCTTCAGTCAGCATTCTCTGTATTTGTGTTGTTTTTCGGCTACAGGATGTACCTCTAGGTGGCATACGTCTGATGGAGACTTATGGCCATTACCTCTGCCTCCAGATGGGAAGAAGTTAGCTTAATGTAGCAGAGATGTTAGAAGACCTATTTGGCCACAGATCTCAGCCACATTTTCTGGTTTATCCATGTTATTATTTTAATCTATTTGTCTGGCTTCAGTGTCTTATTTATCTACTGGAAAAGCAAGAAGGGCACTGTTGATTATTCCTCTTGAATTTAACAGTAAGAAAATTGCCATTAAGCCAGGCATGGTGGTGACACCTATAATCTCAGTAGTTGGGAAGCTAAGACAGGAGGAGCAAAGCTGTCCTGTTCAAGGATAGCCTCAGCAATATAGTGCAAATCTCAGCAACCTAGAAAGACCTTGTTTCAAAATAACAAAGGCTAGAGGTATAACTCAGAAGTAGAAAGAAAAGGAAAAAAAGAGGAGAGGAGAGAAGAGAAAGAGGAGAAAGAAAAAGAAAAAGTAGAGAAAAACATTGACATTAAATTATCCATGTAAGATCAAGCAGAAAGTGTCAGTAGACAAGAAAACAAAAAGCCCAGGTTTTAGATTTAAAATTGTGGTGAAATCTCACTCATTTATTTTGAATGAACTCTTAGAAAATAGAGGAGTGGCCATTCCTTTGTATAAAAATAGCTATATATTTTCAGTCCCGTGTCAGACAACACATATATTTGGATTTTGTGCCTATATCCAGATAAAGATATAAAAATAAATATTTTGCTTATTTTGACACAGTAGTAAATACCAGAACTAGAATTACATCTAAATAGCACATATTCTTGACCATACTATACTGCCATCACATATTCTGGAAAATGTACCATTGGTACCAATGCCAATTCCATAATCATAAAAAAGAGGAGGAAGAAGAAATAAAAATAAGGTAGAATAAGGAAGGAGAATGAGGAGGAGGAGGAGGAGGAGGAGAAGAAGAGGAGGAGGAGGAAGAGAACAAAACACTTAAATGGTACATCACAAAAAGATCAATAGATAACAAGTACATGAAATAGTGCTCAGTGTCCGTTTGTCAAAAATACACAGGAAAAATCATAGTATAATAGTGTTCAGTATCAGAAATACACAGAATAAATCACAGAGCCCCCTCTACACCACTGGCAACATCAAAATGCCCTCAGCAACGTGGAGCACCTGGAGCTCTTGTTTATTACTGATAAGAGTGCAAAAAGCAGCAAATTATTTTGAAAGAAAGATTTGCTGGAGCTTTGTTTTCATGCAGAGGATCAAATATATTTTTAGCTTCTGATCCAGCTGATCCACTTCAAGGTATTTACTTGATATAAATAAAACTATGCTCACAAAAAGACTGGTCCAAGGAAGATCGTAACCACTGCTTGATCTGTTAAACCTAAAGACTAGACACAATTGGAATATCCTTTGAAAGGATAAATGAATTTGAGTATATTTGTACCATGAAACTCTATTCATCATTGAAAACACAAACTACTGCTATATACAAAAGCATGGATGAGTGAAAAATATATTGAGAAAAATACTATAAATATGAGCAATGATACCATTGGGTGTAATTCCATTCATGTGATATTTATTCCATTCACGTGCAGACACAAGTCAAGATTCTCGGAGGGGAACTTTTGGGGTGATGTGAAGGTTCTGTCTTGATTATGGTGGTGCCTGCAGTGGTACATATATTTTGTCAAGACTCCTAGAACCATATGCTTAAAGTGGGTGCACATTACTGTAGTAAATTATACCTTCGTAAACTTGGTTTTAAAAAAATGATACCAGTGATAATTTTTGTTGACGGTTCCTTTTTAATTGTTACCTGTTCCTTTTTGATTATTGCTTAGCCTAAATGCTCGAGCAATGAGGTTAAACATAAAGTGGGTCTAAATCCAGACCAACTGGGGACTTACCTGCCAAAGGCGGTCGAGGAATTCGCCTAACTCCTCATGAGTCTCAGCTTTCCCATGAGCACAGTGAGGAAAACAACTTGACCTTCTCCCCAGGGTTGCCGTGAGGATGCAGAAAAATAATTTAGGGGAAATTCTTAGCAGCGCCACCTGATTTCTAAGCACATTTTGTCAAGTTTTTTTTTCACTTTTTATATATTTATATTGGTGCATTGTAATTATACATCATGATAAGAGTCAGAGTGATAGAAACAGACAAGCTCACAGCAGCTGCTGTATTTCCCTGTGGATCCCACCATGGTCCCTCTCCTTCCCTATGCATATTAATTAAATTGATGTTGATAACCTCATATATGGGCAGAGCATCATTTGAATTATTTTCTTCATTGTCCTTCCCCCCCTCTCCAAACCCCCTTGCACTATTCTACTGATACTGCTCCTCATTTATCTGAAATCCCTTTTGTTTCCCAAGTTTTCTTCAGCTTACACCTATGAGAAAAAAACATACAGCCCTTCACTCTCTGTGACTGGCCAGTCTCACTTAGCGTAATATTTTCTAGTTCCATCCATTTTCCTTCAATGACATAATACCTTCAGTGGATGACTGATCTTAAAGATTACTGAGTTTTTATATAAGTGGGGATGATTCTTAATTAGAAAGTGAATGATTTTCATTCATGTTTTGATCGACTGAGGGACACTAAAGTCTGCCTTTTACCAGGTACCATTCTAGGTTCTTGGTTTGCATCAGAGAAAAAGTAAACTTCCGTACCCACGTAGAAGTGAAATTGTAACTGGAAGGACAGTGGACACTGGGCACTATAACTGGGTAAATGATGTAATGAAGAAAATCAAAGATGTTAAATAATTTTGGAGTAAGACAAGAAAACTTGGGAGGCTAATTGGGCGATGGCTGATTAAATTTTTTATGGTAGCCTGGCATGGTGGTACATGTCTGTAATCTCAGTACTTGAGAGGCTGAGACAGAAGAATCGTGGGTCAAAAGCCAGCCTCAGTAACTTAGCAAGGCTCTCAGCAACTTAACGAGACCCTGTTTCCAAATTAAAAATAAAGATCTGGGGGTGTAGCTTGAAGGTAGAATGCCACTGGTTTCATTCCCAGTAATTCACACACACACACACACACACACACACACACACACACACACACACATACATTTTTTAAATAATGTGGTTATAGGAAATAAAATTCAGGCAAGACTCGAGGAAGGTAAGGTAGTTTTAGGTATTCAGATAGTCAGGGAAGTAGGGCCAGCAGGGAAAAGGGCGGAGCTTGGAACAAATTGGAGGCTGTTTGCAGAAAAACTTGTAGCCAGTGTGAATAGAGCAGAGTGAACAAGAGAGGAACCAGTAGGAAACCAATTCAGGGAGATAAAGGGGACCCAGTGACTTTTGGCTTGGTGGCGGAATAATGAGGATTTTGTAATTCTCCAAGTGAAGAAGGAAGGCATCGTGTGGTTTTGAGCAGAAAAGTGCCTGGAGCCGTTGGACCTGATGTGGAAGATGTCTTCAGTTTGGCACTATTCCACAGAACTTTCTTTAGTGATGGGAATCTTCTCTGTCATCCAATATGGTAGCCACTCGCCATATCTGACTGTTCATAAAAACATAAAATGTCCCTTCTCTTTCTGTGCTTGGCTGATCTCACAAAAAAAAGGGACATATATTTTCTCTAATATTCTCAAGCTAGGGAGTATTAGGGGTACCAGAGCGACTCCAGATAATAGAGGGGAAACTTCGGCAAAGCCAGAAAGGAAGAGTAGGGGAGGAAGAAGGCTGAGGTTAGTTAATGGAAAAGCTACCTGTGATTATGTATATACATGTAAATATAATATTTTTAACCTGGACACTCAGTATTGGGAGGGAGGGGAAGGGGGGAGGCACCAAGTACTGTGTGAATGTATGCCATCGTCAACAGGATCCACATCATGATGTGAGACTAGAGTGCACCAATAAAAAATAAATAAAATCTAAAAACAAAAAATAAAATGTGAGACCGAGGAGGCGATTTTGTAATTAATTTTTAGAAATCTAAGTTCCCTTTTAACAAGTCACAGAGATCTCTGTGCTGCCATATTAGACAGCGCCTTATTGAGAATAAACTGGGAAGGGATGGGGAAGGCTGCGCTTGTGACTAGGGTGTGTAAGCTAGCCGCCCGTAATGTGTGTCAGGTGGCCTGGATCAGGGTGGCAGCGATGGAAGTGGTAATAATTGTTATGTCCCTGTTCCAAATGTAGGTAGATTTTGAAGGTAAATCTAATCAAATTCTGTGACCCAGTGGTGGACTTCCTGGATTGAATGTGAGAGAAAGAATCAAAAGATGTTTCAGGATTTGGGGCCTGAACAGAGGAATGGATAGGGATGCCGTGAAGTGGGATAAGGAAGGCTGAACATGAAACAGGTTTGGGGACCTGACAAGAAATTTTGTTTTGGGTGTGTGAAGCTAGAGATGTGTTGTACAGTTTGGTGTGCGGAAGCCGTTTTCATTTCCAGTACCTTCAGGTTTTACTGGAAGGGGCATGCGTCCTGAAGAAGACACCAGAGACTACAATCCACAAGAGATAGGGTAGAGTGCAGGCAGCATGGAGACTCTTTCCTTAAGAATGTGACCTCCTAACCGGGCATGGTGGCGCACACTTGTAATCCCAGCATTCGGGAGGCTGAGACCGGAGGATCAAGTTTCGCGGACAGCCTCAGTTACCTAGTGCTCAGCTACTTAGGCCCTCTGCAACTCAGTGAGACCCAGTTTCAAAATAAAGAATAAAAAATAGGGCAGGGGTGTAGCTCAGAGGTCAAATGCCTCTGGATTCCATCCCCAGACATGCAAAAATAATAAATAAAAAATTTAAAAAATTAGCTGGGCGTGGTGGCGCACGCTTATAATCCCCGTGCTTGGGAGGCAGAGACAGGAGGATCGTGCTGGTTTGGAGCCAGCCTCGCTGGCTTAAGAGATCCTGTTTCCACATAAAAAAGTAAAAAAATAGGTCTGGGAGTGTAGCCCGTGGGAGTGTATCCCAGAGGTAGAAGGGCTTCCAGGAACCCCAGTACCACCAAAAAAAAAAAAAAAAAGAAAAGAAAAGAAAAGACTCAAAAAGGCTGGGAATGCATCTTGGAGGTACAATGACCCTGGGTTCCATCCCCAGTACCACACACACAAAAAAATGTTGCCTTCTTCAAAAAAGTCCTCTCTTTCAAGCAACATGAGACCTTGGGGTCTCTGTGGTTATTTCTTTTCCTCTTAAAGTATGACTTAAGTTCAGGTAATTATAGATAAGGAAAAGTTAGTTGAATATGCTAGACAAAAGGAAAAGGGGGGGAAACCAGCAAAAAAAAAAAATGCAAATCTCTCTTTCTGTTTACTTTGAAAGGGAGCTTTCTCAGGGGGTGTCCATGGTCGCCAGAGCATGTAGTTGGCTATAATTACGTTTGACTTCTGCTCTTTGCCACAGAAGAAATAACATGTTCGTACAGCCTGTCTTATTTCACTCCGGCATCTCCGAGCTTTTCTGTTTTTTTTTCCTGGTCCTCTCTAGCTGCCCCTCGCCTCAGCCCTGTGGCTTGGCACTGGCGCTGGCTTCTTGGGCTCCTTTTCTTCTGTCTGCCCCGGGGTCACCGTGGTGGCTGCCACATAGGCTGTGGGTGTGGGTTCTGGCTTTTTCCTGGCTGTAAGAAGGAAAATAATTTAATTTCAAAAGCCTTTCTAAGTGTGGCTGTAATTGTTTCAATGATTGGCGCTTCTCACTCTTCCAGTTGGATGGAGACTGCCGGATTTTCTACACTTGCTGGATCCCCTTAACCCCAGAGTGACCTGTCATAGAAACACACGGAGATAGTAATTACCCTCATGGGGACCTTGTAGAATGTTCCCTCATACTTCCTACTCATATCGGTTTTTAGTTCACGTAAACATAAATATTTTGTCTTATGAGCTTTTTTAAATTTGGATATATTATTGGTGCAGATGTCTACACCTGCTGGGGGGGTAATATTTCCTTTCTTTTAATTGTATATTCTTTATTGGCAGATTGTAATTACACATCACACAGGTTCAGAGTGACAGGAACATACACACACGCTATCCATTGTGTGTTTTATAAGCTGTGACATGAATATCTTTCCGTTGGAGGAAAGAATTTTATGGTCTACAAGACCAGAATCATTGCGTGTTTCTCTTCTTTCCCTAGGTTTTCTTTCCCTAGTCTTGTAGAATACTATTTTTGTGCGTGAACTATTACTGAGCATTTTCTTGCTATATTTCCTAGTTGGGAAATTTTATATTAAATGGAGGGCTTCGGGAATTGGGCATCTGTTTAAATGACTTTTAGAATATACAATAAGTAACCACAGAAATTATTTTGTTTTCTTTCTGGTTGTTAATATTTTACTCCTAGTGTGTGTGTTTACATTTATACCTTAGCAAATAGAATGTGGCAAATTGAAATTCTTTTGGTATCCCATGATGTTTTGTGACATTCCATGTTTTGTGACATTCCATTCATGATATAATTTTTCTATCTCCAAGCCCTACTACCAGCCCTTCTTAATTTTTTTTTAATTTGTGAAAAAGGATCTTGCTGAGTTGCTGCAGACCCCACTATGTTGTTGAGGCTCACCTCCAACCCGAAATCCTCTCTGTCTCAGCTTCCCAATTACTGGAATTACAGGTGTGCTTCACCATACCTGGCACATACTATAACTGTTTGAGCTAAAAGTCTCTTGTTTTTTTCTCTTTGTTTTATGGGTAGGAAATCAAGGTCTGGGGCAGTTAAGAACTTTTAAAAATATCTATTTCTGGCAAATCCAGGTCCAGAGTTATAGACTCTAAAAACCTGAAACCCAGAGAAATTTCTAGAATCCTGAACCCGGTCCCTGGAATCAGCCTGCCTTCAGTTCTGCATACCACCTGCCAGCGCTGACGTGACAGCTTTGAGAGTATCAATAAAGTGCTGTCTCTTCAGCTAAATGACTTTAGACGAGCGGTCAGGTTGATGTCCACCAGTCAACTGGCTCAACCACTGACCCTAGTAGTAGCAGCCATTGTTGTTATCTTTCTTTGGCATGGTAGTGCCTTTTCAAGAACTTAGCATGGCTAAGCACAACTTTAGGAGTGTGTCATTGTAGAGGAGACATTTGAACAGGCTAACATCTAGGTGTCGGCTGGGGTTGGTGCTTGGGGAACCCACATGAGAGAAGCCATTTAATTTCCCTTTTCAGGACCTAAAAGCCACCTACGTTCCTCGGCTTGTGGCCCCTTCCTCCATCTTCAGAGCGAGCTACATCCTCCTGAGTTTTCTCCAATTCTCGTTTCCCAGGCTCTCTTCTGTTCCCTCTTCCCCATTTAAAAACTCACAATTCTATTGAATCTGTCCCGAACATTTAAAATAGTTATGTCTTGATCAAGGCTGTTTGATTAGCAGCCTCAATTCTACCTGCCACTCTTAATTCCCCTTTGCTATGGAAACTCACATCTTCACAAATCCCAAGGAAGAGAATTTAAACATCCTTGGGGGCCACTTCCTCCTTACTACAATATAGCATAATAATTAAAATTATTTCATGAGCTTAGTTTGAGAAATAAATCATCAAATGAATGAAAATTACAATAAAGGTATAAATAAAATAATGATGGTGGTGATGTTGATGGTGATGATGATGGTGATGATGACGATGGTGGTGGTGGTGATGATGATGATGGTGGTGATGATGATGGTGATGGTGATGATGATGGAGATGATGGTGATGATGATGATGATGATAATGACGATGATGATGACGATGGTGGTGGTGGTGATGATGATGGTGGTGATGATGATGGTAATGATGATGATTGTGATGGTAATAATGATGGTGATGATGATAATGGTGGTGATGATGATGATGGTGGTGGTGGTGATGATGGTGATGATGATGGTGGTGATGATGATGGTGGTGATGATGATGCTGATGGTGATGATGATGGAGATGGTGATGGTGATGATGATGGAGATGATGATGGTGATGATGATGATGACGATGATGACGATGATGGTGGTGGTGGTGATGATGGTGGTGATGATGGTGATGGTGATGATGATGGAGATGATGATGGTGATGAAGATGTTGGTGATGGTGATGGTGATGATGGTGATGATGATGATGATGATGATGATGGTGATGAAGATGGCGATGGTGGTGGTGATGATGATGGTGGTGGTGGTGATGAGGATGTTGATGATGATGATGGTTATGATGGCAATGAGGATGTTGATGATGGTGATGATGATGATAGCAGCCAATGTATCTGGGATCTGTGTGTATCAAGCAGATGAGTCACTATGTATATATGATGTCATTTATCCTCGAGAGCAGCTCTAGAGAGTTGAGTTCTAATTTATCACCTTTTACTGTGAAAACAGAGGAAAAGGCAGTATGAAGGAATTTAAAAACATGTCTGTAAGGCATACATCCTGGAATTTCAGGAGGAGGGTCTGAATCAGGTTTTCTTTCTTTTCTTTTCTTTATTTTTTGGTGTGGTTCTGGGGATTGAACTCAAGAGATTCTATGTCCAAGCTATACCCCAAGACCTATTTTATTTTTTTGTATTTGGAAACAGGATCTCAGGATGCTGCTGAGGCTATTTTTGAACCTGTGATCCCTCCTCCTGTCTCAGCTTTCTAAGTGCTGGGATTATAGGAGTGTGCCTTCATGCCTGGCTAGATTTCCTTTATTCATGTCTTGGTCTATTATTATTAAACATAAATGAAGGAGATAATTCAAATAATGCTATGTCCATATATGAAGGCAATACTTCTAGTCTCACTAATATGTTTGGGGGTCAGGGGGATGGAATGGGATCTGGAAGGAAACACACCAAGAACTTTTTTTTTAATTGATATTTGAATCACTTCAAACTTCAGTATGATGTATAATTACAATGCATCAATAAAAGCAGAAAAATCAAAAAATCAAAAATAACCAAAAAAGCCTAAACTCTTAGGTTCAAGCCATGCATTCGCCAAGTTACATATTGCTACTGCCCAGTCCTGACTAAACATGCATGAAGGTATGCATGCCATAGAAATTTCTTGCTTCTCAAATGCTAGAGTATATTACCTTGCTCCCAACAACTCCTCTTGTTTGTTCTCAGCCACTTCAAAGTTTTAATATTGTGGAGGTAGGTGTGGTGGGGCATATCCATAACATAGTACTTCAGAGGCTGAGACAGGAGGATTGCAGATTCAAGGCCAGCTTCAGAAACTTAGTGTGGCTCTCTACAACTTAGTGAGACCCTGTTTCAAAATAAAAACAATAAGAGAAGGCTGGAAGTGTAACTCAGAGGTAGAACATCCCTGGCTTCAATCCCCAGTACCACATATACCTCAAAAATCAACTTAAAAAAATAATATCGTGTACAACAGATTTGGATCCTCTCATTTTTCTTGCATTGTTGCCCTTACTGGTCCCTTCTCTCCTTCCAGGACATTTGCAAATCACTTTGGTGCCATCGCGTGGGCCACAGGTGTGAGACCAAGTTTATGCCTGCAGCCGAAGGGACCATGTGTGGCTTCAGCATGGTAAACTGCACATTTGTTAGCTTTTAGACCCGCAAATCTGATGATGCAGAGACCCAAACTGTTTGTCCCGTGACCTTGGCATGGAGTGCTTTGGGTTGCATGTATTTTCTGCCTTCTCTTTTATCAGCATTATTTGGCAGTGATTATAAAACTGAATGAAAATACAACCTCATGAGTTCAGGTGTTGAAGCAGAGGGCTCTTTGGCTTTTGTCTTTGTGTTTGCCTTTTATTTTCTGTTGTTAGATGGAAGCATGGATTTAAATATCTCTATTTCAATGAGATAGTGAGTTTCACTGCATACCATTTTCTCTGTAAGGTTGATATCATATGTAAAAGCCTCAGGGAACAGACATTCCCATTGGTAGCAAAGAAATGATTCCCCAGGCCAAGATCCCTACAGCTCATTTGGCCATGCAGGAGCAGCTGTTGTGTTGCCTACATATGCACAGATGCCCATCACTCACAGTGACATGGGACACTAAGAGCCACGCTGGTACCATAGGGCCTCTTTGCTAGTGAACATCTTCTACCTCAACAGCTGTCTACTTTGAGGAAGATTATGGCAGAGCTCTATATTGGAAATGAAACATTCTTATTAATTTCTATTTCCCCCCTTCCTTAGTAGTCTCTGAAGGGATAGGTATGCATGTGTTAGTCAGCTTTTGCCACTGTGACAAAAAAAACCTGGTAAAATCAACTTAGAGGAGAAAAGATTTGGAGGGCTTGTGGCTTCAGAGGTTTCAGTCCATGGCTGGCTGGCTTCATACTGGGGGGCTTGAGGTGAGGCAGAACACTGTGCCTGAAGGATGTGATGGAGCAGAGCTACTAAGACCTAGTAGGAGAGGGAGAGGGAGGAAAGGAGGAGGAGGAGCAGGGGAGGAGGAGGAAGAAGAAGAAGAAAGGAAGAAGAGGAAGAGGAGGAGAAGAAGGAGGAAGAGGAAGATAAGATAAAGATGAAGGAAAAAGGATGAGGAGAAGGAGATGGAGAAGAAAAAAGAGAAGGAGAAGAAGGAAGAACCTGAGTTCAGTTCCTAGTACTCCCCAAAATTATATCATTAATGGAATGTCACATCATGGAACACCAAAATAATTCCACTTTGACCAGAGACCTTGAGACTCCTTGAAGAGGGCATAGGTCCAACAGTGTAACATATAGGCACAGGTTAAAAAAAAACTTTCTCAGTAAGACTCCAAGGGCACAAGAAACTGAAAGATAAATACTTGAGATTGCATTAAACTAAAGAGCTTCTGTACAGCAAAGGAAACTATCAGTAACCTCAACCGAGAGCCTACAGGATGGGAGAAAATTTTTGCCACCTACTCCACTGATAGAGGACTAATATCTAGAATATATGGAGAAATTCAGCTCTAAGAAATTCAGCTCTAGGAAAATAAATAACCCAATAATAATGGGCAAGTGAATTAAGTAGACACTTAACAAAGGAAGAAATTCAAATGGCCAATAAATGCATGAAAAAATGCTCAACATTATTAGCAATCAGAGAGATACAAATCAAAACTACCCTGAGATTTCACCTAACTCCAAGTAGAATGGCAATCATTCAAAACACAAACAACAACATTTAATGGCAAGAATGTAAAGGAGCAGGAATTCTAATACATTGTTGGTGGGATTGCAAATTAGTGCAACCACTTTGGAAAACAGTATAGAGGATCTTCAGAAGAATGGGAATGAACTTACCATGTGATCTAAAAATACCACTTCTGGGTATCTACCCAAAAGAGTGTAAACCAAAGTACCAAACTAATGCATGCATATCTATTTTCATAGCTGCACAATTCACCATAGCCAAACTATGGAACCAGCCAAGATGTCCATCAACAGATGAATGGATTACAAAACTGTGGGATATGTACACAATGGAATTTTAGTCAGCCATAAAAAGAAGAAAAAAAATATATCATTCACAGGGAAATGGATGGAACTGGAGAACATTATGTTAAGTGAGATTAGCCAGTCACAAAAAATAAGAAATCGGATGCTCTCCCTAATATGCAGAATCTAGGGAGAAAATGGGTCTTAGAAGGAACTCTAGACAAAGAAGAAGAAACCATAGATGAGCAAAAAAGGTGAACTGAGGGGCATGAGAGGGGAAGAGGGAAATTTCCCTAATGTACATGTTGCACAGTAACAAACATATCAAAGTCAATCACTAAGCCAAACATGAGGAGGACAGAGTGAGGAGGGGATGGGGCTGGAATTGGGTAAGGGCTAATTGGGTGATGTGTGCATGTATGCCTCCACCATCTTGTATCCCATTAAGATGTATGACTACAAAGCAGCAATGAAAAAATTAAAAATAAATCAGGTATTTTACCCTTAGGAGACCCCAAGAAGGATTCTTATGAAAAATGTTAGCTACGTGTGGTGGCACATGCCTATGCTCCCAGCATTTGGGAGGCTGAGACAGGAGGATCACAGGTTTGAGGACAGTCTCAGAAAGTAGTGAAACTCTCATCAACCTACTGAGACCCTGTTTCAAAATAAAAATAAAATAGGGCCGAGGGTATAGAATAGAAGTAGAATGCCTCTCAGTTCAATCTCCAATATCACATACCAAAAAATAAGTTAATAGAAATAGTATAGCTGTGTATAAATTGATTGAATAGAGGTAAATATAAATATTGTTCAAGTTACTTTTATTTCTGAAAACTCAAGAGTTTAGAATTTGTAAGTTGAGGATGAAAGGACTTTCTTTTTATAAGACCACAGCATCATTAAACATGGAAAGGTATGTATAAGAAAGTCGCTACAAATAAGAATAATAAGTGATATATATCAATGTATAAGGCTTATTACCTAAATAAGTCAAGGATCTAAGTTCCATGGGGACTAAGATAAATTTGGATTAGACTTTAGTGAACAGAAAAAGAAATGTTAGGCCAGAAGTTATAAAATAAGTGTTATAATCCCAGTACCACCTCCACCATTACTTTATACCTCAGGTAATACATAATACACTGGGAGAAACCCTCCCATGCTCAGCAGAAAGCATCCTGATAAGTGCCTTCCAAAATCACTCCAGTGTAATAATTACTGCATGAGTGGTGTGTGTGTGTGTGTGTGTGTGTGTGTGTGTGTGTGTGTGTGTGTATTGTCCTTTACTGCTTCCTTCACCAAAGGATGCAGATGGCTATTAAGAAGACTAAACTTCCAGTTCCATTATGCTAAATGAGATTAGTCAGTCACAAAAAATAAGAAATCAGATGCTTTCCCTAATATGCGAGAGCTTGAGAGAAATGGGTCATAGGAGGAACTCTAGATGAAAAAGGAAATCCTATAGAGGAGCAAACAAGACAACCTAAAGGAGGAGAAAGGAGGGGGGAGGAAGGAAAATCTATAAAACACACAATGTACTTAAACATTATGAAGTCAACCACTAAGCCAAGCAAGGGAAGGACGGACTGGGAGGGAATGGGGTGGGAATTGGGTAGGGGTTAAATCAGCGATGTGTACATGTATGTACACACAGGTTTTTTACCCCAATATGATGTATGAATATAATGCACCAATAAAAAATTTTTAAAAAAAGAAGACTAAACTTTATGAGGACCAAGACCAGGACTTAGTCTTATATTACGTGGAATGTCTGGTGCAGTGTAGACAGGGCTTTCTTTGTGATCAGAACCCAACAAAATCCGCCTCACCTTCCTTCTCCAATCCTCCGTCCTTCAGGGATGACTGGTACAGAAACACCCAGCAAATGTGTGAGAATATGAAAGCCATATACTTTTGTCCCAAAATACAAGGAAAGATAAAGTGGCCTATGCTTTCTATGAAAAGAAATCGGTGCAAGTCATGGCTGTTCACTTTGATATTAGAAGTGGAGCCAGAATTATAGGTGTAAATGGATAAAATTGCGTATGTCTATGTTTAATGTTAACATTACATATATAGGATTTTATACACGCACGTGCATATTTGCACATCTGGGTCAATCCCCACATTTTTCTACTTTCTACTGTGATTGAAAAACCAAAGAGAAGCAGTTTATCAGCAGCCGAATCTGATACTAAGATGGACATCGACATAATGAGTCCAATTAATTGAACAATTGAAACACATAAAAATACTTTTAAAAAATATTAGAGCCAGGTATGGTGGTCTATGCTTATAATCCCAGTACACAGGAGGCTTAGTTAGGAGTTTCACAGGTTTGAGGCCAGCCTTAGCAATTTAGCAAGGCATTCAGCAATTTATTAATTTCTGTTTCACAATTAAATAAAGAGGGCTGAAGGTGTAGCTCAGAGTTATAGCATTTAATGGTTAAATCCAAGAAAGGAGACAAGAAGAAAGGAATGAAGGAGAAAAGAAAATAAATTAAAAATACATCAATCAGTATGGTGCTTGAGAGGTTTAAACAACAACAACAAAAATTACCCGGACGTGGTGACACATACTTGTAATCCCAGTTCTTGGAGACTGAGGCAAGAAGAGCATAAGTTCAAGGCCATCCAGACCCTGTTTCAAAATAAAAATAAAATATGGCTGGGGATGTAGCTTAGAGGTAGAATGCCCCTCTATCCGGTCCCCAGAGACACCAAAAAAAAAAAAAAAAAAAAAAAAAAAGTCATGCTTAGGAGTTTGGGTAGCTTTGCGACTCTGAGCAAGTTGTTTAGTATTTCTTTGCTAAATTTCTCTCAGATACAAGTTCCTAAGAATACTTACCAAGAATTATACGAAAGCTGGGCACGGTGGCGCACACTTGTAATCCCAGCATTCGGGAGGCTGAGACAGGAGGATTGTGTTTCTCAGACGGCTTCAGCTACTTCAGCTTTGCGAGTCAGTGAGACCCTGTTTCAAAATAAAGAATAAAAACTAGGGCTGGGGGTATATCTTGGAGGTAGAATGCCCCTGGGTTCCATCCCCACTACCACAAAAAAAATGAATATATGAGGTTGCAGGTGTCAGGTTCTTTCTCCCCACCAGTTTTCGGACATGGAAGCAACGTTGTCCACAGCAGCTGCAAATGCTGCTGCTACTGTTGTTGTTTGGCTTTTGCTTTATCTCAGCTACTGAGCCTGGTCCAGCAAAGACCCTGTGATTTCTGGTGGGAAAGATGAGCACCTAAGGTCACATGAGCGACTGCTCTCCTCCCAAAGTTCTCCACAGTGTTACGGGATTCCACGCAAGCTCTGAAGTGATGATCCAGGGAGTAGAAAAATTAAAAACAGGACAATGAATCAGTGCATGGCCAAACGCTGGAAACAAGAAGCAAAAATCTGAGTGTAGACAAAGTGCACTAGCAACCCAAGCCACACGATAAACAGCCGTGAAGCCAAATGAATCAGTGGAGAAAGTGAAGGTTTAAAAGTCAGCCTCTCCATAATTCTATAACTGAACCCTCCTACTCAACAAAACTGGGCAAGGTTCAAGCCCAGCCTTTTGGATGTAATTGTAGAGGCTTTAGGGAAATTGTGCAGCCATGCTCAGCCCTGCAGGGCTAGGTCAAATGCACCACAGTAGGGAGGATAAATAGTACTTACAGAGTCTACTGCATCCCCAAAGGTCAGAGGTGATCGACAGTGGCTAGAATCAGTTACAGAGGTAGCTGAAATGGGAAGTTAGCACAGAAAATAGCACTTAACCTGCCTTGTGCAGGTAAGGGGTATTTAAATGAAAGACCCAAGACTAGTATATTTCAAATATTCAAAAAGAGTCAGGAGGACTTCCGGGAAGATGGCGACCGAGAAAAGCGGGGCTTAAGAGCCCCGCTAACAACAAATCTCCATTACCACAAAATCAGCGCCTTTCAAAGCCAGAAAACAACATCACCAGAGAAACAAACAAACAAAAAAAATCACCAGGCTCCAGAGAGAAAGCGGACTGAGAACAGAGCCACAGAGGAGATCCTCACGCCCGAGGACGCGGCTTCACGCCCAAGGACGCGGCAGCAGTGCCATACTGCCGGTGGCACCGGCGAATTCATGGGACGGCCACAGCAAGCCGAGGGGAGCCGCTGCAGAACAGCCAGGTGGGATTTCTCGGCGCACAGGGCATCTAAAGCTCCCAGTGGCTGAGCTCAGCACACGCTGCAGGGATTCAGAGTGGAAATCAAAACCAAGAAAAAAAAAAAACGCCAGCCCCATAGCCGAGGGCGTAGCAGCGGCGCCATATTGCCACCGGCGGCAACAGCACCGAATTCACCGAATTCAGTACAGCTACATCTGCGTACTCAAGAACAGTGAGTCAAATTGTGGGCCACAGCGGAGAAATCCCAGTACTGTACTCACTGGGACTTGACCCAGTGGGAGAGGGGCGGTGGCAGTGATATCACACCATAGGAGAACGTGCAACCTGGCACCCCCCATAGTCTAAAGCAGCCTCTATCGACTCTCTGGGTCGGAGACTCTGTGATACAACCCAGTAAAGGAGTAGTGGGGTCTGAGATACTACTGACTCGAGATCCAGAGCACCTTAAGTGAAGTCATAGTGACCCAAGGGAAGAACCCAGAGAAGGCACAAACTTCCGAAATCATGGGAAAGAGGAATAATACTGGAGCAATGAATGCTCACAACCCCACAACATCAGAACCCGATAAAACAGAAAATTAGAGATTTCTAGAAGATCAAATCAGGAAAATAACTAGAAATAATAGAGGTGCTTCGAAAAGAACTCAGAGAGAGCCAAAAAGAGATAAAGGATGCAATTAATGAAGTAACGGCCTCAATTCAAAGCACAAACAACCAATTAGAACACATGGAGAACAGAATCTCACTCTTAGAAGATGATCATTCCAAAACTGAACGCATAGTTTCTAATCTAGGAAAAAATATCCGACAGCAGGAATCTGATATTGAAGAAATATGGGCCCATTTTAAGAGAGCTAACCTAAGAATAATTGGAATAGAGGAGGGAAAAGAAAGTGAAACCAAAGGGATCAACAATCTCTTCAAGGAAGTAATAGCAGAAAATTTTCCAGACATAGAGCAAGAGGTCGATACGCAGGTCCAGGAAACGTATAGAACTCCCTTTAGACAGGATCGGAGAAGAGGATCCCCACGCCACATAATTGTCAAAATGACCAATGTGGAAGCCAAGCAGAGAATCTTAAATGCAACAAAAACAAAGGGCCAAGTGACATTCAGAGGCAAACCAATTAGAATCACTCCAGACTTCGCAAACCAAGTCATGAGAGCCAGAAGGGCTTGGAGTAACATATTCCCAATTTTGAAAGAAAACAACTTCCAGCCAAAAATTTCCTACCCAGCAAAACTTTCTATCAAATTAGATGGAGAAATAAGAAGCTTCCATGACAAACAGAAACTGAAGGAATTTATGTCTTCAAAACCAGCACTAGAGAAAATACTCAAAGAGATTAACTACAAAGAAGAAATAGGTAACACACACCAGAACCAGAGAAACAAGATTTTCCATCCAACAGACAACTAAGATTGGTTATCTGTGGAAATTCATTATTTATGTTAGTCTTTTACCTATCTTTAAAGGGTATTGTTTGCCTTTATTGTTGTTAATTTTTAGGATTTCTAGTTGGAATATTAATATACCTTCAGATATAGCAATTGGAAATATTTTATCCCATTCTATTAGTAACTGTTAACTCTGTTTACATTGTCTTTGGATATACAATATGTTTTTTATTTTTTGGGGAGTTTGTATACTCTTCTGTTGCCTGTGCCATTGAAATCATAACCAAGAAATCACTGCCAATTTCAATGTTGTGAGGTTTTATGACCCAGATTTTCTCCTAAAAGTTTATAGTCTTAAGATTTATATTTAGGTCTTTTATCTATTTTGAGTTAATATTTGTATATGGGATTAAGTAAGGGTCCAATTTTATTCTTTTCCATGTAATTATTATTTTTCAACAATATTTAGTTAAAAGATTATTATTCCCACCACCAAATGTTCGTGGAAACCTTGCCAAAAATAACTTGACAATATAGGGAAGAATTTAGCTCTAGGCTTTTAATTAACTCCAATGGTTTACATATCTGCCTTTAGAATAGTACTACACTGTTTCAGTTATTGTAGCTTTATATGGTTTGAAATCAGAAAATATACATCTTCTAGCTTTGTTCTTTTTCAAGATCGTTGTTGGTACCTAGAGTCCATATTCCATATTAGGATAGATTTTTTTTCTGAAAAATAAATATATAAATATATGATAGTTTCACCTAAAAAATAGAAAAAATAGATTCTCTGGTAAGAAAGAAAGCAAAAAGAAATATTGAAATGTTATCTTTAAGTCATCAAAAGCTTGGTATCAGACAAATGAAACTGTTATGTGAGATTATCATTTTTAATTTTTGATAAATTGCTATAATACTAGATGTCAATCACTAAGCCAAGCATGGGAGGGAGGGATAGGGAGAGAATGGGGTGGGGATCGGGTGGGGGCTGACTGGGCAATGTGTGCATGTATGTCTACAAAAGTATGTATCCCACTATGATGTATGAATACAGTGCACCAATTAAAAATAAAAAAATTTTAAAAAAAAGAGTCAGGAGGGCAGGGTGGTGTGTGCCTGTAATCCCAGTACTTGAGAGGCTCAGACAGGAGGATCACAGATCTGAGGTCACCCTGAGCATCTTAATTAGGAAGAAGGAGGAGGAGGAGGAGGAGGAGGAGGAGGAGGAGGAGGAGGAGGAGGAGGAGGAGGAGAGGAAGAAGAGGGAGAAGGAGAAGAGGAGGAGGAGGAGAGAAGGAAGAAGAGGGAGAAGAAGAGGAGGAGGAGGAGGAGGAGGAGGAGAGGAGGAGGAAGAAGAGGAGGAGGTGGAGGTGGTCAAAATGACTAGAGGGAGAAACCTCTTGTACAGATAAAGGACAATGAATATGATCTGAAAAAATGTGGTTTGTTCAGACTGGAAGTTACTCAGTTTTATAAAAGTGCCCTATGGTCATGGTTTGAATACTCTCTATATAAGTTGGACATGGTGGCCATGCTTGTAATCCCAGTGCTTTGGAGGCTCAGACAGGAGGATCTGGGCTCACAGACAGCCTCAGTTACTTAGTGAGGCCCTCTGTAATTTAGTGAGACCTTATTTCCAAATAAAGAATAAAAATAGGGATGGAGCATAGCTTGGAGACTGAATGTCCCTGTGTTCCATTCCCAGTACCTCAAATCATCGTCTATATCATTTATTCTTTTTAATATGTATGCAATATAGTTTATGTACAATTATATCTGTTATAAGATAATTATCTAAAAAGATCACTCCCATGCTAACATCTTAGGAACCCTTTCTCCTCCTCGAGCAAATGCTCCAAATCTTTTTTTTTTTTTGGGGGGGGGTCTGGGGATGGAACCCAGAAGCATTTGACCTCCAAGCTACACCCCCTGCCCAATTTTTTATTCTTTATTTTGAAACAGGGGTCTCACTGAGTTGCAGAGGGCCTCACTAAGTAGCTGAGGCTGTCTGCGAACCTGCACAATCCTCCTGTCTCAGCCTCCCAAGTACTGGGATTACAAGTGTGCGCCCCCACACCCTGCTTCCAAATCTCTCTTTAAGCAGCATAGTTCCTAAGTGGCGGGGAGGGAGGCTTGTTCTTCTTTCTGACTCCCTTGGCGATGGGGCAGGATCTTAGCTGCAGGGTCCACACCTTGGACAGCTCCCAGAGCACCTGCTTCTCAGCCCAGGCTGTTTGGAAAGGCCACTTCTCTCTGGGTGGCAGCCTTTCAAGGTGGGGTGCTCAGTGTTGGTAAAGCACAATAAGAAAGGCTCCACCAGAGTGAAGCGCACCTGCCTTTTGGCAGCAGACCCGTTTTTTCCCCCGCTTCTGTACCGGTATCTGACCCTCCTCCCCCGGTGCTTTCCCAGATGGTCTCTGACAAGAACCGTGTCCCACATTCTTTCCGCAGTGGTGTCGACAAGGCCAGTGTGTAAAGCTGGGGGAGCTGGGACCCCGGCCCATCCACGGCCAGTGGTCCTCCTGGTCCAAGTGGTCAGAGTGTTCCAGAACTTGTGGTGGAGGCGTCAAGTACCAGGAGAGACACTGCAATAACCCCAAGTAAGGCTCCCGCACGGCATCACGGTCCGGACGGCAGTGACCCGCAGCGGTAACGCGCTGGTCTTCAATGTGGTTTCCTTCCTTCTGGCTAATAGTCCTCCAGGGTTTTAGGGTTCCACGCAGGGGCTGTGTGCACTGGGGGCGTGTGATGGGGAGAACCCATCACTCAGCAGAGAGCCACTCTGCGTGAAGATGTGACCAAGGCCTGCACACAGCCTGTACTTCTTTCTCATCCATCCATCCGCCTTTCTTCCCTCCCTACTCCTTCCTTCCTTTTTCATTCTCTTTTTCTTCTTTTCATTTATTTGCTCTTTTGTTTTTCCCTTGGGAAGTCTAGACAGGAGGATTGCAGGTTCAAGACCAGCCTCAGTTACTTAACGAGACCCTCAGCAATCTAGTGAGACCCTGATTGAAAATAAAAAGGCCTGGGGATGTAGCTCAGAGGTAGAATGTCTCTGAGTAATACACACACACACACACACACACACACACACACACACACACACACGTATACACACACACATTCTGGGAACTGTGTGGGTTTTATTGACCTCATTTCAAGCTCACCAGGAGGACAGAGATGCACAGGGAAGCGGCAGAGACATTATGGACAGGACTGGCCATTGGAGAATGCAGTAGAGTCAGAAGAGTGTGCCGATCTCTTGGAAAATAATGGGTATCATTTCACGACACGCATTGAGCAGTGGCATAAAAAAGGGGCGAAGAGACATAGATTCAGCAGCCTGACACCCGAGGTTCATGACCTGGCCCTGCTGCCGCTCACTGTGTGGCCACAGACAACTGGCTCTCTCTTGTTCTCCAAGTCCTAATTTTTGAAAATAGTGTAATGATAGCACCTCCAACAGCTGAGATAATAGTTGTGAAGTGTTCTTTAAAAATTGGGGGATTGCCTGGTGTGTCATCAGCATTGCATAAAACGTTTGGTAAATTGAGAATCCAAATAATGAAATGAGGGCAGAAGGAAACTATGAAAGAGAAAAATGGTTTTCTATCTGAGTCAGCAATCTGAGCTGGGTTTAAAAAAAAAAGCTACATTTTTTTTTTCAACATATCCAAGCAGTCTGGAGATCCTTTGACCATGATTTCTTAAGTGCTACTTGGGTTATCTTGGGTTAATGTTGGGTTCTTCAACTTTGGCTTAGTGACATGCAGGACTGGAAAATTCTTGTTGCGGGTTTGTCCTGTAATTACGGGACAGCTAATAGCATTTCTCTATCTACCCACTGGATGCCAGGAGATCTCTTCCCATCTCCCCTCCCCCAAGCTGTGACACACAAAAATGTCCCCAGGCCAAATGTCCTGTGTGGAGGGAAATCATTTTTGACCGAGCCTCACTGAGGTCTCAGCAGATCCAATAACTGGACACAGTAGAATGTCGTTTTGTGATGTATTTATGATTTATACCAGATTATTAAATAAAACCCACCCTTCTGGTACTTCGAATCCATCCCGTGTCTTGGAGAGAATTGTTGAAAAGTCCTTATATCACTTTACATTTTTGAAGCATATTTCATGGATCTGGTTTTCATATCTCGCAAAATTTTTACAACCTCGGTATTTTCCCAAGAAAGAACTAGATTACCTAATTTAATAGCTCAGCCGGTAAAGCGCATGAATGACACCCCTGAGACTTAAATTAAAACCTCGCTCCATCGACGGGATGGAGAACTCTCATTAGAATAGGGAATTGCTCATGAAAGTATCATATTGCGATTTCAGAGACGCCTAATAAAAGAATTAATCACTAAAGTATTTCCAACCCGTGCATTTTTTTTTCTCATGTTAAACAAGAATAAAGATAATCAGGACACTGTTTACTTTAACTATGCATGTAGTCACAAATAATACAAGTAAGTGATAGGTCGTCCCAAGACAATTGAATTAATTGTTCTCTCCCCGATCTTAATTTGCTTTGTTGCAATAAAGCTGTTTTTTTTTTTTTTTCTATTTCAAATTACCCATTTCTTGCCTGCTTGAGTTTAAGCATTTGGTTCTATCCACATCACGGGGCCTAACCCTTCTCATTTTCTCATCTGAGAAGCAGTGTGGGCTGTCTGTTTCATCAAATGGTGTTTTCCCCCAATACAGATTTTGTTTCATTAAAAAAAAGAATAATTCCTCCCTGATTTATGGATTTATCACTTTTTTGAGTATTCAAAGAGTTTAAAATTTATCCACTCCTGGAATGGTCATTGCCAAGCACATGTAGCCACCACCTTTATTTATCTCACTTCTAGGTGGGCTTGAACCCAAGGGCATTCTATCTCTGAGCTATACGCCAGCCCTTTATTATTATTATTATTATTATTATTATTATTATTAATTATTATTAATTATTATTATTATTTTGTTTGCTTTTGAAAGAGAGTCTCACTAGGTTGTTGAGAGTCTTCCTCTGTTGCCTAGGCTACTCTTAAACCTGCAGTCCTCCTGTTTCAGCCTCCCAAGTACTAGAATTACATAAATAAAATATAAAAATAAATAAAATAAAAATTCCTGGTGTGTTGGGGCATTTTTAATTTATCAAAACCCTGTTTTCTTTTGTAGCTCAAGACCCTCTCAACATATTTCACCAAACATTTGTTCCCAATCAGGTTAGCAGTGACAGGTGGGTTGAAACCAGTTATTTTCCCAGGGGCAACCAGGAGAGGCAGACCATCAGTCGCCTTGTTAGCATCTACCTGGGCTCCATGCTGTTAAGAGCAGAGTCAGACCAATGTCCCGTAGTCTTAACCCTTTGACATTTTCTTTTTCTAGTTGCCTGTCCGTTGAGTCATCACACTATTAGAAAGCCCAGGGAAAACTATAAAGTCTGTCCATGAAGAATAACAGTGACATGCTAAGATAGTTCAGAACTTTCCACAAACATGAGCCCATGCCAGAAAGAATTATTACTGCCACTCCGATATCACTTAGCAAATGGAGTTTGCATGAGAGCTATTTGTTCAGAACAGTAATTGAATTGAATCTGTGACTCATTTTTCAATCAGTAATTTCAAGGTTGAATTATCAGAATCACTGGGGTACTTTAAAAAAATACACTGATTTCTTTTTTCTTTTTTCTTTTCTTTTTTTTTTTTTGTGGTACCAGGGATTGAACCCAGGGCATTCTACCTCTGAGGTATACCCCAGCTCTATTTCATTCTTTAATTTGAAACAGGATCTCACTAAGTTGCAGAACTTTAAGTTGTGGAGGCTGGCTGCAAACAGGCTATCCTCCTGTCTCAGCCTGTGACGTACTGGGATTACAAGTGTGCACCACCATGCCTGGGACTCTGGATTCTTTTAAAAACATATATCATGCATTCTTATCAAGAGATTCTGGGGCCCAGGAAGCCATATATGTGTGTATACGAATGTATATATGCTATATTTAATGGACCTCCCCATGTGACTGTAATGATGGTCTAACCAACCAGCATTCTAATCTTTTGAGGTCAGGATAAATCATGCAAAAGCAAATACAGGTATACTTTATAATGTAATATATGGACAAAATCGTGTGCTTAGACTTCGGTTTTCTGAGTGTTTATCCTTGTTATTTTTAAGCATAAAGAACTTACCACGTACAGGGATATTGTGGTAGTATTTTCTGTTATTGTGGTAGTATTTTCTGTTACTTTATCGTGTTGAAAGCTACAGAAAAATGTATCTGAATTGGAATATTTGATAGGAAAGCTCAAATTCTTGCCAGTCACTCTATTTGATTACCTCGACCTTATCCCATAATTAAAAAAAATAAAAATATAGGCACATATAAAAACCAGACAGCAGCCAGGCATGGTGGCACATGCCTATAATCTCAAGATTTAGGAGACTGAGACAAGAGCCTAGTAGGTTTCAGATTAGCCTCAGCAACTTAGACCGTCAGCAACTTAGTGAGATAAAAATAAATTCTCTGTTTCAAGATAAAAAGATGTAGTGGTATAACTTGGAGATAGAATGTCCTTGGGGTTAATGCCCAGTGCCATGAGACAACATCAAAAACAACCTAATATTCAACACAGTGCGGGTACTTAAAACACAAGTGTGAAGTGTTTAAAATAGTTATAATTTAGTTAGGCATAGTGTTGCATACCTGAAATCACAGCACTTGAGAAGCTGAGACAGGAGGACCGCAGTGTTGAGGCCAGCCTTAGCAAGAAGCTCGGCACGTAGCAAGATCCTATTTCAAAATAAAAAAGGCTGGAAGTGTAGCTTGAAGGTAGAATGCTCCTGGGTTCAATCCCAGCGACCCCCTTCTCCCCAAATCGTTATAATTTATTTATTTATGCTAATTCTGCTCCGGTTTGTTTTTTACAAATATATCAGTTGTCAAAACTGCCCCCATTTTACAAATGAGGAGGTTAGAACCAATTGTCTAAAGTCAAGAAAGTCGAGCTGAAAAGAGAAAGCATTAAACCCAGGTCTGCCTTGTTGTAAAAGGCCAGCTTCCTAACCATTGCGCTTCCTACTCTTTCTCTGCCTAACTTTCTCTGCCTAACTCAGTTCAGCCCAGGCAGAGCTGACTAGGGAAAGCGTCCTGGGCAGATTCTGCAGATCTGAGGCTGACCTCGGCCCTGTCTCCTCCAGCTGTGAGGCTGGCACTCGTGAGCTTTTTTGAGCTCTAGCAATCTCTGTTCATTTCATCTATAAAACAAAGGGGGAACTAGGTGGATTTAGGGTCTTTACCACGCTACGGCATCTGTGAGTTGAAAAAGTAACGCACTGCAGTTTATTTCACTCTATTACATAGCAATAGTCCAAATGTGGGTAATTTGTCCAATCTCAAAGTCTTAAACTGAGAAATTAAAGTATGCCTTGTAACGATGACCAGGACGAGTGGAACTGTGATAAAGCACTTCAGGGTTTCCTACATGCTTTTGAGATGATGATTTAAGGGATCTTTGGGGATCTGATCTAGCACCAGGGCTGCTGCGTGTTTATGTAGTTGCTGCAAAATGTTTTTAAATAACATAAAAAGAAATCTCTTTCTGGCAGCGCGCCCTTTCCTATTTCTGTTGAGTTCATCTTAGTTCACAGTTACAGGAAGACCTGATAAAATATGCTAAAGCCAATCCAAGGGTGTTTTATCGCATACTCGAGCTTCCTAGGAAGATGAGACATTTTAATCACCTGAATTTGTGAATCTAGAGTCCCCTTCCGTAGTACACATTGGCATTCAATTTTTATACTCAAGGATCCACAGTGGAGATCCAGCCTTTGGAGAAGGCTAGGAAAAGGAGGAGAGATGAAAAGAAGCGATTGCTTTCTGCACAGAGTCAACTAGATAGGTGGTAAGAAGCAATTTTCAGTGTGATTGTGATTTTTCCTTTTTCTCCTTTGTTTTGCTTCCCCTGGTTTTTGCAGGTTGAGTCTGCCAACTAAGACCTTAAAGAGCTCGCTGTTGGATCATAATTACTTATGTTGTAATGGGATTCCCTCCTCTGGAAATCCATTCCCCACTGTGCTTGGCAGGAAAGCAGTCAGCCACCTGCAATGCTTAAAAAGTGATCGCACAGATGCAAACAAGGCCATGTTTTCCCTGGAAGTTTAGAGTCCATTAGAAAGAAACATACAAGAGCCAGACAGTAATCAGAACGTCATCCCCAGGCCTGAGCCAAGAATATGGTCAATGGGACTTTCTTTCCTTTCTCCCCAGTGCCCTGACCTTCTTTGTGGGAGTTCATGGAAATGTGTGGGAAGATAAGAGAGTGTTAGGAGCTGGGCGTGGTGGCGCATGTTTATAATCCCAGCATTTGAGAGGCTGAAACAGGAGGAATACTTTTCCGGATAGCCTTAGCTACTTAGTGGGGCCTTTGCAACCCAATGAGACCCTGTTTCAAAATAAAGATTAAAAAAGCCAGGCATGGGGGCACAGGCTTGTAATCCCTGCGCTTGGGAGGCGGAGACAGGAGGATCCCGCGGGTTCGAAGCCAGACTCAGCTGGCTTAAGAGACCCTGTTTCCAAATAAAAATATATAAAATAGGTCTGGAAGTGTAGCCTGGAGGTAGAAGGGTTTCCAGGCACCCCAGTACCACCAAAAAATAATAATAATAAATAAAAAATAAAGATTGAAAAATAGGGCTGGTGGTGTTACTCGGAGGTAGGATGCCCCTGGGTTCCATCCCCAGTAATGCAAAAATAAATAAAATAAAATAAAATAAAATAAAAAGAGTATTAGGAAATGGGAGAAGAGCTGGAGATGGAGGTGCAGGGTAAAGGAGATACACAGCAGGTCTGTATTTGGAGAGCTTTTGATGCCAACATGTAGGGTGGCATGTATGTAGGCACACGAGCACACATGTATGTTGTTAAGAACATTCAGCTACATACACTTACAGGTTTCCCGGGCACATAAGTCAGTGTGATGAGTGCCAAAAAGAGCTTTTCATCAGCCATTAAGGAAATCGCCAGAATATAGAAAGTGGTTCAGAGGCGGCGAGTAAGTTTGGTTTAACATACCTCTTCCAATGAACCAACAAGCGTGGTAGTGGCTGCCTACAGGTAATGTTGAGGAAGATTTGGAGGCCATGCCAAGTTTCTGCAAAAAAAAAAAAAAAAAAAAAATGGAATCCTTGATTGATTAATAATACCTGCCATGGTGGCAGGAAAGATTACGCAAGTTGTAAGCTATTTATTATGTTCCTCTAGTAAACTATATGTGCTGTGACAATGGGCATCTCCACTGACCCTCCTCATATTCCTGCACGTGACTGATAATGAGGCAGGTGATTTGCTAGCCTTAACGTTGTTGAATTTGATTTTAGGCCTCAGTATGGTGGCAAGTTCTGCCCGGGATCTAACCGTATTTATCAGCTGTGCAACATCAACCCTTGTAATAAAAATAGCCTGGACTTTCGGGCCCAGCAGTGTGCGGAGTACAACAGCAAACCATTCCGAGGATGGTTCTACAAGTGGAAACCCTATCTGAAAGTAGAAGGTAACTCAGTCTCTGTGGCATGCACGGATGTCTCTCTGCGGGTAGTAACATGAATGTACACAAGGGAAGGAATTGCTGCCTGTGTCACAGAGCTTCTGCAGGATTTACCATCCCTTCCCCAGCCTCATTCAGGCTCAGCTTTTATTCTTGTTAACTTCCCCAAATTTTGTTTATTTTCCCGCACTTTTTTGGGGGGGGGTGTTACTGGGGTTCCTGGAAGCCCTTCTACCTCCGGGCTACACTCCTAGACCTACTTTTATATTTTTATTTGGAAACAGGGTCTCTTAAACCAGTGAGACTGCCTATAAACCTGCGCGATCCTCCTGTTTCTGCCTCCCAACCGCAGGGATTACAAGTGTGCACCACCACGCCCAGCTTTCCCCACACTATTTTTTTTTTTTTCACAAGATACCCCTGGTCTCCTCCTACATCTGTGAGTGAAAGAATCTGTGTGTTCGGTTATGTGTCTAAACTTAGCTTTGACATTTCAGCAATTTTGTCTCCCAGAGAGGCTAATTGAAGTGGGTATGAGTTGCCTAGACCCGAACCTTGTGAAACCATATAGAGACTCCTGGCTCAGGAACTGACATGTCAAGTGAATGCAAGCAGGGAAAGACTTAGACTGGAGAACACGAGTGTGTGTGTGTGTGTGTGTGTGTGTGTGTGTGTGTGTGTGCGTGTTCATGCACTTGTGCACACCCCCACAAAAAATACATATTATCTCTAAACTCAGTACTTAGGATAGCTTAAAGTTAGGGCCTGGGTTGTGCTGTCTAACGAGGGATGTGGTATGCTTGACTCTACCCTCTTTTATTCCATTGAGATGAATGACTACAGTGGACCAATAAAACTAAGTAGATACATAAATGAACCAGAAAAAAGTGAATTGATTAATTTGCTTTTGTTTCAGCTATATAAAAAAACCCATATATTTTAGTGTAACATGAGGATTTCATCTGCTTTCTGGTACTGGCTGTCATGAGTCTAGTGGCTTCTCTCCCAGTTTTCTATCAGCTCGATTTGCCCAAAGTCGCCCATGCTTCCCTGAGAAGAGCGCCATGCGGACCCCAGCCACACGTGGGTAGAAAGGCAAGGAGCTCATATTTTAGACAGTTCATAAGTTGCTCCTGTGCGAAAGCTCAAGATGAACCTGGGCGCTCACTTGCCATCAGGGGATTTGGTGTAATTGGTGACATCAGTATAACAAATAGAGCCTCCAAATCAAACGAAGGGAGACCGGCACAGCCTAGCTCAGGACTAGCAGCCTCTGCGGGAGCATTGTCTGGCTTAGGCTCATGAGTGTCCAAAACCACAAACATGAAAGCTCTGACAGCTGTGTCTTAGTAAGAAGTAATAAGGGACTGAGGGACATTTACTTTATAGAAAAAATTCAAAGACATATTGAATAGAAGGGAGTTAGGAATCATTTGAAATTTCTTCAGAGAACACAATTAACTCAAGAGCTGAACTCCTTGCCAAAGAACTCCTTTGCCAGCCTGTCCAAAATAGTCTTTCTCTATTTCATTCTTTGAAACCTTTACGTACCTTAACCTTCATATTTCAGTGCACGAGTTTATTTTTAACATAATGCATGAGTTTATTTTTTAATGTAGTTAATGTTATCTTACTCCCTATGAGAATTTAGGTTCTGCAAAGACTAAGCCTCTGTCTAGCTTCCGGATGCTGATATCTAAGAATAACAGTATATAGTATATATATATATATATATATATATATATATATATATATATACATACACACACACACACATATATGTGTGTGTGTGTGTGTGTGTGTGTGTGTGTGTGTGTGTATATATTTTTTTTTTTTTTCGGTACTGGGGATGGAACCCAGGGGCATTCTACCTCTGAGCGACACCCCCAGCCCTATCTTTTATTCTTTGTTTTGAGTCAGGGTCTCACTGAGTTGCAAAGGCCTCACTAAATAGCTGAGGCTGCCTTCGAACCTGTGCAATCCTCCTGTCTCTGCCTCCCAAATGCTGGGATTACAAGCGTGCGCCACCACGCCCGGCTAGATATTTATTTAATGGCTATAACTTTTCAAACAAATGCATGAGTAAATATTACCTGTCCAAATGGCCATGCATACCCTTTGTGAGCAGTAAGTTCTCCATCATTAGAGGCATTCTACCAGGAACTGAGCTGTTTTCTAGGAAGGATGCTGTCCTGCAGGTTCCAGCAGATGGTTAGATGGAAGATCTGAGTTTGCTTCCAAATCAAAGGCTTAATTTCTTTTGGGCACATACTCCTGTAATTTCACGTTTTCTATCTGCATTTCTTTCTCTAGGATGCTGTTGTCCTGCCCAACACTTTCTCTTAGTTCTTTGCTTTGGTTTCTTGATACTCCTTAATCTGTCCCATATTAGAGCTTTGGTTCAAATATAGTGTTTATGGAGCCAGGCTTGATGGCACATGGCATGCTCGTGATCCTAGTACATGGGAGGCACAAAAAGGACAAAGGCAAGTTCAAGTTCAAAACCAGCCTCAGCAATTTAGCGAGACTCTCTGCAACCGAATGAGACCCTGTTTTATAATAAAAACATTTTTAAAAGGTAGAAGGACTGGGGAGTAGCCGGACATGGTGATGAACGCTTGTGATCCCAGCATTTGGTAGGCTGAGACAGGAGGATCACAGTCCGCAGCCAGCCTCAGCTACTTAGTGAGGCCCTTTACAACGCAGTGAGACCTTGTTTCAAAAAATGAAGACTAAAAAATAGGGCTGAGGGTGTAGCTCAGAGATAGAATGCCCCTGAGTCCTGTCCCCAGTACCACAAATAAACAAACAAACAAACAAACAAATAAATGGCTGGGGGTATACCTCAAGAGGTAGAACACCCCTGAGTTTATTTGCGTGTTCTTTTTTTGTGGTACTGGGGTTCCTGGAAGCCCTTCTACCTCCAGGCTACACTCCCAGACCTATTTTATATTTTTATTTGGAAACAGGGTCTCTTAAGCCAGCGAGGCTGGCTTTGAACCTCCGCGATCCTCCTGTCTCTGCCTCCCAAGCGCGGGGATTACAAGCGTGCGCCACCACGCCCAGCAAACACCCCTGAGTTTAATCCCCAGTACTACACACACACACACACACACACACACACACACACACACACATAGTTATATAGTTTATGAAATCTGTTCTGCTTTAAATAGGTTCAGTAGATAAATTTTGTAACTGGGAAGATGCTTTTTGGTTTCAAAGTTCTTTCGCTTGACTGTATTGCAATTTCCACTCAATAGGGAGCATGCAGTTTTATGCATTCACTCAATGCAGTTTTATGCATTCTCTGTCCAGATGTTTACCGAGCTCTTTCTGTGCAGCAAACACTCCATGATCTGTGTGTGAGATTATGTTGAATAAACCACCACCTGCAGCTCAGGAGCTCACATCCTTGGGGAGGGAGACAGGGAAGTTCAGGGCTTCTGGCCGCTCAATCTTCCTCTTTTTGACATTGACATCAGAGGAGACTGGCCCTGACTAGAGGGTCTGAGACATTCTTTGAAAAAGAATAAAGAGGAGCTTTATTTATAAACGTGGACTGTTTTTGTTCTACAGTCGTGAGCTTTTTTTTCCCCTTTTCTTTTCTCCTTCTGTTTCTAATGGATGGGTTCATAAACTTGCCCAAGAATCTGTGCTGGAAAACCCAAGCTTTCTGGAATTTGTTCATTCTTGGAAATGATGGAGAAGGAAAAGGAAGGGCATATATGTCATCCAAGTTCCCAATCTCGTGTGCAAAACTTAACAGGCATCAAGTCAAGCTGCTATTAAAAGCATAGTTGAGAAACTGTTAATCCACCCACACACATACATAGTTCCACCATCATAATTTAATTCCTTTCACATTTAAGTTTCAACTTTGAGTTTTTATTGAGGGAGTTTATGACTCACGGCTGTTTGCAAACTGTTTACACATTTGTTGTAAGACTGTTGTTAAGGATATCACTCGATGTCGCCTACATTAAGGTCTCATGTGAGAAACATCATTTAGACTTCCTGGCCAAGACAAATTCTTTTCATTTGAGAAATTGGCACAGTGACTCTTTTCTGATAACAAGAACTGTATGTGTGTGTGTGTATATATATATATATTTTTTTTCTTTTGTTCATGGTTCCAGAATCTTCTCCAGGATTTCATGGTTAACCCCTTTCAGCCTTTGGGATTTATTTGCTTTTTTTTTTCATGATATGCTTTATAAACTATATTGACTGGATGATTTTTTTTCCTGAAGTGCCTTCACCTATTCCTCCTTACAGATTGAGTAAATACTCAAAGTAACTCAGTCCTAAATCAAGGTAGTCATACTCTGCCAGACCTGTTTCTTTTCCTTTTTTCTTTAAGTTTTTGTGGCGCTGCAGTTGGAACGTGATAGTCTACCTCTGAGCTACCTGAGTTATACCACCAGCTTTTTTATTATTATTATAAAAAGGGGCCTGGGAGTGTAGCTCAGAGGTAGAAAGCTACTGGGTTCCATCCCCAGTACTGCAAGAAAAAAAAATAATTAAGCTTTATATGGATTGTCAAATGGCCCCCGTTTAGGTGTGAGGGATCAAACTCAGGGCATTGCCTGTGCTCGGTAATCATTCTACCACTGAGCCCATGAGTGTTAAGAGGGATTGTTGTGTGTGTGGGGGGGGGGGGGGCTCGATACTGAACCCAAGCATTCTACCTGTGAGCTACATCCCCAGCCCCATTTTATTTATTTTTTTTGAGACAGGGTCTCACTAAGTTGCTGAGGCTGCCCTCAAACCTGAGATCTTCTTGTCCTCGCCTCGCAAGGAATTCACATTTTTCAAAGCAACATGCCTACATGATTATGGATGCGTACACATGCACGCATACACCGTGCGCGCTGTCTGTTTTGCTCACGATAGCTTGCTGGATCAGTTCACCAGGCTTTTCTGTGCTCATAAAATTCCTCCCGGAGTTTCCTCTTGACCACGGCCTTTCTCCATCTCTTTCCTTCTAGAGGAAGATCGATGCAAACTCTACTGCAAAGCCGAGAACTTTGAATTCTTTTTTGCAATGTCCGGCAAGGTGAAAGACGGAACCCCATGTTCCCCACACAAAAATGATGTTTGCATTGATGGGACTTGCGAGGTGAGGGGCATCGCTGCTTGGGGGTGTCTGGTCATGCTGTGTCTCCCCAGGGTAAACCTGTACTACCAGGACTGTTGTGAGAGCGTCTACGTAGGTGGCAGAGGGAACATGGGCAGAATATTTCACTTGGTTATAAACCCCATTTCTAAGCCCCCCACTTACTTTTTTTTCAGAAGAGGTACTTGGGATTAACCCAGGGGCGTTATGCCTTTCAGCTACATCCCCAAATCATTTTCTTTTGAAACAGAGTCTCCCTTAAGTCGCAGAGGTTCTCACCAAATTATTGAGGCTGACCTTGAACTATAATCCCCCAGTCTCCGCCTCCCACGCACAGGCATTGCAGGTGTACGCCACTACACTGCCTATTTTTATTTATTTTTTTATTTCAAAAAAAAGAGTCTGACTAAGTTGCCGAGTGTCTCGCTAAGTTGTTGAGACTGGCCTTGAACCTGCAATCCTCCTGCCTCGGCCTCCCAAGTACTGGAATTACAGGCATGTGCCACCATGCCAGACTCCCACTGTTTTCTGCATGATCCCTCTCCAATGATTTCAATTTCTCTCTCACTCTGTCCCCCCACATACAGAATTGAGATGATGAAAAATGCTACTTTACACAGTAGATGAAAAACTTAAATAGGAATATAAGCTAGGTGTGGTGGTGCACACCTGTAATCCCTGCGCTGGAGAATCGGAGACAGGAGGATCGCAGGTTCAAATCCAGCCTTGGCAACTTAGCAAGGCTCTCAGCAAATTTGTGAGACCATTTCAAAATAAAAAATAAAATAGGGATGGGTTCTATCTGGAAGGTAGCAACCTAGCAAAACCCTGATTCTAAACAAATAATAATCATCATAAAGGGCTGGGGGTATAGATCTGAGGTCAAATGCTTCTGGGTTTGATCCTTAGGACCAAAAACCAAACAAACGGAAGAACAGAAATTATAATTGAAGGTCACTGAGTACATCACTGCATTATTAGAATCTCACAAAAATTTTGAAATTGTCCTTGCTATTCCCCATTTCCAGTTATTTCTTATTCTTTCTCTTTGGGCACTCACTTTCTCTTTCATTTAAATTTCATCGTGAGCTCTTTGATGCTTCCAGTTGTGCGTGCGTGTGTGTGTGTGTGTGTGTGTGTGAGTGTGTGCGCGCGCGTGTGTGCGCGCGCGCGTGTGTGTGCGTGCGTGTACTGTCCAGCATTCTTATGGTTCCGTCATTGAGCTCGCCTGAAAAATCTCACTCGGCCTTAGAGGGTGACTTTCACAGAGGCAGAGTCTAAGCCTTAGAAAAAACCGCGCGACCTGCTCGGTCATGCCTCTAGTCATGGCAAGGGAGAATGTGGTCCCCAGTCAACCTGAGACGGCACCTTTAACCATCAGCTCTACTGGCCTCCTGGCCGCCAGCGCTCTATACATAGGGAAAACCATGTGCCTCTTCCCCTCTGAGTTATGCTTAGCTACTGGCTTCTCTGTTTTTTATGTTCTCAATTTTTGTTGTTGTTGTCATCGTTTTAGCCAGTGGGGTGTGATCATGAACTCGGCTCTAAAGCTGTTTGGGATGCCTGTGGTGTTTGCAAAGGAGATAATTCGACGTGCAAATTCTACAAGGGCATCTACCTCAACCAGCACAAAGCGAACGGTAAGGAGCAAGACGTTTGCAAGTGAACTCATTCGAGTCCCGCTCCTAACGCGGTACTAGCTCACGGGACGCTCGGTGGACGGTAGCATTTGGCACTCATGCAAGAACAGAAGAGGGGAGATGGTTTTATGTGGCAAGGCGTTTTGTCAATACGTCCTAGCTCAGAAATTTGTTGAAAGAATGCTTCCTACCTTGCAGTTTAAGCATGCCGACCAGGCTGTCATGTGTCCACATGCATTTGCTAATGAAGAAATTTATGGCGAAGCTTAAAGGATCTATGCTCCAGTGGTACATGAATATTTGAAACAATGACTAAACATCTTAAGCAAAGTTTAACTTTTGAGTTCTGTTTTCTTAAGCTCATTACTGTGGAACCATGACACTACTTCTAGCTAGATTTAAAAAAAAAAAAGAATATTCTTTCCTTTTCTTTTCTTTTTTTTTTTTATTTGAGGGGGCTACTGGAGATTGAACCCAGTGGATTCTACCTCTGAGCTATACTCCTGGCCCTTTTTACCTTTTATTTGGAAACAAGGTCTCACTACATTGAGGAGGTGGGCCTCAATCCTGCGATCCTCCTGCCTCAGTCTCCTAAGTACTGGGACTACAGGCGTGCACCATTATGCCCAGCAGAACAAAGAGTATTCTTGAGTTCTGTGGTCTTTGTTGGTCTGGGAAGAAGAAGGGTGTGTCTCCTGTTTATAGGCTTGTGCTTGGTAAGACATGGGATGTATGGGAAAAGCAGCATATGTTTTTCTTCTAGTATTTCTACCACTTGGAAAAGGAAATAATTTGGTCATTTTTACTTTGTTAGAGTAGGAACAGATGTTAGTTCATGATCCAAAAACTCCACTCCGTAAAAATGGACATTTCACATCTCTAGACACTTCTAGTCAGCTCTCTTCAACTCATGATATAATGGGCAAAAAATATTATTTTCTTACCACTTAGAATATTATCCGGTGGTCATCATCCCAGCTGGGGCCAGAAGTATCGAAGTGCAGGAGCTGCAGATTTCCTCCAGTTACCTTGCCGTTCGAAGCCTCAAGCAGAAGTATTACCTCACAGGGGGATGGAGCATTGACTGGCCTGGGGAGTTCCCATTTGCTGGGACCACCTTTGAATACCAGCGCTCCTTTAACCACCCCGAACGTCTGTATGCGCCAGGACCCACAAATGAGACGCTGGTCTTTGAAGTAAGCCCTTTCTGTTGACTCAGTTCTCCACGCTCTGGCTACATTTACAGCAGAGGCTGCAGTTTAAGCTAGCTCAAAGGACTCCTGTCTGTGCTGTTAGATTTATCTTCTAGTAGGCTATGTTTGAAAATAAAGGAAGAGAAGATAGTTAACAACTCCATTTGGGGGAAGAGAACAGAAAGCCAATGGGCATTCTCTAAGAAAATGTGTTGATTTTCTCACTAAGATACCAGCCTTTCATTGTTGATGCTTAGCTTCCAGAATATAGCAGGAATACCTTTTAGATTATTCCAGGTTGTCTGTGTCTATCGTTTTGACAATCCTGTATAACTATGCATGACATAGGCCAGCTGGGATAAGAAGCAGAATTATGTAGTAGAGAAAATGCTTGCTTGTGTGTCTCCAGTGTTCTAGTCATGCTAAACCATTGTGTGTGTGTATGTGTGTGTGAGTGTGTGTGTTTGTGCTGTATTGTGTATGTGTGTGTATGGTACTGGGGATGAAATCCAGGGGCATTCTACTTTCCAGCTGCACCCCGGCCCTTTTTATTTTTTTTGTTTTTGGAAACAAGGTCTTGCTAGGTTGCTGAGAAGTTTTTCCTACATTGCTGAAGCTGGTCTCAAACTTGCAAGCTTCTTGTCTCAGCCTCCCGTGTACGGGGATTACAGGCAGTATGCCAACATACCTGGCTTAAACCATCATAATTTTAGAGGTAATAGTTACTCCAGTAAAAATATATATCTACATATATAGAAATATATAGATAGATGGAGATATGACAGTAATGAACACAGCCAACATATCTGCAAATAACTGTGCAAAGCTACTGTTTCTGTCAGTCCTTATCCTATCTCCAGTTTGTTTTTTATCCCATTGGTAAAATGAGGCTGGGACTTTGCTCTCACAGGCAGGTGCTTTGCTTCCGGTGGGGCAGAAGGGATTCTGCCTACACCCACTGGACACTTAGGAACCGAGATACTCAGGTTAGTCATATGGAGTTTCAATTTCTTACCTGAAAAAATGGGATGAAAATGTTTTAGTCAGCTTTCCATTACTACGACAAAATGCCCGAGAGAATCAACTCCTGAAGAGAAAAGATTTACCTCGTCTCATCCGTAGTCAGCTGGGCCCGCTGCTCTGGGCTTGTGGCAAAAGCAACACGCCATGGTGGGGTGCATGTGGGATAGTAAATGTTGTCTCAGTGCCAGACCACTGTTGTTGCTCTGTGAGATGTACCCAAACACACAAGAGACGGGGATTAGTGTGACTAATAGATGGTGTACTGTTTGGAAACATTTACCATCCAGATTTGAATTCACAGATAGTGAGAACATGCCCGTGTCTCTTGTTGAACACTGACATAAGTCTGTGGCACCTAGAGGGTTGGTCTAAAACTTAAATATTAAGAAGATTACTATCAGAAGCTCATTATATTTTTTGCTCACAATTCTTTATTTTCTTCTCTTTGGTTTAGGTATATTCGTCCATTTGTTTAAGACTATTTGCAGGAGCCAGGCATGTTAGCATATTTTCATAATCCCAGTACTTGAGAGTCTGAGATGGGAGAACAACAGATTCAAGGCCGCTTCGGCAATTTAGCAATAGCTTCAGAAACTTAGTAAAACCCTGTTTCAAAATAAAAATTAAAATATGAGTGGGGGTATAGGTGATAGGTAGAACGCCCCTGTGTTCGGTCCCCAGTACCACCCATGCACGCAGAAGAGACAATTTTCACTTACTATGTGCTTGGTGTGCCAAGGGAACTGATGTAGTACTTGATCCTATGGGACTGACAGCGTGCTGTGTGCTCAGTTAGCACAGGGTATTTTGTTCAGATAGGTACTTAACAAAGGACTTTTCAGGGGCAGACTCTTGCTCTGCCTGAACGGAATGACTCAGGACATCTTCCTTATTCCCAGGCATGGTGGGCCTGGATAATTCTTTGAACAAATACCACCACGCTGCTGAGATATTGGCGGTGACCTTTTGCAGCTCTTGATGGTCCAGCGGAGGAGACACAGAAAGCATGAATTTCTTAGCCTGGTAGCGTGGGAGTTTGGATTGCATGTGCGTTGAGTTACTCGGGGGGTGAATCAGATGGCATCTTGAAGTTTCCCTAATGGATTCTTTTATTTGCTGGAACTTTACAAAGTGACAAAGTGAAAGGGCCGGTGCATTAAATGGTTGTGGAGCCGGGCGTGGTGGCACACGCTTGTAATCCCCGCGCTCGGGAGGCGGAGACAGGAGGATCGCACCGGTTGGAAGTCAGCCTCGCTGGCTTAAGAGACACTGTTTCCAAATAAAAATATAAAAATAGGTCTGGGAGTGTAGCCCGGAGGTAGAATGGTTTCCAGGAACCCCAGTACCCCCCCCCCACACACACACACAAAATAGCTGTTGAGTTGGTCTCTATCTCATGATCTGGGCTTCTCCCATGCCTCACATTGACAGTAAACTAGACATATAGCTGTGGATACAACAGGAAGAAAAATCTCCCTCCGAGTACAAAATGTAGAGTGTCAGGCAATATTGTAGAGTGCTATGCAAAGAAATATGTAAAAGAACATAGAGTTAGAGGTGGCGATGAGGTCTCTAGAAGATGCTGAGAATGAGCTTAATGTTTTAGAAATTTTTAAAAAATGCCTAACCTAGCTGGAGTATTGTGAGAAAGGGGAGCATCGGGATGTGGGGTGGGGTGTGAGGGGTGCAGGCTGCAGATAACATGGTAAGGAATTTACATTTTATGCTAAGAACTCTAGCAGGATATTACTAAAGTGTGTGTTTGGGGTTTTCCTTGTGTTTTGTTTTATTTTGTTTTGTTTTGTTTATAGTACTAGGGATTGAACCCAGGGGCATTTTACTTCCGAGATACACTCCCAGCCCTATTTTATTCTTTTTCTTTTGAAATAGTATCTCACTAAATTACTAAGAGCCTCGCTAAGCTGCTGAGGCTGGCCACAAGCCTGCAATCCTGTCTCAGCCTCGCAAGTACTGTGGATACAGGCATACAGCACCACCTCTGGCTTAAAGAAGGTGCTTTAAGAATTCATTCTGGCTGCTATGTAGATAAGGGATTGAAAGGGCATGAAGTAGACCAGGGATAAAAGGAGCTGATTCCTCTAGAATTCTAGGTAAGAAGAGCTAGAAGGTAAAACTGAGCAGGTATATCCATCGACATTCTCAACAGCTACAATCTAAAAGATTGATCACATAACTTAAAGGAAGGTTTATTTTCTTACGGTTTGGGGTTCAGTCTATGTGAGGCCAGGGACCGTAGATTTCAGGGCATGTTGACTAGAAGTGAAGAGAAGTAGAGCATGTGGGCTGTGTTCCTCATGTCATGGAGTCCAGAGTCCAGAGATCCAGCACAGGGAGGAGGAGCCGTATAGAATCCCCAGGCCACACCGGCACAGGCCACCCCCTCCAACTACACCCTACTGACCTGGGCCACCACCCTGATAAATGCATCATGATGAATCCATTCTCATGGATTTATCCACTGCTGGTATTAGAACCCTCATGTCTCTTTTGCATCAACTCCAAACGCCAATTTATGAGCCCTTCAAGGGGCCCTTCTATATCTAACTGCAACCCACAGGTGACTGAAAATAGAGGAAGGAGGTCTGTTTGTAGAATATTAAGAACTGAGAATAGAATGTTGTTGGGTTTGTTAGTAGAGATGGATGGGCCATGGTCACCGAGGGAGAAGGTTGTGTTGAACAAGAGCCTTGGGCTTTTTCCTGGAGCATTTGCTGGGTGTTTTTACCTATCTTGAGGGTGCCTGCAAATGGCTGGAAATTGAGGAAATTGTGTGTTAGCCACCCTATATTTAAGATGCATCTCCAGCATTCAAAAGTTGTAATCAAAAGACAATCAAAAGCCAGGCATGGTGGCGCACGCTTGTAATCCCAGCACTTGGGAGGCTGAGACAGGAGGATCGTGCAGGTTCAAAGCCAGCCTCAGCTACTTGGTGAGGCTCTCAGCAACTTATCGAGACCCTGTTTCCAAATAAAATATAACATAGGTCTGGAAGTATAGCCCAGAGGTAGAAAGCCTATGGGTTTCATTCTCAGTACCACAAAAAGAAAAAAAAAATAAAGGCGATCAAAGCCGAGTATGGTAGTACATGCCTGTAATCCCAGTACTTGGGAGGCTGAGACAGGAGGATGGCAGGCGCAAGCCCAGCCTCAGCAACAGAGCAAGGCTCTCAGAATCTCAGTAAGATCTTGTTTCCAAACCAAAACCATCAATAAAAAAGGGCTGGAGATGTAGCTCAGAGATAAAATTCCCCTGAGCGCAATCACAATAATTACCATAATATTAAATAAAAAATAATATGTAATAATAATAATAAACAATTATGCCCAAATATGTGATTAAAATGCACCTTAGCCTCCTTGTGACGAATGCACATTTCCCCAAACACCTAATGGTACAGCAGTAGACCATTTCTTAGCTGAGCTGAGTACTTTGCAAAGCCATTTTCTTTGAGAAGCTGCCTCTTAGGAGTAGCCAAACAGTTGCCACGTCAAAACTAGGCCTTGCGAGGAAATGCTGAACCCCACTTGACACCGCCGATGGACGGGAGCCCACACCTGGGCTGCGAGGCGTGTTCGTGCCTGGCAGCGCGGCCTCGCAGGTGCCGTGGGCTTTGGTAACATAGCTGCACATCTCTCGGCGCCCCAGCATCTGTCATGCATCTCTGCCCCGCACCTGCGCACCCACAAACAGAAGTGTGGAGGAGATGCTGTCTTTTTTTAAAAAATTAGTTTTATTGGTTCATTGTAATCATATATCACATTGGAGTACAAGACTTGAGAGGATATACAAGCACACATCATCCAATCAGCCCTCATCCAGCCTCCATCCCATCCCCTCCCCCTCCCTCGATCCCAGGCTTCTTTGGTGATTAACTTTGATACATTTGTTTAAGTACCTCCTGCTTTTTAAAGAGGCCCCGTCCTCCCCTATTCCATACCCTCTGATTGGTCACCTTAGTTGCTTCACTCTAGGGCCCTTTCTATAGCTCGACCTCTTCCTGTTGCCCCTTTCCTCCTAGTTTTTGCTGATTAGGGGAAGCATCTGGGTTTTTTTTCTGCGATATTTCTCTGTGCATGCCGCGTTGCAAGTACCGATCCCACTCCTGACGGTCCCAGTAGTGGCCCGGCCACCCGGTGGACCGATCCAGACCTCGGTGGCTGTTCTTTCCACTTTTGCCCCAACTGCATGTATCTCCTTCCTTTACAAATCCGCATCTGAAAATCTCCTACCCAAAAGCTATGCAAATGCTTCTCGGAGCAAAAATCCATCCTCTGATTTCATGGCAACCAGAGAGACCTGCTCAGTGTCAGCCTCGCAGTCGCAAGACCGTGCAATCCGTTCTTCTTTGGATTTTGAAACCACAGCACTTCCCCACGGTGTCAAAAGATTGCTCGGCTGTGAGGGAGAGAAAAAGATGTTTCTTTAGGAGCGGGGCAGTGGCGCACAGGCGAAGGATTACTTTCCGCAGGGGCGCTGTTGAGTAGCAGTAGCCTCAAACATTTGCTGAGCAGAAGGCAACAAAAATTAGCCAGATGGAACTTGAGACCTGAAGACTTTTAACTGGCTAATGGAACTTGGGCACGTCTCTTAACCTCTGGGCTGCTTAAGGGCCACATTTATAAAATGATTAACCAATCCGGTACTGTTTTAGAAATGTTTGCCAACCAGAATTGAATTCATGAGACAGTGAGAACATGCCTCTGTCTCTTGCCCAACACTGACATAAATCTGTGGCAACTAGATGGTTGATAGAAAAATTCGAACATGAAGAGGATTGCTCTCAGAAGCTTATTTTATTTTTTTTCTTTTTGCGGGTCTGGGGATGGAACCCAGGGGCATTTGACCTTCGAGCTACACCCCCTGCCCTATTTTTATTCTTTATTTTGAAAAGAGGTTCTCCCTAAGTTGCAAAGGTTCTCACTAAGTAGCCGAGGCTGTCCGCAAACTATGATCCTCTGGTCTCAGCCTCCTGAATGCTGGGATTACAAGCGTGCAGCACCATGTCCAGCTTGTTTGCTCAATTTTTAAATTTTCTTTGTGGCTCATTATTATGGCTATCCTAAGGATGATTTAAGATACAAAAGATTGTAAGCCTGCAAAATATATAAAAATAATGTTTATTATTGTCATTTATATTTACCTCAAAACATACCACGTATATTAAAAAAAAAAAACCTAAAACTAAACATCAGACCATAGTTGACAAACTGTAGACCACAGGGTAAATCTAGCTCTCGGATTATATAATATTATGGCGAAATGGAGATATGCTGTAATATCAGGTGATTGATATATCTGTTTAGAAAAAGAAATGCCCAGCTCCAGTAGATTTTTGAGTTTACAAACCTGGTCATAGTCGCAATCTTGACCAAGAATTGATGCCCAAGGACTTCTGAACTTGAGATACTAGATTCCTTCACTTAAGTTAATGCGGAGGGAGATTTCTCAGAGAGCTCATCAGGGCTCTTAGGCTGCCACTAGGAAATGTTTTCTCCTTCTCAGTTCTTCCTTTGAAGCAAGAGAGTATAAATTCCAAATCGTACTGGACTAAGGCCAGAGTAATGTAAAGCCGAGGAAGGAATCTAGCCCTTGATATTACACTTTATCTTGTGTGTGTGTGTGTGTGTGTGTGTGTGTGTGTGTGTGTGTGTGTTAGTTACTGAGGATTGAACCCAGGACTATTCAATCTCCAAGTTTTTTTTCCGACCTCTGAGCTACACCCTCAGCCCTATATTTTATTCTTTATTTTGAAACCGGGTCTCACTGAGTTGCAGAGAGCCTCACTAACTAGCCGAGGCTGTCCGCGAACCACGATCCTCCGGTCTCAGCTTCCTGAATGCTGTGATTACAAGCGTGCACCACCACGCCCGGCTGTTTTGTTTTGTCTTGAAACAGGATCTCGATAAGTTGCAATCCTCCTGTCTCAGCCTCCCAAGTACTGGGATTACAGGCGTGCGCCACCATGTCTGGCTGAAATTACACTTTAATTAAAACAAAAGCATAAGCACTGACTCCCCAGTTAAAGATTTTCAGGAGTTTTTAAGTCCTTTTGGGGAAGATGGGAAGGGAAGCTATGTATTTTCTCTGAGCAGTAAACATCTCTCTCCCTTCCTTCTGAGAACCACATTTAGCCTGGAAGGTATGAGCCCGAGACCCACCAGTGGGGTTCCAACGGCTTTACCCATTTTGCCAACAAGCTTTTGATCTGCCACTAAGCAAATGTACACAAACCAAGTTCTGGGGCTGAAAGAGAAAAGAGAAAAGCCGCTAAGGCAGGGGGCTAGCTGCCTCTCCCCGCTCCTGCCAAGGCCATCAGAACAAAGAGGGTAGGGCTCGGTGAGGATTCCCCTCTTCACTGCTTCCTGACCAGCAGCCATTTCTTCTGTTGCCCTTTCTCCCTCCAGTTTTGTTCCTGAACACAAAACCGGTCCAGCTGTTCATAGCTCTGTTTGTAATTTAAACTTTGCTGTTAAACATATATTCTCTGTGGGTTAAAAAAATAAAAAACCCACAACAAAGAATAAGACAAGAAATGGTGGAAGGTGTGGGGCCAGACGACTGAGCTCCTTTTAATTTCATCTTTAAAACCTGAAGTGTCCCATGGTCACCTGTGTGGGTCACATCAACAGCTGACGTGCTGCCACCCAACGTCCTGCCAGCTTCAAGCTGAGTCTCTTATTTCTTCTGTGTATAATCAAAGCCCAGCTCTTTCAGCTACATATTTAACCTAGATGAAAAAACAAATCCTTTGAGTTGTTCACTGGATACAGGATAGTTCCTGATAGTTAGGAGCTGTTTTTTTTGTTTTCTTTTCTTTTCTTTAGAGATGGAGGTTTTGGAGCCAGGCAAGGGGGTGGGGGAGGGTGCACACCTATAATCTCAGTTCTTGGGAGGCTGAAACAGGAGGATCACAGGTTTGAAGCCAGCCTCAGCAACTTAGTGAGGCTTTCAGCAACTTAGACCCTGTTTAAAAATATAAAGTAAAATAGGGTTAGGGTGTAGCTAAGAGGTAAAATGCCCCTGGATTCAATTCCCAGTACCATAAGAAAACAAACAAACAAATAAAAAAAAAATGGAGGTTTGATCTCAATTGAGAATGGAGTTCTCTAAAATGTCCTGAGACTCGTCAGTCTATTGCTTTATATAGTTTCTTGAAGAATGACAAAAATTAACAGTTAAGGAAAATATTGAGTACATCTAAGTAAAATCTTAGAAACATAGGTTTAACTGGATATGTATAATGTGCTTTTTTCAAATTACTTTAACCTTATATGAAAGAAATAAGAATTGTAGTAATATCTGTAGTGATCTAAAATTCTAGTTTCTTCATGGTAGCTTATTTTTTAATTTTTTATTTATTTATTTATTTTTTTGGTGGTACTGGAGTTCTTGGAAGCCCTTTTACCTCCAGGCTACACTCCCAGACCTATTTTATAGTTTTTCTTTAATTTGGAAACAGGGTCTCCTAAGCCAGCGCGCACGGCTGGCTTCGAACCTGCGCAATCCTCCTGTCTCCACCTCCCAAGCGCGGGGATTACAAGCGTGCGCCACCACGCCCAGCTCATCATGGTAGTTTAAAGTCACGTTTGCTTGGGTATTGTTTTCCAAGGTCTTAGTTTATATACTCAGTGTAACTGTAGATTGAATGAAAGCTTAAATGAATTTCCTAGAAATGTGACCTTTCTGAAAACAATTAATCATGGAAACATGCATGATTAATTGAACATGCCTTACTTGTGTTTTTAAAGGATTTATGGTTTTATTCAAAAGTTACAAAAATATTCAAAACTAAAAAAGAAATCAAATCCAGTAACCTAGTATTATGTCTGTTTTCTCTTTTAAAAGAATTGGAACTAATACCTTTAATATTTCAATTATACTTTACTGTTCTCCGGAGAACATCAAATTTCTAGTCAGTCTGAATTACACACTTACAACTCTCCAAAACTGAGAGGACACCATTATTCAAAAAGAAACAAAACTTAAAATTACAATAGGTAAGAAATTACATTTTTTCCCCCAAAACGGAGACTGTATCTTGATATCCAAGCGACCCATGGCTTTCTTCTTTAAAGGGAGTTAAATCAAGTTCATACGCCTTTCCCTACAGCAACTATGAATCGAACCAAATGAACGCTTTTGGAGCCAAAAATATGTTCACGCCAATATAAAAATGTTGACTATATTTTATAATCCTGTGGGATACTGAAATCAGAGTGTGGGAACCTACCAAAATAAAAAAATAATCTTCCACCCACAGAAAGTTTAAGTCTAGAAACAAACACACTTTCTCTCTCAGCCACTTGAAATTACTATTCGTCCACCATGTTCTCGTTACGGTGTAAAACTCAGCAGAAGGGCGTGTTTGTCGAGACATTAGGAGGTTGGCACCGCAGGCTTATAAAAGTCCGCTTTACTTCTCATTCAAACGTGCTGCGTCCTGTCCTCCCCAAATCTGGGTTAATCCCCATCCCCAACCACCTTAATATGTGTTGATTTAATAGCTATTATCAAAACAGTTTTCTTCTCTTATTTCCTTTAGGTGTCTGCTTAAAAATAAACAACTTAGATATTTATTGGGTGCCCATTAATACCTAGCCCTGTGCTAGGTGCCGTAGATGTACCAATGGTTAAAATATAAATCACATCACCCGGCCGGGCGTGGTGGCGCACCCTTGTAATCCCTGCGCTTGGGAGGCTGAGACAGGAGGATCGCACAGGTTCGAAGCCAGCCTCAGCTACTTAGTGAGGCTCTCAGCAACTTAGTGAGACTCTGTTTCCAAGTAAAGTATAAAATAGGTCTGGGAGTGTAGACCGGAGGTAGAAAGCCTCTGGGTTCCACTCCCAGTACCACCAAAAATAAATAAATACATACATACATACATCACATCACCCAGACATTATGGTCTCAAGTCTAGACTCTTAAGAACAAGTTTTGGTACCTGAACCCCATTCTTTTGAGCATCATCATGGGTTAGACAGGGAAGGTCTAACCTTCCCTGGTGGGATGGGTTAACTGCTACTGTGTGGCTTTGGACTCTGCTCACATAGAATCTGGATTCCAATTTCCATGTAGACATTGTATTAAGTTTTGACATAGGAAAACAACAAGGCTTGAACAAATGTCTTCCATCTTATCCTACAGTATGGTCCCCAAGTACTTTTCTGCTACCTGAAACCAGATATTATCAGATAATGACTTGCTCATCTTTGTAACTTCCATCACTGGCATAATATCCAGAACATTCAATGTCACTTTTTTTTTAAATACAGTGAATCACACCCTGTGATAAAATGAATTTAGGCATCCCACCTTAAAAATCGCAATCTTCTTTCAAATTGAAATTATATATATATATATATATATATATATATATATATATATATATATTAATTACCTGGGGGCAAGTATAAATAAAGTGAAGGAAAGGAGAGTTCCTTTCATCAAAGTTGAAAGCCAGGGGACCAGAATTCCACCTCTCCTTACTCCATTTCAGCCCGGACATCTCCTGAGGGTCCCTAGGTTTCTGAGGTATATGTTTTTTAAAAGGCTACCATATGTGATCTTCTTTTTTTGTGTGTGTGGGATACTGGGAATGGAACCCAGGGGCCGGCTATAATCATCTCTTAAGACCAGCTTTCGAACCATACAGTTTAAAGTTAAGTGCAGTGAATAGCATTTTTTAAATTTTGTATTTGTTTATTTTTTGTGGTGCTGGGGATTGAACTCGGTGGCATTCTACCTCCAAGTTAAGCCCCCAGCCCCTATTTTATTTTTATTTCAAAACAGGGTCTTGCTAAATTGCTGAAGGTCTCCCTAAGTTGCTGAGGCTGTCCTTGAACTGGCAATCCTCCTGTTTCAGCCTCCCAAGTACTGGGATTACAGGCATGCACCACCATGCCCAGCTAGCATTTTAAAGCCATGAAATTTGACCTCCCCAAGTTCATTTGAGGAATCAATATGCTTCTTCAGTTACCTGCTTGGCCACTGAGAATGATTTACACATAGGCAGCCGTTGACTAGCTCAGCTACAGAAGACTCATCTCCGTCTGAGAGGGGTTTCTGCCTTCCCAGTATGGTGGGTGGGTTTCCCAGATCTTTCCCACATATCCCAGGCTGTTTTCTGGCACCGAATAGAATTATGTAATCCCGGGAGTAATTGACTTCTGTCAGTTAACCCCAAGAAATAAGGACATGGCCTGACACCAAATAAAAAGCTATCTTCTGCTTCTGGTCCTTTTTATACATTCAAACTTTTATAGGCTGTCTTCATGGAGAGCTCAAAGTTTATACTAAATGGAAAACAGACCTTCAGTTTTTATCACTAAGCCACAAGCCCGTGAGATTTTGAAGCGCAGTCTCCAGTAGAGACAGGCATTACTGGAGGCTTGGCTCAAGGTGCTGTAGACATTTGCAACAGGTGGATGTCAGTTTAAGCAGCGCTGACCTGTTATTTCCTTGGCAGCCAAGGGAAATTCCTACGGGTAATCAAGGATTTGTGTGATTGCTTTAGGTCTTAAAATGTTTAGGCATTATTTAAGTCCATCAGTCAAATTTCTGTTTGCCTGTGAAAAACATAGACATGCAGACGTGTGAGTGACTGATATTTTTTGTATTGTCTAGAGAAAAAAAAAAACTAGTTATGTTCAATACCTACCCCAGCATAAAGAGAAATAAACATTGAGTTGGCAATAACATACTTCCTGAGATCACTATGGATATCAGGGTTTTATTGCTTGTTTTTGTTTTGGGTACTGAGGAATGGACACAGGGGTGGTCTGCTTTCACGCTACATCCCCAGCATTATTATGTTTTATTTATTTATTTGTTTGCTTGTTTCTTTATTTATTTGGTGTATGTATGTGTGGTATGGGGGATGGAACCCAGGGGCCTTCTACCTCTCTGGGCTATACCCCCAGACCTATTTTATATTTTATTTGGAAACAAGATCTCACTAAGTTGCTGACAGTCTCACTAAACTGCTGAGGCTGGCTTTGAACCTGCAACCCTCCTGTCTTAGCCTCCTGTACTGGGATTACAAGTGTGTGCCACCATGCCTGGCTTAAAAATTAAAATAAATCAAAAAGGGTCTCACTAGGTCGCTGAGCACCTCACTGATTTGCCGAGGGTGGTCCTGAGTCTGCAATCCTCCTGCCTCAGCCTCCCAAATACTAGAGTTACACAAGAGTGCGCCACCACACCGGCCAGATATCACATTCATAAAAATGGATAATCTCCATCAATTTCAACTTGTTCTTTACAGTGTAAGCCTGACATAATAACTAAAAAAAAAAGAAAAGAAAACTCTCGTCAAAGTCATGTGCTTGTTAGTCAAAGATTTAAAGGTGAATTTATGCCAGTCGTCGGATTGCATACCTGAAATCCTAGCTATTCCAAGAGGCTGAGGCAGGAATGTGACAAGTTTTAGGACAGCCTCCACCACTTAGTGAAATCCTGTCTCCAAATAAAAAATAAGAAGGTCTGGGGATAAGTGATAAGGTCCCTATGTGCTAAATTGCCATTATCAAAAAAGTGAATTTAGCTGGGCGTGGTGGCGATGCTTGTAATCCCCGCGCTTGGGAGGCAGAGACAGGAGGATCACGCAGGTTTGAAGCCAGCCTCACTGGCTTGAGACCTTGTTTCCAAATTTAAAATATATATATTTGTGTGTGTGTGTGTGTGTGTGTGTGTGTGTGTGTGTGTGTGTGTCCGGAGGTAGAAGGGTTTCCAGGAACCTAGTACCACCAAAAAAAAAAAAAAATTGAATTTATATGTCAGTAGTTTTTAAGGTATAATGTATCTGTTCCTGCATGATATTTCGTTTGGGGGCTTTAGGAACAACAAGGATAGCTAACTCTACGCTAATTCTCTACCCCAGAATAGCTAAGATTTTGTTGTGTGTGTGTGTGGGATGTGGGATATGCTGTTAAGAATGAAATTTTGGCCAGGTGTGGTGGTGCAGCATTCGGGAGGCGGAGCCCAGAGGTTTGCGGTTCACAGACAGCCTCAGCTACTTAGCAAGGCCCTTCACAACTCAGTGAGACCATGTTTCAAAAAATACAAATAAAAAAGTTCTAAAAAATAGGACAGGAGGTGTAGCTCAGAGTTAGAATGCTCCTGGGTTCCATCCCCATTGCCCACCCCCCAAAAAAGAATGAAATTTTGAAGCGATAGAAATGTGAATGGTATGTTAAAATATATGGATACCTTGGTTGTCAAGACTCATTTTCTCTGAAATCAGTGTATATATGCTGGGCTTTGTGGGTGCGGCTAAAACCTTAGTGTTCCGTTTTGGTAGATAATTTAAGGTCCCTGACTTAGTTCTTTGTTTAGGCACCGTGGAAAAGGCTCATTTAATACCCAATTTTAGGAGCCGTTGGCATAAAGGATTAAAACACAGAAGTTCTTTTTATTTTTCATTCGCTACGATAACCACTTTTCAAAGGAGACCAGAGATGACCAGCTCACGCTCCCTCCTTCAATCACCCAAGTGTCATGCAGTTGGAGGGGAAGTTAGGAGATTCATCCAGACTGTTTCATTATCAGGCGACTTCGTGGGAGTGACATGATCACACAGGTTGCTGGTCTAGAAATACCATCACCAGTATTTTTACAACACTGCTTTAAAAAATAATTCCAAAAAAAAAAACCCCAAAAACAAAAAAGGTTCCCCTTCATGTTAGAATTTTTTTTTCTCTAAGTTAAGCAGCAGAAGGGCGTGATTAACTTGTTGAAAGCCCATTTCTGTTTGATAGTGTACAAAGGGAGAATCCTAAAACTGAAAACCTTTTTCTTTTCTTTTTTTCTTGCCGCAGCTTTTATAGCAACAGTAAGTGAGAAATCAGTTAACCCCGGGCTAGTTTTAAGGCAAGAAAAGACATCTAAAGAAAATTACTATAATAAACAACTTCCTCTGCTCTTTGGCGAAAGGAGATGATAGGGAACCAGGTGGATGGGCACATTGATCAATGCGACGGCGAGGGTGCGGGACGCTGTTTGAGGAAGTATTAATTACCTTCTTGTCTGGCTCCTTCCCCATGACCCTGCTGGTGAATTCTCCCCGAGGCAGGGCTATATAAGATGCGCCTGAGCCGCAAGATAAAATCAGTACAAGGGAAAGGACCTTACCTAAGTAGCCTGGTCAGAAAGAAGAAACAAAGCAGCAGCGGCCAGGTGGTGGTAATGGAGAATTAACTCAGAACAGACAATACGAAACTCAGACTCAGGAGGACGATGCTGGGGTCCTTCGGTAATGGCACATCGTTTGCTTAAAGGTTTTTTCGCCATTTGCTGTTTGAAGCGGGGGTTAATTCACGGCAAATACCTCAGTGATGGGTTGGGGGAAGCTAGTTATTTCTGTTCACAAAACTCCGGGGAATGTTGAGTCGAATTGGAACTGCAGTGGAGACCCAATGTGTGGACTCACGCCTTTGAAGTGGCTTTAACAAATGGTGTTTCCAAGTCCCCCGCCAGGGGCTCCGTGGAATCGTCACTTGTCAGAGCCAGCTCACTCAGACAAAATACGACGATACCTGGGCATGTTCTCTGAGCTTTGAAGCCAAAGAGAAGGAGTCAAAGTGGGGGTTCCAAAAACCGCACGAACTTGCAAAAACATGAATCCGCACCATTAAACTGCTCTTTCTCTGACACATATAACGTATGGTGCAATTTGAGACTTATCAAGGAAGGACCAATCAGTAAAGTCTATGATACTGTAGTTGTGCAAAAAGCAATGAAGGAAAATGTTTAGGTAAATGCAAGGGGGAAAGAAAATAGAGGAGATTAAAAACTGTGCATGCCTGAATTAGATAATTCCCTGATCAAGAAAGAAAACTCTCAGGTTCAAATGTAGTGTCACAGAATCAATATTGTAACCTGCTGTCGAATCTCAGTGATGAAATATTTCCAGAAGTTAATATAGCTTTTCTTTCTTTTTTTTTTTTTGTGGTACTGGGGTTCCTGGAAGCCCTTCTACCTCCGGGCTACACTCCCAGACCTATTTTTACATTTTTATTTGGAAACAGGGTCTCCTAAGCCAGCGCGCGCGGCTGGCTTCCAACCTGCGCGATCCTCCTGTCTCTGCCTCCCAAGCGCGGGGATTACAAGCGTGCGCCACCACACCCGGCGTAATATAGCTTTTAAAATGTACAGTTATGGGGCCATAACTATCTTCTGTATTTCTATCTTTTTAATAAACTTCTTTAAATCTTCAAAAAAATGTACAGTTAGAATCCTGGACATTTTTTCAAAGAATTTGAAGCATCGCTGTGAGGGCCAAGATGTCAGGTTTTAGAATCAGACGACACTAGAGGGTTGAGTCCTGTGCTGATTTTGTACCAGCCGTGTGACCTTGACTACTGATTGATTCTGCTCCACAGCTGGAATTATTAGAGCCTTTTCATAGTGTTGATGTCAAAACTGGATATGATGGAGCAAGATTGTATCCTCAGTACTTGGGAGGCTGATGCAAGAGGACTAGAGTTTGGAGGCCAGCCCCACTAACTTAGCAAGACCCTTAACAATTTAGTGAGACCCTGTTTTAAAATTTAAAAAATAGGGCTAGAGGTAGCCGGGCATGATGGTGCGTGCCTGTAATCCCTGCTCTTGGGAGGCATAGACAGGAGGATCGCACGGGTTTGAAGCCAGCCTCGCTGGCTTAAGAGACCCTGTTTCTAAATTTAAAAAATATATAAAATAGGTCTGGGAGTGTAGCCAGTATTTCATTGCCATTACCACCAAAAAAAAATAGGGCTAGAGGTAAAACTTGGTGGTATTACTCATCTCCAGTGCTGCTGCTGCTGCTGCTGCTACTAATATTGATACCAATTTTAAATGAGAGAATGCATTTATATTGTTTTGCCGGGCACACAAGAAGTATGCAATAAGTATTCTTATTATTGTTACTTTTTTTGTGTGTGTGTGTGTGTGTGTGTGTGTGTGTGTGTGTGGTATTGGGGATTGAACCCAGGGGCAGTCTATCTCTGAGCTACGGTCTATTTTAGTTTTTATTTTAAAACAGGGTTTCCTTAAGTTGCCTGCCGAGGGCCTCCCTAAGTTGCTGAGGCTGGCCTTGAAGCTGAACTCCTCCTGCCTCAGCCTCCCAAGTACTAGGATTAAAAGAATCTAGGATTAAAAGAATAAGCCCGGCTGCTCTTGCTATTTTTAAAGAAATTCAATAAATTACGGAAGACAAGAAAGACATTTCCTAGCAAGCATTAAAGGAAATGCTAGTCTCAAAAAAATTTATAACTCTTATTTCCACTGAAAAATTAGTACAACTCACCGGGCACGGCGGCACATGCTTGTCATCCCAGCATTCGGGAGGCTGAGACAGGTGGATCTGGGTTCGTGGTCAGCCTCAGCTACTCAGTGAGGCCCTCTGCAACTCAGTGAGACCCTGCTTCAGAATAAAGAATGGAAAATATAGGGGTGGAGATGTAGCTTGGAGGTAGAATGACCCTGGGCTCCGTCCCCAGCACCGCAAAAAAAGAAAAGAAAAAATAAAATAAAAGTTAGGACAACTTTAAAGGAAAAAGGCCTTAAATAACGAAACAAATACAAAGCTGATTGGAAGAATTTATCATCTTAACACCAAATATTAAAAAGAAGTGAAAAGAAAGGAAGCCATTTGCTCCAATTGACTGCAAGCGTCCTTTGTTTTAACTTGGATGCCCCAGGCAGCGACCGCGCCTCCCTCCTTCAGAAAGCAGTTGGTAGTTTCCGACAGTCTGTGGTTTCCAGCCTTAAGAAGCTGTAAATTTTATAACTGTGCACCCTGCGGTCACAAGCTGCCGAGCACCGCGTCTGAAGTCAGGTGGTTCGTGTGTTAAAGGTAGACATCTAACAGACCCACCGGGGACCTGGAAGTACTTAAGGAGGTTCCTTGCCAGCTGTAAATTAGAGAGCCAGTGCCAGTTGGCTGGAAAATCCTCTGGACTAAGTCCAGTTAAGTGGACTGAATCACCAGCGGTCTTTCCAAATCTGCGCATTTAACAGCTTGGCTATACGCGCTGACCTACAGCACGACGTGGCTCAGAAGTGGCGTTACCGTGATGTCCTGCCACAGTGGCAAGGGCCTTGTCATGCTCTTGGGACCTGAAGTGTGTTTGTGACCTCCGTTGGTGCTGAGGAAAGCAACTGGGTGGGCTCTAAGAGGACTCCGAAGAGGTTTTAGCGTAGACCTGAGTGCTGGGTAACAGTCATCTTCAAATTATATATTGTCCCAGGTACGTGCCCAGCATTCAGAGAGGAAGTTGGACTCTTCAGCGTGCAGGTGTGTGGCCGAGTCTCCAATCCTCCTGCTACGCAGTGATAAAAGGCTGCCTGTGGCTAACAGGATGGTCACTCTGAGCTGGGCGCAGTGGTGCACGCCGGTCATCTTAGTACTTGGGAGGCTGAGAGCGGGAGACCGAAGGTTCAAGGCCAGCCTCAGCAACTTAGTGAGACCCTGTTTCAAAATAAAATAAAGTAAGACTGGGCTATAGCTCGAGTAGAATGCCCCTGGGTCCATTTCCCAGACACACACACACACACACACACACACACACACACACACACACAGTAGCCACCAAATCTGAAGGTATGTCTCCATCTGTGGTGGCAAGAAGAAGTCTCTGTTAGACAAATTGAGCTTTTATAGATCAAAATTTTTTATTTTTATTTATTTTTTGTGGTACTGGGTTTCCCGGAAACCCTTCTGCCTCCAGGCTACACTACCAGACCTATTTTATACTTTTTGTTTTGGAAACAGGGTCTCTTAAGCCAGCACGGCTGGCTTCAAACCTGCGCGACCCTCCTATCTCTGCCTCCCAAGCGCGGGGATCACAAGCGTGCGCCACCACGCCCGGCCAGATTGAAGGATTTTAAATTGTGTCTGAAAAGTGATGCATGTGAGAAAATCCTGGATTTTCAGTTTAGGCAGAGCTAGCTTCAGTGGCCACGGAACCCATAAAGTTACTGAAGTCTTCTGCTTCTAATTTTCTTTATAAACAGGAGGCCTTCAGCTTTTATTTAACATTGAACCCACAAATCATATAGCCATTCTTGATCATGGAACTGATTTTTTTTTTTGGTGAGGAAGTCTACTAGGGATTAAACTCACAGTGTTGTACCCCTAAGCTACATCCCCAGCCCTACTACATTTATTATTTTCAAAAGGGTCTCATTAGGTTGCTGAGAGCCTCCTTACATTGCTGAGGATGGCCTCAAACCTGTGATCCTCCTGTCTCAGTCTCCCAAGGACTTGGATTACAGGTGTGCATCACCACACCCAGCTAGAACTGATACCTCTCAAAATATTCAATCCAGACATGGCGCGCTTGTCATCCCAGTACTAGAAAGGCTGAGACAGGAAGGATTTCAAGTTCACAGCCAGCCTCAGCAACTTAGCAAGACCCTCCCCAACTTAGACTCTGTTTCAAAGTCAAAAAGAAAATAGGGCTGGGGGTGTAGCTCAGAGGTACAATATCTCTAGGTGGTTTTAACACACACACACACACACACACACACACACACACACACACACACACATTTAGTCTTTTGAGAATACGAAAGAGACTGGATAAACAACCTCCTCTAAACAACTTCCAAAGGACAGCCAGCATTGTATGGCAAGATATAACTGTTATTTTCAATTTCTGGTCATTTTCCTCCTTGACACAAGATAAATAAAAGGATAGATGATGTTTTATTTATCTTGAGAAGCAAACATCATTACAGTATTATCATTGGTATGTGCTCATCTTTTATATATTTTGGCTCATTTCTGTTTGCTTAATCTCTCACTTTTTCATGAGCTGATGTTACATTATTCACCCCCCGCCGTTGTCGTCATTGTCGTCGTCGTCCTCCTCCTCCTCCTTCTTCTTCTTATTGTCATTGCTATTGTTATTCTTTTTTGTGGTACTAGAGATCGAACCCAGGCATGTTCTACCTCTGAGTTACACCCCCAGCCCTATTTTATTTTTTTTATTTTTGAAACAGGGTCTCACTAAGTTGCTGAGGCCAGCCCCGAACCCATGATCCTCCTGTCTCAGCCTCCCAAGTACTGGGATTGCAGGTGTGCACCACCCCGCCTGGCTGCTGATGCTAAATTCTCCAGCCAGCTCTCGGCTGGCGTGTAAGACACTGCCGTTGAGCCTAAGTGATCACACATATCACCGTGCCTGTCCGTTTATAGCTACCTAGATACTAAAGTCAAGCCTCGAGTAGTTTGCCTTCGTAAAGGCGAGGGACTTTCATTCCCTTCCACACTTTTATTTACTGAATGCATTAATGTGCTTAACAGCAAATATAAACAACATACTGCTTATGGCGCTGCCTATAAAGCTACACTACAAGACACATCCAGCTACCGTGAACTTCATAAGGTATTCACTTAGAGTTGTGTGTTCCTGCAAACATTTACACTGAATTATGTCATTCTTTAGCTTGCTTTGGCTGGATATATTTGTTCCTTATAATCCTGATGATAAAAAATGAATTAATTTCCCCTAATGGACTTTCTGTGTGTGATGGGGGGTGGTTCTGGGGATTTAACCTAGAGGCATGCTACAGTTCTAAGCCACACTCTCAGCCCTATTTTATTTTCATTTGGAAACAGGGTCTTGACAGGTTGATAAGAGTCTCATTACTTGCCGAGGCTGGTCTTGAACCTGCAATCCTCTATCAGCCTCCCAAGTACTGGGATTCTAGGTGAGTACTAACAAGCCCGGCTTGCCCCTATTTTTATTTACACACTTTACTTAATGACATTCTTACTTCTAGTTCCAGCTCAACTATTTTACTTCTCTGAGTATCTCTTCACATTTTCATTTCAATTATAGGAAAAGGGAGATGGAAACCATCATATAACTGTTTATCCCTTTGTGGGGAATAGAAAGCCTCTGAGAAAACATAAGCTCTGCTTTTTTGCTCAGTGGCTTCTCAGCTTAGAGCATCACTGAGATACTTTGTTAATTAAATGATATCAACCATGCTGTTGTGAGTGGTCATGGGACATTAACTGGGACTTTAGGTGTTTATGGGATTTTAGGTGGTCATGGTTTTTCGGTGTTCATGGGATTTTAGGTGTTCATGGGGCTTTAGGTGTTCATGGGATTTTAGGTGTTCATGGGACTTTTGGTATTCATAAGATTTTAGATGGTGCCGTGATTTTTCCCACTTTTTGGTTACACAGAAGCATTTGATTTCCCCTTTCAGGTTCTATAGCATGCTGCTTTTAATGTGTTAATTAATAGTTGCTGAATTACTTTTATATGTGGACCTGCCTCCTTTTCTCCACTGGAGGATGTCACTTCTCCCTTCTAGGGTACTCTTTTCCTGGAAGTCACAAGAGATATGACAGGGCCTGAGATCAGGGCAGTGCTGGTAACAGGTAAGAGGATAAGATAGGAGATGTATTGAAAGTGAAGACGATACCATTTCCTGGCCTCTTAAGTGGAGGAAAGCTCACCACGGGCTGAGTGCATGTAGGTTGCTATCACTAAGAACTCTTTATGATGTAAGACTATAATGCACCAGTAAAAGCATAAAAAAATAAAATAACACTTCTAAAATAAAAGTGAGTTGTAAGAAAAGACTTTAGGGTGGTTCCAAGGTTCTGTCTGTGAAGTAGACAGAAGGATGCGTTGTTTGTTTGTTTGTTTGTTTGTTTTTATGGGATACAGAAGGCTAAGGGAGGAGGAGCCTTTCTGGATTCAGAGAAGAAAAAGACAAGGTCAGTATTGGGTGTGATGTACTTTTTAAGTATTAAGTAGGGCAGATGTCAGGCAGGCAAGCAAACAGGTGAGCATGGAGCTCAGAGACTAGGTTTCTATAGCCGTGCACCTAAGATAGCAGCCATCAGCCACACATGGTTAATTTTAAATTTCACTTTGGGTCCCTTTGACATTGGATAGCGAGAAAATGAGGAAGACTCAGCAAAAGGAACTAGAAGTGAAGGTCAGTGAGGTGGGAAAGAATAGAGTGGGGTTTTGGTGGTGATCAATGGAGGAATGTCATCAACAATGTTCGAAGCCGGTGATTGGCTGAGTAAGACAAAAACTGGTAACTGTTGAGTGACGAGGTACCCTTGGAAGAGCAGTTTGGGTGACATGTTGGGAAAAGATGGCTTACTAAGGAGGATAGACGGGGGACGAGGAGATAAAGAAACAGAGTAAAAGTAACTTAGATATATTTTGTGTGTGTGTACATGTGTCTTTGGTACAGGGAATTTAATCCTGGGGCATTCTACCTCCAAGACACATCCCCAGACCTTTTATTACTTTTGTTTTAGAAACAGGGTCTTTCTAGGTTCCTGAGAATCTCACTATATCGCCGAGGCTGGTCTTGAACCCGTAATCCTCCTGACTCAGCCTCCCGAGCACTGTGATTACAGGCGTGTGCCACCATGCCCAGTTGAAATTTTTGTTATTTAAGAAAAAGAGAAATGGGACATTATTTGAAGGGATAGATGGAATAAAGACCATTTTTTTTCTTAAGAAATATAATTGCATGGTTTTTATACTTTCCTTGGTGCAATAAGTATACATCATAGTGAGATTCAAAGTGATACAAGCCCACTTGGTATATTTCCCTCCATGTACCCAATCCCTTCTTTCTTCCCCATGCATGTTAGTGAGATTGTTAGTGAAACCTTGTATGTTCATAACCTTAGATGAACACTTCTCTTCCCCAATCCTCATTTTGTCCCTTCCCATCTACCTCCCCAAATTCCCTTGAATTATTTTACTGTTTTCTCTCCCCATTCGACTGAAGTCTCTTATGTTTCCACATATTGAAAGAAAACACACGACCTTTGATTTTCTGTGACTGTCTGATCTCGCTTAGCATAATAACCCCTACCTCTATCCATTTTCTTGCAAATGACATAATTTTATTCTTCCTTATGGTTGAATAGAATTCCGTTGTGTGTATGTACCACGTTTTTGTTACCCATTCATCTGTTGACAGACACCGAGGTTGGCTCTTGTGAACTGTGCTGCTATGAATGTAGCCGTGTGCGTCACTATAGTTTTCTGACTTCAGTTCCTTTGGAAGGAGCCTGAGGAGTGGTACGGCTCGGGGTGATTTCATAGGGACATTTCAAAGGGGATCAAGAGATGGGGAGAAACCATAGTTACGATTCCCCGAAGTATTTGAGAGGGGATGGAATCTGGCACATGGCGAATGCGTGGTCTTAGGCCAGAGCTAAGACATCCCGATGACAGAAGGACAGGATGTGTCTCTGAATTCAGACACAGAGACAGTTTGATGATGTACATTAGTATTTTGACAGCTATGATCTAAAAGACTTGACCATACAACTTAGAGGAAGGAAGATTTATTTGCTCAGTTTTCGGAGATCTTGGGATTCAGTCCATGTGAGGCCGGGGACCTCAAATCCTAGGGCATGGTGACAGGAAATGGAGAAAAGGAGAAAACAGGGGCTGTGCTTCTCACTTAGCGGAGGCCAGAAGCAAGAAAGCAAGTGAGGGAAGGAGGAACCATCTTTAGTCTCCAGCGCTGCAACCCCAGTGACCCACCCTCTTCGTCTACAGCCTATCAGCCTGGGCCACCACCCAGGATAAATGCATTTATCTACTACTGAGGGTACAGCCAAACCCTGCTTCCAAAGTGAGGGCTAGGGGGGCATTCTATTCCCAGACCATTACGTGACGGGATGCTGTGTACATTGCTCTCTGTTGGTACCATTGATCCTTGTGTTATGGTCGGCTCGAGTGGAGGTCTGGGGAAAATTGACATTCTGATCATTTTTGTTCAAGAAGTAATGACACTGTGATCGATCTTCAGTTCACTTTCCCCTTAACCACATCTTGCTGTTTGGAGCAGTATTTTTAAGATGCTTTTCAGTGAAGCCATGTGCAATGTATGGCTTAAGCTCTAAAGTCTCTCTAAAAGGTAAAAGTAGGAGATATTGCAAATGCCTGTTGAAACTTTGTTAAACCACTCTGAAATCACCAGGGCATGGAAGTTCTTGAAGCCCGAAAGGCAATAACTACTATTCTCTCATAATGTGTTTGCATTTTTCTGGAAAATCTGTTTCCCTTCTGGCTGTAGAATCCAGGATCTCACTTGAATGGGCGAGGAATGAGTGTTCTAGAAAGCGAAGATTTCTTTCTTCACAGCATTTGCACTTAAATTGAGCTCCATGACATCCATGTGTGGTGTGGTGGCAGCTGTGGGCAGTGTCACCCGGTCTCACCAGCTTTAGTTTGCTATAGCTCCTAAACACTTCATCTGCATTTTATTGCCATGTGTATAAATGTGCCACACTGCTAGATGTTCTGTATAGCATCTCTGCATTTTTGTTGCTCAAAGAAAATAGCCACTTAAAGTTACATTCGAGATACTGCCTTAATCGAAGGAGACATTGAGTTGAAATATCAGTGAGATATTTTAAGTTTGTCTTCTGAATGCAAAACCTTGCCCACAATTCCAGCCCGTGAACAAAACTCTAATGTGCCATACTAACACCACATGAAAACGTGAACAGAAACCCTCTAGAAATACCAAACAAGGAAAGCATACTGTGTATTTAAAATGTGGGAATGTTATGTTAAACACATGAATCCAGGAAGAGCTATGTGGCTTAGCTGCAAAGATAAGAAAAGCAAAGACAGACCAGAAAGACCCTCAAGACTAAAAGACACCCTAGGACTTTGTTTGAAAAGATCCCTAGAAATTAGTGTTTGAACAGATTCTCATTAGCAGCTAATGAGAGTCTGACATATGTCCATTTGAATATTTTGTTTTAATTTTGCTTGGGATGAGGTAGGGACGCACAGATCCATGTATGAGCATTTGGGTTGTTTCTGGGATGCACCGAGACTTATTCCATCATATTACAATGTAATATCCACACCGAGGAGTCTTGAGGGCTTAGCTATAATATCCCTGTGGACATTTAAGCCAATAGCAAACTGGAAGCCCTTTGGTAGCATCCTAAGAAGTAGTGCGGTCTAGCAGAGGTCCTTGAACAGCTGCCATCCACCCAGCCATAATTGAGGTGGGATGCCACCAGACAGAGATAGAGCCAGGGGTTCCTATTTTTAAACCAGCAGTAGGCTTTGCCTCTTGGGCATAAATGCCCAGTTCTGGTGGTAAAGGATTTTCCACAAGACTCATGGAGCTGAAGAAAACCAGTTATTTATATTCATTCCTTGAACTTGAAAGAAAAAAAAAAAGAGTAGTTAAGAAGGCAACAAGAAGCGTGTTTGCCCACATCAAAAACATAAAATATTGCATTGTTTCAGTACATTTTTGTTGGTGGCTTTATTTAAACTCATTCCCCCATAATTTGTGTGCTCTTGCACACATTTTTTCTCACTTTTTGTTCAGACAAAAGGAGTAAGCAGATGCATGATAGAGCTGTTGGAAGAATATTTTGAGATGCATAGAAAGAACCCCGGCAGAGTTCCATCCAGGAAGTGCCCAATAAGGGATTTCTCACATCTGAGTCATGACGCCTGATGGGATCCGATTTTTCCTGAGTCCTTGCCTTTCTGAGGTTAAATCCATTCTAGTATGTATATTAAAAAAAAACAAAACCTCATTCCGGTTATGTTTCATTTCTTTCTTACCTGCTCAGCCTAGAACACAAGTAACAGTGCATTCTTTAATGGGCAAATTCTTTTTGGTGATTCTGTTGGAAACCCACTTGTTTTCTAGAGTTGAACATACGCAGGCCTTCGTGGGATATCCTGCGGTTCTTGGAGTGCACCTCCTGTGCTCAGCTGCTACTGGCACTATGGAGAAGGCTGGCAAGTTGCAGTCCAGGGAGGACCATAAAAATTAATAGACACAGATTCAATTTCGGCTATGATCTGTGGGGCGCCATCACGTGGATGTGGACCGTGCCACCCTCTCAAGTTTAATTGAGGGTGGTCATTCAACAACATAATCTTCCTTCCTTGTAATGTAAAAATGTGTGTGTGTGTGTGTGTGTGTGTGTGTGTGTGTGTGTGTGTGTGTGTGTTTTGTTTTGTTTTTGCCTCACTGATGGGTACACCTAGAGCTGAAACGTGTGTGCTTTCGGCAAATATCAAATTGTGTTTTGTACTTTAGCATTTAAATCTCAGTTTTGATCCTATGAAGGCACCCATTTTAAAGCATCATAGGAAAAATTTAAGTCCACATATACATACTTGGGAACAATGGAGCAAACTGAATTGTAAGTTCCCAAGTGGCATGCCAATGTCCTTAGAATGTTGAGCAATATTTCTCTCTCTCTCTCTCTCTCTCTGTGTGTGTGTGTGTGTGTGTGTGTGTGTGTGTGTGTGTTACTGGGGATGGAACCCAGGGGCTTTCTACCTCTGGGTTACACTCCCTGACCTATTTTATATTTTATTTGGAAACAGGGTCTCACTAAGTTGCTGAGAGCCTCACTAAGTAGCTGAGTCTGTCTTTGAACCTGCGCGATCCTCCTGTCTCAGCCTCCCAAGTACTGGGATTACAAGTGTGCACCACCATGCCTGGCTGAGCGAGATTTTTTAAATTTCCAGGTCTGACTCCTGTCTTGAGTTCTGATTTTTATCTCATACTGTCCAGATTCTGATGCAAGGCAAGAATCCAGGGATAGCCTGGAAGTATGCGCTTCCCAAGGCCGTCAACGGAACTCAGCCAGCCGCAAGAAGACACCTGCACTCCTGGAGCACAGTGCAGTCGGACTGCTCCGTCTCCTGCGGAGGAGGTAGCTGACTTTCTCATCCTGTCTTTGAAGTTTATCCTTCGAAAAGCAAGTTTATTAACTCAGACTCTTTCACCTTGAATGTTTTAAATAAGCCACTAAGTCAAGCATGATGGCACATGCTTGTAATCCCAGTACTTAGGAGGTTGAGATAGTAGGATCACATCACAGGTTCTAAGCCAGCCTCAGCAATTTAGTGAGACCCTGTTTCAAAACAAAAAATAAAATTGGGCTGAGGGTTGTAGCTCAGAGACAGAATGTTCCTGGGTTCAATCCCCAGTACCACAAGAATAAATAGATAAATTTTAAAAAATTAATTAGTTCATTAATAAACAAATGCCACTAAACACTATGTTTTATGAGAATGATCACATTAAAATGCAAATATTATAATATTTGAGGATTTTTCTATGTAGAAAGGAGCCAGTTCTCTCAAAGCTCAAATAAACCATATCTAAGGCTCAAAACTACATGCCTGAAACTTATGGGGAAATATGTGAAATAAATATAAACATATACATGTGTGTGTGTATATATATATATACATACACATATCTATAGAGAGAAGTGTAATATCTGATACTTTATTGCTATATATATTATTGCTATATATATATATATACTTTTTTGGGTGGTACTGGGGTTCCTGGAAACCCTTCTACCTCCGGGCTACACTCCCAGACCTATTTTATAGTTTTTTATTTGGAAACAGGGTCTCTTAAGCCAACGCAGCTGGCTCCACGAACCAGCGCGATCCTCCTGTCTCTGCCTCCCAAGTGCGGGGATTACAAGCGTGCGCCACCATGCCCGGCTTACATATATATATTTTATATTATAGTTTCTCCTACTCCTGACTTTTCTGTTTTCTGTTGTTATTGACGTCCCACTGAGACTTGCAGAAGGTGGGGTCAAGTAAGAACACATGCAAGGCAAACTTAAGTTGACCACCCAAGATGTGGGTACTTTCATTTCTGAGGAGTAAGGTCAATAATGTCTCCCTCAACAGGGAAATGGGTTAAGTCTGGGAAATTATTCTTTCAAGGGAAGAACAGCAACCATCTATAAACAAGTAGAAGGAGGGCATTTTATATAGGTGCCAGACTTGTCACATATTTTTAAGTAAGTCATTTGTGTCCACACTTGGCCCTTTCAAGGGAAGAAGGAAAACTCATGAATAGGCTCATGAGACCAGAGCACCAGGCTGGTCACTGGTTTCCCATTATTAAGAGGACCTGGTGACAGTAGGGCTTCGTAAGGGCCCATCCCTCTAAGCAAACGGAAGCCTCCTTGAATGTAGGACAGAGTAAAGATACAGAAAGTGAAGAAATGTTTATTTCTTTAAGGCCTATATTTCGGTGCCCATGCTAATTAACAGAATACAAGAAAATAATTTTAAATGTATGTAGATAAATATAATTAAAAGAGAATGCAATCCAGGTGCACTGGCTCATGTCCATAATGCCAATACTTGGCTGAGACAGGAGGGTGGAAGGCTTGAGGCCAGCCTCAGCAATTTAGCAAGACCCTCTGCAATTTAATAAGACCCTGTTTCAAAAAGAAAAAGAAGAAGATCTGAGCCAGGCATGGTGGTACATACCTGTAATCCCAGTACTTGGGAGGCTGAAATAGGAGAATTGCACGTTCTCAGCCAGCCTCAACTAGTTAGCGAGACCCTGTTTAAAAAAAAAAAAAAAATAAGGCTGGGGAGGTAGATCCTCTAATCTCTAACTATTTATAATGGCTCTGGGTTCAAGCCCCAATACCACCAAAAATGGTATCTATCCATGGTTAGATAGATAAGGTTCTCCAGGTGTTGCTTAGAGGTAGAATACCCTGGATTCAACACCCAGTGCCTAAAATGTGACATTTTTATTAATAAATATTTTGAAGACAATATTCTATACATAGGAACGGTGGTGCCCCGTAATTCTTTAATCACCGGTAGTCAACAGTGCCTCTTTTGTTTGTATCATTCAGTTTTCCCTATACATATGTGAACACACGTGTGTTTAGCAGTCTCAGATGCACATCATAAATATTTCTTTGTGGGTTTTTTTTTTTTTATTGTGGTACTGGGGATGAAACCCAGGGACATTCTACCTCTGAACTTCACCCCCAACCCTGGTTTTATTCTTTACTTTGAAACAGGGTCTCACTGAGTTGCGAAGGGCCTCACTAGGTAGCTGCGGCTGTCCTGTTTCAGCCTCCCGAATGCTGGGGTTTCCAAGCGTGCGTCACCACGCCCAGCTGTTTTGTGTTCTCTTTAACCTGAGCACATGCCCTTTTGTAGACATATCCATGCTCTCTGCGCACTTTCACCGAGTGTCAGAGTGTGAGCGGTTTGGCGTGTGTCAAATGTGGTCTGAGAGCATTTCTACTCGCTTCCTGGTATTCCGGGGAAAGCACAGCGTCTTGGGAAGGTGACAGATTTGCTTCATTTCCCACAGAGAGGGAATAAATCCAGGCAAGTAGGAAGCAGGAGACCTGCATGGTGGACCCCCTTGCCTTGAATAAGCCCTGCCTTCACGTGACTCATGGCTGGGATATATCCTTTTTCTGATGCTGCAGATTGAGCCCAGGGGAGCTCTGCATCTGAGATACACCTCCTATTTTATTTTTTTATTTGGAGACAGGGGCTCACTAAGTTGTTGAGGGCCTCGTTAAATAGTTGAGGCTGCTCTTGAACCTATGAACCTCCTGTTTCAGCCTCCCAAGGATCATAAGACATTATACTCTTATGGAAATATAAGATGCTGTGTGGCAAAGTATACTTTCAGGCTTTCCATCTGTAATTCACCAGTGCGATTTTTTTATGGAGAATCTTTTTCATTAGATGTATACAATCTGAATTCTGTCTTGCTGGGATGTTTATAATCACTTTTTTTCTAAAAGTTGTATTTATCACTGTACAGTGCTACATGAAAACTAAAAATCTACACATTTAAAATTATTACAGTATAAAATATATTCTCTTAGGGATAGATGGAATTCATATCAGTTGCAGTTCGATCACAAGAAGATATTTTCATAAGAAGTTTTTAGATTCCATATCTTAAATGGGATATCAGAATGCGGGAAAATCCAAAGCTAAACTTTGAAACCAAATCGCACTGGCTATCTGTAACTTTTACTCTGTAAACATCTGATATCTTACTAGGTTACATAAATGTGAAGGCCATTTGCTTGCGAGACCAAAATATGCAAGTCAACTCCTCCTTCTGCAACACAAGAACCAAGCCAACAACCGAACCCAAAGTTTGCAATGCTTTCTCCTGCCCGGCCTAGTAAGTCATCAGGAACTTTCTTTCTGTGTATGTCTGAACTTAAATGCCTCTGTGGTTGGTATGAGATGATGAAAGCCCACTGTCAGTACTTCTTATCGAAAGAGATTGAAAAAGTAAATGCAATTTTGAAAAGGAAAATTAGAAAAGAAAGATGGCTGAGTTGCATTATATGACTTAAGAAACAGGAATTTGTACCTGTGCCTGGTGGTACATGCATATAATCTGAGTACTTGGGAGGCTGAGACAGGAGGGTCACAGTTTTGAGGACATCCTCAGCAACTTAGCAAGACCTCAACAACCAAGTGAGATCCTTTTTCAAAATAAAAAATATAAAAGGGCTGGGGATGTAGCTCAGCGGTAGAATGTACCTGGAGTCAATCCTCAACACCACAAAAAATTACGTATATGTTATACATATATATATATATATATATATATAATACATATACAAACAAATATATATACAATATATATACAAACAAATTTATATATAAATATATAAGTATATATTTAAATATATAAGTAAATATATAAGTATATATAAAAGTATATATTCATATATATACATATATATAAATTTGCATTAGACCCTCTACAAACACTTGGGGTAGGAAACGTCTCCTATTTTTTCAGCTTTTGAATAGTGATTCCTCTTCTCAGAACCAAATCAAAAAGATATTTAAATACCACACAGTCCTATATTAGTTAAATTTACATGTGGTTGTATGCTTAACTTTTCTACATGTCATCCAAGAATTTAAAAATCATAATGCTAGGCAGACCATGAAACCCCAAATGCAAATTACACAGTAGCAAGACACAGAATGAAGAGGTAAAACGCCAAGCAGTGACTCCCCCGCTGACAAAGGTCCCCAGGGGGGGCTCAGTGGGTTTGCTCTCAGATTGATTTTAGCCACACCATTGTTTGAACGCTCATTTTAAATCATCTTCCCAGACAACTGGAATCTCCTCCAATATGATTTATCTTCTGCCAAATGTATTTTTATAAATGCACAGTTTCTTCTCAGGCAATGGTTTATTCTACTGGTCTTTTGGGTCTTCTTAATAAGTAGTGTTTGGTTTGTGGTGACGCAATCATATTACATGATCTTTACATGCAGACAAACACGCATTCACATTTCCCCCCTGGAACTAATAGCACATTTGTCATAATTGTTTGGGGTTTTAGCTACCCACCAACCCCATAGGTCTATTTGTTAACCCAGTTTTCTCTGGATCTGGAACCAGCTGTATCGTGAACACAAAGAGGAAAAACCAATTGGGCGTGAGGGCTTTTATGAATTTTTCTATTTTGCTAAGAAATATCTGGGCTTAAGAAATACCCCAGGGGCTCTAATATGTGATTATCATAAAATATTCTTTTTTTTTTTTTTTTAGTAGTACTGGGGATTGAATCCATGGACCTTCTATCTGAGTTATAACCCCAGCCCTATTTTATTTTGAAACAAGGTCTCACTAAGTTTCCAAGGGCCTCACTAAAGTTCCCAAAGCTGACTTTGAACTTGTGATCCTCCTGTCTCAGCCTCCCAAGTACTAGAATTACAGACATGCGTTACCATGCCTGGCTTCAGAAAGCATTCTTGATCCTCCTAGAGTAATCTCGTGAGATGGTGCACATATTTCTGCTTGTTTGTGAATGCAGAGAGATAATCAGTACACTCAATTGGCAAGCTGATCATTAGCCAATCAAATAAAGGGATTTCATTCTTGTGTTCAGCCATGTAAGGGAGCAGACCAAGGTCACGCCCAACTTTTAGAACTTCCCTGCTGACTGTGTGATATTCCATCTGACTGCGTGATATTCCATGAGGAACAAACTGTTCAGAGCAGAACATCCCCTTGCAGGTCCTGCAGAGTGCAGGTGCTGACAAGGCCGGTCTTGTGCCCCCTTTCTCTTTGTTCCACTCTATTATTTATCAGTTGTTTTTGTTGTTGTTGTTGTTGTTGTTGTTGTTTTTAGCTGAAATATTGGAGCCTTTTGGAAGCTACTCTTTCCCAGAGATATAGAAAGAAAGGTTTACACTGGAAAGAACTGTTTAGACACTTAGTCTGTGAAAACTGTAAGGGCAATGGAATTTATCTGAGCCAAGTCTTTAGCTCAGATTACTTTTGTGTTGCTTTTATATGAAACAACCACATGATAACCACTCACTGGATGCCAGGCATCCCTGAGAGTTAAGAGTGTGGAGATGAACAGCAGATAACTCTTGCCGTCAATGAACCCACTGTCGAATGGAAGCGGTGGATGTGTAGAGGTGATTGAGATCAAGTGCAATATGCTACCAAATGTTGTATTAAAAAATCACAGGGATAAAATGGACCATGAAGACTCTGGGTTCCGAGGAAGGGGCTGCTGAGGCTGCAATTAGGTGACGCATTACCCTGAGGCTAAATGTGGAAGATCACATTTGCCATGCAAGATGTCTTTTTCTGATAGGTTTGTTTCTAGTACCCTACAAACTCATATTTAATGCATAAACAAACTTTAATAGAAAATAGCATTTTATAGACAAATTGAAATTCATAATTTTATAACATGTTTTCTTTACATCTTACAGATAGTTGTATAATTATGAGGAATCATATCATTTGATATCATTTTCTTTAAATTTTCTTTAAATATCTATTTTTCTTTACATTTTCTTTAAATATCTATCTGATATCATTTTTCTTTAAAGACGATTTCAGAATACACATACTCCTAGAATTTAGTTTCTCAGTTCTCTGGATTAAAGATATTTCATTTCACCCATCAAGTTTAGGAAACCAGAGGGAAAATTATAAGAGTAGAAAAGGTGACAGAATTGCAAATGTATAATGAAAACATATTTGGTCTCATGGAAATTCTGCTTAGGATATTTGTAATCCAAGATCAATTTTGGACTTGGCTGCCGTGTGTCAGAGGTGAACCAGTGATATCTGGAGTATCCATCTTGTGCTATGCCTACAAATCATACAACTTCAATTCATCGAGAGTAGTTAGTTGTTGAAAAGAATTAATAGTTTGCATCCATCATCATTCCCATACACAACCAGGTCTCAGATAGTTGCGAGAAGCTGGCTTGGCAATCATTAAATAGCATGAGATTAGAGCTTCAACCCATCAGTGAACTTTAAGAATAGTCAGAAAATGTTTTGAAGATACCCCCACTTAGAAGTGCCCTTCGTCAAACCTTCTAAAACGTGCCCCTCTCTCACACACATCCACACCTTCCCCCCATGGTCTCTCTTCCATTCACCTCATTGATGTACTTTGTGTTCATCAAAGTACAATTTATGATGGTTGCACTAGTCAGAAAGTGCTGCCTCTATTAGTTCCCATGTCCACCTTTTCGCTTTGTAGATTTCTTCGTGGAAAGAATGCTCCCTCGTTTATTTTTCCAACCCCAGTGCCTAGGAGAGCTTCTGACCACATACTTTAGGTCCCAATAAATTTGGCTGAAATAAATTGCTCAGCTATTAAAATGGCATGCATTTCTCCCCATGCAGAAGGCAAGAATGCATTTTTTTCCCCCAGAACTGTGTGGTGATCAAATATGCTTCTGGGCCACATTCCTGTGCACTTCCAAATCTACAAAAGAATAATTAACACGAATCACCCTTATTGGTTTAAAGATGGATCGACTGGTTTTTACCCGCGGGCTAATCTTTCGTAGTAACTGCTTAAGACGTGACAACCGAAAGTGTTGGCTCTGTTGAAAGTGACGCCACTGTTTTTCGCCGGAAGTTGGTCGCCAGGTGAATGGAGTCCTTGCAGCCAGTCCTGTGGCGGAGGCCAGCAGAGCCGCAAGATCCAGTGTGTGCAGAAGAAACCCTTCCAGAAGGAGGAGGCGGTGCTGCACTCACTCTGCCCTGTGAGCACGCCCGCGCAGGTCCGAGTCTGCAACAGCCATGCCTGCCCTCCAGAATGGAGCCTTGGGCCCTGGTCCCAGGTAACCGGGGACAGAATGGGAGTCCACGGTGGCCCTCCCCATGCATGACAGAGGTGGCGAGATTGCAGGTGTCTTTGTTTACAAGAGCCGCTCAGCTGTGTTTATCTTCAGAGAAGTCACACTGGGTTAATGCGGGGCCTGGGAACCTACATTTTAGCTAGAGACTTGAAGTTGGGGATCCTCTAACCCAGAGCTTAGACTCTTAGAATCACTGAGGTGAGCCTAGGGAGTAAAGTCAGAGAGGAATCGGCCTCCAGGCCTGGCTATGGAATTCTCTAATGCAAATGGAAGACCCGGGTGCAAAGAAGGAGGCATAGAGGAAAGATTTAGTCCTGGTTTGGAAGAGAATGAGATAGAAATAAAAATAAATAAATAAATAAGACAGAGGGACATTGGGCGCCAAGGTCGCCATGGTCACAGAGTCCCAAAGGAAGCATAACCTATAAAGATAGAATTAGCATAGCCGGGAATGGTGGCACATGCTTGTAATCCCTGTGCTTGGGAGACAGAGACAGGATGATAGCACAGATTCAAAGCCAGCGTCACTGACTTAAGAGACCCTGTTTCCAAATAAAATATAAAAATTGGGTCTGGGAGTATAGCCCGGAGGCAGAAGGGTTCCATCCCCAGTACTACCAAAAAAAAAAAAATATAGAATAAACATAGAAGTACCTGGCATTCATAACTCAGAAACCCCTCTGCAGCCTTCTTTCTTTCTTTTTTTAATTTGGGGAGTGTACCAGGGATTGAACCCAGAGACATTCTTCTTCCAAACTACACCCTCAGCAGTTTTTTTTTTTTTTTTTTTTTTTTTTTTTTTTTTTTTTTTAGTTTTTGTTTTGAAACAGGGTTGTGCTAGGTTGCTGAGAGTCTCATTATATTTCTGAGGCTATCCTCAAACCTACAATTCTCCCGTCTCAGCCTCCCAAGAACTGGGATCACAGGCCTATGCCAGTAAGCCCAGCTGGAGGCTCTCAGTTTCTTAAGTTCAGCTGTGTACTTCTGTATCCCAGTAGGGTTTATAGGAAGGTTAGTCTGTTTTGTTTGTTTGTTTTTGTTTGTGTGTAATATTATAATACTAATAATATTAGTATTATATCTATTAGGCTAATAAAGAGCCAGGAGTGTAAAAGAATATTTTTCAGCAGCCTGGGCCAAGGGGGGGTACTTTCAAATGATAAAATATATTCATTTATAGCAGAGGAGAAATATAATAGTATGTAGTATTGGATCTGTTCTATTGATTTGCAGTTGGGAATTGGAATTTATAAAGGGAGAGCTCAAAGGGCTATTTTAGCCAAATCTGTATGGTGGTCATGAGTAAAGGGGACCACTGGATTTCAAGTGGACCTAGTGAGAAGGGCTTTCTAGAGTTTATCTCAAATTTCCCATGAAGATATTTTGAAATTTTGATGACTAAAATCAAATATATCTTTGCAAATTTATTTCTAACTGAAAAGATCCTTCAGAATAAGCCATCACAGCCTGGTCTGCCATTGGAGCCAGATTATAAATTTTGCAATCATAAAAAAAGAATGGTAACCAAGTATGGTGACACATGTGTGCCATCCTGGTACATGGGAGGCTGAGACAGGAGGATCGCGGGTTTCAGGGCAGCCTCAGTAACTTCGTAAAGCCTTGTTTCAATATAAATAATAAAAAGGTGTAGAGATGTAGCTGAGAGGTGGAAGGTCCCTGGGTTCAAACCCTGGTATCACAAAAGGGAGAGAGGAGGGTTGCAATTATAAAAGAAGAATTTTGCTAAAGAATTAACCATATAAAAATGGTGTATGTGAGAGTGTGGAACCGTATGTGGCTGATTCCCCTATCTGGCTAATCAGACGAATTTGTCTTAGCTCCTGTGTGATTGATCTTGGTCTCCGATTCTCAGCTCTCTCTTCTGTGAAATGGGACAATAGCTATTCCAGGGTTGTGTGGTCCAGGCTCTGGCAAATCCACTAAAACGCATCATTGCACAGAAGGCGCTGCATGCTCACCACTGCTGCAGATGCTCACCACTGCTGCAGTGTGCTAATCATGACGTCTGCAGTGTGCTAATCATGACGTCATTATCATCTCCCTTAAGAATGGGAAGAGAGAGCTCACCCTGGTGCATGGGCAAGCTGAGCTCCAGGTCCAGCTGACTGTGCACCCATCAGGAAGGAAGGCAAGGGGGTCCACATCTCATACGGTGCTTCTGAGAAGAACCTTAACGTCAGGCCAATGTGGTGACACGGACCTTGAGGACAAACCCAGACAAAAGCCTGCTTTGTTTCATCTTGTATTTTGTTGATTTTTGGTTTTAGGTCGGGGGGGGGGTTGCTTATTTTTCTGGTGCTGGGAATGGAACCCAGAGGCATTCTATCTCTGAGCTACACCCTCAGCCCTCTTTTATTATTTGGAAACATAATCTCACTATGTTGCTGAGGGCCTCGCTCAGGTGCTGAGGCCACCCTTGAACCTGTGGTCCTCTGGTATCAGCCTCTCAAGTACTGGGATTACAGGCATGCACCACCGTGTCCTGACAGGCCAAAGTCTTTTAAGTGACCTTAATAAGCTTTTAACTACTCCTCTGAAAGCGAGGAGATTCTTGGCCACCTTATATACCTCTTTCACAGAATTGTTTTCGAGGATGAGAAAAGATGAGTTACTTACCCACCAAGAAAATTCTTAGTATGCACATTTATTCATAGATGTTTGATGAGTGTCTTCTGTACTCTATCCCATAATTCACAGGATGCCCAGGGGGTGTAGTGCTGAGGAGAAAGACCTACTCCTTTGCAACCTCATTTCTGTGACTATCCATCTTTCCATCTATTGTAATATGCTATTACACATAGGCATATTTTATATGTATGCACATATTTCAGCTGTTAACACTCCTTGCTGGAGACACAAGCAACCCTCTTTATCCAAGCACCTAGGTCTGCTTTGCCTGTGGCACAGATAAACACACCTTTACACCAATGGAGAGGCCGTGTCCCACATCATTACCATGTATGCAATACTAAAAACACCTCTGCCTCATGGGCTCATCTTCAGCCCAGAGGTGACAACCACCGTGGGCCTTTAGAAGGGAGAACTGAATACTGATCATGACCAAACTATAGTTCCTCCTGGGTCCTTAGCTGGATTTCTCTTGCTGCAAGACTGTGGGGAATTTTATCCAAATGCTTACAGATAGTTATGCAAACAGTCTGTCAGTATGTCCTCACCATTGATGAGAAGCTCATGCAAAGGGAATTTTTTTCTTTCTTTTCTCCAGTGTTCTAAGACCTGTGGACGGGGAGTCCGGAGGCGTGAACTTCTGTGCAAGAACTCTGCTGCGGAGACGCTCCCTGAGAACCTGTGTGCCAGCAGCCCCAGACCTGAGGCACAGGAGGGTTGTGTGCTGGGACGGTGCCCCAAAAACAGCCGGCTTCAGTGGGTCACCTCTTCATGGAGCGAGGTACGAGCGTAGATGAGCTGCTGGGGTGATAGTCAACATACGGCTCATCTTCCAGCAAATCTACTTACCGGGCGCCTTTCTGTTGCACACATACACCAAGTGCCTACCGATTGCTGGTTTCTCCTCCCTGACTTCTTCCTACATTGGAAAAGTACCTATCATAGTGGACAGGTCTTTGTTAAAGGAAGGGAGTACAAAACTTCATCAAACCAGATAGGTATACAAAGGTTTGGGAGAAGTCGGTAACATCATGTGGGAGCTCTCGGTCCCGCAGATCCCGGTTTTAGGAAGAATCTTCATCAGGAGAGACTTTCCAGGGAACATGAGCCTGATAGATGAGCAGGAATCATGCTCAGGTGGAGTTGGGGAAGGCGGCTCATGACAGAGGATCGCATGCTCAGTAAGGCTGGGACAGGGGATGCGGAGGGAGACTTCATTACACACAGAGCTGAAGGTCTTGGGATGAACTAGAAATCCATCCTGTAAACACTGAGGAGAGAATCGAATTTGAAATGACAAAGGGCAATGACTAGACTTTGCTTTTAGAGGGAAGGGAGTTAGTGCAGAGTCCTGATGGCCCCGGTAGTGGAGCCAAAACTGGAAAGTGTTTGCGGATGGAGAGGTTACTTGGTTCCTTCGGGAATACATGGGGTAGGGGAGTAGAAAGCTGCTTTCTAGAGTTTTGGCTTGGGAAACTCAGTTAAGTTCATAGATACAGAGGACACAGAGCCAGAGCATGCTATAGTAAGAAATGAAGTTTCTTCTCTTAAGGAGTCTATAGTCTGGTAAGGAAGACAGATGCCCACAAGGAGAAAAAACAAAGACTCAGTGGTGGGCTCGGCAAGCTGTGGCTTCTGTCCCCACAGCCAGCACACTGGCCCATCAGCGCCGTTGTAGTCTATCTGAATGATAGGCAGGGCTCCTTATCAGGAATGGGACACAGCACTGTATCCGTCTTCTCCTCGCCCACTTCTCTTTAGAGGATGTCGTAACCCAAGGACTGTGCGTGTGGCCTTGGGTTGACCCCACTCTCCGTCTTTGCAAGGAGGTCATCGTTGACCCCATTGTAAGCTCTGCAGCTCTGTTTCGTCCTTTAACTCAGCCGTACAGACAAACAGAATTATACCATTTGCAGAAAAATGGGTGGAACCGGAAAATATTAGGCTCAGTGAGATTAGTCAGTCTCAGAAAGTCAAGGGTGGGGTGTTTTCTCTCATATGTGGGAGCCAGAAAGAAAATAGGAAACATCAGGGGATTCAATGCAAAGGAAGATACGAAGAGAAGCTGAAGGGGGTTAGGAGAGAGAATTAGGGAAGGGAAGAGGAAGGACTGGAGAAGGGAACAGTTCAAAGAACACCACAGCAATCTGTGAGAGCATCACTGCCCATCCCAACAGCTGTGTGGGGAGGGAGGAAGAGAGGACAAGGAGGAAGGTAGAAGGGAATGCACAAAGAGTGGTGTGCACGTGTTTCTAACACGATGAACCTGACGTGTGCCTGCATTTTTATTTACTTTATTTATTTATTTATTTATTTATTTATTTATTTAGTGGTACTAGGGATTGAACCCAGGGGGGCATTCTACCTCTGAACTATACACCCCCAGCCCTATTTTATTCTTTATTTTGAAACAGGGTCTTGCTAAGTTGCAGAGGGCCTAAGTAGCTGAGGCCGGCCGCGAACCAGCCGTCCTCCCCAGGACTGCAGCCTCCCAAGTACTGGGATTATAAGCACGCGCCACCACGCCCATGCGTGCAAGTTTTTAACCCATTAAACCTTAGGTGTGCATGCGTGGTTTTAACACAGCAGGCCTTGCTATAGTGCCTACTGGCAATGCCCCACTAAACTGATTTAAAAATTTTTTCATCCTTTATTAGATATGATATTTAGATGGATGTGAGTGTTACTGATCTCACTTTATCTACACATAATCCTATAAAAAACATTTAAAGTCCTCTGAAAATCATGTCTTCTCAGAGGCATTTCATCAGCTTCATCCCCCACCTCTCTCTCTTCTCCCAGCCAAGGGAGAGGCAGGGTAAAACAAATTGCAGAGTGATGGCTCGTTAGACACTGGTCCTTCCCACTCAGTCGTCTCTTAATCCTTTTCTTCCTGTGGGCCAGACGGACATTCAGATCAACGCTACACAGCAGCTCTGGTCTCGTCTTTCTGCCTGTGGGCTCTGCTCCTGGCTCCTACTGGACAGTGGCCACTTTTGTATTTTTCCTGTTTTAAAAAAAATTTTATTGGTGCATTATAGTCATACATCTTAATGGGGTACAAGATGGTGGAGGCATACATGCACACATCACCCAACTGGCCCTTCCCCAATTCCTGCCCCATTCCCTCCCCCTCCCTCCTTTTCATGTTTGGCTTACTGATTGACGTTGATATGTTTGTGAGTGCACATCATGTGCATTAGAGAATTTCCCTTCCCCCCCATCCCTTCAGTTAGGTCGCCTTATTTATCTCCTTCTTCATCGAGAGTTCCTCCTATAACCCATCAACAGATGAATGGATTACAAAACTACGGGATGTGTACACCATGGAATTCTACTCAGCCATAAAGAAGAATAAAATTATGTCATTTACAGGGAAATGGATGAAACCGGAGAACATTATGCTAAGTGAGATTAGCCAGTCACAAAAAATAAGAAATCAGACGCTCTCCCAAACATGCAGACGCTAAGGAGAAATGGGCCACTTTTGTTTTATGGTGCTATTGGGCCCTGTGTCTTTGGGAAGCGCGCTGCCCTCTGAGGTCTCGACAGCTGTGTCATTACATCCCTCCTGTCCCTTCTGGGCAAACTGCATCATTTGCGAGCCCTCCGCTCCACCGCTGTGACACCCCTTTTGTGTCTCCTAGTGTTCCAGCACCTGTGGTCTGGGCGTGAGGAAGAGGGAGCTGAAATGCAGTGAGAAGACCTTCCAGGGAAAGCTGATAAGCTTCCCTGAACGAAGGTGCCGCAACATTAAGAGACCAAACCTGGCCTTGGAAGAACCCTGCAACCCAAGGGCTTGTCCAGTGTACGGCACGGCGGCTGCCGGATGGTATGCGTCACCATGGCAACAGGTGGGTACACCCAGATTTAGGAGGTCGATATTCAAATGAGATGCAAAAAAAAAAAAAGGCCCCTGGTTCATGGAAGTTTGTCCAAATGGAAAGAGGAGGAGCCTGTGTTCCTTGATAAGCTCTGCCAGTTGTGGGATCCCGCGCGGGTTATTTAATCTGCTCAGCTTAGTTTATACATCTAGAGGAGGATTAAGAGTTGCTTTCTTGAGATAATGAAGACAATGTGCCCAGCATCAGGCTGATCATATTCTTCCAATATTCATGGTTGCTGCTGCTCCTAAAGTCTCCACTTTAGGAATGCTGCTCACAGTCTCTGCCCCTTTGGTTCTTAGATCCTGCTTCTGAACAATATATGGCTCACTTCTGCCTGTGTGTGTGTGTGGTGCTGGGGACTGAACCCAGGGCCAGTCTACCTCTGGACTATATTTACAAACAGGATCTCGCTATGTTGCCGAGGGTCCCACTAAGTTTTTTTACAATTTGTTTTGTATAGATAATTACGGGCTATTAATCCAAAGTGATTTTTTAAAATTTTTTATTGGTGCATTGTAGTCATACATCTTAGTGGAGTAGAAGATGGTAGAGGCATACATGCACACATCACTGGCCTTGGTCTGTGATCCTCCTGTCTCAGCCTCCCAAGTACTAGGATGACAGGCAGGCAGCTCACATTCACCAAACCATTTCTACAGGATCTAAGCAACTGACGCCGCTTTCTCGTTTAATTACTCAAACAGCCCTGTTTGATGAAGTTCAGAGTGTCAGACGACTTGGCTAAGGCCACCTAACTTGAAAGCCCCTCACTGCTTAGAGCCACCCTTTTCCTGAAAATACTTGACTCACATCAGTCTGGCTCCCGTGGGCCAGGATCAGTATATGATGCTGAGACTGAGATCAAGGGATCTAATCCTGAGTGCGGGTCCCTGTGACATTCCTGCCCACAGATTTTGTTTTTTTTGGTGGTACTGGGGGTGGAACCTAGGGGCTTTCTACCTCCAGGCTATACTCCCAGACCTATTTTATATTTTATTTGGAAACACAGTCTCTCACTAAATTGCCGAGAGCCCCACTAAGTAGCCGAGGCTGGCTTCGAACCTGTGCGATCCTCCTGTCTCAGCCTCCCAAGTACTGGGATTACAAGCGTGCCCCAACCATGCCCAACTCTACCCACAGATCTTGCAAATGGGTTTCCCAGAACTCCCGGGCAAGAGAGGAGATGCCCAGCTCACCATTCAGTATGTGGGCTATAAGCCAGGACAGACATGTGTACACATGCATCAGGAGGACCTGAAAATAAAACCCGAAGGAAATTGGCATGGTTATTTCTAATCGGCTAAGCCCTGGGCTATACCTATCACTAGCTTTCCTTTTTATATACTTTTATTGGTGCCTTGTAAACATACATCACACCGAGGTTTAGTTTGGTAGAAACATACATGCACCTGGTACGTTTTCCTCCTGCCTTTTTTTTTTTCTCCCGATTTTTTTTAATGAGAACATAGCCCCTGCTCAGTCACCTCCATAATTGACCAGAGCTGCTTTTATCCAGGAAAGGCAAACTTGAGTATCTGCCACAGAGAGCATAGGGCCCTAAAGCCTAGAATATTTACTATTTCATCCTCTACAAAAAAGAAAAAAAAAAGTCGTAGCTGCTCTCCTGACAGTCAGTCTTGTGAAGAGTCACGTAACATCTGTGGGGAGGTAAGCCACAAGACCACAAGGCCTGGTTAGCCGATTGCACGCCCAGCATACGGCTATGTTCGAACGTTGAACTAACTTCAAAACTCATACTCCTTCCACTCCAACTTATATTTTCCTCCCAAATACCAGGCCATGTATAACGATGCTTGTCCAAAATGAAGCCTTCATCTGCCTGCAGTATATTAATGGGGGGAAAAAATGACTGCCTTTTTCAAAGCAAAGCAACAACAAAAATCCACTTAAAGCGCTCCATTTTTCCTTGATAATATTTCCTCGTGCATGCCTCTTCTGAAATATCTTTATATGAACTTTTGGGAAAGTTAAGAGTCTGTCTATAAAGGTCAGTGAAATCATGGAATTGGAGGCAGCCCCCAGACCCCCACCCCTCAGGCTGATTCAGCTTCAGCAGCTGCAAAGCACAAGACCCTAGATTCTCCAAGGATCGTTTCTTTCTCTGCCCTAGTTTTGAATGACCCCCATCCAGCAGGGCATCTGCAGAGATGGTCTGGAATCCTTTAAGCCCTGAGCCCCCTTCCCCAGGAGTGCCTGGCTTTGCTCGTGCATGCTTAAGGCGACTTCTGGAACCTCTCTTCCTTGTGAGCCACTTAGCCGAGAGACGCGCACCCCCAGGGAAGATAGCCTTTGTCTAAGACCCTTCTCATCAGATCAAACGCTCGCCTGTGTTAGGATAGACTGTAAGTGCCTGTGCCTGGCTCCAGACTATCTCTCTTTCAACAGCAGGCACCTTGGTAATGTTGGGGGCCAAGGGGGGAGCAGAGAGATACCTCCTAGTTGATGTCACTGGCCTCAGAGTAGACATCACCCTGCAGAGTGTTTCTGACTGCCTTCTCTTCTGTGCAGTGCACGGTAACCTGCGGGGGAGGGGTGCAGACCCGGTCTGTCCACTGTGTCCAGCAAGGCCGTCCTTCCTCCAGCTGCCTGCTCCGCCAGAAGCCGCCGGTGCTCCGAGCCTGTAACACAAACTTTTGTCCAGCTCCTGCAAAGAGAGGTAAAGGGTACCCATGCCCCAGTCAACTTCACTAGCCTTCAGAGAATTTTCACTATTTGGTTTTAGAGTTCCTCTGTTACACACTGTTCACACAAGACTCTACACTTGTGCAAGGTGCAGCTTTGTGAAGGCTACAGTAAAAATAATCTTGCTTCAGCCAGGCATGGTGGTGCACGCCTGTAATCCCCCTATTTGGGAGGCTGAGACAGGAGGATCGCAGGTTTGAGGCCAGCCTCAGCAACTTAGCAAGGCCCTCTGCAGCTTAGTGAGACCCTATTTCAAAATGAAATAGGTTTGGGGTGCCACTCAGGGATACATTTCCCCTGGGTTCAATCCCTAGTGACAATAATTATTATCATCATCCTGTCTGCATGAGTCTGAAGGGAATATTTAATTCCGTATGGCTTTGTAGCCATTCATCCTGACTTTGTTTTCTTATATACTTTTATTGGTATGTCATAGTCTCACATTATAATGTAAATCATAGTGAGTGTAATGTACACACACAGGAAGACTGGTTATCCACTTGTAGAAAGATGGATTGAAGTCCTTACCTCTCACCCTGCACACGAGTCAACTTGAGAAGATCAAAGACCTGGAAATTAGATCAGAGACCTGTAAGCTACTAGAGGAGAGCATAGGTCCAACACTCCCACATACAGGCACAGGTAGAAACTTCCTCAGCAAGACCCCCAAAGCTTAGGACATTAAAACAAGAATTAATAAATGGGATTGCATCATTCTGACTTTGGAAGTAGAAAACGGCCATCTTGCAAGCCCTCCCTCTTAAAAATTTTTGTCAGCTGGGCGTGGTGGTGCACGCTTGTAACCCCCGCGCTTGGGAGGCAGAGACAGGAGGATCACGCAGGTTGGAAGCCAGCCTTGCTGACTTAAGAGACCCCGTTTCCAAATAAAAGGTACAAAATAGGTCTGGGAGTGTAGCCCGAAGGTAAAAGGGCTTCCAGGAACCCCAGTACCACCAAAAAAAAAAAAAAAAAAATTTGTTAAATGAACATGAACGAGTAACCAGCATGTGGCAGAGTTTATGCTAATCAGTGGAAATACAGGAGGGAACTATAATCGCCTGAAAAAAGCTCCCGTTTTAATTAGGAGACACATAAGTTATAATCCTTTGTATTGCATGGGAATGGTCTAGGACTATGCCGTGAATGATTTCTTAAAGTCAGTTCAAGTGAAGTGCAGCAAAGACAGATGGGAAATTCGATTGCCAGAGTGAACTATACCGTACTTGCCTCGTCAGACTCATTTTAAAGTCATCTGACAAACACCAGGAAAAAAATATGTCTATGTCTATGTCTATGTCTATGTATATGATGTATATGTATATATTGGCCTAATCAGGTTTTCTTGTGCTAAAGAATCATTTTCTAGCACATAACTTCTGGGTTTTATTTCTTTCTCTCCTTCTTTTCTTAATCCAAGCACAGCTTTTCCAAGACTGCCCGATCTCTTATCCTACTTTTTCCAATTTGTGGCGAATCGGCTTCGGGACCGTTATTCCTTTGCGCCCCCCCGTCTGTATCACTTCCAGTCTCTAAGTAGTTGTTGATCTACGTCTTAGCTCCAGGCTTAGGGCATCACTTTTCCTCTCTCTTCTTTCTAGGTTATCCGAGCTGAGGCTGGCAGAAATTTTTTTAAAAAGTGTTTTTTAGTCATTTCTGAAAGTTCCAGCATCTCTAGTTCGTGCTGGAATTGGACATAGGGAGGAGCTGGGGCGCTGGTCACATCCTCCTGAGCTTGCTCCTCCTTTCTCTAGCAGCAATGATTTCTCCTTCCCACCTATAGTCACGTGAAGGGCCTCCACACACAGAGTCACAGAAAAAAATGGGCAGTTCCTCAGCATAGACAGTAGCCAATTATGAAAGTGTCTCCCAAACAGGAGAGGTGGGATGTGTGGAGAATCAAAGAAGACAGGCCATTGGTCTTATTATTTTATGTCCACCCAGCCTACAACATGTTCTTACTGTACATTCAATAGATGCGCACGTGACTTTATGAATAAATTAAAGACACTGGGCCCAGGTATCGTGAAGTCCTCTACGTCATTCAGTGCACGGTCACTGAACACTCATTGTGTGTTCCCAGGCCAATCTTTTAGGCATAAAAAAATACAGCCAAGCAGAGTCCTGTTCCTCAGCTACGGTGAGCTCGGTACCCCAAAGGCAGGGACAACAACTATAAATGGCCGTGTGTTAGGGTGGTCAGTTCCACTTGCTTTGTGGGAATTCTGGATGAGTTAAGAGAGAGGGGGCAAAAAGGCTGATTATAAGAGCTGCCCCTGGATGATGTAAGGTCTCTTGTGGAAGAGGAAGTGGAGAAGGCAGACAGTCTTCTTAGGTTTTCTACTTAGTTTACTGGGTTGAAGTAATGGCAGTTGTGCGGGTGGGTGTTCGGTAGATATTAACGCAGAGACAGCACACTCAGGGTAACACAGGAAGGCAAAGTCTGCTCTGAGACCTCCGCTATGGGCCAAGCACTCCGCTACGCATGCTGAGGGTTTCAGCAGTATAGCTCCCTCCAGGAACTTGAGGTTGGATGAAAGGTTCCACCCATTATAATAAGTCCAACTGGACCCTAGAGAAGACTATCTTATTTAGGTGGGCATCATCCCATCTCCCAGTGGAGCTAAGCGGGTTTCTCGTCCCCCATGCTGCCGGTCTAGGGACTGTCATTTCTTACCAGCACTGTGGGATACCTTAGCTAGGTATCCCGATTACATCTTCATCCTCAGGAACCATCCCTATGACTTCATGTTGTACGTAGTTTATGTGAAGCCGTAGCCTCATCAGTGCCTGGTTATTTGCATTCTCTGGAAGATGCCTGGTTTGCAGATTCGTTAGGTTAAGTTGAGGATGACCTAGACAATTAGATGATCCCTGTAAACTTCTTCACCTGGAATCCTACATCTTCAGATGAGGGACAGACAGCAGTGTTAAGAGCAGGGACATAAAAACAGATGTAAAGGCATGCTCTAACACTGACAAGCCCTGCAGCCTTGGGGAAGCTTCTATAAACTAGGGAAATAATGCTTCCCTTGAAAGACTGAAAGACTGTGCAAGTGCTCAACAAGGTCCCATGTTCGCTTCTTATGGATTTAGGGTTAATGAGAACTGTCCTGGAGTTGGGGTGTAGACAGAATTAACAAAAAGGACGAAGTGCCTTGACAAACGTTTGTCCATTCTAGATGGAAGCAAATTGGAAACCAGCCACCAAACACGTAATAGCAGAAGATAAAGCAGCAGAAAGTGAAACCAGAGGAGCCGATAAAGAAAGAGAATGACTGGGGAGCCGGAGGTAGGAAGTATAGACAGAAGGTCAGGCAAGACCACTCTAAAGATAGGACGTTTAAACAGGGATCTCAGAAAGGTGAGTTGTATGTGTATCCAGAAGAGTCTTCCTGGCAGAGGGAGCTGCAGAGGCCACGGCAGGAGTATGCAGATCCAGTTAGAGGACAGTAAGATGCTTGGACTGAGCTGAACGGTGGCCCAGGGATGGGTGGCAAGCTAAAAATGGCCCCGGGGGCCTTGCCAGCCATTGTAAGAACTTCAGCTTTCATCTAAATAAGACAGAAGCCAGTAGAGAACTGGGAGTATGAGAACAGTGGCAGTAAGAAGAAGAGTTGGAAGCTGGGTGAATTTTGAATTTGAAGCACTAATACCTGTTGATTGTTTACACGCAGCGGGTGAGGTAAGCAAAGGGACTCCAGAGTCTTCCTAAACTATATACACCAATGGCCTGACACACAGGAGAAGTTCAAATGACCAGCTCTTGGCGATCATTCCTGTAATCAAGCAGAGTACTCACACTGGAAGTAGACTGCCACCCTTGGCTCCTGAGCTTACGCGAAGCCTATGGCACCAGGTGCCTTAAAATCCCATTTTCATCTCAAGAGGGATGAGAGTCTGTACGACAGTGAAGTGAGGACCATGAATTCAGTGCTCTGCGTGGTCCCCCTGTTCACCCATTGTATCAGTAGAATAAACTCTGTTATGTAAACAAAACAGACCCAGACATACCTTCTGAATAACTAAGGTTTGTGGTAATCGATTGGTTCTAGACACAGTACAAATATATAATAAAATAATTCAACGTTAGCTGGATCTTTGTCCTAACATCTCAACTTATGTCTCAAACTTAAAGTATCAAGCCAATCTTCTGTTTCTCCATCCCCAAAGAGCCCCCAATTCAGAGAACATGACCCCATTCTTTAAGATACTCAGATCAAGCCGGGCGTGGTGGCGCACGCTTGTAATCCCCACGCTTGGGGGGTGGAGACAGGAGGATCGCGCAGGTTCGAAGCCAGCCTCAGTGGCTTAAGACACCCTGTTTCCAAATAAAAATATAAAAATAGGTCTGGGAGTGTAGCCCGGAGGTAGAAGGGCTTCCAGGAACCCCAGGACCACCAAAAAAAAAAAAAAAAAAGAAAGAAAGAAAAAGATACTCAGATCAAAACTTCTCTAGAAAAAGGCATGGTGGTGCACACCTGGAACCCCAATACTTGGGAGGCTGAGACAGGAGGCTCACAGGTTTGAAGACAGCTTCAGCACCTTAGTGAAACTCTCAGCAGTCTAGTAAAACCATGTCTCAAACCAAAAAATAAAAAAAAATAAAATGGGGCTGGAGGTATAGCTCAGAGGTAGAATGTCCCTGGGTTCAATCTCCAGGACCACAAAAATAAACAAAAACTCCTGTAGTCATTTTCCTCTTCATATACTTTACTAAACCTGCTGAAAAATTCTCTAGACTCAAGACCAGGAGCTATAGTTTACCAAAAAAAAAAAAAAAAAGAATAGTCCCATTTCATTCTTATACCTAAGTTGGGATTTGGTAGGGTTTGAATTGAATTGGTTATTTTATGATAGTTATAAAGAAATAATTTTATGTGTGAAACCGGGGATTGAACTCAGGGGCATTCTACCTCTATGCTATACCCACAGCCTTATTCTATTTTTCATTTTCTATTTTGAGACAGGGTCTCAGCAAATTGCTGCAAGTCTCTCCAAAAAGTGACTGAGGCTGGCCTCCAACCCATGATCCTCCTGTTCCAGCCTCCCAAATATCGGGACTGTAGACATGTATCACCATGCTGAGTTAAAAAAATTAATTTTTAAACTGGGCATGATGTTGCATGCTTGCAATCCCAGTACTTGGAAGGCTGAGAAAGATTGTAGGTTCGAGGCCAGCTTCAGCTACTTAGGCCCTCTACAATGTTGTGGGTTTCAAAATAAGGAATAAAAAATAGGGCTAGGGTTTGGTGGTACACGCTTGTAATTCCAGCATTTGGGAGGCTGAGACAGGAGGATCGCGGTTCACAGACAGCCTCCGCTATTTAGTAAGGCTCTCTGCAACTCAGTGAGACCCCGTTTCAAAATAAAGAATAAAACAAAGTTGGTAGGGGGTGTAGCTCGGAGGTCAAATGCCTCTGGGTTCCATCCCCAGACCCTAAAAAAAAAAAAAAAAAAAAAATAGGGCTAGGAGTTAGAATGTTCCTGGATTCAATCCCCAATATTGAAAAAATTAATTTTTAAGCAAACAGTTATTGAGCCAGCTACTTTGTGAGAGACACTTTTAAGTATTGAGAATAGAACCATGGAAGAAGACAGAGTTTCTGCTCACAAAGATTTCACATTCTACAGGATAGATAAGTCGCCCCATGGTATCATTCCCGTGTAGGAAAACAATGTAGAGAACCGTCCTTGGTCTCTCTTCCCGGGAGACCGAGGCGCCTACCTGACAAGCAGCTGCTGAGTACACACTGAAAGAGGCAGCTGTCCAGATGTCTGTAGAAAAAGTGTCCTCAGCAGAAAGACAGGTGGATGCCCACACGTGCCGGGGGGTTAGGGCATCACGAGGGGTCTAGTGCAGCTGGAATGGCCAGAATCCTAAAAAATGTCCTCCATTGTAGCGACAGCACCTTTGGCTTCGTTGGGGTGGGAGGGCTTGGGGCAGGGCAGAGCACACACTGGTTTATGTGTGTGTCCTGAGAACACTGGGAGACGGGGGTGGGGGGAAGAGTAAAGAAAGGGAAATTTTAGGGAGAAAAGTGAAGGCATGCAGGAACTGTTGGCAGATCTGGATCTCAGAAAAAGAGGATGCAAGTTGGAAACCGCAGGAAAATGGAGTCACACCTGCCACGTGCAGAGAGGCCCTGGAGGATGTAACCCGGTTCAGCTACAGAACCGGGTGCCTGGGGCGTGAGGGTTTGATAGGGTCAAGGCCCTCAGCAACTTAAGGCCGGGATAGAGGAAGTGAAAAAGAAGTCAGCTAGGGATGAGAGTGTTTTACTCATGCACAGGGGACACCCTGGATATTTTTGAAGTTAAAAAAAAAATCTGCCTTAAGAATGTAGTAAAATTGCTGGGTATAATATGATAGCACACATTGGTACTCCCAGTACTGGAGGGGCTAAAACAGGAGGATCATGTTTGAGGCCAGCCTCAGCAAGTAGGGAGACTCAGCAGTAATGTAGCGAGATCCTGTTTCAAAGCAAAACATTTTAAAAGGGCTGTGAGTGTACCTGGGTGGTATAATGCCTCTGAGTTCAATCCCCGGTACTGCACACGCACACACACACACACACACACACACACACACACACACACACACACGCAGTAAGAGATTGGGCCTTAGCTCCTAACGCATGCATCGATGTATGCATAAAGGCAGCATTGCATATGATTCCACATGGATTCCCCATCTCCCGAGGCTCTTCTGAGTAGGCGTCACAGGTGTTCGGCATCCTGCTGCCAATGCATAATCCAAAATGTCATCTCCCCTGAGCAGCGAGAGAATCAGAAAGGACGGGTATCAACTCACCTGTTTGCAAACTGTCCAGGAGATTCATGTAAACCTACAGAGGATATTGGAGCTGGGTCTCCAGTCCAGGTATCCTGACACCCCCCCCCCCCCCCGCGTGAGGCTCTTGGCTCACCAAAGTAAATAGGCCATGGACCAGGGGCATGCGTCCCGAGTGTTGTTAGAAATGGACAGTTGCAGCCTCCATCCTGAATCTTCTGAATCGGAACTAGTGTTCAACAAGATCCCCATGGGAAGCCTCAGGTGCTGATCTGGACACCCAGTATCCCTTGGGCACCCAGGGATCAAAGGTCAATCCCAGGTGACGTACAGAGTCAGACATTGAGTGAGCTCTTACTGGATCTGAGTGTGTGAGTGTGTGTGTGTGTGTGTGTGTGTGTTACTCAGGTTTGAATCTGCGTGTGTGTGTATGCGTTACTAGGATTTGAACCTGTGTGTGTGTGTATGTAACTAGGATTTGAACCTGTGTGTGTGTGTGTATGTTACTAGGGTTTGAGCCTGTGTGTATGTGTGTGTGTTACTAGGGATTGAACCTGTATTATGTGTATGTGTTACAAGGGTTTGAACCTGTGTGTTTGTGTGTGTGTGTGTGTGTGTGTTACTAGGGTTTGAACCTATGTGTATATATGTGTTACTAGGCTTTAAACTTGTGTGTGTATATGAGTGTGTGTATGTTACTAGGGTTTGTACCTTTGTGTGTGTATGTGTGTGTGTGTGTGTGTGTGTGTGTGTGTGTGTGTGTTACTAGGGTTGAACCCAGGGCTCTTCTATCTTCCAGCTATACCTTCAGCTCTTTTTTTCTTTTTCTTTTTTTTTTTTGAAACAGGGTCTCACTAGTTGCTGAGCTAAGGCTGAGTCTGATCTTCATCCTCCCTTCTTGGCCTCCCAAGCACTGGAATTACAGGCGTGCCGCTATGATTTTTTTTAACCCTACCTCTGCCCCTATTTAAATTTCTCGTGGTCACAGTCCCTCTGGGCATCTTACTTCTGTCCCTACCTTGCTCTCCTAACAAGCTTCTAAACACATACTGGGAAGAATGTGGGAGAGGTGGGCTCAAGGCTTTGGTCCTGCAGGGCCACATCTTTAGAAAGGCCAAGGGCCCAAGCTGATGTGCTTCGTGTCTTTTCTCCTTTCAGAGGATCCGTCCTGCGTAGACCTCTTCGCTTGGTGTCACCTAGTTCCCCAGCATGGTGTCTGCAACCACAAATTTTATGGTAAGCAGTGTTGCAAGTCGTGCACCCGGAAAAGCTGATCTCCACGTTCTCTCAACAACGGAGGGCCAGGGCTCACCTGCCAACCTCCAGAGATGGGCTGCCTTCCACATCAGAAGCTGAGCTCTGCGGACCCTTCAGGCGTGGCCGCAGGGTTATGAGGAATAGGCCGGTGGCTCTGGATTCAAACCCCACAGCACTTCAAAATGGAAAGCGAAGACAAATCTGACTTAACAAAAAAAAAAAAAAAAAAAGGAAAGAGAAAAATCTCTGATTTGCACTGTTATATGACAGCGAGGCATCACACTGAGATATGTCAAATGTTAATTTTGACAAAAGCAAGACCCTTGTCAACTTTGGGACAGGCTCCCTCCCCTCCCTCCCTCCCTTACACTTCAAAGGATTCAGTGGCAAAGGCATCTCTGTGGAAGAGGTTCTTGTAAGACTTCAGATCCAATCAAATATGGCTGGATGGACCACCTAACCCAACGGACTATTGCTTGGTGTTCACAGAGGAACCCAAATTGCGAACCCTCAAGCCAGGAGTTATATCAGAAGCCAAATGGTGCTCTAAACAGAGCTTGCTGCTGGACTGGCAAGCTTCATGTTGTGTGTGTGTGTGTGTGTGTGTGTGTGTGTGTGTGTGTGTGTGATTGTTTTGTTCAAAGTATATTCTGCTTATAGAGTCTCCAAGACTAAAACTAACAACTTGAAAATTTTTCCAAGGGATATTCAGAAAATAGGAAGACATGGATTATTTAAGATCTCCACGTAATTGAAATTCATTCTCTGGGGGAGGGGGACTCGTAAAAGGTAACTATCGATGCCCTTCATGTGTTTTTCGACCTTGAAGAATAAACACTTGGGGAAGCTGGAGCCCGCTCTTTGGGAATTGGTGAGATGTTCATTTCTGGAAAAAATCTAGAAAGAGCTAAATGTCAGAATCACCCTGTTTGAAGGAGAGCAGCCCGTCATTTATAACACTCCCTACATATTAGCAGGGCCCTTGCAAAATTACAGGATTGCTTGTGGCTTTTCCCTACTGATCGACAATTTTAAATTTGCCCTAGGATTGAGTTTACAAGAAAAAAATAATAATAAACATAGTGGCAAGAGAAAAAAAATCCATCTGTCTTCTTGCTGCATTAATATTAATAAATCAAAATATATCAAGACCCTTGAACAAACAAAAGTACTTTACGGTGTTTTCAATAATATTTTTAATCACCAGAAGCCAGCAGTTGATGGGCGTTGACGGGCTTAAAATTGTTCCCCATTGGAAAAACTGTACACTCCTTTAGCCAAGGGCGAGGTAACAGACAAGCCTGGTCCTCCTGTAATGTTTCAGGACGTGACTATAAAGGGCACATTTGTATACTGCTACTCTGTTCCTCTCTTTCTCAACTTCTTTGATGAATGGAACCCAGTTTTACTGCTGTAGAAAGTTCTCAATTCAAACAGGGATTAGCCAGCTCAGCATAACCAACTAGACCGTGGCCTGTTAAGTTTAGAAATTCCTTTGTTCCCGTCCTAATTAAAATCATGAGTTCTTGAATCTCAGAGAAGTAACCATCGGGGGCGTCTTACAACCTACTCGGCTCGGCCCTGAAGAGTGGCCATTTCATCATCGGGGAAAAAATAAACGGCTCCACCCCACGACACCCCTCTCCTGCCTTTCAAAAAAAAAAACCAGCAAGTTATCTGTGTCTTTATATAACTATCATTTTGTTATTTTATGGAAAAAATTAATTTATTAATAACCTATTATGTGTTCTCACTTGCTTCTCTAAGTGATATTAATTCTGAGGGGAAAATGTTGAATGAAACCTGGGATTATAGAGAAAAGTCGAAATATATGTGTAATATTTAATTATTTTATAAGTTTTATAATAAAGTATTCTGTTGCCTTATCTGTGAAACTCCTTCAGTTTTTGAGCAAGTTAGCAGGGAATCAGGTAGCTTAACTACATGAATATTGGTCAGAAAAATATCGCAAAGTAGCTTAATTAGGAGGAGCATAATGATACCTTTCAGCTTCCTCTTTGTATATGAGGAAATTCCCAACTGTCGAGTGCTGGGATAAATAGATGGCCTGTGGACTTGGTTAGGATACTGAATTATTTTGTTCTATTGTATAAGCTTCTAAATACTTATTTGTAGAAACCATCTAATATGAAGTTACCACTTTTTTTCTATTTGAAAGGCATTCTGGTAAAATATTTTTTGCAAAATCAAAGAGAGAAGGGAGAGGGAGGATTAAAGGAAGCAAGAAGAGGAAAAGAAGTGAGTCAAATAAGTCTCCAGAGACCTGTGGAAACCAAGAACTATCCGGGTAAAGCGAAAACAATTGATCTTAATACATCTGCGATTCTAACCCACATATATATGCACACACGTGGCTCTAAAATACATTTAAGAGGATTTTATATGATTTGTTGCTATTTAGAAAACAAAATTAAATAATACAAAGGAATGGTAAATAGCCAGGTGTGTGGCAGTCCATGGCTGTAATCCCCAGTGCTAGGTGGCTGAGATGGGAGGATTATAGGTTCATAGTCAGCCTCAGAAATTTATGGAGGCTCTCAGCAACTTAGTAAGATCCTGGTTCAGAATAAAAAATAAGGCTTGGGGGGGTACCTCAGAGGTAGAATGCCTCTGGGTTCGACCCCCAGTACACCCCCAAAGGAAAAAAAAAAGAAAAACATGGAACAGATGACAAGAAAAAAGTTATTGTTGTAGCTCTTATTAAATACATTATTAGAAGCAACTATGTAGTGTCTAATGGGTGCCAGGCACTGTCCTAAACCCTTTTTATATACTATTCCATTTAATCCTCACAGCCCAATTAGGAAGGTACTATTACCCTTTATTTGCAGAGGAGGCCTCTAGGATCCAGAAAGGTGACATATTTGGCTCAAGGGCTAATGGTCAACTCATGATGGGTCAGGACTAGAACTCAGGCCCAATGGGGTTCTCCGGTCACCGCGCTGCATCTCCCTGGGAGAGAGAAAGAAACAGAAAAGCATGGAAGCCTCAAAATTCTTGTGGTCCTCGAGGTACACGTGCATGGTGCTTAACAATAAATGATTTAACAATGATGAATTATGGCCAGAGCTGGGAATTTAAGATGGGAAATTGAGAAGGGGAGGCCAGAAATTCCCACCAAGCCCGTCTTTTCAACAAAGGAGACTTAACGATTGGTGGCATCTTTAAGTCCTGGCTCCTTCATAATGGCTTCTTGCCAGGTGTGGTGGCGTACGCTTATAATCCCCGCGCTTGGGAGGCTGAGACAGGAGGATCGCACGGGTTCGAAGCCAGCTTCAGCTACTTAGTGAGGCTCTCAGCAACCTAATGAGACCCTGTTTCCAAATAAAATATAAAATAGGTCTGGAGGTATAGCCTGGAGGTAGAAAGCCCCTGGGTTCCAACACGAGCACCACACACACACACACACACACACACAAAAAAAAAAAAAAAAAAAAAACAGAAAATGTTAAAAGGAGCTGGAGGTGTAGCTCAGAAGTAGAATGTCCCTGAGTTCAATCCCTAGTACCACACAAAAAAAAGTTATTTAAAAATCAAGCTTAATACTCCCTTCAAACAGAGACTTTTTATTACATGGCATAGACAGAGGGCAGCCATAAAGTAAGCTTAATAAATAATACTGCTAATTTAATTTTAAAATTATGATCACTATAGTTGGAATTCCTATTTGGAAACTAAGCTCCCTAATGAGAATAATCAAATTGTCCGTAGCCCCTCAAAGTCATTTAGTGCAGCACCACTGAGCTTAGGAGAGAGATGAAATTATCCTTTGATTAGATTGTCTGGGATCCCAGTTTTTACAGAGAAAGGGCAAACTCCATCAATGTGATCTTACTGTATCGACTCAACTGGACATTAAGAGTCCCATGACTCATGCTCAGCAGCTTTTAGAGTAGACAAGACACTCAAAGACATATCCAGAATGTGTTTTTTTCAAATGCTCCCAGTTATGTGTTAGTTTCTGTAAAGTTATGGCAAATCGCCCTCCCCATGGCTCTACCTCTTCTGGCTGAATACAGATAGAGCTACTTTCAGACAGAGTCTTCCTAAGCTTTGCTTCATGGGGGACGTAGCTGAATTCAGAATCAGCTTCATTCAATAAGAAAAAGCAGCTATGATTGTTGGCTCGTGTAATGGACAGATGAGCTTCAAGGGTTGTGTTTATCATCCTACCAAGCATGAGAAAAATGTACCAATATCCCCAAATACGAAAGTCTGTCAGCCTTTCCCCTACACCTGTTTGTATCTACCCCTCTTCTTTTCTTCCTCCTTACCCACCCCTGGCCACGCCAATGAGACACCTCTGCCCCGCACAGGGTAGGATATCACCAACCTTGCTTGGTGTTACACCGAAACATCCATAACACATGCTAGAAATACTATCTGCGGAGGCAATGTGTGCGCTCCTCAACCCTTCAGTCCACGAGGCTCACAGTTTGCAAAACTGGTGCATAGTACAGAGAATGGCGCTTTCGCTGTGGTGAGATCACAGAGCCCTTGGGGGGAGATGGTCTTTCAAAGAGAACCAGGGCCAGGAGCTGTTCCTGCTGGAGACTGCCTGGGCTTGCTTCTCCCTTCTCTCCCTCCTCTCCTGTGGCTGGAGGGCAGGAAGGACCCAGCAGTCTTCCTGTGCAGAAGGTCCTGCCAGATCTTCTGTTCTTTAGCAAACAACTGGGATTCTGCAGAGGCTCGTTCCATATATTAGGAGCTGAAGATTTCTGTGGAAGTTGGATCTCGAGTAAACCTGAGGGAAAGGATTTCCAAATAACTATCTGGATCACAATCACCTAGCTGTGTTTTATACATAAATCTCTCTTTCAAGAAATTAAATTTGGCCGGGCGTGGTGGTGCACGCTTGTAATCCCAGCATTCGGGAGGTTGGAGACTGGAGGATCACAGTTCGCGGACAGCCTCAGCTACTTCATGAGGCCCTCTGCAACTTAGTGAGACCTTATTTCAAAACAAAGAATAAAAAATAGGGCAGCGGGTATAGCTCAGAGGTCAAATGCCCCTAGGTTCCATACCCAGACCTGCAAAAAAAAAAAAAAAAAAAAAGAAAAGAAAGAAAGAAAGAAAGAAAGAAAGAAAGAAAGAAAATTAAATTTTCCAAGTGTAATGGCGCATGCTTGTAATCCCAGGACTTAGAAGGCTGAGGGAGGAGGGGAGGAGTATAGCAGGTTCACGGCCAACCTCACTTAGTGAAACCCTGTTTCAAAATAAAGAAAAAAAAAAAAAATATATATATATATATATATATATATATATGGCTGAGGGTGTAGCTTGGAGGTAGAATGCCCCTGGGTTCTATCCTTAGTACAACAACAAAAAAATTAAATTTGTTAAGCCCAAGCATGACACCCTTCAATTTATATCTCAAGAGGCACTCAAGTTTCTCTAAGAAACAGCTGGCCTGGGAAATACCAGCCTAGACAATAAAAGGAAGGGCCTTGGGCCTGTCTTCCTAAATGGAGAAAACAACCCACTGGCACCAGCCACCCAGCACAGCTCAGCAGTGCTTAGACCAAATTATCTAACAATACAATGGCCCTCATCGAGATACACTTGTTCCACGGTCCACTTGTATGCTACACCTGGAATCCTTTGGCTGGCCAAGGTTCAGATTCAGGGGCAGGGACCCAGTGTCCTGGTTATCGCTCTGCTTCTTCTCACTTTTAATCACATCAATAGTCTACACTCCAGGTATATTGCTTGGGGAGGGGCACAGAGTTGAGGACAACTGATTGGCTGATCTCTCAGTCAAGTAGACACACGCGAACGCAACCGTACTACTTTCTCTTCCTCCCCGAGGGTGTAGAATAGAGAAACCATCGAAGCGTGTCTTTGGCAAATCACTCCCAGGGCCGCAGGTGTGTACGTTTATGGAGAAATCTGCAGCGCATGAAAACCCGAGGTTTAGAGTCAGCGCGGGATGAAAACCTCTGTCTCGTTGCCCGTCCTATTTCACTGGGTGCCAAAAAAGCAAATTAAGCATTTTGAAGGTGCCAACTGTCGCCTTTGTAACTTACTGCAGAAACACGTTGGCTGACTTGACGGAATCAAATGGAAACTTCAGCTCTTTCCCAACAGAAGAAAGAAAAAAATAATAATCAAATGGTATTAGGGAAGAGCTGCGAGAAGGGTGCTTTGGGCCAAGGCAAAGTACCAACAAGTTCATGGTTTGTGCTGTTTCTGGGGACTCTGATTTCTGTTTAACAGCTAAATTTATTAATTCGCAGTTTTGGTGGTTTGTCGAAAGATTGGTTCCAGATATTTAAAAATTAACACGTTGCCTATTTATATATCTGCAGAGTCCAGAAGCAATAAAGAAATACTTATTTTTGTATTCAGCAAATTTCTCCCTTTGTTATGATGCTCTTATGGTCCAAAGTTTTTATTACTTGCAGCCCGGTCTGTTGAGGGGACAAACATTTCTCATTTTCTTAGCATTTATTTTCAGGCACATAGTACCTCTGCCATGTGGGGTCACATTTACTCATTTATAGTGTGGTCAGCTTCGGCAAACATTTTTTTTTCTTGCATGTTTGCTGACTAACATGTATTGATTCTTTCAACAAAAGAATTTATTGAGCATTTATGAGCATCAACGAGAGTGTGAGATCCAAACATGGAAAATATCTTGCTCCTGACCCAATGAATCCTATGTGGAAAAGATAGGATATTTATGCATGCAGCGGTTAGACAATGCCCCAAGGACTCATAGTCCTTATAATTCCGGTACTTGGGATGCTGAGACAGGAGAATTACAGGTTCGAAGCCAACCTCATCTACTTAGTGAGGTCCTCTGCAACTTAGTGAGACCCTGTTTCAAAATAAAAAGTAGGGCTGGGATATAGCTTGGAGGTAGAATAGCCCTGGGTTCAATCCCCAGAACCAAAAAAATAAATAAGTACATAAATAAATACATAAATACATAAATAAAATAATAAGGTTTCAAGTGGACCGTTTAAGTAAATTAATGCGTAGAAATTAAGAACTGGAAGATAATTAGGAATTCTCTCTCTCCTACTTCACAGTTATAGAAACTGAGATTAGAATTTTTAAAATTCCTCAGGGAGGACTAGTCAGTTATGATTTTCAGCAATCTTAGTTTTTGCTGTATTATAAAATATTTATTGATTTTTACATGACAGGCGAACACTTATTAAATCTAAGGACATTTTAGTGAGTAGTGATTTTCAAATAGAAGCCTAATAAGAAACATTCCTGAGTTTATGTAGTAGACATAATGTTAACTTAAGTTCCCTCTTCTAAAGTAAATGCCCTGGTACCCTAAAATATTGTAAAAACATTGTCATCTCCCCCCCATAGAGAAAAGGTGGCCTTATGATAGTAGCAATTTTTAAAACTATCTGGCCTATTCCTTTTCCAAAAGCCTAAAATCTGGGGTTTTCTCTGAGCCAAAATTATTAGCGTTAAATGTCACAAAATCCTATGAATATATCAAAACCATTAGACTGGACACTTTAAAAGAGTGAATTGTATGCAGAGTATGTCTCAATAAAGTAATTAAATAAAAATATCTTAAAAATATGAAACGTCTCATTAGCTGGATGTGATGGTACGGGCTTGTAATCCCAGTCTTTGGGAGGCTGACACAAGAAGATCACAGTTCACGGACAGCCTCGTCTACTTAGGCCCTTTACAACTCAATAAGACCCTGTTTCAAAATATAGAATAAAAAATAGGGCTGGGTTGTAGCTCAGAGGTAGAATGCCCCTGGGTTCCATCCCCAGTACTGCAAATATATATAATATATATATATATATATATATATATATATATATATATATATACACATACACATATATATATATATATACCATCCCTGCTCACAGTTGTTACTGTGACATCCTTGAAAGATAATCACAGGCAAGGCTGTTTCTGTTCCATAAAACCTGTGAACTCTGCAGAAAACCTTTGGGATGATAAGGTCTACTGTTGACATTTTGCCCTACTCTTCCAACCTACTTTTTAAGGGTTGGGCAAAGCCAGTCATGGTGGTGCGTTCCTGTAATCCCAGTACTCAGGAGACTGAAACAGAAGGATCACAGGTTCGAGGCCAGCCCCAGAAATTATGCAAGACTCTAGGAGGCAACCTAGCAAGACTCTGTTTCAAAAACAATTTTTTAAAAAGGCCTGGAGTTGCAGCTTGGAGGTAGAACACTTCCCCACTCAATACAATAAAAACAAAAGAGTTTGACAAAAGCAGCTATATATTTATAAACAACCCTATCCTATGGGCGATAAAGGATCCATGATAAGATAGAAACGGAAGAGAGTGAAGAAGAAGAACAACGTTGGTGTGTTACTCCTTTCTACCCTACATATTAAAAGAGGAAAAAAAGGTTTTGGGGGGAGGAATTTTGGACAGAATATCCTTTAATGTCTTGCAGATTTTATGAAACCTATAAAAAATATCTGCTTTGAGTCATCCGATGAAATTTTAATATTTTGCTTATTTTCATAAACTTTTCTTAGCACTTAGCAAACCAAGAACAATAACATAATACGATGTTAGCGTTCCCAAGGACTCGCAACAGGAGTGTACGGAGGTGGGGGAAGCTGGGAGATTTCGTGATGATATTAACAATGGCTGACACTAATATGCATCTGCTGTGTGGGAGGAATATATGTTCCCATATATCAATCTGGATATCTGCAATTGTCTGCACCTTAAAATAGTATGTAAAAAATGATTGACTCTCCTAATTTTAGATGGACCAAAGCTAGGAGACACTTCAAATGATGGTGAAATTTTGATTCACCACAATTTGACTGATGAAAACACTCGTATGTTGATTAAGAACAAGGAATGTAACCGGACATGGTAGCGAACTGCTGTAATCCCAGTTCTTGGGAGGCTGAGAGAGGAGGATTGTAGGTTGAGGCCAGCCTCAGCAACTTAGCAAGGTCCTCTGCAACTTAGTGAGGCCCTGTTTCAAAATTAAAAAAAAAAAAAACTCAAAAGGGCTTAGAGTATAACTCAGAAGTAGAATGCCACTGGGTTCAATCCCTAGTACCCCCACCCCAAAAAAGTACATTATACTAAGTGAAAGAAGCCAGAGAAAGAAATACAAATTCTGCCTGACTTAAAACACTGAGACTTATATGAGAGTAGAAAAATGTTCCCTAAAGAGAACAGAGAGAAAGAAATGGAGAGATATTGATCACAGGGCCCAAAGCTCAGTTATAAGATGAATTAGTTCTGGATATCCCACGTGTAGCAGTGAGGAGGTAGAAGGGAAATAGGCAGATAGGGAAAAGGCCTTGGTAGAAAAAAAGTTAATTTCCTGAGTTTCCTGAGGGGCGACAAATGCCTGAAACTCCAAAGGCTCAGAGATGAGAAGGATCAGAGCTTCACAAAGCCATCCTGAGTTTCCTAATCAACAAACCCACCCAGCAAGTCTGGCATTCCTGAAAGGAGACCCTTCAAAGGACTTGCAAATGTCCTATGCAAATTCTCCTTGGAGTCACCACAACTACAAATGGACTTGCAAGCGGTCAGGCATCAGCCAGTCGGATGGCAAAAGTGGGTCACTTTCCCACTCAAGGACCCCTTCCCCTTCTGGGGAGCTGTTCTCTCTCTCTCTCACAGGTCATGTTGGCACTGAGAGAAGGCAGAGTGCATCTGAGGGCACGTGGCTCGGGCGACTCTCGAGTAGTGACCTGAAGGCCTCTGCTGGACATCATGGCTGACCAGGCCCTTAGGGGTGACCTGTACCTCTTTTCTGGCAGATCGCGTGGACTCTGGGAGAAGGTAGTTTGTAATTGACGGCACTTGGCTCGGGCGACACTCGAGTAGTGACCTGAAGGCAGCTACTGGACAACAGAGACCCGACAGCCCTTAGGGGTGTTCAGCCACTTTTCTCTATTCCCTTCTGGCAGACCACGCAGACTCTGGAAGAAAGCAGCCTGCACCTGAAGGCAATTGGCTTGGGCTACTCTCAAGTATTGTCCTGAAGGAAGCTGCTGGACCCAGAGTTCCAGCCCCTTTGGGGGTGTTCAGCCACCCTTGCCCCATTCCCTGCTGCTTCCAATAAACCTTTTACTCCCCTTCCTGAGGTCTGCGGGGTGTCATTCTTCGCTCTCCGTAGACAAGAACTCGCAGGGGTTTTCTCGCCCCCGTTTCAGCAGGGTGACTCTAGTTACTCATAAAACCTGATTCTAAGAATCTATCATAAGCATTTTTTTTTTTTTACCAAAGGAGAAAACAGTTTCTATGCAAAGCGATGGGTGTTTTAATTAGTTTGATGATGGTGGTCATTTCACGGTGTATATAGATCAGCACATCCATCTGTGCATGTTAAATATATACAACTTCTATTTGTCGATTTTTATGTAATAAACCTGAAAAAAAAAAGACTTTGATGGTTTTTAAGCTTTTTAGGAAATAAGCTGACAAGCAGGTTCATTCATGGTCTCGATTTCATGAGACCCTGGATCATCTGAGCCTCGGCTGCCAGCCTCCTGGCACAGGTGCCGGCTGGAGGCTCTCCAAGGCCTAAGAGCTGCCAGCCCGGTCCTTTTCCCCAGAGCAGGAGAAAGTTGGATTCTGTGTGACAATTAATTAAATCCTGACCGGGTGGGCACTTCTAACGTGTTTTCCAGTGTCACACGGTTTTGCTGAACTGAACTGCAGCCAGCCCAGCGAGGGAACGGGAAACCACCTTTGGCTGCAGTCAAAGTGCTTGTTCTCCATCCAAATGTAATCACCCAGGTAGAGGTCTCCGCTGGAGGTCATCCCGCCACGCTCAATAGATCAATTGTTTCTTCCCACGTCCCTCCGCGCGGTCCGGAAGACATGAAATAGGATTGGAGGCCGGATTAATGTGCTGCTTACCAAGATTGTCTATCTGGAAGGCACACTCTGGGTATTGTCTGTGAACACAAAGAGTCTTTCAGTAGTACCTTGTAAAAGGATTGCTTTTGGGGAAGATTATGTTTTAGAGTTAGATGTCCCGGTATTCTCAGTACAAAGTGGGCCCGAGAGATTTAGCAGCTATCTTCATCATCAACCCAGAGAATTCAGACTTGGGTTTTTACTGCCTTGAAATGCAGCTGTCAAATAATCACCAGCTAGTTCAATTCTCTCCCACAGAGTAAAGTGGGCCGACATTTACGAAGCCCCAACTGGGTGCCAAGTACCATTCTCGCCACTTGGTCTGCGATGTTTCCTTTAATTCATTCGCACATCAAATCCTTGACTCTCACTTCCTCCCTTTTAAAGAGGTGGGAATTCAGGTTCAATAAAGTTGAATAGCTCACTTGAAATCACACTGAAAAAAAAAAAACGGTGATGTAACTGCTTTAGAATACAGGTGTGTTTCTGGCACAAGAAAACACCTTTCTAACTTAGGAACGAGAGGAGCCTATTTAAAACAAAAAAATCACCAAAGCAATAATATGGTATGTTTCAAAATAGCCCTGTGTCATGGTATGATGGCATAAACTTTAGACAAAATGTGAAAAAGAACTGCTTAAGGATTTTATAAAGTAAATGTAAGTAGAAGGTCAAATGTTCAGAAGGCGAGTAAAAAAGGAGGTCCCCCCCCTCTTTTCCCATCTGCTCTTTTTTTCCTTTACTTTTTATTTATTTATTTGCTTACTTTACTTACTTAGTGGTAGTGGGGATTGAAGTTAGGGGTGTTCTATCTCTGAGGTATACCCCTAGCCTCTTCTCAATTCTATTTTTTTTATTTTGAAACAGGGTTCTAAACTGCTGAGAGTGGCTGCGAACCTGTGATTCTTCTGTTTCATCCTGAGTGCTGGAATTCCAGGCCTGTGCCACCACACACGGCTCCATTCTTTTTTAATTTGTAGACTTGCCTTGGGGGTATACGATAGGCACAGCATAGAACTGGGTGGAGCAAGAATCCTATTAGAGTTACTGGATGGAAAAGAACCCCAGATATCATGTCTGGCCCACAGATAATGCCACGGATATCCTATATGGGGGGGGGGGGGATAGCCAAAGAAAGGCATTTCCCGAGCATGAACTCCATCTAAGTCTCTGGGTGGGAAAGACTCCAATCTTCACAGTAAATGGTTTTGTATTGAACTCAGTATTGAACTGAGATGTAAGCTAACAACCATAGCAGGTGAGACAGGGTTATGCTTTGTGTCCAATCTGAAGAATTGCTTGCTAGAGCAATGTAACAGGACCCAGAGTCGTCATAAAATAATACTCCCTGTGTCCACAATACAATCTAAGATTATTTAACAAGCTAAAAAACTGTTTAAACTGGGCGTGGTGGCGCACGCTTGTAATCCCAGCATTTGGGAGGCTGAGACAGGAGGATCTCAGTTCCCAGACAGCCTCAGTTACTTAGTGAGGCTCTTTGCAACTCTTTGGGACCTTGTTTCAAAATAAAGAATAAAAAAATAGGGCTGGGGGTGTAGCTTGGAGATAGAATGGCCCTGGGTTCCATCCCCAGTACCGCAAAAAATAAAACTGTTTAAAATGCCCATTGCTACGGAAAAAGCTGATCTGTATATGCTGAACCCCCAAATGACTCAGATGTTGGAAGAATGAAGCTGTTTAGAGTTAGACGAGGATTTTTAAAGCTGATGATAGAGAAGCTATGAAAGGAAAATACACTCCACATGAAGGCGAAATCATCAGGGAAATAGAGAACGGAGAAGAGAACCAAATGGAAATTTTATAACTGAAAAATAAAATATTGGCAACCAAAGAAACAGTAAACTTGAAGACAAAGCAATAAAAAGTCCAATCTGCAGAGAGAAAGATACATGATTGAATAAAAAATAAAGAGCTGATGTGACGGCGGGGTGTGGACCTCCAATAAAATCATCTACATAAAAGAAATGAGAACACTGGAAAAGATAGGCATAATCCACTCTTTTTAGAACTCCAGAAATTAACCAGAAAGTTTCAGACTTGAATGACAAATACAAAATATTACACCCAGCAGCAACAGAAGACACATTCTTCTCAAGCATGCATGGAGTCATTCGACACAAAAGATAATGTTAGTCCTCAAGCCTGATCCCACCTAACAGGACTGAACTCATCTCATTTATCTTTTTCCAGTCCCAGTGTATAAAACTGGAAGTCACTAATAAGAGAAATCTTGGGAAATCCCAAAATATGAGGACACAAAAACAACGTGCTCTTGAGCGACTTGCATGGCTTGATGAACTACACAGTTCTTGTTATAGTTAGGTATAAATTAACCCCTGAAGAGTTGATTGAATGTTTGGAGCTGATGTAATTTAGTCAGGAGGGTTATAATCCCAGAAGTGGATAAGTCCATTGTAATCAATTTATCTGGGTGAAGACCTTTAGGCTAGAGGCAGGTCTCTGGGTGTGTGACCTTGGGGATTATATAAAGGCATCTCCCTTCCCCTGCTCATTCTCTCTTGCTTCCAGGCTCCATGATGTGAACACAGCCCATGTGCTCTCCCTCCACAATGCCCTGAGATCTGTGGTACCCAGTTCCACATAAACTGAGCCCAAAACTATGAGAAATCTTTTTTTTCTTCTAAGTTATGTGGTCAGATATTTAGATCATGGCTGCAAGAATTCTGACGCATGCAATGCTAAACAACCAATGAGTCAGAGAAGAAATCAAAAAGAGAAATTAAAAAATATCTCGAGACTAATAAAAATGGAAACACAGCATACCAAAACTATTGGACACAGAAAAAGCACTTCTAAGAGGAAATTTTACAGCAATAAACACATATATCATAAAAGAAAGTTCTTAAATATAAAACCTAACATTATACCTCAAGGGATTCGAGAGAAAAAATTAAGCTCAAAGTTAGAACAAAATAAAGATCAGAGCATAAATAAGTGAAATCGAGATTAGAAAAATAGAAAAAAAAAAAAAAAGGCCAGACATGGTGGCATGTGCCTATAATCCCTGCTTGGAGGCTGACACAAGAAGATTGCAGGTTTGAGGACAGCCTCAGCAACTTAGCAAGACTCTTAGCAATCTAGAAAGACCTTGCTTCCAAACACAAAATAAAATAGTTGGACGTGTAGCTCAGTGGTAGAATACCCCTGGGTTCAATCCCTAGTACCAAAATAAGCAAGTAAAATGAAAGGTAAAAGTCATTTTTTTGAAAAGATAAAAATCAACAAATACTTAACCAGACTAAGAAAAATTAAAACAAGACAAATAATTCCAATGAGTTGGGAGGTTAAGGCAGAAAAATCACAAGTTCAAAACCAGCCTCAGTAACTGTGAAATTGTAGCTCTGTGGTACAGTGTCTCTGAACTTTATCTCCAGTACCGCATTTTTTAAACATAAATATGATATTATTATTGATACCACATAAATCCAAATAAAAATGAGAAATTACTGTGAACAAATATATGCCAACAAATTCAGTAATCTAAAAGAAATAGATACATTTCTAGATAAATAAACCTACCAGGACTGAATCATAAAGACAATTTTTAAAAAAATTATCAGACCAATAATTAATAAGAAGAAAAAGTCAATAATTTTAAAAATCTCTCGAAGGAAAGCTGAGTAACTAATGTTTTTATGGGTGCATTCTGCCAAATATTCAAAGAACAAATACGAATACTTCTCAAACTCTTCTTAAAACTAAAAATGAGGAAAAAGTTCCAAACTTATTTTACAAGTCCAGCATTACCCTGATACCAAAGCAACACAAAGACATTGTAAGAAAATTTGACTACAGACCATAACCCTGATATACAGTGACACAAAAATCCTGACCAAAACATTAGCAAACTGAGTTCAAGAGAATATTAAAAGATCATTGGTAATAATCAAACAGGATTTATTCCTAGTATGCCAGAATGACTCAACATGGACAAATTGCTAAATGTGATATATCACATTAACGAAATGAAAGACAAAAACCGTATCATCTCTATTGACAACAGGAAAAGGATTAGACAAGATTTGACATCCTGTTATGATTAAAAGCTCAACAAATTAGGTATGAAAGGAATATATGAATCAAGACAATAAAGGTAAAATTTGACAAACCCTCAACTAACGTACTGGCCAGGGAAAATTTGAAAGATTTTCCTCCAAGATCAGAAACAACACAGAATGCCATTCTCACCATTCCTATTCAACACAGTACTGGAAGTCCTAACCAGAGCAATTAGGCAAGAGAAAGAAATAAGAGGCATAAAAATAGAAAAGAAGAAGTAAAATTGTCTCTTTGCTGACTCCAGGATCTTCTATCTATATAAAACATTGAAGACTCCACCAGAAAACTGTTAAAAATAATAGCGCTCATTTGTACCCCCAAATACATATAATTATTGGCCAATTTATAATAAAATGAAAAGGAATAAAATTCACAAAACTAAATAAAATTCATATTGTATGTATGAATTTTGAAAACATGCGAAGTGAAATAATCGAGTCACAAAAGACTACACTATAAGCCATCCCACCCATAAAAGTATCCAGAAGAGGCAAAATTTATAAAGTATATCAGTGGTTTCCTAGGGTAAGGAGTTGTCTAATGGTCAGAGGAGACATGGTCATACTGAAAGCATGCGGAGTTTCTTTAGGAGTGATGAAACTATTCTAAAACTCATCATGGTAGCAGTTTCACACATCTTTGAATACATCAAAGTCATCTAATTATAAACTCCAATATGAGTTATAAACTCCAATATGATTTCTATGGGTCCTGCTGTCTCTCAAAAACTAATAAATTCAACCTAGTTCTCAACCACAAAGAATGGAGCCCAATATTCTGGTGACTGAGAATTATGGATGTATGAGGGTCATTGCCCAAAGACAAAGATCTTCAAACTTATTACTTCCACTTCCTGAATTATTCATAAGACATATTAAGTACATTGATTACCAAGTACATTATCATGGGACATTAGAAAGAAGTACACATCGGAAGCCAGAAAACTTCGGATCTGGGCTTTGCAATGATTTTCCGCACAATTCTGATTTATTCTCATACCCTATTTGATCCCTGATCTCTCATTAGATTATGAGTGCATTATACATTATAATGTATAATGAGTATACATTATAATGTATAATGAGTATACATTATAATAGCCTGGAGAAAATGCAAAAAATAGCCTCACATACCACCTACAGCCTCCAGGTTATTCTAGTATTCAGCAGAACTGAAAACTTCTAACTGGTCCCAACAACATCATAGATGAGTCACTGAAGGGCTCTTCCAAGCCCTCGAAACTTCCATAGTTTTATGATGGTTTCCATTCTCAATTCTAAGAATGACTTCAGCCTATTGTGTAAGTGGGTAAAGAAATTTATTTATCAGCCCTGGGTGAGATCAACAAATAAAGATTGAAAACATCTGTGTGAAGTACTAGTTGTTATGGTGACGGGTATCATGAGGATGGGAGAAGTGGTCCTCAAGGAACTTTTCTTTGAGATTGAATCTAGGGGCATTCTGCCATTGATCTACATCCCCAGCCCTTTTTATATTTTAATTTTGAAATCGAGTCTCACTCAGTTGTCCAGGTTGGCCTTGAACTTGCACTCCTCCTGCCTTAGCCTCCCCATGTAGTTGGGATTACAAGCATGCATTACCATGCCCAGCTTCAAGAAACTTCTTGCAGCAAACCTTTAGATGTATGTCACTGTTGCCGGGTGTGGTGGCGCACACTTGTAATTCCCGCGCTTGGGAGGCGGACACCGGAGGATTGCGCAGGTTCGAAGCCAGCCTCTCAGCCTCTCTGGCTTAAGAGACCCTGTTTCCAAATAAAAAATTATAGAATAGGTCTGGGAGTGTGGCCTGGAGGTAGAAGGGTTGCCAGGAACCCCAGTACCACACACACAAAAACAGATGTATGTCACTGTTGCTATGCTAAAACAGTAAATGCTCTGCCTACACCTTCGTGGTGGGTTTGGTACAGGGTACTGTTTGCAGTACAGTTCTCTTAATACAGAGACCTTATTTTCCTTCTCGCCCAGAAACATCCATAAATTTATGTTGATCTTGGCATAATGGCTGACAATGAAAACTACTTGCTCCCACTGGGGATGACAAAGATCACAGAGAAAAGAGCCTTAAATGAGCTCTCATCTACACAGAAAAGAATAATAAAAACCTGCTGCTCGAATCTGAGACTGAATATGCACACATCAGTGTTCTCTGTTCCCTTTCCAATGCCCCTTACCCACAATCCTCTTTCTTAACAGGAAATCAGATTTATTGTTGTCTTTTAAACTTTGGGACCTAGCAAAACCTTTACCATTAAATTTACTTTTACTTCTCCAGAAAACATGTACCCTTAGGATCCTGCATGGAAAACAGATAACACTGGAGTTCAGAAAGCAAAGAGGTTCTCCACACTTTCTTTTTAAATTTTTAGGAGCTCTTCTTTACCTGGGCCTGGTAGATACCAAATGTCCGAGTCTGTTCTTAATGAAGTTAAAGTTAATATCTGCTTTCCTTATGACTTTGACATATTTATGTCATTTATTGTTATTCATTATGGAACATTTTAGGGGGATGACATTAGACATTGTAAAAATGATAAAAGAACAAAAATGAATTCTGCTCAAGATTTTTAATTTTCTTCTTTTTAATAAAGATCAGGTAACCCTCTTTTCTAGTTTATGCCATGAAAAATAAATGTTAAAATAAGTCCTCAATACTTCCCATTTGCGAAAGAACAGTTGGGGCAACACGACTCCCAAGGTTTTGCTTTGCTCTGATAGTTACAATTTTCATTTTATCCCAGTTTTTCCTGTGTGCACATATGTTTCTGCCATCTTGTACTCCATTAAGGTGCATGGCTATAATGCACCAATAAAAAAAGTTGTTTTTCTATTAAAGGTTATACATAGGTTTAGGAATTAAATGAAAAATAACACCTGGTAATTTTACTTTCTGCTAGGGGGTATTGTTCTCTCTCTCTCTCTCTCTCTCTCTCTCTCTCTCTCTCTCTCTCTCTGTGTCATTTTTTCATTGGTACATTCTCTCTCTCCTCTCTCTCTCTCTCTCTCTCTCCTATTTTTATTGGTACATTTTACTCATACATCTTAGTGGAGTGCACATGGTAGAGTACACATGCACACATCATTCATTCAGCCCTTCTCCAATGCCCACCCTGTTCCCTCCCCCCTCCATCCTTCTCACGTTTCTCTTAGTGATTGACTTTGATATATTGGTAATTCTTAATTTGCTTTTCTTTCATATTAATTTTGTCCCCTGAAAGAAAGTTAGGAATGATGAAAAAGGGAAAATAATAGTAACTCATTGAAATGTTCTGTAAATATCTGTTATTTTTCTAACATTTAGCTTAGTATTAAGGTGGGATGCAAAAAGAAATACATCAAGTTATATACACATGTGTGTTTGTATCCTTGTATCTCTCACTATGATGTATAATTACAGTGTACCAATAACTCTAAAAAAATCACATGCGATATGGCCCTTCCTGTCATATACCGAGAGAGAGAGAAAGAAGAGAAGAGAAGAGAAGAGAAGAGAAGAGAAGAGAAGAGGAGAGGAGAGGAGAGGAGAGGAGAGGAGAGGAGAGGAGAGGGAGGGGAGAGAGAGAGGAGAGAGAGGGAGGCAGCCTTTTTTCTTTACAATAAAATGATTTTTTACTAGAGATAAAATAGTAGCATGTACAAAGTGTCATGGAAAAACAGAAATTAGATTTGTTTTGTGGGTTCAAAGAAGACTTCACAAAGTTGGTGATATTGGATGCAATTCTGGAAAGATGGATGGGAGAACACTAGGAAAAAGTCAAGATAAACACACACACACACACACACACACACTCAAACTTACACAAGTGGCAACTGACCTCCAGAACATCCCATGCTCTCTGCTGTGTCATTCACTCCCTTCTGTAGTCCCCATTTCATAGTGAGAGCAGCTGATCTGAGTCACCTAAAACATACTGCTCAAATTATCATGTATAGTTTCCAAGTCTAGGCCATTTGAATATTCGGCAGCTGATCACTGTGTTGTAATAATACTCATGTGCCCTCAGAGAAGCCCCACATGGAGAGAAAATGAGCCCCCCCCAATAACTATACCGTATAATAGAACCATCTTGAAGCAGAATCCCCAGCCCAGCCAAGCATTCAGATCACTGTAGCCCTGACTCATGGGAGATCTCAAGCCAAGCAACGAACACATCTGAATTACTAGGAGATAATAAATACTGAATCCATCTCACTATCTCTACTTGGCATTTTATGTGCAATTTAAAAACAAGCGATCTGAAAGAGCACTGCCGGGGGAGAGGAAATTTCATCTGTGTGAAGCTACAAACCAAGGCAAAACTCATGCCGTGAAATTTTATATTGCAAATTCGGACTGTGATGGGTTCCATGCCATGGCCCTCCGATGGCCTTCAAGTATATGTGGTTTCAAAGTTGCAGTCCCAGGATGGCTACGATGAAGATGAGGTCATAGTCAATCAGGACTTGGCTAAGACCATGCTCTGGTACAGGAAGCAGGAGAAACAACCCAGTTTGTATAAAACCCTTGCCTTTCCAGCCCAAGGTTACAACACTTGGCGACCGTCAGTGCCTGCTAAGTGACTTGGCTGTCTATACAGTTGTTTAATCAGTAGATTCAATCATCTGAGGTTTTAATAACTTTTAATCATTCAGTATATTATATGATCCCTGTAGGTCCTGCCAAGATAATTTCAGGAGAAGGGACACAGTGATGGAAAGAAGATTGTGAATGAGAAGGTCACCTTGTATCTTGGGTTACACACGACATTAATGTTTAAGGGCCATTTATGTGGGCCTTCTGCTGATCTTGGTCATGCATTTGGCCTTTGAAACTTTATTTTGGAATATGCAACAGGAGGCCCCTTAAATTTCAGAAATTTAGTGTAGTAAAAAATGGACTTTAGAGTCAGACTGACCCATTTCAAATCAGGGTTTTGTTGGGACATCTAGATTAAATGTGGCAAGGAACACAGTTACCCGAGGACTTCCAGCTTCAGTGCCAGGACTCGCCTTGACTTCTGAACATTTTCGGGGTCACTAGAGAATGGACATTTTTGCCAGGCATGCTGGCTTTCACCTGTAATCCCAGTACTTGGGAAGGCTGAAATATGAGGATCACAGGTTTGAGATTAGCCTTAGCAACTTAGAGAACTCTCCAAAACTTAGTGAGATGCTGTGTCAAAATAAAACAGGGCTGGGGGTGTAGCTTGGGGGTAGAGTGCCTCTGAGTTCAGTCCCTAGTACCACAAAAATAAAATAAAATGTTGACCATTTCTGCCCAACTGGGTGCATCTCAAATGGGCAAGCTTTGCTCCACAGGTCCCTGGCGAGTTGGCTGAAACTTTATCAGATCTATATCATGATCTTTGGCTCTCCCTGCCAAATCCCAATCCACATTACAGTCTGAAGAATTTTCTCTGCTGAAATCTGTTCCTTCCCCACTTTTACCTTCCCCAAACAGCCCCTACCCACACACAATAAGCCACTCGCACTACTAACTCCATCTCAGAATCAGCTTCCCTAAAAGAAGGATCCAACTGGCACTGTAAGTTACTTCAACTCTCTGAGATTCAATTTCTGTCCTTTTCAAATTACCTCGCTACCATATACATCATTAGAAACTGGAGAGGTCAAATGAGGTAAAGTGCACTGGCTCCCTAGAAAATCACTGACTCTGTTCTCCCCGTCAGCTCACTGGTTGGACCTTTTCACCACCGGTATGTGGAAATCAGATACACTCTTCGTGCTTATTGGCAAACGATGAGATGCCCAGGAAACTGTTTGCCATCATATGTGGAAGGGGGCCTGGAAATATAAACTCACAGATCATGACCCTCTGTGAGCACCTGGAGGATAGGCACTTTGGGGTTTCTTTTTTATGAAAAATGTAACTACAGGTATCAGAGGGAGCACAGAACGAAGGAATCTAGTCTGATATATTAAAGAAAACTACCGGGGGAGGGGGGGGAGTCGTGGTTTGAGTATGAAAGAATGAATAAGCTCATCAAGCATAAGAAGAAGGTTGCTATCAGAAACAAGAGCTACTTTTCCAAGCCTCAAAATATATTAGAGAATTAAGTGAAGCTGGGCAGGTGGAAATGGTCCACAGATGAGCAAATCAGGTAGGGGAAGAGGTATACTACTAGCCCAGCAGCTCAGTAAGGCAGTCATGGTGAGCATTTTCTGCCCCATTTTACAGAAAAGGAAGCTGATCAAGGCCCAAAGATATTAAATCCTTGGCTCAAAGTCACAGATACACAGTCTATCTTGAATATATATATTTTTTTACCTGCAAGTGTATGGAGCTCACTGCCACCCCCAAACACATACACACAAAAGGGTTACTGAAGTATCTTAGACAGCCTCAAAGTATCTGTCTATGGGAGCAGAGAAGGGGGTGCTGTAAATAATCTCAGAAGCAATATTTGAGGCTTTTTTAAGGGGGAGAGAATCTCTGAGCTCAAATTCAGGGAATCTGAGCACATTCTAGAGACACAGAAGCCAATGTACACATTCACAACATTCAATTCTCCAGAGTCAATTATGCTAAGTGCTATTGGGCCTGATAGAGCCACAAAAAAGAACACTTGTTACCCTTGAAACTGCAGCTGATTCTGGGGCCTTAATCTAAGCCATTGTGCCTAGCCCTATTAGCAGGCCCAGGTCTGGTTCTTATTGCTTTGGTGGATTTAAGTACAATCCTTCACATAACTTCAATTAAGATTTGTGCCAATGATATTTATTTCATTATACTACTTTTTAAAGGCAGAAAACCTAGACCACTGATCCAGTACACACCGGATGTCCCAATCATTGAAGAAAGCATTTTCCCAAAGAGTTACAACAGCATTGCCACATGGGAGATGAAGCATGGTCCCTTTTAGAAATCCAGATGGGCTCCAGCTATTCCCATCCCTGGCTAGCCTTAGTTGGTGCAGGGAAGCTAATACTAACCATTTAGTACCAGAGGCTGCTGTGATTGACCACAGGACTGCTGAGTTAAAAGCAAGTGTTGGATGCCATTAGTCTGGAAAGACACTACATGTCATGTTAGGCAGGAGCACAGAGACCAGTCCTGCTCAGCTTACTTTCTAGATGGAGACATACAAGATTTGATTGGACAGGCAACTTGTTCCAAATCAAGGCTAAGTTCACAGCCCAGGCAGCACGAGAATCCAAACATTCTGATTTCCAGACCATCTCTGTTATTTGGCTCGGCAACTCAGAAGGCAATGAAAGGCTTCTGGTTCCAAGTTTTTCTTTCCATTTGGGCGAGAAAAATAGGATAAAATCCTGAAAGGAAAGGCTGCCCAGGGAACCGAGGGGAAACATGGCACTGGCAGCAGTAGGAATGCGGCAAAGCACATTTTAGCATTCTGCATATTATCATCTTCTTTGCACACACACTGATGGGTTTGCATCTTACCCACATAGCTTTGAGTAGCTACAGAACTGCCAGTTGCCTGTGCCATGTGGTGTAGTATTGACAAGTATGGCTGCTGTCAACAAAAGGAACATCCTCTCTTGTGACTAATACTGAACTGTGAAAAGAAACAAGTGTTGTGAATAGAGAGAGGTTGTCAGAGTTGAAAAGACTCTTAGGAGACCACCTCATTCAGTATGTCCCAGAGAACAACCCATCGGAACACTATTTGCTGTTATGAAAGAAAAAAAGATCCTGGGATCAAATAGCTTTGAAAAGCTTTGGTATGATCCAAATAAAAAATGGTTGTTGACTATAGTTCTTGCTAGGGTCTTTATTGTGATCATGTGCACTAAGGATTTCTAGGAGAAGAATCGCAGACACAACGTTCTTCCCAGGGAGAACTCCTTTTCATTTTAAGGATAATCTCACAGTACCGATGCATCTTGAAATACAACCTTTAAATGTTGATCTTTTCAAGAATCAGATGAGAAAATTTTCAGAGAAAAAGTGGCATTTCCCAAGTCTCAGAACTTACCAGTGACCAAACCATGACTCAATCCCAGATCTTCACACAATATCCACAGAACCCAATCCCTGTCTTCCTACCATATTCTTCATACTATGTCTTTAACAGAATTTTCAGTAAGTAAAAAGGCAATGACTAATAAGTAATAGCTAAGCGTTTTACCTACATTACTTTCTATGGTCTTAAAATCCTAAGATACTTTATTATCTGTTTTATAGATAAGAAAATGAAATATTTTTCTCCCCTGCTTTTTTTTCTTGAACTAGAAATTGAACCCAGAGGCATTCTATCATTGATCTACACCCCAGCCCTTTTTATTTTTATTTTCTGAAAAAGAGCCTCACTAATTCTCTGAGGATCTTGCTAAATTGCAGGGGCTGGCTTTGAACCTACAATTCTGTTGTCTCCGTCTCCCATGTACTGGGATTATAGATATAAACCGCCATACCTGGCTAGGAAATGGAATCTTAAAACACCGGCCATGTGACCTTAGTCAAGCAGTAGGACTAGGAAAAAAAAAAGAGTGAATTAATGAAATGATACAGGAGGAAGCACTTTCTACTATAGTTAAACTTTCTCGAAAAGGGTAAGCACAGGGATGAAGAGGAAGTAAGAGCGTATTATGGCTTCCCTGTGACTTTGTGACCCTGTACCAAACCTGAGTTGAGGTTGACTGTGCCATTCCCATCCCAGATCTAGTACTTTACACCTCAGTCCCATGACCAACATGCTTTGTGCATAGACTGGAACAGCCACACAGTCTTGCAACACAACCTCCTTGTGAGATTCCCTGAAATCTCATCCTGTCCATACAGAAAGCATTAGCCCAGTCCTCCCACACTCTGTGTCTTAAAAGGGGAATCGAGTCTTTTCTACCATCATGGAAATCCCATCACTCGAGATTTTGAATCATTTGGCATCCATGCCATTAATTCTGTGTTCTTGTCTCACAATAGAAAACCTTCTAAACTTGGCTAGAAAGTGTATGACTGGACTCCAGCTTTGGATTGCACATGCCAGCCCCCCCCACCAACCGTGCCCTCACATGACCAGACACTCATTACTGTCTTTATTATTCCAGTGTTTATCATTCATTTTACCTCCTGTTTCCAGCCTTAAGCTGGAAAGTATTGGAGCAGCTGTCTTGACTGTCCACATTTTATAAATAAGGAAACATGGCCCCAAGAGGATAAACTAATTCTTCAATTCATGACCTTCAGAAACTAGCAGACCCAGAATTTTACCACAAATAGCCCTGGTCCAGGGTCCACTGCCGAGCAGCCACTGGATACAAAGACACTTTTGAGGAGCTAGGAATCATGTATGTGTGTAGGTCTGAACGGACTCTCCTCTGTTGCCACAGCTCAGGAGGTATGCAGCATCATCCCGATTACAAGATAAAGAGTCTGTGAAGTTTAAAACCCTGCCAAATGTCATGTGGCAAATTACTGAAGATAAAACTGCAGCCAAGAGCTCTGTCCCCAAAAATCCCAAAGTCTTTTGACTTCATGATTCTGATGTTCCCAGACCACAGCTTTCCTTGTTTGCAAATGCAGGTGATGACATATCTCCTCTCTCTCTCTCTCTCTCTCTCTCTCTCTCCTCTCCTCTCCTCTCCTCTCCTCTCCTCTCTCTCTCTCTCTCTCTCTCTCTCTCTCTCTCTCTCTCTGCATGATCACAGTGAGGATCAAAGAAGATTGTGGTATGGGAAAGATCTCATAAACCTTATGCCCGATAATAGTCGCCTGTTCTCCTCTTTCTCTATGCAAAGCCTGCAGTGAGGAGTCTCTCTGGCGGTGGGCCATTTGCTGACTGGATTCACGTACTGGCTGGACATTGGATTTACTCACCTAATTTTTTAGGGCCTTGTAAAAGGTATGAGGTAATTTGTCTTTGTTAGTGAAAGAGTTAGTGATGAATTCACCCTGCAGCATAATTAGCCCCAGGCCTGCCTGTCCCTGAGGGGATCCTTCCTATCTTAGCAAAACATAGGCACAACCTGAAGCCCAGGGGCATGTCGTTTTAAAGAGTCCAGCTAATCTAACACAAAATGTGCACTGAATCAACACATCTTTGTTTCTACCACCTAGAAGAGCCTCCTCTTTTCCTCAGGGGGGGAAAAAAAGGTGGTGTAGGGCAACATTCCTTCTGATTGAAAGACATAAATCCCAACTAACAACTATTAAAGACTGCTGGATCCTTGGTTTGTGTTCCTCCAGTTACTTCTTTGGTTTTAGAAACAAAGGGGTGTGTTTGCTTCCGCAGTGGAAGACACTTGTTGTACTTGCTGTTCCTTCTAAAACATGCCTCTACTTGACTTTCAAAAGACTTTCTGATAATAAAAGCTAGGCGGTTGCCAGCTCGCCTCAAAATGACAGCAGGATTTTCTCAAAGGAGTTTACACATTCATTTTAAATCGTGCATTGTTCCCACCCACAGAACAACCAAAATTGAGAGGAAATGTTTTCTGGCCATCCCAGGTGCCGTAGATATTTGGTCATCCATCGTCTAAACCTGAGCAGTCTAAATGATCTCCATCCATCCTGACTCTACCAGGAAAACAATGTCCTTTCCCTCTCAACAGAAGAGATAAATAGAAAAAAGGTTCTATAAAAATCCAGCTGGCAGTGGTGCATGTATGTTGGCTTAGATGGCTTCTGCCTCTGTAGGCTTCAGTCCACAGGATGAGAGTCACTGATCTCAGTGTCTATGACGAAGCTGGATAAGGCCTTTGCAGCCACCAAGAAAATAGAACTGCTCCTTTACTGCAGCTGAATCTCTGTCACCAACTCCGGAATCAGCATTTAGAGACAATGGAACCAGAAGACCCCACCAATACCAATAATTAGGGGTCTGATCAAGTCCATAGGAATGGCATAGTTCTGAGGCTACTTTATATAGTGTTTGTGAAATGATATGTTAGCTATCTGATAAGTAAAATAAAAAATTAAATGCGAGTAAAATAAAAATAAGTGAGTACGGCGGAGTGTGAAAAACACGAGAGAGGTCCGGTACACATGGCATGTAAAGTTTTAATGGCACGGCTCTCCCGGGGATCAGGGCGAGGCACTGTGGGGCCCGCGCGCCTGTCCGAAGCTTGAGGACGCGGGCTCTCCTTTTAAAGGCATGCATCTCGCGAGATGAGGGTTTACTCGCGGGAATGCCCAATTCTCGCGGGGGTTTCAGCCCCTCCCTTGCCCTGCAGAGGTCATGTGACACAAAGTCACATGAGTGCAGGACCCAACTTAACATTCCGGCCTTTTGATGGTAGGGATAATGGATGACGATTGGACCCTCTAGCTTCTTCCTGCTGTCAAGGGGCGTCGTCAGGGGCCCCAGGCCGGGAGGAGTCGGGAGTTCAGTCCCCCAGAAGGGGGTGCAGGTGGGTGCATAGCTGCAGTGCGAATTGGAGGTTACCCTGGACAGCTTAGTGATGTGCGCTTGAGGAGGCTTGAACAGGCAAGGGCTATTAAAGAAAAAAACAAATCATGAGATTGAGCAGGCGACCAAAAAGGAGACTGGCTTACTCAGTACCTGGAGAGCTACCCTGAGCTGGCAAAGAGGATGGAGGTTGAGGGATCCAGGAGCCATCAGTCTTCAGCCAGGCTGAGTAGGGCCAGCGGCGGGGCCTGGTCTGGAAAGGTGCTCCCCCTGTGTTGAGGCACCTGGGGCTCACCCTTTTCCAAGGGCACTGTTCCAGTGGCCCTCCTGGCCACACGCCGAGCAGTCTGATTGGTAGGCGTGGCTTTGCCCCACTTGAGGCAGGCTCCTGGAGGTAGTTGTTGTTGCAGTCCTCCACACGTAGGTGGCGCTCCAGGGGGCTGAGCCGCCACCGCCAGCCAAAGGGCAGCTACCAGGGATCTGCTTTTTGGCAAAGTCGGAGTGTATGCTCCATTTCCGCCTGTTTCTCTCTGGAATTAAAACTTAGATGCTATGTTAAGGTTCTGTCAGCTGTGACGGACCTATACTCACAAAGAGCGCATCCCGGGGCTGGTGTCTGGCAAGAATGGCAACGCAGACTCCTCACGGGCAGAGGGTGTCGCCCCAGCCCCGGCGTTTCCCACAGCACCTAGGGCGCGCCCACGCGGGCCGCCCAGCAAAATTGCAGTCTGGCGCGGACCAAGATGGCGACTGTGACATCACCAGGCAGTGACTATGCGCCATCACAAAATGGCAGCTGGCTGGAAAATAAATGGAAGCTGATGGGGGAGAGCATTTGGAAGGATACCAGACCGCTTATAAAAGTTCCTAACTATTCCTGGGCCACCGCAACCTTTTTCCCAACTCGTATCAAGGCAGACAGGCTCTCAGGGCATCTGCTAGTATAAAGGTTCGACTCCCCATAATTGGTTCGCGGGCGGAAACGAAGAACAGGAAATGGGCGTCCCCGATTTCCCTGCTCAATCGTTCGGAAACAGAGGTTAAGAGATAGGGAAGAACGTCTTCATTCCTTCTCAAAACCGGAGGATGACCTGGTCATCCGCAGCGTGGTCCCAGTGGACCATGGGACAATGGGTCACCAAGCGCTTGGATTTTAAGGTCCCAGTGGACCGGAAGACCCAAGTCCGGAACCCGCTAACCAAGGGAAGGAGGCAGTTTACCGGAGTATAGTGATGTCGGCCAGCGCTGGCTGTGACAGAAGCGCTGAGAAGCTGCTGGGGGCGCGGTGGAGCCAGGGCGCGCGGATGCCGGTGGCTGGTGTGGACGGCACTGGCGGCTGGCGCAGGCAGGATCAGTGGGGGTGCGCAGGCGGCATGGCTTGCCGGGCCCGCGGTGTGGAGACAAAATGGCTTCCAGGCACGCGCCAGACGCTGAGGCTGGGCCCCAAGGAGCACCGCCAGTGAGCCTGGCTCGGGGCGGGTGGGGCAAACCGGCCAGAGGTCCCAGCGGTGACCGGAGAACCAAGCTGGAACGGTACTTTAGGAGGTCCAAGCGGCAGGCAGAGGTCCTGGCCCGCGCAGGCGGTTGGCAGGCAGAGCAAGTGCCAAGCTGCCTGGCTCGGGCCAGAAAGATGGCCGCCAACTCCTAGGATTGGTTAGGAGTGGAAAGTGGGAGGGATTAAAGATTGTGAGGCCTCCAGTGAGGCCATGAGGTGGGAGGGGTTAAAGATGGCGAGGCCTCCAGTGAGGCCATGAGGTGGGAGGGGTTAAGGATGGCGAGGCCTCCAGTGAGGCCATGAGGTGGGAGGGGTTAAAGATGGCGAGGCCTCCAGTGAGGCCATGAGGTGGGAGGGGTTAAGGATGGCGAGGCCTCCAGTGAGGCCATGAGGTGGGAGGGGTTAAGGATGGCGAGGCCTCCAGTGAGGCCATGAGGTGGGAGGGGTTAAAGATGGTGGGGCCAAGATGGCGGCCCCCCAGTGATTCCACATGTCCTAGATGGCGGGCCAAAGCTGGCGACCCCCCCCCTCCAGTAATTCCATGTGGCTGCTTACCGGAATGGCCAGGCCCAGGCAGCAGGGGTGGGCAGGCACAGGGTGAAGGGCGCCAGGGCGCGAGTCCGAGTGGAGGAACCAGCTGGAGCGCGGGCTGGACTTGGCGGGCTGGGGGCTGTTTAGCAGAGTGGCGGCCACCTAGATGGAGGAGGCAGGCGGCCCCGGCAGGCGGGTCTAAGCAACGCCAGGCGCGGAGAAGACATAGGCGCACGGCGTGGCGCAGTCCGCGGGCGGCGCGGTCCCATTCCAGCGGCGGGCGGCGTGGGCAGGCGGGAACGGCGGTTTTAGGAGGTCCAAGCAGCAGGCAGAGGTCCTGGCCCGTGCAGGAGGTCAGCAAGTAGAACAGGTGCCAGCATCACCCAAGGAGCCTGGCTCCGGGCGGGTGGAACTAGCAGCCTGGCGGCCGGTGGAGCCTGCACGCCCCGGCGGTGGTGGCCGCGGAAGATGGCCGCCGGCGCTCCGGAAGAGAGCACATGGGCGGGAAAAGATGGCCACCGGCTCTCAGCAGAGCTTGGGGCCGAAAAGATGGCCGTGAGCTCTCAGCAGAGCTCGTGGCTGGAAAGATGGCCGCGAGCTCTCAGCAGAGCCCGGGGCTGGAAAGATGGCCGCGAGCTCTCAGCAGAGCTCGTGGCTGGAAAGATGGCCGCGAGCTCTCAGCAGAGCCCGGGGCGGGAAGAAGGCCGCCAGCTCTCCCGGAGAGCACGGGCCGGAAAGACGGCCTTGAGCTCTCAGCAGAGCGCGGGGCCGAAAAGATGGCCGTGAGCTCTCAGCAGAGCTCGGGGCTGGAAAGATGGCTTACGGTCCGGGCAGGCACGGGGCAGCAGCGGCGGCAGTGGTGGAAGCAACGCCTGCAAGTGGAGCGCTGGTGTGGGACCTCACAGTCGAGCTGCTGGCAGGTCGGAGAGTCCAGGGCTCAAAAAGAGAGTAAAAAGAAAGAGAAAAAAAAAAAAAAAAGAAAAAAATGGGGAGGGACCCAAGAGTTCTCCCGGTTCGGCACCAAATGATAAGTAAAATAAAAAATTAAATGCGAGTAAAATAAAAATAAGTGAGTACGGCGGAGTGTGAAAAACACGAGAGAGGTCCGGTACACATGGCATGTAAAGTTTTAATGGCACGGCTCTCCCGGGGATCAGGGCGAGGCACTGTGGGGCCCGCGCGCCTGTCCGAAGCTTGAGGACGCGGGCTCTCCTTTTAAAGGCATGCATCTCGCGAGATGAGGGTTTACTCGCGGGAATGCCCAATTCTCGCGGGGGTTTCAGCCCCTCCCTTGCCCTGCAGAGGTCATGTGACACAAAGTCACATGAGTGCAGGACCCAACTTAACACTATCTAGAACCAAAACTCATTGTCCAAACCCTGGGATCTCACATTAATCGTATAAAGTCCTTACCCAAACGTGGTCTTGTTCTCATGTAGGTAAAATCAATATTTATTGCTCACCTTGTAGACAAGCCGATGCACAAAGGATATGGATAGATATGACCATGTTCTTCCCTTACTGTGTCTTTTTTTCACAGTCTCTTCCCTGATTCTCTTTTACCAACACTGTGGACTTCTCTGAACAGACAGCATTCTATCCCAGTCCCCCTCACTGACATCCTCCTTTGCTCTCCTTAATAAAGTGTTACTCAATTCTCAAGACTACAAGTCTCTGGCGCCACCTATCATTGGCTCTAGTTTAGAGCATTTTCCATACAGTTGTGGTAGATCGAAAGAGATGACCAAGCCCAGCTTGAAATCCCAGCATTGGGGAGGCTGAGACAGGAGGATCGCGGTTCACGGCCAGCCTCAGCTATTTACTGAGGCCCTTTGCAACTCAGTGAGACCCTGTCTCAAAATAAAGAATAAAAAGTAGGGCTGGGGGTGTTGCTCAGAGGTAAAATGTCCCTGGGTTCAATGCTCCAGTACCGCAATAAATAAATAAATAAATAAATGCCTGCAATATTTGACAGTACCTCCTTGTTCAAATCTGAGTTAGTCTTCATTCAACTTGCCTTAATTAATGAAATGTGTGTGAGAAAAGTGAAATTATGGGAATTCCATAGCCGAAAACCCTTCCCCTCAGGTGCCTTCAAACTCTCTCTTTGAAATGCCCTCTCGAAATAGTGCCCTGAGACCACAAGATATAGAAGTTCTGCCTCCCATAGAGGAGGAAAGCCCAAGTGGAGAAGAGCCGGGATGTCCCAAAGAATAACCACTCCACAACTACCAGAAATATGAGGCCATGGGGACCACCTGCCTCAGCAGATCAAAGGAAAGATGGCAGCACTATGAATGATCCCAGACAATCAGGAGGAGAACCACCTGGCTGAGCTCAGCTCAAGCGACAGAGTCATGAGCGAATACAAGACTCATGGTTTGAAGCCACTACGCTTCGCTGTGGAATTTTAGGCAGTAGCAATAGATAACACGTACAAGAAGATATTTTCCGTGGCGTACTGGAAGGCTTACATAGGTGTAGGAAGCCCTGGGTACATTTGTCTTCAGGAAGGTAGGTTTTCCCATGGGAACCTTCTCTTTCTCCTACCCTCTGACCCAACTAACTTCTATTCACTATTGTTAAATGAAAATTGTAGAAGTCTTTGGTGTGGACCAGGCTCCTGCACTAGCCTCAACAGACCAAACCAATATGAAGTCTAATTATAGTAGTTGAGCTTTACTTAATTGTAGGAGGTTCTGAAACTTATTAACCAATTAAGTTGTTCCCAGTTGACTTGTCTCAATACCTCATGTCCGTTTTCTGTAAATACTGTCAGATCACATTGGTGGGAGTTCTCAGAACTTTTTTTCCTGGTTTGGGGAGCTATACATTTCATGAATTTTTTTTTCTTTTGCTCAAATAAACTACTCAATTTAATTGGTCCAAGGAGTTTTCCTTTCTTAACCCTATTCAGGTCTCTAATTAGATCACCTTCCTCTAGAATTGCTTCTCAAACTCCCTGAAAAGGGACTGGGTGCTTTGTGATGGGAATCCTGCTCTTTCTCCAAAAAAAAAAAAAAAAAAAAAAATATATATATATATATATATATATATGTGTGTGTGTGTGTGTGTGTGTGTGTGTGTGTGTGTGTGTAAGTGTAAGTGTATATATATACATATATATAGTTTCATGTTCCCAGTACCACCAAAATATAAATAAAATAAGGCTAGGGCTGTGAGTTCAGTCCACAATACAACACACATACACACACACACACCCCACTGGAAATAATTTGACTAAAATATAAGAAGAAAATAAAAATTAAGGTTACTTTCCTCACTTTTGAACTATTATAATAGCTATACTCTCATTTATAATAGATATAACAGTAGATATAATCTCATTTGCTATGTACCTCCATGGTCATGATCTGGGCACATAAGAAGCATACATGGGATTAGTCCTAGTTCCTTATTTGCTTGTCATTTCCTATTGGAAACAACTCCTGCCCAACTAGTGATCTTAGGTCTAATAAATCCTGCCACTAAAACATGTATGTTTTATTTTATGTTGTATATAATTTTATTGGTGCATTGTAGTCTTACATCATAATGTAGTTCTGAATGAAAGGGCCAGACATGGATACGGCACTTAGTGTAAAACATGTATTTAATGTGGAGTGTTTCCTGTGATTGCTGAAATAGTAAAATAAGAGAAAAAAGTTGGAGGAGGAGAGAAAAAAAAAAGATGGAGTTCTCTCTGAACCTAGAAATTTGGTGTCTTGGCTTTGTCTCAACTTGGGAATCTTGTGTGGAATGGTATGCGCACATTCAAGAATCACACCAATGTGGAAAGTCGCTGGGACAGGAGGATGATCCTCCTATGGGGAATCCTGGGAACCAAACCAGTGTCCATTTATTGGTGGAGCCTTCGCGCCCCCTGGTGTTCCTTAAGCATATCCCATCAAGTCAAGAGGTGGTCCAGGCTGGGTGGCATATCTGTGAGCAGATGCTGCCATCTCCTGGTTTCAGTCCCCTTTGGCAAGCCTCTGGAACGTGCACGGCTTTGTACCATAATAATGATGCTTCAGAATCATGTTCATCTCAAAAGGGGGATTCAAAGACCAGAAAGAAAACGGTGAGTGCAGGCCAGTTGGATATGTGTAGGGGGACAGGGATTCCTGGAGTGGTGGGTGGCCCAGGAAATGTTCTGAGGATTTTGAGACTCAGCTGACAGCTTGCTTTTCCTTTGAATTTTCACACCTCCCTAAAGTCAACCCTGGGAGATTATTAGAAAATAATTTTCTTAAATGTCATTCACTCATTGAAACAACTATGTGGTGTATTATAAAGTAACATGTATTGTTTTGTTTATGTTTTAACCTCATAGAAACTAAGAAATAGAAGCCACTTTCAAGCTACATGTCCAAAAACCTATCAGAGTCCTGTTACTCTGTATGGCCTAATACCAAACCAGAGAAGAACACAATAATTAAAGAATGCTACAAGCCTGTATTCCTTTAAAAGTATATATATATATATATATATATATATATATATATATATATGCGATACAAGATTTGTGAGGATATACAAGCACACATCATCCAATTAGCCTTTATCCAATCCCCATCCCACTCCCTCCTCCTCCCTCGATCGCATGCTTGATTGGTGATTAACTTTGATACATTTGTTTATGTATATCATGGGTTTTAAAGAGATTCCATCCTTCCCGATCCCATCCCTCTGATTGGTCACCTTTATTGTTCCTCTATAGGGCCCTTTCTTCAACTAGGTCTCCTCCCATTACCTATTTCTTCCTAGTTTTTGCATCAGGTTTTTTATTTTCTGTGATATTTCTCTGAGTACGTCGATTTAAAGTTCTGATCCTACTCTTGATAGCCCCAGCACTGGCCTGGCCACCTGGCAGACTCTGATCCTGGCCTTGCTGGCTCCAGCACCGGCCTTGCCTCATGGCAGGCCCTGATCCCAGCCTCGCTGGCCCTGGCACCAGCCTCACCCCTCAGCAGGATCTGATCCCAGCCTCAGAGGCCCCAGCTCCGGCCTTGCCTCACAGCAGGCTCCTATCCCGGCCTCACTGGCCCCGGCACCAGCCTAACCCCTCAGCAGGCTCTGATCCTGGCCTCAGAGGCCCCAGCACCACCAGCCTTGCTTCACGGCAGGCTCCAATCCCAGCCTCGCTGGCCCGGCAACTGCCTGACCCCTCAACAGGCTCTGATCCTGACCCCAGAGGCCCCAACAATAGCCTTGCCTCATGGCAGGCACTGATCCCGGCCTAGCTGGCCCAAGCACCAGCCTAACCCCTCTGCAGGCTCTGATCCAGGCTTCAGAGGTGCCAGAACTGGCCTAGCCTCACGGCAGGCTCCAATTCCAGCCTCACTGGTCACGGCACTGGCCTGAGCCCTCAGCATGCTCTGATCCCAGCCTTGGAGGCCCCAGTACGGGCCTTGCCTCATGGCAGGCTGTGATCCTGGCCTCGCTACTTCCAGTACTGGCCTAATCCCTTGGCAGGCTCCGATCCTGGCCTAGGAGGTCCTGGCACTGGTTAGGCTCATGGCAGACTCCAATCCTGGCCTCGCTGTTTCCGGCTCCAACCTAACCACTCGGAAGGCTCTGATCCTGGCCTCAGAGGCCTCTGCATATAGCTTGCCTCACAGCGGGCTCCGATCTAGGACTCAATGCCCCCCACACTGGCTTCACCCACTGCAGGCTCCAATCCTAGCCTCAGAGGCCCCAGCACCAGCATTGATTCATGGTAGGCTTTGATCCCAGCTTTGGTGGCCCCAGAATTGGCCTCAACCCTTGGTAGGCTCTGATCCCAGACTCAGAGGCCCCAGTACTGGCCTTGCCTCATTGCAGGCTCCAATCCTGGCCTAGCTGGCCCCGGCACTGACCTCACCCCTCAGGAGACTCTGATTCCCACCACCGGCATAGCCTCAGGGCAGGCTCCAATCCTGGCCTCACTGGTTACAGCACAGGCCTAATCCCTCGACAGGCTCCTATCCCAGCCTCAGAGTCCCCAACACCGACCTTGCCTCACAGCAGGCTCAGATCCAGGCCTCGATGGTTCCAATACCAGCCTAAACCCTCAGCTGGCTCCAGTCCTGGCCTCGGAGGCCCCAGCTCCAGAATTGCCTCATGGTGGGCCTCAATCCTGGCCTCGCTGGTCCTGGCACCAGCCTAACCCCTTGGCAGGCTTTGATCCCAGCCTCAGAGGCCCCAGCCCCAGCCTAGCCTCACAGCGGGCTCCGATCCCGGCCTCCCTGGCCCTGGCACCGGCCTAGCCCCTTGGCAGGCTCCAATGTTGGCCTCGCTGGCCCTGGTACCAGGATAACCCCTTGGCAGGCTCCTATCCCGGCCTCGGAGGTCCCCGCACTGGCCTTGCCTCATGGCAGGCTCAGATCCAGGCCTTACTGGTTCCAATACTAGCCCAAACCCTCGGCTGGCTCTGATCTTAGCTTCAGAGGCCACAGCATCAGCCTAGCCTCGTGGCAGGCTCCAATCCCGACCTTGCTGGCCCCAGCACCAGCCTGACACCTCAGCAGGCTCCAATCTCAGCCTCGAAGACCCCAACACTGGCCTTGCCTCACAGCAGGCTCTGATCCCAACCTAGTTGGCCCCGGCACTGGTTTCACCCCTTGTCAGGCTCCAATTCCGGCCTTGCCTCATGGAAGGCTCAGATCCTGACCTCTCTGGTTCCAATACTGGCCTAACCCCTCGGCAGGCTCCGATCTCGGCCGCAGAGGCCCCAGCACCAGCCTTGCCTCATGGCAGGCTCTAATCTCAGCCTCACTGGCCCCGGCACCAGCCTAACACCTCAGCAGGTTCTGATCCCGGCCTTGGAAGTCCCCCACACTGGCCTTGCCTCATGTCAGGCTTAGATCACAGCCTTACTAGTTCCAGTACTGGCCTAACTGCTCAGCAGGCTCCTACCTCGGCCTCGGAGGCCCCAGCACCTGCCTAACCACATGGAAGGCTCCCATCCCAGCCTAGCTGGTCCCAGCACAGGCCTAACCCCTTGGTAGGCTCCGATCCTGGCCTCAGAGGCCCCAGAACCAGCCTTGCCTCATGGCAGGCTCTGATCCCAGCCTCATTGGCTCCGATACTGGCCTAACTCCTCAGCAGGCCCCAATCCTGGCCTCAGAAACCCCAGCACTGGCCTTGCCTCATGGCAGGCTCCAATCCCAGCTTCACTGGCCCTGGCACTGGCCTCATCCCTCGGCAGGCTCCATTCCTGGCCTCGGAGGTAACCACACCAGCCGTGGCTCACAGTGGGCTCTGATCCCGGCCTCATTGGCCCTGGCACCAGCCTCACCCCTTGGCAGGCTCCGATCTGGCCTCAGAAGCCCCAGCACCAGCCTTGCTCCATGGCAGGCTTGGATCCCAGCCTTACTGGCCCCGGCACTTTCCTCATTCCCCGGCAGGCTCCAATCCCAGCTTCAGAGGCCCCCACACAGGCCATGCCTCATGGTGGGCTCAGATCCTGGCCTCACTGCCCCCAGAACCGGCCTCACCCCTCATCAAGTTTCGATTCCAGCCTCGGAGGCCCCAGCACCAGCCTAGCCTCAAGGCAGGCTCCTAACCCAGCCTCACTGGTCACAGCACAGGCCTAAACCATCAGCAGGCTCCTATCCTGGCCTCAGAGTCCCCACCCCTGGCCTAACCTCTCAGCAGGCTCCAATCCAGGCCTTGCTGGCCCTGGCACTGGCCTGACCCCTCAGCAGGCTCCAATCTTGGCCTCAGAGTCCCTAGCCCCAGCCTTGCCTCACGGCAGGCTCCAATCCTGGCCTAGCTGGCCCCTGCACCAGCTTGACCCCTCAGCAGGCTCCAATTCTGGCCTTGGAGGTCCTTGCACTTGACTTGCCTCATGGCAGGCTCAGATCCCAGCCTCGCTGGTTCCAGTACCGGCCTAACCCCTCAGTAGGCTCCAATCTCGGCCTTGGAGCCCCCAGCACCTGCCTAGCCTCATGTCAGGCTCCGATCCCAGCCTAGCTGGTCTCGGCACAGGCCTAACCCCTTGGTTGGCTCCAATCCTGGCCTTGCTGGCCCAGGCACCGGCCTGACCCCTCGGCAGGCTCCAATCTCGGCCTCGGAGGCCCCAGCACAGGCCTAATCCCTTGGCAGGCTCCTATCCTGGCCTTGAAGGCTCCTGCATGGGCCTTGCTTTATGGCAGGTTCAGATCCAGGCCTCGCTGGTTCAAATACTGGCTTAAACCCTCGGCAGGCTCCAATCTCAGCTTTGGAGGTCCCAGAACCAGCCTAGCCTCATGGCAGGCTCCGATCCCAGCCTCGCTGGCCCCAACACTGGCCTTACCCCTTGGCAGTCTCCAATCTTGGCCTCGGAGGCCCAAGCACCAACCTTGCCTCATGGGAGGCTTTGATCCCAGCCTAGCTGGCCCCGGCACCGGCTCCACCCCTCGGCAAGCTCCAGTTCTGGGCTCAGAGGCCCCAGATCCAGCCTTGCCTCATGGCAGGCTCAGATCCCAGCCTCACTGGCCCCAGTACAGGCCTAACTCCTTGGAAGGCTCCAATCCCGGCCTCGGAGGCCTCAGTACCTGTCTAGCCTCATGGCAGGCTCTGATCCCAGCCTATCTGATTCTGGCACAGGCCTAACCCCTTGGTAGGCTCCGATCCTGGCCTCAGAAGTCCCAGCACCAGCCTTGCCTCATGGCAGACTCCAATCATGGCCTCACTGGCCCTGGCACCGGCCTCATCCTTCAGCAGGTTCTGAACCATGCCTCAGAGGCCGCTGCACAGAGCTTGTCTAATGGTGGGCTCAGATGCCGGCCTCACTGGCCCCAGCAACTGCTTCATCCCTCAGCAGGCTCTGATCCCGGCCTCGGAGGCCCTCGTACAGGCCTAGCCTCACGACAGGCTTCGATCTCAGCTTCACTGGTAATAGCACAGGCCTAAATCCAAGGCAGGCTCCTATCCTGGCCTCAGAGTCCCCATCCTCGGCCTTTCCTCAGAGCAAGCTCCGATCCCAGTCTCGCAGGCCCAGGCACCAGCCTAACCCCTCAGCAGGCTCTGATCCCAGCCTCAGAAACCCCAGCACCGGCCTAGCCTCACAGCAGGCTCCAATCCCAGCCTCCCTGGCCCTGGCACCGGCCTCATCCCTCGGCAAGCTCCTATCCTGGCATCGGAGGCCCCCGCATGGGCTTTGCCCTCATAGCAGTCTCAGATCCCGGCCTCCCTGGTTCCAATACCAGCCTAAACTCTCAGCAGGCTCTGATCTCAGCCTTGGAGGCCCCAGCATCAGCCTTGCCTCATGTCAAGCTCCGATCCTGGCCTTCACTGGTTCCAGCACCGGCCTGACTCCGTGGCAGGCTCCTATCTCAGCCTCACTGGCCCCACTACCAGCCTAGCCCCTCGGAGGATCTGATCCCTGCCTCAGAGGTCCTCGCACCAGCCTTGTCTCATGGCAGGCTTAGATCCTGGCCTCGCTGGTTCCAATACTGGCCTAACCCCTCAGCAGGCTATGATCTCAGCCTGAGGCCCCAGTACCTGCCTAGCCTCATGGCAGACTCAATCCTGGACTACATGGTCCCAGCACAGGCATAACCTGTCAGTAGGCTCCGATTCTGACCTCTGAGGCCCCAGAACCAGCCTTGCCTCATGGCAGACCTTGATCCTGGTGTCACTGGCCCTGGCACTGGCCTCATCCCTCAGCAATCTCCAATCCTGGCCTCAGAGGCCTCTGCACAATCCTTGCCTCACGGCAGGCTCATATCCCGGTTTCACTGGCCCCAGCACCAGCCTCACCCCTTGGCAGGCTCTGATCGCAGCCTCGGAGGCTCCAGCACCTGCCTACCTTATGGCAGACTCCAATTCCAGACTCACTGGTCATGGCACAGGCCTAACCCCTCAGCAGGCTCCTATCCTGGCCACAGAGTCCCCACCCCCAGCCTTTCCTCACAGCAGGCTCCAATCCCAGCCTCGCTGGCCCTGGCATGGCCTAACACCTTGGCAAGCTCCAATCCCAGACTCAGAGGCTCCAGCACCGGCCTTGCCTCACAGAAGACTCCGATACTAGCCTAGCTGGCCCTGGCATTGGCCTAACCCTTGGCAGGCTATGATGCGGGCCACGCTGGCCCAGGTACTGGCCTAACCTGACGGCAGGATCCAATCCTGGCTTCGCTGGCCCTGGCACCAGCCTGACCCCTTGTTAGGCTCTAATCCTGGCCTAGGAGGCCCCAGCACTGGCCCTGTCTCAAAGCAGGCTCCAATACCGGCCTAGCTGGCTGCAGCACCGGCCTGACCCCTCTGCAGGCTCCAATCCTGGCCTTGGAGGCCCCAGCACCGGCCTAGCCTCATGGCAGGCTCCGATACTGGCCTAGATGGCTCTGGCACTGGCCTCATCCCTCGGCAGACTCTGATCCTGGCCTCGTAAGCCCCCACACCAGCCTTGCCTCATGGTGAGCGCCGATCCCAGCCTGACTCGCCCTGGCACTGGCCTCACCCCTCAGCATGCTCTGAACCTGGCCTCACTGGCCCTGGCAATGGCCTCATCCCTCAGCAGACTCCAATCCTGGCCTCAGAGGGCCCTGCACCATCCTTGTCTCGAGGCAGGCTCTGATCCTGGCCTCAGTGGCCTGGGCACTGGCCTCACCCCTCAGCAGGCTCCTATCCCAGCTTAGGAGGCTTCCGCGCAGGCCTTGCCTCATGGCAGGCTCAGATCCCGGCCTTGCTGGTTCCAATACCAGCCTAACCCCTCGGAAGGCTCTGATCCTGGCCTCAGACTTGCCAGCCCTGGCCTTGCCTCATGGCAGGCTCCGATCCTGGCCTTGCTGGCCCTAGCACTGGCCTGACCCCTCGGCAGGCTCTGATCCTAGCTTCGCTGGCCCGAGCTCTGGCCTGACCCCTCGTCAGGCATCGATCCCAGCCTCTGAGTCCCCAGCCCCGACCTTGCCTCACAGCAGGCTCCAATCTGGCCTTGAAGGCCTCCCACCGGCCTTGCCTCATGGCAGGCTCAGATCCTGGCCTCCCTGCTTCCAGTACTGGCCTAACCCCTTGGCAGGATCTGATCTCGGCATTGGAGGCCCCAGAACCTGCCTAGCCTCATGGCAGGCTCCAATCCTGGCCTAGCTGGTCATGGCACAGTGCCACAGCCCCTCCGCCTCGGCATATATGAGAGTGAAAACACCGTATTAATCAGCACAGTCCAAGGAGACCACGCCCCGAGGAAGGAGGTGTCATCTCTGGCAGAAATACTCCCTGCTCTTAGATTTCTACACTAAAAAGCTCCAGTGATGTAAAAGAGGATTCCAAGAATTAGGACTGTCGAAGAAATTGAATCCATGAAAGATAAATTCTCTAGTAAAGGGCAGCCAGAATTCAGGGGCTGCAAAATTCCTTTTGTCCCCCTCCCCCCCCCCCCAGGCAAGTCCTTTGATCTAAAGATGAGCTCCTAGCACCTCTCTGCCAGCAGGGGAAGCTGCTTGTCCTATTTCCCAAAGAGATGCAAAACTGTCTCTGGAACCTGGGCCATTTGTTTTTCCTCTTAAGAGATGCTAATAAGCTCTTATCTGGCCTTAACAAGCCTATCTTTAGGACTCAGCAGCAGGACAGTAAAAAACTTAAGTCTGCCCCCAAATCATGCATTAAAGAACAATTATAGAAATCCAGTCACCTGTGTTATAATGTTTCTGCCCTATTTTACTAACTGTGATATAAGTATTGCCTTATAGGGGATGGCGGAGCAGACAGGACCGGACAAATCTGCAATGCAGTCCATGGATCTTGATAAAGGAGGACCTGGACTAAGCTCGAGAGACAAAAAGACTGGAAGGATCAAAGGAGATCCTAGAAGACTGAATTTCCCCAAAACGGACTTTGGGTGTGAACCCCCACCTTTACTGATGCCTGCCTGTTCTGAATGCCTTTCCGGACTCCAGACCTTGCCCCCTAAGGCTCACCCAAGGCCAGAAACCTGATTCCAATGACAAAGGCCAAGAGGAGTGACTTTAATCACCTAGTCCCAGACAAATCTTAAACTGTGACGCCATGGATCCTCTTTTATCCTGTTTATCTTGTTTACACTTAATGCCTCACTATTGTCCTTTAGTGCACACACGGGGTATAGGGTATAAATACTGGTGATGGAAATTAAAACTTTGTCAATTGCATGGAAGGCAGTTGTCCAGTGATTCTGTTCAGATTCCTCTCTCCCAGGTCCCCGGGGACGAGACCCCACACTTACAGGGGCTTGAAGGCGCTCTTACCTGCTAAGAGAGAGGAGTCGCTGCAGGTATTAACCCCTGCAGGACTGTAACCGACCCTTGTCCATCTTTCTGAGGATTTCGGCCTCAAACAGACTCAGTTTTATTGGCCCCCAGGACTGAGCAAGTTCGTTTCAGCAGCACAGGCCTAACTCCTTGGCAGGCTCCTATCCAGGCCTCAGTGTCCCCATTCCCGGCCTTTCCTCACAACAGGCTCCGATCTCAGCCTTGCTGGCCCAGGCACCAGCCTTACCCCTTGACAGGCTCCAATCCCAGCTTCACTGGCCCTGGCACCGGCCTGAGCCCTCAGTAGGCTCTAATCCCAGCCTCGGAGGCCCCATCACTGACCTTGCCTCACGGCAGGCTCTGATCCCGGCCTAGCTAGCCCTAGCACTGGCCTAACCCCTCAGCAGGCTCCAATCCTGGCCTCTCTGGCTCCAGCACCAGACTTGCCTCATGGAAGGCCCTTTCAGGCCCAGGCATCACCCTAACCCCTCACCATGCTCCAATCCCGACCTTGCTGGCCCGGCCACTGGCCTAACCTGTTGGCAGGCTCTGATCCCGGCCTTACTGGCCCAGGCACTGGCCTGACCCCACAGCAGGCTCTGATCCTGGCCTAGGAGGCCCCAGCACTGGCCTTGCCTCTAAGCAGGCTCTGATTCTGGCCTAGCTGGCTGTGGCATCAGCTGACCCCTCCGCAGGCTCCAATCCAGGCCTCAGAGGCTCCCACATGGGCCTAGCTTCACAGCAGGCTCTGATCCGGCCTTGCTGATGTCAGCACAGGCCTAACCCCTTGGCAGGCTCCAATCCCGGCCTCAGAGGCCCCAGTACTGGCCTTGCCTCATGGTAGGCTCTGATACTGGCCTTGGTGGCCCCGGCATTGGCCTCACCCCTCGGCAGCCCCCAATCCCAGCCTCGGAGGCCCCAGTATCAGCCTTGCCTCACAGCGGGCCCTAATCCCGACCAGGCTGGCCTCTACACTAGCCTCACCCCTCATCAGGCTCAGATACGGGCTTTGGAGACCCCAGCTCCAGCCTTCCCTTATGGTAAGCCCCGATCCCGGCCTCGCTGGTCCCCGCACTGGCCTAACCCTTTGGCAGTCGCTGATCCCAGCCTTGGAGACCCCAGCACCGGCCTAGCCTCATGGCAGGCTCCAATTCCAGCCTCGCTGGTCACGGCAAAGGCCTAACCCCTCGTCAGGCTCCTATCCAGGCCTCAGAGTCCCCAGCCCCAACCTTGCCTCACAGCAGGCTCTGATCCTGGCCTCACTGGCCTCGGCACCAGCCTAACCCCTCAGCAAGCTTCAATTTCAGCTTCGCTGGCACCAGAACTGGCCTGACCCCTTGGCAGGCTCCGATCCCAGCTTCAGAGTCCCCAGCTCCGGCCTTGCCTCACAGCAGGCTCCGATCCGGCCTTGGAGGCCCCCCACCGGCCTTGACTCATGGCAGGCTCAGATCCCAGCCTCCCTGCTTCCAGTACCACCCTAACCCCTTGGCAGGCTCCTATCTTGGCCTCAGAGGCCCCAGAACCTGCCTAGCCTCACGGCAGCCTCCAATCCTGGCCTAGGTGGTCACAGCACAGGCCTAACTCCTTGGCAGGCTCCTATCCTGGCCTCAGAGTCCCCATCTCCAGCCTTTCCTCACAGCAGGCTCCGATCCCGGCCTTGCTGGCCCAGGCACCAGCTTAACCCCTTGACAGGCTTCGATCCTGGCCTTGCTGGCTCCAGCACCAGCCTTGCCTCATGGAAGGCCCTCATCCGGCCTAACCCCTTGCAGGCCCAGGCTTCGCTCTAACCCCTCAGCAGGCTCCAATCCCGGCCTCGCTGGCCCAGTCACCAGCCTAACCCATTGGCAGGCTCTGATCCAAGCTTCACTGGCCCAGGCACTGGCCTAACCCCTCAGCAGGCTCCGATCCTGGCCTAGGAGGCCCAAGCACTAGTCTTGCCTCTAAGTAGGCACTGATTCTGGCCTAGCTGGCTGTGTCACCGGCTGACCCCTTCACAGGCTCTGATCCAGACCTCAGAGGCCCCCACATGGGCCTAGCCTCACAGCAGGCTCTGATCCCAGCCTCACTGGTCCCAGCACAGGCCTAACCCCTCGGCAGCCCCCAATCCCAGCCTCGGAGGCCCCAGTACCAGCCTTGCCTCACAGTGGGCCCCAAACCTGACCAGGCTGGCCCCGGAACTAGCCTCACCCTTCAGCAGGCTCTGATATGGGCCTTGGAGGCCCCAGCTCCGGCCTTCCCTCATGGTAAGCCGCAATCCTGGCCTCACTGGCCCCCGCCCCAGCTTAACCCTTTGGCAGTCTCTGATCCTGGCCTTGGAGACTCCAGCACCGGCCTAGCCTCATGGCAGGCTCTGATTCCAGCCTCGCTGGTCATGGCACAGGCCTAACCCCTCATCAAGCTCCTATCCAGGCCTCAGAGTCCCCAGCCCCAGCCTTGCCTCACAGCAGGCTCCAATCCTGGCCTCGCTGGCCCCAGCACCGGCCTAACCCCTCGGAAGGCTCTGATCCCAGCTTCGCTGGCCCTGGAACTGGCCTAACCCCTCAGCAGGTTCCAATCCCAGCCTTGGAGGCCCCCCGCACCGGCTTTGCCTCACGGCGGGCTCATATCTAGACCTCCTTGGTTCTAGTACCGGCATAACCCCTCCAGAGGCTCCGATCTTGGCCTCAGAGGCCCCAGCACTGGCCTTGCCTCACAGCAGGCTCTGATCCCGGCCTCAGTAGCCCCGACATGGGCCTCACACCTCAGAAGGCTCATATCCCGGCCTTGGAGCCACCCGCACTGACTGCCCCACAGCAGGCTCCGATCCTGGCCTTGCAGGCACCAGCTCCGGCCTAGCCTCAAGGCAGGCTCTGATCCTGGCCTCCTGGTAACGTCACAGGCCTAACCCCTCAGCACGCTCCTATCCCACCCTAGAGTCCCCACCCCCAGCCTTGCCTCATGGCAGCCTCAGATCCTAGCCTCACTGGCCCCAGCACCGGCCTGACCCCTCAGCAAGCTCCGATCCAGGCTTCCGAGGCCCCAGCACCAGCCTTCCATCATGGTAGGCTCCAATTCCGGCCTTTGTGGCCCCGGCATTGCCCTTACCCATCGGCAGGCTTCAATCCCAACCTCAGAGGCCCCAGCACCAGCCTTGCCTCATGACAGGCCCCAATCCCGACCAGGCTGTCCCTGGCACTGGTCTCACCCCTCAGCAGGCTCTGATCCTGGCTTCAGAGGCCCCAGCTTTGGGCTTGCCTCACGGTAGGCCCAGATCCTGGCCTTGCTGGCCCCGGCACCAGCCTAACCCCGTGGCAGGCTCTGATCCCGTCCGCGGAGGCCCCTTCACTGGCCTTGTCTCACAGTAGGCTCCGATCCCAGCCTCGCTGTACTCTGCACTGGCCTCGCCTTTCGACAGGCTGAGATCTGAGCACCCTCTTCACACAGCATGTTGTCCCAAGTTCCCAAGCATGTGCGGTGTTAGTGTTCTGCCTTGGGTTATTTCTTCAAAGGATCCCGGTGTGTTGTATCAGATCTCTGCCTCTCCTGAGTACTGGCCGCTGTCATTGTCCCTGTCTCTACCATCTCAGTTCTTTCCCAAACTCTTTTCCCAGACTGCATGTTGTCCAGTTTTCCTGAGCATGTGCAACGGTAGCATTCCACCTTGGGAGCACTTTCTTCAGAAGATCAGGGTGGGTTGGATCAAATCTCTGCCTCTCCCAAATACAAGCCTCCACCACCACCATAGCCACCACTGCCAACACCGCCTTCCTCCTAGGTCTACACTGAGCTCCCTACTTACAGATGATGTCCAGGATTCTTAAGCATGAAGGAAGAAGGAGTCTCCCTTTGCGGGGAATTTTTCCAAAAGTTCCAGGTCAGTTGGATATATTTTGTCTGCATTTCCAGAATCCTGGCTGCCACTGCGGCCATCTTAACCCCTCTCCAAATGTTTTTTCTTTTATTTTTTCTTTTTCTTTCTTTTTATTTTATTTTTTGAATATGAGAAGACAGTATGTGTGGTTTGAAGAGGTTGTGGGATCAGGCACTCGGTAGCAATGAATTTTTTTCTTCCTTTCAAGAGCGGAGTTCCACAGCCTCACCATGCAGAGCAGGATCTGCTGTTCTAAGCATACCATGGCCTGGCACAGCACAGCAGCGCTGAGTTCCTCGGTACCCACAGCTTGGCTGCCTGCCTGCTTCCTGGAAGGCCCGGTGCTGGGTGGGTGGCCAAGCTGTCCACCCCCAACCTAGCACTGGGCCTTCCGGGGAGCAGGCCAGGCCGCCCGCCCTGAGCCTGGCTCCAGGCCTTCCCGGGAGTGAAGCCTGTATTCCTAACAAACATACATGCAAAAATCCTCAGCAAAACATTAGCAAACTGAAGCCAACAGACCATGAACAACATTATCCACTGTGTTTTAGTGAGATTCATTCTAGGGATGCAAACATAGTCTTACCTATGTTAATCTATAAATGTGATATGCTATATCAACAGAACAAAGAATAAAACCAAATGAACATCTTAATAGACACAGAGAAAGCATCTGATAAAAGTCAACAGCCCTTCATGAGAAAAACTCAGAATAATCTAAATATAGAAGAAATGCATGTTAACATAATAAAAGACATTTATAACAAGTCTATATCTAACATCATACTGAACAACAACAAAAAAAACAACAAAAACTTTCTAAAATATGGAATAAGACAAATATGCCCATTTTAGCTATTTTTATTCAATATAGTACTAGAGGTACTAACCATATCAATCAAACAAGAGAAATATAAGACATCCAAATTGAAAATTAAGAAATCATAGTATACACAGCATCACTTTAAATATAAAAAGACCCAAAGACAACCCAGAAAATTATTAAAATAAATTCATCACATTTGCAGGATGCAAAATCAACATGCAGGTGAATAGCATTTCAGTACACTAATAGTGAATTATCTAAAAGAGAAATCAAGACAGAAATCCATACATAGCTACAAAAAATGAAATACTTAAGATTAAATGCAACCAATTACAGTGTTGAAAGTAATTAAAAGGACATAGCCAAAAAAGAAAGGTATCCCATGTTCATGAATTGGAAGAATCAATATGGGTTCAAATATCCATGTTACCCAAAGTAATCTACAGATCAGTGCAATACCTATCAAAATGCTGCTGATATTCTTTATAACACAATTCTAGGGGCCCCTGGGCGGGAGTCAAGTGGGGCACGCCTGCCCCCCGGAAGGACTGGGCCTGGGCTGAAGGGCCCTTGGACCCCGGGCGAGGGTCGAGCAGGGCTTGCTTGCCCCCCAGAAGGACCGGGCCTGTGCAGCAGGGCCCTGGGCCCCCAAGCAAAGGTTGAGCAGGGCACTCCTGCCCCTGGAAGGACTGCCTGCCCCCTGGAAGGACTGGAGCCAGCCTCAGGGCCCTGGGACCCCGGGCTGGGGTCGAGCGGGGCACGCCGGCCCTCCGGAAAAACTGGATCCAGGCTGCAGGGCCCTGGGCCTCCGGGATGGAGATCAAGATGGGCTCGTCTGCCCCCTGGAAGGACTGGGCTGGGCTGCAGGGCCCTGGACCCCAGGGCGGGGGTCAAGTGGGGCACATCTGGCCCCCGGAAGGACTGGGGCCAGGCTGCAGTGCCCTGGGACCCCGGGCTAGGATCGAGCAGGGCACGCCTGCCCCCTGGAAGGACCAGGCTCCCGGGCTGGGGTGGAGTAGGGCATGCATGCCCCCTGGAAGGACCGGGGCCAGACCGCAGAACCCTGGGACCCTGGGCAGGGTTTGAGCAGGGCACACCTGTCCCCCGGAAGGACTTGGCGCCTGGGCTAGGGTCGAGCGGAGCTTGCCTGCTCCCGGGAAGAACCGGGGCCAGGCCACAGGGCCCTGGGCCCCTGGGCGGGTGTTGAGCGAGTCACGCCTGCCCCCTGCAAGGACCAGGTGCCCGAACTGGGGTCGAGTGGGGCATGCCTGCCCCCCAGAAGAACCGGGGCCAGGCTGCAGGGTCCTGGGCCCCTGGGCGGGTGTTGAGTGGGGTCATGCCTGCCCCCCAGAAGTCCCGGGGCTGGGCCACAGGCCCTGGGCCTCCGGGCTGGGGTTGAGTGGGACACGCCTACCCCCGCCCCCCCAGAAGAACCAGGGCCAGGCCGCAGGGCCTGGGCCCCTGGGCAGGTGTTGAGTGGGTCACGCCTGCCCCCTGGAAGGATTGGGCCCCCGGGCTAGGGTCGAACAGGGCTTGCCTGCTCCCTGGAAGGACCGGGGCCAGGCCACAGGGCCCTGCACCCCTGAGTGGGTGTTGAGCAGGTCACGCCTGCCCCCTGCAAGGACCGGGTCCCTGGGCTGGGGTTGAGCCAGGCACACCTGCCCCCCCCCCCCAAGGACCAGGGCTGGGCCACAGGGCCCTGAGCCTGCAGGCAGGGGTTGAGCGGAACATGCCTGCACCCTGGAAGGACCAGGGCCAGGCCACAGGGCCTTGGGCCCCTGGGTGGGTGTCAAGTGGGTCACACCTGCCCCTTAGAAGGACCAGGACCCCAAGCTGGGGTTGAGTGGGGCACGCCTGCCCCCCAGAAGGACCGGGCGCCCGAGTTGAGGGTCGAGCGGGGCATGCCTGCCCCCCGGAAGAACCGGGGCCGGGCTGCAGGCCCCTGTGCCCCTGGGCAGGTGTTGAGTGGGTCACGCCTGCCCCCTGGAAGGACCAGGCCCCGGGGCTGGGGTCGAGCAGGGCACGCCTGTCCCCAGAAAGGACCAGGGCCGGGCCGCAGGGCCCTGGGCCCCTGGGCAGGTGTCGAGAGGGTCATGCCTGCCCCCTGGAAGGACCAGGACCATGGGCTGGGGTCGAGTGGGGCACGCCTGCCTCCCAGAAGGACCGGGGCTGGGCCGAAGGGCCCTGGGTCCCCAGGCGCAAGTCTAGTGGGGCACTTTTGCCCCCTGGAAGGACCAGGACCCCAGGCTGGGGTCGAGTGGGACACATCTGCCCCCCAGAAGGACCGGGACTGGGCCAGAGGGCCTTGGGCCCCCAGGCGGGAGTCGAGTGGGGCATGCCTGCCCCCAGAAGGTTCTGTGGTCTGGGCCACAAGGACGTGGGTCCCCGGGCAGGAGTTGAGTGGGGCACACCTGCCTCCTGGAAGAACCAGGGTGGGCCGCAAGGCCCTGGGCCCAGAGGTGGGGGTTGAGCAGGGCATGCTGCCCCCTCAGAAGGTCTGGAGGTCCTGGCTGCAAGGCCCTGGGCCCTGGGCAGAGGTCAAGCAGGGCACACCTGCCCCCCGGAAGGTCTGGAGGTCTGGGCTGCAAGGCCCTGGGCCCCGGTCAGGGGGCGGGCAGCCCGGCCTACCCCCGGGAAGGCATAGTGTCGGGCAGGAGGCAGAGCCCAAGTTCCAGGGGGCCCACTACCAAACAGGAGGCCTATCCACGGGTATAGAGGAACCCAGCACTGCTGTGCTACACCAGGCCATGGTGTGCTTAGAACAGCAGAATCTGCTCTGCGCGAAGACTGTTGAACTCTGCTTTTGGAAGCAAGGAAAGAAAAAATATTCATTGCTACCGAGTGCCTGATAGCCACAACTTCCTCAAACCACACCAACTATCTTCTCTTATTTAAAAAAAAAAAAGAAAAAAAAAAAGAAAAGAAAAATATTGAAGAGGGTTCAAGATGGCCGCGGTGGCTGACAAGATTCTGGAGATGCAAACAAAACATATCCAACTGTACTGGAACTTTTGGAAAAATTCCCCACAAAAAAGGACTGCTTCTCCTCTACATCCCTAAGAATCCTAGACATCACCTATAAGGAGAGACTCTAGCGTAGACCTAGGAAGAAGGTGGTGTGGGCAGCGGTGGCCGCGATGGCGGTGGAGGCTTGTATGTGGGAGAGGCAGAGATTGGATCCAACCCACCCTGATCTTCTGAAGAAATTACCCCAAAGGTAGAATGCTACTGTCACGTATGCTTAGGAACACTGGACAATATGCAGTGTGGGAAAATAGCTTGGGAAAGATTTTAAATGGTGGAGGCAGTGCCAATGGCCTCAGCCAGTACTCAGGGGAGGCAGAGTTTAGATGCAATACACCTGGAACTTTTGAAGAAATAACCCCAGAGGCAGAATACTACCACCACGCACCCTCGGGAAAGTAGGACAACCTGCTGGGTGAAGAAGGTGCTCGGATTGGAGCCTGCTGAGGAGTGAGGCCAGTGATGGGGACAGTAAAGACGGGATTGGAGCCTGCTATGAGGCAAGGCCGGTGCTGGGGCCTCTGAGGCAGGGACCAGAGCCTGCCGAGGGGTTAGACCGGTGCCGGGGCCAGCGAGGCCAGGATTAGAGCCTGCCATGAGGCAAGGCCGGTGCTGGGGCCTCTGAGGCAGGGACCAGAGCCTGCCAAGGGGTTAGACCGGTGCCGGGGCCAGCGAGGCCAGGATTAGAGCCTGCCATGAGGCAAGGCCGGTGCTGGGGCCTCCGAGGCCAGGATTGGAGACTGCCAAGGGGTTAGGCCAGTGCCAGGGCCACCAAGGCTGGGATCGGAGCCTGCCATGAAGCAAGTCCGGTGCTGGAAACTTCAAGGACGCAATTGGAGCCTGCTGAGGGGTTAGGCTGGTGCCGGGGTCAGCAAGGCTGGGATTGGGGTCAGCCAGGAGGCAAGGCCAGTGCTGGGGCTTCAGAGGCCAAGATCAGAGCCTTTCAAGGGTTTAGGCCAGTGCCAGGGTCAGCGAGGCAAGGATGAGAGCCATCCATGAGGCAAGGCTGATGCTGGGGCCTCTGAGGCTGGGATCAGAGCCAGCCAGGAGACAAGGCTGGTACTGAGGTCTCTGAGGCCAGGATTGGAGCCTGGTGAGGGGTTAGGTCAGTGCCAGGGTCAGCAAGGCTGTGATAGGAGCCTGCCATGAGGCAAGGCTAGTGCTGGGGCCAGTGAGACTGGGATCAGAGCCTGCCGTGAGGCAAGGCTGGTGCTGGGACATCTGAGGCCTGGATTGGAGCCTGATAATGGGTTAGGCCGGTGCTGGTGCAGCGAGGCCAGGATCGGAGCCAGCCGTGAGGCAAGGCTGGTGCTGGGGCCTCCAAGGCTGGGATCGGAGCCTGCTGAAGGATTAGGCCAGTGCAGGGGCCAGCGAGGCTGGGATTGGAGCCTGCCATGAGGCAAGGCCGGTGCTGGAACCTCTGAGGCCAGGATAGGAGCCTGCCGAGGTGTTAGGACAGTGCCAGGGTCAGCAAGACCGGGATTGGAGCCTACTGTGAGGCAAGGCCAGTGCTGGGGCCTCTGAGGCTGGGATCAGAGCCTGCCAAGGGGTTAAGGCTGGTGTGGGGGCCAGCGAGGCCATGATCAGGGCCTCCCATGAGGCAAGGCTGGTGCTGGAGCCAGCTAGGTCAGGATCAGAGTCCTCCGGGTGGCCAGGCCTCTACTGGGGCCATCAAGAGTGGGATCGGAACTTGCAATGCAGCATGCACAGAGAAATAGCACAGAAAATAAAAAAAACAGATGCTTCCCCTAATTAGCAACCTAGGAGGAAAGGGGTAACAGGAGGAGGTCGAGTTGTAGAAAGGGCCCTATAGAGAAGCAATTAAGGTGACCAATCAGAGGCGATGGGATGGGGGAGGATGGAACCTGTTTAAAACTCATGAGGTATGTAAACAAATGTATCAAAGATAATCACCAATCCCATTCCCTCCCCTCCCTTGATCCCATGCTTAATTGGTGATTATCTTTGATATAATTGTTTACGCACCTCATGAATTTTAAAGAGATTCCATCCTCCCCCATCCCCTCCCTTCTGATTGGGCACCTTAATTGCTTCTCAATAAGGTCCTTTCTACTATGCGACTTCCTCCTGTTACCCCTTTCCTCCTAGTTCTTGCTAATTAGGGGAAGCATCTGGATTTTATTTTGTGTGCTATTTTTCTGTGCATGCCACACTACAAGTTCTGATCCCACTCTTGACGGCCCCAGTAGTGGCCTGGCCACCCAGATGACTCTGATCTCGACCTCGCTGGCTCCAGCACTGGCCTTGCCTCATGGGAGGCCCCGATCCTAGCCTCGCTGGCCCCCACACCGAACTAATGCCTTGGCTGTCTCCTCTCCCGGCCTCAGAGGCCCCAGCACTGGCCTAGCTTCATGACAGGCTCTGATCCCAGCCTCACTGACCCTGGCACCAGCCTAACACCTCGGCAGATTCCTATCCTGGTCTCACAAGTCCCAGTTCCATCCTTGCCTCACAGCAGTTTCCGATCCTAGCCTTGCTGGCTCCGGCACCAGCCTTACCCATCCGCAGAGTCTGATCCCAGCCTTGTAGTTCCCAGAACTGGTCTTCCCTTATGGCAGGCTCCAATCCCAACCTTGTTGGCCCTGGCACCAGCCTAACCCCTCGGCTGGTGCTGATCCCTGTCTTGGAGACCTCAGTAGCAGCCTTGCCTCATGGCAGGCTCCAATCCCAGCCTCGTTGGCCCCGGCACTGACCTCAACCCTTGGCAGGCTCCTATCCAAGCCTCGGAGGCCCCAGCACTGGCCATACTTCAAGGCAGGCTCTGATCTTGGCCTCACTGGCCCCGGCACCGGCCTAACCCCTCGGCAGGTTCCTATCCAGGCCTCAGAGGCCCCAGCACTGGCCTTGCCTCACAGTAGGCTCCGATCCTGGCCTCGATGGCCCCTGGATTGGCCTAAGCCCTCGGCAGGCTCCTACCCAGGCCTCAGAGGCCCCAGCACCGGCCTTGCCTCACAGTAGGCTCTGATCCCGGCCTCGATGGCCCCTGGATTGGTCTAACGCATCAGCTGGCTCCGATCCTGACCTCGGAAGCTCCAACAATGCCCTTGCCTCATGGCTGGCTCCGATCCCGGTCTCACTGACCCTGGCACTAGACTAACCCCTTGGCAAGCTCCAATCCCGGCCCAGTCTTGCTGACCCCGGCACTGGCCTAACCCCTTGGCAGGCTCCAATCTCGGCCTCAAAGGCCTCAGCACCAGCCTTGCTTCCTTGCAGGCTCCGATCCTGGCCTTGCTGGCCCCGGCACTGGCCCAAACCCTCAGCAGGCTCTGATCCCAGCCTCAGAGGCCTCAGTAGCAGCCTTTCCTCACAGCAGGCTCCAATCCCAGCCTCGCTGGCCCCAGCATCGGCCTCACCCCTCAACAGGCTCCTATCTGAGCACCCTCTTCACCCAGGAGGTTGTCCCATGTTCCCAAGGGTGCGTGGTGGTAGTATTCTGCCTCTGAGGGAATTTCTTCAAAAGTTCCAGGTGTATTATGCCAGATCTCTGCCTCCCCTGAGTACTTGCTGCTGCCAATGCGACTGCCTCCACCATTTCAAATCTTTCCCAAGCTCTTTTCCCATACCACATAATGTCCAGTGTGCCTAAGCATGCACGACAGTAGCATTCGACCTTTGGGGTAATTTCTTCAGAAGATCAGGGTGGGTTGGATCAGATGTCTGCCCTTCCAAAATCCAAGTCTCCACTGCCATCTGGGCCACTGCTGCCACCACAGCCTTCCTCCTAGGTCTCCACTATTCTCTCTCCTTACAGGTAATGTCCAGGATTCTTAACGATGTAGAGAAGCAGCAGTCCTCCTTCGCGGGGTATTTTTCCAAAAATTCCAATTCAGATGGATATGTTTTGTCTGCATCTCCAATATTCTAGCTGCTGCCAGGGCCATCTTAATCCCTCTCGAATATTTTTCTTTTTTTGTTTCCCTTTTTAAAAAAATAAATAAGAGAAGAGAGTATGTGTGGTTTGGGGAGGATGTGGGATCAGGCACTTGGTAGTGATGAAAAAATTTTTTTCTTTCGGGGTGGGAGGGGGGTCTCCTAAGGGAGCCCCGCCAACACCCACTCACCCTCCTGGGGTTGGGCCATGCAGCCTGAACCTCCGGGGCCTTCTGGGGGGGTACGCCTAAGGGTGCCCCGCCTGCGCCTGCCCACCCTCCCAGGGTCAGGGCCATGCACCCGGACCTCTGGGGCCTTCCAGGTGAGGGGGGACGCCTAAGCGAGCCCCGCCTGTGCCCGCCCACCCTCTCGGGGTCGGGGCCATGTGGCCCAGACCTCTGGGGCCTTCCGGGGAGGGGTCGCCTCCCATTATGTGCTTTAGAGAGTACCCCTCTTTCCCCCTCCTATACCCTCAGTTAGGTCACCTTATTTGCTCCTCTATAGGATCTCCTTTATGTAGAGTTCCTCCTGTTACTCCTTTCTTCATAGTTTTCACATATTAGGGAAACCAACTGTTTTCTTCTTTTTTGTGACTGACTAATCTCACTTAGCATAATGTCCTCCAGTTCCATCCATTTCCCTGTAAATGATGTAATTGTATTTTTCTTTATGGCTGAGTAAAATTCCATTGTGTACATATTTCAGAGTTTTGTAATTTATTCATCTGTTGGTTGAAATATTGGCTGGTTCCATAGTTTGACTATGGTGAATTGTGCAGCTATGAACATAGATACACATGGATTAGTTTCGTAGTTTGGTATCCTTTCTTTTGGGTAGATACTCAGAAGTGGTATTGCTGGATCAAATGGGAAGTTCATTCCCATTCTTCTGAGGATTCTCCATACCATTTTCCAAAGTGGTTGCTGTTTCCTGTACCTGTGTATCAATCTCTTCCTCTTATGTTTGGAAAATTTTCTGCCATTACTTCTTTGAAAAGATTGTTGATCCCTTTGGTTCACCTTCTTTTCCCTCCTCTATGCCAAATATTCTTAGATTAACTCTTTTAATATGGGTTCACATTTTTTCAATGTCCAAGTCCTGCTGTTGGATTATCTTTTATAAGTTATATGATATGCATTCATTTTTGGAATGATCATTTTCTAGAAGTGAGATTCTATTCTCCATGTGGTCTAATTGATTGTTTATAGCTTGAGTTGATGCCTTTACTTCAATGATTGCATCTTTTATTTCTTTCAGGCTCTGTCTAAATTTTTTTTAGAAGTCCTGTATTATTTCTACAGTAACATTCCTGATTTGACCTTCTGTTGATCTCTGCGATTCTGTGTTATCAGGTTCTGTTATTGTGGGGTTGTGGAGCTCATTGTTTCCTTGTTGGTCCTTCTTCTCATGGTTTCAGAAGTTTGTATCTGTTGCTTTTGATAGATTTCTCTCAGTCTCTAGGTGTCATCTGGTATATCTAAGGACAAGTTGTATTGTATTCAACACTGAAGGTTGAGTAAAGAGGGAAATTAAGGAGTAAATGAAAGAATAGGGTAAAGTCTCAGGGTCTAATAGAATGAGAATATGAGTTTGGTAAGGTAGTATATACTAGAGATTAGAGATAGTAATAATGTAGTAGTATTCTGGTAACCAATTTAAAATTACTGGTATACTGATATGAAGTGGATTTAATACAAAAAAGGGAGAGATAAAAAGAAGAAAATAGGAAAGGAGCCAGGCGTGGTGACGCAAGCTTGTAATTCCAGCATTTGGGAGGCTGAGACCAGAGGATCATGGTTCACGGACAGCCCCAGCTACTTAGTGAGGCCCTCTGCAACTCAGTGAGACCTGATTTCAAAATAATGACTAAAAAGTAGGGCAGGGGGTTAAGCTCAGAGGTCGAATTCCCCCTGGGTTCCATCTCCAGACCTGCAAAAAAAAAAAAATATATATATATATATATGTGTGTGTGTGTGTGTGTGTGTGTGTGTGTGTGTGTGTGTGTATGTATGGAAAGGGATAGAAAGAAGAGAGAGGTATGTATAAGGGAAGAAGCTTGGGAGAGGGTTTAGGAAGAGAGTAAAACAAACAAACAAACAAACAATGCCAACCAGGCATACACACTCACACACACAAAGAGAACAATAACAACAACAACAACAACAAATCCCAACAGCAAATTAATGCAACTCTAAAAATAAATGACTATTCAGCAGATAGGTCCTCTGCAGTCTTTCTCTGTGCAGCTACCGAGTGTCACCGGCACCTTTTCTGCTGTGATTCTGGTTCTCTGAGTCTTTCTCAGTCTATGCAGATGGTTGGTATCAATAGGGTTGGATTTAGTTTTAAGCACATGTCACTCTCCATGCTTTCCACAGATTTGGGGGTCTTGGTCTTTCCCTGCCTCCATTGGTGACATATGCCTCTGAGACCAAACTCAATGAAAGAGTCTGTTCTCCACAGCTAAGGCTGGTCTGGTCTGACTCTCCCCATTCACCAGGATTGGGAGGTCTGTGGTGATCCTGGAGCTCTTCCTAGTTGGATTTAGTTTTAAGCCTAGGTCTCTCCCCATACTTTCCACTGATCAGACCCTGAGTCGGTCAGACCCTCTGCTATATCCAACAGCAGACCCAACTCCCACCTTCTCTGGGTTGTATCTGAAAGTCTCAGACCCAGGGAGTTTATCAGGGCTGTGCAAGTCCCTGGGGGCTCCAGGCTGGCCATTTTCCTGCAGGACTGCAACTTCATTTACTTCATTTACAGCGTTATTGAGCACCACTCTAGATCTCTGGAGGGCATGGCAATCTCTGCTGCCACTACTCCTTCACTGGGTTTAACCACAAAATCTCAGACCCAGGGAGTTTATCACGGCTACTCGAGTCCCTGGGGGCACAGCGCTAGGAATTCTTCTGCAGGGACCACAGTTTCACTTACTATTTTTGTGTGCACTGGTCTGGATCTCTGGCAGGTGTGATAAGCTCTATTGCTGCTGGCAAGATGGCACCTCAGCTGTGAGACTGGTGGGGTTTTTACTGGTGCTGAGCTTTGCTCTGGATCCCTGGAGGGTGTGGTGAGCTCAGCTGCTGGAAGTTGTAGCCAATCTTTGCACAGGAAGAATTGATAAATTACAATCCATGGATCTTCAGCTGCTCACTTCAGGCCCTTGTTTTCCTTTTTGTCTCTGGGGTTGGGTGCTGTGAGGCAAGATGGCACTGGCGTGGCGCCTGCCACTGCAAGGCAGGCAGGTTTCTTTTCTGCTCTCTGGTCGGTCTTCTAATCTTTGTCTCTGTCCCTTGTATTTATCATTTTTATTCCTCTACAGATAGTATTTTCTGGCTTTGTAGGGCACTGTTTTGTAGCAATGGAGATCAGGTATCAGCAGGACTGGTATGTGCTGCTTCTCTTGGTCGCCATCTTCCTGGAAGTCCGGGTAGAATTTTTAGGTATGAGAATCCCGAAGCTTTAATTTTTAACTTGTGGCACATGTACACACACACACATAGGTATGAAAAATTGAGAAGCTCTATTCCCACAGTATTCAGCTCAAAAGATCTGGGTTAGAGCCAGTCATCTGCACTGCAAATAAGCTCATTGGTGATCCTGTTGCCACCAGTCCAAGAACCATATTTCCAGGAGCATGAGATGGAAGTTAGTTAAATAAAAATTAAAGAAAATAACTAAAAGGCCTGACCTAAGGGCTATTTTCAATCCCCTTGCCCAAGGACTAAAATCAGGATATCCTTGGTGGTCTGGTGGTCCCTCCCTGACCAAGTCAAGATGACATTCTGTAGGCTGGCTATCCAGTTTATTCCTACCAAGATCCACTCTCTAGGAGAGCCCCATCTGGAAGGAGAGTTAGGTTTGAGCACGCCCACAATAAGATCCAGTGAGGAGATGAAGCCCCAGATTGATGAAATGAGAAGAAATGTGTCATTTCCAAGACCCAAAGAAGTTAAGGGACGTGGGGACATGTCGCGTCCCTCGACCAGCGATTAAGACACGACACGAAGCTCTTCTTGCAAGCCGTTTATTCAGGATAATAGTAATGGCGGAATGGCAGAATGGCATGGCCTGGCAAAGATCTGCCTTGCGCAGGGGATTATAAACATTAACCCTCCCAATCACTCCCTGCCACGTCTCACTCACTCATTGGCTCATGCTCGTCAGGCCACCACCACGTCATGCGTTACATAACCTTAGCCTCCAAATATGGAGTTGCTTCCTGCACAGCCATGTGTCAATCAAGCTCAGAGGCAGGAAGCCGGCGCCATTTTCTAGTTCAGAGGCAGGAAGCCGGCGCCATCTTCTAATGGCGGCTCGCCACAGGGACAGCCAGAATAGGGCACCCAGTATGGTATGTCAAGCTCCTCCCACCACCTTCTGGTGGAAGACACTGTCATTTGAAAAAGACAGTTAAGCCTGTCCTTGAAAATTCCACGTTGCCTTATGTAACTTTGCTTCTTGGCTAGCAGCCACTTACTGTTCAGATTCGCTCTGTCATTTTCCTGGGGCTTTCTGCTGCATGGGAAGTCTCTTGCAGGAGCCTCCTGGACTCATCCCATTATCACTGAACAAAGGCATGACTTATGTCCACTCTGCACTTTGCTTTTCCTTTGGATTGCTTGGCTTTGGTGCACATTTCCCCAGCCTTGGTCAGATGAACTACAAGGGTGTCGATGGGATGTTCAGAGGCAGCAGGGAGCTCAGCCAGTGATTAGGAAATGAGGGAGAGCCTGCAAGGAAATGCCTTTGTGAAGGCTCATGGGTCCGTCCCTTAGGTTTTCTGAGCCGGCTGTAGATTAGCTAGTGTAGAGGAAAGGTACATGAAGTGCGTGTTGTCTCTTAGACTTTACTGTGACCAGCAGTTGTGGGTGTGCTGCATTTGCGATCAGTGAGATGACGAAATAAGTGGGCTATATTGCAAATTACACAGGAAGGGGAAGTCTTGACTGGGCCAAATGTATCAGGGTACCACTGGACTTCAAACAACTCATGACAGACCTAAAAATGGGTGCCTGAAGATTGTGAACACTGATAATAGTTCATGTACCTCTTTCTACACATGATGATAAAGCCCAGGAAGATGAAGGACGTCCCCAAGATAGGAAGGACAAATCTGAATTAGAAATAAAGGGCTTAATTCACCCTGATGGAAATAAGGAAAGAGACTCCTTGCCATCCCTGCCTTTTCTGAGCATCTGCTATATAAAACATATTCTCTGTTTCTTTGAAATGCACATAAATCTAAAGGCTAATACACCTCTTACCATTGTTTATGACTCAGGTGTGTCTTTCTCCAGGACCCAGGGAATCATTTCTTTAAATTGTAATGGTCAAGAAAGATAAAACCAGAAACTTTCAATATCTGGGAGGGCTAGGAGCATGATTTTCAGCAGGTGCCTTGCTGCAAAATGCCAGGTTCATAGAAGTTCTGTGCAGCTGGTATCACTCCAGAATTGCTTAATGTTTAGAGGCATTAAGCAATTTGCCTGAAGTCGCCCAGACAGTGAGGAGGGAAGCTAGGGTTTGAATTCTAGGTTGAAAATGATAAGACAACAGAATAGTCCGGCTGCCCTATATGTGGGACACAGAGACATGACGAGGAAGATGCTGCAGTTCCCTGGAAGCCAGCCTAAGAGGGCGCACACACAATGGTGGTCATGGTGGTGGAGGTGGTACGGGGGATCGGAGTCCAGGCCTGGACCCAGCTGGGGCTGGGTGTGAGCCATGGCCCTGAGAGTAAAGCCCTGGGTCTCATCTGTGGCCTTGGGGTAATAGTGGCAGCAATGCTGAGGTCCATCATTTATTAAGCGCTAACTGTATACACTCACCACCTCGCGTTTTCTCCTCTGAATTTAGAATAACAAGAGTAGTAATGAGAATACTGAGTGGCAGGCTATCATTGCACAAAGTCTTTGCTCTAAGTTATGTACACATCAGTCTTCAAGTGTGGCTTGGGAATGCTAATAATAAATGGTAGACGTCGTCTATTGGACACTTCAGGGATATAAGCCCTTGTCTTCTGTGATTCGTTCACAGGGCTCATTTCCCTCCACTCTGTACTGAGAACAACGAACTATCAGCATTATAAGTGACAGCTAATGTTTTACCATGTGCCTGGTCCTCTTCTCAGAATACTACACACACAGGACAGGGCTGGGCTTGACTGCCCGCCCAGCTCTCCAGTACCACCTCCCCTCCTCCCACCTCAATCCGCTACAGCAAGCGGCGCCTCCTGCTGTCCTGTCTGCTCAGTGCAGTCGCACCTCACAGATGTATGAGCCACGCACACGCAGGGCTCCTTTCCCCAGGTCCCTCACCACCACCACGCACCACCTCCTCAGTGAGACCACCCTATTTCAAACCCAAGCCTGAACAGAGGAGGCCATCAACAAATGTTTGTTTATTCAGTGCTCAATGAGACAGGAGGATCATGGGTTGGATGCCAGCCTCAGCCACTTAGACTCTCAGCAACTTAGCAAGAGAGTGGCCCATGCCAGTACTTGTACTTGGGAGGCTGAGACAGGAGGATCGCAGATTCGCGGCCAGCCTCAGCTACTTAGTGAGACCTTGTTTCAAATACAGAATTAAAAAACGGTGATGGAGGTGTAGCTCGGGGGTAGAATGCCCCCTGGGTTCAGTCCTCACTACTGCAAAAAATAAATAAATGAATAAGAAATAAAAATAAAAATAAATAAGTAAATAAAATAGGTCTGCAGGGGGGAGAGCCCAAAGGTAGAAGGCCCCTGGGTTCAAACCTTGGTACCAAAGGCAAACTAACAAAAAACAAAAATTTCAACACGCAGTAAGGGCAGCAGCATAGTGCCTTTGAATTGGGTTCCCTAGGCAGCTGAGCTACCTACCTGCGGGGAGCCATTAAGGTTTTCCCCTTTAAGAATACTTCTGACTGTCCTTTGCCCAGAGCCAATAAGGTTTGGGGTAATGGAAAGTTCAACGTCTGAGAGCTCAGGTGGAATTGATTGGTTTGACCGTTAAGCTCACGGGTGGTGACGGCACAGAATTGATTGGTTTGACCGTTATGTGCATAGGTGGTGATGTCACGAGGGTTGGTTGACCGGGAGCGGTATAAATAGGACGAGAGCGATAAAACCGGGATCGGTCAGTAGAGATATCAACCCGGGAGTGTACTGGCGATCCTTCCATGAGAGGATGAAGTATTCTATGAATAAAATTCATTGAATAAAATTCTTTTCATCCTCACTCCTCTCTTCAGAACCCGTACTTATGCCGGCTGGCTCCGGCACCTACCAGAGCTGTGGTGTGTGAAAAAGCCCCCCGGAGGCCCCGGGAGGGGCACCCTGATGAGGACGCAGCAGAGCGAGGCCCTGGGAGGACAGGGAGCTTGGAGTGTCTGCGGGAGGAAAGGCAGCTGGAACCAACATGTGAGGGCGAGCGCGGGTGGGCAGGCAGGTCAGAGAGTCGCCAGGGAGGCTTGGGGATCGCAGAGCTGGGGCTTCTCTGGACCACAGGACACCCAAAGGGCCTGAGGACCTGGCCTGGATCTTTATTACAATCCCTCAAACGCTTATTGATAAAATGGACCTCCAGGGTCTCGAGGTGAGGCCTTAAAGGCAAAGTGATCCTTTGCCCACTTAACACCCACGCTTTTGCCAAGCTGCCAGGGAGCATTTATGGAGCACCTGCTGTGTGCCTACAATGAGACTGGTGGGTGGAGTCCAGCTGAGACTCCGCCCAGCGCCCTGGACAGGCGTCTGACCCCAGTGGCTCCAGGAGCACAAACTCAATCCAGGAGCTGCAGGACCGTCCAAAATCACTGCCTTTATTTCTTGGCAGGCCTTGAAAGAAGGTCAGGATGCAGCAGTGGGTCCTACTGGCCCAGAGAAGGGTGCTGGAGCTGATGGGCCTGAGGCTACAGGTCCTCATCTTCTCGGGTGTGCGCGGCCTGTGAACAAGGCAGTGGGGCCAGACTAGTGGCTGAGGTCTTGGGGGTTCAGGGACCCCTCTCCCTCTATGGCCGCACCAGGGCTCCCTCTGCCGGTCCTCGTCCTGAGGACGCCCGGGCCCCTACCTCTCCACCAAAGACCCCCGGCTCTCGCGTGCTCCAGGTTTGTCCCCCAAATTTCTCAAGCTCTGCCTTTAGCCTGCGGAGAAGGGGTGGAGGAGAAAAGAAGGAAGACGGCCACGTTGAGGGGACCAGGGACACCACCGCTGGACAGGCCTGAAGACCCCCGAGGGTGAGCCCCTCACCTGCGCTTCTCTGGCAGGGCGCCCTCGCCCTCGGGTGCAGAGCGCAGCCGCCGCTCCACATCCTGCAGCCGGGCGCGCACCATCGTCCCTGTGGGGACCAGGCTGGCGTCAGCAACTTAGGGTGAACGCCCTGGACCCTGCCGCCCACTGCCACCCGACTCACTGTCCGCCTGAAGCTGCTCCCGGCTGCACTCCAGGGCTCGGATCTCCTGGGCTAGTCGCTGCTCCAGCACCTGCGTGTGAGGAGAGAGAGGAGGCCTGTCCACCCATCTGTCCTCCTGGCCATGCCACCCTCCTTCCTGCTCTGCGCATCTGGCAAACTCCTTATCCACATTAGATCATGCATTCATCCCATATTAGCTAGAGCGCAGGTTCTACGGTAGCTGGAGACCTCTTCCTCCAATCGACCCCCCAGGCCTCTGCGCACCTCACATTTCATTTCATATCCTGTTCTCCTTGGCCCCTTCCCCAGCCAACACCCTTTTGCTGTCCCTCTGGGACCCTGAACTAGCCTTTCCTTCTGCCTGGAACACTGGCTCCTGCACACTCACCAGACTCCTCTCCCACCCCCTTGAAGCCTGAGCCCATGTTTCACCGGCTAGAAGGCTTTCCCAGGGTGACAAGATCTAACTTATTTTCTCGGCTCTTGTCCAGTTGCCTCCCCCTGCCCGGGGTAGCAAACACTTGGCCCTTGGGTTCACAGACTCCGCCCAGGCTGCCTCTCCCTGCCACAGCGCCACCTGCCCCATGCACCAGCTGCAAGCCCTGGAGGCTTTCTGGGGTTCCCATCCCTGCCAGGGTGAGCTGGTGGGAAGCAGGATCTGCAATGGGCAATGCACCCTTAGCAAGGGCTGCTGGGAGTGGCCGCGGGGGCGTGGGAACAGTGGCCAGAGGTGAGAGGAGGAAGAAGCCAAGGACTGGGGCCAGCACTGGGCCTCAGCAGGGCCCCCAGGCTGGCCAGGAGTGGCTTTGGTTGGCTGTAATAATGGCTCACGTGGAACTCCCAGAGACCCTTGTGCTGGCCAATCAGATCCTCCAGCTGCTCTTCAACATCCAACCTGGGGAGGGGAGGACACCCAGGAATGAGAGGTCACAGGCCAGGCCCACCCGCTCCTCCTGCTGGGGCCTCCCAAGCTCCCAACCTTCCAACCCGTGGTCCCTCTTTCAGTGAACTCTATGGGATACAAGTCCCAATCCCACTCTACCAGTGACGCACCAGACCCCAGGCTTGGGAGTTGCCCCAGATTCTTCTGTTTAGGCCTCTCTCATCTGAGACCTGTGGCCCGACATGTGCTCCACGCACCCCTTCATCCTCTGCTTCCTGGGAGGACCCCCAGCCCCAGCCATATTCTCTGAGGGAGCCTCTGTTCTCTCCAGTCAGAGTGGGGTTGGGCATCTCTTCACAGCATCCACCAATCTTTCTTTGGCTGAATGTGAACCTTCGTGGGCCTCTGTGGAGACCATCACCCTGTCCACCCTGGGCCCCAGAGATCTATGCCTTCCCAGGAAAACCTTATGGGGGAAGTGGCACTTTAGCATCATGGTCTCTGAAGTCCTGACTTGAAGCCTAGGTATGCTGCTCTGCTATGCCCCGGGACAAGTTACCCCTTTCTCGGGGCCTCACTGTCCTTGTCTGTAAAATGGTAGTAGTGGTATTGCTGTGTTAAGTAAATACAGGGACACAGACATTCGCTAGACAGCATGCGCAGTGCGGTTAGATAAACACGCGCATTAACTTCACATCAGGTTGCTTCACACAATTAAAGCCCTGTGGCACCAGGACATGACACTTGGTTGTAGGTCTATGCTAAGTAAAGGCTCAAAGGATGAAGCCATGAATGGGTACAGGGCTGGATGAACAGTTAATTAGATGGATGAGTGGCTGGCTGGAGAGATGATGGGTGGTTAGAGAAATCACTAGCGGGATGATAGTTCAGTGGAGAAGTAATGGGGGGATGGTTGGAAGGACGGTGAGTGTATGGCTGGGTGGCTGGGGAAGGAATGTGTGGCCAGATGAATGGATGATTGGAAAGACAGAGAAAAGAGGAATACATGGTCGACGGATGGAAGATGCCTGGTTGGAAGGCTGAAGATCTGCTGTCGGTCTAGCTGGTGTAGTTGGACAGCTGGAGAGATCGCGACAGATAGGTGGATGGATGCGAGGGTGGGTGGGTGGGTGGGCTGAGGAATGGGTAGATAAATGGGTGGCTGGGGAACCAAAAAGGAGCAGGAAGATGAGTGCATGGATTGCAGCGGAGCTAGGCTGCCTCAGAAGAAGACACAGAACAGCACCTGTGGGCGGTGTTCTTTGTTTGATCAAGAAATTAGCAATGGATGGCTGAACTGTTGGGTCAGTCTGAACACCAACACGGAGAAAGAGAGAGGACTGCGGAAATGTCGGGTCTGGATGCTGTTCTTCATAGAAAGGCAGATAAGGGGTGGAGAGCCCAGCTTCCCACTGAGGCTGGGGAGTGGGCGGGGCTGACCTCTCACCTCTGTGCCTCCGGGTCCTGCTCAAGCCAGTGCTGCTGGAGGATCCTTCGAGCCTCTGTGGAGAGAGGACCCAGGTGGGCTCCTGAGGGCTGGGCGTCAAGGTCCGGCACAGGTAGAGGCCCCACACTGACGGCAGGGGCACCGGTGCACACTGGGAGGACTCAGACGCATACTCTAAGCCAAGAAGCAATGAGGGAGAGATCTGACCAGAGTGGGGGTGCCCCGACTCAGGGTTCAGTGGGGCCACTTCTCTGGCTGCTCTGGAGAGAGGGCTCTTAGGAAGCAGTAGGGCAGAAATGGAAGGCAGAGGAGCCGGGCGTGGTGTCGTTTGCTTGTAATCCTAGTACTTGGGAGGCAGAGACAGGAGGATCGGGGTTGGCGGACAGCCTCAGCTACTTAGTGAGACCATCTGCAACTCAGTGACACCTGGTTCAAAATAAAGGATAAAAGATAGGGCTGGGGGTGTAGCTCAGAGGTAGAATGTCCCAGGGTTCCATCCTCGGACCGCAAGAAAAAAAGAAAAGAAATGGAAGATGCCGCGATGGCAGGTACCTCGCTTCTTGCTCAGGATGTCCTCTAGGTGCGCCTTCTCCCCGTTCACTGTGAAGCACAAGACACTGTGAGGCCCCGGGGCCGCATCCCAGGTCCCCCACGCGACTTCACACAGGGGCACAATCACAGGGAGGGAGCGGCACAGCCCCAGGAGAGGCCAGAGACCTTCCTGCCTTCCCGCACCCATCTCCCTGGACCATCCAGGACAGCCTCTTCCATGGCTGCCCACATTCCCTATAGATGCCAGGGGAGCGAAGACCTTGAATGATGCCCAAAGCTTACACTGAGGAGAGAGGTGACGATCCAGAAATAAATACCTTGTACAGCGGAAATGGAGGAAAATGAGCAGAATAGGAGGGACAGGAAGAGGGCGGGGTTCTGTTTAGAGATGGGATGCAGGTGGGCCTATCAGGGCTGTCTGTGGTGAAATATGACATAGTTCAGCAAAAGGCCATCTGGGTTATGTGGCTAAGGGCATTGTAGAAGAGAGATGGCTGTGCAAAGGCCCTGAGGCATGGGCAGGAACGTCAGCAGTGGTCAGGGGATCTCTGGGTCCACTTACAGGAGTCTAGCTCCCGATGCAGGGCCTCCCAGCGAGCTTGGTCCTCTCCCAGCTCCTCACTGGATTTCTTCTTTTCTGGGCCAAAGAAGGGAAGAACACAGCATGTGTGGGCAGTGTCTGCTCTTACTCTTCAGACCTGGACATGGTATTAATTTCCAAACAGCTCTGGAGGGGCTTGGACTTTAAACAGGACATCCGGGCTTCTCCTGCTGCCGGGGCTTGGACTTTAAACAGGACATCCGGGCTTCTCCTGCTGCCGGGGCTTGGACTTTAAACAGGACATCCGGGCTTCTCCTGCTGCCGGGGCTTGGACTTTATACAGGACATCCGGGCTTCTCCTGCTGCCCGGGATAGCCGGCCCCCATGTTTACCTTGCTGAAGCTCGTTAATCCGGTTAATCAGGTCCTCAGTCTGTGGTTCCAGTCTTCCCTCTAAAGAAAGAAATGAAGAAAGAACTGAGTCAAAAAAGACAAATGCCTGGCTGCCCGGGCAGGTGGAGGAGGGGACGGTCCTGGCACTGGGTCTCTGCTGCCCTCAAGCATATATTGAGTACCTGCTGCATGCTGGGATCCCTAAGGAGTCCTTGTAAGGTTTGCATTCTGGATGGAGCAGATGGATATTGAATGAACATATGTAAATCAATTTTGGGGACACAGTTGCAGGGAAGTGAATTGCTGTGGACAGAGGCATTGGAAGAGAACAGGGTAAAAGGTGCTTCCCGAGATGTGGAAAAGCTCGAGTCCAGTGATTGAGGCAGGCCCTGCAATCTATGGGGCGGACGGTGTGGAGAGGCGACAGTTCCAGGCAGAGGGAGCAGGTGCAAAGCCCTGCCCTGGGAGACTGAGGCTGAGGCATGTGGCTAAGCAACAGGGATGCTACCAAGGAGTAAGCAAGAGGAGAGGGGCAGGCGGTGGTGGGGACGGGATCGCCCAGGTGCTCTTGGGCCACAGTGGAGGCTAACACAAGCCTCCCTGGGTGAGGTGGGGGCCCTGGGGATCTCTGACGTCCCCACTGTGTTAAAAGATGGGCAGGGCTGGCTGTTGCTTCTGGCTGCCTGGACTCTACTAGCCTCATTAGACAAAGGAAGGAGCCATGTCACGTTGCAGGTGGCAGCCTGCAAGTTCCCCAGTGACAGGGATTGCTGTCCCCTTAGGGAGTCACCTCTAGCGTCTCACAGTCCTGGTTTCAGTGCCCCATAGGGAGAAGCCTTCCTCCTCACCCCACTCCAGCTCCAAGCCTGGCAACACAGCGCTGGGCATGAAGCTGCCCGCCCTTGCAGCCCTCGAGGTGGGTGAGTAAGCTTAGGTCTTGGGTGTTCCTAGGGCACCAACTCCACTTCCTGTGACTTCCACAACAGTGGGGTGCTCTCTGTGGCGCTGAACACATCTGAGGGAAATCCCTAGGGGTCCTAGAGAGGGGAGAGGGTCGGGGAAGGTCACTGTGCGCTGTTTTGCAGTTCTGTGACTGACTTTTTAAAATGTTGTTTTAGTCTTGGCCCCAGTCCCAATGTGCTGCTGAATGAAGTCACAAATTGGGTGAAAAGGGGTCCCCTTTTGTTTAGAGCAGATCAAGGGGAGCACTTGAAGCCGGGAATGGGCTGGGGGCTTAAGCTCAGCCCTCAGAAGCACTGCTAGGGGTTCCCTGGAGGTACTGAAGGAAGGTGGTTCCCAGGCTGGTCTCAAGGGAAGAAGGGGTGGGGGCAGTCTGCATTTCCATTTGAACATAAAAGGATATGCATCTGTGTATGTATTTTAGGAAAAGTCTGGAGAGATACTTGATAATTTAAAAAGAGTTGCTGCTTGCCTCTGGTTCCAGGAAATAGGTGTGTGTGTGTGTGTGTGTGTGTGTGTGTGTGTGTGTGTGTGTGAGAGAGAGAGAGAGAGAGAGAGAGAGAGAGAGAGAGAGAGAGAGAGAGAGAGAGAGAGAAGGCAGTGTAGGTATTGCCAGTCTCTTAGACTTCTTGAATTTTGAACTATGGGGCTGTATTTTGGGCCCAAAGAATTAATTGCACAAGAGGGAATAATTGCTGTGGGATAATTTCCCAAGCTTGGGACTCGAGGGATCTAGCCTTAAACCATGTTTATCTGCTTCAAACCCCCCTGTCTGAGACACAGACACTAGACACGTGACCTTCCTGCAGCTTCTTCACCATGGCCACCAAGTCTTCCGTTGTCTTTGAAGTCTTGGCATGCCCTGTGGAGAGGAAAGGCAGAGGTACAGGACCTGGTGAGCATGAAGGGAAAACTGAGGAAAGGTGGAGCCCATCTGGGAAGGAAACAAGAAAGGGGGCTCTGCACACACTCCCTGGCTGTAGAGCTGAGGCTGTGCTAGGACTTGGCTTCCAGTCGGATCAGGACCCCTGCAACACCCCCATCCTTTGTCCCTGAGGTTCAAGGTGTGTGCTAGAAGAACCAGGAGGCCATTAATGGCCAGCTCGTCTGTGAGGGGTCAGAAGATACCCCAGGTATCCCCTTTGTGAAACTCGGGGTGAGAGTAAGAGATGGATTTTTGCTGCTGCTGCTCTTTAAAATCATTATGAAGTTCTAATCAGTGCCATAGAGGGCAGGCAGATTTCCTTAAAAATCATCACAGTCCATTGTTTGAAAATTCTAATGAAAACCAGGGGTAGGGGCAGATATCTATAATCCCACCAGTACTTGGGAGTCTGAGACAGAGGATCACAGATTCGAGGACAGTCTCAGCAAGTAGTGAGACTTATCAACCTAGCAAGACCTTGTTTCAAAATAAAACAAACAAACAAAATAAATAAAAATAGCGTTAGGGTAAGCAGGGCATGGTGGCTTGGGGATAGGTAGCATGACCCTGGCTTCTGTTCCCAGTACAGAAAAAAAAAATAAAAAATAAGAGTTAGAGGGTATAGCTCAAAAGTAGAATGAGTCCCAGAGTTCAATCCCCAGTACAATAAATAAATAAATAAATAAATAAATAAATAAATAAATAAAGCGATACAGTGAAAAGGGCTAGCGTATAGCTCAGAGGTTGAATGCCCTTGGGTTTGATACCCAGTACCAGAATGCGTGATTTTCATGTAAAGAGAAAATAAGAGAATTCTAATGAGCTGATTAATGTAGACAATGGTTATTCATGGTTGCTGACATTAAAAAAAAAAAAGACAACTGGATGTTATGAGCCTCATGAAAACACAGCACTACTTATAAAGGACTTTTTTTTTTTTTCCAGAAAAGCCTCTTCCCCCGCCAAAATATACGGAATCACAGTAAGCTTCCTTATCTTAATATTCATTAAAAGGAAAACAAAAAAGGAAATAAAAAGGACAGGCAAACATGTGAAATGACACACTGGAGATGTGAGTTACATCATGCAGATGGGCGGGAATTGCCAAGAAAAATGAACAAACATAGAAGAGAAAAAACCTTGTAACAAAAAAATGTAAGACAAAATGTAAGACATAACAATTGACTGCAATGAACTCACTGCATTTGGACCCTGATTCAAACAAATGCACTTTTCATTATCTATACTTTATATTTCAACATAGCTTCTGTTATCTTTAAAAAATCCAAACAATGAAAGACGCAGAAAAACGTGGGCATTTTCAAAACATCTTTAAGTACTGAAATAATGATGGAAGGCCAAGTCCCAGTTAGCCAAGTTCCCCACTCCCTCTCCCGAGTTATTTACCATTGTAAGCTACTTAATTCACGTACAAACTTAGGTCCCATTTTTTCTATGTAAGTGGTAGTATGTCATAAAAAAGTTTCACTTCTTTTGTGGTACTGGGGATTGAACCCAGAGACATTCTAACTCTGAGATACACCCTCAACCCCATTTTATTTTTTATTTTGAAACAGAGTCTCGCTAAGTTGCGGAGGGTCTAAGTAGCTGATGCTGGTGCAAACCTGCGATCTTCCTGTCTCAGAATCCCAAGTACTGGGATTACATGTGTGCACCACCACGCATTTACTTGGTAGTACAGTCATGATCTTTTTTTATTATTTTTAGTGGCCACATTGTATTCCACTATGTGAATATTCCATACATATATACTTATAATTGTGTGTGTGTGTGTGTGTGTGTGTGTGTGTGTGTGTGTGTGTGGTACTGGGGATGGAAACCAGGGGCATTCTACCTCTGAGCTACACTCCCAGCCCTGTTTTATTCGAAACAGCATCTCACTAAGTCACCGAGGGCCTCACTAAGTTGCTGAGGCTGGCTGCGAACCTGTGATCCTCCTGTCTCAGCCTCTCAAGTGCTATGATTACAAGCCTGTGCCACAGCACCCAGTTGAATATTCCATCGTTTCAGAGCAGTCTCCTACTGATGGACATTTAGGCTGTTACCCTTCTTTTGCAGTTACAGACACAGTGATCATCTGCAGTGGGTGTTGTAGCTGCTGTAACAAAGTGTCACAATAGCTGAGCCTTTCCCTGTATGTTGCCATGTGCAGTTCTGTGTATCCTGTGTCTATTTTTCCTTCTTCAAAGGATGCCATCAGTAAGTAATGTCCCATCCTAATCCAGTGTGACTTTGCAGCTGTATCTGCAAAGACCCTGTTTTCAAAGAAAGCTGCATTTTTAAGGTGCTAATGAACACAGATTTGGGGAGAGACACAATTTTACCTAGGACACCCCCTATACATTCTTCATTGTGCTTCTATTGGAGGGTCTCTGCTGGACGCACCCAACATACTATTTACGGGCAACTTGCCGCATCACAGGGTATGTCTACGATTTAACTGGGCTGAAATTATGAAACTGTTTTCCACATTTTTCAGATCCACTAAGGAACTGTCTCCATGCTCTTACCAGCCAAGTATGTTCTCAACGTGAACTTCTTTTTTTCTTTTTGCTAATCTGATAGGCAAAAACAGTGTTTCATTTTAAAGTTTCCAGTAATAAATATCAAAAGCTTCCTTGTCACCGCTCAGTCAGAAATTCCATTCCTAGGAATGCATCTTAAACACACAGTTAAGGAAGAGAGGAGAGATGTTGTAGTTTCACTGTTTGTAATCTTAAAGTATGGAAACAACCCAAAGATACCTTAAGGGATTAGTTAATTTCTGCACACTTGTCAGAAGAAATTCTTTGCAGTTATTAGAAATCATACTGGAGTGCTAAGTGTGGTGGTGCAGTAATTCTAGTACTTGGGAAGCTGAAACAGGAGGATGGCAGGTTCCAGGCCAGCCTCAGGAACTCAGTGTGACCCTGTTCACACACATAATAATAATAATAGTAATAATAATAATAATAGTAATAATAATAATAATAATAATAATAATAATACCAAAAGGGCTGGAGGTGTAAAATGCCCCTGGTTTCATTCCCTAGTACAAATAAATACACAAATAAAGTTTTTAACCTAAAGCTTATTTTGTTGGTTTGGTGGCATGTTCACCTTTACATATTTTGTTGAGCCTGAAATCTCTTACAGTTTAGTATGCATTACTTTTGCATTTTAAATTACTTAAATAAAGAACATGAGCTTTAGACTCCTCTCACCAACCGCCCCTTCTCCAAGGAAGTAGTTAGTTTAATGACGTAATCAATTTCATGTCTTGCTTTCTTCCTTTCTTCCCCAAGTCACATGCTGAGAAAATTCAAATGCTACAGAAATATGTGACACTAAAAACTTTTCCTTCTCTTCTTGACCCTAAATCTCACTCCCCACATACAATCACCACTAACAGTTTGTTTTTTCTCTTCTTAAGACATTTTGGTTATTAAAATATACCTAATGTATAGAAATGGAATAAAAGGTAATGATAAAGAGGTGCTTGTGATTATTTTCTTAATGTTTCACGTTTCAAACATGCATGAAAAAGGGGGTACCATGATGAGCCCCACGTGCTCATGACCCGGACGACAACGGCTACTCTTCATCCACACTCGCTTCCGTTCTTCTTCTTTCTCTGTTCAAGTATCTTCAAGCCATCTGCAGGCTTCTTGACATTTTATCCCTGAGTTTCGACTACTCAAGGATCTTACGATGACCCCAGTCCTTATCTCACCCCCAGTCAGATGAATAATCACCTCGTAATGTCCCATCATGCTCAGACCACATGTCATTTCCCCTGAATGTCCCACTGGCTTCTGTAACTATTGCTGCAAAACCTCTACCTGTATTTTTTTTCTCTCCACTGCTTTTCCGGTGCTAGTGGCCAAGAGCAAGTGATAAGACAATCTTTGAAGTAATCTGCCATCTTGATAATAGTTTTCAAGTTTCACGTGACAACAGAAAACAGGCTATAGAGTTTGAGTTCCCTTTTAAGCATTTTATTTGGAAACAAGTTCATTTGTACACAAAAGTTATAGAAATAGGCCAAGGTGTTCCCATCTGCCCTTCTATTAAATTCTCCACTTTTTGACTGTTTCTGAATCCTAAGTTGCAGACATTATGGTCAATTATGCTTTAATATTGCACTTTCTATACACATGGGGACTCTGCCAAGTAGCCACAGTATAACCACCCACATCTGAATGTAAATATTGATTCGATATTAGTACATGGTCTTCAGGTGCCATTCCCAGTTTCCTCCTTTCCCCTTGTATTTTTAAATTACGCAGTACTGGCTACCCTTTTCTGAAAGAAAACAAAACACTGAATCACAGAATGCTTCCATGCACCAGTCCCCAAACCCGAGGCCCTTGTCCAGATGTACTCCTTAGGCCGTTAGCTCTCATTCTTCTGCATAAGACACCACAGGCTGTACTCGACAACCTCCCTTCAATCTCAACTGGCTCTTCACTAGTAAAAATATGGCTTCCTTCGGAGCTCACTCTGTGCCAATGAATAATGAGTCTTATCCACTAAAAATTTCTGCTTCTTAAAAAATAATCCATCCCTCAGGCATTCCAGTGTGCACTGACACCCCTCACCTTGGCCGTCCTGGCGAGTCTTCCTTATACCTTGCCTCCACTAATGGTCACTCCTGGCCCATGTATCCATGGCCTGTCACAGGGTGACTGAAGGTGCAGAACGACATTTCAGATGCCAAAATTATTTTGCCAAATTGCCCCTGGCATAGCCTTTACTGGTCAGTTCTCTTGGTGAGGTCAAAGAAAATCAGTTGTAGTCATCAATGCTAGATATCATATCTTCCTTTATAGAGCCAATTAGATGGGTTAAAAAGGTTAGAAAAACTCAGTTTTTTCCACTGCTGAGGAACTTAGCCGCAACTTCAATTTTGAGGAACTTGAAAAGTTGATACAATATTTTTTTAAATCACAGTGACGGTTACACAAAGTGCTAACAGGTGCAATTTATGTTTTTGTCTTATTCCTATCATTTGTATCTCGCTGACACTCAACGTATAGGTCTCATCTGAGATACTCTCTGCGTTCAAGTGACTTCATTATTCACATATTAAAAAACGACCGAGCACCAACCATGCGCGGCGCGGCGCGGCTTCAGGTGCAAGGTGACAGCAGTGAATGGTCTCTGCTCTTACACAGCGCACACCCTGGGACAGACAGCAGACAAGTCAACCATCGTCACTCTGCTGCCTGTGTAGGGAAGCCTGGGAAGATGCAACCGATGTGCTTATTAAGTGGCCTGTGAAGGGCGGGGAGATACAGATGGATAAAAGGACAGAAAACCCAACACCAGTTGAAGCTGAAATAGGTAAGTGAGCACTCATCTTGCTGTTTTCTCTATTTTGAGCATTTTTGAGGCACAAAAATGCTAGTAGCACACTACTGGATTACTACCTTGGTGATTTTTCTCTTTTGACTGGTTTTCAATAGCTAACCCCCTCCCCCATGAGCTGTCTTTACTAAGCACGTCAAAGCCAGTCTGAGAAAAGTAGTGGGAAAGCCCCTCTCACTTAAGAGATTTAAGAATCCAGAGAGTTGGTCTAGGTTGGGTGTGAAATGATACACTGGAGAAATCGGTGATTTTTCCCAGGGGTGGCAGCCCCTGGGTGGTATCTGTGTGACCATCTCTCCCCCGTGGTTGAAGAGCGGCATACAGCATTGCTGTTCACTTTAAAATACCTAGGCAACACTTTCAATAAAGGTGACAAGAGTTAATCTAGGGGATGAGAATGAGCATGTTGTTTGTTTCCATTCTGTGGAAGGGTTACAAGCTTCTTTCAGTAATAAAAGGCCTAACTTCTTTTTAGAAAAACCCTAGTATCATTATACGTCAGAGTAATGGGTATTAGTCTCTCTCCCTCTGACCTTGTGGGTAGTAGGACCACCAGTCCTCACTACCTTCAGCCTCCTCCAAGGCTTCAGGTAGCTCCTCTTCCAAAGGCTCCAACTTCCCTTCCATTTTTCAACGAGGGGTTTGCGCGAGCGCCTCGGACGACTGGTTCAAAACAAAACACCCGCGTGAAGGTGAAAGGCAGTGCTCACGCGACGGCGCGGTTCTACCCTCTCATGTAGGTGGAGAATCAGCCACCTGCTCTGCGCAGGCGCGGAACTCCTGCCAGCCGACGGCGCGCATGCGCACACCCGTGAGCCCCTGACCGGCTAGACACTCGAGCAGAACAAGGGTATCTAGATGGCGGGAAGGGAGTGAGGGTTGTGAGCACACCACACAGACAGACAGACACTCACTCACTCACTGGGGGATGGGGGGTCTTTCTCTTTAGGCCCTACATTATTGCAGCTTGCCAAATTCTGGCGCAAACATGCCCATGCCTTGAGAGTTCGAACTCTTTTCCATTTACAACTCTTCTTTAAAAAAGTCCATGAGAAGAGTTACCTCCATTGCACGGATACTTCCTGTCAGCCTTAGAAACTTAGCGCAGGGCCTTCTACATACAAATTCTGGATCCCAGCCACCGTTGGGTGAAGTCCGGTGCCGTAAGCCCCATGTTACACCGGAGGCCGCCTTCTTGTTCATGTTTAAAGCAGCTAACATTACCAAGGCTTAGTTTTTGGCAGGGCAGAAGTGGACAGAGTATAAGAAGGGCAAGGAGATCTACTGTGGGGCATGGTTGTAGGCCTTGCACGTAGTTTCCTCTTTAAAACACCCCTGGGCCAGTTACAGACACAAGTGGATGCCATATTTCCCATTCTAGAGCTCCTGTCCACCCCAGGAAGCCTGGCCACTCAGAGCTGGGAGTGCCATGAGGAGACTTTGGAAGCAGGTTTGGAGGGACAGCCCCTGACACAAGTTGGGACGTCAAACTTGGAGGTGAGGCCGCGGAAAGGGAGGAGGCGGCCCAAGACTTTCTGCCCAGACAGAGGCCCACGAAGGGCCTGGAAAAACAGCCTGTGCCCCTGGCTGTCTCCATCCCGCTCCCATTTGTGGGCGGCTCTCAGATCTTGCCAGGGACCAGCCACAGCCAGAAGGAACAAGCCAAAGACGACCTGTGAGCTCTGTAGTTCAGAGTCCCGTGAATAAGCCATTGTGGGGAGCTTGGTCCGCAGAGGTGGCCGGGGGTGTGGAGTACTTGGGGGGGTAACGAATGAAGAGCCGGTCTTCTTCCTTTCTCACCCAGCGCAGGAGTTTGGTCACAACCAAGATGGCACCTGCCTTGGTCACCAGGGGGCTGAGGCAGGTGTACAGCTCGAATTTGGAGGTTACCTGAGGGGTTGCAAGGAGAAAGGGTTAGGAGGGGCTGAAGCAGGCCACGGACAATACAATTCTGGCCATCCAGGCCCAGTCCCAGCTTTGCCTTTGGGAGCCTGGAAGATGTACCTGGCGGCAGCTTCCACCTGGTGCTGCTTGGACACCGTGCTAAGGCAGGTATGCTGATACTGTCATGGGTGGCCAGGGGTTCTCGGTTGGGCCTAGTGGTCAGCTGGAACAAGTGGCTGACTTGGGAGATGCTAGTTGTGTTTGTGTGTGTACGTGTGTGTGTGTGTGAAGGACATGTGGCACTTCTGGGAGATCCTGCCCCAGAAGCATGGGCTGAACTTAATCAAGATATAAGAGGAGAAAAACCCGAGTTGAAGGACATTCTACATGATAACTTTCTTCAGAAGTACCAAGGTTCTAAGGCAAAGAAGATTGGGGGTCTGTTCCAGAGCGAGACTAGGGACACACAATAGATGCAACCTGTCATCTTGGACTAGATTCTGGATCAGTAGGAGGACATGAGTGTGGGCAACTGGTAGAATTAAATCTATGGATTAAATGTGACTGAATCCATGCCAGCTTCCTGGTTTTGATAATGCCGATGTGGTTTTCTAAGACATTACTTTTTGGTGACAGTAGGTGAAAGACCACTTTATGATGAATCTTTGTACGACAGTTACAACCTCGAAAAATTAAAAAAATAAAAGTGTCAGCTTAGAATAATACCTGGCATCCAACGAATGTACAATAAATCTGATAAATCAATGTCAGAGCTTGGGGACAGGGGTCATTCCCGATAGGGTTACCCTGACTGCCTTCCCTCAACAGCTGACCTTTAACAGACTCATTGGAAGTGGGGGTGGCTCAGGGAAGGACACTCCAGAGTTCAAGAGTGCCTGGGACTCACGGAATCAAAACTGTGTTGGAGGAGAAGGTGCACGCAGTCAGCGTGGTGACGAGGATTAATGGGGTCTCTTGTGAGTCAAAGACAAAGTGCTGGTTGCTTATGGGGGAAGAGCAAACAGAAGGCGGAGCTCATGTAAGCTTGCTGACAGTGGCTCACAGATGTGTGTGATGGGAGGAGCAGGGCTGCTGGCAGAGGTGGGGGCAGGGCAAATGTTCAGTGTGGGTGGTTCCCCGTGCTTGGTGGAGCTGCTGTGGCTGGAGGAGCTCTACAGCAGGAAAAGGCGTTCTCTCCTGGCCCTAGGCGCTCACCCAGGCCAGCAGTGTCTCCTTCTCAGCCACATGGTAAATGAGGCGCAGGGGCCGGGAGGTGCTGTGGAGGCGGGCGTGCAGGCGGTGGTACAGGTCGGACAGCCGCTGCCGCTCCTCCTCTCTGCTGTAGGGAGCCTCCAGCTCGGGGCTGCGGGACGGAGGTAGAGAGTGAGATTAGTCCAGGGCATCCTAGGCTGGCCCTTCTCTCTGTCTACAGACTGTTATTTTGTTATGGAGCGGAGGCTTTCCCAACAGACTTGGGGATTCTCTGTGGTTGGAGGTCAAGCTTCCCCTTTCAAACCCGGGGATTCCCTGAGTCCTAGGGCCCTTTCCTCCACTACAACCAGGGAACGCCTCTAGGTGGCTAGTTGAGCCATCATCCTCGGACAGAACCAGGCTCTGTCCTGGCATGGCCGGCTGCCTCTCCTGAGCCTGGCCTACAGCACGCTGACCCCGGGCTTGCCAGACCTTCCCACCAGGCCCACCTTGTGAACTGCGGCAGCTGGCGGTGGTGGTCAGGGATGTCCAGGGGTTTATAGAGGAAGTGGCGGAGGCCGGGGGCCCCTACGGCCTGCACGCTGTAGGCGGGGGCGCCGGCCGCTGGGTCGCTGGACAGGCTGGCGGCCTCCCCAAGGGCACGGAGGGCGCCCAGGCCGCGCATGCCTTCTTCCACCAGGCGCCGGCAGGCAGCCATGGCATGGAAAGCTTCACGGTGGGTGCCAAGCAGCAGCAGGCAGACGGGCATGGAATCCAGGCGTGCCACGTAGGCGTAGAAGAAACCATCAGGATTGAAGCGGGGCAGGCACACAGGTGCCCACGCCTCACCTGCTGCAAAGGCGGGCGCGCCCACCCAGTCCAGCAGCAGCTGCAGGTCGGCAGGGTCCAGTCGGCACTCGGCCAGCACGTTCCTCTCCTGGGCCGCTGTGATCAGCCGCCCGCTGACAGCCAGCACCGACAGCGCCAGGCCGGGGGCCGTGCACCGCCGCAGCAGCGTGCCCAGCGCCTCCCGCAGAGGCCGGGCCAGGGGCACGCAGCGCACGGCGCCCAGCAGCAGGGCTCCGGGGTCTCGCTCCACGCTGTCCAGAAGCCGGTCTAGCGTGCGCTCCGAGCCGGCCAGCAGACGCCGGAGGTCGTAGTTCTGCTTGTGCGCGAAGATGCGGGCCACGCTCGCGCGTGTCAGTGTGCTCACAATCTGTGCGTGCACGGCCAGCAGCTCCTCGCGTAGCTGCGCAGCCGACTGGGGCGTCCGCGACACAGCCACTAGCAGCAGTGGGCCCTGCTGTAGGAACACCAGCTTGTGGTCCTCTGGGGGAGGGAAGGGGCAGGCAGGGGTAGAGACGGATCAGGAGGGGCCCAAGGGGGCTGCGGGGCTCTTGCGCCCTCTCGCCACCAGCACAAGCCACACCTGGTCCAAACCCAAACTCTGCAGGTACCTGCACAGGGTAAGGGCAAGCTGCAGGAATTTGGGCATTTGTAGAGACAGGACAGATGTCAAGGGATCCGTGGGTAGGTTAGAACACAGCACTGAACAGGGGTGGCCGGAGCAAAGACTCAACACAGGGCAGAGGAGACCCAGCCCAGCCTCACAGCCACGCTCTCAGACAAGAGGGTAACAAGCTAATCACCCCGCCCAGGAGCAGTCGGTCACTGGGCACCCAGCAGAACAAGCAGAGACGGCCCTCCTGACGGCAGCTGGGTGCTGGACAGTGTGTCAGGCAGACAGACCTGCCCACGGCTGGCTAAACACCTCCTGCCAGCCACGTCCCCAGCCCCTGCCCACCCACGCTCACCAGCGTAGATGGCGCGGATGGCATCTCCCGCGCTCTGCACGAAGGACACGAGGGCTGTCATCACTCCCATGGTAGCCGACAGCGCCTCTACGCTACCATATCGTGAGTAGATAGGCTTGCCGGCCTCGCTCAGCACGAACACGTGCTTCCGCTGGCGGCGCCAGTCCTCGTCACAGGGGTCTCCCAAGCTGGAGTCCCCACCCTGGTCTTCAGAGCCTCTCTCGGGGTCATGAAGGAGATGATTGTCCGAGGCTGTAGGACTCCAGTGCTCAGAGGTGCTCCGTGGAGCCTCTGCCTGGGGCAGTGATGGTGGCGGGAGGTTGGGCAGCTGGACCTCGGCCTTGGATTCTGAAAGGAAACCTGGGGTGGGTCATCTGCCGGTGGGCTCTCATTAACCCCACCTTCCCAAGGACTACCAAGTCCTTACTGGTCCCTCAATGATCCCTGCATACAAAGTCCTGGAAGAATCTTCCTTGTACTCAATGACCAATGTGTGGGATCTCCCTAATGATGTCCATTAATGTGAAGCCGCCACCGATCCCACTAAGACTTGAATAACCCAGTATGTTCTCACTGTCCTTCACTGGACAGTCTCTACAGATCAATTCTTCCCCTTTCAACAATGGCTATTTCCGTCTTCAAAGCACCCCATTGTCTCTGAATGACTACTGATAGTCTCATTTCCCATGATCCCCCACTAACTCCTCTGATTCCTTATTTATCCTCATTATCTACTTGCTCTCAATGGCCATCACCAACATCCGCCAATATCTGAGCCCTCCACCTTCTGACATCCTCAACCCCTTTTTATTCTCATTGATGTCGACTGGTCTCTAAGGACCACCACTGACTCTCCCAGTCAACCATTTCTATTCTCAGTGGTCATTAATCCAATGACTTCCACTAAATCCACTAATACCCAGATCTTTAGGACTCCACTGACCCCTTATTTACTCCCCCATTTACTTCTGCTGAGCTATACTAGCACCCCAATAACCCCACATTAACATTACTGTCCCAATGCACAACTTTTTTTTTTAACTACATGTTCCTTCTTTCTGCTCCACCAATGGTCACCATTAACCTCCACTAACACACAGGACTTTCATGACCTCTGCTGCCCTTCCCCGCGACCATCAGTAACATTCACTGAAATCTGCAGCTTCAATAACCCTCTACTGCCTCCTCTGGCACCCTCATTTATTCTGACATCTACCGATTCACCCAATGGCAATCATTATCCGTTTACAACATTTTCTCCATAAAATCACAATGACCTTATATTCTCTCAATGATACTTACTGGCACACTTCATGTTTCCAAATACATACTATCCCTCCCAGTAACTGCCATTACCTGCAAATAATTCCCAAGTCCTAAATGACCCTCCCTCAAAGTATTTTCCGTGGTATCTGCTGCTGCTTCCCAACTGACTCCATTAATATCCATTAATTCCAAAGTGGTCAATGAGCAAAGGTTTCCCAGTGACTCCCATTGATTCCCCAATGATATCTTTACATGTCTGGTAATATCTTGATGACTGAAGACCTCCCATTACTGATCCCCAGATTCTCCAAATGACCTGGCTCCCCTCCCCCACTGGTCACCATGGACAGAGGGTCAATGCTTCCTTTAAAGACCCCCCTCACAAGCGTCTACTGATTCCTCAATGATATAAGTACTCTGGGTGCCCACTGACCCCCACTGATCCCCTTTGCATCTCAATGACTAAACACCCTACCTCCCCAAAACATTAACTTCTAAATAGATTCTTCCTCAACGCCATTGACTTTCTTTTACTCATTCAATAACCTAAACACCCTAAATCCCCGATGACCCTCTTTGAACCAAAATACAGTCTTTTAATTCCTCAATCACCTGTACTCTCACTAAGTGCATTCTGGTTTGCCCAGGACTGAGACATGTCTAGGGTTACGGGAATTCTGATACAAAATAGGAAAATCTAGACAAACTGGATGATCCCTGATCCTACCCTCCATCCCCCCCTTAAAGAACTTATCTGAACATCAGCTGATACCCACTGACTTCCTTCTCATTTCTCAATGATTTAAACTATAGCAATGAGTTAGCTACCACCTCCTACTGAACCCGCTGTGGTTCAGTCTACTTCCCCAAATCCCAAAGAACCCCTTGCAGGTCTCTCACTGACGCTCTCTCCCTCTCACCCAACAATAACAACCCCTAGGGCTTCCGCCCACGACCCTAGTGGGAGGGGAGCATACCTGTTTCCTCCGAATCCTCGAATCCAGGTTCTGGCTGACCCGCGTGAAACCCTCCACTATCTCCAGTCTCTTCACTAGGGAACTGCGGGCCCTCCAAGTCCTCCGCGCCCCCGGGGGCTGGGGCAGCATCATCTCCTCCGGCCTCCATCTGCACATCCCTGGAGAGGAGGGAATTGAGGGTGACAGGCAGCAAAAGAAACTTCTTAGAAGCCTTTACAGGGCCAGGCCCTCTGGACACATCCCTAATGACTATTTTCCCCAAAGTTTAACAGGATGAGACATTCAAAACCACTGCCGAGCACCTGCACCCTCCAACACTTTCCGCAGAGGGAGGCTCTATTAGACCTTAGGAAATAAAGATACATAAACACCTGTTTCAAACCCGTGTCTCAACTGCCCGGCTACCAACACTTCCCGGCACGGCAGCAGCATCCCACTTCCGGGTGCGGCTGGAGCTTTGCCACACTTCCGGGAGCTCAGCCCCGCAGAAAGGCACTTCCGGTTGTGGGGCGTCATTCTGTCCCTGGGTCTCCCTTCTCCCGCCACCCGCAGGTATTCCCTCACCGTTAAGATGGCACGCGCCTCTTCTGAATCTACGTCGGACCTGGTGGAGAACCCAGTGAGTCCCTTATATATTTCTACCCACCGAGCCAGCTACAGCTGCGAGGTGGGGCGAGAGCGGTTCACTTCCTGTCTTGTCACGTTGCCGGCAAGAGGGGCGCGGCTCATATTCAGCCAATCGCAGAGCAAAGAGGGCGGGACTTCCTCTCGTCTAGTCCAACCGGGAGAAGTCTGCTCCTTCGCTTCCGCCTGGTTCAGGTTTAATTCGTACAGTGTATTGGCTAGTGTTTGCACCTGTCCATCACTTGACTGACATCTTTGTGGACCTATCCAAAAGTCTTGATCTTATTCCTCTTTTTTCCTCGGACTTTGGCAGCCTAATCCAAGCCGGACCAACAACCGAGCTCCCACTAAAATTCCGGCAACTTCATTCCCCTTAAGGCGCCGAAAAAAAAGGCAGGGATGGATGGGCAAGCTTGATGGGCAATCAAAGCTTCCAGTCGGAATGCCGCGCGCAGGCTAATCAGCCTATAGAAATCGGACTAAAAAAGAAAAGGCGGGCCTCTCAAAAGTAGAATCTTTTCGTGAGGCTCTAACCCGTCGGTCAAAGGGCTCAGCGGCCTCTGGAAAAGGGGAGGCATGGGCCGCAGACATACGCCCTCATGGCCCCAGGGCATGGAGTGGTGAAAATAAAAGCGCAGGTGTTGTTTAGACTGGCAAAATTTGGTACTGACCCCACTTGCGTTGACGGAGTGTAGGCGGAGCGGGCAGAAGCAGCTCAGGCGCAGGTGCCTTGTGGGCGTGGCGTCGAGAGGGTCCTGCATCCTGATTGGCTGAGGCTGGTGCCGCTCCGGCTCTGCGCTCCTCCATTGCCTGCATGGACCGGGAGAGCTTGTCTCGAGAATACCTGGAGTAGCATCCTTTTGGCGGCCAGGAGAAGGAGCTCGAACCAACTATTTGAGTGAGGGCGCGAGTCCCTGTCTCTGCGTGACTCTGAGTCTGTGTCAGCGTCTTTATTGCTATGCAAATTGAGTGCTCTTAGCAGGGCGTGGTGGCACAAGCTTGTCATCCCAGTACTTGGGAGGCTGAGACAGGAGGATTCTGGTTCGTGGCCAGCCTCAGCTACTTAGTGAGGCCCTTTGCAACTCACTGAGGCCCTATGGGCCTCTATCCCCGGAGTGGATGTCCAAACTCAGGGTTGGAAAGACCGCTTCCAAATAAAGGCGGCTTGGATGCTTTGCACCTGGGCCTGGGCTTTCCCACCCGTGAAACAATGGCATGACTTTATAGACCTGTCAGTCTGAAGGTTGCTTGACCTGGAATGAGTAAAGGCGCTCAGCATGCTCTCAGCGATTGCTAAATGGAAGCCTATGGTACCAGTTATAATTATTTTAATTACACTGTAGTCAGAGCAGTGAATACTAATTACTAATGAAGTTCCATATGCCTTGCATGAGGAAGGCAATAGATAAGTAATGAAGTATATAAACCATAACTTACATCATAAGCATAGAGGCAATATACAAACATGTATGTGCAAGATATGCTTACCTAGTAAAGTTACATAGTTCATAATAAATATCTTAAAGAACAATAAAATAACTTGTAGGTTTATATAATTTTATAGAAACAAAAGTGTAATAACTATGTAAAAGCAAACAGTAAAATAATTTTCTAATAAGTATATAGAGTAGACAATATAATACATATTCTTTATAAAATAAATTGATATATTACAATGAATTTTAAATATATACTTGTATTTAGACATCTAATGATTAGTATAATTAAAATGCCCACGAGCTGAGAATGGTGACATATACGTGTAATCTCAGTACTTGGGAGACTGAGACAGGAAGATCCAACATTAGAAACCAGCCTCAGAAATTTAGCGAGGATCTTAGAACCTTAGCAAGACCCCACTTTCAAATAAAAATTAAAATAGAGCTGGCATGCAGATCAGAAGTATAATGCCCTTAGGTTCAATTCTTAGCACCACAAAACGTGCACAAGAATATATGATATATAATCATACTTTATACACAACATGGCTCTCAGGTCTGAGAACTTGGCTAGATTGATATGAAATGCAAGTTTGACTGCTAGAGCCAGGTAAAAATTTCCAGTGCCTAGCGCCTACAGGTTATGTAACCTCAGAGGATCACTCGGCCTCTCTGAGCATGGCCTTCTTTACCAGTGTAGTAAAGATATTAAGTTTTTTTTACCCCAATATGATGTATGAATATAATACACCAATAAAAATATTAAAAAAAATAGTGGTACCTACTTTTTTGGGAATCTCCGTGGAGAATTAAACAGAAGTAGCATTTGGCATGTGGTAGGACATATAAATGTGAGATCATTAATTATTATATGTTGTTATGACTACTGTAATTATGTGATAATTATGATTATATAATATGAACTAATTGTAAAAGTTGATATTACACACAATATCATATGTTATAGTAAACACACTATAAGTTATTATTTATTTGACTTATAACTAACATAGATATTAAAGTTACATTTCCAAAACCTTAATTGAGTGCTGGGACCCCCTCAAACAGACGGGTAGACTTCCAGCTAAACATATGAAGTCCTAGGCCGATAGATGGACAAACTGCCCCTGAGCCAGCCAGCTGGCTCTCCAGAGGGATCGACAAGATAGCCCCCAGGCAGCGAAATGTGAGGAGAGGTCTCCATTTTAGTAGGAGATGAAGGAAGAGAGGATCCAGACACCAATATCAGTTCAAATTTCACAAATCATTGAGGAAGCAAGAGTCAGATTGGAGAAACTGAAACCAACAATGGTCAAATGCTTCCTGGTTTCTGTGATTTGATATGTATTTATTTAAATTGTAAGTCTTATATGTATTTGTTGATTCTGTTTTTCATACGTATTTAATACCTATCCTGCATTTCTACAAAACCATATCATAGCTGGGCTCCTTTTGACAATTCTTACTGACTTGCTTTGTAAATTTTTTTAGAAGAAAATATTTTCTTTTTTCTTTTATTATTTTTAATTTATTTGTTATTTTATGTGGAGCATATTGAAAATGGCATACATTTGGACTGTGCTTGATACCCTCCCCTTCACTTCCCCTTCCCCCCAACAATGAGTGTCCAGGTTAACCATGTTATATTTATATTTTTACACAAATTCGGATGTAGCCCCTTCATTAATCAACCTCAGCCTTCTTCCTCTCCTATCCTTCCATTATAGCTTTGGTGAGGTTTCCCCTCCATTATCGGGAGTCCCTCTCGTATCCCTAATACTCCCTAGTTTGAGCATTTTAGAGAAAACATAAATCCCTTCTCTTTCTGTGCTTGGCTGATCTCACTTAACATAATGTTCTCCAGGTCTTTCCATCTTCTTGCAAATGACATGATTTTGTTCTTCTTTATAGCTGAGAAGAATTCCACTGTGTGTATTTCCCAATAATTTTGCAATCCATTCATCAGTTGATGGAGACTTGGGTTGGCAACATCATTAGCCATCAGGGAGATGCAAATCAAAATTATGCTGAGATTCCATCTAACCCCAATCAGAGTGGCAAGCATAAAGAAATCAAATAACAAATGCTGGCGAGGATGCGGGTAAAGAGGAACTCTTTTACACTGTTGGTATGAGTACAAACTAGATCAGCCACTATGGAGATCACTGTGAAGATTCCTTAGAAAACTGAGAATAGATCCACCATATGACCCGGCTATACCTTTCCTGGGTATTTGTCCAAAAGGACTGAAATCAAAGAACTACAGTAACATAAGCATTCCCATGCATTGTGAATTTTAATGATTTTTTAAGGGAAAAATAGCAGAATTAAGAACCCCAGTTTCTTGTCTAAAACCCTTAATGCTAAATGTGTTTTGAATTCACACTTTTTTCAGTTTGGGGAATGCAATTAGGTGCATGTGTCATATACTATATAGCACCTCAGCAGACGCTGGGGACACCCAGTAATTAAACTTATTACTTGTGAGCAAAACTTTTGACTACTTCCACTAAAAGTGATAAAGACAAAGGCACCGCCTGTTAATGCAGATCAGGTTTTGCTGCACTGGGATTTTAAAAGCATTTTCTCAGTGCATTATGGGACAATACTGAGGGGTAAACAGTGCCTTGGGACCCCATGGGAGCTGGATTGGGGGTGGGGAAATATATTGAAAGAAACAAAGGCCCCAATTTTCAATTTGATGAACATTATTAGCACAGATTTGAGGAGCTCCACACAATAAATGATGGATAAAACAAAAAAAAATCTCACTGAAGGATATTATAAACAAATTGCTGAAAACCAGTGAAAAATGGAAAAATATTATATAGAGAACAAATAAGACACGGTATATATACTGAAGAACAAAACATCAAAGCAGACATTTTATGAGAAAATATTCAAAGAATAGTATTCTAAATATGTAAAGAAAATGCCGGGCGTGGTGGCGCACACTTGTAATCCCCACGCTTGGGAGGCGGAGACAGGAGGATCATGCAGGTTCGAAGCCAGCCTCGCTGGCTTAAGAGACCCTGTTTCCAAATAAAAATATAAAATAGGTCTGAGAGTGTAGCCCAGAGGTAGAAGGATTTCCAGGAACCCCAGAACCACCAAAATAAATAAATGAATACATACATACATACATACATACATACACAATAAATAAATATGTAAAGAAAATATAAGAAATATATTCATCTTGCATTTTATACTCTGTTAGATTATCTTTCAAAATAAAGGCAAAGTAAAGACTTTTCAGGTCAAGCTGCAAGTGTTTGTCACTAGTAGATTTGCACAGGAAGTTAAAATTCTTGCTCATTCACAAGATCATAGTTGGAAAACCAATGCAGATAAATGAAGTATACTAGGAACAGTTAATTTCTGGGTAAGTAAAAAACAATACCTGTCCATGGAAATGCAAGAGCCATGTGTGCTGGGGCTTAAAGTGTTTGTAGAAATAAAATGGATGATGACAATTGCTCAAGGGCTAAAGCAATAAATGGCAGTATATGGTTGTAAGGCTCTTACTGCCTATGTGAAGTGCTAAGATATCATTTGGGGATACATTGTGACAAGTTAAAGAAGTGCCTTGTTATCCAGAAGACACAGAGGCAGGCACACACACACACACACACACACACACACACACACGCATGCATGTACCAAAAAAAGTAACAAGCCCAGAGTTGAGATAAAATGGAATACTAAATAGAAGCGATCCATCAACATGGTGGTGCATGCTTGTAATCCCAGTACTTGGGAGGCTGAGATAGGATCGCAGGTTTGCAGCCAACCTCAGCAACTTAGTGAGGACTTCAGCAACTTAGTAAGACTTTATTTCAAAAATCAAAAAGAACTAGGGATAGGAGTTTGGCTCAGAGCCCCTATGCTCAATCACCAGTAATAAACACAGACACACACAAACACACACACACACACACACACACACACACACACTCACTAAATACATATAAACAATCTAAAAGAAGTATAAGAAAAAAAAGAAAAAAGCAGATAAACAAATAAATACAGGATTAATGGCAAGATGGTAAATATTACTACAACTCTATTGATAATGGCATCAAATATAAATTAGTGGTCCAATAAACACAGAAATTATCAAACTGTAAGTAACAACAAGGCTCATATATTAACTAAAAGAAACAAACTATGTGGTCTATGAAAAATATAAATAAGGACCTCATGTAAATATAAAGAAGCAGATCGTTTAAAAGTACAATGGCAGAAAATCTTGTGATCATATGGAACCTGAAGATTATATTACTATTCAAGAGAACAGACTTCAAAATAAAGGATGGGAAGCTGAGCGTGGTGGCGCACACTTGTAATCCCAGCACTGGGGAGGCTGAGACAGGAGGATCGTTGTTTGCGGACAGCCTCAGCTACTTAGTGAGGCCCTCTGCAACTCAGTGAGAACCTGTTTCACAATAAGGAATAAAAATAGGGTTGAGAATATAGCTTGGAGGTAGAATGCCCCTGGGTTCTATCCTCAATACCACAAAAAATAAATAAATAAAATAGCCAGGCGTGGTGCCACATACTTGTAATGCCAGCATTTGGGAGGCTAACTCTAGAGGATCGCGGTTCACGGACAGCCTCAGCTATTTAGGGAGGCCCTCCGCAACTTGAGACCCTGTTTCAAAATAAAGAATAAAAAATAGGGCTGGGGGTGTAGCTTGGAGGTCGAATGCCCCTGGGTTCCATCCCCAGACCCTCAATAAATAAATAAATAAAATAAAAATAAAGGATAGGAAAGAATGGTATATTGCCACAGCCAGCCGGCAAAAGTATGGGTTCCGAAGACAGGAGTGAGGCTTAAAGAATTCAAGCATGGGAGGCTGCTAGTCACTACTAGCACCAAGTTTATTCTCTCATGGCCCTTTTATACAGTTTCTAGCTTTGGGTTGCACAGGAATGCAAGAAACACTAGTCCAAAGTATACACATCACAGGCAAGTCAAACAATACTCTAGTACACACAAACCTAATCTTATCTAGCAGACAGAATAATAGCATCAATTGTTCTGAGAGAATCTTAATTACCTCGAAACCCCCGTGACTCCAAACCTTGTTGACTCTGGGAGAAGGACAGTCAGAAGTATTCTTTTAGTAAAGATAAGGGGAAGACCTTATTAGTTCCCCACAATGACCAAGGACATGGGGAAGACTTTAATGGCTCCCCACAGTATATGATACTACATAAATGTGAAGATGTTTTCATCCATAATAAATAGCAATCCTAAATACATACATACTCACCGACAACATTTTAAGAAAGACAGTAATCTCAAATTGACAAACTCAGAGTAGAAACAGAGACAAACTTGTACTGATAGTTCGAGAGTTTAACACTGCATCCTCAGTAGTTTACAAAATGGGTAGGCAGAAAAGAAGAACACAGAAACTGTGTTAGCTGTGATCTGCCAGTGGGCCACTTCTATTTAGTATTCCATTTATAAGAACACCCCACCCGCCGGGCGGTGGCACACACTTGTAATCCCCGCAATTGGGAGGCGGAGACGGAAGGATCATGCAGGTTCGAAGCCAACCCCGCTGGCTTAATAGACCCTGTTTCCAAATAAAAATATAAAAATGGATCTGGGAGTGTAACCTGGAGGTAGAAGGGCTTATAGGAACCCCAGTACAACCAAAAAAAAAAAAAAAAAAAGGAACACTCCACCCAAGTGCAGTACAACATACATCCTTTTTAGAGGCACAAGTAACATAACATTCACAATGCAAACCATACTGAGCATTAAGCAAGTGCTAATGCATGTTTAAAAGCTTTATCACATAGAGTATATTCTTTGATCATAAGAGAATGAAAAATAGAAATGGCTAACTAGAGATATCTGGGAGTTCTCTAATTATTGGAAATGAAACCAATATACTTCATACAAACATATGAATCAAATAATAAACTCAAAGGAATATTTAGAAAACATATTTCAATAAAAATGAAAACAAATAAAATTTCAAGGATGCAAAGCAGTGCTCATAAGGACATTTATAGCTTTACAAGCTTCTGTAGACATGAAAACGTGCCCATAATCAAAGACAGACATGTGGACCTTACAATGCCGGAAAACAAATAAGAAATAAGCAAATGATAATGATAAGAGTGAGGTTCAGTGAGATACAAAACATACAACCAAGCTGGGCGTGGTGGCGCACGCTTGTAATCCCCATGCTTGGGAGGCGGAGACAGGAGGATCACGCGGGTTCGAAGCCAGCCGCGCTGGCTTAAGAGACCCTGTTTCCAAATAAAAATATAAAAATAGGCCTGGGAGTGTAGCCTGGAGGTAGAAGGGCTTCCAGGAACCCCAGTACCACCAAAAACCAAAACAACAACATAATACATACAACCAAAAGAGGCAATTGGTGTAAAAATATTTAATTTTTTGAAAAGGTCAATAAAATTACTAAAATATGTGCTTACCTTATAAGACACAGAGGAGACAAATTACCAATGGCAAGAATAAAAGAGGCAATATGATTAGAGATTCTATAGATATTAGAGAATAATGTTATAAATTATCTTTGATTTTTTATTTTCTATTTCCTATGAGATGAAACATGTAGGAACAAGATCATAACGTAATGTTAAGTAAAGGTAATTGCACAACTAAAGGGGAATAGTCCACTGAAATATTATATTCAGTATAATGTTATAAATTATCTTTGACTTTGTTTTTAATAAAGTATAGGCAGAATGCTTGAATGGTTTTAATGCTGAATAGATTGAATGATTTTTTTTAACTAAATCTAAGGGGCTCTAAGCTTCAGATTACTAAAGTTAGCAGGAACCAGCCAGCTTGGTTCATAGATTAAAAAAAAAAAAAAAAACAGGTTGGAGGGAGAAGTCACTTGGCCTGTGGCCACCAGTTAATCACACTAAGCTGCTGGTATTCCAGGAGCCTGTCCTCAGCTCATGTCTCTCTGTGCAGAAAAGGGAGATGCAACACCTTTGCTTCCATGAATATGGTTGTCTTTTTAAAAAACTACCAGTAGATGACAGCAAAACTTTTTCTTTCTTTCTTTCTTTCTTTCTCCTTTCTTTCTTTTTCTTTTCTTGTTTTTAATGTGGAGAAACCTGTTTCAAATATTTTGGAGTTCAGAGACTCTAGAGGCTTTTTGAGATCAGCTTGACCTGGTGAATACCAAGAATTAGGAATCATCGTGATGTTAGCAAATTTCCATCAAGAGCCCATCTCTTGTAAACAGCCCACTCACCTCCCAGTCACCATCAAATTATAACTCTTTTGAGGCCCCATGAAGAGAAAATAATATATTTTGAAAACTATTTTTTTCAAAAGGCTTAGATGTGCTATTTCATATTACTACTAGAATTTTCTACATTACCACAGGGATGTTTTGATAACCCAACGCGATGCATCTCAAAAGGCCAGAGTGGTGCATGAAATTATTTTGCACGAGGCGAGTTTATCTGTCTCTCAAATTAACTCAGTGAAGGCAGTACTGTACTTTTCCTAGTAATAGCAAGGCCTGGCATTTCTTCAGCTCTATACAGTAGGCACTGTACTAATCATTTTTATTGGCAAATTTGGTTTAGTCTATGTCATACTGCTATAAAAATACTGCAGCACTTATAGAAACCAATTTGTTCTTCTTGCAAGTCTGAAGTCTGGAAAATCCAAGATCCAAGGGCCTCTTGCTAAACCAACCCCTAGCAAAAGGTGGAAGGGGAAGACAAAGAGAAGAGACACAAATCAGCCCTTTAATAACAAGCCCAAGATCTACTGGGTATGTATCCAAAGGGACGGAAATCAGTATGTTAAGGAAAATGTACTATTCTGCCGTAAAAAGAGGAACCTTGTCATTTGGGACAACATGGGTAGAACTGAGGAACAAGGTATTAAGTGAAATAAACCAGACACAGATAGACAAGCACCACATGATCTCATTCAGAAGTAGAATCATTCATATATAAATCTGCCCATTCATACGTAGATGTCATCGAAGTTGAGAGCCCAATAGTGTTTACCAGGGGTTGGAAGAGTAGGGGGAAGAAGGGAGAGGGAAAGGCTGGCCAATAAATATTACATTATAGCGAGAGAGAAGAAGTTCTGGCGTTCTGTTGCACAGTAGAATAATTCTAAGTGAGGATAATGCACTGTATACTTCAAAAAGCTAGAAGAAAGGATGTTGAATATTTTTATTTGGAGAGGTAGGTATGCTTGCCTTCATTGGAACATTACACAATGTATATATGTATTAAATATATCATATGGTATCTCCCAAATATTATTACAATACATATATAACATATTATATGCCATCCAAAAATTTAAAATATATATTTATATTTAACCCACTCCTATAGTAATTAACCTGTTCCCTCTACAATGGCATTGGTCCATTCTCAAGGTAAGAGGCTCTGGATCCTGAGCTTTTAATATGGTTACAATGGCAAACAAATTTCAACATGAATTTTGGAGGGGACACACATTCAACTCACAATGTTCATTTTCACAAGAACCCTAAAAAGTAATACACATTAATTTTTTTTTACTATGAAGTACACTGATACCCAGAGAGTTTAACTAACTTGCTCAACATTATATAGTTTAAAAAAAATGTCAACCAGGCATGGTGGCGCACGCTTGTAATCCCAGCATTTGGGAGACTGAGACAGGAGGATCTAGGTTCAAGGACAGCCTCAGCTACTTAGTGAGGCCCTTTGCAACTCATTGAGACTGTGTTTCAAGATAAAGAATAACAAGTAGGGCTGCGGGTGTAGCTTGGAGGCAGAATGCCCCTGGTTTCCATCCCCAGTACTGCTGCAACAACAACAAAACAACAACAACAAAACATATATATAGAATAAAAAATAGGGCTGGGGATGTGGCTTGAAGGTAGAATCCCCTTGGGTTCCATCCCCAGTACCACAAAAAAAGTCTGTGATTTTTGGTGTTAGGGCTTTATGAATTCAGATGAAAAGTAATTGTTCTCTTGACCCCATGACACATGTATTAAAATTTGCCATTAAAGACCACAGGAAAAAGTGGATATAGAAAACAGCTTTAGCTATGAGTCAGGGTGACCCTTAGTTAATTCTTGAGGGAAATAATATTGTGTATACTATTAACCTTTAGTTAGGCTGATGCTGTAAGGAATAATCTTTTCTATTGAAGTAGCAAAATTAAATAGAAGCGTATTGCCGGGCGTGGTGGCGCAGGCTTATAATCCCGGTGCTTGGGAGGCAGAGACAGGAGGATTGCGCAGGTTTGAAGCCAGCTGTGCTGGCTTAAGAGACCCTGTTTCCACATTTTAAAAAAGTATAAAATAGGTCTGGGAGTGTAGCCCAGAGGTAGAAGGGCTTCCAGGAATCCCAGTACCACCAACCAACCAACCAAAATAAATAAATAAATAAATAAATAAATAAATAAATAAAAGCATATGATTTCCCATTGTATAACTACAGCTTAGGCATTCATTTTGTAACTGTCCATGTGTCTGTATGCTCCACTCCCTGAATCTTCCCAGGTGTCAGCTGTATTAGCACATAGGAAGTCTGGATGACCATATCTTCTGGAATGTCAGCCATCTTAACTCATATGACCTTTAGTGGACCAGAGTCTTCTAGAATCTTAAACTTTGTTTCAAAATTCCCATCTGTCTTAGAAAGTAGCTAATCACGCAGAGTTGTGGACCCAAGTTCTCACCAATCAGGGCAAGAGGCGAGATTACATTAGAGATAAAAACTGACCAGGCACCCCGCTTGGTGTGCTCGCTTACCAGACATTTTGTCATCTGCATACTCTTATGCAGAAGTGCATTTTCTTTCAATTTCATGAGTTTTTATTCGCAGCTTCTCTAATAATCTGTTTCTAGCAATGTGAACAAAATATTTTGAACCAGGACTGTCCTGCTGGCTGCAGGTTGCATGACCCTCTTTGGTTCAGTGGATAGAGAAAGGGGCCATATCACACACTCACTGCTATAAAGGGCTAGTGCATAGCTGTACCCCGCCTCGCTCAGATTCTTCCCATCTGCTGTGCTTCTCAGGTGGCATGTCTTCATGTTCAAAAGCTTTGTGGCACAGCTCTGCAGCCCCTGGAACACACTGAGCTTTGTCTGCGCTGTGGTAGGCTATGTCTTGCACTTAGATGAGGGACTTCCTCTGACTTCTCCATTTCCTGAAACTGAAGATGGTGGTCAGGATCCTTGGTTGAAAGTAGGAGAAGTGCCCTCCAGCTGCTCACTAGAAAGGGGGCTATGAGTGGATTATAAAACTATGGGATATGTACACAATGGAAGTTTACTCAGCCATAAAGAAAAATAAAATTACCGGTAAGTGAGATTAGTCAGTCACAAAAAGTAAAAAATCAGGTGTTCTTTATAATATGTGGAAGCTAGGGAGAAAAAGGGTCATAGGAAGAACTCTAGACAAAGGCGGAGATACTATAGATGAGTAAATAAGGTGACCTACCTGAGGGATGGGAGGGGAGGAGAGGGAAATTCCCTAACATACATGACGTACATTCATAAACATATCAAAGTCAATCACTAAGCCAAACATGAGGAGGGAGTGGGGAGGGACTGGAGTGGGAACTGGGGAAGGGCTAAATGAGTGACGTGTGCATGTGTGCCTCTACCATCTTGTACTCCATTAAGATGCACCAATAAAAATTAAAAAAAAGAAAGGGGGCTACAAAATCAGTTCAAGTGGACTTCTTAGTGGGCAGGGTAGAAGAACCTGGATTTTACAGTGCTAGAAATAAATCTCCATGGCATCATAAGCAAAAAACACATGCTCAGAAGTGACTCGGCAAGGTAATTTTATTTTTTGCAAAAAGGGATCTTGCCACCAAGCACAGTCAGGTATGCAAAAAAAAAAAAAAAAAAAAAAAAAAAAAAAGTGGAAACTTCTGGGGTCTTTTATTCCTAAAGTGGAGCTCCCACACTGTATTCTTATTGGTCAGTGTGTAATGTCACAATCTACACGTGACTGGCTGGAGGAGATGCTGGGGAAGGGGTTGGCACTTGCAATTTCCAAGAAATGTTAATTTTATAAGACTGAGGTAATACAAGGTTAGAAAAAAGCGATTTTACAAAATGGAGCTTAAGTCAAGCTATTCTTTTGATAGAAAAGATCTAATTATATTCTCACGTGGGGGACAGAATTAGAAACTAGAAAGAGCTAAAGAACTCTGTCTTCTGCCTATACTTCTCTCTATACATCTCTATTATAGGTACTCTCTGTATCTTTCAGGACAAATTAATATTTGTTATTTCTAAACCCCTAGCTTTTCCTGTTGCAGAATTAAAATCTGGACCACGCAAAATTCAAATTCCCACATTTAGGGTTTAGCTTCCCAAGAAAATCTGACCTGGCCTCTTTTTCAAGTCTGACTGCAAATATCTGACTAATTCAGTTACGGGATGCAACTCTGGCCAACCCTCAGAGGGCAGGGACAGGATCACGGGGTATAAACATGGCTTATAGGATTCTGTTTCAACTGTGGGCAGGAAGAGGAATCACTTCCGTAAAGGGGCTCCAAATTGAGGGCATACGTCGATAAAGTTGCAACAGAGAGAAACTTCTCTTCCTAGTTTTGTTCTGAGTAGACCTAGCTCAGAATTATCAGGGGCGGTGGGCCATGTCTGAGGCTCCATCTGGGTATCTTTGCTAGAATTTCAATGGATGATTTCCATGGGAACTCAGCCTTTTAGGATCAAACAGTTCGAGAGGTTTGTGGGAGCTATGATTTCCATTCCATGTATTCTGAAAACGTTCTCTTTCAGAATGTCTCCTCCTTCACTTCCAAGGGCTGAGGAGAAAGGAGATGGGAGATGGCTCTATGGCAGAACAGGCTTTATTGGGATAAAACCTCTCTCCCTCTCCCTCTCCCTCTCCCTCTCCCCCTCCCCCCACCTCTGTGTATGTGTGTGTGTGTGTGTGTGTAGGGGGGTGTCTCAAGGAAAGGATGGAGCCCATGTCTGCTTACAGACTAGATACTTATATAAGTTGTTTAAGGAGAGATTCCACAGGCCAGGGGAGAACAGTGGTTAGCCATTGCTAGGGGTGGTTAAGGGGAGTTAGTTGAGTTAGAGCTGGATTAAGCAAAACAATGGGAATTTTCCATAAGCAGAGGTATGCAATAAGCAAGGGGCTTACCAGGCACATCTTAGGCAAGACAGTTGGGGCATTCAGTAAGCAGGGGAAGGGTGTATTTGAGTGAGACTTAGAAATTTATGGTCAGCAAAGAGGCCTGAAAAATGACACATCTTCCCAAGGTAAAAAGGGAACACTTTTGTTCAAGTCTCTAACACATTCCCCTCTGGTCCCATCTTCCCAGGATACAGAAGTAGTAGGCCCAGTCCAATCAGAATACCCCAGCCCAGCCATAGTGATTGGGTCAGGAAATAGCACATGACCCGAGGTGGACCAATGAGCACTCTACTTGGTATTTTTTGTATCTGAGAAGTGAATGGGCTACCTCTGTTTAGTGGGGAGCCAGTATATATGAGCCTGGGGACTCTGAAAGGCCCCTGACCTGCCAAATTGTGGAGGGCTTTCTGAGGACTGTCGCCAGAAGAGATTAGCAGAGTGGTGAGGTAGAAACACAGCCTGAGAGCCCCAAAACTCTGAGTCTTGGGGTCAAACTCTGGAAGGCACGTGCAGCTTTGAAGTCTCAAATTATGAGTCTGTAAGTTTATTTTGCTCAAGCTACTTTGAGATTTTTTTTTTTTTTTGGCTGCTATATAATCTCACACACTGGCTTGTAGGCCTCAACCCACAATGGGCTCTGAGCATCTCTACAGGCCCCGTTTAATTACTTCTTTAATGATAGATGATTTTATTTTTACATATCTCCAAAGAAGGTCATCTAACTAATCAGCAACCGATTCCTAGAATATCACTATTCATCACCCTTCAAAGTAGTTTTGACATCTTACATTCCAATTAAAAATATTTTGTGGGGCATTGTAAAAATAATTCATAGGTTTAGGACTATTATCTTGTTATTATCTGTTTCCTATTAGATGAAACATGTATGAACAAGATCATAAAGAAATTTTGGTAAGGTCAATTGCCTAACTAGAGGGGAAAAGTCCACTAAAAATTTTCAAGCCAAATATCATTCCTGCAAAGATAGATAATTTGTATTTTTCTATAAGGATTCTCATCACACTGCATATACTGTCGGTTTACAATCAATAGTTTGCTTTTTCTAACTGTAGTATATATTGTCAGCTTAAATTCTCTTATATGTGGAAGCTGGAGAAATATTCAGAAATGAGGGTAACATTGGATAGAAAAGCAGAGACTACAATGGAGTAACTGAAAGGGTTTAGGGGAAGGAGGAGGGGGATGAAGACATAAAGAATGGAACAGTTGAGCCGGGCATGGTGGCGCACGCTTGTAATCCTAGCATTCTGGAGGCTGAGACCGGAGGATCACAGTTCGCGGACAGCCTCAGCTACTTAGTGAGGCCCTCTGCAACTCAGTGAGACCTGGTTTCAAAATAAAGAAAAAAAAGTAGGTCAGGGAGTATTGCTCGGAAGTCAAATGCCCCCGGGTTCCATCCCCAGAACCGCAAAAAAAAAAAAAAAAAAAAAAAAAAAAGAATGGAACAATTGAAACCATGCTATGAATGTATATGAAATTACCAACTCCAGTCTCAAAGACATTTACAGGGAGAAGGGGGGAAGGGGTCCATTGGGAAGGGTACCAAGAGTTGCGTGCGTGTATTTCGGCAACTCTATACCCCAAGGTGATGTAAAATTACAATTTGTTAAATAAAATGAATTCACCTAGCAACTCCAAGAAAGGTCTAATTTGGTGTTGCCAACTGATATTAATGTGAACAGAAAACGTTGGTGTGATAACCGTGACTATTAGAATATAATTGGTGGATTTGCCCCTTGACATCAGGAGGATGAAAAAAAAAACCCTCAACATTATGCGTCCATCATTGGTGTTGAAATAGGACTTTAACTATTAGAGCAGAGTCCAAGCATTTAGTGACCTGTGGTACTATTCAAAGGCCTTCATTTTTCAGTGTCGCGGGCTTTAGCTGGGTTTGTTTTGTTTTTCTTGTCATGACAGGGCTTCTCTCGCGTACTTGATAAGACTGCATCAGCACTTTCAGCATAACCTGTTAATTTCCAGGGACGTCATAAAGTGGCTGAAATCCACAGCCTCAGAATTGGGAGACATCTGTGTCTTTTGAGATAGAAGTGTTCTTTGCCCAAAGCTGTTTTCTTTTCTACTCAAAACACGGAATGCTATTCTTTTAGGTGCCATGTGTGTCTCTAACGGCACTCAGCCTGCTTTGGTTGCAGTTAATGAACACTCTCTCCAGCTGCTTTGCTGTGGCTTTGATTTTTATTTTGGAGAGCCCTGAATCACCTGTCTGCCTGAGCACCTGGGCCTCTGAACCGCAGGGGGCGCTAGAAAGCTTCATTCTCTAGGCACCCGAGCCATGAAGTCTCAGGTAAAATAGACAAGGACACACCCCGTGGCTGGACACCTGCCCTAGTTTTACTGCCCTTTTTTCTAAACGTGCTCACCCAACCATAATGAATGGGAGGTCGACCTCTGGCACTTTCCCCATTGCCTGCAAATTATTAAATGAGAGGGAAAAAAGAGACATCAGACACCAAACAACTAGGGTCAGATGCCAGGCCCCAGAGAAGTCCCAAGTTGTGTTCCTGCCCCAGAATCATTCCATTTTTATTCTCTGCTTAGCTTATGTGAACAGAAGGTGAGAGCTATGGGCTGGGTATGTTGTGTCTCGTTCTGCTGTCATTTCCATCTCTACCCTCATTTCAGAGATTTTCCAAGAGACTTATAAAGACTGGGGGTGGGGAGCTGGGTAGGGTACCCCATACCTATAATCCCAGTGTTTGAGAGGCTGAGACAGGAGGATCGCAGGTTCAAAGCCAGCCTCAGTAACTTTAGCAAGCCCCTCTGCAACTTAGTGAGACCTTGTTTCAAAAATTGAAAATAAATTTAAAAACTAGAGCTGGAGATGTAGCTCTGAGGTTTAATGCCCCTGGGTTCAAACTCTAGTGCCAAAAAAAAAAAAAAAAAGAATAGGGGGTATTACAGATTCCATACTTGATAGAAACTAGGGGTCTTCAGAAAGGTGTGGGTAACTTCATGCCCTACAAGGATGTCTGTGTATCTGGGGAGCTAGAAAGGACTGGGAAAGAGAGCGTGAAACAGGGAGAAGAAGGGAAGGGAGATGGATACAGTGGCCACCCTTCATTTTTAAGAATGTCATATGGATTAAGAGGAGGCCAGTGAAGAAAAGCTGATCTTAAGACTTTTTCTCGCTTTATATCGACAGTTGTTATAAATCTTTCTTCTTATACCGTAAAATTAATCCCAACCCCATTTGAGCAATGGAAGGGAAGGGTGACGTAATTCCGTTGTTGCGATCCACCTACGTGAAATTACCAATGCCAATCTCATTATCACGTATGGAGGAGTGGGGGAGTGGAGAGGGAGCCAGGGGGTAGTTCACCAAGTGCTGTGTGCGTCAATGTCTCTGTCACTCAGAACTTCATTATAATGGGAGACTACAATGCACCAAAAAAAGCATATTAAAAACATTAATTCCAGGTAGATTCCAGGTCTAAACATGAAAGGTAATACAATAATGATCTAAAAATAATTTAGGAGAACATCTTCATGACTTGTGGGTTGACTTTTTTTTTTAAAATAGGACACAGGCACACTCTCACGCATATTATACAGGGCCAGGTGTTTTGCATAATTTAAATTTCTACTCACACATTTTAAAAATAACACCCCACCTGCGAATTTTGGAAAATTAAAATTTAATACCTGACTGGCCAGCTAACTTTGAAAACGCGACGTGCATATGATAAGGATAATTTTTTAAAAGAAAAATAACTAGCTGATTGGAAGTCTCATGTGGCTCAAAGATCAACTCACCTCTTCCTGCAGATGGGACACAAGGATATTAATAGCGAAAATCTAGGATCTTTTCCAACAAAGGTGTTATAAATACTGAAATTAAGGAGAACAAAAACAGCCCTAATATTTATTGACCCTAATGTTAGACAACTCAGAGATTGAGTTAGCTGGATCACAGGTATTTCTTTTCTTAATCCTTACAATAGTTATATGAGCAAATATAATTATGCCTATTTTTAAGTGAAAAAGTTGAATGATAGAGTGTTTAAGAAACTTATCTAAAATCATAGAGCTAGATCATCGAGAAGCCAGGATGGGGATCCAGAAACTCATCTTCATTTACTATTCTTTCAGTTTGAAGGGCAGAAGTTACTTGGCTTGGAAGTTTTTCAGGGCATATACTATATACTACTGGCCTCCCTCTTTAGGATAATATTAGTTATCTTTTTGTGGACCCAATAGGGCTTCCATATGCCCTCTTTTCAACAGACATTTTGTGGGACATTTTTCAATGTCTAGTATTGGATTTACTTGGGTTTGGGAAACTTTTCTTGCTGTAGAATTTTAAGTAGCTTGTCTAGCTCTAGGACCATGACATTCCCATGTTCGGTAGAAAGGAGGAGGGTGTGGCGTTGTCAGGGCAGACCAGAAATGAAAGGCAGGGCTCCGCTCAATAGGGTTCGTGGCTGGATTAGCCAGAGTTCCTTGGAGAAACAACAAATAGGAAGTTTACCACACACAAACACACACACATACACATACACATGAGTCATGTTAAGCAATTGGCTCGCACAATCTCGTGGGCCTGAAGTTTGCAGAAAGGCAGGAAACTTAGAGAAGAGTTGGTTTAGGAGCCTCAGGTGTACAGGTGGCTGGGAGGCAGAATTCCCTCTTTCTTGGGACCTCAGTGGACTGGATAAGGTTGTCAGTGAGTTGAATGAAGCTCTTTCATATTATATAATTAGCTTTACTCAAAATCAATCATTTTAAATGTTAATCATATCTAAAAAATTCCTTCATTCAATATTTAGACTCAAGTTTGTCCAAATAATGGGTATAATGCCCTAGCCAAGTTCACACATAAAACTAGCAATCACAGTGACCATAACATCCCTTGGAGAAGGAAAGTAATTGTCTTTGTTCTCTAGGTTGAAGATAGAACTCAAACTCTGCCTATGGTCTTAAAGTCACCCACCAGATTGGAGGCAGGGAAGCTATGGAAGTCTTGTCAGACACCAAATCAGTAGAGAAGGGGTATAACGCCTTGTTACAAGTGGTATGCACTATATCAATACCTCCTATACATACAGCTCAAATATTGTGCAGGTCAACACATCTCTATTTTCTACTATTAGCAATTTGAGTTATATTTAGGTATAGTGGTGTACATTTATAATCTCAGTTCTTGCAGGCTGAGACAGGAGGATCAAAGGTCTGAGGCCTGCCTCAGCAACATAATGAGGCTCTCAGCAATCTAATCCGGTTTCAAAGCTACATATATATATATATATATATATATATATATATATATATATATATATGTATATATGATAAATAAAAGGGCTAAAACAAAACAAAACAAAAGCAAGGACAAAAATGTGAGCTGATCATCTAATGGAGAAACATGTAATTTGTATCATATTTTTAGAAAATATTCCCAACAGCTTAAAGGCAAATCCCCTAAAATGTGCTCCAGTAAACAGTTTAAGATGGTTTGTTAGTGGTTCCTAGATTATTTAGTAGTTCCTGGATGAGAAAATTAGCCAAAAATAAGAAAAAATATGTATGTAATATGTAAATATGTCATCTTTAGCCTTGTGGTAAAATTCTAAAGCTAATGGTTAGTAATAAAATTTTAGAATGCTGTAACTGGTATAAAAAGGAGTTATAACTTAAATAAAGTGCATTATCTATTGAGGTCAAATTTGCTTTTGGAAAACTTAAGTAAATCTTATTTTAATATATAATAGGTATTAAATATGTAAGTAAATTTGGAAACGGAAATTTGGTATATTTCTAAAATGGACTTTGGACAGCATTGACAAGACCTGGGGAAGCGCTGGTAAGTCAAATGCTAACAAAAGAAAATACTGAAGGTTCATGGAAGCGGGACAGGACATCCTGGCTGGGAGTGGGTGGAGACTGGCAAAGGACATCTCCCCCAGGTCCATCCTCACACTGGAAAAACTCAGCAAAAACAATCATGTATAGTCTCTCAAAACTGACCCAATGCATGTAGCAGAGATGCACCTTTTGGAAGAAGCTGATGAGTCTTAATGTACAGTAAATTCATTATACCACAGTAAATTCCAGCTATACCATTCCTGGGTATCCTTTCAAAGGGACTGAAGTCAAAATACTAATGTGATTCATGCATATCCATGATTATAATAGCACAATTCCAAATAGCCAAAATATGGAACCAACCTAGGTATCCATCAACAGTGAAAACCCCAGGGAAGCTCCGGTTCTGTGGCGTGGAGAGTCTCTCTGAGTGTTCTGGGTGGGTACTGGGCCCTGGAGCTCTGCTGCCCTGCCACAAGGCTGGACTCCCACAGCGCATAGAGAAGTCTGTGCCCAGGGGTGGTTTTGAAATCAGGAGTTCGGTCAGTGGAAGCTACTCACTGTAGTGATCCCGAGGATTCAAGGAGGGCTGGATCAAGCAGCAACGAGGCAGGATAACCACTTGCTGCCCAGAAACAGATGCGACAACATCAGTTCAGGGAAATAACTCCACAAGTAAAGAGACCAACCAGCCCAACAAGACCAGCATCAAAGCCATCCACGGAGGAAACAGAACATAAAGGTTACTACAATTAGTTATATAAAATGCTAAACATTGAATGATGCATGCAAAGACATAGAAAAAATGTGACTTCTACAGAAGAAAAAAAATTATCAATGAGATTTTTTTTTCCTGTGGGGGTTGAAGCATTGGACTTACTATTTAGCAAGAGTGGATTACAAAGCCGCTGTTATAAATATCATCGAAGAACTAATGGAAATAAGGTTTAAAGTAGTGAAGGAAGTGCCCTGACAATAATTCATAAAATAGATAACATCAGCGAGGGCAATGAAACAGAAAGAATGAATCACATGCCAGTTCTGCAGATGAAATAAAAACAGTGGCCAAAATGGACAGTTTGCTAGAGGGACTCAACAATAGATTTGAACTGTTGGAGAAAGAATCAGCAAACCTGAAGGTGGTTTAGCAGAGATGATAATGAAATTGGAGAATTCAAAGAAAACACAAGGACATGAAGCTAACTTTAGAGGCCATTGAGGAACCATCCAGCATATTGAACACAGATGTAATCCTACATCCCGAAGGAAAAGAAGAATGTGAAGGAAATAAGACCCCCCGAGCTCAGGAAATTAAAACAAGAATTAATAAATGGGATGACGTTAAACTAAAATGTTTCGCTCATCAAAGTAAACCACCAAGAGTCTAAAGAGAAATCCTGCAGAATGGGAAGAGATTTTTGCCAGCTATTCCTCCACTAGAGGACTAATATCTAGAATATACAAAATACTTACAAGATGCATCATTAAAATAAAAAAAACAAATAACCCAGTCCAGAAATGGACAATTGCGCTAAATAGACCTTTACAAAAGATGAAATATAAACGGACAATAAATATATGAAAAAACGTTCAACATCATTAGCCATCAGGGAGATGCAAATTAAATCTACACTGATATTTCATCTAATTCCAATTCAAATGGCAATGATCAAAAAGTCAAACAACAAAAATGCTGCTAAGGATGTGGGGAAATTGGAACTCTTCTACACTGTTGGTGGGATTGCAAATCAGTGCAGCTGTTAGGGAGATCAGTGTGGAGATTCCTCAGAAAACTGGGAATGGATCCACCACATGATCCAGCTGCACCAGTCCTGGAAAACTTTTCAAAGGGACTGAAGTCAAAATACTATTGTGATTTATGCACATCCGTGTTTATAACAGCACAGTTCCAAATAGCCAAAATATGGAACCAACTTAGGTATCCATCAACAGATGAATGGATTATAAAAATATGAGACATATACACAATGAGATTCTACTCAGCAATAAAGAATAACAAAATTATGTCGTTTGCAGGAAAATGGATGGCCCTGGAGAACCTTGTGTTAAGTGAGATTAACCAGTCACAGAAAGTGAAGGGTCATATGTTTCTTTCCCATATGTATTAGCTAGGGAGTAACAGGATATAAGAGGGAGTTTAAATAATATGGGAGAAACCCCAGTGGAGCAGAGAGGTGGTCTAGGGGAGGGTGGAGGGGAAGAGGTAGAATTATGAGGGAAATACTTTCATTGATGTTATGTACATAGATGATAATACCAGTGCCAATCTCAATATCATGTATGGGGAAGAGAAAGGAGTGGGGAGGGATCTGGGGAGAGCTCACCGAGTTCTGTGTGAGTGTATGCACCTGTCACTCTGAATTACATTATGATGAGACACTACAATGTGCCAATAAAAGTATCTTTTTTAAAGTTTCTTGAACCTCCAAGAAGTTTAACAAATCCAAACTAGTTACAACAAAGGAATTTACATGTAGACACAGAGGGCAAGCCTTTGAAAATCAAATATAGAAATAAAATATTGTAAGCAGTGAAAGAAAATGCCTCATCATCTATAAGCAAATCACAATAAAGTCATCAGGTCTCATCGTCAGAAACAATGGAAGATAGAAGTCTACATAGCGATTCATTCAAAGTGATGAGGGGGGAAAAACCTGTTAGCTAAGAACTAATTTTCTAGAATTGCAAAGGCAGTTCTCTTACAAAAAAAATGATCTTTTCAACAAATGTAAAGGTGTTAACTGGCTTATAAAAAGCAACACAAGAAAAAAAGAATAAACTTGACTTTGTCAAAACACATCATCAACAGAGTGAAAAATCAATCCACAGAATGGGGGAACACATTTCAAGTCACATACCTACTAAAGTATCTTTATCTAAAACATCAAAGAGGCTCTCAACTCAATCATAAAATTATCAATAACCCAATTTGAAATGGGCCAAACACTTCAAAAGATATTTTACTGAGGATAACATATTGATGACCAATAAGCAAATTAAAAGAATGTGTACTATCATTTGTCATTGAAGAAACAAATCCCTAAGAGATTCTACTTCATACCCGCTAGAATGGGTATATTGAAAAAAATATTAAGTGAAGAGGTGGGGCCTCTGAAAACCCTATACTGGTGAGGAAGTAAAATGGCACAGCAGCTTTATGAAATTAGTTTGGCAATTAAGCTGGAGAGTTAACATAAATTTTACCATCTGAACCAGCAATTGCATGTCAGATACCTACCCAAGAGGAGAACTTGCGTTACACAAATAATTGGATGGTTTTCATATGGCTGTATTACTACTAACGGGTATTATGTGGACACACGATTGCTTACACATGAATTAACAAACGTCACGTATCTACGCAACGCAGTACTGTTAGATAATACAAAAGAAACTCTGTGCTCTTAGAGGCTACAACACGGAATGGCCTGCTCAGAAGCACGCTAAGTGACAGCAGCCAGACACATTGCCAACTTTGGGATTCCATTTATAAAAGACCTTAGCGGGGCAGCTATGAGGATGTGAGGGGAAAGAGAAGGGGTCCATGGGCTCCGTGGTGAGGGTCTGTAGGGCCAGCGCTGTTGAATCTTGTGGCCAGTCATGGTGTTCCATGGGGTCAGCACACTTTAGTATCAGTGCTGAGACATGGAGGCCAATGGTAAAGAGTGTATTAATCAGGGTAGCTCATGGTGGGAGCAGAAAGGCTGTGGATGTAAATTTAATTACAGTGGTAGGCAGGGACAGTGAGGAGGAGACTTCTTTCAATGAATGGGGGACTGTAGCACAGAAGGTAGCACAGACATGGGCGAAGGCAAGTTCCCAGCCGGCCAGCAGTGCCAAGTGAAAGCGAAGGCTTCCTCCTCTGTGGGACCGCTCTGGAGTCTCTTTGGGCTCACTGATATATGATTTGCAGTAGACTACCTGGGGTTCTGATACTTTGCATTCACAAGAACGATAAGGTGTGTGTCCGTCCGGGGCCAGAGCAAAGCAAAGACCAGCAGGAATGCAAAGCCTCCTGCGGTCACGGAGGGACGGAAGAAATCATTTGAGTTATGAATATTGGAAATCCCAGTTCTCTTCCCTGCTCTAGCTAGATACAGTGCGGGTGTGATGGCATTTCATCACTCTGCCCAAATTATCTAAAAAGAACAACTGAGAGGAGGAAAGATTTATTTTGACTCATGTTTTCAGAGGACTCAGTCCATCATCGGCCAGCACCAAGGCAGAAACATCATGGCAGAAGGGCCTGGTGATTTTCTAAGCAGCTCAGAAGCAGAGAAAGAGAGAAGGAAGGGATCGCGGAGAAGAAAGACCCATCACTTTGGGGGTTACTATTTCAACACAAGGATTGGAGGGGACACAGTCATTTACATTCTGGCGCTGACTTCCCCAGGTTTTCAGAATCTTAACACTGCTGCAAAGTCCAGTGCAGATGTGTTATAGAATGCCGTAGAATGTTCTCTCCTTGGTGTTGGTTTTCCTGATGTCTTCTCCTGGATACAGGCACTTCTCATTGTATCCTGTTGGGGGCGCATGATCTCAACATAAGTTACCATTGCTGATATGGTCTTGATTACTTGATATGGGTGGTTTTGCCAGTGTCTCTCTAATTATAAAGTTACTACTTCCCACTTTTGACCTTGTGTTATTTGGAAAATGGTAAATCTTCCCCATATTTACAGGCAAGGAAATTAATTCCTACACCCTAGACAATGAGTATCTATGTACGATCTATGGGATTATTTAAGGAAGATGTTCTCTCTCTCTCTTTCTCTCTCACTTTCTCTTTATTTTTGTGTTACCGGGGGTTGAACTCAGGGACATTCTACCTCTGAGCTATACTTACGGCTCCATTTTATTTTTAATTTTTTAAAAAATGTTTTGCTTGTCTGGGGATGGAACCCAGAAGCATCCAACCTATGAGCTACGCCGCCTGCTCTATTTTTTATTCTTTATTTTGAAACACGGTCTCACTACATTGAAGAGCTGAGGCTGTCCATGAACTGCGATTCTCCAGTCTCAGCCTCCTGAATGCTAGGATTACAAGTGTGCACCACCATACCCAGCTTTTATTTTTTTAATTTTTTAATTTTTTTGGTAGTACTGGGATGGAACCCAGGGGCCTTCTTCCTCTGGGATACACTCCCAGACCTATTTTATATTTTATTTGGAAACAGGTTCTCTTAAACCAGCTCAGCCTCCCAAGTGCAGGGATTACAAGCATCAGCCACCACTCCCGGCACACCCAGCTTTTATTTTTAATTTTGAAATATGCTTCCACTAAATTGTTGAGGGCCTCACTAAGTTGCTGAGACTGACCATGAACCTGTGATCCCCCTGTCTCAGAGTCCCAAATACTGGGATTAAAGGTATCCAATACTGTGCCCTGCTTACTTTCTCAATCTTGTATTAGTATTAGTATGAACTAATAGATATTTATTTTTGCTTTACAACACAATATTATCATTACACACTTTGCTATCAGAATCTCTCCAGCTTTGACAATTAGACACTCTCCCACTGATTCACATGTACTTCTGAAATAACCAGCTTATTGTGCTTTTCCTGCTAGCCCTGCTTGCAGCCCTTCTCCGAAGAGCTTCTTTCAATGGATAGTAATGTTTAGAAATCAGAGATGTTTAGGTCTCAGCCCAAGTGTGCTGCCTGAGTTGCAGTGCTTCTGGGTCAGCTCAGGGTAAGGAGCCAGAAAAATCTTTGCTTATGAAAATATCTCCAATTAGTCTGCATGCTAATTAGTCCGCATGGATCTGTATATACGCTATAATAAACATGAATTCACACTGCACTGATGTTTCTGACAAATACATCACCATGGGCTAGGGTGTTGGCTTTCTCCATCTTGCTTATAGAAGAGCGGGTGAGTTCTCTGGTGGCATTAAGAGGCCCTGGATAGGGAACTGGAGCAAGCAACTGGCCTCTGTGTGTTTCCTACTCTTGAGGCCAAAGGCTGAGTACATGGCTAAGCCCCAGGTTCATGGGCTAGAAATGTTTGTATAGTGCATGTTAAGCCCTGGAGTGTGTTGTAGGCATGTGTTAATTTGCAAGCAAATTCCAGCTACATAAGTGCCTGGACCTGAACATTCACAGATGAGGTGGGGAGGAAACTGGGGAGGGGGCAGCTATGTCCAAGAAGAAGCATGCTTTCCATATATTAATTTGCAAATATTACAACCACGATTGATACAACTTCGGTGGATCCTTGTTGTTCACTCTTAATCTATGTGCAACTGGGCTAGTCATGATGTATCATTGATATGATTATGTTAATAGCCTAATTGAAATTAATACTCTAATTAGGAATGAAGAGACACTTAGAAACAGGGGGATGGATCTATATTTTAGCGGATACTGTGCAGCTCACAAAATGTAGATTCTCATTTATCAAAGCAGTGTTTACTATTGCTAATGTGTTGGCAATAATAAATACTAACCGTAGAGCAATGATAATAAATAAAAAAAAAAAACAAGTGCAGAATTTATCGAGTGCTTATTCGAGTTCAGGTATTTCAAGGGCCTTCCATGTATTAAATATTTAATCTTGATCGTAATCCTGTAGAGAGGTTCTGTAATTATCCACATGTCACGGTTGAGCGATCGGAGGCACAGAGCTGCCGAATGACCTGCCCTGAGGTCCTACAGCCATGAATTAATAAAACCTGGGGTTTTTAACCCGAGCACCTTGAGTCTAGGCCGCATTTAGTTAACCTCTGTGTTTCTCGAGGCAATTAAGGAATACGCTTAGTTTCCCACATTTTGTCAATACTGGAATGTTAATACCAGGGAAGACAGAGGAGCCGAAAGGTCTTTCCTAAATCCTTTCTCGTTCCCTGGACTCCCTCCATCTCCACCTGGACCTTGCTTTCCTGCTGGTCTCTTTTCTCCTGACTTTGTATCTGGACAGGCCTAACACTGAGGACTTGTTTATGTGGAAGCTGTTGAGTCTGGTAGGAGTGGAGCGCCCCTCACTGTGCGGTCTCACTATGAGGGTGAAGTTACAAAGATGTGGGAATGCTGCTTTCTGTGGTAGTTGCATGGGGGATCCTGGATATGGTGCAGCGGGGGATGCTGGGTATGGTGCAGCGGGGGATCCTGGGTATGGTGCAGCGGGGGATGCTGGGTATGGTCCAGCGGTATGGTCCAGCGGGGGATCCTGGGTATGTTGCAATGGGGGATCCTGGGTATGGTGCAGTGATGCTTGGGATTTGGGGGACCTAGCTGGAGGCATGAAAGTGAAATCTTGAATATCTAACCATGAGGGTCCCAGTGCATCTTCTTTCCACCCTCTCAGTCACTATTCATCCATCCCAGTGTGAGGCCATGTCAACAGGAAAATGCAGGTTTCTGACAGCTCATCACCAGGATAAACTTGCAGACTCCTCTCCCTATCTTCTCCCACCAAAGCAGAAGATTCTCCATCCTGTGATGGCAAAGCACAGCGGCTATTTGGAATCCAAAAGGCCCTGGTTAAACACCAAGACTTCAGCCTACAAATATTCCCAAGTGCCATAGATGTTTTTTTTTCTCTTTCCTCAATAGAAGGAGAGATTTCAATTTATCTGTACTACAGTTGTGGTAAACTATCATGAGTGAATATTTTCCTGCCCCCCACCTCAAAATAAATAAATAAATAAATAAAAAATTCCTCTAGGATGAGCTCAAATCTCAAATTTCTTCTCTTTCTCTTTGCCTTCTCTGACCCCTCAAATAAATGGAACCCTTGACCAGAAACACACACACACACACACACACACACACACACACACACACATCTCTCTCTTACAGGTGCATTGTGATTTTACATCATAATGAATTTCAAAGTGATACAATCACCATGCACACAGCAGCCTCATCTTGCTTGAGTAACTCAAAGTCCTGTGCTTCCAGAACTGCCCAGCCATGGCCAGCTCTGTGTCCTGCCCAGGATATCCCTGAGACTCTGAGGCGGGATCTACATAAAACACAGAGTGGACACAGTCTGCTGACCTCAGAGGGTGACTTCTCTGTCTATGACCCATTTTGAATAGCAATAAATCAAAATTGAATAGATCTACTGTAAAATATTCAAAGTAATGCAACTAGAGAGGAAAGCAGGCATTTTGCTATCCCTAGGACGTGTGGTAATTCTACCATGAGTGACCCACCAGGTTAGCTCACAATCTGTTGCTTATAATTTCTTTCTGTATCTTGCTGTCTCTTCCAGTTTCCTTTTCCTTCTCTGTCTCCTTTCCTTTTCTCTGTCTCCTCTTTAGTTTTGTTATATGAGCCTTTTTTATTTCTGTTTTCCCTATCATTGCTAGCTGCTTCTACTTGCTAATGTCCCTCCTCCTCCTCCTCCTCCTCCTCCTCCTCCTCCTCCTCCTCCTCCTCCTCCTCCTCCTTCTTCTTCTTCTTCTTCTTCTTCTTCTTCTTCTTCTTCTTCTTCTTCTTCTTCTTCTTCTTCTTCTTCTTTTTCCCCTCCTCTGCCTCTTATTCCTTCTCTCTGCTCCCAGGACTCTCCCCCTCAATTCATCTTCTGCTCCAGTTTTCTAGTATTTCATTTCTTAAATATAATTTATGGGTACATTATAATCCTGCCTCACCATGCAGTTCACAGTGGTAGTGACAAACATGCACACAGCACTTTTTCTCTGCTTTCTGCACCAGAGAAAACTTCCATAGTATCGATTACTATATACTTAGATGTACAAGATGGCGCCTACTCTATGTCCAAAGATTTCAAATTTACCAAGCCAAGAACCTTCCTACACTCTGTGAACAGCCAATATGAAAGAATTCAAATTATACATACCCTTATGGATCTGACTTCTACCAACAATTACGTGTTTTATATTCTTTTTCTTAATCTGGGTTTATATAAAGAGGAGAGCATGATTTATTTAATTTGATAGAGCTGTGCCCATATATAATATACAACATTTCTGAAAAAGCATCTTGTTTGCACTTAAATGACATATTTAAAAGAGCCTTGAAGACCATAGTAAGAAAATTTATCTTTGTTTTAAAATAAAGCATGTAGGGAGAACCAATGTGTTTGGCTTATGTGTTAGTTTTCTGTTGCTATAACAAATACCCTGAGATAATCAACATATAAAGAGAAAAGGTTTGGCTTGGCTCATAGCTTTAGAAGGTGCAGTCCATGATTGGGTGGACCCATTGCTTTTAGGCCTCTGGTACAGGTGCCAGATGTCAGTGGCAGGCAGTACAATTTGGTGAAGCAACACCACTGATCTCATGAACAGGAAGGAAAAGAGAGAGAGAAGAAGGGGTCAGATTTCCATAATCCCCTTTAAGGAAAACTTGCAATGGCATCCCATCTGAGGATCAAGCCTTTAACACTTGGGTCTTTGGAAGACTCAAGATCCAAACTATAACAGTTAGTGAGGGTGAGGCTGTAGAGACTGCCCCACCCCAAAATAGTCCTCAGTATTGACCAGGACATTTATTGTCAAGAGAGATGAAATCCTTGGTAGGCTAGTGGTTAAGTACTGACATCCTGAGCCAGACATGGGGGTATATGCTTGTAACCCTAGTACTTGGGAGGCTGAGAGGAGGATCACAGGTTCATGGCCAGCCTTGGCAACTGAGCAAGGCCCTCAGCAACTTAGTGAGACCTTGTTTCCAAATAAAAAAAATAAAAATAAAATAGGCTGTAGCTCAAGAGGTAGGATGCTTCTGGGATCAATCCCTAATACCAGGAGAAAGAAAGAAAGAAAGAAAGAAAGAAAGAAAGAAAGAAAGAAAGAAAGAAAGAAAGAAAGAAAGAAAGAAAGAGGAAGGGAAGGTATTCTATATAGAAAACATTCAAAACCAAAAGAATCCAGGGTCAGTTAACAGTTGGGTTTGCTGGGTACATTTGAACAAGCTGAAATTGCTTGGCTACTGCAGCCACCCACTCTTGAAAGAGAGAGGGGAGGAGAACTCCAACACAGAGGGCACCAGGGGTCCCAGCCATGTCATTTCTGTAGCAAGAGAAGAGGCCTGAATATACCAGATGTAGAGACTCCTAGGGACTGGCAAAGGAATGTTCTAGTCCACAGAAGCCCTGGACGGCACTACGTGGAGCCGAAAACCCACCTGATCAACTCGCCCACGGATGTGGAGCAATTTCTACCAGCTTGATGAGGTTTCACATGAAAAAGTTGGGCACGATGACATATGTACAGATAATTGGCGCAGTTTGATGCCTTTCTTTGCTGAATAAGTACACCATGCAACCACATGCCAATTAAGATACCAGAAACAACCGTGTCATTACTGCAATTCCTTTATATCCTCTTAGCTACATGGCTGGCCAGAGCACAAGCAACCCCGTTTTGTGAAGGTTTTTCACTTACTGGAAAAGTCCCCCTATCTTTAGATAACACCTCTCCTGCCTCAAGGACCCCCATTTCCTGCCTTAGGATTTGAACTTTCCTCCTGATTAACCTAGACATCCCCTTAGCCTGTCAGAGGGGACAAGCTCCATCTTTTCCTGGTGACCCCTGCCCCCTGCAGGTTTTATCCCAACAAAACCTGTCCTGCCATAGAACCTTCTCTCCCACTCTCCCCTCCCTTCCCCTGACCCCTTTCACTTTTAAATCCAATCATTCACCAATATCAACCCCAGGAAAAACAGACATGATTCCTATCATTATAGAGAATTTTTTCTAATTCTAGAATATTCTAGAAAGAGAGTCATACAGCATAATCTCTTTCTTGTCTGCTTTCTTTCTCTCAGTATAATACTTTCAAGACTCAGCCATGTTTTTCCATATACTGCTAGTTGATTTTTCCTTACTTCCCAGTACTATTATATTGCATGAATAAACCATAAAACACAAAATAGTAACTTTCTTTTTTGGTGCTGGGGATTGAACTAAGTGGTAATCTACCTCCAAGCTACACCTCTAGCCCCCCTCCCTTTTTATTTTTTATTGGTGCATTGTATTTATACACCATAATGAAGGTGGTTGTTGTTTTGAAACAGTATCTCCCTAGGCTATTGAGAGTCTCCCTAAATTGCTGAGGCTGGCTTCTAACCTGCATTCTTCCTATCTCAGCCTCCCAAGTACGGGGATTACAAATGTCACACCACCACACATGGCTAAAAAAAATAACTTCTATTTGCTGATATCCATCTTTTTATACTGTTAATAAATCATATATTGATTTTACAATTGAAAAAGGAAAATGAGTAATTTTTTTTTGGTGGTACTGGGGTTCCTGGTAGCCCTTCTACCTCCGGGCTACACTCCCAGACCTAATACACACACACACACACACACACACACACACACACACACAATATATGTATGTATATATATATATATATATATATTTTTTTTTTTTTAAATTTGGAAACAGGGTCTCTTAAGCCAGTGAGACTGGCTCCGAACCAGCATGATCCCCCTGTCTCTGCCTCCCAAGTGCGGGGATTATAAGCTATGAAAATGAGTATTTTTAAATGTTGAAATATTTTGTTAGTACATCTGACATTCTTTTGTTGACACCCTACCAACCACGCCATCCAAGGTCCCAATACTTTCTCCTCGTGAAGACATATAACCCCCAGCTTCTATAATAATTGTCATTTTGGAGAAGACTTTTCAGAGAAGTCTGATGATCTATTTAAAAGTCTAAGGGGTTCTTGATTTCATTGTCTTCCTTTTTCAATGTAAACAAGTGGAAGTGTAGTGCTCTTAGCTGAGATTCAAAGAATTTCCCAACACTTGATCCACAGGTGGGATGCTATCTCCTCAAGAGACGGTCAATCCACTTTAAGTACCCGTGGTGACAAACAAAGCTGTTCACCCCTGCAAAGTAGGGAAGCTGAAGACCAGAACTCTTTGTGCTGAAGTTATTTTCAATTTTCCCCACAAGCAATATTATTTCAGAAGCGTTGGGTCTTTGGAAGACTCAAGATCCAAACTATAACAGTTAGTGAGGGTGAGGCTGTAGAGACTGCCTCACCCCAAAATGGTACATTTGAACAAGCTGAAATTGCTTGGCTACTGCAGCCACCCACTCTTGAAAGAGAGAGGGGAGGAGAACTCCAACACAGAGGGCTCCTCAGGTGGTTGATATCTACTGGGGAACCCTCACAGGAATTTTCCATGATTTTTTTTCTCAAAATCTTCATTTTTTTTTTTTTTACATCTGTTAATAAGAGAGAATCACCTTATGGGCTTCCTACCACAATATCCAGATTGTCACCACAGGAAACCTCACCGCATCAGCCAAGTCACTTGCCCCGCAGGTATCCCCTTCCCAGAATTCTCTCCTCATTTTAAGGTTGGAGGTTAAACTCCAAAGAGGGCGAGATCAGGAACAAGTAATGCAGAGATTACACAGCTTTCTCCCTGCCTCTAAGCTACAACAATGCCCACTCAGATTCTTGATTCTTTATGAAGAACCCCATCCATCTTCTTTTATCTTTCTATTTTTTAAATTCATTTTTGGCACTGGAAATTGAACCCAGGGGAATTTGACCTCTGAACTATACCCCAAACCCTTTTGTTTTTTATTTGCAAAGGGGTCTTACTAAGTTACCGAGGCTTGCTAAATGGTTGAGGCTGGCCTCGAACCTGCTATCTTCCTATCTCAGCCTCCTGAGTGCTGGTATTTTAGACACGCAACACCATACCCTGGCTCCTGTCTTGTTGTGAGAGTTTTACATAGGAGGATCTACTCGTTGAAAAATTAGAATTTGGAGGCTAGACAGGCTAAAATATAGGAAAACAAGGTAAATATCAAGCAATGCCTTTGTTCTTGTCAGTTTATCTAAATTTGTTCAGGTTTCTGAATCTGAGCCAAGAACTCCTGTTCTCTGTAGTTTTCCCCTTAAAGAATTGAACTAGATGCTCTTGGGAACTTTTGCAGCCAGAGGGGAAGGGCCGTGTGTATTTGAGTTTGAGAGAGCTTAGTGGTTTTATATAAAAACTCAAGATCAACCTGGCACTCACACTGGTAAATTTATTTTTCACAGGGGCATATGTTGACAATTCTGAAACTACATGTATGCCAGTGTTGAGCAAATAAGGAAAGAAATTACATGAAATGGGAGTCAGTATTTTTATTGCCACTGATGATCAAGGTGTGAGCTCATGTTTGCTTTAATATATATACTGAGAGAGATATGGAGATAGTCATAACCCTGTGTGTGTAAATGGATTAGGATACATGCGTATGTTTCCTAGCTCTGTCTCCTGCAAAGACCTAGAAGTAGTGACACTTTAGTAGCAATGGATATCTTTTGTGTGTGTGTGTGTGCATCTGGGGATGGAACCGAGAGCATTTGACCTCCGAGCTACAACCCCTGTCCTTTTTTTTTATTCTTTATTTTGAAACAGCATCCCACTGAGTTGCGAAGGGCCTCACTAAGTAGCCGAGGCTATCTGCGAACCGTGATCCTCTGGTCTCAGCCTCCCGAATGATGAGATTACAAGTGTGTGTACCACCATGCCCGGCTAGCAATGGATATTTTAATACCATTGATATTCACATAAGAATGTGAATTTCTTAATTCCACAGTCCAATCTAAGATTTAAAAGATTATGTCAAATAAGATTAGCTACACAGAAAAGTGAAGAATCACATGAGTTTTTTTCATCTGCGGAAACTAGGGAGTAATTGGGAAACAAGAGGGACTTTGGGAACCGGGTGCGGTGGCACATGCATGTAATCCCAGCATTTGGGAGGCTGAGACAGGAGGATTGTGGTTTGAGGACAGCCTCAGCTACTACTTAGTGAAGCCCTTTGCAACTCAGCGAGACCCTGTTTTAGAATAAAGAATAAAAAATAAGGCTAGGGGTGTAGCTAGGAGGTAGAATGCCTGTAGGTTCCATCCCCAGTACCACAAAAAAGAGACTTTGGACAACAGAGAGGACACTCCAGTGGAGTACATATGTGAGAACCCCAATGCCAATCTCAATAACTTATAAGGGGATGGGGGAATGAGGGAGAATGAGGGGGAATCTCACCAAGTTCTGTGTGTGTGTATGCCCCTGTCACTCTGCACCACATGGTGATTGATGTGAGGCTCTAACTCACCAACTGAAGTATACAAAATAAATAAAAGAAAAACGAAGGTCTGGGCAATAGAATACATAAAGGGAAAAAGAGCGACTTTCAGGGTAGAGAAGCTTGGCAGACGCCATCTTGAGCAATGGTCAATGTTAGTATCATTCATGAGGTCATGACAAGGTCATACATTTTTAATATGATGCAGTGAGACAGGTCTTCCCTTCTTTTGGAATTCTCCCCCTAAATCCATAGCCCCAGTCTAATCACAAAAATACAGAGGATAAACCCTTATTGAAGGAGAGGCTCGTTGGGTAGCTTTCGGGTACTGTGACAAAACACCCAAGAGAAACAGCTTAAAAGGAGGAAAGGTTTATTTTGGCCGTTGGCTTGGGAGGTGTCAGGCTATGGCCATTTGGATCTGTGGCAAGCTCCCCATAGTGGTAGGGAGTACTTGGTAGAACTCAATGGTTCCCTACCTTTTAAGGGGTCCACCGCCTCTCAGTAGTGCCATAACTTGGGGATCAGGCCTTTAACACAGGAGCCTTTGAGGGACACTTAAGATAACTAACCATAACACTCTCTCCCAATGACCTGACTTATCCCTTCTGGAACTTGAATCAGAGTAAAGGTTTCTTTTGCTAACAAGGATCAGAAACTTTAACCCAGGAGCTCTTCCATCACATATACAATTTCCTCTTTTAATGTGATTTCCAACCCATTTGGGGTTTATCTTGGTGTCAATATGATGAGGCACGTAGCCAACTTTTATCTTTTTCCTTATGGGTATTCAAATAGCCTGATATAATTACTTCAAAGATATATCTTTTCCACACTGAATTAAGTTGTCAACTTTATCATGTAGTACATTTCAATATGCATTCCAGACTATATTATGATATTTCTATTCTGTCAAACTTGTTTATGTAATCCATTTCTGTGTCCGGACCTCTACCACACAACTGAAACTTTAAAACATATTTAATATTTTCTTTATATTTAATATTGTCCTGGAGAAGAATCTATTTTTCTTCATAATTTTTCACCTTCTGGAGGTTGGTGTATTCTTTGGCTCATGGTCTCCTTCTACTTCAAAGCCACCAAAGGCTATTCAAGTCTTTCTCTCATTATATCCCATGCCACTGACCCTTCAACCTTTTTCTATATTTAAAACATCTTCGTGATTACATTGGCCCAATTATTATAGCCAGGGAAGTCTCTTTGAGTCAGGTGATTAGCAAACTTAATTCCATCTCCAACATTATATGTTGTCATTTAATACAATACCTGCCAGTGTCCAGCCCTAGCAGAGTCGAGGTTCGTGTGTTGATGAGGGGAAGCCGAGGTCGAAAATGAAAGAAGAATGACCACACGAATTAGATTCAACCTTCTTCATTTTATTCAGGATTTGTTACAGTTTTTATACTTTCTTTGTTTGCAGAAAAGCAAGGGCATAGCCATGCAAGCAGGATTGCCAAGGGCGGGAAAAAGTTATTATTTTTTATAAAGTTTAGGGCAAGGGTTCCAGACATTTAAATAATCATAGTGTGCTTTGTCTCATGTCACGAGGATGACTCAAACCCAATCTTATACAGTGGCTCAAACTAAGGTCAGTTTGAACTGAATGTTTGCCCCAATAACTTTATCCTTGGGAAAAAGTCTTTGCTGCCTGAGTCTCTCACAAGCCGCTGCCCATCAATTTTAGTTATAATGCTTATACATAAAATTCCAACTATACATATTAACCCAAATAATCCTATAATAATTTTATGAAGAAAGGATTGCTAGACATACTTCACGGGGGATCTACGCCGTTGTGGATCCCCTCATCGAGCTTTCTCAAGATCTGCAAGAGACGCGGTAGCAAATACCTTTACAGATTCCCAGGACAAGGATATAGTCTCTGGCAGGATCCATTCTGACCATCCTGGGGTAGAATCACACAAAATGTATACATTTACTTAGGAAACACTGATGGGCATCCCATCCAAGGTTTTAGAACATCAGAGGTCTCCCAGCTATACCCATCCCTTGAAACCTTTGTGAGATTCTTCTACCTCTGGGCAAAGGTGCCATCTCACTGTGAATTATTGATCTTTTCTGACCTGTTTGGAAAGCTAGAAGGGCAGTTTGTTTATTTCTACATTCGGGAAGCCATTCACCATGGAAATTCAGGAGTTGGGGCACCTAAAGCCAGGTAGGTGCCTTCCTAAAATCAGAAGACTCAGCAAAAGCAAAATGTATACACTAGCATCACTTACAGGAAATACCTAATGACTACTATCAATGGTATGGTGGCCAGAGATTGCACACTGGCTTTTTTCTCTTTCTTGACTAGGGATTAAACCAGAGTCATTCTACCTCTGAGCTACTCCTCCAGTCTTGTTTTTATTTTTGTTGAGAAGCAGGGTCTCAATAGGTTGCGGAGGGTCTTGCTATGTTGCCGAGGCTGTCCTTGAACCTGCGATCCTCCTGTCTCAGCCTCCCAAGTGCTAGGATTACAAGTATGCGCCACAATGTCTGTCTTCTTCAGGTCCGTTGCTGGTTTCATCTGGAGCATCTCCTTCATGAATCAGAACCTGCGTTTTCACCTTAGAGCCTTAATCTGAAGAGTCTCACATGTGCTAAATCATTCTACTCATTCCAGTTTATTTTTGTGTCTTTTGAGAATCTTTATGGTTTATTACATATGCTTTGAAACTTTTTATTTGAATAATGTAATGTTTTTAGCTACGTAAAGACCACATTCACATTTTATTGCTCAACAACTTCGAAATCCACTTGCAAACAGCAAGATATATTATCTCTGAATTTGTGTATCTCCTAAAAATGAAAATATTTTCTTATAAGGCAAAGAAATTTCTCATTGATTCAATAGGTTTACTTAATGTATTATTGATTTTCAATTTTTTTTGTCCCAGTAATGGCTTAGTGGCTGGATTCTTTTTTATTTTTATCCGTCCATTCCAGAATCCAATCAGGAATCATGGATTACACTTAGTTTAGTGTTCGAGTCTCTTTAGACTTCTTTATTAAGAAACAGTTCCTTAGTTAATCATTTTATTTTATGACCTTCACAATTTTTCAGAGTTCTGTCTGGTTACTTCACACAGTATTTCTTCAATTCCATTTTATCTGATAGTTTTCATGATTGAATTCAGATTACCCAATTCTGCCAAGAATAATAATACAGAAAAATTATATCCTGCGGTTGGTTTGTTCTTTGTAGATTTATGCCCAAGCACTTTATCTGTTTGCCTATTTATTTGATGATAGTAGATGGGTATTTTGCTTCATTACATATCTATTGGTTTATATTTATATATATGTCATGTATTGATGTTTATAAATTAATTCTAAAACTTGCTACCTTACTAAATATTACAGTTACTAAGCAGTGATTTTTCAATTATTTCTTTGGGCTTTCTACAATTTATAATCATACTGTCTGTTATAATTTATAGCTTTCTTCCTGCAGCCCCTGTTAGGACTGGGATGTTCTGTTGACATCTTAGATCTGAGTCACCCTCAGTAAATTGCTTCTTACACATCGCTGACATGTAAGGCCCCACATGTCAAGTTCTTCAAACCCCACTTTAGGTGCCACTATTCAATTATGTATATGTAATTATAACACAATTATGAACTTAGAGAATTGTCATTTCCAACATCAAGAAAGCCCTCCTGTCACTCATTCATCAACCTCTCCTCTCTGACCATCTGATTCCCACCACTGAACCTATGAACAGTCATCACTAACTCTACAGTCATGAGCCGTGTAACCCAAATTAACCCCAATCCCTCTGACTTACTTTGTAGACCACCATTACCCATTCCAAAGACTCCCATCCTTGGCCTGATACCTTCTGATATCTGACCAAATAAACCACTTATCAGTCTGCACACAGACTCCTCTACAGGAACACACGAGCTTCCAGAACTGCCACCTAATTTTATAACACTGATTTCTCAGATATGTTGTCAATCAGATCATCAACTAATCCAGTACTGATGACTCACAGAACATCCATCACTGGTCCCACCAAACTTCTCTCACCTAGAGTACAAGGATAATATTATTTGCACGGATATCTGCAATTTTTATTTGCAATAATCTGGAAATATTTACACATGTGTCTGTGGTGCTTCTCCAGGAAAGTACTAAATGCCAAGCCAAAAAGCAGAAATTAAAAACTGAACAAATAATATTCATGGAAGTGCATCTCTGTGTTTTCTAAAAAGCCATTTTATTAACTGCAGTCTGTCTTGTCAACTGTGAATGAAGAGCTTTCATATTCTTCACCAAGTGATCTGGGTACTCATGTTACAAAATAATGCCTCGAATAAAGTATATCCTATAGCTGTTTTCCAGATTGGCAGGTTATTATTTTTCTTAAAAGTGTCAAACATAAACTGACTCTATGACCTGGCCATTCCATTCCTATGTATCTATGCAGGAGACATGAAAACAGATGGCCACAGAAAAGGCGCGGATGCGAATGTTTATAACAACATTATGCCTAAGAGTCCAAATCTGGAGACATTCCAAATGGGCCATCCACTGATGGGCTGCATCAGTCGCTTGTAACAAATTACCACAAACGGTGAGCGTTAAAAGAACAGAAATGTGTTCATTCATAGAGTGGGAGGCTGGAAGTCTGATCAAAATGGGAGGAGCCCTGTACTCCCTCCACAGGAACATCTGCTCATGGCCCCTTCCCTTTTCTTTTGGCTGCCAACAGTGGACATTTCTCACACTTTCTTCCTCTGTCTTTCTCTTGATATCACCTCTCCTTCATGTTTCTGAATTTTCCTCACTCAGGATTGCCCCTGAACTTTCTCCATGTTTCTGTGTGGAGCGAGATCTCTCTTCACATGTCCCTTTGTAAGGACACCTGGGATGGCAGTAAGGCCCAACTTGCTGGTTCAGAATAATCCTTCATCCCAATATCCTTAAATAATGATGTCTGCAAAGACCTGTCACCTGAATAAGGTAATATTTACAAGAATTAGAACCTGATACCTTTGGGTGGCCATTATGTAGCCTACTACATAAATGAACAGATGAAATGGGCTATATTTTAACATTGAAGAAAACAACATGAATGAAGAAATCATCTTGCTAGCCAGGCATGGCGATGCATGCCTGTAGTAAATACCTGGGAGGCTGAGCCACTGTGATTGCGGGCTCAAGGCCAGCCTCAACAACTTAGTGAGAACCTTCAGCAACTCAGCAAGACCCTGTCTGAAAATAAAATAGGGCTGAGGGTGTAGCTTGGAAGTAGAATGCACCTGGGTTCAACCGCCAGCACCAAACAAACAAAAATATGCTGAGTAAAATAAGCCAGACACCCAAGACTACATACTGCACTGCTTATCTTGATGTGAAATCTCTAAGAAGCCAATTATATAGAGACCGAGAGCAGGTGTTGCTTAGGGCTGGGTAGCTGCGATAGGCATGAGGGAGCTTTCTTTGGTGGTGGAAACATTCCAAGCCTGGATGGGGTGATAGTTGCATTCTCTATTAATTTGCTGAAATAACTGACTTTTATACTATGCAAATTACATGCTGTAGTGAATTCTTCTAATTTTACATTCCTTCACCTTCCGTTTTGGATTTTCCTATATCAGAGGAAGGTCTGCCACGTGATGAAATCTCTAGTTCTCTACCTCATTCTATTTCCTCTAGGTGATGGATACAAATATCAGCTCTATCCGAATGCTCCTTGTGAGGGCTGCCCTAGAGGGTAGCTGGTGACAACCTCCTTGAGTGGCCTAGCTGGGCTTCACACCCTGCATGGGCTGGGCACATGTGCTACAATGGCCACCTCATTGTGAGACCGTGCCTGCCTGCTTTAAACCCACCAATTAAAAATGCTCAAGCCTGGCGTGGTGTCACACACTTGTAATCTCAGCATTTGGAAGCCGAGACAGGAGGATCGTGGTTCACGGACAGCTGCAGCTACTTAGGCTGTTTGGAACTCAGTGAGACCCTGTTTCAGAATAAAGAATAAAAAAATAAGGCTAGAGGTGTAGCTTGGAGGTAGAATGCCCCTGGGTTTCATCCCCAGTATTGCAAAAATACAAAAAACCCCAAACAAAAAACTTCTCATAGGAAGTTTTGGTGAGTTGAAAACTTTATTAAAACTTCTGATGTTTGGGTTAGTGACTGACTTTGATATGTTTGTGAATGTACATCATGTACATTAGGGAATGTCCCTCTTCCCCCCTCCCATCACCCTTTGTTAGGCCTCCTTATTAAGCCGAACATGAGAAGGAGGGATGGGGAGGGGATGGGGTTGAAATTGGGGAAGAGCTAAATGAGTGATGTTTCTCTACCATCTTGTACTCCATTAAGATGTATGACTACTGGCCGGGCGTGGTGGCGCACACTTGTAATCCTCATACTTGGGAGGAGGAGACAGGAGGATCACACAGTTCAAAGCCAGCCTCGCTGGCTTAAGAGACTCTGTTTCCAAATAAAAATATAAAAAATAGGTCTGGTAGCGTAGCCTGGAGGTAGAAGGGTTTCCAGGAACCCCAGTACCACCAGGAAAAAAAAAAAAAAAAAAACCAAAAGATGTATGACTACAATGAATGAATAAAAAAAAGTTTTAAAAAAAATCTCATAGGAAGCTTGTTTGTATAACTCACTGGACCCCAATATAAAAAAAAAAAAAAAAGCACTGGCCTGTGTGTGTGTGTGTGTGTGTGTGTGTGTGCGCGTGCGCGCGCGTGTCCTCCAGGCATGCCAGCATTAGTTACTACCTACCCACGGCCTGTGAGTAATAAACTCTTTATCTTGTGTCTTTCCTAGTCATTGGAGGGCCGTTCACTGTCTTAAAGATCCTAAATTAAAACAATGCATGGTAAATGTATAGTAAACATCTGGTGTAGTTGGCAGGATAGAGAGCGCCTCTGATTGTTAGCTGAAGATACTTTTGAGCTACTGAGGGCTATTAATGTCCTGTGTGGACAACTCTACTTTGAGAATCAGCTGTGTTAGTTTGGACTACAATGCCACTTCTGCTGAGTTCTGGTAGGACCTATACCTTAAATCTTTGCTGCGTGGGGATATTTCATACACTCCCAAAGTGGTCTACCCCATCTGAACAGGGATCCTCAGTCTGGGCCAAGAGCCACGTGTCTCCACAGCCCAGATTGGGCAGACACCCGCACATGGTAAACTCCACCCCTGGTGTGACATTTGCATCCTCTTACCCCCATGAATGCACCATGCGTTTATTTATTTACTTATTTCTCTTGGACCACGCCTAAGAAACAACATACTTGGCAAAACTTTCAGTTGGTGTAGTGCTGGATGCCTTGGTAAACAATTCTCTCTTCCTCTTTATGTTACAATAAACTATTAGGTTATTCTTTAAAAAAAAATGTCCCCATCAAGGTAAAACACTGGGGGTCGCTTGCCTTACACTCTAGAGTAAAAATCAAAATGATGCCTTCACATCCTTGAAGGCCACATTTCAAGGCCTGGCGAGGATATGCCTTGCTTCAGATCTCCTGATACCCATCCTGTGCCTCTTGAGCTATTCCATGCCATTTACTTCTTTTTCTTCTTTTTTCCTTTAAAAAAATGCACCAACATAAGCAATTTTCCAGAATGCAAGACCACCACTCTCATCATTCTTCTGGGTAAATCTAATCGGGTTGCCAAAAGCTCAGGAGGTAATCATCTTATAATGAGGATGGGCAAGGCCCGAGGCCCCCATTGGTCTGCGGCTGCCAGGCCTGTTACCCTGTGGATGTAACGAGCCCGGCCAGCGCCATCTCCCTCCAAAGAATTAGAGAAGAAGAATGGGTACCGAATCATTTCCAACTCACCTGCTGCCAGTTCAATGAGATCTGAATGGGCTTTCTAATGTTTCAAAATGCTTCTTTTCAGACAGCTCAGGAATTCATACAACCAGCCACGAGAGTTATATTGCCTGCAAGTCTAAACAGTTATGAAAAAGGAGTTACTGCCGACTCAGAGAGCCTTTTAGTAAGAGACTGATAAGAGTTTCTCTATCTCAGAGAGCAGGAAGAGGGCCCTTTTGATCATTCTTATGCAAATCCCCACTAGCTGACAGAAACCTGCCTTAGGTTGTCCCATATTTTCTTTTTAAAATGCATATGGAAAGAAAAAGAAAAAAAATGAGCTTAGAAGTAATGTGTTCCTTTTGAAGATGTTTCCCCCCCCTCCTTCCGTTTGAAACAATCACGGGTGTTAAATTCTTCCTCTTTAAATAGATATTTTCTCTATGACTTTTCCCCTGGAAATTTTTTAATGGGAAAACACAATAAAACAATGCAATTAACTTCTGAATTTGATTATCACCGAGACTCCAAGTCACCTCTGCCTTCCTTCTTACTTGTACTGTCACCAGGAAAAAAAAAAAAAAAAGAGTCACCGAGCATCACAACAGCTGCCTCTTGGCCTGTTCCCTGGCTTTCAATAGAGATGCACTTAATGGGCTCCCAGCTTCACCAAAGGAGCTATCAAATTGCAGTTAAGAGTCTTCTGTGTTTGTAGTTTGATTTTTAATGGACAAACAAGAACGGCACATATTTATAAGGCACAAAGGATATTTCAGGACACAGAGGCCCGGGGAATTAGTCAGATCTGAAGAATCAGCACATCTCTCTGTTCAAGTTTTCATCATTAGTTTGTGGTGAGGACATTTAAAATCTTCCCTTTTGCCAGATATGGTGATGCATGCCTATAATTTCGGTACTTGGGAGGCTGAGACAGGAAGATCACAGGTTCCAGGCCAGCTTCAGCAACTGGTGAAGGCCTTGGGTGTAGCATGGAGGTTCATAGAACGCCTCTGGGTTCAATCTCTAGTAACACGTGCATGGGCACACAATAAATTAAATTAAATCCTTCTCTTTCAGCTACTTTGAAATTATAATACATCGGTATTAACTATAGTCATCTGTCTGTGCAATGGAGCACCAGAACTCATTCCTCCTGTCTGGCTGGGACTTGGTACTCATTGGACGTCTCTTCTCTTTCCCTGTCCATCTATCTCCCCTGCTCTGCTGAAGAGTTTCCTCTTGGCGTAATGATCTGTGACCTATTTCTTTCAAGCATGATCTTTGGCACTTTGGATTCTCTGGCCACTGAGATGGGCTATTGATTGTCAGGCAAGATCTCTTCTTGGTAGAATCACTCTAGTCTGCCCAGTTATCTGGAGAAATGGTGGAATTCTGCACTGTTCAGTGGAACTCCCAACCAGATGGGCAGGTAGTGACACCTTTGCTTTGGTCCTGCTCCCAGGACCGAAGGACGTTCCTCTTCCTTCCACCTACATAATATTCCAAGTACATTGTGTGTGTGTGTGTGTGTGTGTGTGTGTGTGTGTGTGTGTTACTAGGAATTGAACCCAGGGGCATTCTACCTCTGAGCTAAACCCTGTTTTATTTTTTATTTTGAAACAGGGTCTCACTAGGTTGCTGACAGTCTCACTAAGTTGCTAAGGCTGGTTACAAACCTGTGATCCTCCTCTCTCAGCCTCTCAAGTACTAGGATTACAGGTGTATACCACCATGCCTGGCTTCAAAGTACACATTTTGTAAAGACTGGGGTGAGGTACAGATGGTTGAACCCAGGGGCACTCTACCTCTGAGCTATACTCCCAGCCCTATTCTATTCTTTGTTTTAAAATAGTACCTTGCCAAGTTGCCGAAGGGCTCCCTAAGTTGCTGAGGCTGGTCTTGAACCTGTGATCCTTTTGCTTCAGTCTCCCAAATTCTGAAATTACAAGTAGCCACGCCTGACTCAAAGTACATTGTTAAAACTTCTTTTTCTACTGGCAGGCATCTCATAACTTTAGATAAAAATTGATCATCAGGTCCACAGAGGAGACTGGGATTTAGTGGCTATTTTTGGGTAATTTAGCTTTTTATTTACTTTGTTTCTTTATTAATTAAATACATGTTCCTTGGTGGTCTTCAGGAGACTGATTCAAGACCAAGAACTTCTAGTCCATGGCTTCGAGGGGCTCCCAGGGCTAGCAGACCATGCAGCATTAAGCTCAGTTTGCTGACTCTTTTCAAATTAAGATTTTCCTAAACTCAACCTCACCTCATTCCTCTGGACATGTGTCTTCTAATGCCACCAGTAGTTAGTCCCACAGTAACTCAAGTTCATCACTTGTGTGAGGACACTCTTGTCTCTGCCTTCTCCCCAACATTCAGGTCCAGTTACTAATGGCCAGGTCAGGAGGTCCAGAACCTGTATGAATGTTTCTGGGTCTTCGCCAAGATTGTCTTTTTTACTTGATTATTCTCCTTTGGTCTGTGCACCCTGGAAGAAAAGAGCCCCTGAGGACTAATGGGAAAAAGGTAGAAAGTTTGCTTGGACCCTGCATGAGCTATGGATTCCATCATCATTGCTTCAAGGCAGAAAGCCAAATTGGAACTGTGTTGAACAATAAAGGAACCTTACTGGCTAACAGAAGAAAGGAGGAAGGCAAGCTTCAGGTGAGAGTTCATCCAGGGGTCTAACAATGTGATTAAAATTCAGTTTCTTCACTGCTTGTTCTTTTTCCTTAGAGTTCACACCATTTTCTATCAGTCTCTCCTCTCAGGATCCTGAATGGCTCCAGCATCTTCTGTAGCTGAAAATTTCCTTCTTAAATTCAAGAGGAATTGGAAACAATCTATTTCTCAGAAGTCTCAGTGTACATCTCATTGGCTGATGTTGGATGATGGATGTACCCCTGAGCCAATCACTGTGGCTGGGGGAAGGGTCATTTAATGTGATTGGAGAGAATTCATTTTTTATTATTTTTATTATTTTTTATTTTTTAATTGGTGCACTGTATTCATACATCATAGTGGGATACAAACTTTTGTAGACATACATGCACATATCACCCAGTCAGCCCCCACCTGATCCCCACCCCATTCTCTCCCCATCCCTCCTTCCCATGCTTGGCTTAGTGGTTGACATCTAGTATTATAGCAATTTATCCAAAATAAACAATGATAATCTCACATAACAGTTTCATTTGTCTGATACCAAGCTTTTGATGACTTAAAGATAACATTTCAATATTTCTTTTTGCTTTCTTTCTTACCAGAGAATATTTTTTTCTATTTTTTTAGGTGAAACTATAATATATTTATATATTTATTTTTCAGAAAAAAATCTATCCTAATATGGAATATGGATTCTAGATACCCAAAACGATCTTGAAAAAAACAAAGCTAGAAGATATATATTTTCTGATTTCAAACCATATAAAGCTACAATAATTGAAACAGTGTAGTACTGTTCTAAAGGCAGATATATAAACCATTGGAGTTAAATACAAGCCTAGAGCTAAATTCTTCCCTATATTGTCAAGTTATTTTTTGACAAGGTTTCCATGAACATTTGGTGGTGGAAATAATAATCTTTTAACTAAATATTGTTGAAAAATAATAATTACATGGAAAAGAATAAAATTGGACCCTTACCTAATCCCATATACAAGTATTAACTCAAAATAGATAAAAGACCTAAATATAAATCTTAAGACTATAAACTTTTAGAAGAAAATCTGGGTCATAAAACCTCACAACATTGAAATTAGCAGTGATTTCTTGGATATGATTTCAATGGAACAGGCAACAGAAGAGTATACAAACTCCCTAAAAAAAAAAAAAATATTGTATATCCAGAGACAATGTAAACAGAGTTAAAAGTTACTAATAGAATTGGATAAAATATTTCCAAATGCTATATCTGAAGGTATATTAATATTCCAACTAGAAATCCTAAAAATTAACAACAATAAAGGCAAACAATACCCTTTAGAGATAGGAAAAAGACTAACATAAATAATGAATCTCCACAGATAACCAATCTTAGTTGTCTGTTGGATGGAAACTCTTGTTTCTCTGGTTCTGGTGTGTGCTACCTATTTCTTCTTTGTAGTTAATCTCTTTGAGTATTTTCTCTAGCGCTGGTTTTGAAGACATAAATTCCTTCAGTTTCTGTTTGTCATGGAAGCTTCTTATTTTTCCATCTAATTTGATAGAAAGTTTTGCTGGGTAGAAAATTTTTGGCTGGAAGTTGTTTTCTTTCAGAGTTTGGAATATGTTACTCCAAGCCCTTCTGGCTCTCATGACTTGGTTTGGGAAGTCTGGAGTGATTCTAATTGGTTTGCCTCTGAATGTCACTTGGCCCTTTGTTTTTGTTGCCTTTAAGATTCTCTGCTTGGCTTCCACATTGGTCATTTTGACAATTATGTGGCGTGGGGATCCTCTTCTCCGATCCTGTCTAAAGGGAGTTCTATAAGTTTCCTGGATCTGTGTATCAACCTCTTACTCTACGTTTGGAAAATTTTCTGCTATTACTTCCTTGAAGAGATTGTTGATCCCTTTGGTTTCACTTTCTTTTCCCTCCTCTATTCCAATTATTCTTAGGTTAGCTCTCTTAAAATGGGCCCATATTTCTTCAATGTCAGATTCCTGCTGTTGGATATTTTTTTCTAGATTAGAAACTATGCGTTCATTTTTGGAATGATCATCTTCTAAGAGTGAGATTCTGTTCTCCATGTGGTCTAATTGGTTGTTCGTGCTTTGAATTGAGGCCTTTACTTCATTAATTGCATCCTTTATCTCTTTTTGGCTCTCTCTGAATTCTTTTTGAAGCACCTCTATTATTTCTACAGTTATTTTCCTGATTTGATCTTCTAGAAATCTCTGAATTTCTGTTTTATCAGGTTCTGATGTTGTGGGGTTGTGGGCATTCATTGCTCCAGTGTTATTCCTCTTTCCCATGATTTCGGAAGTTTGTGCCTTCTCTGGGTTCTTCCCTTGGGTCACTATGACTTTGCTTAAGGTGCTCTGGATCTCGAGTCTGTGGTATCTCTGACCCCACTACTCCTTTATTGGGTTGTATCACAGAGTCTCCGACCCAGGGATTCGATAGAGGGTGTTTTAAACTATGGGGGGTGCCAGGTTGCACGTTCTCCTATGGTGTGATATCTCTGCCACCACCACTCCCCCACTGGGTCAAGTCCCAGGGAGAACAGTACTGGGATTTCTCCTCTGTGGCCCGCAATTTGACTCACTGTTCTTGAGTTCGCAGATGTAGCCGTAGTGGACTTGGTGAATTCACTGCTGCTGCCGCCAATGAGAATTCATTTTTTTAGAAATCTCTGTGGAAATCTCATTGGCTGGTGTTGGATGATGGATGCACCCCTGAACCAATCACAATGGTCAGGGTAAGTGCCATTTCAAGTGGCCTAGGGCATTAATGGTTCACCCTGGCCTTGGAAGTAAAGTGAGGCCAAGATTATTCCAGCCAGGGGAGGAATAATAATTTTCCAGAGGAAATTAACTCTGCTGAAGCTGATGGGATAGGGACGTTAAGGAAACAATAACTAAATCTCTCTCCTAGGGCCCCATCAAAGAAACTTCAAATGGCAGGAGTGTAGACTCAAGGCTAGTGAAGGGAGCCAGAGGAATCTCTGGGTAGAATAGAATGTGCTATACAACTACACAAAGAGTAGAATTTCAGCGTTGTAAACAAACACACACACACACACACCACACATACCACACACACACACTCACTCACTCACACACGACAAAACTGGTAATCATGATAAGTTATACAATAATTAGCTTGATGTAGCCATTCTACAATCTACACATATCAAGACACCGTTTTGCACTTTGGGTCAGGATGTTAATAAAAACATTTCTCTGTCTTGATTGTTTGGTGGAATGATGATGGAGAGGTTTTAGGAGCGAGTAGAATGCTACAGAGTACATGGTGGTCCTTCAGATGAGAGTTTGGGAGGGTGTAAGCTAGGGCTGTGGCATGGAAAACAGAAAATTGCCCTTTAAATAAATCCCAACAAGCTGGGTGTGGCAGTGCATGTTTGTAATCCCAGCATCTGGGAGACTGAGACAGGGAGGATCCAGGTTCACGAACAGCCTCAGCTACTTAGCTAGGCCCTTTGCAACTCCATGAGACCCTGTTTCAAAATTAAGATAAAAAAATAGGGCGGGGACTGTAGGTCAGAGGTAGAATGCTGCTGGGTTCCGTCTCAAGTACCACAGAAAAAGGCAAAAATTCCCAACAAATGAATACACTATGACCTATTATTAGTGTGATAAAAACCTTCCCAGCATTCGTCAAAGAATATCTGCATGTTAGAAACCAGAGACTCGCTGGTTGCTAATTTGCATTTCACTTATGAACTTTAGAATAAACGAACCAATGATCCATATGGTCTCTACAAGACAATTAAACAGGAATAGCATCCTCAAGAGGAAGATGTTGTTAGAGACGTAACACTCACCCACCTTATCACGGAGGTGCCTCGGGAATAGTAATTAGTGTACATGTTGTAATTTCTCCATGATTTAGGCTTCTTAATGAAGTTACGTATGGACATGCTTGTACAAATAAAGATTTTAAGTCATAATGACTTCAGAATATCAGAGTTCGCAGGGACCAGTCGGCGAAATTCATTGTATAGATGCAAAAACAAATTGGAGAGAGCAATTTGGCCTTGTTCCCCCTCCCCACACACACACCGAGCATCAGGGGCTATGCCATCAGCCTTCCAACAGTCTTGCAGAGGTCGTGCCTCCATAATATCAGGACCTTTGCCTTTAGTTCCACCTCACGGGGGATTTCAGGGGTATTCCCACAAAATGTACGATGCAGAAGATGCCTGGGAGCCAGTGAAGTTTCTAGGCAGGGTTCAGGGCTGGACATCTTTGCTCAAATCAAGATGGTTGATCTTCTCAAAATTGACCGCTAGATGGCAGAAAAAATCCATGCACCTGTTATGGCGGCAAGAGCTCCAAAGATTTTGGATCTTTTGTGTGTCTCTGAGGATCCCAGCTCACCTCTCTGCCTGGTGGATAGAGAGGATTGGGGATCATCTTTCTGCTGCCAGCCCACCCTCATGCAAATTCCCCAAATCTGTCCCTCTCTCCAGAGTTTTTTTACAGTTAATCTCCTTCCTTTCTTTATTGAAACCCATTAGAAACAATAATCTACTTTAAAAACCATTTTTTTAAATAAAAGGCTCAAATGGCTATTAGGTACTTCACGTATTTTACTCTTTCATTATTATGGTATCTCATGTAATTTACTATTTCATTGTTACATGTATTTAATGCATTTCATTAGTAGTTCATGTTTCCTACCAGGATTTTCTGCAAGTACTGTAGAGATTATTTGATGACCTGAAGTAACGAATCTCTAGTGGGCAGAATACTGTATGCAATATATTTGGATGAGGAAGACCTCATCTGCCTCTAGAATCCAGTCAGCAGGGGCAGCCAGATTCTTGTCCTCAAAATTACAGCTGGTACTTGTTCAGCGCTTACCAAGTGCCAGGCACTGTGCTCAGCACTTTATGTGGCTAAATGTACGGAAGGCTCATCAAAATCAAATGATGTAACACGCAGTTGATCTGTTTTATAGAAAACCACACGGAAGCCAGAAAGTCCAGGCAATAATTAGGAAAATGTCCAAGGCTACTGTCTTGATCGATATCTTTCTGCTGTAATCCCCCAAACAACTGACTACATAACTTAGAGAAAAGAAGATTTATCTGCTTACACGTTTTCTTTTGAGATCTTAGGTTCAGTTCATGTGGGGCTCGGGTCTGTAGATCTCATAGCGGTGGGACGATGTGGGGAGCCATTAAGGCCTTCCCCTAGATTGGTGTCTCTGACTCAGCTGATTGTCCTTCACCCAGAGTCAACAAGGTTTGGGGTTGTGGAAAGTTCAAAGAGGTCTGAGAGAGGATCAGGTGGTGATGCCACAAGGGCACTGATAGGCCTATCTGTAATGTGTGTGTTTTGTATTGGTCTGTATTGTATTCTGGTGGTGGTACCACGAGAATGTTGATTGACCTGTAGCTGTGTATAAATACCTCTGGAAAAACAAAGTCGGGGTCGGCACAATAAAGATGAGATTGACCCAGAAGTTGCATTGGCCAGGAGTGTCGGTGCAATAGGGAATACTGACCCAGGCATAGTCGTCGACCCGTAGGAAATATTGACCCATGAACAGGGGTCGACCAGTAGAGATAGTAGGCTGGTGGCTCCCCGAGTTAGAATTTAAAATTCCCCATTCTCACGCCTCACTTCAGAACCCGTACTCTTGCCGGCTGGCTCCAGCAGGACGATAGGAAGGAGAGAGAGGGAGAGAGCAGGCCTCTCTCATCACAGAAGCCCAAACCAAGAGAGCACAGGCAAGGGAGTTAAAAAACAAAAGCACTGTCCATTAAGTTCATACTGTGGGTGCAGGGACCCACCTCTCCAGTCACACTCCACGGGCCCAGGTTACCACCCAGCAAATCCATTACAAGGGTTTTTTCTGCTGGTGAGGTCACAACCCTCATGACTTAATTGTAACAACTCTGAACATTAATACATGAGCTCTTCAGGGGACATTCTAAATCTAAACATAGCAGCCATTTTCATTTAATATGTTTTTACTACATGGGGTTAACAATGCTGTGCTTGAGGCTAACAATGATGGTATTTTATGACTGCAGATGAGTAGGAATTGTTCCCTTGATTGTGACCAGTGTGTTAAAATCTTGTCACTTAGAGACCACGGGAAAGAGTGGATATGGGAAACAGTTTTAGCTGTGTTACCTTGAGTCAGGGTGACCCTAAGCTCATTTTTGTTGTTGTTGTTTTTGTGGTACTGGGGATTAAACCCAAAAGCATTCTACCTCTGATCTACTCTTGCAGCCTCATTCCACTTTTTATATTCAGAAACAGGGTCTTGCTAAGTTGCTGAGGCTGGCCTTGAACCCGTGATCCTCCTGTCTCAGCTTCCCAAGTACTGGGATTATAGGTGTGCACCACCACATCCAGCTTCTAATTTAGTCCTTAAGGGAAGGAATATTGTGCTAACATTAGGCTGATGTAAGTGAGAATTTTGAAGCAAGACTGTCCTGCTGGCTCCACGTTGCATGATTTTCTTTAATGTGATGGACAGAGTGGTCCAACATGGGACTGCTGTGAGGGTCCCCCTCCCATCTGTGCCTCGCCACCTCCATGGAAAAAAACATTGCTCAGATTCTTTCCATCTGCTAATCTTCTCTGGTGGCATGCCTACAGATTTAAGAGCTTTGTGTCACAGCTCAGCACCCCTGGGGCAGAATGAACTTTGTCCACACCCTGGTGTCTTGATCCTAGCCGTGTCTTGATCCTAGAAAAGAGCCTGCCTCTCACCCGGCCATTTCCTAAAACGCACCATGATGGTTAGACTTCTTGGTTGAAAGTAGAAGAAGACATCCCTGGCCAGCTCATTAGATTACACTTGTAATCCCAGCATTTAGGAGGCGGAGACAGGAGGATCATGGTTCATGAACAGTTTCAGCTACTTAGTGAGGCCCTTTGTAACTCTCACAGGTAGAATGCACCTGGGTTCCATCCCTAGTACTAAAAGAAGAGTGGGTTCTGAAATAGATAAAACAAGTAGATATTAAGCTAAGTGAGATGAATCAGACACAAAAACTGAAGGGTTAGATGTTTCCCCTCATATGTAGAAGCTGGGGAGAAATTGTGATACAAAAGGGACTCTAGACAAAGGAGGAGAAACCGTAGTGGAGGGATGGACGGGGCCTTAGAGAGGGAGGAGGGTGGGAAGAGAGAGATGTGAAGAAGGGAACCCTTCAACGGACATAGAGGTCATGGACAGGATTACCAGTGCCAATCTCAGTACTGTGCATGGGGAGGACGGAGCAGGGTGTGAGTTGAGAGGAGGCTTATTGAGGGCTGTGTTTATGTGAGTCTTCATCACTCTAAACATCATCATGATGTATGATTACAATGCATGGATAAAATTTAATTAATTTACTAATTGATTAATTTTAAAAGGTGGCCATGAAAGGCTACAGTGGACCTCACGGTAGGTAGTGTAGACCCTACTTGGACGTTAGTGGGGACAGATTCTGGAACTGGAGCCTGAGAAATCTTTCTTGGTTAACCTCAGCCTCTTTTTATTCTTCTTCCCTACATTGTCATTATTATTGTTTATTTACCCTGAAATTTCCCTTTTTCTTAGTAAAAATCCCAGCCAAGGTCTAAAATCTCCCCTGTTGTCTCACACAAGAAAATCTCATTTGGTCTCAGTACAGGCACAATGTAAAGCAAGACCTTACTATTTCTTTGTCTCAGACCATAGCAGATGTTTTTGTTTTGTTTTGTTTTTTCCAACATAATGGGGCTGTTTTTGCTCATTTTTAGATAAGGCTGTATCAGCACTTCTAATATAACCTGTTAATTTCAAGGGGCTTTTTAAGTTAGCCAGAATAGAATTGGGAAAGTCTGTGTCTTTTGAGATAGAAGAGTTTACTTTTTTCTTTCTTTCTTTCTTTTTTCCTTTTAACTTCTGTTTGGCCTGCCTTTTTCCCCTTAAATACTGGGATGCTATTTTTTCCCAGGTGTCAGCGCTTTGACAACTCAGATCCTGCTTTAGATGTTTTTTAATGAACATTATCTCTAGCTGCTCAGCTGTGAGAACTTAAAATAACCCCCACTCCCTAAATTTTAGGAGTGATCAAGAGTCCCTTGTCAGGTGCCTACTCAGAAAGCATCTGAATGATGGATGCCCTCCTGCACTGTAGGGGGCGCTAGCACTCTTTGCTTCTCCAAGCATGGGCGCAGGTCAAGCCTCAGAATAAATGGACAAGTGGACGCAACATGCCTGGACCTCAGCTCCCTGTCGTATTGCTCTTTTTCCTCTACGTGTCCACATGGTGTAATGGCAGCAAACTTTGTCACATGTGTCCAGTTGCTTGAGGCATCAGAGAGCTAATCACTAGAGTCGGACACTGGATTCCTAGAGAAGTCTCTAGATTCCCCCTGCTGCCTCAGTCATTCTACCATTCTCATGCCCCAGTGAACACGTGTGAACAGATTAGAAAGAAGGATGGGGTGGCCCTTCCCACTGTGACGAACGTGTATCCCAGCCTCTCAGAGATTCCCACGACCATCTTTATAAAGGACGGGTACCTCTGAATGATGGCTAGGCTATCTCTGTGGCTTGCTGGAAATTTCTGCTTATACAAGAGACCAGCTCAAGGAGGAGGGAAGAGAACCTGACTTCTACAGCAATCGAGGAAGGAAGGAAGACAGAGTGCAAGTGGCAACTTGGTAGTTTTGGGGGGGACAAGTCACGAGAGTGTCCCATAGATCACGGAGAGTCTCCTAAAGAATGAGGTGGCCTTAGATACCTGCTTGTCATACAAATATCAGTGGTTATTATGAACTGCCATTCCTTTGCCACGAACGAAACCCAGTTCTGGGTGAACTATAAATCTCACTGTAAGAGATTAAAAACAACAATGAGAGTCAAGCATGGTGGTGCATGGCTTGTGATCCCAGTACTTAGGAGGCTGAAACAGGAGGATCACAGGTTGGAGGACAACTTGGTGAGGCCCTCAGCAACTTGGTGAGACTTTGTTTCCAAATTAAAAGAGTTGGGGGTATAGCTTGGAGGTAGAATACCTCTGGGTTTAATCTCCAGTACCAAGAACAAAAACAAACCCACAAAACCTAATAATGAGTGCAGAATAAAATTCAGAAGAGCATCTTCATGACTCTGTAGCTGACAATCATTTTTTTTTCCCCCAAAGGAAAACACCCACACTCTTACATTCCTTACCTGCCAACACTATAAATGTCAGGTGTTTGACATAATTTGGTTTTCTACTCAACCCACCCTGTGAAGCAAGAACAACTCCTTACTTCTGAGTTTCAAAAATTTAAAATTCCATATGGACTGGCCGCTGTCTTTGCAAGCCCGTTGGGTAGGTGATGGGGGTGGTTTTAATTTGTTTGTTTTTCTCCAGGGAAACTGAGAAGACTGTTGGGAATTCTCATCTGAGCTCTCATCTCAACTCATGAGTTGCCTGCGGTGATATTTATAGTTAAAAATCAAGGCTCTTTTTAAAATAAGAAGTGTTAAAAAACAAGAAGCATTAGATACACTCACACTAAGAGAGTAAAAGAAAACCCTAGTGTTCGTTGATGCCTATCCTGCCAGAGACTGACCTAACTCATTTACATGCATTACTCGCCTCCAACCTTCCCACACTCCAATGAGGCAAATATAATGATGCCCATTTTTATAGTTGATGAAACTGACTGATGGTGAGGTTAACCATCCTACCCAAGGTCTCGAATCTAGTGAGTGGAGGAACCAAGACTGCTATCTAGACAGTCTATGAAAGTACAAAGATAGAGGTTATTTGGCTCTGATGTTTTCCAGATCACCTGTTATCTACTGCTGGTCTCCTCTGTAGGACAGCCTCAGCTGTCCCTCCTTTTCAACTCCCATCCAAGGGGTTATTTTCCAATTAAACTGTGAGAACATTGAGGCTGGATTCCCTTTGGCTCTGGAACCTTTGTTGAATGGTTTTAAATGGCTCGTGCGTATCCACAGGGCTCTGGATGGCCCGTGCTCTGTATTTTGAACTTGGAGTGTTTCTTTTAGAAACAGATTTAAATTTTCAACTTTATCAGATTCATAGAATTGGAACAAGTGAGAAATAGTACCCTGGGGGCATAAGTAGAATACATATATATTTTTGCTCTTTGGGGAGATATTTTTTCTTTACTGCCCTCCATCCAAACCTCTCCTTCCAAGAAAATAGATTCAAAGGCAGAGAAAATGTCCCTGATGGATGGAGATTATTCATCCTAGCTTTGAACCGTATTTTTATACATATTTTTTGCCTTTTTTTTCCTTTTTCTTTTTTTGCTGTACTGGGGATTGAACCCAAGGGCATTCTACATCTGAGCTACACCCCCAGCCCCATTTTTTATTCTTTATTTTGAAGCAGGGTTTCACTGAGTTGCAAAGGGCCTCACTAAGTAGGTGAGGTTGTCCTCAAACCACAAACCTCTTGTCTCAGTCTCCCAATGCTGGGGTTACAAGAGTGAGCCACCATGCCCAGCTCTTTTTTGCCTTTTTTCTTTCCCCCTCCAAGAAACACATATTCTTCTTTAAAACTTCTATCTCTCACTAAGAAGTAGATGGTAGCCTGAGCTCAGGTGGCAGCTTCTTCCTTAACCTACCCTGCTCTACCCTTAGAGATAATTATACATACAAATGGCCAATAAGTATCTGGAAAAAATGTCCAACATTATTAACAATCAAGGAAATGCAAATAAAACAACACTGAGATTCCATTTAATTTCAGTTAGAATGGCAATAATAAAAAATACAAACAATACTAAATGATGGGAAGGATTATGGAAATAGGAACTCTTCTATAATATTGGTGGAGTTGCAAATTAGTACAGCCACTATGGAGAACAGTGTGAGGGTTACCCAAAGACTAGGAATAAAAGCCAGATATACTACTCTTAGGGATCTTTCAGAAGGAATTGAAGTCGGAACATTATAGTTATACATGCCTATCCATGTTTAGAGCAGCATAATTCACAATAGCCAAAGTAGGGAATCAGCCTAGGTATGTATCAGCAGATGAACGGATAACAAAACTATGGTATATATACACAACGGAATTTTACTCAGCCATATATAAGACCAAAATTATGTCATTTGAGGAAAAATGGATAAAATTAGAGATTATGCTAAGTGAGATTAGCCAGTCTCCGAAAGCAAAGGGCCACGTGTTTACACTGATGTGTGGAAGGAAGCTAGAGAGAAATTGTGAAACATAAGGAACTTTAGATAAATACGGAGAGATACTAATAGAATCTGGGAAGGGGATTTCAGGAGGCGGTGGGAAGGTTAAAGGAGACTTAATGAAGAAAACAGTCCAAATAAGGCTGTGTTTATATATTACGTTATAGATACAAATTTCAGTATTATATATAGAAAGAGGGAAGGAGCAGGGTGAGATCCAGAGGGAAACACAGCATGTGTTTTTAATCACTCTGAATCTCATGATGTCTAATTACAATGCACCAGTAAAAAAAAAAAAAAAAAAAAAAAAAAAAAAAAGATATGTGCATCAAACCTATTTAAGTGAATCTCTAGCCAAACTGAAGGACCAGAAGACTGAAACATTTCCTCAAAGTCGGAAGTCAGGAAGAACCATTGCATTCAGTAGAATTTATGTAGAGACTGGCAGCAAAAGGTGGGTTGCCAGCCATAACCCATCCCTAGAAATTATGGGAGCTGGAGCCAAGTGATGAGAAAAGGGGGGGGGGGAGATTTTCGGGATTGCACAGGTGCAACAGGGGTAGTGGGCTCTTGCGTATTTCTGCAACTGTGTCTGTCTTCAAGTAGGGACGATATCAGAGATGAAGAGATACTTTAATGACTCAGGTAGCCAATAATAGCCTTGAAAATCAGAACTATCGAAACTGAGAAGAGCTGCTATGAAACTCTACCTACCTGTCAAAGCTGTGCAATGTCATTGGAAAAAAATACCAAGCACAGAGTCTATGTTATTTATATCCCTTGCATTTTTCGGGAGGCTACTGAGGCAGGAGCAGGGAAGAGTAGAAATGGCTAGGCTTGGAAGCTGAGCTCACCATCAAGACACCAAAATTTGTATTCTAGTACTAATTCTAAAAGCAACACCCACAAACCGAAGAGAAGAATTTGTAATGAACCCCAGATTGACAGAACAACGAAAATGGGGTTAACACGATGGGATGGCACATGTCTGGAATTCCAGTAACTTAGGAGACTGAATCACGATGATCACAAGTTGGAGTCCAGCTGGGACAACTTAGTGAGATTCCATCTCAGTATAAGGAAATAAAAGGTCTGGAAGTATGGTTCAGTGGTAGAGCACTTGCCTTGCATGTATAAGACCCCGGGCTCGATCCCTAGAACTACAGCAGCAGCAGTAACAACAACAACAACAACAACAACAACAACAACAACAACAACAAGTATTATTTTTACTATAATTAGTCTCCTTAGAGGCATAAGAATCTTGCTAATAAAATGGGAAGAGAGGATACAGAACAAAAGTAGGTAGTTCTGAAATAGGGTCAATGAAAGACCAACCAAATTACTGCAGAGTGACACAGAAAAACAGAACTCTGAAAGAAAAAGAAAGTTTTTTTTTTTGAACCTCGGTGACCTTCCTTTTTAAGACAGATAGGCTGTGAAGGCAGATAAGGGGATTCAAGTCTTACGCAGATAAAGTAGGTTTTGCTACATTCCTCTGGGCCTTCACAGCATGCCTGGACTTAGCACAAGATCTACAGGAGTTTTGGGCTGTTCATCCCTACCCGATGTCATGTCACTGATTACCTTCTACCTTTGACAATACAGCACAGGATCCCCCTGGCTGGTCATCCTGAAGACTTTCTGGTGTGCTAATTCAGTTTTTTAACAAAATATGAAAGATACCTTGTGCAATGACTATAGATTTTGGAAAATTTCAAAGGAATATAATGATGTTTTTTCTCTCTCTCTCGAGTGTAACAGTTGTAAAGAAATGATAATGAGTCAGGCTCAGTGGTGCATGAATGTAATGCTTTTACTTGGGGGGCTGAGACAGGAGGATTGCAGGTTTGAGGACAGCCTCAGCAATGTAGGGAGACTCTCAGAAACCTAGTGAGACCTGTTTTGAACAACAACAAAAAATTTTTTTAAAGGCTGAGAGTGTTGATAGAATGCCTCTGGGTTCAATTTCCAGTATCAATTCCTCAAAAGAAGTGATAATATATCATTTTTTTGTGGTACCGGGGATGGAACCCAGCGGCATCGTACCTCCAAGCAACACCCCCGACCTTAGTTTTTAGTCTTTTTATTTTTGAAACAGCATCTCACTGAGTTGCAAAGGGCCTCACTAAGTAGCTGAGGCTGCCTGCGAACTGTGATCCTCCAGTCTCTGCTTCCTTAATGCTGAGATTACAAGTGTGCTCCACCAAGCCGGCAGTGATATTTTTCAAATGTTTCATTTTAGTTTCATTGGCCACAATTTAAAATATTTTTCTTTCTTTCCACGTATCTCCATCAACATTGACTTAAATTCTCAGTAGATGTCTGAATAATGTAATAGACATAACTGAGTGGTGAACTGAACATAACTCCAATAACAGAGGGGAATGATATAGGGCCTTTTCCAACCATAGAGGGAAACGTCATATCAGTGTATATTTATGTTCCTCATAAGGTTGTTTCCATCAGCAATGGACCCCTTATATGATAGTGGTTCTCAGGTAGGATAGAAGAAAAAAAATAGGTAGACAGAAGACATACCAGAAAGATAAGAAAACAATTTTTTTTTTTGTGGTATCGAACCCAAGGACATTCTACCTTTGAGGTACACCCCAGCCCTATTTTATTTTGAAACAGAGTCTTGCTAAATGGCTGAGGCTGGTCACGAGCCTGCAATCCTCCTGTCTCAGCTTCCCAAGTACTGGGATTACAGGTTTGCAGAGAAGACATGGTTTTAACATTCCACACGAATTTCCAGACTTGTCACTCTCTACACTAGTTCTTCTCTCAGGCCTCTGCCTCTCTCTTCTCTTCTCTTCTCTTCTCTTCTCTTCTCTTCTCTTCTCTTCTCTTCTCTCCTTTCTCTCTCTCTCTCTCTCTCTCTCTCATGATACTGAGCATTCTATACCTGAGCTGGATCCCTAGTCTGATTTTTTAAATTTTTCATTTTGAAACAGGGTCTCACTATCTCACTAAGTTTCTGCAGCTGCCCTCAAATCTGTGAGTCTCCTGTCTCAGCCTCTCAGGTACTGGGATTACAGGTATGTGCCACCACAGGTTTATTTTGGCAAAATCCCTTTTATCCCATATGGTAACACATTCTCATCATAGTCACAGTTTTAGGGGGGAAATCAAAGAACATCTTGAGGGGGCCATTTAAAATATTCTTCTTCTCACTAAGCTTGGTAGTACACTCCTATAATCTCAATACTTGGGAGTCTGAGATAGGAGGATCACAGGTTTGAGGACAACCTCAGCAATTTAGCAAGATTCTTAGCAACCTCGCAAGACCCTGTTTAAAAACAAATGAATAAAAAAAAGGGTTGGGGGTTTATTTCAGAGGTAAAATGCACCTAGATGCAATTCTTAGTGATACACACACACACACACACACACACACACACACAGAAAAAAAAAGAAGAAATTACGCTTGTTATAGGCATGGAACTCCAAGTACAATGTGCCAGGGATTGCAGCCCTCATCTACAGGTTCCCTGCTCTTATACTATCTGCTTGACTAAGCCAGTCTTGACATCTGCTTCTTCTCCATCTCTCTATCAGCATCTTCTGCCTGTTAGTTCAGTTGATATTCAACTTTATTGGCACATCGCACAACCTATCAACATAGACCTGATTTAATTTTTAAACTGGAAGTCACACAGTAATCCAAAAAATTATTTGTATCTTACTACAGCCTTGTAGGAGTGAGATGCAGACTGGTCCAGCTCATTTTCTCCAGCCAGGTCTTGCAGAGTGTGGGGAGCTGACACACCTTGATATGAGTTTCTCACTCCATGGGCTGATCAGCAGAGCACAGCGGGCATCAGGATCCCAGAAACCCAATGGCCAACGGCATTATTACAGTGGGTAAGAGGATACTCTCTGCGGCCAGAGCATCTGAGTCCAAATTCTGACTAATGTTGGTAAATTGTTTTCTTTGTTTACAGATTCTTTATCTCTGAAGTATGGATATGTAGGTCATGGGGTCACTGTGATGTGAAATCAGACAATTCATGTGAGGGTCTTTACTCAGTGCCTGGTCCATAGGAAAGGTTCAATAGATGTCAGCCTTGCTATGGAAATGTCCTATCTTGCTACTTTATCTCCTCTGGTAATCAAGAAAACAAAACTGTAAGCTGAGTGTGGTAGTGTATGCTTGTAATCTCAGTATTTGAAGGCTTAGACAGGAGAATCACAGGTTTGCAGCCAGCCTCAGCTACTTAGTGAGGCCTCTACAACTTAGTGAAACCCTGTTTCAAAATAAAAAATAAAAATAGGTCTGGGGATGTTGCTTGGAGGTAGAACATCCTTGGGTTCAATCTCCAGTATTGCAAAAAGAAAAAAAAAACCTGTGGTTTATTCACACAAAGGAATTTTACTCAGCCATCAAGAAGAGCAAAATTATGTCACCTGTAGAAAAATGGATGGAACTAGAGAATATTATGCTCTCAGTCAATATTCTTACTGCTGTAATCCAAAATGACTGACTGACCACACCATTAGGGGAAGGAGGATTTATTTGCTCACAGTTTATGGAGAGTTAGAAGCTCAGTCCACGTTAGGCAGGTGTGCAGAGCTCAGGGAATGGAAGTGGGAGACAGAGGAAGAGAGTGAGACTCTGCTCTCACATAATGGAGGGGAGAGAGAGAGGGAGAGGGAGAGGGAGAGGGAGAGAGAGAGAGAGAGAGAGAGAGAGAGGAGAAGAAGAAGAAGAAGAAGAAGAAGAAGAAGAAGAAGAAGAAGAAGAAGAAGAAGAAGAAGAAGAAGAAGAAAAGAGAAAATAGGAGAGGAGAAGAGAGTAGAGGAGAGGAGAGGGGAGAAGAGAGGAGAGGGGAGAGGAGAGGGGAGAGGAGAGGAGAGAGCACAGGGGAAGGAGAGAAATATAGTCCTCAAGGCCACACACCCAGGGACCCCTCCTTAGAAAACAAGGCCTTCTGCTAACATTGCTACCGTGTTTCATGAGGGTTAAGGGGACATTCTAAATCCAAGCCATGACATATGCTAAGCGAGATGAGCCAGTTTCAGAAAGTCCAGGGTAATCTGCTTTCTCTCCAATATGGAAGTTAGAGACAAATTGGGAAACAAAAGAGAATTAGATAAATGAGGAGAGAGCTCAGTAAAACAGTAGAAGGGTATTAAGGGAGGAAGGCAAGAGGGAGAATATTTGATGAAGGAAACAGTTAAAATATGCTACGTACATATATGAAATTATCAACACTAATCTCAACAACGTGTGTGAGGAAGAAGGAGGGAAGGGGGTGAGTTCTGGAGAAAACACAGCAACTGTTGTATGTACCCATGTTTCCATCACTCTGAACCTCGCCACGATGTGCAATTACTCCGATAAGTGTATATCAAAGTTGTAGAAGCTGGACATGGTGGCGTGCACCTGTAAGCCTTGTACTTGGAAAGCTGAGATGGGAGGATTTAGAATGCATAGCCAGCTTCTGCAATTTTTTTTGTACCTTAACAAGATTCTGTTTCAAAATAAAAATTAAATAGGATAGGGGGCGTGGCTCAGAGGTAGAATGTCCCTGGGTTCAATTCCTAGTATACCCATCCACACACACACAATTGTAGAAAGGGTACTTAGCACTGGAAACTGACTCAATAGCAACAAGCATCTCTTATACAGTATCACAAAGAAACCTCAGAGACAGAGAGGTTCTGCAACAGCAGCTGAAATCAGAATTGCCTAGCCTTGGAGATTAAAAAAAAAAAAAAACCCTCCCATAGTTTTATTGGAAAAACAAACCATATATTATAAGAGGGCCAACACTCCTGTGACATTATTAGGAAATAGCCACAGAACTTAATATTTTATATTTTAAATTATTTCAGGTCATTTGAGGTCATGCATGAGCCCAATGCCTTTGTGAAGTGGTTCGTCTTAAATAAAGTGTCAGAGAAGAACAAACAAGAGACGTCCTTGCTGACATATTTATCTAAGTGGAGGTAGATCTCTATGTGACAAGTTGAGAGACTTGGGGTTGTGAGGTTAGGGGTGGGTGGTTGTGTTGCTTTTAGCCTGGGCAGACACCCAGCAGGGAGCGCCTACAGGCAGTGTGTGCTCAGATGCTACCCATGGGGAAGGAGAACATAAAATGCCTGAAGAGGGCAGGTCCCTGGATCCAGAAGCTCCAGACAGCAGCACCCTGGAGAATACGCCACATCTGCTGTGTCTCGGAGGGCAGGGGACAATGGCTTCCTCACATCAGACAGCTGAAGTCTCACCCTTGGGAGCTGGAGTTAAGTATTTAAAAGTGGAACCTGACATCCTGTGTTGGTTTAGTGTACCTACCTTGTTTGAAAGCATGCTTCTTTTATTCTTATTTCACATAACGATTTAAGCTCAGCACATAAAAAACAGGAGATGCTGGGTGAAAGTTGAGTTTTAATTTCATTTACACCAAAGTTAATTTTGTGAAACAGTGACAGTGGCAGCCATGATATAAGGAGATCTGACGGAATTAAGCAGGGTTCGAAATCAGATAGTGGTGGTCTTTGAAACCTTGATGCCACTTAGCTGGGTGACCTTCATTGGATGAATTAATAATTTTGGGTTTCAGCATCCTACTTGTAAACAAATAATAATGATAGCTAATTTTTAATTTATTTTGGAAAACAGATGAAATAATAAATGAGAAGTCCTAGCCCAGTGCCGGAAAATTCATAAGCAATCAATATATATATTTATGTATAAATACATATTATTTTTTTGTGGTACTAGGGATGGAACCCAGGGTCATTCTACCTCTGAGCAACACCCTCAGCCCCATTTTTTATTCTTTATTTTGAAACAGGGTCTCACTGAGTTTCAGGGGCCTCAGTAAATAGCTGAGGATGTTCATTAACTGCGATCTTCCTGTCTTGGCCTCCCGAATGCTGGGATTACAAGTGTGCGCCACCATGCCCAGCTGTAAATGCATAATTATTTCTGTCTCTCCACTACACATATCAAAGAAGATCGATTTACATCTGAGTCCTTTTCTCCCCACTGGTACCTACCTTCCTAGTAAAGATAGGACTTTCGGTAGAGCTTTCATAAAACTACAGTCCATTTCTCAATAACTTATTTTGCAAGTGCAATGTATTTTAGCAACAGCAAATTCACTATTCCCAGCTACAAAACTTAGATTAAACCCTATGTATGTACCCTCCTCTTTCCATTGTAAAATGTTTAGGGAGATTGTATTGGGCAACAATTATAATTAAGGAGAGATTACGACCAAGTCTTTAAAACTCCTAAATCAGAGGGAAATCGGGTAACCTTTGGGAGGAAAGCCAGTCTTTCTTCACCTCAATTAACCAGGAAATTCAGGCAAAACCACCATTCTTCTGCCTGAATGACAAAAGTAATAGAAGTTGCATATACATGTCACAAGAAAATAGATGCTTCTTTGAGGAAGATATGTAAGAAAGGAGTGCTTTAAAGATGATTCAGAGGCGTGTAGCTTCAGGCACATCAGCACTTGATTTCATGAGAGACAGCTTAAGCGTGAAGAGCTTGCTGTTGTAATGTAAAAGTTTGGGGGGACAATCTAGGCCACCCAAGTCCTCTGAACTCCTATTTCTCATAGCTCAGTCCTCTGGTATGGAAGTGAGGTCTTCCAGGCTTGGGTAGGACTCAGCCCCCTGTTCAAGACCAAGTGACTTGTAATTTTTACAAAGACAAAGCAGATGGTTCGATCACAATCAACTCGTCTCTTTCTACCATTTGTGTTGATCCTGATGATCACAGACAGGAGTAAAGGTCTTAAAAGACATTTTATAGTACTTTACTGTTTAGCCAAATCAGAGTCATAATGTAAAAGGCTGCGTGTACAAAGAACAGAAATGACTTGGGTAGCTCATGTGCAAAAAGAAGTCATTTTAAGGCTCTTGGGTAGCTTGCTAGCTCCAAGGAAGAACTGAACATCAATTACTATCTAAGGCAGCTCCAAGTAATAGAGTGATTGGTTATCTCCTTGGAACACAGATATAAACATGGCTTAGCTCCACCTCCATCAAAATGGTGTGTTCTTTCTCCTGAGTTCTGGGAATAACAAATGGATTGTCATGAAATAGCATAGGGTGGGGGGAGAGGCAAGTGTATGGGGCACCGTGATTGACACAATCAAAGCCATCGATCAGTTTTGCAAAGCCAAGCAGGGGCACTGTTACTTAAAGAACAGTGGGAGTATTCTGGGCAGGCGAAACCTGTCTCCCAAGTCACATCACACTGGCAGGTAATGATTTTACCTGGAGTAAAGTAAATCAGCTGCTAATGATAAGTGAAGTATATCAGCAGCTCATTATCCCACCAACTCCCAACTCCTTGCTGGAGCTCAACAATGGCGGCCACCATGGACAGAAGGAATCCTATCAGGAAAATATAAATAAACAAGGAAGAGAAAAAAAAAAGACAGAGGGAAAGGCAGGAGGGAGAAGGAAGTGGGAAGATGGCACCGGCCATGGTCTCTGTGAGTGTCAGGAAGATGAGCCACCTCTAGTCCTTCTACGTGTCCTGTGCAGATAATGTTGCACACGGTGCTGTATCAGGCCAGGGGAGACTGGGGAGGCATGCAGATCACATCTGTCTCCAGAAAGAAAATCTTCTCCATCAGTCTTGTCCAATAGGAATGCAGGGCCAGGCACGTAAGTTATTTTAGCAAGCAATACAAAAAGTAAAGGAGTAATAGATGAAATTGATTTTAATAACCACTATATTTTACTTAATTCCAAATATCAGCAGTTCAACAAAGAATTAATATAAAATCAGAAATTAAATATTTTATATTTTTTACACTAAATCTTCTAAATCTACTGTCTATTTTAGCCCTCCTCCTATTTGCATTACTGAGAAGGGAAACCAGGGGTACTTGACTATTAAGCTATACCCCCAGCACTTTTATTTTTTATTTTGAGAAAAAAATCTCACTAAGTTGCTCAGGCTGGCCTGGAATGAACTTGCAATCCTCCCGTCTCAGCCAGACTGTACTACTAAGCTATACCCCCAGCACTTTTATTTTTTATTTTGAGATGAAATCTCACTCAGTTGTTCAGGCTGGCCTGGAATGAACTTGAAATTCTCCTGTCTCAGCCTCCCAAATACTGGCATTAAAATATGTGTGCCAAGCCAGGCGTGGTGGCACACGCTTGTAATCCCAGCATTCGGGAGGCTGAGACCTGGAGGATTGTGGTTCGCGGACAGCCTCAGCTACTTAGTGAAGCCCTCTGCAACTCAGTGAGACCTGGTTCAAAATAAAGAATAAAAAATAGGGCAGGGGGTGCAGCTTGGAGGTCAAATGCCCCCGGGTTCCATCCCCAGACCCGCAAAAATAAATAAATAAAATATGTTTGCCATATTTTATACTTACAGCATCATATGTATTGAGTTGCATGCCTTTAAAATTTTGTGTTGATATTCTAACTCCTAGTACTTTTGAATGTGAGCTATGTGGAAATAGGGTTGTTGCAGATATAATTAGTTAAGAGGAGCCATACTTGAGTAGGGTGGGCGTCTAAGCAAATATGACTGATGTCTTTATCAGGAAGGGGAATTTGGATACAAAGACATGTATACAGGAGGGTATGCTTCCAGAGGGAAGGAGCTACCAGATCATTAGGTAGAATCCTGCCCTGGTCTTTACTAAGCTCCGTGATCAGACTTCTAGTCTCCAGAACTAGGAGGCAATGAATTTTTGTTATTATTATTATTATTTCTTTTGGTGGTACTGGGGTTCCTGGAAGCCCTTCTACCTTAGGGCTACCCTCCCAGACCTACTTAATATATATATATTTTTTATTTGGAAACAGGGTCTCTTAAGCCAGCAAGGCTGGCTTTGAACCTGTGTGATCCTCCTGTCTCCGCCTCCCAAGTGTGGGGATTATAAGCATGCACCACCACACCCGGTGAATTTTTGTTATTTAAACCTCTCAATCTGTGGTACTTTTGTAGGGCAGTGCTAACAATCTACAAGCAGCATGTCTCAGTGCAAAGAAGCCAGACTCCTGTAGCCACATGGGGCTAGTGGCTGCCATATTTGACCACACAGGCTTCTGGCTTTCTGTTGAAAATATCCAGCTTTTCTTTTTATACTGTTTTAGTTTATGAGCCAGGAGTATTTTTTTTTTCATTTTATGCAAAAGTGAAGGCAAACACATTTTATTTCTACGCCATGTTTCCCAAACTAAGATACTGTGTTTGTGTTACTGATTCACAGTTGTCATTTTTTATTTTTATTTTTTGGTTCCTATTCTAAGTAGTCAGGACTCTGGTAAATCTCAACAATAGTTGCTTGGAGACAAAAGAGAGGCCATCAGGAGGGATGATGACTATGAGTCTGAGTGAGAGTAAGTAAGTCAGCCCAGATTGTAGGCTGGATGGTCCCACGGTGGGGATGGAGGCAACTGGTTCTGAGTGTCACCCTGCACAAGACCCAGCAGAGCAAGTTTCTCCAAGTCCCTCTTCCTCTGTGTAACAGTGAGAGTTAGCCTGTCCCTCTAGCCCTCATGGAAACAGGGTAGTGATGTTGGAATTGAGGCTTGATTGCTAAGGACGGGTCTCTGGCGGTGTGGCCTTGGGATTACATATGGTTCACTCCTTCCCTTTTTCTTTCTCTGCTGAGGTTCATAGTCCCCAGCCTATATGGACTGAACCCAAAATCTCCAGGAAACTCTGAGCAAATAAATCCTCCTTCCTGGAAGTTGTGTGGTCAGATTTTTTCTGGATTTTAGCAGTGAGGATGCTAACTGAGACACGGCTACCCATTTTGGCATGTAACCTGCAGCCCCTGAACCTGGAGGTTAAGGATGCCTGGTCGCTTTGACCTTGCAATTCACCCACATGCAAAAGGAAAGGCACCCTGCTCTGTGGTGGTGAAGACCCAGGCCAGAGCTTCCCTGATGAGGACAACCTCATCCAGTCAGTGCACAGGCAACTGCTTATCCACAGCTGGAAATTTTTTGCAGTCTAAGAGCTAAATGGTTGATGATGTGCACTTTTTTTTTTAATATGTGGTACTTGAGATGGAACCCAGGGACATTCTTTCTCTGAGCTATATCCCCAGCCCTGTTTTTTAATTCTACTTCTTTTTTTTTTTTTTTTTTGCAGTACTAGGGATCAAAACCAGGGGCATTCTTCCTTTGAGTGACATCTTCAAACCCACTTTTTATTTTATTTTTTTTTATCTTGAAACAGGGTATCATGGAGTTGCAAAGGACCTCACTAAGTAGCTAAGGCTGTCTATCTATGAACCCGGATCCTCCTGTCTCAGCCTCCCAAATGCTGGGATAACAAGCATACCCAACTATTCCTGGCTTGATGTACACATTTTAAAGCTTCATTCTCTTGGTTACAGGAAAAACCATCTATGGGGCACAGGGGGACTTGGGGAATGTCACTATTTGCTTTTATTGGACTCAATTGATCCGCCTGTCTCAGCTTTCCCTACTGGTATTACAAGTGTGGCCAACACGCCCAGCTTGAAAGAAATGTAATATACTTTTGATGGTGCATTGTAGTCCCACATCATAATGTAATTCAGAGTTATTGGGACATACATGCACACAGCAGTTGGTGAGACTCCCCTGGACTCTTTCAAACCCTTCCCCATACATATTGGATTGGCATTTAATATTGAAAATTTTACATATACACAATGTTAGATGAATTAAGTTATTAATTCAGAAACCCCTCCCCTGGAACTCTAGCCAGTTAGTTCAAAGGGCATTTCTACTAGCCTATTAGCCCCAATATGTAACCCCAAGCCCATATATAACACTGACCCCAGCATACACACTCTCTCCCTCTCTTCCTTTAGTCTTCTTTCTTCTTTCTCCCCTCCTTTCTTTGTTCCTTCCTTTAATACTGGCCCCTCCAATAAATCTTTTGTCTGCAAGGTGGTCTCTGGTGTGGTCAAACTTTGTCCTTTTACACATAACAGTAGTAGAAGTATATATTTTATTTCAGTGTTTTTTAAAAAATATATGTATATGTACATTTAAAGTTCAGCTTAATGCCACATCCTTCCTTCCACTCCTCCTTGGTACTGGGGAGAGAAACTCTAAGCTATACCCACAGACCTTTTTTTTTAATCTTTAAACAGGTTTGCACTAAGTTGGTAAGGGTCTTGGTAAATTGCTCCAAAGTTGGTCTCAAACCTGCAATCCTGTCTCAGTCTCCCAAGTACTGGAACCACAGGTGTGCACCACCACACATGTCTCAAGTATAAGTAGATTTTATTGTTTGGAAAAAATGTTTTAATACCAATCAGTTTATTTTATAGCCTACTTACTCCTTACCCTTTGCCTCACTGGGTTCCATGGGTAGAAAGATTTATGGTCATTCTCCTGGGCCACCAGCTCCTTCACAGAAATTCCAACAATCTAATCAAGGCTGAGTTGTGTCCCTGTTCCCTAGGGAGGGAAGGTGGAGGACAGGGCTCACACGACTCAGGGACAGGCCTGAACAAGGAGAAAGTTGGGAAACCACAGAATGGACCAGCCACTCTGACTCCCACCAACTTCCCTGAAGATTCCTAGGACCAATAATTTCAATAAGTTAAATTTTCAGAATGCAAAAAAGGCTGATATTTCCTAATAGAACTGTAATTGTGTCTAATATCATCTGTGGGTTTGGAAGAAGGGTATGTTACTACTCTGGGACTCAGAAGGGGATTTTGAAAACAACCAATGGGTTCTGTATGTGCAAGTAGATGTGTGTTCTTATCCTAGTTTTCAGTTTGCATACAGGGTTGCTTAAAATCTAGGTCTGGTCCCTTCGACCCCACAATCCAAACTCATTTTTACAACCTCATGTGAGTCTCAGCAAACAGCCATCTAGCCTTAGATTTCTCTCTTTGAGAATATCAAACCTGTATGGGCCTTGGGAAGGGGAGTTAGTTGTCTTGTAGGAAGTGTTAGGGCAGTAAAGTCGTTGAACACCTTCCCTATAAATTAAGTTAATGTTCCTAATCACTAGGCACATTTGACTGGAATAAAGAGCTCATGAGAGAGAGAGAGAGAGAAAGAAGAAGAAGAAGAAGAAGAAGAAGAAGAAGAAGAAGAAGGAGGAGGAGGAGGAGGAGGAGGAGGAGGAGGAGGAGGAGGAGGAGGAAGAGGAGGAGGAGGAGGAGGAAGAGGAGGAGGAGGAGGAGGAGGAGGAGGAGGAGGAGGAGGAGGAGGAAGAAGAAGAAGAAGAAGAAGAAGAAGAAGAAGAAGAAGAAGAAGAAGAAGAAGAAGAAGAAGAAGGGGAAGAAGGAGGAGGAGGAAGAGGAGAAGAAAGAAGGAAGAATAAAGATAAACAACTTCTGGTTCTTTTTTTAAAAACCAGAAAGCAGTTCATTATATTTTTACACTAACTAGAGGCAGTGCACATTTATCTTACTAGTTTTATTATGGATATGTTTGTTGATCTACTCCTGAAATTCATCCCAACACATGCAGATGACTGCCAGGGAGAAGCGAGGGGAGAATGATTTTTTCAGCTTGCCAAGATATGAAAACTGGCACCTCTGTCTTTTTTCTTTACTTAAAAATGAAAATATACTTTCTCCACATATAGAAGATGACAGGAGTGTGTGCATAGATAATTATAAGAATCCAGATCTCCATTCATCTAGGGAAATCAGCTCTGTTTCAAAGAAGACAAGAAAGTGCTTTCTCTCAGTACCTCTCTGCCATTGATCACCTCTGGATTGTTGACAGCAAGGCTTGCCAATTTCTTTTACTTGGAAACTTTATGCCCCTGTCAAAATTCTCACAACAGTATTCCTGCAGAGGTATTGATTGTTCTTTCCCACAGTGAAAGAACAGCCAAGTCACTTCCAGCAAGGCCACTCCGACTCTAGTGATCAAACATCCTACCATGTACACACTGTCTGTCTCTAGGCAGATCACCCCCCTTCCTGAGCCAGATTCTGAACCTGGAATATGGGAATAATAATACCCTACCTTGCTGGATTGTGGTGTGAATTCAGGCAGATTGTGATTAACTAAAAAAGTGTATGACTTGTAAAAGTACTTTTTTTTTCTCAAAACAGCAATAAAACAAATTCCTACCATTTGTTAAAATATTTGTTATGTGACAGGCATCTGATCTGCACGTTGTTATTGTTGTTGATCCTCCTCCTCCTCCTCCTCCTCCTCCTCTTCCTCCTCCTCTTCCTCCTCCTCTTCCTCCTCCTCCTCCTCTGTCTTCTCTTCTTCGTCTTCTATACTGGGGATTGACCCCAGAATCAGGCTACCTCTGAGTTCCAACCTCAACCCTATTTTACTGTTTAGTTTGAAACAGGATGTCATTGAGTTACAGAGGCTGATCTTGAACCTGTGATTCTCTTGTCTCAGTATCCTAAGCACTGAGATTACAGGTGTTTGCCACCATGCCTGGCTTGCATGTTCTTCTTTAATCCTTGGGACAGTCTTAGGAGACAGACAATATAAAGACCTATTGCAGGGGAGGGAAATGAGAAATTTATGGATATGACTCTGGTCTCTGAACTAAGCCAAAATTTGAAGCCAAATGTGTTTAACTTCCTAAAGAATTCAAGTACCACATCAAAGTTTCTTCTTGTATAGGGTGGTCTTATCTGATACTCTGGAAACAAGCCTATATGGTGTGTATTACCAACTGAAAGTAAAAAAATTGCATACACATTAGGCACCTGCTCTCTGTGTACTGAAGAACATGTGAACACCATGCTCTGGCTCAACCCTTCCTGTTAGTGGAGGTTCCCTTTCAGAGGGGAGGAATGAAGAATGTCAGGTTGCTGGGCATCCTCTGCTTTTCAGAGGCACCTGGCCTCTCCATCCCTTGAAATGCAAACTCAGAAAATTACTCTGTGACAATGTGCTCTGCAAGCAACAACTCAGCCCCGTGCTGACTTAGAAAGACAATGAACCAAGCTGGGGTCATAGTCTTTCTCTGCATCATCAACACATGCTGTCTTGAAATTTCCTTTTTTTTGACATCTTAGTCCACTTATTTTTGTTGTTTTACTGAGACATGATGGTTTCTGCCATGACAATGCTTTAGAGACTTTTTAAATTAAATGTGTGAATTCCTTTTCAGATACTATGCTAGATTCAGGGGTGGCCAAAAGATGGGTGTGAGTAATGTTATACTCTATTAGAAGAAGAATATACATTGAAAACCATGCTTTTTAAAGCCGGGCATAATGCACACCAGTATTCCCAGTACTTGGGAGGTTCAGACAGGAGGATTACAGGTTTAAGGCCAGCCTCAGCAACTTAATGAAACTATTTCACAGCAAAAGATAAAACGTGTTGGGGGTATAGTCGCTTGGACATAGAATGCCCTTGGGTTCAATTCCAAGTACTAGAAGAAAGGAAGGAAAGAAGAAATAAAAGAATAAAAAGTGTTGATAGAGCTGTGGTTTTTCAGGAAGCTCTAAAGAACAACCCTTTCTCTTGTCTTTTTCGGCTTCCAGAAGCTTCTTGAATTCCTCTGTTCATGACTCCAGCCAGCAATTGTATCATGCTGATCTCTGCTTCCATCAGTACACCCTCCTCCAACGCGCATGCCTCCTTCTTTCCTTGAAAGGGAACCCTGTGATTACTTCAGGTCAAACTAGACAATACAAAGCAATCTTTCCATCTTAAAATCCTTAATATATCACATCTGCAAACTAATTTCAGGGATTAAGAATATAGACATCTTTGAGGAGGCCACTCTTCTCCCCAGCGTGTAGAGTTAGAGAGTTGAGAACAAGTCATCGGGAAGATGACTTTGATAATAGTCAGAAGGCATGAAGGAGAGCCGGAGGTATGCAGGTGTGGTAAGAAACAAGGACACACCACCCAGAGAGAGGGTGTCTTGGAGAGACCCAGAAGCATAAGGAGATTGGCTGGATGAAAGTGAAAAGGGTTTGGGTAGGGGTCATTAAGAAGAGGAAGATCAAAACATCTGGTGATGGACACTGTACGAAAAGTTTGACAGCTCAGACAGGGCTGAGGAGGAAGGACTCAGGCAAGGAGATGATGGATACACGTCGGTATGTTCCAAAGATGGTTGTCCAGAGAACAAAATCAAGATGGCAAGAGTGGATTTGGGGAGGGCATTGCAATAAGAGGGGAGAGATGATGGTGGCTTGACTATGTCGGTGGAATCAAAATTAGAGGATATAGAAGAGGTAGAGTTCTTTGATATGGGTGAGATTGGTGGGAGGAAATCAGGTGTTGGGATGATCTCCAAGCTACTAGTATGAACATCTGAGTGACCAGAAGTACTTTCATTAAGATATAAAGCTTTGCAGAAATTGATAATGTGTGGAGAAAATTTATGAATAAGTTTAAAAAAAAACAAAAACAAACAAACAAAAATATAACATGGTTAACCTGGACAATCTCTATTGGGAAGGAGGAAGGAAATGGAAGGGGAAGGGTATGAAGCACAACCTAAATGTACACCTCTCTCAATATGTTCCACTAATAAAAAATAAAAATAAAAAAATAAAAAATAAATAAAAAAATAGAAAGTTTATCATGTTTGACATAGAATAGTAGTAAGTTTTGTAGGTCATCTCAATACAAATTAATAAAAAACAGAAAAAAAAGTTTTTGGACCTAGACTGAGTTACCTAAATTATATTAAAGTCAAGCTGTTGTGTGGACATACTAACATGGGATAAAAGTCCAGGTTGAATCTCTTTAGAGATCTTTAGTCAGTTAGTCTGAGGTATTGCAAGGAAACATGAGTTAGAATCTAAAATTATCTGAGCCCTGTTTCCCACCAGCTATCTATTTGTCTAAGTACAGCTATGTACATGCCAAGAGCTTCAATTTTCTTGTTTTTTAAATTTGTAGTCAAATTTAAAACTCTGCTGGTAACATCAAATTTTTTCTGAGGATCAAATTATAAAAAACTATGAAAGTTCTTTGTAGTTGTTAAATACTTAGTTAATATTAATTTTAAGTGTTTTTAAAAACAGAAACAACTATAAGCATACCTAAATTAAGAAAAACATATTCCCACTATTGGAGAAAATTGTGAAATTAAATGAAAATAGAGATACAACATACCAAAATCTATGGGACACATTGAAAGCAATGTTAAGAGAAAAATTTATAGGATTGAGTGCCCACATTTAATGTATAGAAAGTCACCAAATAAACAACCTAATAACACATCGCAAGGACCTAGACAAACAGAAAAAGTCTAATCCTAAAGCCAATAGAAGGCAGAAAATAATTAAAATCAGAGCCAAAATAAACGAAATAGAAAATAAAAAATACAAAGGATTAACAAATAAAAAGCTGGATTTTTGAAAAGATCAATAAAATGGATACACCCCCAGCCAACCTAACCAAAAGAAAGAGAGAATCAACTCAAATTATTAAAATCAGACTGCTTTTTCAATAAATTATGCTAGAAAAACTGGCTCTCCACGTATAGAAAAATAGAAATCCTTACTTCTTACCCTGCATAGGAATTAACTTGAGATGGATCAAGAACCTGGAAGTTAGTACAGAGTCTATGAAGCTGTTAGAGGAAGGCATAGGTTCAACACTCCAACATACAGGCACAGGTATAAACTTCCTCGACTAGACCCCCTAAGCTCAGGAAATTAAAACAAGTATCAACAAGTGGAATAGCTATAACTAAAAGTTTCTGCTCATCAAACTATATCATCAAGAATACAAAGAGAAAGCCTACAGAGTGGGAGAAGGTTTTTACCATCTATCTCTCTGACAGAAATTGAATATCTAGAATATACAAAGAACTTAAAAACCTTTACAATAGAAAAAGAAATAATCCATTCAAGAAATGGACAACTGAATGGAATAGGGATTTCACTGATAAGAGATAAAAATGGCCAAAAGATACATGAAAACTATGTTCAATATCATTAGCAGACAGGGAGATGCAAATCAAAACTATACTGAGATTCCATCTAACCCTAATCAGAATGGTAATTATAGAGAAATAAAATAATAATAAATGTTGGTGAAGCTGTAGGAAAATAGGCACTCTCCTATACTGTTGGTGGGATTGCAAACTAGTTCAGCCACTATAGAGATCAATGTGGATGGTTTTTAGAAAACTGGTAATGGTTTACACCATATGATCTGGCCACATCACTACTAGGCATCTTTCCAAAGGGATTGAAACCAGAGAACTACAGTAACATCTGCATACCCATGTTCATAGCAGCACATTTCACAATAGCCAAACTATGAAACCAACCTATGTGTCCAGCAACAGATAAATGGATTACAAAATTATGGGAAATAAAATAAAATTCTACATAGCAATAAAGGAAAATAAAATTATGTCATTTGCAAGAAAATGGAAGGACCGGAAGAATATCATGTTAAGTGAGATTAGCCAATCACAGAGAGTAAAGGGTCATATGTTTTCTTTAATATGTGCAGGATATGGAGTAATTGGGATACAAGAGAGACTCTAGATGATGAAGAGAAACCTCAGTGGAGCCAGGGAGAGGATAAAAGAGTAGGAGTGGAGGAAAACTTAGGTTCCTTAATAGAAATACTACCACTGACAATGTGTATACATGTAAATATACACCAATGTTAATCTGGGTACTGTATTTGCAGGGAGGAAAATGGGGAGGCAGAGGGGAGCACCAAGAGCCATGAGCACGTATGTCATTGTCAACATGTTTTACATTCTGCTGTGAGACTAAAATGCACCAATAAAAGCACAAAAAACATGTGCAAATGTAAAAATATAAAACATGAAAACAAGAAATGTAAAAGGAGATATCACCACGTACAGTAAGGAAATTCAGATGATAATCAGAAAATTTATGCTATTTTGAAAACTTATACTCCAATAAACTGGAAACATGAAAGAAACCGGCAGATTTCTATGCATGTATAACTGCCTAAATTTAATCAAGAAGACATAGAAAATGTAACCTGAACAGCAAGCAAAGAAATAAAAACAGCAATAAAAATTCTGCCATCAAAGAAAAGCCCAGGCCCAGGCAGGTTTTCAGCTTAATTCTACACAACTTTTGGAGAAGAACTAAACCAAATATTCCACATCTTGTTCTGTGAAACTGAAAGAGATAGAATTTTTTTTCAAACTTCTTCTATGAGGCACATTAATACCAAAACTAAATAAAGATATATCAAGGAAATAAAATTACATACCAATAACTTGGATGAACATAGATGCAAAATTTCTAAAGAAAATACTAGCTATGCACATTAAAAAATGTATCAAGAAGCCGGGCGTGGTTGGTGCACGCTTGTAATCCCAGCATTCGGGAGGCTGAGACCGGAGGATTGTAGTTCGCGGACAGCCTCGGCTACTTAGTGAGGCCCTCTGCAACTCAGTGAGACCCTGTTTCAAAATAAAGAATAAAAAATTGGGCAGGGGTTAGAGCTCGGAGGTCAAATGCCTCTGGGTTCCATCTCCAGACCTGCAAAAAATAATAATAATTTTTTTTAAAGTATCAAGAAAATTGTATACCAGGACCAAGTTGTTTTTATCCAACCTGAATGAAAAAACAATGCTGGTTGGAAAGCTTAGAAGAAAGCTTTGGAGGAAAGCAAGGCTGGCTCAACATATGCAAATCAATACATGTTATTCCTCACATAAACAGAACTGAGAACAAAAATCATATAATCATATCAATAGATGCTGAAAAAGCATTTGACAAAATCCAACACCCATTCATGTTAAAAACACTGCAGAAAATAGGAATAGAAGGAATGAAGCTCAACATCATTGTACAATAAACTCAAAGCCAGTATAATATTGAATGGGGAAAATAATGCAGGAATTCCCTCTAAACTCAGGAACAAGACAAAGATTCCCATCGTCACCACTCCTTTTCGGTATAGTCCTTGAGACTCTTGCCAGAGCAATAAGACAAGAGAAGGATATCAAAGGAATTCAAATAGGAAAAGAAGAATTGAAACTATATTTGTTTTACTATATTTGTTTTTAGATGACATGATCTTATATCTAGAAGACCAAAAAAATTCAACTAAAAGACTATTGGAGCTAATTAACCAGTTCATCCAAGTAATGGGATACAAAATCAACCTAAAGAAATCAGTAATTTTTCTATATGCCAACCACGAATCCACAAAGAAAGAAATATAGAAAACAATTCCACTTACAATAACTTCAAAACCAATAAAATATCTAGAAATAAAACCAACCAAAGATGTAGAAGACCTCTACAATGAAAATTATAAAATACTAAAGAAATAAATTGAAGAAGACCTTGGAAGATAGATCTTTCTTGCCCAATGATAGGCATAATAAATATAATCAAAATGGCCATTCTGCCAAAGGTGATATACAGAATATAATCCCTATCACAATATCAGTGACATTCTCTATAGATCTAGTAAAAATTAGTCATGGATTTCATATGGAAGAACAAAAGACCCAGAATAGCCGAAGATTCTCAGCAATAAGAACCATGAAGAAGACATCACAATTTCTGACTTCAAATTATACCACAGGGCTATAGTAATTAAAACAGTATGGTATTGCCAAAAAACAGGCAAACAGACCAAAGGAGCAGAAGAGAAGATATAGAAACAAATCCACACACTTTTATTTAATTGATCTTTGACAAAGGGGCCAAAAATATATGTTGGAGAAAAGACAGTCTTTTCAATAATTGGTACTGGGAGAACTGGCTATCCATTCGTAGAAAAATGAAACTAAATTCTTAACTTTCACCCTGTACAGGAATCAACTCGAGATAAATCAAAGACCTGAAAGTTAGATCAGAGACTGAGAAGCTATTAGAGGAAGGCATAGGTTCAATACTCTATCACATAGGCACAGGTAGTAACTTCCCCATCACGACACCCAAAACTCATGAAATTTAAAGAATTAAAAAGTGGGATGGCATCAAACTAAAATGTTTCTTCTTATCAAAGGAAATCATCAAGAATATAAAGAGAAAGCCTAAAGAATGGGAGAAGTTCTTTACCAGCTCTCCTTCTGATAGAGGGCTAATACCCAGAATATACAAAGAACTTAAAAGACTTTATAGTTGAAAAACAAATAACCCAATCAAGAAATGGGCAACTGAATGGAATAGACACTCCACAAAGAAGAGATACAAATGGCTGATACATGAAAAAAATGTTTAACATCAATAGCAATCAGGGAGATGCAAATCAAAACCACACTGAGATTCCATCTAATCCCAATTAAAAAGGCGAGCATAAAGAAGTCAAATAACATCAAATGTTGGCGAAGATGTGGGGAAAATAGGAACTCTTCTACACTGTTGGTGGGAGTGCAAACTAGTTCAGCCACTATGGAAATCAGCGTGGGGATTCCTTAGAAAACTGGGAATGGATCCATCATAATATCTGGTTATACCACTACTAGGTATTCCAAATTCCAAAGGGGTTGAAATTAAATGACATATTCATACCCATGTTCATAGCAGCACAATTCACAATAGCCAAACCATGGAGCCAAACTAGGTGTCCGTTAACAGATGAATGGATTACACAATTATGGGAAATACGCACGATGGAATTCTACTCAACAATAAAGAACAAAATTATGTCATTTTTAAGAAGATGGAAAGACCAGTAGAATATTATGTTAAGTGAGATTAGCCAAGCACAGAAAGAGAAGGAACATATGTTTTCTCTAATATGCTTAAGCTAGGGAGTATTTGGGATACCAGAGAGACTCAAGATAATGGAGGAAATCTCAGGGGATCCAGGGAGGAAGGATAGAGGAAGAGGAAGATTGAGGTTCATTAATGGGAATACTACCAACGACTATGTGTATAGATGTGTATATAACATTGTCAATCTGGATAGCTTGTATGGAGAGGAAGGAAAATGGGGAAGTGGGGGATGCACCAAGTACTGTGTGAATGTATTTTATCATCAATATTATCTACATTATGATGTGAGACTGTAATGCACCAATAATAAATAATTAACCCATCTGATGAGCAAGCAAAAAAAAAAAAAAAAAAAACAACAACCAGAAATTACAATGAGCATCCTTAAATTAAGAGAGCCTTATTCCCACTATTGATGTCAAAATCATTTAAACACACTTAATATTTTCTCCACCTTTTCTTTACATGAACTAAATAATTTTACTACTTGTATCTTCTTTAAATTTGACATTCTAATCATTGGGTCATTTTTGTGGACAGCGCTGATCCTGGACAGGATTTTCAGGAGAATTAGAGAAGATGGGAGTCTAGATATAAGGTGGGGGCAGAGTCCCCTGAAGATTGCTGCAGTGGGGAGGACACCCCTTAAATGACTTCTATCTCTGTCCATCTCTCAACTATCTTTCAAAATGGGAATTCTGTTCCCATCTTTCTGATATAGGAGAGAGGTTTTAGGGTGTTTGTTGACCTTGTCTAGGCCACTCTGCTGGGGCGGGGGCAGCCATCAGCACCTGGAGCCCTTGCTCTCTATTCATGCTCAGAATATCCCTGAGCAGGAGGAGTGGGACTCTGATGGTCTTTTACCCCCTGGAGATCCTCCCTGAGCTCACACTGTTCTGGTTTGCGGAGAAGAATGATTTTCTGATACTGACACTTTTGACTTAGTTTCTCATTCCAGAGAAGAGCTCTGAAAAAGAGAAAACTTTTTGTTGTTGTTGTTGATTGAAATACTCAGATGCTCTCTAGTAGATAGAACACATATTTCTTGAGCCGAACTAAATGGCCCCTTTCAGTGCCATTTCTATTATAAAAGGAAGAAAAGATTCAGAAATGCCAATGGCTCCCTTTGGCAGCATTTCAGATGCAGAGAAAGTCTACAGGAGCAATTAATGTGTGTTCTGGAGTTGAAGGGGGCACCCTCAAATCTGGCTTCTCACTCCACTGACTCGTAATTTTTGCTAGGATTGGAACTCTCCTTTGGAAGGCATTTAATCAAGTTCTCCATCTGTCCCCGCTCTAATTTTTGGTGCGCAAACTAAGACCCAAGTTCCCTAGCTTTCCCAGGGTGCAGGGTAATAAGATCCCGTTTGCTTTCATTTCTCAGAAAAAAGTAATTCAATGCATGGAATTCAAACGAAAATGTAGCAGACATCTGCATTAGCATTTGTAGGTGCAAAGTTGGGTTACATGCCCTTCTGCTCCAGCTGGCCTCCTTACTTGCTCATTTTGTTCTAGTAATGCTTTATACCTCGACACAATTCCCGATATGACATTTTCTCCATATAGATGCAAGATAAGACGTGGACGCTCATTTTGCATTTAGGAGGAAGTTGTGACTGCAGCATGTGCAGCTTAGGAAGGTAGAGGAAAATAATTCATCTTAGCATGATTTATTCCCAGAGCCCATTATAACAAAATGCTCCTGATAATTTCACGTCCGTATTAAATCTCTGCCATTCAGAGAAAGGACAATTTGGGCAAGTAAGTGCTCATTAAAATTTATTTAGAGAGAATATTTTCCATTAGGGTGTTTCATTATTTAAGAAGAAAATAGGAGCCTATGCGGCAATACATAATGCTCACACCAACATGGCATTTCAGATAAATTACATTTAGATAAAGATAAACGTGTTTGGGTTTGGAAGACCAATTGATTCTAGCAGGTACTGTAGTTGCATAATTATAAGCCAGGTTGAAAGGAATTGCTAAAAACAGGGATGAGCCCGAAGGAGAAAATTATTCTAACAAGCCTAGAGAAAAAATTATTTCATGCTGGTCTAATTGTTTTTCTGGTTGGAACTATGGTCTCGAGACTCCTTATCAATGGAGCTGACATGTGTGTTGCTGTGAGTCTGTGGGTGGTTAAGGGGAAAAACAGGCAACACAGGGGTGAACTGGGAATAAATAGCATCTTGAATAATATGGACACTGCCTCAAGGTACCATATCCCATTAATTTTAAGGCAAAGGAAGGATGATTTGGTCCAGATTTAGGATGCATAATATGGGAATGGAATTATGTATATTTATTTTTGTTTATGTATGTATATATATGTGTGTATATATATACATATATATACATATATATACATATATATACATATATATACATACATATATATATATTTTTTTTTCTGTGATGCTGGGAATTTAAACTATGAGTGTACTACCTCCAAGCTACATTTCCAGCCCTTTTTAATTTGTAATTTTGAAATAGGCTATTGCTATGTTGTAGAGGGCCTTACTAAGTTGCTGAGGCTGGTCTCAAACATGTAAACTTCCTGTCTCAGCCTCCTAAGTGCTGGGATTACAGGGGTACACCATCATGCCAGATACATAATTTTGTCCTTGATGACATTTCTTCATGCAGCAGTCTAATCAGTTCTCAAGATGCCCACTTTCTATATCAAGGCCAGACACCCCAGATGGTTTCAGGTCGCTCTCCCCTTCCCCTCTCCAGGTCTCTTCAAATGAGTTGTCTCTGCCTCTTCATCTGCTCTGAGTAGCATCCTTTATCCCTGGTCAGGGATGCTTTCCTTTCTTCTCGCTCTCTCTCCTTTATTTTTTCCTTCCTCTGTTCATTTCTTCCTTCTTCTTCCTCTCCCTCTCCCTCTCCTCTTTTTCCTCCCTCCTTCCTTTCTTTATTCTTTCTCCCAGCTCCCAGAAACCCAAAATATTTCATGCACCCTCATGTGCTTTACCTCTCCAGGGCCTGTGGATGCTTCTGCCCTGCATCTCAATCGCAACTCCAGGTTCTATCTCATTTCTTTTTTTCCTTTCATGGCTGATTCCTGCTGAGCCAGCAGAAAGGATGACTGTAGCCCAGGTTGGGAGAGAGTACTACTTATCCACTGGGTCAGGGGACTCAACTATCTCAAACCTCAGTTTTATCATCTAGGAAATGGACATGCAAAGAACTATAATTTTGAATATGAAATGAGATAATGTATAAAAAAATGCAAGCAAGTTATGATTGATTCAGACAACCCGAATTTTGCCACAATCTCTGTGCAGCATTCTATGCCATTTTCCTGTTTCTTGTTCACGTCTTACTCATGGTCTGCTGGGGGAATGTAGTTGGCAGCCAGTTGCAGAGAGAGATACCACTAAAACACCCACACATTTCCTTGATTCTATGCACGAGTTGAATATAGACTTCCTCTACACTCAATGTGTATATGACCAACATTTTCTTACAGTTCCAAGCGACTTGCCTGCCATGAGTTGGAGCTTCTCAATGACAAGAGCTAAGTCAGATTCTTGCACAGAGAAGCACTAGGTGGAAGCCTTAGATGGATTTTATCTGTATGTCTTCTAGCACACACCAGAAACAAGCCTCAGCTAGCCTATTCATCCAGTGATGTCCAGCATGCTTAAGATAGAAAGTAGATGCTTATCCAACCAAATAGACAGTGGCTGACAAATTAAAACATTGTCTTATTTCCCCTTTTATTATCTCACAAATTGACTGCTGGCTAATTTGGAACTCAGTAGAAATAAGTCCAAGTTAGTAAAATAGATCTTAGTTGTAGACAGACTACCAGTTACTTCTTCCAATTTGTTCCATATGGTGTGTGTGTGTGTGTGTGTGTGTGTGCGCGCGCGTGTGTGTGTGTGGTACTGGGGATTGAACCTAGGGGTATTCTACCACTGAGCCACACCCCCCAACCCAATCTTAGATTTTATTTCTGAAACAGGGTCTCACCAGGTTGCTGAGGATCTTGGTAATTTGCTGAGGCTGGCCTTGAACCTGCAATTCTCTTGTCTCAGCCCCCGCCAAGTCCTGAGATTTCAGGCATGCACCACCATGCCTGGCCTTGGTTCTACATTTTCTAAGGTCACCATTTATTATGCTTGCTTTCTCAGCTTGGGGATAGCTAGAGCTAGCTATCTTTGATTTCTCAGGAAACAAACTTGATAGCATACTTAGATAGGCACTATTCATAAATCACAGAATGAAGAAGAAAGGAGGGAAATTGAGATAGCTAATGTATCTCAAGGTATCTCAGGGAAGCGTGAAGGTCTAGGTCCCATGCACTTGATGGGCCATGATAGGCCTCATTCTTGTGGTCCACCACTCCTTGTATTTACATGTTGCAATTCTTATAAAGATCTGGATTTGCATCTTTGTGTTCTCTCCTTGGACTTGGGTCTGGGGGAAATAATGGACAATTCCAGAAGTTTTCTGTCGGGTGGGGATGCAGGACATTTTCCCTTATAGACTCTTTAAGGCATCTTCAGAAGCCAGTATCTTCAGGCTTTGGTATCAGTATCTGTTTGATTTTAAAATCTTAACTTTAGGACTCTGAATGAGCTTTTGTCTCACATGAGATGCTCGTTAAAGTCAAGTGTTATTTATTTTATTCTTGAGAAGTTGTAGTTTTTAATTCAGTAGCAGAGCCTGACATTTATCCTTGTTAACATTCAACTGGGTTCTACTCATTGTGAATGCAGACAGCATGGGGAAGGGGGAATGATCAGAAGAGGTGAATGTGTGTTCTTGTTTGTAATAAACTTTTATTTCTCTTCAATATTGAGTTTTCTTATGAATATATCTTTATTTTCTTTATGAATATATCTACATGACTGCATGACTAGAAAAAATTCAGGAGCTGAGAGGGTTAGTTCGGTGTTAGAGGGCATGCTTAGTATGTGTGTGGCCTTGGGATCAGTGCATACTCGCCAAAATAAAAGAAGGAAAAGATTAAAAAAAGAAAATGCAGATATGTTCCCCTCCTCTCATCCCACCAAATTTTAGAAATTATTGTATACAGAACTATGGGGGAATTTCGTCATAACTTAGTAGTGGTTAAGTTAAATCATGTTGTTCTTCTCATCTCCAATAATCATGCATACTTGAAATTGACTTTAAAATGAAAGGTAGCAAACTTAATTTGTTTAAGGAGGCCAGAAATATAGAAAGATGATCACTGCTTCAAAATGAAGATTAATACTTTTAAACATAAATGAGCCAAGCGTAGAGGCGCAAACTTGTAATCCCAGCATTTGGGAGTCTGAGACAGGAGGATCACGGTTTGTGGACAGTCTCAACTACTTAGTGAGACCCTTTGCAACTTAGTGAGGCCCTGTTCCAAAATAAAGAATAAAATATAAGGGTGAGGGTGTAGCTCGGAGTAGAATGTCCCTGGGTTCCATCTCTAGTACAGCAATAAATAAATGAATAAATAAATAAATAAATAAACAAACAAACTACAGGTCATTTAAATAGTTGAGACCCTGTCAAGTCAATTCCATAAAGGTAAGAACAAGTATGTTTAGTTAAACTTAAAAGATACCCAACCTGACATAACCTGAAAGTGGGTTTTTACTAGAAACAAAGTGATCTGTTAGTATTTTTGCTGCCACAAAGGAAAAAAAAAGTGAATACTCTTTACAGAAAAATAACATAATATAGGGTCTCAACCATAATGCCCAAAACATAATAACAAAACATCTATACAGGCTAAGAATTTTAAAAGTGTCCAATAATAAAAGAGTGAACAGAGGCAGAGCATGGTGGCACACACACTTGTAATCCCAGCATTTGGGAGGCTGAGACAGGAGACTGGGTTGTGGACAGCTTCAGCTACTTAGTGAGGCCCTCTGCAACTCAGTGAGAAACTGTTTCAAATTAAAGAATAAAAATATAGGGCTGGGGGTGTAGCTCCGAGATAGAATGCCCCTGGGTTCCATCCCCGATACCACAAATATAAATAAATAAATAAATAAATAGTCAGCAGAAGGAGACCTAGAGATGATCCGTAGCTGGCAGGCAAGGGGTTCAGACAGATGGATGATGATAAATGAAAGTTGAGGGTAGTATGTTTTCTCTTATCTGTAGAAGCTAGAGAGAAAATAGAAGATATAAGAAGCTTTTAAAAGAGTGAGAGACCTGCATAGTTAAAGGGGGTTAGGGAAGAGTTATGGAGAGGAAGAGGAAAGGTGTTCAAATAATACTATAGCAATATTTGAAGGTATTACTACCAGGCTTTAACTCATGTGGAGATGGAAGAGGAGATGGCGAAAAGGGGCATGGGGGGAAATGCACAAAGAGGTGTGTGTGTGTGTGTGTGTGTGTGTGTGTGTGCGCACAAGCATGCTTAACACATTGAGCCTCACTATGATGTATAATTGCACCAATAAAATAATTTTTAAAAAGAGAGAAAAAAGGAAAATAAATATAAAATGAAATATTTCAATGGAGAGTTGCTGTGATATTTAAAAAGTAACAAGTAAATGTCCTAAAATAATAATAAAATGAAACATTTGAAATAAGAAACTCAATGAATGGGATTACCTTTAGAGTTTTAACTATTATCAGTAGGACAATAGAATTCATAATTAGTACACTTGAAGAAAACTCAAAGCAAAGGTTGATGCACATGAAAAATGAAGAACAAATGAACACAGAAACTTTCAGAAAATGAACAAAAAGGATAGATGAGGCATTGCCATAAAGCCTAATGGACATGTAACTGGGAAACCAGGAAGAGTAGAAAACAGATGTCCAGAAATAATATTGAAGAAATAAATCAAGGGCTTTCCAATTCAGATGACATATATGACCATTAGAAGTCAAGAGCTTCAATCAACACCAAGCCAAATAACTGCAAAGAACATTCCATTTAGGTACATCACATTCACACTGCTGAACTCCAAAGATAAAAGCTCAACAGTTCAAGAAAAAAAAAAAAAGCATTACTTTAACGTAAACATAATAAAAATGATGACTAACTTATTTTTGGTGGGGGGCAATGGGAATTGAACCCAGGGGCATTCTAACCCTGAACTATACCCCTAGCCATTTTTTATTTTTTTAATTTTAGAACAGAGTTTCACTAAGTTGTCAAGGGTCTCCCTGAGTGGCTAACACTATCCTTAAACCTGCAATCCTCCTATCTCTGCTTCCTGACTTCTTAACTAACTTCTTACAAGCATGAAAACAGTAAGAAATTGAATTAACTATTTAAAGGGACAAAAAGAAAAAAAAAATACAAATTTTAAATGCTATTTCAGAAAGATAATCTTAAAAAATGAATATCAAATAGAGACATTTTTGGCCACAGAAAGTAAGAATTTATCACCCAAAAGTCTTATGGTTCATAAAAAATACTAAAAGGAATCCCTAGGTTAAAAGGAAATAACCCCAGATAGAAACAAGGCAGACAAGAAGAAACAACCAGCCTGAGAACATATCAATAGAAAACACGGCGAGGTTTTTAACAAATGTAGGAGTCGATCTCATGGTGAAAATAACAGCACCAGCCAAAGGCCACAAGGGAAAATGAAATGACATGTTTGACAGTTTCAAACATAGTTCAGGGAATGGTAGACATAATTCCTTAAGGTATAATAGGTATCTGTTTTACAATTCCATTGGTAAACACATGAATTAATAAAAGGTAAAAAAATGCTAAATGGTTATGAAAATAAGTGGAAAAATAGACAATGAAGTAAACAAACCTGAGGAAAGAAGGTCAAACAGTGCTCTTTCTCTCCTCCTCCTCCTCCTCCTCCCCTCCTCCTCCCCTCCTTCTTCTCCTTCTTCTCCTCCTTCTCCTTCCTCTTCCCCTTCCCCTTCCCCTTTCCCTTCCCCTTCCCCTTCCCCTTCCCCTTCCCCTTCCTCCTCCTCCTCCTCCTCCTCCTCCTCCTCCTCCTCCTCCTCTTCTTCTTCTTCTTCTTCCTCCTCCTCCTCCTCCTCCTCCTCCTCCTCCTCCTCCTCCTCCTCCTCCTCCTCCTCCTCTTCTTCTTCTTCTTCTTCTTCTTCTTCTTCTTCTTCTTCTTCTTCTTCTTCTTCTTCTTCTTCTTCTTCTTCTTCTTCTTCGACGTGGCTTGATTTCTTGAAGAAACCCAAAGGCTCTCCCTATTCAAGGCAACATCCCATCTACATCAAGCTTGAAATTGATTTGAGGCAGCCCAGACTTGGATGGGAGAGAGAATACTTGGGAATTATTTCTGCTATTCTAAACTCTCCTCTTACATCTAACTCCAGCACAACTCCATAGTTGGGTGGTTGCTTTTGGGGGGAACAAAAGGGATGTGGTTCCAAGCTATAGATAAATTCCTAAAACTGTGTTTCTATTTTATGATTCATCAAATTTTATACTTTGTCAGATTAAGTGTATTAGTCCACTCAGTTTTCCAGGAAACCTCATAATATATGGATATATATAGAACGGAAAGAATCATCCAAGAACCTCGATGAACAAATTTGTCTGGATCATAAATTGTCTGGCATCACCATTTACATGGGCTAAATCAATCACAGTTCAAAAACTTGTGTTTGGGAAGAAATGCCCTTGACATAAGATTTGTCCTGAGATCTACAGTTTGAATAATTACTTTGAAAAATCTATAGGGAAGCCAGATGTGGTGGTACTTATGTGCCATCCTAGTATTTGGGAGGCTAAGGCAGGTAGAACACAGGTATAAGGCCAGTCTTAACAAGTTAGTGAGATTTTTAGCAGTGTAGCAAACAAAAAGTAAAATAGAGCTGAGGTGTAGCTCAGGGATAGAACCCCCCTATTTTCTATCCTTAGTATTCTCTGCCCCCCCCCCCCAAAAAAAACAGTCCGTAGGGAAGGGTATTTTACAATGGTTTCAGAACTGAATTTCTTATGCAACCTTTTTATGCCTAAAAGATCTTGTGTTTTGCCTAGGCACATATCTTTCTTCTTTGGTCGAGGTTTTCATTAAGCCCCTCTTGATCATCTATTTATCTTCCTCAGTACCATTTCTGGCTCAGAAATGGACATGGAAAAATCATGGGAAATGGAAGTCACTGGGTCTTTATAACATCTGAGACTGCAGCAGAGACTACCTGTATCCCAACTTGGCAGTAAGAGAGAAAGATCACAGCTCCCTTATGAGTTGCTGAGACACTGAAGAACAAGTAACTGAACCATATAAATAACTAAATAATTAAATAATAAAGGTAACTTAAAGGGTATCATAGTCTAATTTAACTTTAATGAAGATGTACTTTATTTCCTTTAACAGTAAACTGAATATTTCTTCTTAGTGGAAATGATGCATGTAATATGAAGTATCTCTATGTAATCAGACCTACCTGCTTTTAATCCTCACCTAGGCCAGGTCTCCTTCTCCTTCTCAGAAGTAACCACCAACCATTTTTGGATACACGTTCTTCTTATTTCTTTACCTTTAAGTACCAGTATACATTAATTTTATCACAGCTTTTTTTTTTAAAAAAACAAATAGAATTATAGCATATGCATGTGTCTTCAAAGTGCTACAAGTGATTACTTTAAATATCCTAGCATAGTGGCCCATGCCTGTAATTCCCCTATTACTTGAGAGGCTGAGACAGGAAGATTGCATGTCTGAGACTAGCCTGGGCAACTTAGTGAGACCTCATATTAAAATAAAAAATGAAATAGGGCTGTAGCTCACAGGTAGAATGCCCCAGGGTTCAATCCCCAGTAATATACACAAAATGAAATGAATGAAAGAATAAATAAATGAATGAATGTTTTAGGTTATGTTTCCAGAGCCAATGCATACAGCATATATTTGTGTGCAGGTGAGAAGAGTCCAGTAACATAGGGTCCTAGAAGAGGACCTTTGTCATCAGTTGTTCCAATTTTGACTGATCCTATCATATTACTATTGAAATCAGCTTTGACAAGTACTCTCTCAACAAAGCATAGGAGAGAAGTAGCTTGCTTATATTCTAGAGGACATTTTAGAATGCCCAAACCAAACTAATAAGTCGTTTTGTGGTAGGTATCAGATCTTACATGTGCGTGCACTTTGGCATTGTAATCTCACTTTTAGAAATTAATTCTACTGAGATAATTACACAGATGGACAAAGCTATATCATAAAGAAGGCAGATCCAGAATTACTTACAATCTTGAGGAATTGGAGGCCACTAAATGCCCGGTAAAAGGCAAATGGTTAAATGAATTATGATACAGAGAGACTCTGTACTTGAGAAGAGATATTTAATATGTCAAATAACCACTAAGCTCTGGGAATATATGTCTAAAGATCATAAACCCTAAAATCCAATGCTCTTAGTTTCAGCTGCCTTTGGGCAGCTCTATTAAACACTTGCCCCACTGGTAAAGGTTTGGAATTTAACAAACAAGCCAATGAAATACAGGGATTCAAAATTATATTCTTGAGCATTTTATTGTAGGTTTTTTGAAAACGATAAAAAATACTGAAACTATTTGACTGCAGGACTTGAAAAATTATCAAAATAATGGGGCTGGGGGATGTAGCTCAGTGGTAGAGCACATGTTTAACGTTCAGGCATTCCCAGTTCAATACCTACCAACAAAAAGAAGCAAGGAAAGAAGTAAGCACAAAACTAAGCCAATAGAAATTGGAAAGAAAAAACTTAATTCAGAGGAAGGCTGAAGCTATGAAAACTCAAAGTAGATGCACAAGCAGAAATATTTGATAACCATATGAAAATGTAGCGAATCTTTCCAGTTTGACCCCTGTATGAAGATCTGCCCAAGAGTATTCTTTCTCCCATCTGTCCTCTGCCTTGTGCTCTGGTTCTGGAATTAAGTTCTAAAAGATGATGCGTAAACAAAGGCATGATCTAGAAATCCTGGAAGAGTAATAACAGGGCTGAATCATTCTTGAGGTTAGTTATCCTTTTAATCTGTCCTTTCTGCTACCTGCTGGCTTGAGTTCCAACAGTCACTTGATTAACAACAAACACAAGGACAGAAATCAGGCACTGAGGAACAGGCTGAAGACCACGTCTGGGGCCCCAGTAAATGCCAGGGGGATGACATAGTAGCCTTAGGCTGAAGGTTTTAGGATCTCTTTCTCTTTCTATTCCTCTTCTTCTTCCTCCTCCTATTCTTCCTTTTTCTTTCTTCTTCTTCTTCCTCTCTCCCTCTCTTCCACTCCTCCTTCCTCCTCTTTTTAAATATATTTGGTATTGAATCCAAAGGCATTCTCTCTCCAAGCTGCAACTCCCAGCCCTTTTTATTTTTTATTTTGAAACAGAGTCTCACCAAGAAGCCGAGGTTCTTGCTATGTTTCTGAGGCTGGCCTCAAACCTGTGATTCTCCTGTCTCAGGCTTCTTTCTTAAATGAAGAAAAAATCTCTTTGCAACTTGTTTAAGACATTGTTATTTAATTTTTGTGAGCTATCATGTAGTCTGTTATATATAATTCAAATACAAATTTTGCTCTTTGGTAAGAACCAAAAAATTAAATAGGAGATACCTGGAAAAGAAAGAGAAAGAGAGAGAGAGAGAGAGAGAGAGAGAGAGAGAGAGAGAGAGAGAGAGAAGAGAGAGAGAGAGAATGAATATACTATACTATGTTAATAATGAGTTATAATATTCAAATAGAGAAAAGCTTAAGGATTTATATTAGTGTACTATACACAATCTAATAAATTTAGAAAATCTTGCAGAGATGGATAACCTGTTTTTAAAACATTAAAATACCCCATCTGACCCAAGCTTAAGGATTTATATTAGTGTACTGTACACAATCTAATAAATTCAGAAAATCTTGGAGAGATGAATAACCTGTTTTTAAAACATTAAAATACCCCATATGACCCATAGTGAGAGAAAAATCTAAACAGACCAATAACAATAGACAAATTTGATGGCAGGCTCAGATGGATTTGCTGTTGAGTTTAATCTAAATTTAAATATCATAAATATCATGTAATTCATATGTTATTTAAACAGCTTCATCTCCTAGAAAAAAGATGAAATAACCTTGATTCATTATATAAAGTATCATGAAGATGGCTCAACAGAGAAAATGAAATGGATTCCAACAAAGAACATCAGAGCTTTGTTTCATATAAACTATTAGCTATCTGAATACAGACACCCATTTATAAAATTACTTAATATGAACAAGTGAAATTAATCCTAGTACCACAAAGACTTTAGAAATTGGAACATCATCAACCTTTTAATCTTATCGACAAATGTTATTTATCAACAAACTGACGGATAGTCACAGATGCTGAAAAGCTGTTCTGTAAAATGCAGAAATATGAGCAACCACAGAGAGAGAAGCACTAGAAGGGAGTTAGCTGATCAAACAAACGCTATTGACTGAATTAGCAAATGGCTTTTTAATTTATTAACTTGTTTATTTATTTTCGGTGGTACTGGGGATTGAACCAAGGGCCATTTCATCTCTGAAGTACACCCCCATCCCAATTTTATTTTTTATTTTGAAACAGGGTCTCACTAAGTTGCTGAGGGGCTTGCTAAGTTGCTGAGGCTGGCCTCAAACCCGTGATGCTCCTGTCTCAACCTCCCAAGTACTGGGATTACATGCATGCATCACCATGCCCAGCAAAAAATGACATTTTAAAGGGTGGAATATTTAGGCCAATTCCCATGAAAAGCTGAAATCAGATTTGATCATCACTTTGTTTTGCTCTTTAGAATGGCAGCCAATGTAATATCAACAAAAAGTGAAATATTTACAATAAATATTTGAAAGGACATTTTGATGACATGACTGTAAAGTGAAAAAATAGGCCAATGACAATGAAAATCAGGAAGATAATTAGATAAAGTAGTGAACAAATGATATAAAGCTCATATTTCTTTATATTTGTAATGTTAAATTAAAAATAGAAATTGGAAAATAAATCTCATTTAGAATATCAGGAGACATAAATTCCTAGGTATAAATATAACCAGAAGTTCCATGCTAAGGAAACCATGAAATCTTAATAAAAGTACTTAAAAGAATGTCAGAAGAAAATAAAAAACATATCAAGATTCTCCATGGAAGAACATAATGAAAAAAAAAATATGCTGGGCATGGTGGTACATGCCTGTAACCCATGTATTTGGGAGGCTAAGACAGGAGAATTATGGGTTCAAGATCAGCCTCAGTAACCTAGCAAGCTTCTCAGAAACCTGTGAGATCCTTTTGCAAAATACATACATACATACATACATACATACATACATACATACATACTAGGCAATCTCTAGTACACTCCCCCTCCCCCAACATATACACAAGGATTCAGGCTGAGCTGAGAAAATAAACTACCAGTTTTCTCAGAATCCTAATATATAACTTAAAAAAATTGGGCATGTTCAAGATCGTCTAATAAAGAGATGATTGCTACTGAACAAGGTAAATTGAATGCTAAATGAAAAATCATAGTTCTATCTATTGTTATTATTACATGAATTTATTCAAGTACCAAGGAAGGGGAATTTTCCTTTCACAAGGGGAAACTGGGCACACTTTTATAACAAATGAATTTGTGGCTATACTATCCAACTACATTCTGCTCTCAGAACATTTCAGCCTGCGAGGAACTTTGATTTCATGAATGCCTCAGCACTTACTAAGATCCTGGGAAACTGTCCTCAAGACTCTCCTTTCTAGCTAGGGTAATATCCAGAAAAGAAGTCACAAGTTTGGCATGGAGGAGGGTGTCTTGGATGATGGGGTGATGGCTGATGCGTAAGATCATCCTTGAGGACTAGAAGAGTTTTCCAGTGAACTCCAGAGAAAGGGTAATGTAGGCAAAGCTCATTACAAGGACAAAGGGCAAGAACTGGGAGAGAGGATGATTTAGGCTGGTCCCTCAATTCACTGGAACAGCCTGAGGTTAAGAGGAGAGGCAGAGGTTGGAGAAAGAGAGGCACGATAGGCCTCTATCCAGAGGTGGTCAGAGGCACAGAGGGACAAAGAAGATACCTTATTAAGTCTAGGTTTTAATGTATAATTAAAGAGAATCAGGAATATGGCCTTAATTTGTTTTTTTCTTTTATAAAATGAAACTTGAAGAATAGAAATAAGAAGCTGGTGAGAATGCGGGAAAATACAAACTCTTATATGCTGTATTTGTCAGCATTCTTACAGCCATACTCCAGATATAAGAGTGCATAACTTAAAGGAAAGAAAACTTATTTCATTATGACTTGGGCTCAGTCCATGTGAGGCTGGGGACTGAAGATCTCGGGGCATGGTGGAAAAAGTAAATGTGGGCTGTGTTCTTTACATCACAGAGGCCAGCAGTGAGAGAAGGAGCAGGGGGAGGAGGGACTCAATATAATCCCCAAGGCAGAACCTCCGAGGACCTACCTCCAGCCACACCCCAGCCTAATAGGCACCCCCCAGGTAAATCCATCACAATGGATTTGCCAGCTCTGGGATTTACAGCCCTCATGACTCAATTACATCAGCTCTAAACATCAATTTATGAGCTCTTCAAGGGGCCATTGTATATCTAATAACATTCCACCCCCTGAAGAGCTCATGTCCAGTTCTGAATGCAAAATGCACTTACGATCACAGTCTTAACAGTTGTAGAATTGCTGAAAAATCCTAATGTCCAAAGTCTCCTCTGAGACTCAAGGTGAACTCCTGTGAGGCATTGTAAAAGACAATGAAGATCAAAATAAAAAGCAAATTTCAAAGCAATACACAAAGGCAAGATGTAAACGTTTACATTCCCAAAGGGAGGAATAGGGCATAAAAAGAAATGAGACCCAAACAGTAAGGGAACCTGGCAGGGCAAACATTTGATCCTTCAGCTCCATTTTTGGCCTCCAGGACCCAAGGTGGTGAGATATGATCTCCAAGGGGCCTTGGCATCCCTGCCTCTGTGGCCTGGCTGATTGCAATGGATGGTTTACTGCCTCTTCCAGTCTAGTTCCATGGTTCTTTCCTGATAGTCATTCTATGTTTCTGAATCTCAGGGGTTTTTCTTGCAACCTTGGATTTGTCCTTACAGCTTCACAAAGTGTCCCAGGATTATGTGGGCCCCCAAATGTGCTGCCAACAGAAAAGTTAGTCATTCAAACCTTAATCACTAGAATCTTTAAATCACAGCTGCTGGGACTGCTCCATCCAGGCTGCCACTAGCTCCAAGACCATCCGGACCTCGCCTGGCCCCAAGACTACTTGGGCTGCCCCTGGCTCCAGGTCCATCTGTCACCTCTATCACAGCCATCACTGGTCCTGGCTCCATTATGGCCATTTCTTCCTTATTCCTTTCAGCCATCTTCCGTTCTTCCGTAACATCTTTGTGCCAGTTTTGCCATGCCTTTCTGGCAAATCTTTAAAGACTCTCTACTTTTTATTCCTGAAATTTAATGTACTGTTAACTAAATGCAGACATCTATATACATAATGCATCTTGGATATTTTGTTGTTTTGAGATTTCCTCCACCAATTTAATCAGCCCATTGTCTTTAAATTTGGCCTCACACCAAGTCTGGGGATGTGGGAAAAATACGGATAAGTTTTTTGCCAAGGTGTAACACATGTGGCCTATATCTCATTTACCTATGGAGTCATCTTTGTCCTCTATAATCTCCTGAGTGCAGCCTCTACCATCTGCCTTTCTAGCCCCCTTCTGGCCCCTCTATTTTCCTCTCACAAACCAGTTTCAAAAGAGTTATAATCCACATGGTCAGACTTTAGATACGGCAGCAACTGTGGACACTGTGAGGTCTGGCTTTGAGATCTTGCCAGAGGAGGACCAAGGACAAAGGGATCCGTGAAAGGCATGGAAGAAGAAAAATGCCACCTGCCCCAAGATGACTTGGTCACTAGCCCACCAACCAGCAGCGTACATGACTATTCCTGCACCCCATTTCCTTGCTCCATAAAAAGCCCCTAGTTAGTAAGAAAAGGGGGTTCCTGACTCTCATAGACATCCCAATCAGTTCCTTCTCCCAGGACTTACCCCAAATAAAGCCTACTCTGGTCTGTCTAGCCATATTTCCTTTATCCCCATACACCTCAGTAACAACCCCACTTCTGGAACCATTAATTATATCTGTCAGCATCCTTGCAGCCATACTACAAATATTTGACCACAGAACTTAGAGGAAAGAAGATTTATTTTATTACGGTTTTAGGTTCAGCCCATGTAAGGCTGGAGACTACAGACTTCAGGGCATGGGAGAAGAAGAGGCTTTGGGCTGTGTTCTATACATCGCAGAGGTCAGAAGCAAGAGCATGAAAGAGAAGGTAGAGGAGGAACTCTATATAATCCCTAGGGTCAAACCCCTAGGAACCTACCTCCAGCCCATAGCCTACTGGCCTACCAGGTACCACCCAGGTAAATTTATTACATTGGATTTATCGACTTCTTGGATTTCAACCCTCATGATTCCATTATATCAGCTCCCAATACGAACTTAGGAGCTCTTTAAGGTGCCATTCTATATATAACCATAACATGTGCTGTCAATGGAACTGTAAATCCATATAGCCACTTTGAAGATCAGAAAATAGGATCCTTAAAAGGCTAAAAATGACGCTACCATGTGGGACAGCTATGGAACTCCTTGGTATGTTTCCCCAAAACTTAAAGGTAGAATACTGTAGTGATACATACATACCCATGTTTATAGCAGCACAATTCACAGCAGCCAAATTATGGAACTAACCCCGGTGTCTATCAACAGATAAATAAAAAAGAACACAGGGTATTTACACACAGTGGAGTTTTACACAGCCATAAAGAAGAAGAAATTATGTCTTTGCAGGAAAATGAATGGAATCAAAGAATATTATGATGTGGGATTAGTTAATCTCAGAAAATCAAAGGTTCTATATTTTCTCTAATATGCAGAAGCTAGAAAAAATTAGGAAACAAAATGAGAGACAGGTAAATGAGAGAGATCAAGAGAGAGAGAGAGAGAGAGAGAGAGGCAGAGAGAGTGAGAGACAGAGAGAGAGAGAGAAAGTAAAAGAGAGCACAATAGAATAGTGCAAGGGGCTTGGAGGTGGGAGGTGGGGAGGAGAAAAAGGAGGACTGAGAAAAGAAATAGTTCAAATAATGCTATGCCCTTAATGTATCGCTTTGTACATCTGCTATGCCCTTTGTGATCTGCTATGCCCTTGATGTATCGCCATCACTCTCACTAACTGTACGGGGAGGAATGGAGAGATGTGGAGGGAAATAGACCAAGTTATACAAATGTGGGTGTTTATATTACCTTGAAAGTCACTAAAATGAATGATTACAATGTACCAATTGTAATTCTGGTAAAAGTGTAAAAATCTACACACACACACACACACACACACACACACACACACACTAAAAGAAGCCCTGTGGCCCAGCAAATGCTGAGCATTAGTTGACAAGAAGTCAATTAAAAGTATAAGTTAAATGGACCCTAAAAACACTTCCCAGGTGGCAGAGGAAGGGTGAATGATCTCGATTTCGGGCAGTACTTGCCCTCATTATCATGGATATGCCGAGATAACGTCCACTTACCCACCAACACACAGCCCGAGTACCCTCTCTAGAAGATTTCTGGTTCCAGAACCCGATTTAAACAACTTTTGCATCTTACCTCCTGGTTTCTAACCTTTAGTTTTTCAGACTCCACTCTGAATTTTCCTAGCCTACCTCATGTAATCCTGTTCTAGCCCATCTTAACCTACTCTACCAGGGCTTATCCCTTTACTGCATATATTATACTGCACTATAACAAGTGACTTGTTGATTTACTCTTGGTGTCCCTTAGTAGACTGTAAATTCCTTGATAGATGGAGTTTTGCCCTTTTAGATTTTATATCTTCAGCCCCAAGGATAATGTTTGGAATAGAGTAATAGGTGGTCAGAGGGTAATTTGATATGTATGGACAGATTGATTGACTGACAGAATGCCTGGAAAATGAGAGGCTGTAGTTTATCAGCTGCTGCACGAGTTATTGTAGGGAAGAAACTAGAAATGTGGGACTGATTTGATGTTACAGTGAAAAATAAAATATCAAAGGGTATTCCCCAAACTTGAATTTGTTTTTGTTTTACCATTTCTTTTCTTAATGAACTTATTTGATTTTATTTTTATTTTTTGTAAACTATATATTGTTTCAATAAGTTGAGCTCCAGTTTTGGAAATACATTATTTTGATTTTTTATTATGGTATTGGGGACTGAACCCAGGAGCACTGTACCTCTTAGCTACACACTCAGTCTCTTTTTTGTTCTGAAATAGGGTCTCACTAAGCTGCCAAGAGTCTCGCTACATTGCCAAGGCCATCCTCAAACCCACGATCTTCCTGTCCCAGTCTCCCAAGTACTGGGATTATAGGTGCAGGCCACCATGCCCAGCTACTGAATTATTTTTGAAGTTGACTTTAGTGAAGAAAAAGAAAAGGAGGATCATAGGAGAAGAGCCTCAGTGTCATCTCACAATGCCTAGAAAAGCCAAGTCCATACACACTGTGGCAGGATGAGCATTAGAGTCACAGTGAGACACAAGGGATTCGGATCCAGGCACAGGTGGCTGTGGTTGTAGATAACTTTTCTGAGCCACAGATTCTCTTTAGTGATGCAAATTTTAGTGCTTATTTCCCAAAGTTGCTAGTATGCATGAGAGACTTGAGCAGAGTGCCTGGCTAGTGGTGGCTCAGTTATTATGCCTGTTGTCCCAGTTCTCATTTCAAAGCTAAACGAAGCACATGGTCTCCATTGACAAGGTGTCCATGCCTTATCCAGGGGCAGGAGCTGGGATCTGGAGCCAGAGAAGCCGGGATTTGAATCTCAGCTCCATAACTTCTACCGCTTTGCCAGTGTGGGTCACACCTGTCCTCTGTCACCAAGAATCCAGCCCTCTGCAGTCCCTAGTGTGTGATAGCATCCCTGGCAGTCTCCTATGTTATACTATGCATCCCTTATATTTGTCAGCAATTTTACAGCTATAATATAAAAGGCTGACCATGTAACAGAGAGGAAGGAAGATTTCTTTGCTCAGTTTTCCTTGGAGATAGCGTGCTCCCATTCATGCGAGGCTGAGGACTGTATATCTCAGGGCATTGTGGTGACCGAAAGTGGAGAGGGGGAGAGGGCAAGGCTTTGTTATCACATTATGGGGGCCAGAAACAAGAGAGAGCTAAGGGGGAGGAGGAATCATATATATTCTCCAAGGCCACCTCCTTAGGAACTCACCTTCTCTAGCCATACCCTACTGGCCTGTGCCACCCCCCAGATAAATCCATTAAAATGGATTCATTATAATTTATTATAATTTTCTGAAATTGTACTTACTTAATTTATAATAATCTGCTGAGATTATAATGAAGCCCTGCTTCCAACATTGCCTCCTTCTTTCCAAGAGGGCTGACGGACACCCTGAATCCAAACCAATGCACCCTTCATGGTAGCTGAGAGTCCAGAGTTTTTATCACTTAATGTAGGGTAAATCAAGTACCCACTCCAAGACTACTGTACCATTAATGTGTCAGTTAAGACCTGGTGTGCTGGGCGTGGTGGCGCACGCTTGTAATCCCCGCACTTGGGAGGCTGAGACAGGAGGATCGCACAGGTTCGAAGCCAGCCTGAGTCACTTAGTGAGGCTCTCAGCAACTTAGTGAGACCCTGTTTCCAAATAAAATAGGTCTGGGAGTATAGCCCAGAGGTAGAAAGCCTCTGGGTTCCACCCCTAGTACCACCACCAAAAAAAAAAAAAAAAAAAAAAGACCTGGTGTCTGGGTTTAGACCTTTAATCCCATCTCTTCCACAGTGAAGATGAATTGAAGCCGGTATATCCCCCCCCCAGGAACTTCTAATTAATATACATTAACAAAACACATTCCATTTCATGTTTATCCTTGTGTTAGAAATTCTATGAAGTTATACAATGTGCTATTCTTACAATGAGTAAAACAAATTAAGAAATTGGATGGCATCAAAGACAGGTTACATGCCAAAAGGAAGAAGTGTGGTACTATGTCTTAATAGAAGGCATTTTTCTTTCTCCTAAAACTCTACTGCTTTAAGACAAAAATATAAACTCTTTGGCCTAGAATTTAAGATATCCCCAAATTGGACTTCAGTGCTGTCATTTCAGGCTGCAAAGCACAAGCACCTCTGCCGAGTTCTGTGCCTCAAACAGCCATGGGAAGTAGCTGTTCCAAGTAGAAGATGTGATAAGGGAGAGGCTGGCTATGAGTGAGTGCCCATCAAGTTCCAGAACTTTCAAGAACTTCCTCTGTATCTTACTAATGACTTTCAAGATAGATGTCTTATCTCACTTCATAAGTGAAAAGCTACTGGAAGCATTTCTCCAGTCATTCTGCTAGGAATGAACGGAGAGAATATTTGGACCTCCTGTCTCTGAATCCAGAGGAATAGACTGAAGCTGTCCTAAATAAAGGTCAGAGTCAAAGGAAATGTTCATGAATCACATTCTTGCCCACAACTCTGGACCTTTTTATAGTGTTGCTGGAAATGATGGTGATAGTGATACCATAATACAGTAAAATCATCGCAATACTAGGAAGTTGGAATGGCTTCAAATACATGTAATTTAACAATGGCAACTCTCTTCAACTTCATCCACTTGGTTAAGTTTCATTATGGCTCCACTGGAATTAACATGAATTTTATGATTCATACAGTGACATAATAAACAGGCCAGTTGTGTTTTGAAACCTAATAGAAGCCAGGCATGGTGGCACATACCTGTGATTCTTGTACTTGGAAGGCTGAGACAGGAGGATGGGAGGTTCAAGGCTAGCCTCAGCAACTTAGCAAGATCCTGTTTCAAAGCAAAACAACAACAACAACAACAAAAAAAAAACGGATTAAGGGTTTAACTCAAAGGTGGAATGTCCCTGGACTAAATCCCCAGTACTATAAACAAGCAAACTAAATCCACAAAGCCTTGTTGAAGATGATACTTTCAGGAACAAATATGCAGTGGGTTTTCTCTTATACATTAGGTGAGCTAGAGAAGCAAGGCAGCTGTCTGAAATGTTTAAGCATGTTTGTAATCACAGTGCCTGGAAGGCTGAGACAGGAGGATGGAAAGTGTGTGGACAGCCTCAAGCAATGTAGTGAGACTCATCAACCTAATGAACTCTTACAGAGACAGAGAGACAGAGAGAGAGAAAAGAAGAATAAGAATAAGAGGAGGAGGAGGAAGTGGAGGAGGGGGGGAGAAAGAGGATGACAACGATGACAATGATGAGGGAGAAAGTCTTAGGTGAAACAGGTGGCAGATGAGAGCTAAGTAAGGAAGGAACCTCAGCTAGTACTACACACTAAGTGCTCCTTATGTAATACGTGCTAAGAAAAGAATAGAGTGTGGTGTTAAGAGACCCTGAGGAGGCCACTTTGTTTAGAGTGGTCAAAGACAGTATCTCTGAAGAGACATTGCTTTACACGACCTTGAATGAGGACTGTCTGGTCCCAAGGCAGAAGATGAGCATCAAATGCTGAGCTCTGAGTGGTCAGCACATGGGGTAGCCCACTTGGCAGTGCAGGGGTTCAAAGAAGGAAGAGGGGTCAGATTTTTGAGGATCTCAAGGATATAACTGTTTTCAGGGGAAGCTCAGAAAATAGAAGCTGGAATCAGACAAAGGTGATTAGGTAGTCAATTGTGCAGAGGGGACCATCTTTCCCTGCTCCCAGACATCCTGTTGATCTGCCAATATAGTTGGCTGGTGGGTGGTTGACGAATCAGAACCAAGAGATAGGAATCAACTTTAGATTTAGGGGAGAACAAGCTCCTTTAACTCAGCGTGCAGCTTTTGATCATGTTGGGAATTTTGTTTCGTTACAAAAGACATGAAAAATTTCTACATCCAGAAACAATCAGGGACAGACCTTCAATCCAACTAAGTAGGTTTACTTATTGACTCAGTGCAATAAAGTAGGCTGTGCTAGGTGAACTGTGAAGGGTATATAGGTAAGAAGGGATCAAGAGAGTTTTTTGAAATTCCTGCTCTGTCAAATGATACTCAGGAAAGGTGAGAAGAAGCAGGAATCAGCGGGAACTGCTTGCTGCAGTGAAGTATAAGGGTTGTGCGAGAGGTGGCAGTTGCAAGGCTGAGCTGGGGACAATCTTTTGTAAGAAATCAGTAGCCCTCAAAGAAGAGGGTCATTGTGATATGCTCCAGTGGCAGCATGACCTTTGGCGAAATACCCTTTACTGTTACCTTTGCAGTGGACTTTATCTGTGTCTGTTATCACAATCTGGTTAATGGCAGGCCTGATATTTAGCACCTCAGAGAAAAAGTATAAAATATCCCTGACATTTTTAGGAAATCAGGGCTGTAATCAATAGTGTTTTTAGCCCCTGTTGTGCTTCAGGAGCAGCAAAAGCCTGACTTTCTTCCATCCAAGTCAGTCTGGCTGAAATGAAATAGCCTGTTTCGCTAAACTCTGCTGGCTCTAAATGCTGATTTTTTTAATCGAACAACAATAACAACAACAAAAATGTTGCCAAAAGTATTACCTATAAGGCAAAATGATCCAATAAACCAATTCAAGTGAAAACTTAACTAACCTCTTTCTTAAGACCAGAACATCAGATACTCTCCACCTAATTTAGGGAAGGAATTTAGCACAGATTTTTGTTTTGCTTTGTTTTGTTTTGCAGAAAAGCTGTGTAGTTGTGTATCCAAATTTTTTCCTACCTTTTCTTCTTTCCTTGTTATCTTCTCTGGAGTATTAAAATAATATAGTTATCTCCTCTTATTGGGTTCTTATCCAGTGGATTTTGATACAATGAAGTCTAAGGACTAATAAAGAATATGAAAGTATAAAATTTTAAGTCAAGAAAAGTAGAAGGCAAAAACAGCTTCCCACATACAGGAGGGAAAGGTCCCTAAAAAGGGGTAACCAGTGAAGTTCTTGAAAGGTGGGCTTTTGAACCTTATTGAGTTTCCCATCTGTTCTTTTATGATTGTTCAGAATTGGGTCTTGAGGTTCAATGTCTTATTTATACAATCTCAATCCTTAGTTTGAATTATTGTCTTGCGGGTGGTGGGCTCTAATCTCTTAGCGCCACTTGTCTGCCCACCTCCCCTGATCCTTGCTTACACAAGTTGTCCTCAGAATGCAGCCCAGAGAAGGGGCTAAAATCTTGTTTTGATTTCTATTAGTTTTGCCTGGTCATTCTTACTCTTATATCTTATTAACTTTCCCTGGTTTTGTGTTTTATACACATGGCCTCTTTTAACCCTTCCTGTTCCCAGATTCTTTGCTCTGCCTCAGTTGGGACTGTTTGGAAGACACTTTCAGAAAGCACAACACATCATCTGGTGTTTGGTAAGCACAAACAGAATGGTCCATCCTTCAGCACTCTACCACTGAGCTGCATCCCCAGCTCGCCATCTTTCCTTCCTGTACTTCCCCCCCACATCATTGTTATCAACAAAGATTTTCAGATGCCATGCCAGTTGCTGGGGAGACCAAGAAGAATGATTTTCAAGAATCAACCAAGAAATACATCTGATAATTGACTAAGCTGGGAGGTTAAGTCATGTGCGTCTGAATGCAGTCCCAACACAGTCAACCTTTGCTGGAAAGAAACCAGGACTGGGTAGATATGGCTCATATCAAAGGGGTCTCTTGGGTCTTTTCACTTTGCACAATCCTCTTTTAAGAATTTTTTTTCTCCCTGCAGGTCTATTGTTCTTTGGTCACCCATATTCCCTCACAAGTTCAGAGCAGATTTGTGTGAAGGCATGCCACTTTCCTTTTGTGTCCCAGAAAAGAGGAATCCTTAGCTTTCTTCTGGGTTCAGAGGGGGAAATTAGGCTTCAGTGGAGAACTAGCAATTGACAGAGCTGATATATGATTTTCAGTAGAGTGGCCTATATATTTTCTTGGCTCTGGGTTTCTTTTCTTCTACTTATAAAATGAGGGTTAGTAAAACTCACCTCCCAGTGAGAGCATCTACCCCTGAGATTGATAAAAACCCAGTGGAGGTAGCACAGATATTTCACAGGGCAGTCTCATGGAACAACCCTGCAGTTTTCAATTAGGTTCTTGAAAATGTGGTTGTCAATGTAGGGAGGGGAAAAAAAGCTTTGACTGTCCACTCAAGGTTTTAGGTGACTGGCCTGGAAGAATATTGCAGAATCAGGCAGTTATTATTGGAAGAAATGCCACCTTTTATTTTCTTCTCTTAATATGAGATTTGAGTAGATAGATGAACTAGGACGCAGACTCTAAGTGCTGCTCTCAAAAGCCTTGGTCAAGTACAGAACCGTCCTGCATGTGTATCCAAGCTGGAGAAAACACCAACATAAAATGATAGCAGGGGGGTTAATTTTTTTCTTGGTTAATTATTGTTTTGTTTTAGTTCAGAGGTAAAGCATGACTAGAGAATAAAGCACAGGTGAGGAACAAAACATTTGATTGATTTTTTGGGAGATCTTTATTCTCTCCTTTCTGTTCTGTAAATGGTTACTGGGGAGAGAAAGAGAGAAAGAGAGAAAGCGAAGGGAAGAGAAGGGAAGAGAAGAGAGGAGAGGAGAGAGGGGAGAGAGAAGAAAGGGGAGAGGGGAGAGAGAGGAGAGAGGAGAGAGGGGAGAGGGGAGAGGAGAGAGGGGAGAGGGGAGAGTGTCGGGGGCCCACTTGGCTAGACCGGGATGGGGCGGTAGCTCAAGATGGCGCCTAGGCATGTTGCCAAGTCACGAGGCTCATGAGGCTGGCGGTGCCCTGAGCCTGCGCAGTGAGCCCTATCAGGCGCCCTACGGATGACCAGTGACGCAGCGCCTCGTGCTACCACCAGCCCGCCTATGAGAGGGTTAGAAACGTGCATGCCCTAGCTGTGGGAAGCTTGGGGTTGGTGGAGTGATGAGGGAGGGGTTATGAGACTGATATATATTTGCCTGCTGTGCGCATTGAAGGGGAAGCATTAAAGAAGAGGCATCATCAACAGACTCGGCGTTTGTGTCTTCTTTCCTGGGGCTCTGCGGGCCGAAGCCCTAGGAACGCGACAGGAGAGAAGAGAAAGAATGTGCCCATGTGTGTTTAATAAATAAAGACAACAAAGGCATGTTTCTCTATGCAGTTCTTTGATTGACAAAGTTACAGCAAACCCAAGGAATGAAGTGTGTTTTTTCTCTACTCTAGAATCCAGGGTAGTGATAACTGCGTTGAAAAAAGGCGGTCCTCTCTGGACAAGTGCCATGATATATGAGTGGCTGATGAAATTACTTCTTAATTTGCTTAAATAAATGGACTGGATAATGTCTGGGACACATGCGCAGAATCTTAGCGGTGGGCATTTTGGCATCTCATAGTGTGTTCAGTGTTTTTAAATTTAAACTAATGAATATATATATACATCCAGCTGTTAGGCCACACTCCTAGGCTGCAGAAAAATAATTTATCAAAATTTCCCAAGTTCTACAAAAGAGTTGACTACTTATTTTTCTCAATAACTTGGGGAGATTTTAATTTTTGGTAAAGACTTTGCTTTGCTTGCACATAATTGGAAAGTGATGATGTCTGTGAGCGCTAGACACTGGAATTTCACCTCCCTCATAATGTCCTTCCTTAAAATATGAAGCCGTATGTCTACACCATATTTTCAAACCTAAAATAAATAGTTATTATATTGGCTCATCTTTTTTTGTGTGTGTGTGGTAATGAGGGTGAAACCCAGAGGCTTTTCTACCTCTGAGCTATACTCCCGGACCTATTTTATACTTTATTTGGAAACAGGGCCTCACTAAGGTGCTGAGAGCCTCACTAAGTAGCTGAGGCTGGTTTTGAACCTCTAAGATCCTCCTGTCTCAGCCTCCCAAGCGCGGGGATTACAAGCGTGCGCCCCCACGCCTGGCTTGTATTGGCTCATCTTCAAATAAAGATTGTGCTCTGATAAATGTAGAGTTCCTGTGACTAATTTTTAGGTGATTCTGGGGATTAAAACCAGGGGTGTTCTGCCTCTGAGCTACACTCCAGCTCTTTTTTATTTTCTGTTTTGGTGGTACTGGGGTTTCTGGAACCCCTTCTACCTCCGGGCTACACTACACTCCCAGACCTATTTTTTATATTTTTTTACTTGGAAACAGGTTCTTTTAAGCCAGCGCACAAGGCTGGCTTCGAACCTGTGCGATCCTCCTGTCTCCGCCTCCTAAGCGCGGGGATTACAAACGTGTGCCACCACGCCCAGCTTATTTTCTGTTTTGAAACAGGGTTTTGCTAAGATGTTGAGAGTCTTGCTAAGTTTCTGAGGCTGGTCTTGAAATGTGATCCTCCTGTATCAGCCTCTCAAGTACTGGGATTATAAAAATGTACACCCACACCCGGCTAGAGTCCCCATGATTTCATTTCCTAAATACTTACTTTGTGTGTTTGTATAGGTTCCACCTTACAGCATGGTTTTAGCATTCAGCTGTGAACAGTTAATGCTACAACACAATAGAAACTTAAATTTATCAAGAGCTCAGGGTAAATTTTTGAAGTAACTTACTTGTTTTTGTTTTGTCTTGCTTATTTGCAGAATCTTAATATATATATATATTATGATTCTTAATATATATATAAAGATTATATATTAAGATATATATAATCTTATATATAATATATATTATATATATAATCTTAATATATATATATATTATATATATTAAGATTGCAGAATCATAATATATATTATATATTATATATATAATATCCACAGAGATATTATACTAAAATAAAATAGTTAAAGCCAGGCATGGTGGCACATGCTTGTAATCCCAGCATTTGGGAGGCTGAGACCAGAGGATTGTGGTTCATGGACAGCCTCAGCTACTCAGTGAGGCCCTTTGCACCTCAGTGAGATCCTGTTTAAAAAAAATAAGAAGACTAAAAACATAGGGCTGGGGGTGTAGCACAGAGGTACATTGCTCCTGGGTTCCATCCCCAGTACCACACAAGAAAAGATAAAAAATAAAATAGTCACAAAATAATATTATGACATTTGTCCTCATTTTCTTCATGTGAAGTTTCTAGGAAAGGCAAAACTATCGAGTCGCAAAATAGAAGAGTTATTTTTTGGGACTGAACAGAGATTGACTCAATGTGGACACGAGGGACATTTTTGGGTGTGATATAAATATTCTCTAACTGTGCATGTTTACTAAAATTTGTCAAACTGTACACTGAAAATAGATAGATTTTGGTAGAAATTATACATCAGTAAAGTTGAGTGAGAACTGGGAAACCAGTCCAAAGTGACTTTTCAGAGAGGGATGCTCAGAGCTCTGCAGTCAGTCATGGTGACAGAGCTGCCTTCAGAGAGCAAATGTCGTTGTGCTCGTCCAAACTTCTTTCCCATATATTCCTCTAAGATTTGTATTATTGTTATTAAACAAGAAGAAATTGCCTATCTCTAAATCCATGTATGGAAAATATATTTTTTATGGGAAGTAACATTAGCTCAATAGATCTGGCTCTTTTTGTCTAGTTTATCTACTCTTAATACTATTTGCACTATTATTGTTAAACACGAAGAAATTGCCTATTAGTGGTTAATATTTCTAAGAGGTGAGGAACTCCAATTTGAAAATTTCTGGCATGATGTAAGAGACTTCTCTAAGCAGTATGCTGTGTCTGCTGGAACCCACTTAAGTCTCCCAACAATCATATGCAGTAGGAAAAACGTTATCTTTATTTCACAGGAGAGGAGACTGGTGCTTAGCGTCATTCATTTGGATGAAGCCCTCTGTATGCTTGGTTTTTCATAATGTTTTCTTGGCCACCAGACTCTCCCATAGATCACAGATTTTCTAGCTCCGTCTACACGTTGAAATCACTGCACATTGAAATCTTAGCCCAGACCACTATAACAAAAATACGATCGGTTAGGTAGTTTAAAAAATTCATTCATTTCTTTCAGTACTGGAGTCTGGGAAAATCAAGTTCAAGGTATAGGCTAGTTTGCCATATTTGTAGATGGCTACCTTCTTGTGTATTCTCACAAGGTAGAGAGAGGACTTCTCTCTCTTGCTGTTTTTATAAGGACACTGATCCCATTCACCTAGGTTATGCACTTATAACCCAATTATTTTTTAAAAGCTCCACCTTCAATTATTACATTGATTTTTAATCATAATTAATAATTATTATAATAATTATATACAATTATACATAATACATATACTATAATATATTAAAACATATAGTTGTTATAATGAATAATTAATAAACTAAGTATAATTAATAGTTATAATTAATAATGTAATAATTATTCAATTATTATATTGGGGTCAAGGCTTAAGCATGTGACATTTTTGTGTATGTGTTATTCTAGGGATTGAATCAACCCAAGAATGGGGAATCATATGTGTGTGACACTGTGCCTGGCTTAAGCATATGGCTTAAGTACATGAATCTTCAGAAAATATAAAGCACCCAGTTCATAGCAATCTCCTAGGGGCTTTAGTAAATATTGGTACCTCACCCCACCAACACAAATGGCATCCTTTGATGGGATGATTGCCACAGTTAGGATTACGATTAAGACAGTGACAAAGAATACACTTCATAGAAGAATCAGAGAGTGTGGATTCAGTTCATCAAGAAGTCTTTTTGAGTAGGAAGACTTGTTCTGCTTAATAATAACACTACAGAGGCAGAGGGTTTGACATGAGGACATGCTGATGAATAAAGATACTGACTAAATGACAAATTCTTGTCACTCAGGATGTCCCTTTTCTTTTTTGTGGGTGATGAATGCTCATTCTATTTCAAGGTCCAGCTTCCCTTTAACTAATTCTTCATCTGTGAAGTCTTCCATGAATTTGACCTGAAGCATGGTGGCTGAGCCCTCCCTACCACCTGCACCGGTCCTAATGGACTGATTCTCATTTCATCCACCATTTAACATCCCTTGCCGAGTCGAAGCTACTTGAGGGCACACAGACTATTCTCCCACTCTTCCCTTCTGTAGGATGCAGTCTCTGCACCCATGTATAGGACCTCAAAAATGTTGCTGGAGCCAGGCACGGTGGTGCATGCCTATCATCTCAATATTTTGAGAAGCTCAGAAAGAAGGATAATTGCTTCAAGGCCAGCATCAGCAATGTAGCAAGACCCTGCTTCAAAATTTTTAAAAGTAAGGGCTGGAGGTGTAGCTCAGAGGTAGAATACTCCTGGGTTCAAGATTATATATATAATCTGCTGAAACAAATAAAAGAGCTTTGGGGGATAGCACACATGTATCAGGAAGTAAATTTCATTACCTCTTCAATATTTCAAACAAAATAATCTTTATAAAAGCATTTAGAAAACTACCAGATACAATAGGTGTATAGTAGCATCGATAGCACTCATTAGCTTCCAGAGGCATTTTTTTTTTCCAGACTTAAGCCTACCATCGGGGAGCTCAGTTTGACTGGATTGGACTATGGAGTGACCTCATATTTTTGCAATGTCTACAAGGATCCCTAATGATGCTGTTTGAAGAACTAAATGAGAGGACTTTGTGATTAAGGACACACAAAGGGCTTGATAACAGAATCTAGATATAATCATCTTACACTGTGGTCTGTGAACAATAAGATTCCCTAGATATTGGGACAAAATCTGACCATGAAGAGGGGTGAAAATCCACAGAGGACTAGCAACACGGGTATTCACCTGCCCTGGGTACAGGTTGAGATGTGTTGTATCTGGGACTAGTTGGTGTTTGTGTCAAGGTCAAGCATTTTACTCTGTTTGTGATACTATAACAAAATGCCACAGAGTAGGAAGCTTTTAAACAAAAAAAATTTTCACAGGTCTGGAGGCTGAGAAATCTAGAGACACTAGGAGATTTGGTGTCTACAGAAGGTCTGCTCTCTGGTTCACAGATGGTGGCATCTAGCTGTGTCCTCACAAGATGGAAGGGATGTACTCTGGCCCCCTTTGCCCCTCCTAAGGCCACGAATCTATCCACACAGATATTTCCTTCCTAACCTAACCATCTCCCAAAGGTTCCACCTGCTAAGAGAATTACACTGGGGATAGGGATTCGACATAGGACTTTTAGGGGGACACAAACACTCAGTCCGTAGCACCCAGAGAAACGTTTCCCAGTGTGGTTCACAGATCAGACATTTCAGAGGCACCAGAAAATGTCAGCAATGCAATTTCTCAGCCACAATTCAGACCTACTGAATGCAAAATCTTGCAATGTTTCAATACACCCTCAGGGTAATTCTGATGCGCTCTAAAGTTAAAGAACAATTTGCATGTTATGCTCAAAGCCTTCTGTCCTTACGTTGCCATAGTCAGGAGTTTCTTTTATTATGTCTCAGTTACTGTCTAGAGGCCATCAGACACAAGATGCTGCTATGGTTTATTTATTTATTTATTTTTAGTGCTGAGGTTTGAACCCAGGGGATTCAACCTTTGAGATACACTCCCAGCCCTATTTTATTTACAGAGTCACACTAAGTTGTGAAGGCCTCCTTAAGTAGCTGAGGCTGGCCGCAAACCTGCAATTCTTCTGTCTCAGCCTCCCAAATACTGGTATTAAGAGTGTGGGCCACCATGCTCGGCTCTGCTATGGTTTTGATCTAGAATGTCCGCCACATGTTACATGCATTCAGACCTGGGGCTTTTGAGAACTGATTGAATCTTGAGAGCTATGAACTCATGGATGGATTCATTCCTTAAAGTCTGAATGCATTTCTGGGAGGGGCAACCTAGTTTGAGGATGTAGCTCAAGGTGGGTGTGGCCTGGAAGGGATCACCCTCTTTCTCTCTCTCTCTATTTCCTGGTTTCCAGGAGCTGAGCAGCTTTCCTCTACCATGCCCTCCCCCTATGATGCTTTCCTCATCTCAGACCCAAAGCACTGGAGCCGACCAGCCATTGGCTGAGCCTCTGAGTCCGTGAGCCAAATAAATCTTCCTCAAGTTGTCTTGTCAGGCATTTTGGCTACAGCAACGGAAAGGCTGACTAACGCAGACACATCCCAATTTCAGAACCATTAAGACGTGAAAAACCTGTCTTCACATCACTGAAATATGGTGAAATATAAGAGATTCTGTATTGACAGGCATTTCTAAAAAAAAAAAAATTCTAAAGGAAAAGGGAATGCTAAACGTGTGCATTTTCTGGAGGTCTCTGAGATTCCAGTTTTCACCTCTGTTGTTGGTGATGGTCTCAATATGGGTGGATGAAGTGGGCCAAATGACAGAGAGGCTCCCCAGCCCCTCACCAATGGGGATGCAGGATTAGGACTTGCCACTGGATGCCACCAGCTCCCTCCTGAGCAATCAGGTATTTCACATGGGGCTCCAAATTTGTGATGCTGAAACTCGATGCAACTATATCTCAAAACATTATCACACACACACACACACACACACACACACACACACACACCACCACCACCACCACCACCACCATCACCACCACCTCTATGAGGTGACAGATATATTAATTAGATTGATTATATTATCTTTATCTATAAAACATCAAGTGTACACACTAAATATATACACTTGCTACAGTTATTTATGAACAATACCTCAATAAAGCTAAAATAAAAATTACAATAATAACAAATTTGAGTAGCTTCCATCAGAACATTGATGGTGTTTATTTCTGGATGGTAGGAGAGAGGGCTGGATCTCATTCCTAATGTTTCCTACAAAAGGAATGTATATTCTTTTTTTTCCTTCTAAAAAAGAGCAAATAGATAAAAAAGACATTTTTAGCTAAAAAGTTACAGAAAAATAGATTTGGATAATAAATGTATTGATGTGGGAAGCTATTTATAATAGTTTAAGTGAAAAAGGGGTTTAAAATAAGCATACTCCATACCATTTAATCTTTTTTTTTTTTTTTTTTTGGTGGTACTGGGGTTCCTGGAAGCCCTTCTAACTCAGGGCTATACTCCCAGACCTATTTTTATATTTTTATTTGGATATAGGGTCTCTTAAGTCATCAAGGCTGACTTCAAACCTGCACAATCCTCCTGTCTCTACCTCACAAGTGTGGGGATTACAAGCATGTGCTACCACTCCCGGCACCATTAAAAAAAATTTTTTTTTAATTTTATACACAGAGAAAAAATAGAAGAAAAGAAGGAAGAGAGGAAGAAAGGGAGAAAGGGAGGAAGGAAGAAAGTTTGTAAGGATAAATAACAGTAACAATAGTGGCTATCATTTGGGCCTCGTGGCAAAGACCTGTAATCTCACTAGTTGGGAAGCTGAGACAGGGGGATTGCAGGTTTGAAGACAGCCTCAGAAATGTAATGAGACTCGAAGCAATCTAGTGAGATTTTATTTCAAAACAAAATATAAAAAAGGATGGGATTGTCACTTGGAGGTAGAACGCCCCTGGATTCAATCCTGAGTACCCCCCACCCCAAAGTGGCTTCTGCTAAATAAAGGAAATTGTAAATTGTATATATTTCTATCTTTATCTATCATGTACCTATCTATGAATTACCACCATGTTAAAAGGGTTTTCCTAGTTAAGCCTGCCTCTTTTCTCAGGGACTCGGAAGAAAACTCCAGTCATTTACTAATAGTCAAAAATAAATTCCTATAAAGGAGATGGAAGAAATCCGTACTTAGCTTTCTGTTTCATTTAATAATATGGGTTATGGATTCGTTGTTTAATGCAAGCTCTCTGCAAATGTAAGGGCCCTTTTCTTTGCTTTGAGTTCATAACTAACCACAGCGGAGCCTCGTCCAGAGGGTAAGCCAACTTAGACTTTCTATACTTATATACCCAGCTAGCCTCAGGGATTCAAAGACTGTCTTCAGATAAAGAGCCCTGTGAGATATTGTGTACCAGGGCCTATAGAATGCTTTAAAAAATACTGAATACATTTGTGTAGAGTCATTGCTATACTATTTGTAAATGTAAATATTTATGTAACAAATCTAAATATTTATTGGTGGTATAGTAGCTAATTATTCTAAAGTCCTTAGAGTAATTAATCAATAAGACTGTACAGGTAATCAAAGGGCTCACTAGCAAATGAAGGGTACTTGATTTTAGGTGTCTCTAAAATATCTCACTGAAGCCCAGAACAGTGGTGATGACTGTAATCACAGTCCATTGGAGGCTGAGCCAGGAGGAGAGCAGTTAGATACCAGTATTCAGTAACTGAGCTGAACTCAATTTTTAAAAAAGAGACTGGAATAGCTCGTCAGTGACATAAAATATTAATAAATAAGCCTAAGATATCCTACTGGCTCCCAAGCCCAGACAGCCTCTGATTACTCTTGGTGTGGTGACCTCGGAGCAGTTCCCATGGACACCGGTGGAATGAGTCTTTCCTGCTCTCAGCTGTGAACCCCAAACTCCAAGGAAGTGGAGCTAAACTTCCCCGCACTGGAAGGTAACTTAGACCCTAAAACTGATGCATCACATCCTTAAGGCAGGGAAATTCCAGAACACCCGAAGCCTGTCCTCTCTCAGCCTTGATCATGACAATGCAGTGGGGAAATAATCCCAAATAATGTTGACCAAAGTCTGCAAGGACCTTTCTCTACAAACTGTGATCAGAGTAGGACCTCAGAGCACTTCCTGCCTCTCACTCTGGCCTGGCTGCTACAGGTGGAGTCCCAGGGTCACCTGTACTTGCTTGCAAACAGTATTTACAGTGGTAAATTTTCTATGTTAAGCATTATAGATTGCATATATATTATACATATATGTATGTATACATATATACACATATAAACATGGGTATATACACACTTACACATGCATGTGCATACATGCATGTGCATACATAGGCATACATATACATGTGTATATGTATACATGCATGCACGTGTGCACACACACACAGATACATACGCACAGACACAGTGGAGTATTATTAAACCTCAAAGGGGATAAAGTTCTGAGATATATCACAGCATAGGCAAACCTTAAAGACATGCTAAGGAAAAGAAGCCAAACGCAAAAAGCCTCATTGTTTAAGACCCCCCGAATGGGAAGTGCCTGGAAGAGTCACACTCATAGAGACAGAAAGTAGAAAGGCAGTTGCCAGGGGCTTAAGGGAGGGACGCATGACAGCTATTGTTTAACAGGTCTAGAGTTTTAGTTTGGGAAGATGAAAAAGTTTTAGGGCTGGATGTTAATGGTTTTTGCATAATATGAATGCACTTAATAACACCAAATTATATCCTAAAATGATAAAAATTATAGATTTTATGTTATCACATATATTACAATAGAACTAAAAACTATAAAACAAGAAGACAATCTGTCCCCTTCCCTCCATCATAATAAATTGTACTGCTCAGAGTGGCAATGTGGGCCTTAAATTCTTGTTCTTGAGAGGCTAGACCAGGAAGACCACAGGTTTGAAGCCAGCCTGGACAAATTCTTGAGACCCTGTCTCAAAACTTAAAAAAATAAAAATTGGGCTGGAGGACATAGCTCAGAGGTAGAAAACCCCTGAGCTCAATTCTCATTACCAAATAAATAAATAAACAGTACTAAAACCCCAAATCCCCCCACAAAAACAAAAATGTAACTTGTGAGTAGCCTCACCCTCTAGAGGAGAACAAACAACAACTTTAGTCCTCAGCCTATACCTTATATCTGGTTCTGGGGAAAATGGCGCATGTCCAAGTCAGGGTGAACATGCGCATGCGTGGTACATCTTTAGCGAGGATGCACACCTGCATACGTGGCACACCTCCACGGTAGCATGATATACGCATGTGCATTGCGTTTTGACAAGTCGTATCGTACACAGTTGTAGCTATGCGGTGTGTGGGTCATGTCCTGACTGCTAGCCTGTACTTCCTCTGTGTCCCCACCATGATCACAAATAGACACTTGATTTTACTGGTACTGTAGGCAAATGAATATGCTATTAGTGTTCAAAGAAATAAAACAAGGCAGGATGATTTTGAGGGACTTGAAAGTGCTTTTTGAGGGCGGCACTGACTGTAGAGGTGAAGCAGTATTTCCTCATCTGTAACCCAGACTGTACCTGTGTATCTGCAACGCCTTCCGCTCCCTCCTTACCAACACGTGTTTGCCAAGTGCCCATTAGCCGCTGTAGGTCTGCACAAGGTTAACCATCGCCAAAAAAGAGTCTTGTGTGTAGCAATCGCTCAGCGCTTTCTCCATTCCACTTACAATCCAGGGAAGAACAGGGCAGTAACAAAAAGCTTCTGCGACATAAATAAATGAATTTGAGTTCTAACGTCACAGCTGCATCCCAGTCCCTCCCACCTTCTTCGCCTACATTTTTGGGGGGATCAGATGTGTCTAGTGGAAAGAGCATGGACTTTGGAACACACAGGTGACCCTTGTGTTATAAACTTGAAGTTCTTCACTTGGGTTACCTTGTTGGTTGAATTAGGGGAAGACGATACTGATGTCTCACTGTTTGCTTGAGGAGTAAGTGAGATAAAGTGTCAATGCTAGAGACTGACGCACAGCAAACGCTGAGTGAGTCCGCGCTCGCCTGCCTTGCCTGCGCACAGGAGATCAAGACATCAGACGTATAGGTATGAGGGTGGAAGGCGCGTGCGGAGGGGTGGGTAGGAGCGTGAGCGATAATGGATACCAGCTGTGGGGAGTGGAATCCCAGCTCAGCAATCTGCCAGCTGTGTAACCCCAGGCATGTTTATATCTCATTCTTCACAGCAACAGAGCATGGCATATGAAATTATAAATACACTTCACTTTTTTTTTTTTTTAATGGAAGCTGGGTGCAATAGCCTTTATCGAAATGTATATATTGGTTAGGCATACTTATCTGTTAGGGCTACAAACACAAGGTGCAACTCTGTGAGCCGCCCTTCCTGTGAACGCCAACTATCCAAACTAAAATAAATTAAAACAAATAAAAAAATAAAAAATTCAATCTATGTAGAGGAAAGATGAAATCATCATTATATTCCTTCTAAAGAGACTGGGAATAGGATTGTGGACATGTGAGGAGGCAGAGTATAAAGGTTAAAAGATGTAGCCAAAAATAGTTTCTGGAGATATATTAGAAATTCAATAAATAAAAGGTATTATATGTCTGGAGTTTGTGATAATTTTTTTTCCCCTGCTGGGCATGTACTCTACCATTGAGCCACAGACCAGGAGCAGTATACCTCTGAATTATACCTTCAGTCCTATTTTACTTTTTATTTGACCTGGGTCTCACTAAAAGTTACTGAGGGCCTCAATAAGTTGCTGAGGCTGGTCTCAAACCCGTTATCCTCCTGCCTCGGCCTCTCAAATACTGGAATTACAGGCATGTGTCACCACACTCAGTTCGTCTTGTATACTTTTTTCCCAATTGGACACCGGAGCTGGTTGCTAAAATTTCCTTTTTTTCAGATCCTTGTTCAAGTGAGTTCAGGAGGGGTCTCAGGCCAGAGCGGATGGCTCAGGGTGGGGTGGAGACAAGAATTTCACCCACACAATCATGTCTTCTTTGTAGACCTTTCCCAAAATCCTTGAGCAAGGAAAATACACATAGAAAAACAGTTGCATGTACACGTGCTTGACTGCTTTTTGGTTTCCTAGTATTATTTTCAAACTTGAGGCTTTTGCAAACGGTAGGCAACCGAGACCACTTCGCATGTATTACCTCAATAATCACGACTGTATGGCATGTATACTCTTTATTTCAATTTCCTAAGTTGGTAAACTGAGGTTTGTTTGGAAGGATGAAATCCTTGCACTATCTCTGGGCTCACATTTGACAGGCATGACATGAACACAGATTTGGAGGACCCAGGAGGGGGTGGGGACAGTATTTGATGGTAACTGCGGACACATTGCCTGGCGGATGATCTCCTGCTGTTTTCTACTTCTTTTTCTGCCATGGGTCAATGAATACAAAGAGGGGCTTCTGCTGCGATTTTGCAAAAGCCTAATGTTTTCTATGTGCTAAATAGATAGTGGGGCACCTTTATTAGCTTCCATTTATCACAACTAAAGAGGGCTAATTGGGGGCACAGGTCAGGTTTTCAAAATTGTTTATGATTTTAATATGAAAAAAAATGTGGTCTAAAAGCAGTGTTTTTTTTTAACCAGAATTGAAATTATACTTATACCTTAATTCTATTTTTAGTGTTTTAAATATGAGGGCTCAACATCCTTGACATTACCTACTTAATTGGAATGGCTTATAAATTAGTAATCATAAATAAATTAATCACACAACTGCAATAATATTGCCATTTCGTGATCCAGACTGAGGTCATTCTATCTAAATGATGTGTAAGAAAGAGGAAGAGGGCTCTCTTTCTCTTTGGATAGTGCAAAATGATGTCACAAGTCAGGTCCTTTGTTTTCCAAATTAATGTATGGATGAATTAATCATTGCATGATTAATTTATCTGAGTGAAAACATTTTATGATTTAGCCACAGGAAGTTTTGTATAAGCTAAGTGGTTAATGGCAAAAATAAAAGTGTACGTGTACAGAAAGATTCGAGTGTGTAAATACTTTAGAAAAGAGTTCAAACACGTGACTGACAGTGATGTGAGGCTCAGGAATTTTATGTTGATAATGGCATAGAAGAGTCTACAAGTCCTCACAATTTCTATTGAACACATTTTTAAAAATACTTTTATTTGGTGCATTGTAATTATACATCATACCAAGGTGTGGAGTGATAGGAACATGAACACACACAACTCTTAGAGCACTCCTTCCTCCCCCTTCTGATACATATCTTTGAAATTGGAACTGATAATTTTATCTATATATGTAGCATTATTTCAGCTATTACTGTGTGTATGGATGTGTGTGGCACTGGGGATTGAATCCAGACGCATTCTACCTCTGAACTACACACCCAGCCCTGTTTTATTTTTTATTTTGAACAGATATCCTTAAGTTGTAAAGGGCCTAAGTTTGTTTGTTTGTTTGTTTTTTTCTTTTTTTTTTTCTGGTTCTGGGGATGGATCCCACGGGAATTCAACCTCCGAGCTATAACCCCTGCCCTATTTTTTATTTTTTATTTTAAAACTGGGTCTCACTGAGTTGCAAGGGACCTCACTAAGTAGCTGAGGCTGTCCGCGAACCACGATCCTCTGGTCTCAGCCTCTCGATTGCTGGGATGACAAGCATGTCCCACCATGCCCGGCTCCTAAGTTTTTTTTCTTTCTTTTTCTTTTTGTGGTACTAGGGATTGAACCCAGAGGCATTCTACCTCCGAAGTACACCCCAGTCCTATTTATTTTACTTTTTATTTTGAAATAGGGTCTCACTAAGTAGCTGAGGCTGGCTGCAAGCCTGCAACCCTCCTGTCTCAGTCTTCCAGCCTCACTAAGTTTTTGAGACTGGCCATGAACCTGCAGTCCTCCTGTCTCAGCTTCCCAAGTACTGAAATTACAAGCCCACACCACTACACCCAGAAAGTGTTACATTTTATTATGGAAAAAATAAAGATTATACAAACTAGGACCTTATATTCAAAATTTCCATATAACTTTCATCTGTACTCAGAAAATAACATATTACCATTTAAAAATATCTATGCTTCCATAGGAGTTTTTTTTTATTGTTCTGATTAGAATATTTGAAAGAAAGTGCCATGTGAAATGTTATTTTACTCATTCGGTATAAATACGATGACATCAAAGGCAAGTATAGCCCGTGGACTCGGAGATGACAGTGTTTACAATCTGGTTGAGGAGACATTAACAAATGCCATAGACCACACACACAAGGGCAGTGTATATTGGTGTATGTTGACTTTCCTAAAGCCCGGGCCTTAGTTTTAAGCAAATGACATAATGAAGACAGTTTCTGGGCTAGAAACATATAAAAAGATGAACTGAGGAACATGTTGACGTGAAGCAAAGGATGGGGGTCCAGGGGGGATGTACTAACCCTGCACGGATGGGAGGGATCTAGAGACGAGACCAATAGATGTACCAGGGATTTTGAAGAAGGCAAGAGCTAGGTGAAATAATACTTAGGGAAGAATAGTATCTATAGCGTGAGACAAAGCACGGATGGTCACCATGGGAACTCCTTTGGGCACACTTTGTAGTAGTTTAGAGATGAGTCTGTGGAAGACTACATTATAGGGACATTAGTGGGAACTCAGCAAAGGGATGCAATCCTTAGATTTTCTCCAGACTAGAAAAGTAAAGCATGCAATAAATTCTCATAGCAGCTAACTTTGAAAATAAGTAAAAGTACTGAGAAGAAAAAAAAGCCATATTTTCATTGACCAAAGATGGTAACTATTAATTTTTTTTCTTCTGGTCTTTTTTATGTGTATGTATATTTTAGAAGATTAAGATTAATTTATATATATATATATATATATATATAGTCTTTACACTTTATATTATGTTCGATTTTTCAAAGTATGATGCTGAAAAGATGGATGATATTTTTTAAAGCAAATCTTTTGAGAGGAAAAACAAACCCAATAGCTCCCAGTACACTCTTAAACAGGTTTCTGGGTTTTGTTTTGGTTTTGGTTTTTGGTATTGGGGATAAATCTCAGGAGCCTTCTATTGCCAAGTTATGCCTCATCCCTTTTTAATCATTATTTTGAAACAGGCTTCCAGTAAGCTTCTGAGGGTTTCACTAAGTTGCTAAAGCTGGGCTTAAACCTTTGAGCCGTCTGTCTCAACCTCCCAAATAATGGGTCACACAAGTTTCTGAAACAGATGCATGGGGGTATTCCTCCATACATCAAGTAAGCACTCAGCTGTGCAGCAGACACCAGCTGGTGTCCTTGAGCTCAATTCCGATACTATCTACCCAATGATAATCTCAGAACCTACAAGTTAAGGACTCTGTTGCACAAGACAACATTTTAGATGCCAATCAATTACAAGTTCCAGGTTGTTTTACTTGTGTTTCTAACCAACTGGCTATATATCAGGGTTCCTGTGACCTCTCTCTTAGAGTGGCTCACAGGAATCATAAAAACATACATGTTCACTGGTTTGTTATAAAGAATATTACAAGCCGGGCGTGGTGGCGCACGCTTGTCATCCCCGCACTTGGGAGGTGGAGACAGGAGGATCGCACAGGTTCGAAGCCAGCTGTGCTGTCTTTTTTTTTTTTTTTTTTTTTTTTTTGGTGGTACTGGGGTTCCTGGAAGCCCTTCCACCTCGGGCTACACTCCCAGACCTATTTTTACATTTTCATTTTGGAAACAGGGTCTCCTAAGCCAGCACGCGGCTGGCTTCGAACCTGCGCGATCCTCCTGTCTCTGCCTCCCAAGCTCGGGGATTACAAGCGCGCGCCACCATGCCCGGCCAGCTGTGCTGTCTTAAGAGACCCTGTTTCTAAATAAAAAAGTATAAAATAGGTCTGGGAGTGTAGCCCGGAGGTAGAAGGGCTTCCAGGAACCCCAGTACAACCAAAAAAATAAAGAAAGAAAGAAAGAAAGAAAGAAAGAAAGAATATTACAAAGAATTTTGGAGAACACTATATGGAAGGGATACACAAGACAAGATTAAGTGGGCGGGTGGATGGAGCTTCTGTGATCTTTCCAGATTGGCCACCCTGCAGGAAACCCCATGTGCTCAGCAATATGGAACCTTTCGCCACCCTGTCCTTTGGGATTTTAAGAAAGTTTATTACATAGACATACTGATTAATAGGCCAATGGTGACCAGCTTAAATCTCTATTGTTCTCCCCCCACCCCAACCCTCTAATCTTGCTGTTTTTTTTGTTTTTGTTTTTGTTTTTTTCTCTCACCAGTCCTCATTCTAAAGCTATCTGGAGTCTATTAGCCACCAGTAAACTTACTAACATACAAAAATATTTATCATTTCAGTGATTCCAAAATTCTCAGAGTTTCAGGAGAAGTAGGGACAGAGACTCTATTCATTAAGTTTTGTGCTGCTGTGACCAAAACACCTACTAGGAACAAATTAGAGGAGGGGATGTTTATTTGGTTCATGATTACAGAGGTTCAGTCCATGGTCAGTCAACTCCAAGGCAGAAACTTATGGTGAAAGGATATGGCAGAGGACAGTGGTAGGCTTCTGGGAAGCAGAGATAGAGAAGAAGGGACCAGGGAAAGATATACCCCCCAAGGCTGTACCTTCAGTGATTTACCTCCTCAAGTCACACGCCAGTTGCCTACAGTAACCAGTAAATCCTTTCAAGTTATTAGTTCATCAATAGGCTAATCTATTGATGAGATTAGAGCATTGATTTAATTATTTCACCACACATGTCTGTGCTGCCAACACATGAGCTTTTCCAGGGAATATTCTATATCCAAGTCATAATGGAAATTAAACACATATTTCACATTATTTTAAGTCTAATGTAAAAAAATACTATTTTATAATTAAATATTTGGATTATTTCTATTTTTAACAAAATAAAAAAATGAAATATACTGGTTTTGAGGATGTAATGAAATATCAGTGTGATCATTAGCTGACCACTACGCTGATTGAACGAAGACTTTCTTGACCCTGTATGACAATGAATATAGTCTCTACAGAGTTAACCAGAAAGTCATTAAACAAACACGCAGAAAAGCAATAAACCTGGAGAAGAGGAGTATCTGATTCCCAGAATCGACACATTATATTATACAAATGATCTGTTTCTTAACGAAAAAAACCTATGACACATGAAGAAGAAAATATGACTCTCACACAGGAAATTAAAAAAGCAATCAATGTCCCTGAGAAACCCCAGATGTCGGAAGTACCAGATAAACTTTTAAATCAATAATTATAAACTCATTCACAGAACTTGTCCAAACAGCAAAAGGAAAATAAGATAAAGAATACTGAATAAAGAATGTAAATAAAGAGACAGACATCATAGAACCGAGTCAAATAGAAACCGTGGAACTGGGAAGCATAATAATGGAATGGAAAAAAAAAATCCATGAGAACATTTCAAGAGCTGATCCGAGTGGGCACAAGGAATGTGGGCAGAAAAATAGGTCAACTGAGATGATCCAATCTGATTAAAAAGAAAAAAATTGAAGATAAAAATAGAAGCTCAAAGACCTGAGGAGTATTATCAAGACTATCAAAATATGCAAAATAGGAGTCCCAGAAAAAGAGAAGAAATGAGCCAGGAGAATAAAAACAAACAAACAAAACAAGCAAACAAACAAAAACCAATGGCTGAAATTTTCCCAAATTTGATGAAAAATAGAAAGCTGCAAATACGAGAAGCCTAATCAACTCCAAGTCAGATCACCTCAGAGATCCACACTAGACGTGTCCTAGTCAAAGCATGGATATCAAAGAGATTCATCAATGTAGCAAGGCTTGCAGGGAACTTATGGTATTTTCTTTTCCTTACAGACAGAAAAACACACATTAGGAATGTGTCCAATAATTTCAGTATTTGTTGCAAAATAATAAAACACCAACATCAATGCACTGCATGTGTAAAACTCTCCTCTAATTTGCTCATAAATAAATCAATAGGGCAGACTGTCAAGAGGAGTTTTAGATGCCAAAGAGTATAAATCACAGGAATCCAGATTGGAGTGGCTGAAAACACAAAAAAGAGAAGAGGTCAGTGCCAACAGGATATCTTCACTGCTAAATAGTATTATCAACCTTCTTAACATTTTAATTCTCATTGCTTTCTAGCTGTAAGATGACTATAAAGCACTTAGAGTTACATTCCTAACAGGACGGGAGGGATCAGGAGTGGAAGGGACCCTTTTTGCCTTGACTTCCATATCTGTCTCCTGGGCAGAAGAGGCTCTCCTGACTATGCCTTGCTGCAAGGGTGCCTGGGAATGTGTGAATCTAGCAAAAATAATGAAATAATAGCAATTACCTTAGACCAGTTAGGATTCGTCCTCTGTAGATGGTTCCATTGCTACCCTGAGCAAAATTTAAGTTCTTGTCATAGAAATAAGAGGACAGAGATCATGGCTTGATAGGCAACTAACATCATTGATGTCAGACAGGAAACCATGTTTTCAGATGTTTAGTTGAGTGTAAGGACTATTCCTAACTTGTTTTTCATTTTTAAATTTTTTAGTACTCAGTAAAAAGGTTATCAATGGTACCCACCTTTGAGGTGAGTAAATAAAATGCTTGGTTTTTGATAACTTTGAATTTGAGCGGAAAGTTATTCGAGATGCTGATAGGAAATAGAAAATTAAAAGCAAGGCACTATTACCCTGAAACTATAACTGAAGAGAAGGTAAAGTGCCATATTAACTGATTTCCTAGCTTTTATCTAAGTAGCAAAGCTCTGAAAGTATCAAAGATTTAGTATCCCTTAGCAGTGCTTGAGCCCAGATGTAGATGCAAATGGGCTCTTCACCATCTTCCTGCTTAACTGCAGAACAGTGAACTGGGGCATGCCTCAAACCCCTCTCCTGGAAATACTAGTATGGCAAGAGACAAAACCTTGGAAAGTAAAATGGCCAATCAGCTAGCTATTTGCAATGTTTCTTTTGCCATAATGGTTTCCTGGTGCACATGGGAATGGGTGTGTAAATATATAATTCTCCTCTTTATGTGTGAATTTGAATCTAGAGACATTGCAGTTGATTTTTGTTCAACTAAATAATGTGCAATGAATTTTTCATATATATGTAATATGAAAAACATTCATATATATATGAATATGAAAAACGTTATATATTTCTTAAAAGACAAGAACTTGAGACTAAATTCCCAGAAACTATTGGAGAATACAGTTTTTGCTATCAATGTATGATTGAGGTAATAAATGTCAGTGTAAAACCCTCATAATCCTATAATCAAGGCACATTTTGGTGAATTTTCATATTGGATCTAATTTAATGTCATTTGAAAAATAATTTAGTGTCATTTGGAAAGTATGAAATTAATGTAGATTCATTTTAAGAAACGAGTGGTACAGAAGGTAGTAATCAATTTGCTTCTTCCAACTCCAAGGACTGCTCTCTAAAGTTAACTCCTGTTCGTGGTTTATAGCCTATCCATCAAATAAGCTAAAAAGGCTTATTTTTTAAAGCTCTGAAAGCATTCACCTCTAGCCATCATCTGATTCCACAAGAAAGAATTTGATTTTGTTTAACATAAGAAGACTCTTAAAAGAGACTCCCGATGGATAACACATTCAACTTGTATGTGACCATCTCTTATTTCCTGTACAGTTGAACACTTCTGAAAGTTACATAAGTCCTTTGCGTGATTCACCCATCTATAAAGTGTAGTCTAATTATTTCATAAATGTTTATAGCATCACTAAAATGTTCTTAGCATAGTGTTGGGTACTTTGAGGGCTATGAAGATAGTACCGAGAGTTTGTATATTCAATACAAAAGAAGGAATATAAACTGAGTGGCCTTGACTGTTTTCATAATGTATTTTTACAGAACAGAAGCCCTGGTACTTAGTGGCTTAAAACAATATGTTAACCAGCTCACAGACCTGCCAGTTGGATGGGGCTCAGCAGGGAATATTTGTCTCTGTTCTACACAGCATCAGCTGGGCCAGCTTGATCTGGAGGTTCTCTCAAAGGATGAGTCACTTAAATAAAATGGTAGGCATCTGGTTCTAGCTGTTGGCTGAGAGCTCAGAGAGCTCAGATGAGGATGAAATATTTGGACCTTGCTTCCTCTCTGTATGGGCTTTCCCATAAACTTCATTGTAACACCATGGCTAATTTATGAGAATGAACCCAAAAGATGACACTGCTGCCAGTTTCTTAAGGTTTTAGACAGAAACTGGACAACACAACAGTAATCCCCCTAGATTCTTTTAGTCAAGAAAGTGCAGAAGAGGACTGAAGTCCAGGGGACTTAGACCTGCTTTTCAGTAGGAGATATGTTTAAGGAACTAGAAGTTATGTTTTGTAGTAGATGCATATGTCTATTTATTTAAGTATGTCTTACTTTTCTCTGATAATATTACTCATCTCTCTAAGAGGAACCTTACCTCTGCTGCCCATTCCACAGATGGGTATATGGCATTAGTTTGGCCTATAGCAATACTGTATGCAAATGGTTACAATGGTAGATGCTTCGACCTGAGTGGGCACATCCTCTGCTTGGCCCTCATGTTCCTTCACTGGTATTATCACAAACAGAACCAAACATAAAACATTTCTTTCTGGTTCTTCTATTGCTATGGTGGCAAAAAAGAAAAATAAAACCCTGTGGGCATATTTTCACTCCTTATCTCATAAAAAATAAACAAACCTTGTCTGCAATAAGTTTAGATCTCATATTCTCTGTAAAAGGCATATGAATATTGAATAACTTCCTTGAGTATCAATTTCCCAGGTAGTAATAATATCTACCCTGCAGGGTTGTTATAAGAAATACATGGGACGTGGTAGGCACCGGTTAAATGCAAAATATGATTATCATAGCATTGTTGATGAATATAGGTATCAATGGGTAAAATACAAAGTTTTATGAAATAGAAATGTTCAAATGTTTGAAGCTATACATCTCTTATCTTTTGGAGAGTCTAAAAGATTGATCCAAGGAAAAAATGTAGATGATCTCAGCAAAAGTGGTCAGACACATGAAATTGATATTAGATTGTATCCACAGATTCACAGTATAAGATCTCAGATGATGATCATTTTCTTAGAATTATGCAGAACAAATGCAGTTGTAATATTTAATCATCCTTTTGTTCTTTCTTATCTGAAACATGGTGAAGCACATAAGCTTCCTGTGTACATGGGGCAACAAAGGTACTGTTCACTTTCTGTAGGTAGCATCCCTTCAGGTACCTGTTAGAGATGTGCTCTATTATGGGGATGAGGGATAAAGGGTAATTTCAATATTAAAGACTATTTCCAGAAATGACATCCCCACCAAAAATTTGTAACATAAACATTTCACAAAAAGAGGAGGTAAAACAACAATAAGATTAACTTGCTTTTCCAATATCTACATTTATAAATACGTCCTTATAGCTTCATCGGTGATTAAGCACACATATATAATCCATGATAAGTTTCATTTTTGGTTTGAAACCATATGCAACTTAGTTATATATTAGTATGAGTCTCAAAACTGTGAAGGCACATGCATATGTACTTGTTCTTAGACTAATTGCCATCAGATATTCAATTCTGCACAGAGCACAGGTTTGGGGGAGGTGTTGATGTGATTGTTTTATTGGATTATTTACTTACTGAGAAGGATGAGTTTATGCTGTGCCAAGGACAGCACATAAGATCTGCCTGCAAGAATAACTAAAATAGAAGTTTAGAGAATGGGTAAGCATATGGCATGTACTCCCTGGGAAATTAATGTAGCAGGGAAAGTGTACCACGGTCCATTGGGTGTATTCACTGTGCTTATATCAATGAGTTCTCATGCAGGACAAGCTAGATTTCTAGATATGGAAGTCGAAGCACTGCTGATGAATAGATGGACGAAAACAGAAATCTGTCTGGTCTCTGAGCTGCTCTATCCCACGGGAATGGCTATTTCCCATAGTTTGGTAGCCTACTGGAGAGAGGGAGAAATTAAAATCTGTGGTCCATGACAAGCTGCCTGACATGGCATGTAAGTTTTAGCCTTTATCGTTACCTTTATTTTGTTGCTATCCCCGACATTCCTATTCAGTAAAGACTTGCTGTCCAAAGCACTTTGAATGAAGGAAGGGTAAGTTATAAAGGTCTCTTTTCTGTTCTCCTTAAACCTGAAGGAATCGGGAAGGGGAATCAATAAAAATTGCTACTCAAGTTAGCCGAGGAAATAGCTCTGCCTGTGTTCAGGGCTCTTGGTGTTCTCCAGGGTGCCGGGAGTTCCTGGAGGAAAAAAAAATGACTCACTGCAGACGGGAAAGGATGTCTGAGAAAGGAATCAGAACAGAAGAAGGAAATCCTAGATATGATCAGCTAATCCTAGGTATGATCAACCCTAAGCCAGTTGCTATGGTGTGAATGTGCCCCAGGGTTTATAAGTTGGAGACTTAATTCTCAATGCAACGGCAGTTAAGAGGTGGGGCCTAAGAGGTGACTGATCATGAGGGCTCTGCTCTCAGGAATGGGCTACCATCATTATTGCGCAAATAGATTAGTTATAGCAAAAGTAGGTTTGTCAGAGAAGTGGGTTGGGCCCTTTCTTGCCCTTCTGCCTCCTACCATGATATGATGCAACATGTGGGCTCTCACAAGATCCCAGTGCCATGCTCTTGGACTTCCCAGTCTCCAGTACTGTGGACCATGTAAATTTCTGTTGTTTATAAATCATACCATCTCAGGTCATCTATTATAGCAACATCAAATGGACTAAGACACCCGTGATTTTAATGAATTGTGACGCTTCCTAAGCCTTAAGTAATAGTTCTTTTCAGTTCATACAAACTTTCTATCACATTCAACTTTTAAGTCAGATACTTGACCTAAAGCAACAGTGAAGAAATGGCTGGTTGTCATTGGAAAAGGAATGGAGACTTCCAGAATCAAGCCAGGCTAAATTTTTTTCGCTTTTTTTTTTTTTTTACTAGGATATTAGGTTTATATATTAGGCAAATGTTACCCATCAGTATCTCCTCACATTGGGATATTCATTGATGTTGTTAAGTGGAATATTAATTCATTAAAATATATAGGAATCTAGGCCGGGCGTGGTGGCGCACGCTTGTAATCCCAGCATTTGGGAGGCTGAGACCAGAGGATCACGGTTTGTGGACAGCCTCAGCTACTTAGTGAGGCCCTCTGCAACTCAGTGAGACCCTGTTTCAAAATAAAAAATTGGGCAGGGGTTGCAGCTCGGAGGTCAAATGCCTCTGGGTTCCATCCCCAAAACCACACACACACACACAATATATATATATATATATATATATATGTATGAATCTGTGACCATGTATGTTTAATGGATTCTGAGATAAATGAAAATAGGTTTATTTTTGTCTCCTCAGAGACTCTGAAAAGCTAAGTATATTCACAAATGTACTATGCTCAGTTTTCCAGGACAAGTGATTAGAGGAACACACATTGAAAATGTTACAGTAGCCGGGCGTGGTGGCGCACGTTTGTAACCCCCGTGCTTGGGAGGCAGAGACAGAAGGATTGTGCAGGTTCGAAGCCAGCTGTGCTGGCATAAGAGACCCTGTTTCAAAAATATAAAATAGGTCTGGGAGTGTAGCTTGGAGGTAGAAGGGCTTCCAGGAACCCCAGTACCACCAAAAAAAAAAAAAAAAAAAAAAAAAAGAAAAGAAAATGTTACAGTAGTTATATAACTTGGAATTAGCCAACCTCATGATAAAGTTCTGCCAAATAGTGTGTAAAGAATGCAGTCAGAATAACAATACTATAAACGGGGTTCATAATTGAGTGAGGGCTAATTATTATTGGCCTACGTGGGAGAGTCCACAGTGGAGTGTCATAGGTTCTTCTCTTTATCTTTGATGTTTTATCAACATTTTTATACGGAGAGGACATGAATGCATTTCTTGTGATTTTTTTCCCTTTTTTTTAGACAACCATAAACTTGACAATTTTCAATAGCTCCCAGGGTTGAACACAATAACAGGAAACTTTGTCACAAAAATTCTTCACTTAGATCTTTATACTAACTGTGCCAAGTAGAAAGAGAAAATCACTTTTAATATACATAATATGATCCCTATATGAAAAAGTAAGAGACACAATCCTGTGTGTGTGTGTGTGTGTGTGTGTGTGTGTGTGTGTCTGAGACTGTTTCTTGAAGATATATAAGTATGGTCACAGCGTTTGCTGCACAGAGCGCCCAAGGAACTAGAAATCTGGACTACAAGTGATATATCCTTGTATCACACACATTTTTCTACTGCTTGAATGTTTTTTTTCACCCTGTGTATATTTTAAATCTCCCTAACAGAAGCCAAGTTGAAGAAAAAACCTTAAGGATTGTGATAACTGTAAACTTAGACATGAATTGACACTTTGATTCAGTCAACAGGAAAGTGACTTTATCAGATTCCATTGTTCACTTTAGTTGCTAAGCCATCTTGATCTTTGGTACACTGCAGGAGATACATGGAGGACTGAGTTAATGGCTCACCGGTTAAAGGATTTATATACGGAGAGCTTTGCAGTATTTTGTCTGGCAAGGGAGACTTGTCACTTTTTAATTTACCTAGTTAAGAGTTAAAAATGTATCAACCCAGGTATTATATGTAAATCGCTGTTTAAAAATTCTTAAATTGTCTGCTATTACCTGAGTGGTCTAACCTAATTTTATTCCCAAGCCATAACATTGTCATACTGGATCCTGAGGCTCGAGTCAAGAGGAAAAGTAAGACTACGCATAATCAAGATGAAGAGTTAATTTTACATCCGTAGGAAAGTTTATTTCTAATAAAAGTTTCCCAACATTTGCCTACATTTTAAGATGGTGATAAAATCAACCTTCTTGACATCCATCCTATGACATGTAAAAATAATACAACAGAGTATCTAATTATCAAAGCCTTGTTTCATTTTGTGACTGTATGCAATGCTTGTTTTCAGATGAAAACATATATTGTTGCTCATTTTGCTAAATTAAACACTTTAGCAGAATTTCTCCCTTTTGTATTTGCTAATCTTACTAGTATATACATTTGTTCTTGCCTTATGTTCAGTGATATCAATGTTTCTTTGGAGAAAATACCAATATGGCAGTGTTTGTTGAAGCAGAACAACAGAATCTACTGATTCTGTTTGAGCATAAAGAAATAACCTGATTGCAATGTATGATGATGTGTTCTAGGCTAACCATGTAACCTGCATTCCCTCTGGTGATTTGTACTACGAGAATCATCTAGTGTCCCAAATATATTGGTAGAGTATTTGACATTTGTTAAACCAGTGATAAATATCCTATTTACGTCATCATTTCATCAGAAACTACACACACACATACACATACACATATACATATATAGGCAGACTATAGTGCATCGATAAAAGGTGTATATGGGCTTATGTATTTGTACATGTATAAGTGCATGTATACATTCTTATACATTTTTATCTGTGGATAGTAGGCTCGCAGCATAATGTAGTTCGGCGTGATAGAGACATACATGCACACAGTATCTGGTGAGCTTCTCGCCCCTCCTTCCCCTTCCCCATGCATGATTTTGGAACTGACATTGTTATTTTCACAAACTAATTTTTAAAAGGAACTTTCATTTACTGAATAGAAACGTGTAAAATTCAATATAAAATTGGAAGATTTCTAACCCGATTTGGCTCTGTATGTCCCCCTCAAAAAACATTTTTTAACACACTACGTAGGGGGAAAACCATTACAATCTTGATGCTCAGGAAGCCAGAGCCAGCGTGGCATTAAACAAATGGGCACAGGTAATCTTTTTAGTTACCTTCCCCCTTCTTCCAGATGCTAAGGCAGAAACAACGGTACTCCCAAGCAAATCTATCTTAACCACCATTTAAGGAGAGTTTTAAAGGAAACCATCTTTCTCACAGGTGTAAATCATTCTTGCTTAATCTCCACCTTCAACAGAGTAGGGCTTTCAGAAGTTTCTGTTGCTCACAGCACTGCTGGAGGACATCGAAGGTACAAGGAAAAGATTATTAAACACCTGCTGCATGGAACTCGACTTTATTCCCACACCTGCTCAAACAGCTGGCTCCCCGCTCAGGGACAGAGACACAGAGAGCCCACTTTAATGAGTTACCTCTTTTGATTTGAGTCTGAAGAAAATTTGCTCTACTGAAAAAATAATAATCCCACAAGGGTCTTAAGAAAAACTAGTATGTATAGATTGAATATGGCTTGGGAGATATTAGCAACAGAGGGTGGCATGATGATAATTTTAATGTTCTTTCTATCTGCATGGACTTCTTCAAATTTTTTTTAGAATAAAATGCCAACATATTTTGTAATCACAGTTGTTTTAAAAATATTGTGCTTTATCCAAGAAAGCATCTTTTCTTCAAATGGATCATAGAAAGACAGCTTGATGAGCTGTTTGGGGATGGAAATATTTTGTAATGATTTATTTCCTTGAGTCTTTTGCTCTCGAGAACCTACAGAAAAACATCTCTGAGACATTTCCTCTCCTGGTGACTCTTCTAGACCCAAATTAAGAAGGAGACAAGCTCTAGGAACTCCTCTTGTAGTCTTAGTTTTCCTAAGTTAGACGGAGGCTTTGCTGGTTGGTTCCACGGCTAGACAATTTTCAAGACTGTCAAAAGACAGATGGCCACCTGGAGCCCAGGACCTGATAGAAGGATCTGAAACTCACAGGAAGCATGATTGCTACGAACAGATTAAATAAATCACTCAACTTGTAAAAACTGACTCAACTCAGTCTAAGAGCCATGGGTTTCTTTGATCTATTTCTCAGCTACTTAATTTACTTTGCGGGGCAGTTCCAGTTCCATACATATCGGAACTGGAAAACAGACTTTTTGATAGGTAAATCCTTTTGAAAGATTAGGTGGAGAACTAGTTGCTATGCTCACAGCAAAGCAATTCCAGTTTCTGGGGAAATACACGAGAAGCTGGCAACAGTTACTGCTCACAGCCAGGAGACTTGGGACGTTGGATAAGGGAGGTGACCTACTTTTCCTTGCGTACCCTTTTATGCTGTTTGCAATTATGAGTATGCACTTGTGCCGCTCTTTCAATGAGGCAGTAATGAGTAATTATGCACACACTAGGCTCGCTTTTTTATGCCTCGTGCAGAGACCCTAATGTACATGATGTACATTCACAAACATATCAAAGTCAATCATTAAGTCAAACATGATAAGGGAAGGGGGAGGGGATGGAGTGGGAATTGGGGAAGGGCTAAATGAGTGATGTGTGCATGTATGCCTCTACCATCGTGTACTCCATTAAGATGTAAGGCTAGATGATCTAAAGGAAGGGAAGGGGGGGACTGAGGATCATCAGTGTAAATACTGATGTTGAATATACCAACATCGATCCCTGTACTCGGCACTGGGAAAGGGGAAAATGGTGAAGTCAGGGTGGGGACACCAAGTGCTGTGTGTATGTAACTGTCAAGATGATTTATATTATGATGGGAGATGATAATGCACCAATAAAAGTACTTTAGAAAAATATAAAAGATATCAGTACAAAATTCTCTCTTAAGTAGCCTTGCATCTAGACCAGTCTCCATCTCATCTCTTCTACAATTGGCTGCTAGAAGGTTGACTTAAAATAATGCACATATAATTTTGTTGCTTTCTTCTTCTTTTCCTCCTTTACTCCCTCCCTCCCTCCCTTTCTTGTTCTTGGGATTGAGCCCAGGGACATTCTACTTCTTAGCTACATCCTGAGCCCTTTTTATTTTTATTTTTGAAATAGAATCTCACTAGATAGCTGAGGGTCTATATTACTGTGGCTGTTCTTGAATGTACAATCCTCAAGTCTCAGCCTCCCAAATACTGGGATTACAGGTGTATACCACTATGCCCAGAAATCTTGTTGCTTTTATATTTGAAATACCTGGAAGCTGTAACTTTCATTATAAGATATTGCTCTCAAGACTGTTTTTGACCTACTATGGGTAGAAACCACCATCCTCATTTCTCAAAATTCTTTTCTATACCATAGTCATGCCTGCTATCTTTAAAAAATTGTTTTTCCTGATGAAGCATGCTCTCCTTATTTTCTGGCTTTGCTCATTCTATTTCCCTGGTAAAGAGTGTTTTTTTTTTCTCTCTCATGGCCTCTGGCTCTCCTAGGCAACATGCTCTGATTTTTCCCTTCCCCAAGTCCCACTCACCCATTCATCTATCTGCTCCAATGGATTCTTTCTCCATCTGTATTTCCTCTTTCTCTGCCATTATAACTTTTGATTTACTTACTGATTTTATACCAGGTAGTAAATTACAATTTACAATTTGGTGGAAGAGGACGAGAGTTTTTACAGGGAACAAGGTATGTATACTGATTTATTCTGGATCTATCATTGATGTTTGTTTGGTACTAGGGATCAAACCTAGGGGCACTCGACATACAAGCTCCACCCCAGCCCTTTTTATTTTTTTGATTTTGAAACAGGATCTTGCTAACCAGTTTGCTCTCAGCCCCCCAAGTACTGAGATTAAGGGTACACGCCACCACTCTTGGCATCACTGATGTTGAATTGCAGCCGGCTTTTAATTCCCATCCCATCATCTTCTCCTTCTGCCCCACGTCTGGGAAGGTGATAGAAAAACCTATGCTTTGCCTCTTTTGACACTGGCAGAGAGTTCAGGCAGTGCAAGTGCTATTCCAGACACAGGAACTCAACCCCACTTCACCACAGCTTGTAACCAATACAAACTCCAAACCAGTTTCCTTTCCCTGTTCACTCAACAAATCCCTAGACTTGCTTAGGAACCCAGAAGGCTCTACAAAGAAATTTTCACTATGTAGGGAATAAATGTGTACACATTTTCTCCCTCTAGCAGGGGTACAGCACCTTCAGTCTAATCAGTGATTCAAATTGTGGTTAAAACCCCTCCATCTCAAGCCAGGCGTGGTGGCGCACGCTTGTAATCCCAGCATTTGGGAGGCTGAGACCGGAGGATCGCGGTTTGCAGACAGCCTCAGCTGCTTAGTGAGGCCCTTTGCAACTCAGTGAGACCCGGTTTCAAAATAAAGAATAAAAAAAAAAAAATAGGGCAGGGGGTGTAGCTCGGAGGTTGAATGCTTCTGGGTTCCATCCCCAGACCAGCAAAAAACAAACAAACAAACAAACAAACAAACAAACAAACAAAACCTCTATTTCCTTCTGAAGGGCCAACACAGCACCTCCCCAAACATCGGTTTCCAGGATCAAGTCATATTTTGTGCACAGGACGTTCACGTAGTACTTATGGTATACAAAAAAGTAAGGTCAGTCCTTGAAGCACACCAGCATATAGGCAGATACGGTTGGTTTAACTTTTGATCTGCAGCAGAACAGAAGTAGGAGCCAGGAATATAAGCATAAAACACCACGAAGGGAATTTGAGGATCTTCCTTTTGCTACAGAATGCCATTTAACCAGTGAGATGTAGTTTATTAAATTAATAAGAACACAGAACTGTCCAAGAGCTTGTGTCCTGGCACTTGCCAACTTCTATGAGTCAGTGAAGTGGGCATGACTTTAACCTAGTAAGCCTCACCCTGTCACCTCTCAGAGTCAAGTAGTGTCAACCGACTGAAGAGCTGTGCCCTCTCAAAGGAAGAGGCTTGGAGGGCTGGCGATGAATCCAGGGCCCCCAGAATGAAAGGTGGCCTCACTGGAATCTAGGCTCCCTTCTTTAGAAGATTTTCAAGGTCACAGTGTCTCGGCCTTTAAAGGACTCCGCATAGCAATGGATTCTGCATTTCAGGCCACATAAAAACGGCATCGGTGACTAAAGGAACAAGAAAGACGGCTCTTACCAAGTAATGAATCCCAATTCAGGCACTTTGAAAATAGCTATAATGAAAATCACACCAGGAGAATGACATCAGACGTCTCTTAGCAAAACAAAGCATAATGAAACCCTTTACTTTACTCAATTACAAGTATCCAAATCACAGGCTACTGAAGACACTTTAGAGAACACCATTGCTTTCTTCCTTCCTTCCGTTGTTTTCTTAAAAGAATGTATTGATGTAACAACACAAAGGAAAAATCAAAAATAGAAAATGTATCTTATAATCCTACCCTTTCAACATGCATCGTTACTGTCCAGTCATATTCCAATGATTATATATTTTAAGTAGGTATAAATCTTTTATGTTGTTTCATTTTAATGGATCATACATTTTTTTTTCTTTTAGAAACAATTTTCTTCATTTTTTTTGCGGTAATGGGGATGGAACCCAGGGGTATTCTACCTCTGAGCTACACCTCCTGCCCTCATTTTTATTCTTTATTTTGAAACAGGGTCTCACTGAGTTGCAAAGGGCCTTACTAGGTATCTGAGGCTGTCCGTGAATCACGATCCTCCTGTCTCAGCCTCCCAAATGCTGGGATTACAAGTATGCATCACCATGCCCAGCAGAAGCAGTTTTCAAAATGGTATTTTAAAAATAACTGCATGAGCATACATGCAATTAATGAATCAACTTTTCCAAAATGATATCTCTCTGGCTGGGCACTAAAAAGTTACTATTGTGTCCATCTTTATGTTGAATCTTTTATAGAAACACAGTGGCCATCTCTTCTTTGGGTCTTTATATCAGCCTCTTTATGAATAGTGGTAGGAAACAGCAGATTTTATAAGCAGTGGTATGAATGTGGTTGAAATTCTTTTAAATTAAATGGGAAAGATGACTTTTATCCTAAATGTGAGGTATCTAATTCTCAACAAACATATCAGAGATGTTGTATGTTCCTGGAGTTTGAGAAGAATGGTATCAAGAATATATAGCCAACTCAATCATTGCTCCCTAATTCCAAAGAGCTTGTTTTCAAGGTGAAGACATACTTTAAAAATAAATTGCTGGGCATAGCGGTGCACACCAATAATCCCAGTACATTAGGAGTCTGAGACAGGAGGATCACAGGTTCAAGAACAGCTGTATCAACTTAGGTAGACTCTCAGTAACCTAGTGAAGCCCTATTTCAAAACAAAAAATATACAGCACTGGAGATATAAAGGGTATAGCTTGGTGGTAGAATAGTCCTGGGTTCAATCTCCAGTACTTAAAAAAAGAGAGAGAGAGAGAGGGAGAGAGAGAAGAAAAGAAAAAAAAAAATTAGCTGTGTTCACAAATATTATACTTAAGAAGAAAACACATTCCTATCATTTTGTCTCAAATAGATCACAAAATAATAATTTATTGAAGCAAGAATCAATATTTAAAACAAAGACAAGTCTAGTTTCTTTTTTGGGGAGTTGACATTTTCATGGAGGGGATGGACAAGAGAAAAGCTTTGGAAAGGTAGTGAGCTACTAGGCCAATCCTAATGAGACCTGCCTTTTTGTGTGATCAAGAATATCTGAAGTTATTATGACCAGGGGAGGGAGGTAGATAGTAAAAATGTGAATGACTTTGAAATGAGTAAAATGATAAATGGATGTCCTTTCTAATGCACCCTTCCAGGGGAGCAGAGCTTTTCCTTGGCTTTGAACTACTTTGCAACTCTGTAAGGTCTAGAAATCTGAGAGTAATGGCGAAGGATTATTTTTCATAATACTGTAGATAAATTTTTGTCTGTTCCATGCAATTAATTATTGCTTCATAGCTATTCAGTAGTTCTGTTTGATTTTTAAATTTCAGAATTCCTGATTGTGTGTGTGTGTGTGTGTATGTGCTCCAAGATTTTTGAATATATTTTAGCTTCTTACTGGTTCCCTCATTATAAATAAAATAACAACCACTCATTTTATATGTGTATGATAGTCATGATTTCAACTTTTCTTAAATAAATATCTTTTAACACTAGGGAATAATCGCTGCTTAGTAATTTTCTTATACAACCTTTAGCAAAGGCCACACTTGGCATTTCATGGGATTTCTAACAAGACTGACTTTCAGTGACATAATTTTGCAATTATCCAGTCTAATTTAAGTCCACAAAGATTTATTGAGCCCTTGTTCTATGCATGCAGACCACAGATCAATAAGCTCCACCTGGGTCCCAGATCGCCCACATGGGTACAATTACAACTCCAAGCTTGGCTACGCTATGTGTTATGTTATGGGTAATAATAGAATCCCACGCAAAATGTCTTGTGAGACTAAAAAGGCAGCAATGAATTCCAATGAAACAGAATGTGCTATGTGCTACGCCTTGCAAAGGAATCGGTATTACAGCCTACAGTGTTACTAAGGATTTTACTGAAGGAAAGAAGAAAGGCAAGAACTTTGGAAAGGTAGTGGGGTGTGGAAAGGCATTTGGGCTGCGGGGTAGCTCAGGTAGGATGATGTAGGTGGGGACATTCCTGAGGAGATGTGAAATTTGGGACAGGACCAAATGAGGAGAGTCTAAAGTGTGAAGCTTTGAAACCAGGCCTCAAGTCCAGAGTAGTTAGGATATTTACCATTTTATATCTAAATGTCATTTTATATTAACAATTTTAGTTTTTCTTAAGAGAGATATTCAAGTTGTACACATCTGGGTTTCCATAAAACTTGGGTTCATCTATGGGCATACACCCATGCATTTGTTCTAAGGAGGTTATGTAACAAGAAAATTTGGAGATGCGCCCCCTAACCCTCAAATTGTGCTGAAAATCTTGCCATCTTTACTATAATTGCCTAATTATTATATCTAGTGAAAAAATTTCTCATTTAACTTTCAAAAATTCTGAAAATACTTATGAATGCGTGCAAGAAATGCAAGAATGATAGGAGTAAAAGGAAATAGAGTTTTCCACTCCCCATTCTCCTCTTAATTCTACATTTCCCAATATGTGATTGCAATTAATAGTGTCAGGGGATCTGCTATAGTCCTTTTGCTATTTATTTGATTGCAAATCTATGTGTTTATATGTGTATACATACATACATATATATATATATATTTATGCATGTCAGTATGCATTTGATTTCTATATAAAATACATTTTTTTTTACTTTTGTCACATTATGGGCACATTACTATACCTATTATTCTATAATTAATTAATTTGTTTGTTTATTTATTTATTTATTTATTTTTGGTGGTACTGGGGTTCCTGGAAGCCCTTCTACCTCTGGGCTATACTCCCAGACTATTTATTTTATGTATTTTTATTTGGAAACAGGGTCTCTTAAGCCAGCGCGGCTGGCCTCAAACCTGTGTGATCCTCCTGTCTCTGCCTCCCAAGCACGGGGATTACAAGCGTGCACCACCACGCCTGGCTCTATAATTTATTTTAAGACTATCTGTTAGAGATTTTCTACGTTGGTATAAGCAGAAGCACCTCCCTGCTTTGAATGTTGCATAGGATGGGGATAAATATGTATTTATTAATTATTGCCTTACTGAGAGGCAATTAGGTATTTGGTAATTATTCGCTAGTGCCAGCAAGGTGGCATGGGAGCATAGTTAATATATGATATTGTTCAGATGTATGCGTATTTGTACACGGTAAACCTGTGGAAGCAAAATTTCTCTTGAGACCAGAGAATAAGGAAATATTTACACCCATAAAATAAGTGGGAAGAACAGAGAGATGAGAAGGTCAGAAGCCAGAGTTAGCTGAGAACTCATCAAAATGGAGAGAATATTTATAGTGAAATTCATGCTGTAAGTTTAAGTAAGCCTGGAGGAAAATAGAGATATGCAGGGAGTGGGATATGCCATAGGATCTATCTATCTACCTACCCCTGAACTGTATCCCAGCTATATATATATATATATATATATGTATATATATATATATATACACACATATATACACACATATACACACACATATATATACACATATACATATATGTACATATATATGTATATATACATATACATATATAAACATATATACATAATACATATTTACATATATACATATATGTACATATATACCTATATATACATACATATATACATGTATATATGCATACATATATACATATATGTATATATACATATATGTATGTGTATATAGGTATATATGTACATACATATATACATATATACATATATACATATATACATATATACATATATACATATATACATATATACATATATATGGCTGGGATACAGTTCAGATATATATATACATACAAAATTTAATATAAATATAAAATTTATACATAATATAAATATAAATATAAATACAAAATTTATATATATATATATATATATTTTTTTTTTTGAAACAGGGTACTTACAGGTCATTGAGAATCTCACTAAGTTGCTGAGGCCAGCCTTCAACCTGTGATCCCCCTGTCTCAGCCTTCTGAGTACCAGGATTACAGACAAGCTACTACTCATGGCTGCCATAGTATTTAACAATTGGCCTGTGTCATGGAATCAAAGACCATTTTCAAAGATCTCTGTGTGGTGTTGAGTACCAGCGGCCTGGAGACTGACGGTCTGTGAGAGGTTTCACACAGTATTGGGGACCTTGAAGGCAGTAAAACTTGGCAGTGTGTGACTTTACAAAGAATGGTACCTACTACTGGAGCCCTCCCCGGAATGAAAGAGCATTGACTCATGGTGAAATTACCAGAACCGGAGAAGCCAAATCATCAGCCACTGATCCCTAGATGACAAGTCACCTCATGTCATCTTTCAGAAATAAATGCAAAGGAATAAATAACCGAGGAATAGCTCTGGTAACATGTATTAACTGAACCAGTAAAATTTAAGGAAAAATTCGTGGTCCTTACACCACAGCTGTTCATTAAAATTACCAAGACATAGCTGGGCATGGTGGCTCATGCTTATAATCCCAGTACTTGGGAGGCTGAGCCAGGAAATTTATAGTATAGTGGCTAACCTCAGCTACGTAGTGAGGCCATCTGCAACCTACTGAGACCATGTTTCAAAATAAAGAATTAAAAAATAGGGCTAAAATTAGGGGTAGAATGAATGCCTCTGGGTTCCATCTCCAGTACTGCAAAACATTTCCCAGGCTAGCTTTTAAAATTCTGAACTCCCTGGCTGCTGCCCGCATCAATTAAATCATAAACTTGGAGGATAAACATATCAGTACAATAGTCCTCTCCCTATCTCTCTTTTTGCTTTCTTCTATAGTTTCCATTACTTGTGGTCAACTCTTCTCCAAAAATATTAGTTGAAAAATTCCAGAAATGAACAATTCCAGAGTTTTAAATAACATAGCATTCTGAGCAGTAGAATGCGGTCCCACGCTGCCTGACCTGCCCTGCCCTTGCCCCGTGTAGCCACAGTATATGCTACCCACCTGGTAGTCACTTTGTAGGTATCTGGGTTACCAGACTGATCTCAAAGTAGCACAGTACTTATGTTCAAATAATCCCTATTTAACTTAATAAAGGCACCAAATAACACAAGGAGTAATTCTGGTAATTCACAGAGATCAAAGAGAGCCATGAAGTATTAAATATTATCTTATATCCTCATCAGGACAAGAGTAAGTAAGGTACCGTAAGACAGCAAGTGAGCGTGTGCATTCACCTAACATTATAGTACATTGTTATAATTTTTCTATTGTTGTTCATTTCTTACTATGCCTGACTAACTGACAAATTAAACTTTATTATAGACATGTGTGTATAGAAAGAAAACATACCAAATTAAAAGTTTGGGACTATACACAGTTTCAAGCCCCCATTAGAAGGCTTTGAATGTACCCCTGAGGGAGATCGGGACCATTATATTTTTAAAGATTCCTAGGTAATTTCAAGATGCATTAGAAATTGCTAACAGTGAACATTGATCCGTTACAAGAGATTATAGACTATGGATTTTTGCAGGAAGATCTCATAACTGGAACATGCCCTCATGTTCTATAATATCTAGGAAACTTCGCAACGTATCCACTTCAAGATGTGATAGGCTTTTACTTGCTATTAGCAAATTAGCATGTGTGTAAACATAGGGACTAAACATAGGGTATTGTTGACTGGTTAAAACTCCACTGCAAATTGCTTTTCTTTGGGTTTATTCTTTTGCAGTTGACACTTTCTGCAATGTCACAGAAATTGATGAACTAGCATTTCGCAGAGTGTCCTTGTCTCTCAAGATAATTTATCATCTGAGGGGGACACTACTTTGCACTCACCTGTAATTATTTCTTGTAATTAGAATTGCCCCTACATGTAATGTTCTCCCCACAAGATCCCAGAGAATACATTTAAGGGCAAGGATCATTTAATTCTTCTCTGGTGAACAGATCTATCACCTGAGGATTTCAATTTGTATGAAAAAACACACCACATGAGGTCAGTTCCAGACCAGTATGTGTTTGTTCTGTCTGTCACTTTGTCATGAAAAATTCCTACAAACAAAGTTTCCTCCAGTTTAATGAAGATGGACCCAGTGGCAGGTAAGGAGCAAGAAAACATCTATCTTTGTTTCTTGGTGTATTTTCCCCTTCAATGCAAAGTTTACAAAATTTTACACTTATTATTTCTTTAACAATTTATTGTGAGATTATTTACCTACTATCCATTCCCCTCTTTTGCACCAAAGGGTTCTACATTTTCTACATTTTGGATTTTTTTTTTACCTAAACTTTTCAGATTTTTCTCTAAGATTAAAATGCTTTCTCTAAACTTAAAAAAACCATCTTTTAATTTCTAAGTAAAACAGATTTCTTGATGCTCATGATTCCTTTTCCTTCTCTCTGTGAAGAGCACTGTTTCCACTTTCAACTTTAGAACAAGATGGATCATTTCGCAAAAGTCAAAACCTCATTTGTTTCAAAATTAGGAATTCCTTAACCCCTTAGTGAGGGCCCAGTGTTCTGTACTTGGAAACAGCCTTCACAGAAAGACTCCCTGAAACCACATCTGGAGATTTCTGCCTTCGGTTGTTGTTGTACTTTTCCTCCATATTCCAGAAGCTGGAAATGCAAGATTTCTTCTACCTAATTATTCCTTTTAAGTGAGGAGAACTGAGAAGAGATGGTGCTGAGGAAAACCTCTGACAAATCAAGCTGGAGAGAGGTCGGCAGATGGGGCCCATTACCAGCTGAATTAGTACCTGTGGGCCACGCTCTTCAGCTGCTGGTAAGTAGACTGCAGTGCCTTCTAGTCACCTTATGGTGTCTGAGGCTTAATAAGAAAGCCTCGTGGGCACAATTTATCCTAACGGTCCTCTGCTTTTCTCCCAGTTGAACCCCTTTTGAATGTGTACATTTAGACATCTCCCCACAAGTCAATTTTCTTCTCATTTCCCAAGATATCTGTGATGTTTTCCAAGCAACCACTTCATCCAAGGGTGCCAAACATGTTCTGTTTCCATGACAACACCTTCGCTTGTCAGCCCCTCCCCCATCAACACTTTGCATGGTACCTTCTAACTGTCCATAATCCAGAGGTATTGAGTATGGCCAATTCTCTCTGGTCTGTTTGCTTTTGTTTTCAGTGTAGAGAAGCATTTTATGCATCTACTGAAATAGCATTAGGTAGGACAGAAGTTTGCAGAAAAGAGAAAAAAAAAAAACCTCAATAACAGCATTGGGGATTAAATTAAGACCATGACAGAATTAGGTTGTTGTTAGCTGTTCAATGAGTTTGGCCATTTAATAGGAAGTGAGTTTCAACCCTGTCTTTATGTGCTAAGAATTTTGAAACAAAAAAAGGCAATTTTGTCTTACATAATGGATCATTACTATTTACAGAGTAACTACTCAGCCTCAGGGTCTGTATGAATTTTCTTTAATCTGGAAAACAACCTTTCAAGCTACAATATTGAGTATCTAAAGATAGGCTTTGACTTCAGGTCATAATGTAATTAAGGAGCAGATACAGAAATCAAAATATAGTTGTCACATATCAAATGTCCTTGTACCAGCAAATTTTTCTGGGTGTGAGTATCTACATGTGTTCAAATATAAATGAATAAAAACTTCATAAAATATATTATTAGTTCCATGATTTGCTCCATAAAATAATTTTCATAGTCACATTGTTTCATGCATCCTATCCTATTTAATTTTAAAATGCTGGCCATCAATTTTCAAGTTGCTTTAATGACCCGCTGACTTAATGAGTTCCAATTGAAAGGAGTATAGCCATCCATCGCATCAAGGGTGTGGTCACATAATTTTGCCCTGCTCCTTTTCCTAATGTTGAAATTTTCAGCATCACAGAGATGTTAATTTTAGCCCATAAACATTCACTGTCCCCTTAAAATAATAGTAATACAGTCAATAGTCCACCTAAGTATAAATAGGTAATCCAACACAACCCAATGCTTAAACATGAGTCCAGACTATAATATTCTGATGGAAATGCTGGGGTCCAGGCCTGGCTGTTCTCTCTCTCCATGTCCTCAGCTTCCTGTAACTCTCCATCTGCACCCCATAATACTCTTACAGCACCTGGCTTCTCTGCCACCTTGGCACTATGATTTGGGAACACTTGTCCCATTATCAGATGGGCTCAAACTTAGTCATATGTCAAAGCTCAGTTAAAATAAACTAACAGCCATGAATAATTATTTGAATGAGTAGATGGTTGGCTGGGTAAACAAATCCTAGCATACTCAAAATTGTATATATTTGCCTGATGCTGGTTGTAGGGTGAGTTATTTCATTGTAGAAATCCCACTTTCTCATCTACTAAGTGGAAAGTATGCCACCACAAGATTCCCAAGAGGATTAAACAGAATAATGAGCTGGAAAAAAACCTTATCATTTATAAATCCTTCAATATGGCAAAAATTTACTATGTATCCACCATGAATTATAGACAGTGTGGTATTAGAGCTGTCTCTGTTTGGAAAAAGAATAGTTAAGCTTTGGGGAATTTTGCGAGTCTGTTAATAAACTACAAGTAGTCTGATATCAGCCACAATGGGAATATTTAAACTATAGACATCAGCAAACTCTACAGGCAGGCTCCCTACAAGTCAGAGTTTAGTAAGCAAGATACTTACTAAGAAGTGATAATACAATGGGAAAAACGAGGAGTTGGAGATGCTGAGATACAGTGCAGGACCAGACATGCTTGTCTGAACACGGGAAGCCTTGGGGCTGGAATGGCCATCAGGGCCATCTGAGTTGCAACCAAAGGGCCAAGATGTTAGACTCCGGGATCCAGTAAGCACTGGATGTAGGCCAGCCAAACAAGGTGCAAGCACATGGGGTGAGGCACCCTGAGGCTAAGGCCATCCCTAGAGGGTGACAGCACTCCCAGTAGCTAGGACAACATCTCTTCTCCTACAAGCCCATCCTAGTAGCCTGCCACAGGCTCCATCACAGTGGTAAAAGAAATTTGTTCCTGCATTACAAGGCTCACAGGCTGGGGGAAAGAACAGGAGATGACTATATCTTCCAATACATTCCATGGGTCAGTGTGAACCCCGAGGAAGAGACAGGTTGCTGAGGATGCAGGATAAGTATGCACACATGGAGAGGAAAGATGGGGAGGCAGGCGGAGTGTCACACCCGAGTTATCATAACAAAGTCATGAAGGCTGAGGCTCAGGCATGGTAATGCTACCTGCGACTTTGTGTACAATGTGAATATAACATTGTTAACCTGGACACTCGGTACTGGGAGGGAGGAAAACAGGGAGGCGAGGCGGACACCAAGTACTGCGTGTATGTATGCCACTGTCAACATGATCTACATTATGATTATTACAGTCTCTATAATGCACCACAAAAATAAATAAAATTAAAAAACTTAAAAAACAAAAACAAAGTCATGAAGGCATTTGCTGACATGGAGGGGCCAGGGAGAGTTACAACAAGAAAAGAGCCCAACAATTCCCTATCGTATCTAGTGATCAGTCAACTCTGAACAGAACAAGGTGCAAGCCACATATTCCTTTAAGAGAATGTGTGAATCACTACACCTGGCCTGTTTTCGCCTCACAAGCGACGACAGCCTCTTCAATATGGTGAACTACAATCAGGCCAACCCCACTAACTCCCCTTGCTTACCTTGAGTGACATTGATCTGAGCCCAGCTGCCAGAGAATTTGTGGCCCAGTGGCAACCTCTGTCAATAGAAAAGTTCCAGTCATTTTCCTGCTGACACACGGCCGCTTTCCCCTTTCCTTTAGCTCAGGGGAGGGGTAGGTGGGAAAGCAGACCATGCAGCACTTGCTGATTTATACTTCTCTTTTGGACCAAGGGATTCATATTGATGAGTTGGATGAATGAGTCTGTCCCTTTGTTTCAAATGATTAGAGTGAGTGTCTGCCCTTGGAATATATCATGGCTCCACTGTGACATGAGGGATAAGATCTGTTGTGTTTTTCAGAAGTCTCAAAGCCTTCGCTATACTTATGAAATACACCTGTCCGTGATGCTTAACCTGGTTATGGAAAAATAGGTCTTTAAGGAGTTCTGAAGAATGTGAGTAGCAGGAGGGACAATCAAACCATGTTGTCAGATGCTTTATTTGAGCTCTTTCATATCGCCTAATGTATTTATACTGGATTTGTCATCAAAGTGGTGGATGATGTATTTGTTACCCACATGAATTCCCTTTTCCTTTTTTATTCTGTTCTGGGATTTTACCATTTGTATAAATGACTATACAAAAAACTTTTGGCCCAGTTTCTCTTCTAAAAGACTCACTTGCTTACTGGGGGATGGAAGGAAGTGGGAACACAATAGATTATACGTTTATTATTTAATGTTATAATTTTCCTTTATGTTTATAATTAATACGTTTATAGAATTATACCCAACATTTTCTTTCTTTTCCAGAAATTAGATGGGAAAGGTTACATGATGTTTTATTTGAAGAATACACTTTTTATATTCTTTGCTCTAAGTTGATTTAAAAAAAAAAAGATGAACATTTTTTTGGTGAGTATGGTACTGAGGATTGAACCCAGAGGCATTATACCTCTGAGATACACCACAGATTTATTTTATTTTTTACTTTGAAACAGGGTCTCACTAGGTATATGAGAGTCTCACTACTTGCTAAGGCTGTCCTTGAACCTGGGATCTTTATGTCTCAGCCTCCCAAGTACTGAGATTACAGAAATATGCCCTGCACTAACTCAAAGATAAGTTTTTTTTTTTTAAACAAATTGTCTTCAGTTTTAAATTGTTAGAAACAAATATTCTTCCTGGGGCTCAAGTTTTTGTCTTTTTTTTTTTTTTTTGGTGGTACTGGGGTTCCTGGAAGCCCTTCTACCTCCGGGCTACACTCCCAGACCTATTTTTACATTTTTATTTGGAAACAGGGTCTCGTAAGCCAGCGCGTGCGGCTGGCTTCGAACCTGCACGATCCTCCTGTCTCTGCCTCCCAAGCGTGGGGATTACAAGCATGCGCCACCACGCCCGGCTCAAGTTTTTGTCTTTTAATTCTTCCTTTACCACATCCTCCCTTTTTCCCTGGGAAGAAGCTCAAAACAAGTGGTCATTCTCCTCAACCTTGTAACCCTTCACATGTTGAAGATAATTCTGGTGTTTTCCAATGACACTCTCCTCCCCAGATTGCCTATATTTAGTTTCTTCAATTACTCATAAATTAATTCAATAATAAGTTATTTTGGCTGCCTGTTGTTAATCAGCTTTTCCCCCTGCTCTAAGCATAATTTAGAGGAAGAAGCTTTATTTGGGTTTACGGTTTCAGTCCATGTTTGGCTGGTACCAAAGTGTCAAGCCATGAGGTAGGGGGATGCCATACTCACATCATGGTGGCTGAAGGCAGAGAGAGAGAGAGAGTGGAGGGGACCAGGGACAGATAGAGTACCCAAGGCCACATCCCCAGTGAATCACCTCCTCTAGGCATGCTGCATGGGTGGCCACAGCTTCAACACATGAGCCTTTCTGAGGACATGCCCAACTGTGCTGGCCAGTTTGGGTTGTCAACTTGATCAGATCATGTAACACCTAAAATCATGTGACTCTGGTGTGTTGATGAGATGACTGGCTTATGTAATGGCAGAGTGAAGGGGAAGTCCTGCCCTAAATGTAAGCAGCATGTTTCTGAGGTGCAGGACCTGGATAAAAGGAAAGATGTTGAGACTTCTGGGAAGATGGCGACCAAGGGAAGCAGCACAGACCAGTCCTGCTGACACTCAGTCTCCATTGCTTTAAAAACAGTGTTCTTAAAAAAGCCAGTAGACACCACAACTTTCAAAAGAACAAAGGTGACAGGAAAAAAAGACTAGAAGCCCAATCAGAAAGCAGAAAAGAAACCCTCCTGCCTTGCGGCCGTGGGCACCGCAAAAGTGCCATCATGCCTCACTGCACCCAACTCCAGAGACAAATAGGAAAACAATAAAGGATTTGTAGTAAGCAGCTGCAGATTATTGGAATTGTAACTCACCAGTTCCTCCGGCACAAACACCAGCTACAACTTGCAGCAGTGACAGCTGAGCTCACTATGCCCTCCCAAGATCCAGACCAGTGCTCAGCAACACTGCTCAATCCCCATCAGTAAATGAAGCTGAGGTCTCCACAGGAGAACACTCAGTGTGGTGCTCCCAGGGACTCTTGCAGCCATGATAAACTCCCTGCATCTAAGACTTTGCAATTCAACCCAGCAAAGGTGGGGTGGAGTCTACAACTTGTAGCAGTGGTAGCCAAGATTACCATGTCCTCCAGAGATCCAGACCATCATTCAGCAACACTATAAGTGAAGCTGCTGTCTCTTGGTGAGAATGCCCAGCATGGTGCCACCAGGGACTTGCATAGCCACAATAAACTCCCTGGGTCTGAGATCTTGCAGTTCAACCTGGGAAAGGTGGGGTAGAGTTTGCTGTTGGACATTGCAGAGGCTCAGACACACTTAGGTTCTGCATCAGTAGAAAGTGTGGGGAGAGACCTACAATTAATACTAGATCAAATAGTAGAATCTCCGAAATCACCACAGACCAGCCAATTGAGGGGAATGGGGAGAAGTTAGAGCTCAGCCCTAGCTGTGCAGAAAAGAAACTCTTAGATTGAATTTGGTCTCAGAGTCATTTGCTACCTACAGAGGTACGGAAAGACCAAGATTCCACATCTTTGGAAAGTGTTCAGGCCAAAATACACTTAATAATAGATCCAGCTGCTACATTGTTGGTGGGTATGAAAACTAGTGAAACCACTTTGAAAAACTATATGGAGATCTTCAGAAAAAATGGGAACAAAACTTACCATATGATCCACCAAGACCACTTCTGAGTATTTACCCAAAAGAATAGAAACAAAACTACTAAACTAATGCTTGTGTAATATATGTTCATAGCTGTACAATTCACAATTGCTAAACTATGAAACCAGCAAAGAATGTCCATCAACAGTAAATGGACTGCAAAATTATGGGATATGTACACAATGTAATCTTATTCAGCCAAATAAAGAAAAAAACACAATTACATCATTTACAGAGAAATGGATAGAACTGGAGAGCATTATGCTAAGTGAGATTAGTCAGTCACAAAAATAGAAAATCAGATGATCTTCCTAATATGCAAAAGTTAGGGAGAAAATGGGTCACAGGAGGAACTCTAGATGAAGAAGGGGATACTATAGATGAGCAAATATGGTGACCTGAGGAGATGGGAGAGGAGAAGAGAGAAATTATCTAATGTTCATGATGTACAATCAAAAACATCAAAGTCAATCACAAAGCCAAACATGAGAAGGAGGGAGAGGGAGGAAATGGGGAGAAAATTTGGCAAGGGCTAACTGGGTGATGTGTGCATGTATGCCTTCACCATCTTGGACTCCATTAAAATATATGGCTAAAATACACCAATAGAAATTACAAAAAGAAAAAGAAGCCATACGATGGCACAGTTGGTTCTCCCTGAAGAAAGGGCATCTCCTTTCATCTGAGATATTGGCCTTTAGCTCTTCAAACTGAACTGTCACCACCATTTCTTTGGAGAATTTCCTGGCCATTCCATTTGACTAGGACTGAATTAGAGGTCTTTCAGATTTGAAGACCTCAGCTCTTAGACTGCTCAACCGACTGCTGGTTCCTTCAGCTCTCCACATGCAGTTAGAAACTTAAGACTACATTGCTTAAGACTGTAAACTGATTTGATACATCCCCTTTACTAAATACTTGTTCTGAGTTCTGTTACTCTAGTGAACTCTGACCAACACACAAACTTAAACTACACCAGAGCTACTAGTATTTCTCTAGGGAGTCAAGACCCAGAAAAAGGATGCGGAGCCCTCGCTGCTCTCCCAGCTGGGATACACCCCTTCTTCATCTGACTTGCAATACAAGTATGCATTTAAGTCGTGGCACTGATCTCTCATTTCTGGGTGATTTGTGATGATCTCAATGTTCCTGCCAGTAGTACTCTAGAGACTTTGGTTTCCCAGGTGACCCACAGATACATCTAATCAATTTTGCATGCCCTATCTTAGTAAATTCATATGTGGACAAGGGATAAAATAGGGAAAGTGGTGAAGGATGAGAAAAGGGTAGTGGAGTAAATTTGGGAGAAGGATCAAATATTTCCCCCAGAGCTCGGTGTCTTTTATCCAGAGTTACTTCTGAGTAGAAAAAAATTGTATATATGTATATGACTTATGATATGATAGTCTAGATATGACTTCTAGTGGCAAGTCATACTAATTCAAGTAATACCCCACCACAATACTCAAGACTTGAAATTTAAGTCATATTGTTGACAACTCCCTAGATATGTATGGGATATTCCTAAATCTCTGCAAATGCTCCCAACATAGACATAATCATGCTGATGATTCATCACTGTCACCGACTAATGTGCGCTTATAAAATTGATAAACTCAGTTCAGGGAATCCTCTGCTGAAATCTGCCTTTCCCAGGCTCAGTGAGTCCATGCTGGATCATTTCACAATCACTTCAAGTCCAGAGTCCCATTTACCAAGTTCTTGCTCCTCTTTAAATTATTGGCATGTGGCTCCACACCAGCCTTGCTTTTAATTTTAATTTTAATTTTAATTTTTTGGTACTAGGGATGGAACCTAGGTGCATTCTACCTCTGAACTACACCCCAGCCCTATTTTTTATTCTTTATTTTGAAACAGGGTTTCACTGAGTTGCCAAGGGCCTCATTAAGTAGCTGAGGCTGTCCACAACTGTGATCCTCCTGTCTCAGCCTCCCAAATGCTCTTATTGCAAGCATGCGCCACCATGCCTGGCTCCCAGCCTTGCTTTTATATGTTCAAATATTTTTGGCTTTTGACTCTGTGAATGATCTATGCTATAAAGCATATGTTTTGATTTTTAATTATAGATATTTTTAGGATATAACTTTCTATTAAAGGATCACCAGGCTGAGCCAGGTATGGTGGCACATACCTGTAATCCTAGTATTTGGGAGGCTGAGACAGTAGGACTGCAGGTTCAAGGATAGCCTTAGCAACATATCAGTGTCCCCAGCAACTTAATGATAGCCTACTTCAAAATAAAATAATATACAGAGAGAGCTGAGGGGTATAGCTTAGAGGTAGAATGCCCATGAGTACCATCCAAGTAATCCCTCTCCAATTAAAAAATAATGAGTTTCTACACCTTTAGATCTCTTTAACTGCTATCAAGTGAACTTGAAGTGAATTTCTAAAAAGATGAGATGATTAGATCTTTGTCTTCTGCTAATTCTCGGCATCTTCACTGTCTAATATTAGTCTCTGTTAGCTCACTGTCCATGTTATAATATTCAGTCTCATGTCCACAGATGGCATCTGTGATTATTGTGAAGCAGAATTTAGTGCCCAATGTCTATTGGATAAAAGAAAACACATACAGGATGGAGAGTCAATGAAGCAGTAAGCAAAGTACAGGCATATATAAATTACAGAACACTAAAAGTCAAAACTATGAAAATAGATGAAATAAGAAGATAGAGGACTACCCCTACTTCCCTCAGCATGTCCCTGCATAACTTCTACAATAGAGAGTTGAACCCAGAGCCAGTCTTATCCGCAGTGCCCTAGGATTTCTCCTGAGTATTCCAGGTGTCCAGATTCCCAAAGGTCTTACTGCTCTAATTGCAACAATTAACTCTCTTTGCTTACTTACACCTCTACCCCTCAACCTGCTTAGGTTCTTGAAACCCAGGAGGCCCCATAGCCTGTCCTGGAAGTTTCACTCATACCTCCCTTCAGATATCTCCTAAATCCCACCAGCTAACTCCTGGAGGTTCCAAACTTCTAATTACCTTCTGGTATAGTTTATTTGGCCTTATGCTCCTCAGGAAGTATCTGTAATCTACTCTCTGTAATGTGACTCCAAAGCAGCTAAAGGTATTCTGTTCATGATAGGGGCAGGTCTGGAGTTTGGGCAGCCCAAGTGTCCTTTTTTAAAATTCTACAGTGCGGATTGGCTCAATCAGAAGAGACATGCAAGATATATCTGAGTACTTAGAAGAAGGTCCTTGGTTTTATACGACTCACACCATATGATATGAAGTGATGATATGAACATAAATAGAAATTAATCGTAAGTGTAGGGACAGTCTCTGAGATGCCAGACATTGTCCCAAAACATGTGGTGCCATGTGAGTCATGGATCTTGGCCATCATGATACTACCTAGACAGAAAGATAAGTCACAGGTGGAAAAAGCAATAGCAATATATTAGAGCAACAGCAGTAAGAAGGTACTATGAAGGCAGGAATATGTGCAAGAGTTATGAACCATCTTTACCAGTCCTATTTAACTCTGATTTATGAAAAACTGGTTATCTGTAGGAGTGAAATTTTGCAATCTAGCTGACGAATGAGTGGGCTCTGTGATGTTACAAATGGGAGCTTTCTCAGTAAAGGATCATTAATAGATCGTTTTAATGTGAAACACATTTCCCCATGGAAACAGATGCTAAACATGGTGGTTAGGCCTCCAGAAGACATTTTAAGTCAAAACATCACTGAAACAGAGTGATGTTATATTACAGCTTTCCATTCGCTGTTCAATGAATAAGCAGGCTGTACTCCTGGATACCTGGTTGCAATATTATTTATTAGAGACATATCTCTACACTGTATATCTCCCAGGCCTAGGATTTACTCTTTCTCTTCCCCAGTGATGGGATAGTATTTTCCCTTCCATTTTTACTTGTATTTTTAGTCTGCAAAAGGGGTGTTTTCCACCTTCTATGTTTTTCCAATATCTCAGTCATGAAAAAATAGAATCCTCTCTGTTTTATCACACATATACTCTGTGTTTCTGGAGGTGGTAATTAAAAACAATGTTGGCGCAAATAGTGGAAGAAGTTCTTTTGGTTAGACAAGGGCTGGGAAAGTTATTCAGAGGGAAGGAAGGGAGTAATAGCACAGGGGTTAGTTTCTATAGTAAGACTGTGTTGGTTAGCTTAAGAGTGAGCTAAACAGCCATAAAGAAGAAGAGAATTATGTGATTTGCAGAACAGATGGAAATGAAGAGCATTATGTAAAGTGAGATAAATCAGACTCTTAAAACTGAGGGTCTCATGGTTTCTCTCATATGTGGAAGCTATAGAGAAAAGTAAGAAAGACGTACTTTGTGAAAATAGGAGCAAAACCAGTATAATAGTGGATCAGGATTGGGAGAGAGAGAAGGGAAGTTATGGAAAAGGAAACAGACCAAATAATGTTACATGCTTACATGAACGCATCACTATGAATTTTACTGTTATGTACAAATATAATGCACCTATACAATATACTAGTAATGTTCAAGGGTTTAAGACAATAACAAGAGCTACTATTTTATTATCTCTTGTGGTTGTATAGGTTGATTGGACACAACTGGATGGTTCTTTTGCAGGTCTGGCTTGAGATGGCTTGTGTAGTTGTGGTCATAGGGAAAATTTCATGGTTAGAAATAGAATGTTCCCTGAAGAGCTCATGTATTAAAGTTCAGAGTTGATGTAATTAGGACATGAGGGTTGTAATCGCATTAGTGGACAAATCTATCATTATGATTGACTTACTGGGTGGTAACCTAGGCAGATCAGGTGTGGCTGAAGATGAGTCCCTGGGGATGTGTCCCTAGGGATGTGATTTTGTCCGTGAATCTTTTTGTTTATTCTTTTTTGCTTCTGGCCTCTATGACATGAAAACAAAGCTCTTGTTCTCCTCTCTGCTCCTCACCACCATGTTCTGAGATACACAGACCACTGCCTCCTGTGGACTGAACTCTCAAACCTTCAAAATCTGTGAGCAAATAAATCTTCCTTTCTCTTATTTGTTTGTTTAGTTGTTTTGGAACATAGCAGTAAGAATGTAATTCAGCAATACGACTCAGCAATTAAGTTGTATTTTCAGGATGAGATACAGCTTATTATATCATATTTATGTTACTTTCTCAAAAGAGTATTTAATATATTTCAATTCTAGTACCTCCCCTTTACTCCCCAGGACATATAAAAGAATGTGTCTTTACATTAACTGATCTTCTAAGTGAAGTTTGACTTATTAAAGATTGTGCCTTATTTTTTTAAATTGTTTTGTTGGAATCCATTTCTGAATTTAGAAAAGTAACAGTGTATTTTATCCTGAATTAACAAGCATTTACTTTTTTGAAAAATCTAAAATCCCTATAATGTTTCTATGTTCCTGTTACATGTTATGGCATTGCTTGTCTGTTTATTAAACTCATTCAATACATAAATTCACAAATTAAAATAAGAATGTTTGCTGAGACAGAAGCTGAAGCTAGATTCATCCGGAAGGTTGACTGAGATGCCAAAACAACTGACTAGAATTTTTACTGACCATCGGCCATTATGAGATTTTACATTTATCAGTGCTCAACACTTTTGTTCCCCGCTAAAAATGTGTCGAAATTTTGAAAATTTATTCAAGGCCCTTGTAAATTTGTTGTTGTTTTATTTTGCTTTTGCAAAATAAGGCCAAATGATATTTTTTGAAGTACTGGGGGTTGAACCCAGGAGTATTCTACTTCTGAAATACACCCCTGGCCCTATTTTTATTCTTTTATTTTTTAAACAGGGGCTCACTGAATTGCAGAGGGCCTCACTAAGTAGCTGAGGCTGTCCACCATGATCCTCCCAATCTCAGCTTCCCAAATGCTAGGAGTACAAGCATGCACCACTACACCTGGCTTAAATATGTTTAAAAAATTATTTAAGATGCATGCAGAAGGTCTGGAGGTTATACTGCAAAATATTTGTAAAGGAAAAGGGAATAGCAAAGAACTGCCTCACAGAAAGTTAAATGAAGAGAATGATCAACTCTGAAAGTCATCCAATAAGGACCATAAATATCCTACATAAAATGATTAAAATGAAAGGGGAGGAGAACATATTTGGGGAAAACTATCTTTTTAAAAATTAAAATTAAATTTATTTTTAGCTGGTACATTTATCATTTCCTTATGGTGAACATTTTCAAAATTCTTTCTTCTAGCTCTTTGAACTGTATAGTTGATGATATTTATCTATAGTAACTACAGATTCAGCTTGATCGAGTCTGCCAAGTCCAAAATAAGGTTGCTGTTATTCCTTCACCCAATTTTTAGCTCTTATATTTCACTGTCTAAAAATATTTTTACTCTCATTTTGATGGGATTTGAGAACAGACCCAGGTTTTCCTGTTTGTTCAACCCATCCTATTTATCTCAATTGGTGTGTTTGATTAACATGATAATATATATTATTTTCTGTTAACTAGTATATTTATATCATAATGTTTAATAAAAGCATCTTAGATATTCTGTTTACACATTGTTGGGGCTTAAAAAGACAATCAAAAAAACAATTTCTAAAAGCTTTGAATGTACTTTTCAAAGTTCCTTTAGAAATCTGAAAACAATGACCTTTATTTTTAAGTTCTCTGAATTCAGAAATATACTCCAAATAATCTAAAATTATGAATGAATATTTGATTCAAAAAAGAGAGCATTATTGCTATGCAACATATACTGTATAATCATAAAATAAAGTATAAATATAATTTTTAATCTCAACATTTAAACCTGGATTACAAATATTGCAGTATTTTGTGAATTCTGTTACTTAATGAGTGCTCAGGTCACTGTATAGATTCAAGTGTTAAATTCTTGGATAAAGTAAAGTTGTTTTACTCATACAAATTAATCCTCTGTGAGGAAGTAGACAAAGAAACTTAGATGTACTTTCCAATTTGTTCTTTCCTCTTTATGGACACTTCTAGGAACATATTCATTTGAAGAGAAGCATTGCAGTGTTATTTCCTAGTAAGGAAAATCAAAGATTCAAGAGACAGTTGAAAGCTGAAACAGGATGCATCTTGAGATGGGCCAGACTGCTGAGAAAAATAGCTTATTGCTTTTTAAATTGCCTTATATTTTCTCCAAATTCTTAAACAGGCCCTCAAGAACAATTCATCCCATGTCCTTCAAAACTGGCTACTTTAAAAGATGCTGATTTGGTGTTTTTTTTTTTTTTAAGTAAAAGTTGCAACAGTTGGGGATGATGATCTAAAATTTTGGTCTTAGTTCTACCAGAGAGCAGGTCTTTCCAGTTTGTTAAATGTAGTGACAGGAAACTGCAAAAGTATAGGAAAAAAACAATTCAGAGTTGATCATTCTCTTCTTATAACTTTCTGGGTTAAATTCATCTGTTGTTTCTTTTCTTTTCTTTCTTTCTTTATTTTTCTGAGTGCTTCTTCACTTTCAGTGCTCTCATCTATTCTTTTCATTTTATTTGGGTCAATTTTCCTGTCCAGTCCAATCCAATCTAATTCAACTAAATCCAATTGAGTTAACTACATATTCATGGTGTCAATCTGAACCCTCTTCCCTTCACAGAGAGAATCAGATGCGAGTTCACAGTCTGGATTCCAAGTGTTCAAACTTTACTTTGTGCATCTTTTGTCCTTTCTCTCTCTTCTTTTGGGCTAAAGGAGACACCTGCTCCTCCATCCATCACCCATCCCTCCACCTGAGACAGGATCCCATCCTCTTCATTTGCAGAGGTTCTTAACCTACTTAGAACTCTGTTTATACTTGTTCATTTTACCCTCTGCCCCTCAGATTCTTCCTACCAGCTTCTACTTAGGCTCATATTTTTCAAGTGAAACAACAACAACAACAACAACAAAAACATAAATAGCCTTCAACTCTCCTCTCTTGCTAGAGCTTTGCCCTGGTTTAATCCACCCACCTTGCCTGGGTTCTCTGAACCATTCCTCCACAAAAGCACCTTTTCTGAGGCCACCATGCGGCCAGTGCCATGGAGTCCAGGGGCCATTTTTCTGTTCCCTTTGTCCTGAACAGAAGTTTTTCACACCAATACCCAATGTATTTCAGCTTATTGCTTTCCAATATTTTGCCCTTCTCTCCCTGTATCCTTTTCATATTCTTATCCTTGTATGCCTCCAAACACTCCTTGTGGTTCTTGCTAGGCCTTTTTCCTCTTACCTTGCAAATTCTTCCTTGGTGGTCTCAGGCAAGCATATAACTCCCATTACAAATTGTATAGTACTAAGCTGGGCATTGTGGCGCACACTTGTAATATCAGCATTGGGAAGGCTGAGAGAGAAGGACAGCCTCAGCTATTTAGAGAGGCCCTTTGCAACTTAGTGAGACCTTATTTCAAAATAAATAATAAAAAATAGGGCTGGGGTACAGCTCAGGGACAGAATACCCCTGGTTTCCACCCCTAGTATGAAAAAAATTGTATAGTGCTCAAATCTATACCAGAAACTCAAGCTTTATGTGCATGTCAGATTCACATGTCTAATTTCCTCTCATCTCATGGGGAAATAAATCCACCTGCCTGCACCAAACTTTTTGTTTTCTCCAATTAAGTGAAGGTCACTCTTTACAGTGACCATTCAGTCAGAATCTTATTTTATTCCCCAAATACACAAATTTTGGGGCCTAAAAGTCACGCTCAACACCACTCTTTCAGTCACCATTCTTAGTGCTGTAACCCCAAACACATGACCATCACAACCTAGAGGAAGAAAAGTTATTGTTCACAGTTCTGGAGACTTGAGGGATTTAATCCATGTTATGTCAGGTGAAGTTCGTGGAGCTCAGGGCATGGTGCAGGAGAGAGAGAGAGAGAGAGAGAGAGAGAGAGAGAGAGAGAGAGAAAGAAGAAGAAGAAGAAGAAGAAGAAGAAGAAGAAGGAGGAGGAGGAGGAGGAGGAGGAGGAGGAGGAGGAGGAAGAAAAAGAAGAAGAGAAAGAAGGAGAAGGAGGAGGAGGAGGAGGAAGAGGAGGAGAAGAAGAAGAAGAAGAAGAAGAAGAAGAAGAAGAAGAAGAAGAAGAAGAAGAGAAAGAAGGAGAAGGAGGAGGAGGAGGAGGAGGAGGAGGAGGAGAAGAAGAAGAAGAAGAAGAAGAAGAAGAAGAAGAAGAAGAAGAAGAAGAAGAAGAAAAAGAAGAAGAAAGGGGAGAGGAAAGAGACCTCTGTCCTTATATTGAGAAAGTCAGTAGCAAAAGAAAGAAAGCAAGGTAAAAAGAACCATATATAATTCCCAACGCCATATCCTTGGGACTCTCCTTCAGCAGCCAAGTCTGCCTCCAACATGGCTGCCTTATCTCCATGAGGTCTAGGCAGACATTCTAAATCCAACTATAAACTGGGCATGATGGCACATGCTTGAAATCCAAGTACAAGAGAGGCTGAAATAGGAGGATCATAGGTTCATGGCCAGCCGTAGCAACTTAGCAAGGCCATCCACAACTTAGTAGACCCTGTTTCAAAATTAAAATTAATAGGACTGGGGGTTTAACTCACTGGTAGAATGTCCCTGGGTTCAATTTCTAGTACCATGAACAAACAAACAAACAAACAAACAAAGAAATAAAATAAACCATAAGAACCTCCTTTTCTTGAACTCTCACATCCAATCACTGAGTGTTCTAAGGCTTAATCTCTTGAAAAGCCACACTTCTCCCCACCTCTTCTGTCTTCTCTCCTTCCCCTGGATTCCACTTTGTTCAGGAAAAGGTCACCTCTTGCCTGGATGACAGCCAAGGTCATCTACATGCTTACTCACATCATTTCCAACTCAGTCCCATACTTCAAATAGTTAAAAAGCGTACTGTTGTTCATTGAATAAAGGTGAAACTCTTAACCTTTGCATGACAGCCCTGTGTAATCAGATCCATCAGAGTCCACACCAAGCATACATTTTGCTTTCTGTTTCAGCCCTACTGGATTTTAAAGTTCACACATTCCCTGCCAATCATCCCACAAATTATTTGCATGGGCTGTTTCTTCAACATTCTTCTCGCCTGGTTAAACATAGCACATCTACCACCATGTAGTGGCAAACTTTTTGATCTCTGATTTGGTGATGCTGTGCTATACCACCATGATCACCTTTTTACTAAGAGAAAGTTCACTACTCCCAGTTGCTGGGAATGTTGGCTGCTGAGAGCGCTCAGTTGCATCCCTTGTCAAGCCTCACCTTTAACTCACAACAGCCAAGATTACACCCTGTCCCTGCTGATCGCCTTCGTCCAATGGCATGTTAATAGAGGAGAGACCCTAATTATATCACTTTGGGACATCTTTAAATGATTATCCTGGCTCCAGGGATGCCTGGCACATTGGCTAAGGCCTCTACTGGGACAACACAGCTGTTTAATTTCTCCCCCTTCCCAACCCTGTATAGTCCCAGATGCTAGAATGTTCAACAACGTTCTCCCATTCACCTCCTTCGCATTTGTACTCCTCCATCAGTGTCCAACTGAAGGCCTATATGAGTGGATTAAGCAACAGTTATTTATTTCTCATGGTTTTAGAAACTGAAGTCTGAGACTGAGACCAGGGTGTAAGTGTGGTTGGATTGCAGTAAGAAAATTCTTTCTGGTTGGGTCCTCATATGGCCTTTTCTTAATGCATGCACACCAAGACAGAGTGGAGGGAGTAAAATGTTTCCTTCTCCTTCCTCTTCCTCCTCTTCCTCCTCGTCTTCATTCTCCTTCTCCTTTCTTCTTCCTCCTCCTCCTTCCTTCTCCTCCGTTTCTCCGTTTCTCCTCCTCCTCCTCCTCCTCCTCCTCCTCCTCCTCCTCCTCCTCCTCCTCCTCCTCCTCCTCCTCCTCCTCCTTCTGTTTCTTCTATATGGGGAATTGAACCCAGCAGCATCCCACTTAAAAACTACACCCAAGGTCTACTTTATTTCACTTTTTATTTTGAAAGAGGATCTTGCTAAGTTGCTGAGCCTGGCTTTGAATCTGAGATCCTCCTGTCTTGGACTCCCAAGTACTGGAATTAGAGGAGGGTGCCACCATGCCAGGCTTCTTCTAATTATTTTAAGGGCATTAATTGCATCATGAGGGACTCACCCTCATGGCTTCATCTAACCCTAAGTACCTGGTAATTGGTACAGAGATGCTTCCTTTCTACACCATCAGATTCAGCATATGAATGTAGAGGTAGGACACAAACATTCCCTCTATAGCAAAAAGTATCTAGTACAGAACAGTTTCAAAATGATGGCTATTATTACTGTTAATATTTCCATAATCCCAATAGAATTTATTACCTTTATCTAGAGACAATCTGAAATATAGTTAACTCTAGAAGTAAGACATTAAGCCAAAATTTGCACTAATGTGTAACTGAAAAACATTGATTCCATGAGGTAATATACAAATGAATGGTTCTTTGTTTAAGTAAGTCTGAGAAAAATCTCATAAATATTACACTTGGTCTAAAAGGGCATAAAGACTCTTGAAAATCTCAGAAAAATAATCTGTTTCATCTTTTGTGTTCCAATGGTCCCAAACTCCAAACTCGGGAGACATTTTCTCAAGCACCATCTATATGTCTTGAACAGATCATCTAGAAGCATATCAGTGGGGTGGTTTTATAGAGTCAGACAGGGTTAATTTGATTGTTGGGTAGGGTGGGACAAGGAGGCAAGAAGGAGTTAATTTTGCTTTCATGACCTGCTCTGCCTGGCTCTAGACCTGCCTGTGCCCTTGTGAACTACCCAAAATGTGCCTATGCAGGCCACCACCAGAAAAAGCCGAGATTAAAGAACAGTCCAAAGCATGATAAATTGTTGGATGCATATGTAGTCTTCTGTAGACACAAATTGCCTGGGGTCTCCTTTTCTCAATGTGAGCAAAGGCATCCAGCAGAGGGGCTTGTCATGTCCTGCTGCCGTGAGTGGGGAATGGTGCCTGATCTGGCTTTTTATCACTGTTTCCTGATAACAGTGATTGATGAGGTGCTTGAGGGGACCCTGCACCCAGCGGAGGAGCTTCCTTATTAAACAATTAATAAACTCTACATACACACAAGCACATGGGTGCATGTGCACGCACCAGACTTTCTTCTAGCGAAGCAGGTCCTTTTCACTAAGGCAATATATATGAATCATAATTCTTTAGTGCATATATGGATAACAGAAATGAAATAAAATGGAGGAAAAGGAGAGGAGAGCAGAGAAGTACTAAAATATGATGTGCGCCTGTGTGAGTTAAAAAGCAAACTTAGATTTCCCAAAATGTTTGAGTTAAAGGTGTGTGTGTGTGTGTGTGTGTGTGTGTGTGTGTGTATGTAAATAATAGACTGAATGTTGGTACCCTAAACAAATTCACAGGATGAAACCCTAATATCAATATAATAGAATTTAGAGCTGGGGCCTTTAGAAGGTCATGGAGGGGAGCATTCATGAACATAATTAACACTGTCATAAGAAGAGACCAAGCCAGGTGTGGTAGTGCACACCTGTAATCTCATACTTGGAAAGCTGAGATAGGAGGATCACAAATTTGAACTAAATTTCGGTAATTTAGTGAAGCCCTGTTTTAAAGTGAAAAACAGGGGGGAGGGGGCTGTATGTATAGCTCAGTGGTAGAACGCCCCAGGTTCAGGCCCCAGTAAAACAAACAAACAAACAAACAAACAAACACACACAAAAAAAACAAGCAAAAAAGAAGACAGCCAGCCAGCTAGCTCTTTCTATCATGTGAAGCTTCAAGGAGAATATAGCCACATAGAAACCAACAAGCAGATTCTTACCAGACACTGAATTTGTAGATATCTCACCCTTCCTTGCACTTCCTAGTTTCCCAACCTCTAAGAAATGAAGTTTTATTTGAGCCACCCAATCTATGCTTTTTTGTTATAGCAGTACAAAGCAAAACAGATATATCTCCATCCTCTTTATTTCTATCTCTGTTCTTTATATTTAATCCTTTTGGCACCAGGCATATTATTATATTGTTGGCACAATAGAGTTTATGCTCTGTTTTCTCATGCTTTCCAGGGAAAAGTCCTTCTGGAAAGACATAGACACTACTTTATACTTTTCTAGAACCAAACTCATTCAAACCCCCACAAAAATATCATCTCAGCTCATGCAGGACATCTCCTAGCCATTTGGGATTTTATTGACTTTTTTTTTTTTTTTTGGCAGTACTGGAGATAGAACCCAAGAACATTCTACCTCCAAGCAACACCCCCAGTCCTTTTTTATTCTTAATTTGAAACATGGTCTCTTTGAATTGCAAAGGACCTCACAAGTAGCTGAGGCTGTCCGTGAACCAGGATCCTCCTATTTCAGCCTCCCCAATGCTGGGATTACAAGAGTGCACCACCACGCCCAGCTTGACATTTTTCTATAGAACATTTCTCTATAGACTCTACCTTGGTGTCTGATGACATTTGATGTCTAAATTAGATAATCCAAGATTGTTCATGGACCTACAACTCAAAATCTTGAGCTGTATCATATTCCCTTTCAATTACTTTTGAAAATCACTACCTTTTACAACATGGATTTCTTTAATAGTTTGATAACTTTTTTCCTCTTAAGTGTAGAGTGATATTCTGAGGAGCCTTTGGAGTTCACAGAAATTTAATTTTATCAGAGTTTTTTTTTTTTTTTTTTCTGATCACGGGGAAAATGAATCCTGGATTTAACAAAGAGGAAAGTGGCATAGACTGGTGATGTGCATGAGGGTGAAGGCTGATTCCAATTACTCCTTCAAGGTGTAAAGAGTAGAGAAGGGTTAGGAGCCAGAGCTCACATGCACCAGTGTGCTTTCCAATTTAGTCTGAAAACTGAGCTTTTCCCAGAAGTGTTATCAAACACTTTCCCAGAAAAAGGAAGATCTTGGAATATTGTTCTGAAAAAGAACTTGCTGTCAAATAACATATCCCTTGCTTACTGACTTCGGAGAGGGGAGACTTAAAGCTTTTGCATGATAGAATGGCAGTGAAAATAATGTTTTGGGAAATGCCAACCATTGCTGAATGGTAATTCAAGCATGGAAGGATTGCACTACTTGAAGTTGTAGAGAGAAGCCTGGATTTAAGTTAAAAAAGTAAAAGACAAGCCATTCTGGAAAATTCCCCAACTTCCCCTAATCCTCATCCACATAGCCCTTATAATAGCAGAAATTATGGATCTTTCTAAGACCCACTGACACTATCAGTTGCTAAAATAACTCTACTAAAAAACCTATGGGTTTCCTTACATATTGAAGTTAGCGTCTAGTTTTATGAAAACTCTGATAAATTATCACATTTCTTCTACTATGCACTGAGTTCTCTATTTTAAAGAATAATTTTAAAGTATGGACTCTCTTATTAAGGAATAGATAGGGAGAATATATTGTATGCAAATATATACTCATATAAACACACTTTTTTAAAAGTTAAAACTCATGACAGTTTCCTTTATATTGGAACAAAGACCCGCTGAAATAACTCCTTTGGAAAACCTCTCATCTTGAGACTGTATTCTTATCTTCTATATCTTGTTAATTATGAACCAAAACCCAATTGCACACACAGAGTAAAAGCAGAGGGAAATAAGCCATAAAGGATTAAAGGAAGAAAAAGAGGCAAGATAAAGGACAGTTTTGAAAGCAATGTTATTTTTTATTATTTGGTGCAGAAAACTGTAAAGCACATAAAACAATCTACAGGAAGTGGGAAAGATTTCTTCTCATTACTGGCCTTGAGGCAATTTTTTAAGCTGCCATAAACTGACAAACAGACATGATGGATATCATTATAAAATACACTGAGTTGGAAAATGGAGCACAGAATGAAATGGTCCACATCAAAGGTAAAAAAGAAAAAGTCCCACAGACTTCTCTATGGGGTGAGTGGCTCGGAGACTGTTAAAAGAATAATAGCACAAAATTAGCCCCAACCTTGCATTATTTTTTTTTCTCCTGAGAAAATCATATGATCTTTTCTTTATGACTTACATCATGTGATTCCAAAGTTCATGTCAAGACCTAGCAAGTCAAATGAAAGCCAGCAGCCCTCATCTTGAACTTTAATAGACGACTCTTGTGAATTGCTTTCATATTTAAATAAAGCATTCCAAGGGCAAAACTATATTAATGCTGATGTTCCCACTGTTCATGAGCATTTGCAGTGGGAGCGGGGTATGTGTGCATTAACCCCTTCAGGCCTGCAGGAACCACTATGTTTGTGCGAATACAGTTATTCCAAAATAAAATAGTAAAGAGCAATTCCTCTAGCACCATACTGTGTTCTGTAGTCTGTGGACAGTCGAAGGCTCGTCCTGCAGGAGCCATCCCTCAGTTCCTAGTAAAGAGCCACCTGGCCACTGAGGATGACAGAGAGCTATGCAATTATTGCCAACCTGTGATAAAATACTGACATACCTGCCTTCTCTTCCTGCCCGGTGCTAAGCTATGTATCCTCTGGTCAAATCGGTGAAATTACAGGAACTAGGTTGTATGTTATCTTCATTAAAATGAGTATCACAAAGCCTCCTCTCATGATCATTGCAGGAGTAGAATGAAATAAGCTATCTATCAGGGTTACCATTAATTATTACCTTATCTATGGCTATCGACTGTCTTTATAGACACCCTGGCCAAAGGATGCACATTGTGACTAGTGAAAGAATCTATGGGTTGCTGGGGTGTGGTTTCCTGCAAAAGGTCCAGTAAACAGGGCTGTAAAATGCATTGCTAACCAAAAATTCCCTCTTGTATGCAATACTATCCCACTCACCTCCAAAAAGTCCTTTTATTTTTTAACCAGAGAAAAAAGTCATCCTAATGAAGATAAAAATAAAATAATAAATAGAATGGGGAGTCTCTTCCCCTGATGCCCCATACATGTTCCTGATTTGCTGAAGTTTCTGATAGTCCATGGCGTTGAAACTATTAGTAAAACCTAATAATGGGTAATGTAGCTTCTTCTCAGTTTCCACTGATTTTAATAAGATCAGTAATCCTTACTTGATCCCTTTTGGTTCTCTTATGGTGGAAATATTTAGTAGTAGATGGAAAGGTAGTTTGATAAGTCATGTTTTACATATGCAGACTTTTATTAGAAATAATATTAAAAAATATAGCTCTAATGGTAAGTTTTAAGATAAAAAGGTCATCATAGATTCCCTGATTACATTCCCTCTCTTCTTCAGTTGATTTAACTATTGCCTTCATATTAAAAAATTTTAACCTCTTTCTTCTGGTCTCGCATTATGGTATGTCCTGTAAACACGTTTGTGAGTGTGTGTGTGTGTATGTGTGTGTGTGTGGGTGTGTGTGTATGTATGTGTGTGTGTATTACTGGAGATTGAACACAGGAGCATTCTAATTCTGTGCTCCACCCCAGCCCTATTTTATTTTATTTTATTTTTTATTATGAAACAGGATCTCCCTAAGTTGCTAAGGGCAAATATCAACCTGATGTTTCCTTAGCTAGTTTTTTAAATCTAAATTATAGAAGAGAATGTAGTTGCAATAAATATCCAATTTTAAGTCGGTACACATTGGTATGAAACTTTTATAAATAAGTCCAATTTGAATCCTAAAACAAATCTTGTGGGAAAATCTTTATACATTATAGCATTGTAAATATACTTCTTGAGTTTCTGAAGATGCCCCAGTAGAAGGCAGGGTGTGTCGGTCAAGGTTTAGTAGAAGAAGACTTAGTTGCTCCATAATTTAAAAATGATTTTTCACAAGTCTCCCAAACCTTTGATGCACTTGAAATTTATCCTGTTGTATTATTTGAGGTATGGATGCAATTTAATTTTTTTCTGCAGCAGCTCTCCAGGTTTCTGAAAGCTGTTTATTTACAAACCCGTTCTTCCCCCATGGATACCACATACCTGCTTTATCATATGCTACAACGATTGGATTTTAATCGAGAGAGGGGCATGATCTGTTCTTTCATTTATTTATGGCTGAAGTAGAGCTTTTTGTTTTTATTCTCATTCTACCCACAGAAAATTTACTATTCTCAGCCTAACTCTGCAAAATATATCTGTTCGTATTATTTGTAGGTTGTAAAAAGCCAGGCTGACTTGCATTCAGAACAAGCTTACATAAGCGCTAAACGCTAAAGGAACAGAGGATGCAGTGAAGGTTGCTTTAGAGTTAAACTAGAAAGCTGCCATTCCTTCTTTGATGTATGTCTAATATTCATTACTGTAATTTCCTAATTTAGTAACTAGTCTGTTGATGATCACCTGCTGTTCATTCAAGCTGCAGTAAAGCAGAACTATGAGGAATACAGACCCTGGACTAGATATCGTGGGCTGGAAGTGCGTCTTTGTGATAGTCAGAAGGTTGCTAACTCTGTGCCTCATTCTCTATAGCAATTAAGTAAAGATGAAAATGGTACCCTCCTGCATGGTTGCTGACTGAATAGCTAAGTTAGACACCTGAAGCCAAGACACCTGATTTCCTGTGTGATTTAGGGTCTGGGTGTTTTCCAGGACTTTTTACACTATAGTCTCACATTATAATGTGGGTCATGTTGACAATGACATATATACACATAGTACTTAGTTCTCTTCCATCCCCTCCTCCCCATTTCCCTCTCTCCCAATACAGAATGTCCAGGTTAACAATGTTATGTTCACATTATACACATAGCCACAGGTAGCATTTCCACTAATGAACCACAGCCTTCTTCCTCCCCTACCCTTCCTCTCTGGCTTCTCTGAGGGTTCTTGTCCATTATCTGGAGCCCTTCTTGTATCCCAAATACTACCTAGCTACATATTAGAGAAAACAAATGTCCTTTCTCTTTCTACACTTGGCTAATCTAATTTAACATAATGTTCTCCAGTTCTTTCCATTTTCTTACAAATGGCATAATTCTGTTCTTCTTTATTCTGAGTAGAATTCCTTTGGGTATATTTCCCATAATTTTGTAATCCATTCATCTGTTGATGGACACCTAGGTTGGTTCCATATTTTGGCTTTTGAGAATTGTGCTACTATGAACATGGGTATGCATATGTTACTGTAGTTCTCTGATTTCAATCCCTTTGGAAAGATATCCATGCATTTTTGTACCAATGAACTGTTAATGGCCATTAGGACTGTATTTACCAGGCCTAGATTTAAAAGACAAGCTCATTTTTCTCTTCTTTCTCTTTCCCTTTCTTATTCTTTTCCTCTTCTTTACTTTCCCTTCTTGCTTGCAGTTGAACTCAGAGACATTCTACCTCCAAGATATACCCTCCAGCCCTTTTAATTTTTTCATCTTGAAACCAGATCTCAGTAAGTAGCCCAGGTCCTCACTAAGTTGCTGAGGCTGGCCTTAAGCCTATGACTTCCTACCTCAGCCTTGTAAGTCCTGTGATTTCGGTAGGCACTATCACACCTGGCAATAAGCTCCTTTTCTAAAAAAATGTAACCCACCTAAGTCTTTTTCCTTATCTGTAAAATGAGTATAGTATCAGTGACTACTTTGATGTGATGTTCAGGGATTGAATCAGATGAAGCAAGGATAGAGAACAGCCCAAGTACCCAACACACAGTAGGCAACTTCCACTGATTTCTCCTCCTCCTCTTTTCCTCTGCTATGCCCTGGTTGTTAGAACCTGCTGATTTCCCTAGTCACCAGGCACCTTCTCCATCAACCAAAGGCAAGCTTCAAGTCTTAGCTTGAATTCTGGAAAGATCTGCTCTGAATTCCTATTGGCGACAGCCCTGCAACTACTGCGTCAAGAAGGAAATAGGGCTGAGGGGTCTCTAGCCTCATAATGCCACAATTTGGCACTGACTTTAGTTTCTACTGGTTTGCTTTTTTCTCTGGAAGGGAAACACACACATTGCCTGCTATAGTCTTCCTGCCCGTTTCATTTCTTCTTTACCCATCTTGTTCAGGAGGGTGAGTAGATGTGTGTGGCTTTTCCACCTTAATGGCTGGCTACGTCGCCAACACACTACTCCTCTCCCTCTCATGGTGTCCTGAAGCTTCTTCCTACCACTACTGGGTTTATCCACGTTGCCACCCTGTGTCTTCTGCACCGTGTCCTCCCTGGAGGCCTGAGTAGTGCTAGCAATGATGCTACTTTTTCTTTCAGAGACCACATGGCACTTGCCAAATTAAGTTATTGCCACAATTCAGGCTCGCTGTCTCTGGAGACCACGTTTATGCCATTTTACTGGCAGCAGAATGACAAATAATGGGTCTAGCATGTAACCCAGTGCTACAGAGCTGATTATTGTTTAATAATAATAGCTTCCATTTCTCTAGCAGACTGTCACACTGCACGCTCAACACCTGGCATGCTGCTGTAAAAAAAATTTGAATATTAAAATAAACTGATAATGTAGATATATTAGTGTGGCCATTTTGCAAATGAGGCAGGACTTGTGGCCAGTGGAGGTTAAGTAATATGCAAAGATGATGCAATGAGAAGTTGACAAAGTCAAAATTTGAAACATATCATTCCCCACAAAGGTTGGGACTATGATGGTGTCTGTTTTCTAATTCTTGATCTACTATTTAAGGGGTTAGGCAAGTTTTCTGGTGGAAGGGTCTTCCTTATTGTTCTCAGGGAAGGTGTGGTCTGGGCTTGGTTGGCTATTGTTAATTGTGTGTGTTACAGGTGGGAGGATGCTGACTGGCACACTGCCTGGAGGGCATCTGGGGAGCCCTGGTACTGGCTGCTGAGTATTGATGGCCTGCAAATACTTTGTAGTCTTCTTTCCTGGGATTCCGTACCCAGCAAGGTCAGAGGGACATCAGGACTCTGAAGCATCAGATGACAGTTCTCTCTGTTCATGTGCTCCCCTGGGCAGCCTGGACTGCAGAATGATTTGTGAATCCACCTTTCTTTTGAGCCCACAATTACCTGGAAAAAACATATCTTGCTTTTCTCCTTCAGACTGTTTAGATACCCCTGGATATTATTTTCCCCAAGGGTTGTAGCTTCCACCGGCTGCTCTTAGGAAGATGACCCTGATTGGCTACTGTCAAGGCCTGGTGAGATTCTCTGAGTTGACTCCCATCTAGAGGGCACATTGAGAGACTTGGGTGTCCTACTGATGCTTTGTACAACATAGGTCCAATGGAGGCCCTTACTGACCTGGACAGGACTTTTTAGAAGCCTACACTGCCAATAAAATGTTTGGGGCCACCAGGGGAAAGTTCCCCTGCTTTTCTAGGAATATTGCCATTCAGAGACATGTGCCATTCATTTTTTTTCTCCTGTCTATCCCTTCTGCATGTTTTTAAAGACACAAGAGTCTTTGAAATGCTTGGGCAATATTCATGAGAACTATAGCAGGCTTCTTTTAAGAAAGAGGAATAGATTTTCACAATCACCAAGATACGCAATTAGCCTAGCTTTCCATCACTGATTGGATGAATAAGACATGTGCTACGTAGGCACAATTGAATATTATCCATATATAAAAATGAATGTAGCCAAGCATGGTGGCATACACCTGTGCAATAATCCTAGTACCCGAGAAGCTGAGACAGGAGGATCACAAGTTCAAAGCCAGCCTCAGCAATTTAGTGAGGCTCTCAGCAACTTAGCAAGACCCTGTTTCCAAATAAACAAGGAAATAGGGCTGGAGGCTTAGCTCAGAGGTAGAATGCCACTGGGTTCAATCCTCAGCACCACAATAAAACCAAACCAAACCAAACCAAACCAAACCAGACAGACAACAATGTGATCCTGTCATTTTCAATTGAGTGAAGGTAGAGGACATATGTTAAGGGAAACAAGTCAGGCACAGAAAGACAAATACTGTACATTCTCACTCATGTAGAAACTAAAAATGCAGTTCTCATACAATTTGAGAGTAGAATTGCAGTTACTGAAAGCTGGGCAGGGAGAAATATGGGGGATAGAGAGACAGGTAAATGGATACAGGTGTGCAGTTGGTAGGAGGAATGCTTTATTTCTGTTGACTTTTTAAAAATTTTAATGTACTTAAAATGTTTAATTACAAAACTTTAATTTCTTTAAAAGATATTTTAATATATATTTTTATCATATACACTGCATTATGATGATAGATCGTACTGAAGTGCAGGGTGATAGTAACATACATGCACCCATTCTGTAATGCTACACAGTAAATACGGTCGACAACTAATTGCATATTTCTAAATAGCTAGTAGAGAAGATTTTGAATCCTCACAATACAAAGAAATAATAAATGCCCGTGGTGATAGATTCACTGTACTTTGGTCTGGCCACTGTGCATTATATTAATCAAAATTTAATGATGAAAATTCTTCCATTTACATTATGCATATATGTGAAATTTCCAATGCCAATCTCAGTATCATGTATGGGGAGGGGAGAGTGAGGAAGAAGATCCTGGATCCTGTGAGCATGTAATTTCCTATCACTCTGAACTACATTATGATGTGAAACTACAATGCACCAATAAAAGTATGTATAAAATACAGTTATTTTACCACATACATACACACCTGCACACACAAAGAAATGTATGTTCCTATTACACACACCTACATTCATAAGATTTTTGACAAGGACTTGATTGGCTCATGTAATTATCAAAGTGGAAAAGTTTCCACATCTTCCAGGTGAGTAAAAAGCTGGGTACAAAGGAGATGGAACAGTTCTCATCTGTATCCAAAGGCAAGATAGCAGTTGGTATTCCACTTAGAAGACATATAGGCAGAAAATAATTCACACTTACTTGGGGAAGTATTAGCCCTTCTGTTCCATTATGGCCTTCAGCTAAGAGGCCCATGTACATTAAGGAGGACAATGTTTTTTACTCAGTCTCAGGTTGCTAATGATAATCTCATGCAAGAACACCCTCATCAACACACCCAGAATAATATTTGATCATATACCTGGGCACCCTATAACCCAGTCAATTTGACATGAAGATTAACCATGATAATAAGATTATCATCTACAGGTGAAATGGCAAAGACCCAGAGAGGACAGATATTTTGTCCAAAAGTCACACAGCCCCACATGGATGACTCTACCTAGGAAATGAGAGCAATTGTGCTAAGAGGACATACCTCTACAGGTACTGAGTGTGCTGGACAGAGAAGGAGCTGGGGTGGGGATATTGGGAGACAAGACTGAAGCTAAGGGAGACAGGCAAGGCCAGGGGAGAGAGAAGGCTGGAAAAAAAGTCAGCGGACAGGTTCTCAGGGAACTGTAGGTCTATGAAAGAGTTGCATCCATATGTGGTCTTCTTGGGAGCATCAGAGTGTTGTGGAGTCCTACGCTTCCTTCTTGCTGCAGGATGGTTTTCAGAGAGGAAAGTCATGGCCAGTCTGGGGGGAAGAGAAGCTAAGGAGCTTGCAGTGGTCCAGCAGAGAACATATGACAGCGAGTGCAAGCAATCTGCTCTGGGCCACAGGGAAAAGAACCAGAAGTGCACAGCAGTGCATCACTTTAGTATGCCATGTCTCCTAGAAGGAGCAAAGGGTCCAGACACAGTCCATGTCCCCGAACAGCTCTTGCTGAGGGACTGGGAAGCTCCTGGCTTCTACTTAACTACTGAATCTCATCCACAAAGGCTTTTCATGGACCCTTGTGCAAGGCTTAAGAATCTTGTTAATGCCAGGCATGGCGGGTGCCTGTGTATTTGGGAGGTTGAGACAGGAGGACTGCAGTCTGAGGACAGTCTCCGCAATGTTGCAAGACTTTCAGCAACCTAGAGAGGCCTTTTTTTTTTTTTTTGTGGGTCTGGGGATGGAACCCAGTGGCATTTGACCTCCAAACTACGCCCCCTGCCCTATTTTTTATTATTTTGAAACAGGGTCTCACTGGGTTGCGAAGGGCCTCACTAAGTAGCTGAGGCTGTACACGAACCACGATCCTCCGGTCTCAGCCTCCCAAATGCTGGGATTACAAGCGTGCGCCACCACGCCTGACTTGAGAGGCCATTTTTTAAAATCAGAAAATAAAAAGAAGCTGGGGCTGGTGCTCAGAGGTAGAATGCACATGAATTCAATCCCAAGTACCCAAAACATCTTGCTATAAGTATTTAAAATGCTGTTATTTGTTAACACACATTTTAAGAGAAAAAAAATGGATTCAAGATTATCTCTGTCTCAGTGTGCTTTCCAAATGGGCCCGGTGTACTATCCCTGAAGGTGTTTCGTCCAGCAGGTGTGAACTGCAGTTAAAGGGAAGAAATGATGGAGGCTGGCTGATATACACTGATGACAAGTAAGACAGCGAGTACAAGCAATCTGCTCTGGGCCACGGGGAAAAGGATGATTAATTCTGACACGCACCTTATACACAAAGGGAAAGCCACAGAAATAAAACACAAATGGAATCGACAACTAACCTTCAACCATAAATAATGCATATTGATGAAGCATCTTTGTGCTGGGCTCTGCAGCGTCCCCTGGATACCTGTGTGATGTCACCACGGACAGTCAAGGTTCGGATAAGCTGCTGCTGTGAACTCATCTCCATGGGTGCCCAGCGTCCTAATTTTCTTATTATTTCTTAGTGTTGAGCCAGATATTTCTGCGCTCCGACGCTGGAGAGTTAAAATATTTATCTTTTTGTATTCAGGTATGAGCGTATATGGCAACGATATCTCACTGGGTCCTGTTTGTAAAGTGGCAGCCAGAGAGCAGTATCCACGTTGCCTGCTGGCGAGATTGATGGGAACACTGGGGCTGCCAGCGACACGGGGAGCTGAGCATCCTTAATCTTCCAGCAGAGCCATGGGCTCCTTGGGTTTTCTGCATCCAGTGCACCGAATGTTCTAGCAGCCGTGGCCCGGCGAGCCTCTCCCAGGAGAGGCATTTGAATAAATGCTGTTGAACTCCTGTAGTATATTTTATCTGTAAGGACGGAAGTACATAGTTCACCCTGACATTCTGCGTATTTCAAATTACTATCGATAAGCACTCGGCTGACTTTTTTTTGTTGTTGAGGGGGAGGATAATTTTCCAGTAGCTTAAAATAACATTTTAGATTTTTTTTTGTAATAGAAATGTGAAATTGGCCCAGGTATTATCCCTCTTTGTGTGAGATATGGAAGCAGTGGCCCCAAAGGTAAATGCCTTTGAGGAAACGCCCCAGTCACTGCGCTCATAATTTCTAATACTCTTTCATAGCAGAATGGCATGTTTGCATTTCTAAAGCTACTTAATAACTGCTAATGTGTTTTACTTAGGAAAAGGACCAGAAAGACCATTATTGTGCTTTATAGAGACAGGGATTGAGGACATGGAAGGCATCTGTGGGGGAGCGTCACAACAGAACACACATCTTGTAATTTCTCTTTCAGCCAAGAAACAAGAGATGGACTGGAAATGGAGCCAAACACACACACGCACTCACTGTTTCGCTCCAGCACAAATGAGGCAGCTTCTGGAAGAGAACTCTCGCTGGGGACACCGCCAGGAAGCCTGTGGCCAGAGGAAATCTGTCCAGGCCCTTGGAACAGTATTGTAGACGTGGACAGAAGTTTGAATCTTACTGGTTAAACACTAACAGCAGAGACAATGCTACCTAGTATAATGGAGGTCCATTTTAGATGACTTAGTCTTATGTTGAATGGAACCGGGTGCTTTTTAGTTAATTTGTTTTGTTTTTAATTTACTTTCTATATTTCCACTGCGAGAGAGAACAAATTTACTATAAGATATACTTTACATACATAGGTATATGCCTACTCACATCAGTGTACACTCACAAAGGATAAACGGATAGATTCAATGATGACTGTGGGCTGTCAAGCCCTTTCTACCTTTTTACTCGCAATATTAGCCCAGAGGGGTGCAAATGGGGGTGCAAAATGTTTAAATAGATGGACCAAGGTTATTTCGGTAACAGGTGATTGACCCATGTCTCCTTCAACATTCTCAATGTTGTGATCCAAAATGGCTCACCACACAATTTAGAGGAAGAAAGGTTTATGTGCTCACAGTATTTTGGAGATTTCAGGGTTCAGTCCATGTCAGGCCAGGTCTGCATATCTCAGTCCATGGCAGCTGGAAGCAGAAAGAGGAAGAGGGCAAGGCTCTGCTCTCACACCGTGGAGGCTCAAAGCAAGAGAACAAAAGCAACCAAGAGGATTTAAAGGCAAAAGTCAGCCAGGCATACTGCTGCCCACTTGTAATCCCAGGACTTAGGAGGCTAAGACAAGAGGATGGAGAATCACAGACAGTCTTAGCTACTCAGTGAGGCCTTCTGCAACTTAGTGAGACCCTGTTTCAAAATAAAGAATAAAATATAGAGCTAGGGGTGTAGTTCAGAGGTAGAATGCCCCTGAGTTCCATCCCTAGGACCACAAAAAAAGTGCAGTCCCCAAGGCTTTACCCCCAGGGACTCACTTTTTTCAGTCACACTCCACCAGCCTATGTTACTATGCATTGAATCTATCACCATGGATTTATCCACTGATAAGATTACAACTCTCATGACTTAATGAGAGTCATCAACTCTGAAAATACATGAGCTCTTCAGGGGACATTTTTTACCTTACCATAATAACCCAGGACTTAAATCCAGATCCTCTTGACATAAACATTTGATATCTAGTTACTGTCCCAAATATACTGGACAAGCCATAGTAGTAAAACATTGCTGTCATTTTATCTTTTTTCACTATTGAAAATAATTATTTTTCTTTTTTTATTTATTTACATTTTGGTTACCGGGGATTGAACCCATGGGAATTTTACCTCTGAGCTACATCCCCAAACGTATTTCATTTATTATTTTGAAAGAGTTCTCACAAAGTTGTTGAGGGTCTCACTAGGTTGTTGAAGTTGGCCTTGAACCTGTGACCCTCCTGTCTCATTCTCCCAAGTACTAGTATTACGAGTGTGTACTACCACACTTGGCTTTGAAATATCACTTTCTAATGCCTTAATAATCTCCCAATATGTGAATAGAATGAATATTACTTCATATCTTATTTAAATCTGATCTGAATTCTGACATTTGGATCTTTTTCTTATCCTCTCTGTTAGGAGTATCTTTGTAAAGAGTATCTTCCTTGAGAGAAGGGCTCTGAATGTCATTTCTGGACAAGAATCCTTGCTATGAATTCATGGTCTCAGGTGTTTTGAATGCTTTGCCCAACTCTGCAGCAGAACAGCTGGCCACACTTGCTGCTTCTGTCCTGCCAAGTCAAAGACAAGAGGGGTGTGCACAGACTGAGCCAAAGGGGGCCAGACTTGCCAAAGTGACTCCTCCACTCTTCTCTGGAAACATCAATAGGAGAAGAATTACAATGTGGAACTGCAGATAAAGCAAGCACTTCTCTCTTTCTCCAATATTTGTTCAAATGAAATATCCAATGCCATCTTTCATGTATTTGTTTCTTTTTCTTGCATTGGAGATTAAACCCAGAACCTCGTACATACCAGGAAAACACTCTAGCACTGAGGTACATCCCAAGCCCTTCAACCTGAGATCTGAATCTGACCAGCATCTACTGCCTAACATATAGTAATAGCATGTACCAAGAAACGTACTGCAAAGCATTGGTTGATGGGATTATCGGGAGTGAACAGGCAAGTTAGAAATCTGTAGGGCACACTATTAGCATGGTCTGCAGTTGTTGTTCAGGAAGAAACTGTTGGCTCCTTCAGGAAGCCTCACTTCTGTTCTTAAGGCTTTTCAACTGATTAAGGCCACCCATATTAGCTAAAATAAACCCCATTACTTAAACTCAACAGATTATCAAACTGAGCCACATTACAAAAGTACCTTTACAGCAATACCTAAATTCATGTTTGACTGAAAAACAGGGCAATAGCTTAGCCAAGTTGTCATGCCAAAAGGACCAGCACAGCTGTCAACACCTTAATCCCAGCCAGTATCACCTGTCACATGGACAGTCTGAAGCTAGTTTATCTTCCTGCTTCTGTACTTAGAAACCTACCATCTATTGTCTTCTTCTCAATGTTTTAATTGAGAAATGTGTGTCCTTCTGGATCCCACCCCGCTCCCTCCCCTTCCCTCTACATGTCAATGAGATTCTTATTGATAATTTCCTACATGCACATAGCATTATCTAAACTGTTATCTTCATTGCATCTCTATCCCCCCTTCTCCCTGCCCCAAACTCTCTCAGTCACTTTATTTGAGGTCTCCACTCCTTTATCTGGGGTCTAGTTTGTGAATCAATCACACTCTAGCTTCTACATACAGAGAAAACATACAGTTCTTTGCTTTCTGAGACTGGCTAACCTCATTTAGCATAATATCTGGTTCCATTCATTTCTCTGCAAATGACATAATTGTATTCTTCTTCATGCCCGAGTAAAATTCCACACTATATATACCACAGTTTGTGACCCATTCGTCTGTTGATGGACACCTAGGCTGGTTCCAAATTTAGCTACTGTGAATTGTGCAGCTATAAACTTGGATATACATGTATGGCCATAATAATGACCTGATTCTACTTTTGCTTCAGGTTTGCTAACTCAATCTCAGGGACATTGAGAATTTGGTAGTTTTTTTTTTTTTTTTAAAGACACACCAAACATGCCCTGGATGGGGGATTTTCACTCACCATTTGCCTGGAGTGGTCTTCCTTCAGACAGTCACATGACTGACTCCTCTTAAGTCAGGAGTTTGCTCAAAGTCCCTTCCTCAAAGTCACGGACCAATGTCAACATGATGACTATAAAATGGGCCTCAAGCCCCATAGACTGAATTTGAAATAACGATGCCACTTTCTAGTCGTGTGCCCTTGGGAAAGGTGCTAAACTGGCACACTCACCTCGTACAACTGTGAGGATTAAATGTTTTAATATATAAAATAAATGATGTAAACATTAGCGTATTTCCTGGCCGCTCTATCCAAAGGTGCACCCCACTGCTTTAGACCCCAGCCTTGCTTTGTCTTCCTCATTGCTCTTCTATATTGAATCATAATCTAAGATGTATATAATTGATTGTTGTTTTCACTCCTAGCCCTCCATGGGGACAACTTCATCTTGTGCACTGTTCTCTCTCCTCTGTGTAAAGCACTTCCAGGTATATTGTATACATTCAGTAGAGGCTTGCTGAATGCATCAATAAATAAATACCTGCTAATTATATTTAGCAAATTTGCATCACATCTTTTTTTTCTGATTAAAAGGCTATAATACTTTCATTTTATCATTTTATCTAGCATTTCTAATCTTTTTTTTTTTTTTTTGGTACTGGGGATTGAACCCAGGGGCATTCTACCTCTGAGCCATACCCTCAGCCTTATTTTTATTCTTTATTTCTGAAACAGTCTCACTAATTTGTGGAGGGCCTCACAAGTTGCTGAGGCTGGCCACAAATCTATGATCCATTTGTCTCAGCCTCCCTTACAAGCCTGAGACATCAGGCCAGACTCCTAATCTAGCCTTTAAAATACAGCATCCTACTTAGCATTCTCAAACTTTCTCTAGCTCCTGATCTTCTGGCCATTAGGAACCCCTGGTCCCTACAGATATGCTGGTTTCTATTTACATATCTATACAGTTATCTGCCAAGGCAAGGTGCTCCAGCCTAATTCTCTGGAGTGGACTTGTCCCTCCTTACCTTCCTTTAGGCTTCTTCAATCCACATAGCACTAGGTTATTTTGTATATCATTGCTCTGGGTTTTTTTAATTTAAATTTTATATTTTGCAGCTCTTAAAGGGTTAGGTGTTGTTGTTGTTTTCCTCCTGTTAAAGGACTTCTGTGTTGTTTATTTTTCCTTCTCCTTTCATATGCTAAGTAGATGAATCTTATTGAAAATAATGTCTGTGTTTCTTGCCTTTGAGTATAGGTTCTCAATGCTCTCCAAAGACTTGACTCAAGTCCTTGACCTTTCAGGTCCTAGCAGTATCATTTTGAGCAAGTCACACAAATGAACAATATTATGTGCCTTATGATTATCTCATAGTGTTCTTAATTTTCTCATCATTTGTCATTCTTACTCTTTGAAATAACACATTTCTGAGAGTAAAATAAAAATTTTACACTGAAACATTTCTCTCTCTCTCTCTCTCTCTCTCTCTCTCTCTCTCTCTCTCTCCCCCCCCCCCTCTTTCTTTCTCTCTCTCTCCATTAGAGACTGAACACAAGGGCATTCTACCTTTAAGTTACACGCTAGCCCTTTTTGAAAATTTTTTGTTGTTTTGAAACAGGGTTTCCCTAAGTTGCTGAGAGCCTTGCTAAGTTGGTGAGGTTGGTCTCAAACCTACAGTCCTTCTGTTTCAACTTCCCAAGTCTTGGGATTACAGGTGTGTGCCACCATGCCTGGTTCCAGTTTTCTCATTTTTAATGTATATACCTATTGACTGACAAATTGAAGTCATTATATGGGTGGATTCATAGTATGTGTATTTTTTACTTGAAAACTATTTCCATAAATGAAATAATTCCTATAAAACTTCAAATAATATGTTACAAATACATTGTCTAATTAACATATACTAAACAAAACCCCACTTTATACTGATTTTTGGAATACTTCATAAAGTTTAAATAGGAGGTTTCTTGGTTCATATTCATGTTCATTTCTTAGCTATATCTTTAATAATGTGGATATGGTATTTTGTGAATTATTATTCCTATATATTACATGTATTTAATTAAAGTGCCTGCATTCTACTCCAAAATTGAATTTAATGATTAATAAGTGAAATATTTGCATGTTTAAATGACTAATGTTTGTAAATCAAAAATATTTTTTAAAGCTGAAGGAAGAACCTAAGAACTTAGTCACCAGGTAAGAAAATTTCCACACAAACCCTTCTAAGTGGAGCATTTCCTCAAGCCTGTTTGTTCCACACTGGAGCATATAAATATTTCGACCTAAATATTTTCATAGGTACTGCCTTTTGCTCTTATATAAAGCACCATTTTTGTGTGTGCATCAAATATGTTTACAAGCAAAATTTGTCAACAAATTTTGATCATTTTGGATGTTTTATCAAATTTACATAGCTCACCAAATTATAGGCTTTCTCAATGTAGCTCCAGGCAGAATATAAAATTTATCCAGTTATAAATAGGAACATGAGATACTCTAAAACACAATGATAAAAGCACAGCCCTAAGCTCTCATCTGCCAGTAAGTTTGGGTGATCCCTTACTTTTGTGAAAATAGATATCATAATTATTCTCTTTGCAAATTTAATAACAATAATTGCAAATTTTTGAGTTTCCAAAGCTTCTAAATCTGTAACATCTTATAAATGACATGTATTATGGGGCCAAATTTAAGTGCATCTATAGTTTAGAGGGTTTTTTATGTATATGTGTATGTGTGTGTGTATGTCTACTAGATATTGAACCTAGGGGCATTTTACCTCCAAGCTACATACCCTATCCTCTTTTAATTTTTTATTTTGAAACAGGTCACACTAAGTTGCTGGTGGTCTCACTAACTTACTGCGGCTGACCATGAACGTGTGTTCCTTCTATCTCAGCCTCCCAAGTATTAGGTTACAGGCATGTGACACCATGCCTGAGTTAATCTATAAGTTTCTTAGTTTATGAAGCACATGGCTTTTACCAAGATCCCATGCTTGACCCAAATTTCTATTTGTATTCTCACTTTAAAATCAAGTAATATTTTCTTCCTAACAGAATTTTACTGAATTTACGATAACATTAACAATGATGACAGAAGTCGTGTCTTCCATCTCAGTAAATGTATCACAGTTTAAACTTGGTTCCAATCACTATATGGAGAAAACAGAACATTTATAAAAGTGAATAAAATTAATATTAAATATTAAAAATAATAAAAATAATTCTGCATTAAAAACATGTGATAGACCCAATTCAAAATGACATAGCTTAACTTTTGAGGACTTGTGCCACCACCACAGATATTATTATTATCATTATTATTACAATCATCATTATTATGTTTCAAGTGGAGCTAATATATGACTAATAGCTGCTTCATTTTTTAATGTGTGCATAACAATTGGAATCAAAATGAATGGAACTAGAGGACATTATGCTAAGTGAGGTTAGTCAGTCACAAAAAATAAGAAATTGAATACTTTTTGTAATATGCGAAAGGTAGGGAGAAATAGATAACAGAAGGAAATCTAGAAGAAGGAGATCCTATAGATGAGCAAATAAGGTGACCTAACTGAGGGAATGGGAGGAGGGAAGAAGGAAACTCTCTAAAGCACAAGATGTACTTAACAAACATTGTAAAGTCAATCACTAAGCCAAGCATGGAAAGGAGGAAGAGGGAGGGAATGGGGCGGGAATTAGATTAGGGCTAATTGGTTGATGTATGAGTACGATGCACCAATAAAAAATTTAAAAAGAAAAAAAACTAAGAAAAAATAAGATAGTGAGTTCATGTAAATGAAAAGTCTAGCACTTAGTTTTGCTCAACATTCTCACTGCTGTAGTCCACAAACAACTGACCATACAACTTAGAGGAAGAAACATTTGCGCATGGATTTGGAGATCTTAGATTCAGTCCACGTGAGGTCGGTTCTGTGGAGTTCAGGGCATGGTGGTAGGAAGCAGAGGGAGAGAGAAAACAAGGACTTTGCTCTCACATTATGGAGGCCCAAAGCAAAGGTAAGTAAGCAAGCAAAGGGATTCAAAAACAACAGCACAGTCTCTAAGGCCACAGCCCCAAGGACCCACCTTCTCTAGCTACACCCCACCTGCTAGGTGACCACCCAGTAAATATATTACAATGGGTTTACATATTGATGATATTACAACCCTCATGACTTGTTTCAAAATAAATAAAATAAAATAAAATAAAATTAGGGCTGGGGGTAGATTTCAAAGGCAGAACTCCCCAGGGTTCAATCCCCAGTACAAAATAAACATTCTTGATGTTTTTAAATTAAATGTGTGTTCTTAAGCTCACTGGTGTCAAAGGCTTATTTTATAATAAAACAGAAAACTATTAAAACATCTGAGTGAAGTAAAAGAGATTTATACACACAATAAATGACAAAATCTTTGCAGTGAGAGTATTGAAGCCATTATAGCTTCTCATATTTAGTTCACATCTATAATGTGCAACTGCCTGAGCTGTCCTTTACCATTGCTCCCCTGCACCCACATCTGGTAGCCTAGGGGCTTAATGTCCATCCCAGACTGGACAGACAAACTGACCAGCACGGGCAGTTCATGGAAGCTGCCCACTATTATTGCCCAAGACCAGACAGAGGCAGGGTTCCTAGATGTTCCTGTCACAGAGCACTGCGATATTATCAGCAAGTTCCCTGCACACTGTCCTTGAGAGCGAGGTGTTAATTACCTCGTGTCTGCTTGAAAACAGAGAGAGAGAGAGAGAGAGAGAGAGAGAGAGAGAGAGAGAGAGAGAGAGGGATATCATTACAAATTGTCTTGTGGATTTAACCATATGTTGTAGGAAGTGCTCTGCTTTCTCCACCTGGAACCTCAGGCTTCATTTACAAGCTCTAGAAGAAGCTGAAAGGAAAAAGTGATGCTGTGTGTTCCCAAATCCAGCTGGGTCTATGTGAGTTCAAGGATTCAGACTGTGCTTCATTACAATATGAAGAATCCAAGACAAACGCCTAGTCAGATATCATCAAATAGTATGCTGGAACAGCAGGGGTAAACCAGGACACATGGCCACTCTATTCATGAGGCTAAAACTATCTGCAAGAAAATGCATAGTTGTATGTTGACTCATCAATTAATTGCCTATAAATAATGGTTGCTCTTATGCTTTAATTTTCTTTTCTGTGGTACTGGAAATTGAACTCAGGGACAATCTACCTCTAAGCTACACTCCTAGCCATTTTTAATTTTTGAAACTTGTTTTTACTAGGTTGCTGAAGGTCTCACTATGTTACTCAGATATTCCTGGAAACTGTGATCCTCCTGTATCAGCCTCTCAAGTACTGGTATTTTAGATGTGCACCACTACACCCTCCTTTACACTGAATATTTTGGCTTAATGGAAGGCTTGAATATGGGGAGTAATTTACTTCTTAAATCCATATATTATTATTTTCAGTAATGGATTATATACATTTCATATTTTAGATCCTTTTATTGATTCATTTATTGTATATACATATCAAATACAATGAAAAAAGTTTGTCTAGAGAAGTAAGGAAAGAAAATAAGCATCTTTAAGACTTGCTTTTAATATTTTGAGGATTTGATGCTTACACTGAGACAGAAATAAATTTTTACCCAGAAAAAAAATGTGCCTATAGACATGCTTCCACCATAATTGCAAGAAGCTCCTGATCCTACAGACTTCAGCCAGGGATGCCTTTCTCCAGGATTATGAGGCTATAAGATTATGAAAAGGACATTCTTTCCACCTTCAAGAAGATGATGAGCATGGAGGAGGAAGTATATGAAGTAATCATAAAAATTAAAGCCAGAATCATCAAGAACAATGGCAGAAAGAGAAGCAACACTGCCATGACTTTTCAGTTATTAGTTATCCTCTCCTTTTTATTTTATGTATTAGAAGCAATTTACAGGTATGATAGCAGCACATGCCTGTAATCTCAATACTTTGGAGGATGAGACAGGAGGATCACCGGTTTGAGGCCAGCCTTAGAGAGCCAGTTTCAAAACAAATAGCCTTCAGGTAGACACACTTGGGTTTTATCTCGTCACACACACACACACACACACACACACACACACACACACACACTTTACTAAATCCAATCTGCAGACAAAGGGAAGAGAATCACATTCTGCCTCCTGTATGGAGGAATATAAAACAAATTCCTAGATTAACATTAAAACTACCCTGAAAACTAATACATATTTGGGAGGAGCTAGGTTGAGGCTGTGTGCATAACTTGTCTTAGTTTCACCCTGTAACTTTTACAGTCACCCGTGGAACTTGCCCACAGCAGTTATGACTGAGGTATGGTAATGGCAGTTTCTCATTTTCCCTCATCCCCTCCATGTTTAATATCTGGAGTTTTCCTGGCAGGAAGGTTTGGCCCTTCTTCCTTGTTCACTTATTAATTTTATCACTTATATCCATATAGATGCATGAATATTTATTTTTTACAGAGATTATAATCCAATCATATTACTATTTATTAACTGAGGTCATACCAGCTTTGGCCACTAAAGTCTCTTTTAAATTGACATCTGTCCTTTTTTATATGCTTGTATTGCTTTCTTTGTTGTGTCTGCTTTGTTTTTACCATTTCCTTACTTGCCAGGTAGTGTTGAGTATGTCTATTTTTTGATACCATTGTGACAGTGGTATCTCTGGTATTTATTTATTTAGGTACTGGGGGTGGGACCCAGGGGCTTCTCTACCTCCGGGCTCTACTCCCAGACCTATTTTCTATTTTATTTGGAAATAGGATCTTAGTAAGTTGCTGAGAGCCTCACTATGTTAGCTAGGCTGGCTTAGAACCTGTGCGATCCTCCCGTCTCAGCCTCCCAAGAGCGGGGATTACAATCATGCACCACCACACCCGGAAATCTTTGGTATTTAAATTTGTTTAAATTCATCAAATTGCATACCTTAAATATGTGCAATTTCTTCTAAATCAATTACATCTCAAAGCTGTTTAAAACACAACTTTAACATCTGCCTGTGGGTAAGTTTATTTCATGTGATGTACAAAGGCATATATACCCACCATCAAAGGACCCCATGGAACAGCTGCATCCCCAAATGTTCCCTGTGTGTCCTGTGATAGGCAACTCTGTGTCCTGCAACCAACACTGGCAACTGCAGATCCGGATTGCTTACCTTCCATATGGTCCGCCTTTCCCAGAATGTCATGTGAACCATTTTATACCGTAACTAAGATTATGCGGTCAGCATCTTACCAAAGTGCACTTAAGAATTATCCACATCCTTGCTTGAGTCAGGAATCCCTACCTTTCCTGGATGGGCAGGAGCTTGCATCTTTACGATGTGATGAAAACACGATATGATTTGACAAAGTGATGAGCTCCAGTTTATAGCACCATTTCTGGCGACAGATGAACGTGACCTTGTCTTGTCGTGGAGGTGCGTGAACTTTCCTAAGTAGCTTATAATAAGTCATAAGGGGCACACGCATACATTTCTTTTGATGTGAAGTCAACATGTCTGCCATCATGGTATCTATATCATATTGACTTATATAAAACAAATATTAGTCACATAGGCATGTCTAGTTGGATTTGGAGGAAATTTCTACAGCTCATAAAATAAAAAAGAGATTTAAAATCCCACATGCATAAAGCTTTCTATAACCAGCCTGGTTTATTTCCTAAAAGTCTTTAGTAAATCACAACATTGATATTGGCAGAGGCTCAATCAAAATTTCAAATATCTCCTTAAAGGTTATAATACAGTGGAAGAACTCATTATTTTTAGGTGATCTCTCCAAGAAATATATTTGAATTAAAAATTAATTACAAAATCCTCAAAGACAAAAAAACTTTTAAAATATGAATTAATTAAACCTTTACATGGTCATACTTTTTTATAACTTTATAATTGCAATTTAAATCATTTAACTCTAATAATGTAGAGGATCTGCTGTAAAAGAAGAATACTTTTTTCATAAAAATGTTGAAAAAAGAAGAAAATTTAGACTTATTGGAAATGCATAATTTATGTACAGTTCATTTAGATAAAATTATTCTTTGCCCATAAAGAGCAATGCTTATCTTTGTCTTCATGTAAGTGAGTGAAAAATGTTTCTATGCAAATGTTTCACTCAAATATATTGCTAAGCTAAACATGTCACATAAGCACGATCTTTTTGGATAGATTGTGTGCATTTTTTAAAAAGCCTGTATAGACATGTGGAAAGGAAAAATCACAAAGCAATACACACTGGGGAATGTTACCTTAGTGGAATTGCCTCACAGATTTGAACATAGTGCTTCTTGTACTGATGATTTTACAACATCTGAGTGATGTATGGGTGGAAGGAGTATTTAGGAAAAAAAACCCTTCATTGAGCAGAATATAAATATGAATTTGGAGCAATATTCATGATTGAGGGCATAATAATTTTCAAGAGAGAAAAAATATTTCCTTCCCTAAGAAGCTTATTATTATAATCACACTACAGATGTTAGAAAATAAGGTACAAAACACTCTTAGGTGAAATCATTTTGGTGCTGCATTAAGCTAATAGCAGGATTTGCGTCAGTTTTTCTTTGCTTCCCAGTTAAGTTCAATTTTTACCGGAATTCACTTTCTCTTTTTGAGGCTGGTGATGCTCTTAGCACCCACACAGATGTACATAAACACATAAAAAAGTAGAGAAGTCAATGCTTCTTGAAGCTAATGAGTCACAAATTATACCATATAGTTACTAAAACCCCTGCTCTCCCTTGAATCATAGGAAGATTGAATTCTTGGTACAGATGCAAAAGTACTTCAGAAATTACTAAAGACTAAATGTGTTCAGCACTTGGTCATTTCTGTTTGCTTGCTGAAAAAGGCATCCCTTGCTTTAAAAACTCGCTCTGAGAAAATTGAAAAAGCAGCAAAAAACACAACCAACTTAAACCCATGAAATTTTAAAGGAAAACCACTGAATTCACTTCTCTTTCACTAGAGGACTTCCCCAGTTCCTCCCAGCAGGCTCTCAGAAACAGGAATACTGATAATATTCAGCCGATTCATCTTTAAAATGAAGATTTCCCTGCCTTAGGCTAGAATTCTGTTATCCTGCTCATTTCCAGGCGATTCATTCTGGAGTGATCTCCTGAAAGAAGGTTAATAGGTACGAAGATGCAACAGGCTGGACCAGTAAAAGGTCTGTTTTTCAAGTGTTCTTTCCTTGTAGAGACAGCTCTGTAGAACATGTCTCAGACTTTCTAATCAAGGACCAGATACAAAAATATTTCTCTGTTGGCTTCCCCACCCTTACACTAGCATATTAGGATGTGGGAATAGGAAGATGATTCTGATCTTTAAAGTTATCCTAGGAAGCTGGAGTTCAGAGAGTGGAGTAAAAATTTAAAAATACAATGGAGGCCAGGCATTGGCAGATTATACCTGCATAAAGAATCTTTTATCTAGCAAGCAGCTGATGATATAAACAGAGGAGCAGAGAAGGAGGTTGGTGTGGTGGCACAGGCCTCTAATCCCTGTACTCAGGAAGTTGACAGAAGGACTGTAGGTTTGAGACCAGCCTTAGAACTTAGTGAGGCTATCAGCAACCTAGGAATAACCTGCATTAAAAGAAAAAAGTAAAAAGGGCTGGGGGTGTAGATCAGAAAAGGAATGCCACTGGGTTCATTCCCCAGTACCACAAAGTAGAAGAAAGAAAGAAAAGAAAAAAGAAAAGAGAAAGAGAAAATTAATAATAGTAATAGTAATAATGATAATGGAGAGTCTGAGGCAGTGCATGGAGGTATTTCTTAATATTAGTCTTGGGAAGCAATCTACATGCATCCTTAGAACCTCTGGAGGAAAGGGCGGGGGTAACCAAAGCTCAGTTGTAGACCACCTACCTAGGATGCCTGAAGCCATGGGCTCAATCTCTAGCACTAGAAAAAATAAAATCCCCTGGACAACAAATTCTAAAAGATGACTGGAACCCATGCTCAGAGATTCAGTAGGCCTGAAGTGAGGACAGGATGATGTTAATGCTCTTGGTCCGATGATTCCGCTGAGATCCCCTGACTTGGGAATTCCCAAGGTACTACTATTCTTCCAGGCTATGGTTTTAAGCATGTAAGGACAAAAATTACATGGACAGGAAAGAGACATGGAGAACTACAGACACAGGCCAATATGTAGTTCACCAGAACAATTTAAGGATGAAAGATAGACAAGATGGCATTTAGATATGCTTAATAAACAATTCAGAGAAACTTGTGAAGACTGAAATTAACATTTCCAACATTCAGACTGTTTTTCTCCCATCTTTCCCCCATTCATAGCTCTTTATTTTTTTTATTCTCAATTCTAGTTGATTTCCCAGGTAGAAAAGAAGTAGATGATGCTCACATTTTAGATGTTTTCTGTTTGGGGAATATATGTAGGTTTTACATGTTTATGTTTCATTAGGAATATAAGTGTTATAATTAGGGCATATGACAATATCAAATTCAAAATAAAACTAATGGTGCTCAGCTGCAGTAATATCGGGTGGCTAAAAAGACTCCCACTTTAATATCAAATTGCATCTGATTGAAAAATTTAGAAGCTTAAGTTATCTAAGGTGGTAGAATGTAAATTACAAGAGGAGAAATTATAGTCTACTGCCTTTGCTGGGCATTGGACGTTAGTGGTATGCATAATTCATTGAAAAGTACTGTGTAAAGGAATATGGAGTAACCTTCAAAAATAAATCAAGAAAAACCCGTTACTAATCTACAGAGTAGTTTACCTGGAGGAAGGTAATGTGAAGGAAAACATTCCATCATTTCACATAGCTGAAACGCCATTCCTGCTGAAAGCTACCCAGGGCTACGTATTACAGGTGGAAGAGAAAATATTTACGCCCAAATATCTGCCATCTAGAAAGAGAGATCAGCCACCCATTAATAAATGAATTGGGCAAAGCAGGTATTAAATTAAGAAGATACATTTCACTTTGATTGGGAAGTTCAGCCAGATGGGAGAGTGGGAAGAAGACATCGCTGGGAGCATGCAGGTCTGTGGCTGTAGAAACAATGAGCACATTATTAGGCCACTGTCCATTCTCTTGGTGAGCAGCTTCAAGGTAGTCTAGTTTCCTTGAGAAATGAACAGCCTCCAGATGATGGCTGCAAACACTGCTCCCCAAACTTACCTGTCCAAGGAAGATTTGGTTCAGAGAGACGTTTTTGTTTGTTTGTGTGTTAACTGCTAGTAAAGTTCATAGATTTTGAGAAATGTTTGTGTCAATATCCATAAAGAATATCTCCCCAGACTTTGCATAAATTTCAGTTGATTTATGCAAATGTAAAATAACAACTACAGTAAATTTTTAAGTCTCCAAATTTATCATTTGAAGATTTTTTTTAAACATTGGTGAGTAGTACAGGTTATGGGAAGATATAAATGATGTGCGCATCCAACCTGAAGCTTATACTACATGTCAAAGGTAATACAGAACTTAGGACAGAATCCTAGGATCACTCGATGGACACAGAAAAAGCATCTGACAAAAATCCAATACCCATTTATGGTAAAGACACTGACAAAATGAGAAATAGAAAGAGCTTACCTCTTTTGGAAAAATACCCAGAAGTGGTAGAGTTGGGTCATATGGTGGATCTATTCCTAGCTTTCTTAGGAATCTCCACACAGATCTCCATAGTGGCTGAACTAGTTTGCACTCCCACCAACAGTGTAAAAGAGTTCCTCTTTCCCCACATCCTCGCCAGCATTTGTTGTTATTTGATTTCTTTATGCTTGCCACTCTGACTGGGGTTAGATGGAATCTCAGTGTAGTTTTGATTTGGTTTGCATCTCCCTGATGGCCAATGATGTAGAACATCTTTTCAAAAGGGTTGAATTTAGAGAACTATAGCAACATATGCATATCTATGTTCATAGCAGCACAATTTGTAATAGCCAAAATATAGAACCAACCCAGGTCTCCATCAACAGATGAATGGATTGCAAAACTCTGGGAAATACACACAATGGAATTCTACTCAGCCATAAAGAAGAACAAAATCATACCTTTTGCAAGAAGATGGAAAGTCCTGGAGAGCATTATGTTAAGCATGACCAGCCAAGCACAGAAGGAGAAGGTACATATGTTTCCACAAATATGCCCAAACTAGGGAATCCAGAGAATACCAGTGGTACTCCAGATAATGGAGGGGAAATACCAGCAAAGCTTAAATGGAAAGATAGAGGAGGAGGAAGGCTGAACTTGATTAACGAGGGTCCACATCTGAATATGTGTAAAATTATGAATATGGCATGGTTACCCGGGACAATCATTGGCGGGAGGGGGGGGGTAGAGGGCATCAAGTATAGTTTAAATGTATACCATTTATGTTCAATAAAAAATTAAAAATAAATAAATAAAACTAAAAAAAAGAAAGAGCTTACCTCAACATCATAAAGTCAGCATATTATAAACCCAAAGACAATATCACACTGAACAGGCAAAAGAAGTATATTTAAAAATAGCAACAAGAGAGCCAGGCATGGTGGCTCACACTTGTAATCCCTGCACTGGGGAGGCGGAGACAGGAGAATCGCGCAGGTTCAAAGCCAGCTGCGCTGGCTTAAGAGACCCTGTTTCTAAATAAAAAAATATAAAATAGGTCTGGGAGTATAGCCAGAAGGTAGAAGGGTTTCCAGGAACCTCAGTACCACACAAAAAAATAGGAACAAGAGAAGAAGGCCATTACTCCTCCTTTTCAATATATTGGTTGGAATTCTAATCAAAGTAAAAATAAGTAAATTGAAAGACTACATTGGGAGGAAGAATTGAAGTTATCTCTGTTTTCAGATGATGTGAACTATGCTTAGAAGATCCAAAAATCTCAACCAGAAGACTTCTTGAGCTGATAAATAAACTCAGCAAAGTAACTGGATACAAAATCAACTTGTAAAATCATTAGCTTTTATATATACCAATCATGAATCCACTGAAAAATAAATCTGGAAAAAAATTCTATTCACAGAAACCTAAATAAAATACTGGAAATAAATCTAACCAAGGAGGTAAAAGGCCTCTGCAATGAAAATTAGAGGGCCCTAAAGCAAGAAAGTGGAGAAGATCTTATGTCCTTGGATTGGCAGAATAAATATTATTAAAATGTTTATACTACCGAAAGTGATCTGTAGGTTTAATACAATCCTTATTAAAATGACAATGTCACTATTCACAGAACTAGAAAAATTTCAAAAATTTATATTGAAAAACTAAAGACCCAGAATAGCAAAAATAATACTGAGCTGTTGCTCCTGTATGGGGGAAGCATCTCAATACCTGATGTCAAATTATACCACAGAGCTATGTTAACAACAGACAACATGATATTGGCACAAAAACAGACTCGTAGACCAGTGGAATAGGGTAGAAAACACACAGACACATCTTCACACAGCCAGTTGATTTTTGACAAAGAAGCCTAAAACATGCTAGAGAAAAGATAGCCTTTTCAACAAATGGTGCTGGAAAACTGGATATTCCTAAGTAGAAGAATGAAATTTGACCTCAGTCTCTTACCCCACACAGGGGTCAACTCAAGTTAGACCAGAGACCTAGAAATTAGACCAAAACCTTTTCAATCACTAGAAGAAAACTTGGGCATAACTCCCCAACAAATAGCATTGCTGGACATTTTCTTAGTACGATCCCCACAGCTCAGGATGTAAAAATGAGAATAAATATTTCCTACAATCATGCAAAGCTCTTGGCTTAGCTTTGATTTTCATGACTTGCTATCGACTACCATGGCAGCTAGACAAAAGGAAGAAACTGATAGAAGTATATAGCATAGCCTCCCATCTCTGTTTACCAGGATTATTTTTTTTGGGGGGGAGGGAGCTCGTAGATGAGCTCATGTTCTTGTTCCTACATCATGCTACCATTGCCTTTTTCTCTCTTCAGGGTACTATTATCAGAGAAGCGACTGTAATGGGGGGCAGGCTATGTATTTCCTCAATTCTCCATTTCCTACCTTTGCTTCAATGGATTTACACTATAATAAATGATTTCAGTTTTCTGCAGAGCAGACCTTAAAAGCATGTAGTTAATTTTGGAGGATATCCCAGGGTGCACTGAGAGGAATAAGAAATGAGCCAGTGCAGGGCAGGAAGCCACTCAACGTTCTGTTTATGGAACTGGACTATGGGGACCAAGTCCTATTGGGAAACACTGGGATTTGGTGAGAGATATCAGATTTATGCCAACAAGACAAGGTGCAATGAAGATGGGACATTTGTCCTGCAATTCCTCCCTATGTGTCTTCCCAGCATTTTTATTTGGTCTTCCATGAAGAGGCTGAGAGCAATTCTCCAGGCTGAGTCAATAGGAGATACTGGACATGTGCCTGTGATAATGAGCTGAGAATAGACATTTGTCACATACACTTAATGTTTGTGTTAGCTTGAAGATTTTCTTGATAATTATTTACATTTCCTTCAAGGGTTGGCTTGAGCAAGAGGGTTAATGATGGGCATTCATCAGGTAATCCTGGCTAGTGATAGAGGGGAAGTTGATTAAAGTAGGCAATATTGGTCCCCAAGGGTAGGATTGGGGACAAGAATTGGATTTTACATGCAGTTCCATGCATTCATCCTAAAGGTTGGATTTATCCCCATCTCTTCTGGCCTTTCATGAATGTGCAGCAATTTGAATTCCATAGAGCAAGGTAGAGAGCCATAAAAGCCTTCATGGATTTTAAGAGGAGGCTCGTTGTAGAAATTAGAGGTGGTGATTTGCAAAGCGATTTGTTCATTTTAATTGCATTGATTCCAGTGTTGTCAATGGAGCAGACTTCCTGAAAATAAACCTCTTGAAAAGAACTTGAAGGCGGGTGGATGAAGATGGTTGCGTGCACTTTATGAGTAAGGATCTCTCTGGATACCCATCAATTAGAGGTGAAGGCAGTAAAAGGAAAAATTTGCCCCATCTGGCTCCACATAAAACTCCCCAAGAGCTCTGCTGAAAAGTCTTCCCTGCAAAGTGAGGGCCGACCTCTAGGGAGGCATTTGTTTTTTGGGCTCGTTGTAATGCTTATTCTTTTTAGGGATGTTATTTCAGTAAAGCCAGATGAGATGCACTTGCTATTTTTATAAGATTTTAAAGGCTTAAGCAGGGCAAATATGTCTCTTCAAGCTGCCTTCTGCAATAAGCCTCATGCTAAGGCAGCTTTATGTCCCATAAAGAGTAACATTAGCCTCGTGGAACGACAGGCGATTTCCGATAATCTTAAGGATGATTCCTTAGTACCAGATTAGGGGAAGGAAAGTTTTCATTATTTTCTGACTCTTAAAAAAAGTACCAGAATAGGATAAATTATATTTGACCAAGATATTTCTCACTATTTGACCACATTGAACTTTTACATTCCGTATTTTTCTTGGGCAGAGAAATTTAGGCTGTTGAAGATAAATTTTATATTCAATATAAGGCAATCTCTCTCACACACTTCTATGTCTGGCCTTGACTATCAGTGTTGTAATTGAATTTTTGTTCTCCTTCTTGACAGGATAGCCCCAGCTGGAAGACCTCCTATCATCTCAAATGTATAAGAGTTTATTTGCTTTTCCCAAAATTCAAATTTCCACTTCCAATATTTTATTTGACTTACAAACCTCTATCCTTCAACTTTTAAAAGATATATTTTTGTCCTTGAATATAAAGTATAATATTCAGAACACACTTATTTATTCCGCCACCAAAACTCTTGTATAATTTCCACTTCCCAATCACACTGCCAGTTGACAGCCATAGCCCATGTCAGGCTTTTTAGCAACTCTGGCTTTCCCCATCTTTAATCTGCCCTACTTCCAGCAGCAGGCAGGATCTATCCAGAAAAATATGTTTTGATCATGTAAAAACACTCTTCTTTGGGGGAATTTTGAAATGGCTTTCTTAAAATTCTGGAAGGTAGTCATTCATAAATTGCTCACAGAACACATCTTTCATTATCTGAATTTTATAAGTTTCCTCCCATTCTCTTGTTATTTCTCTTCTATTTACATAATGAATCGTGGCGTGTGAAATAGCTTCTGTCTTTGAGCACGTTGGAGGAGATTGTAGTAGTTTGGATTTAGAGTGCCCTCCCTATCCATCATGAAAACAAGGTAGCAATGTTGACCGTAAGGTTTGGTTGCCCTTGGGGTGTGGCCTTGGGATTATATGATATCTCTCTTCCCCATGCTCAGTGCTCTCTCGTTTCCTGCCTCTGTGATGTGAGAGCTGAGCTTGGCTCTCTCCCTCTCCTCTACTTCCTGCTTCTCTGCCCTGAGCTCCATAGACCCAGCCTCTCATGGACTGAACCTCTAAGTCTCCAAACACTGTGAGCAAATAAATCTTTATTCATCCAAGTTGTTTGGCCAGGTATTCTTTGATGATGGCACTGTGAATGTTGAATGAAACATGTTTCTTTTGCAAATGGGTACCTCAATATTTGGCACCTGTATCACACACAATCAAGGAGGAACACAAATACTCCTATTTCTTCCTCTAATGTATTCTCAGGATTTGACCCACTCAGCACTGAGTCTTGAAGTCCCCAAACTATAATTTTAACTCTGTCACCGATTTTCTGTCCCACCCTCCAGGAACATGGAGGAGATGAAAAAGATGACTTGAATTACAATAAAGAAAATCTTGTCCTTCTGCATGGCACTGGCTCTAGCAACACATCATTTCAGTGATTGCTCGATGTTTAGCTGTTTATGTGCAGTTAACATACATCTCTGTCACTTATTCCCACTATTCAGTTGCAAACTCCTGGGGTTTGCTTAGCTGAGTCACAGAGTGGGAAAATCGTTTGCACATACTAAGAACTTTCCCAGCACAATTTGGTTATGTTTCTACTAGAGTTCCATATATTGAGAAATACATGTATGAATGATTATTATTTCTAATAATATCTAGATGGCAAACCATAAACTTGCATTTTTAAAAGGTGCTATTTTCTTAACAACAAATACCCAATTTAAATTCCTATGACATTCCCTGTGTATCAGAGCTCTCTGTGTGTTTCGGAGCTCTCTGCCAGCTGTTTTTAAGTTTATGCACCCTCCCCCACCATGAGCTGAAGGATAATGCATCGGAAGCTAAGTTCTCTTCCTCTATTTCTTGGCCATATTTTACTTTGAAAAATTTCACATCATACAGCAGTGCCCAATGTGATCATTAAATAAAACTGTAATTAAGGTGACATAGGCAGTTTCGGTAATTAGAGTCTTGCAGTAACTGTAAGAGTAAAAATAACATTCCCTGGCGGTGCGATGGGGCAGCTGTGGGCTCACGCTGATAATGTACCTTGGCAATTTAACATGACTAATTGTACGAGCTCTTCTTCACAGGGGACTGTGTTAATCTTCAAAAGTTCTATCTCTGCAGTTTGTCCAAGTGCGGCTGTTTCTCTCTCGCTTTAGAAGAAGCCCCACATCTAGCTCCGTAGTTCTCGACTTAGTCTGATGGAACTCCTTAGAGATGCTTCCAGAGGTACCTATTCTGAGTCTGCATTTTCAAAAGAATCAAGCAACAAACACCACAAGCAGAAAGCAGCATTGCAGGTCAAGACTGGGTGGGGCCCCAAGTGCATCTCTGCAGGACTCTTCTTCCCAGTGTAGTGTCCTGAGTGCAAGAATTTTTACATGTGTTGTCCAAAGTTGCCCAATTAATAAGGTTCATAATGATTCCCAAACTAGGCCATCTATCAAGGTCATCAGAAAAGGCCTTTTCATCCATTGGCAGTGAAACCACATCTAGAAATAATTTTATTTGATCTGTTCTGTTCCTCAATCCTCATTTTTCCCCTCTCCTCTATTCTATTGTTTTTTTTTCCTCCTCATTTATCTGATGTTTCTTTTGTTTTCTCCTTTCTCTCTAGCTTGCATATTTTGAAAGAAAATATACCACCCTTGGCATAAATATTTCCTAGTTGCATCCATTTTGCCGCAAATGACGTATTTTTGCTTTTCTTCAGGGCTGAGTAAGATACCATCGTGTGTATATGCCACGATTTTTTTATCCGTTATTTCAAACTTGTCTAGGAACTATTCTCTATTAAAAAGTTGCAGTTCATGAGGCCAGTATCACATTAATCCCCAAACCAAATAAAGATACCTCAAGAAAGGAAAACTACAGACCAATATCCTTAATGAACATAGATGCAAAAATTCTAAACAAAATACTAGCTATACGCATTCAAAACTATATCAAGAGAATAATACATCATGACCAAGTCGGTTTCATCCCAGAAAAACAAGGCTGGTTCAACATACGAAAATCAATACATGTTATTCACCACATAAATAGAACCAAGAACAAAAACCACATCATCATAGCAATAGATGCTGAAAAAGCATTCGACAAAATCCAACACCCATTTATGTTAAAAACACTGCAAAAAATTGGGATAGAAGGAAAGTACTTCAACATCATTAAGGCAATATACTGCAAACCCAAAGCCAACATTATATTGAATGGGGAAAAACTGCAAGAATTTCCGCTACAGTCAGGAACAAGACAAGGATGCCCACTTTCACCACTCCTTTTCAATATAGTCCTTGAGACTCTTGCTGCAGCAATCAGACAAGAGAAGGAAATCAAAGGAATTCACATAGGAAGAGAGGAATTAAAATTATCCTTATTCGCAGATGACATGATCCTTTATCTGGAAGACCCAAAGAACTCAACCAAAAGACTTCTGGACCTGATTGACAAATTCAGCAAAGTCGCAGGTTACAAAATCAACCTAAAGAAATCAGTGGCTTTTCTTTATGCCAACAACGAATCCACAATGAAAGAAATAAAAACAACAATTCCATTCACTATAACCTCAAAACCAATAAAATACCTAGGAATAAACCTAACCCAAGATGTAAAAGACCTCTACAACAAAAACTATAAAACATTAAAGAAAGAAATTGAAGAAGACCTTGGAAGATGGAAAGATCTCCCGTGCTCATGGATAGGCAGAATAAATATCATCAAAATGGCCATTCTGCCAAAACTGATCTATAGGTTCAATGCAATTCCCATTAAAATACCAGTGACATTCTTCAGAGACCTAGAAAAATCAATCATGAATTTCATATGGAGAAAGAAAAGACCTAGAATAGCCAAAGCAATTCTCAATAACAAGAAACACGCAGGAGGCATTACAATCCCAGACTTCAAACTATACTATAGAGCAATAGTAGTAAAAACAGCATGGTACTGGCACAAAAACAGATATACTGACCAGTGGATTAGAATAGAAGCTACAGAAACAAACCCACACATCTTTAGTCAATTAATCTTTGACAAAGGGGCCAAACACATACGCTGGAGAAAAGACAGCCTTTTCAACAAGTGGTGCTGGGAGAACTGGCTAACCATTTGTAGAAAGATGAATCTAAACCCCTATATCTCACCAAACACAGGAATCAACTCAAGATGGATCAAAGACTTAGAAATTAGACCTGAGACTGTGAAGCTAGTAGAGGAAAGCATAGGTTCAACACTACAACATATTGGCACAGGCAGTAACTTTCTCAACAAAACCTCCAAAGCTCAGGAAATTAAAGCAAGAATAAACAAGTGGGATAACATCAAACTAAAAAGTTTCTTCTCATCAAAGGAAACTATCAATAACCTAAAGAGGAAGCCTACAGAATGGGAAAGGATCTTTACCAGCCACCATTCTGATAGGGGGCTAATATCCAGAGTATACAAAGAGCTCAAAAGACTCTACACTAGCAAAACAAACAACCCAATCAAGAAATGGGCAAATGAACTAAATAGACACTTCACAAAAGAAGAGATACAAAGGGCTAATAGATACATGAAAAGATGTTCTTCATCACTGGCCATCAGGGAGATGCAAATCAAAACTACACTGAGATTCCATCTAACCCCAGTCAGAGTAGCAAGCATAAAGAAATCAAATAACAACAAATGCTGGCGAGGATGTGGGGAGAGAGGAACTCTTTTACACTGTTGGTGGGAATGCAAACTAGTTCAACCACTATGGAGATCTGTGTGGAGATTCCTAAGAAAGGTGGGAATAGATCCACCATATGATCCAGCTATACCACTCCTGGGTATCTTTCCAAAGGAGTTGAATTCAGAGAACTACAGCAACATATGCATACCTATGTTCATAGCAGCACAATTTGTAATAGCCAAAATATGGAACCAACCCAGATCACCATCAACAGATGAATGGATAGCAAAACTATGGGAAATACACACAATGGAATTCTATTCAGCCATAAAGAAGAACAAAATTATATCATTTGAAAGAAGATGGAAAGCCCTGGAGAACATTATGTTAAGTGAGATCAGCCAAGCACAGAAGAAGAAGATACATATGTTTCCTCTAATATGCCCAAACTAGGAAACACAAAGAATACCAGAGGGACTCCAGATATTGAAGGGGAAATACTAGCTAAGTTTGGATGGTAAGATAGGAGAGGAGGAAGGCCGGTCTTGATTAATAAGGGTCTACACTTGAACATGTGTAAAATTATGAATAAGACATGGTTAACCTGGACAACCATTGGTGGGGGGGGAAAGGGAAAATGGGGGTGGGGGGGAGAGGGCACCAAATATAGTGTAAATGTATACTATTTATGTTCAATAAAAAAATTGTTATAATAAAAAAAAAGTTGCAGTTCATTGTGATATTTCTGATATAAATTAAAGAATGATAGGGGTTTTAACTTCTTGGATTTAATTCATATATATAAATTATAATTAAATATTTTTAAATTGTTTAAATGTTTTTATTGGTAGATTGTAGTCTCATATCTTAATGGAGTACAAGATGGTAGAGGCATACGTGCAAACATCACTTATTTAGCCCTTTCCCAATTCCCACCCCATTCCCTCTTTCCTTTCTTATTATGTTTGGCTTAGTGATTGACTTTGATATGTTTGTGATTAAATCATTCCTTCTTTCTTTTATGAGTGTATGAGTCTATGAGTGTGTGCATATATGTGTACATACATAACATACATATATAATAGACTATATTATATTATTATATATTATAATATATCATAATTATATATCATTAATATATATACACATATAATGGCTTTAGATGAACAGTATCAATATTATTTCCATCAGTATTATGCAGAATGATCCAAGATTTCTTGAATTTGTTTTTAATCCTGAAGATGCATTTCAATGGTCAAGTTACCCTATATCGCCTTCATTTGAGGCAAACATTTGTAATTAGATTTACCTATCTAGCAATTAGATTTACCTATCTCATTTTGCTTTTGACATTTAAGAAGTAAGTTACTTGGGAACAGTTTGATACCTTCATAGTTTCAATTTGTTTTTTTAAGATGAGATTATTATAGTATTTATTATATAGCTAACTTTATCCCGTTACTAATTAATGCTGATATAATTATGTTATAGATTGCTATATTTTCTCTATAGGTGTATCACTTTTCATTTCATCAACATTTTTATTCCTATCAACAATCCTTTCATATCAGTGATATTTTTATTCCTATAGAAAATGTTTGTTAAATCTTATCAGATAAGTTAGTGGTCAACATCCCCTTTTCCAAAAAGTGACAGATTGAGAATATTTAAGGGAGTTTTAAATTTGCATTTCTCTAATTTTGAGTAAGAGCCCTTTATATTAGTGTGTGTGTGTGTGTGTGTGTGTGTGTGTGTGTGTGTGTGTGTGTGTGTGAACTCTATGTTATGGCCATTGCTCATTTTTTCTCTTAGAACATTTTCTATTTTTTAGGTGCTTTTTATACATTAGGGACATTAACCCTTTGGCATGACATGCCCTGGCTCATAGCAGAACTCACTAATGCCTTCCTCTAACATTTGGGTGTTTTCATTTTACCTTTTTTTTTTTATTGCTAAGCAATTATCCCAATACCATTTAAAAAAAAGAATTAATCTTTTCCCCACTGCTTTGACACAAAGCCTTCATCCTACATTCAATTCCTACATTAGTTAGCAAATTTTTAGCATTATCCCTTTGCTCTTTTTCAACATCAAAATATTCATGAAATGATGTTTTTTGCTATCGCAGTTATGAAACAGTATGGTATTATTGAAAATAGCTTTGTTAAAATATAGTTCTTCAAAAAGCGTGGTTAAATTAGAATACATATAGGTATATAACTCTTCATCCTAAAAGTTCTGGTGTATACAGTGTGCTTTTTTTGAAATTTAGCCTATGACTAAATTATTCTTTTTGGGGGGAGAAGCTCATTATTGGATCCACAGTGCTAATCTCTACTAGATAACGTTAAAGTGCAAAGCTTGTGTAAGATGTTGGATTTGGAAGGCGCATTCTCAGATCTCTTGCTCCTTGGCTGCCAGCCTCCTCAGGGTTATAATCTGTTTGCCTTGTGATTGCAGCCTTAGGTTTCCTTCAGATCCTGTAAGGTAATGTCAGCATTAATGTTTTGCATTTGCATATTCAAAATCACAGTGAGATAACGTTTTTCTTTGTCAACTCCAATTTTTAAAAAGTCTTAGGTACTTATTTATTCACTTATTATTAAGTCTGAAGAAGTAGGTATTTTTAACTTGGTTCTGTGGGCACCAAGGAAGGGTAGTTTGCTTACTTTTGGAAGAATCTCAATTCACCCTGTCGTTTGTCAATCTCTATCCTTGTGGCTTTCTTTCAAGTGTCCTTTCTCCAAGGAAGACACCTTCCCAGGGGGTTTTCTGACCACCATTCAATTCACATTCAAAGCATCCTTGTTCATCCCTAACTGAGAAGTAACCTTGCTCTACTGAAATGGTCTCCTTTTCTACCTCTGGTTCCAATTTGGCTGTATATAGGATGATGTTTCATTGAAACGCATGCTTTGTATCTGTGCTCTGCCAGTGTCTTGCACAGTAGGTGCATAATAGCACTATAATATGTCATTGGTATATTATCATTTTATTATTTTGGTATGTCCTTTTGAGGCAGGGCAGGAAACCTGGGAACAAGAAAGGCTAAAAGAAGCCATTTGCATAAACAGAAGAAATAGAGATAGTTAATAGATGCAGGGATAACAGTGCCCAAAACTTTATCCCAAAGAAAGATCAAAGGAAAAAGGATGAAGAGGCAGATGGTGGTGACAAGAGATGGGAAGGGCCCACTGAGCTTTGGAATAGAGATGCAAATTAAGGACTGAAATTGGTCAAAATACTTTGGGCCGCCAAGATCCAATTCTGAACAGTCACAAAGAACAGATGGGAGATCGCAAGAAAGAATAAAAGCTCATTTCTTAAGAATTTCAGTGGTTACTCTCTTTCAGAGTCCCTTCATGAATGCACGCACATGTATGTGCGTGTGTGTGTGTGTGTGTGTGTGTGTGTGTGTGTGTATTGGGGGTCATTTGTTTTTTCTTCTTTTATTGTCTTAAAATAAATATTTATATTCCTATCCTCTCCCTTCTATAGTTGGTTGACTTGAAATTCACAGACAAGATCCCAATAAGAGAAAACCTGCATTCTTTTGGGCAGAAAAGGAAGAATTTGGTTACACTTTGCAACTTGCTAAATTATAAACAATTATTTCATTTATATATTATGCCTTGCATTGTTTCTCTGAAGACAGAGATTTTTAGGGTATTTTATGCCTGTAGCAAAACACAAAATACAAGTTAGTACTCGAAATATGTTGAGTATATAATAAACTTAAGTGATATTCTTATCAGAATAAGCTATCATTAAGATCTGTTATCCAGGTTAAACAATTAACATACTGTGAATATTTTATTTTATTTTATTGTGATACTGGGGATGGAACCCAGGGACATTCTCCAAGCTATATCCCCAGCCCTATTTTTTAATACTTTATTTTGAAACAGGATCTCACCGAGTTGGCAAAGGGCCTCACTAAGTAGCTGAGGCTGTCAATGAACCACAATCCTCCTGTCTCAGCCTCCCAAATGCTGGGATTACAAGAGTTTGCCAACATGCCCGACTTACTGTGAATATTTTAGATTAGCCACAGACAGCAGAAATTGCACAGTGAATAATTACACAGTGAAGATATAATGAACCTTTGTGTGATCAAAAGATTGGTAGCAAAATAGGGATGCCTAGGAAAATAAGAGATAAATTCAAAAGACTAATAAGGCAATTTAAGTATATCCATAACTTGAAATAATAAAATAAGAAGAAAATAATAACATAACAATAATAGTTCACTGAAGCTTATGAAAGCTCTCAAACCGACAGCAGTGACTGTCTTTTCAAAATACATTGAGTTTGCAAAACTTGATTTTCATATTAGGCTCCAGAAATAATTCTCTAGGTTGATTCTATTTTAATCTACAATGTTTAATCTATAATCTATTATAATCTATAATTCTATTTTAATCTATAATCTATAATGTTTCTCCAAAGTGAGTTTGTAATACCTGTTGACTGCATTTCCTGGTACATTTTCAGCACTCATTTAGATTTTTTTGAATCAAATGCTTTCAGCCAGGTGGATTGCATTGTTTTAGGGTTGGGGTCTAGAATAAACAACTGCTCGTTTAGCTTTAAAAGGCTTGAGTTCAATTTCTTGCTATTGCATCCCTGTAATAGTTCCAAGTTTAACAGATTTTGATTAAAGACCATTGCATGATTGATAAAAATGCAGATGCAAATATTGCTTCTACCAACTTTAGAGAGCTGTCACAAGGATTTGTATCACATGGACATGTAAGAAACACATTGGTATCAGCCATAAAATCTTGGATGCAGCTATGGTGGCATGATTGTTAGTTACAAAAAAAATTTATTATAATACTACCAGTAGCAAAATCAGTTATTTTACTTTTTCTTTTTCTGGTTGTGTAAAATGTGCCCAACCAGGGGAAAAGAAAAGCTCACAAAGCAAAAGTGCAGTTTTTGCCCCACCTCACTTCTAGCTCCACCCCTGACCCCAGCTGAAGCTATCCTTAGCAATCTGGTACTTCTACCTGATGTTTTCCACAGATTACACAATTTATATATACCTGTTCTTCCTGTGTGTAGTATGTGTGTGGGTGTCCACATACATGTTTATGAATAAAATCATGTGATATTGGCTCCATCCTGGAAATCAATTCAAGATACATGCAACACTTGGATCATGTGATGAAATTATAGGCCCATTTATAATAGTTATTTATTTTTTTGTTTATTTATTTATTTATTTTGCAATCTGACTTGTCTCTCTTCTTTATGTTTTGCTTTGGGAATTGTTGATTCCCAGAAGGTATATAGAAATTGTGGGTTTATCATTTCAGTATCAGGGACCAAGGAGCTTGACCTAAGTTCAAAGCAGAACATTTTACATCTCTCCATAATGTATTTTGTGAAAGTATGCATGAAGTATCTCAGATTTTATTCATTAGCCATATATTTTAAATCTGAAGATTAAAAAACTAGCTGAAGACATTTATCACATTCATCTTGGATCAAAATAAAAAGTGAACATCTTGATGTATTTATTTATTTATTTATTTAGATGGTACTGGGGTTCCTGGAAACCCTTCTACCTCCGGGCTACACTCCCAGACCTACTTTTATACTTTTTAAATTTGGAAACAGGGTCTCTTAAGCCAGCACGGCTGGCTTCGAACCTGTGCGATCCTCCTGTCTCTACCTCCCAAGCGCGGGAATTACAAGCCTAAGCCACCACGCCCAGCCATCTTGATGCATTGAATTCCTTTTAGAGTTACACTTTTATGAACAGGAGATGTCCTGTGAAATCTGTAAGACACTATTTAAATAAGAAATGGAGCATCAAAGTTCTTCACTTGTAGTCATTCATGCTCTTCTTTTGGGGGGGATTTATTTCTTGGCAAATACGCAACATATTTCCCTGCGGAGGTCATTTATTTCCAGGTATTTTTCTATCAAACATTTAAATAAAAAGAACAGCTGGTCATAACTGCAGAGAGACATTAGGGAAAAAAACAGCAACCTCTGAAAATCAACGGAGTTTATAAGAACTTGCTTGAATTGGTGATTTTAATTCTGTAGTGAATGGAGAGCATTTGCATTTGGTAGACACATTTGTGTTTATGTTTCTCTATAAGATCACAGTTATACAATATAGGTTCAATGGCAATCATAAGTCTTATTTTGCAAAGTAGATAAACATTTTTTTATTTAGGAAACAAGGAAAGACAATGGCAATAAGAACAAAATTATTTACTTTTCCAAAATTGCAGATTTAGTTCAAACTCAGTTAAAAATTTCAATTAAGCATTTCCTCCACAGGTAATTACAACTTTGACTTTTTACCTTAAGATGACTAAAATATAAGTAAGATTTCTGGAAGAACATGATAGTTTCCTTGCTTAATCAAAATTTATATGAGAAGATTAGACATTAATATATGTTCTCTTTTGGTCAATATACTCACTGCTGTAATCCAAGGTAACTGACCACACAATTTAGAGAAAAGATTTTGTTCATAGCATTTGTCTGGAGATTTCAGGGGTTTAGTCCATGTCAGATCAGTTTCATTGGCAGAACAGAGGGCATGAAACCAGGAGGCAGAGAGGGAGAGAGTGTATGCTCTGTACTCACACCAGCAAGGTCAGAATCCAGAGAGCGGAAGGAGGAGGAACCATATACTAACCCCAAGACCATGCCTCCAGACCCTTCCTCAGTGGCCAAGCCCTGTCTCCAACATGGCTGCCTTGTTTCCATGAGGTGTAGAGGGATTTTCCAAATCAAAACCATAAGGCTGTCATTCTTCTGTTCTTTGAAGTAAAACATTTTGAATGTGTTCTAAGAAGTTGTACTAAAATGCAGAATCACAAGCCTGGGTGTTGAACATGAAAATTGCAGCTCTCTGTTTTTGTTAGATTGTATGGATTTAGTATAGTCTTATCACTCATTGGAAATGGCACTGCTGTGATTTACCTTGTTTTAGAAAATATGATTACAAGAAATTACCAGGGTGTTAGGATGCCTTAAAATTTGAAAGCTTAGAAGATTTCTGGGCCTACTAGCTACAATAAAATAATGTGAATTTTGTAAAGTTATATTCTAAGTAATATGAGAACATTAACTATTTCAGTTGGCCTGGCACATGGCTGAATTTTGAATCTTTGTGATTTAGATACCATTTATTCTGCCTGTGACATAACAATGCCACCTATCAAATAGTTTATATTTTTTATTTTTCCTTTTTATGGTACTGGGGATTGAACCAGAGACATTCTACCTCTGACAATACACCCCCTTCCCTATTTTATTTTTTTGTTTGGAAATATGTCTGGGTAGGTTGCTGAGAGTATTACTACTTGCTAAATCTGTCCCTGAACCTATGATCTTTTTCACTCAGGCTCCCCCACACTATAGGATTACATGCATGCAACACCATACCTAACTAAATAGCTATATTTTTGAGAGATAGTATGTCCTTTTAATTTTATTTTTTGAGATGCTTGGTTTTATCAGAGAATATTTATATGTTAAATGTCCTTGCATTCCCATACGAATGGATGGGTAGTAGACTGACAGCTGAACTGAATAACACTGGTGTGTGAATGTGTGACTGTAGTAATGAAGCATTTATTTCATAAGAATCTCTGATAACAGCAATTGTGAGTCTCTGTTAAATTCACATTTGAAAAACTCTGATGACATCAGGATGGGCAAGTAAAATGGAATTTTACAGAAATATCGCATAGCCTCCTCAACAATACAACCACATAATCCTTCATTCACATGCTATAAAGACTTTCATGTGGTCTTGGCTGCTTTTTGTAAAGATAGAGATAAGAAATCTCAACCACAAGAAGGACAAAATAATGGTAACTCTGATTCTTTCATAAATATTAAGGTACTGTCCAACATTAGGCTAACACACAAACACACACACACACACACACACACACACACACACACACACAAGGGGATGACCAAGTATGAGATACTCACTGGAATTTTAAAATTCCAGTGTTCTTCACCCAGAAAAAAAGGGTTGGGAACCAGGAGGTAACGAGATATTATCACATGTTCAAAGAGCTGCCATTCAGAAGAAGAAAATATTTTCACACACATGGACATAAAAGTCTAAATGAAGAATGATAGAAATTTCAGAGATGTGGATTTTTATGTAGATAGTGAAGGATTTTTTAAGGAATCATTATCCTTGTCTCAACCTGGAAAGTATTCTCTTGAGAGAATGATTGAGGTCTCCCCTGCACATCTCATGTTGTAGCCCCAAAGACAGCTGATGGCAGCTCTTAGAGCCTTTGGTTTTGGGTTTTGTCAGTCACCTTTGGTGAGTTTTTAAAAACAAGGGAGGTAGCTTTCCATGGGCAGGAGAGTGACGGAGCTCAAATAAAATCTGATTTTCTTCTACTTGGAAAAGCTTTGTAGTGGCGTGCTGTTCCTACATGTCAGGAGGTACAGGAATTCAAATGAGCTTAGGGAAAAGGAAGGAAAGAGTAGGAAGACATGCTGAAGTCCCATGGTGCTTAACAGATGGCACTGCAAGAAATTGATGTTGATGATCAATGTCAAAATATCTTAGGGTACTATTGACAGAAGGTACGGCGATGAAAGTTAATCCAAGAAGCATAATGAAAAATAAAGAACTGAAAAAACTGACAAGAGAAGATGGACCCGGAAAATATTTTAAAACATATCTTGAGCCACACTTGACTTGTTTTTAGGCTTTTTTGAATGTATTTTCTGGTAAATGCAAAATCAAGGAAATCAATAATGAATAGATTCTGCCTATCCATGACTGTTTTACTGTTTTATTTTATTGGTAATAGAGGTTGAAGCCAGCCACACTCTACCTCCAAGTTACACTCCAGCCCTATTTTTTTTTTTTTTAATTTTGAAACACAGTCTACCTAAGTTGCTAAGACTGGCTTTGAACCTGCAGTCTTTCTGTCTGAGTTCCCAAGCGATGGTATTGCAGGCATATGCGACCAGGCCTGCTTGTTTCATTTTACCTAGTGGTGCCACCAAATGTTACAGATGAATGAGATAGGAATTGCCATTGTTTTTCTGCTGTGATTGGACGTACTTTTTTCCATGTGATGGGAGTTTGTCCTTCTGCTGTCTTGGTCAACATTCTTACTTCTATAATCCCAAAAACTGACTATACAACTTGCAGAAAGAAAGATTTATTTGCTCACAATATTTTGGAGATTTAGAATTCAGTCCATGTGAGGATGAGGTCATGCAGCTTTTAGGATAAGGGCTTGGCTTTCATAACATGGAGACTGGAAGCAAAAGAGCAAGCAAGCAAGGGGATTCAAAGAGAAAAGCATGGTTCCTTAAACCATGACCCGAGAGATCCAAATTCTCGAGATACATCCCACAAGCCTATGTTACCCATGATATTACAATCCTTATGACTTAATGACATCAGCTCTGAACATTAAGACGTGAGCTCTTTAGTGGTCATTGTAAATTTAACCATAATATCTGTATTGTGTTATGGAAAGGTGGTGGGACTCTACAGAGGTTGGAGCTAGAGGGAGGTAATTAGGTCACTGGGCTTTGCCTTTAGAAGGAATTACTGACAGTTTTGAGGAATGAGCTAGCTCTTGGGCCCATACTAAAGCTTAAAAACACAGGACCACCTGATCTTGGATTTTCAGCCTCTGAAACTTTGACCTATATTGACCTCTTTTCTTTATAAATACTCAGCCTCCGGTATTTTGTTATGGGAACAGAAAGTGAGTCAGTATGTGTGCCTATATTAGTTTTTGAGACATGGCATTGTAAACTCAGTGAGCTGGTATCTAAAATGTTCTTTGTGCTGTTGTACAAATGAGCTCTTCATCATGCAAATATGTTTTTAGACATTGAGAATTATCAGGCATTTTTTTATATGCTGGCTGATATTCAGCATTACTGTAATGCTGTATCCTCAGATTAATGGTCCCAGCACATCCTTGTAGAAGTCATGACCATCTTACAGTTAAATTCTGGAAGAGACATTAATACCAAAATTAGAAAGAGAGAAGCCCTTTGGTGACCTCATACTACCTGCAATACGTTTGAGAATCTGTTCTCACAGTCTCTGAATACTTGTCTTTTTTATTGAAGCTCACCCATGTTCTTGTATACTTTTTTGCATTATCCACTGGCAGGTGCAGAGATACCAAAGGCTTTTATTTTACCCAATGCTTACATTATGCCTATCTTTTAATATACTTCCATTGGTGCACTGTAATTATACATCATATTGGGGTTCAAAGTGATACAAGCAGACATGTGCACATTACTTGATGTATTTCCTTCTGCATTTCACCCTACCCTGGTCACTCGTACATTTAGTGAGAGTGGTACTGATGCCTTTATATGTGAACATAACATATTTTGAGCTTCTTTCTTCAATCATCCTTTTCTCCTCCCTACCACTCTCACCCAACTCTCATCTACTATTCTACCCGTCTCTCTTCTCTTTTAGCAGATTTCTCTTTGGTTTTCCTATTTCTCTCTAGCTTCTACATATGACGGAGGAAACATATAACCATTCACTTTCTGAGGCTGGCTGATTTCTTTTTTTTTCTTTAATTCATTCAATTAAAATTTATTCACTCCAGTGTTGCTCCCACCTTATCTCCATTCTGTTCCCCTTTCTCTTCACTCATGATTAGACTACCAAAATAAATTTTTTTTTTCAGTACTGGGAATGGAACCCAGGAGCATCCTACCTCCAAGCTATACACCAAGACCTATTTTTTATTTTTTAGTTTGAAACAGGGTCTCACTGAGTTGTGGAGGGCCTCACTAAGTAGCTGAGGCTGTCTGCGAACCATGGTCCTCTTGTCTCAGCCTCCCAAATGCTGGAATTATAAGTGTGTGCCACCATGCCTGGCTTCCAAAATAATCTTAAAATGAGATTTCTGTGCTTCTTTGTCGCCTTCTTTTTTCTTCGTAGTGGGGATTGAACTCAGAGACATTCTACCTCTGAGATACATCCCTAGCCCTTTTGTGTTTCGAAACAGGGTCTCATTAGTTTGCTGAGAATTTAACGACATTGCTGAAGCTGTCCTCAAACCTGTGATCCTCCTGTCTCAGCCTCCCAAGTACTGGGATTACAGGTGTGCTTGAAGTAAACACTTTCTACCCTGCCTCTTACCCTCTGGATACCGGCAGTTACCCTCTGATGCCTGGTCCCCCTCTCCTGCAAACCCTGCCTCAGCACACACACTGCCAGGCAGGAGGAAGTTCTCTGACTTAGAGTAGCTGGCTTCACTTGTCTGTACAATGCCAGTGACCTCACAAGCACTTTGCTGACTGAGCAGTCTTATGCATAACTTCCAGCGGAGAACTTAAGAGAGTGACTGGAGGGCAGAAGCCAGGTCTTGCAGAATGGACACTGCTGAGAACCAAACACATTAGCTGTTTGTTAGGTGAACTCATTCCTGATGTCCGGCTGATTCAGTTTATGGTTGAAGCTCATGGGAATAGAGGGAAAGGAAAGATAGAATAAGAGGGTCCCATGTCCTTTGGATGAAGGTTTATCTTTACAAAGCAGGTGCCTTCTGTGAACGTCTATCTTCAGAACAAGCTGGACATATCCAGGTCTGTCCATGGGACCCCGAGTCAGCTCCATTCTCCACCAAGGAGGAGCGCAGCCATGCTGGAGGCTGAGTAAAATTCGACTGCATGTTTATACCAAATTTTTCCCATGCATTCTTCTGATGACGGACACCTAGTTGGTTCCATAATTTGGCTATTGTGAATTGTGCTGCAATAAATAAATGTGGAAATGCATGTATCGCCATAGTATTCTGACTTTAGTTCTATTGGAAAGATGCCAAAGACTGGTATAGCTGAGTCATATTGTGGTCCCATTCCTACTCTTTGTAGAACCTCCATACTGATCTACATCATGGTGGTACTACTTACAATCTCACCAACAATGTAGAAGAGTTCCTATTTCCTTACATTTTTGCCAGCATTTATGCATTTTATGTAATATCTATCAAAATACCAATGTGGTTCCTCATAGAGTTAGAAAAAAAAAATAGTCCCAAAGTCCAAATGAAGAACAAAAGACCCAGAATAGCAAAGCAATTCTAAACAATAAGTAACACTCTAGAAGCATCTCAATACTTGTTTTGACTTCAAATCATACTACAGAGCCATAGTAATAAAAAACAGCATGGTTTGGGCATGAAGAGAGACGCATAGAGCAATGTAATAGAATAGAAGACACAAAGACAAATCCTCACACTTAGGCAGTTGATTTTTGACAAAGGAGGCAAAAATAGATGCTGGAGAAAAGACAGTCTTTTCAACAAATGGTATTGGAAAAACTGAATAGGATATGTAGAGAATGAAATTAGACCTCTATCTCTCACCCTGCAAAAAATTCAACTGAAAATGAACCAAAAAACTAGAAAGACAAGAAACATTACAATTACTAGAAGAAAACATGGGATCAACTCTCCAACATATAGGCACTGGCAGAAACTTCCTCAATAAGAACTCCCATGTTCAGGTAACAAAACCAATGATCAAATAAATGAGTTGGCATCCAATTAAAAAGCTTCTGTACAGGAAAGGAAACAATCAAGTGTCTTATCAGTGAGCTCCAGAATGGGAGAAAAATGTTTTCTAGATATATCTCTGATAAATGATAAAAATTTAACAGAAAAAATAAAAATTAAAAAGGCAGTTAAGCTGAACAGACACTTCTCAAAAGAGGAAACACAAATGGCCAGCAAACACAAGAAAAAATGCTTATTATCATTAGCAATCGGAGAAATTCAAATTAAAACTACACTGAGCATTCATCTAACCCTAGATAGAATGGCAATTGTCAAGAATACAAGCAAGATAGGTAACTCTTTATTTTATTGTAATATCAACTTTCCAGAAGGGTTGCACAAATAATGAAGAGGTCTCTTCATACCACTTACCAGCTTCACCAATAGCTGATTTTTATTTGCTCATGCTCATCCCCATCAGTTTTCTTTTGCTATGTGACATGATATCTAACACACAGTAGTTGCAAAGGCACACAGACACAATTCAAAGGCATGGCTCAGCTGGGACCTCTGCTTTAATGTGACAAGGATGAAATAAAAAATAATCAAGATGCCAGCAGGGCTGCTTTCCTTCATGGATCTCTGCAGAAGAATCCACTTCCAGGCTGCAATGTGTTCCCTCTAAAATTCAGTTGTTGCCATGTGCTAGTGCTAAGAGCTAGAGCCCTTAGAAGATGATTAAGCCTTGAGAGCTCCTCTCGTATGAGTGGGCTCACGTCCCCTTATCAAGAAGCCTGAGAAAGGGAATCAGAATGTTCTGGCTCTTCAGCCATGTGAAAAAATACCAGGAAAACCCGTACCTTATTCTTGGACTGACCAGCTTCTAGAACCATGAGAAATATATTTTCTATTCTTCATTAACTGCCTAGTTGTGGTCTTCTGTTATAATAGCACAAAAGGACTAAGACACCTACTCACTCGAGTGGTTGAAAAAATCCAGTTTCGTATAGGGGTAGAACCAAGGTCCTGGTTCCTTGTTAACTAGCCACAGGCTGGGGCCTCTCTCAGATTTATAATCTTTTCCATCTGTTCCCCTTCATCTTCTAACCAGCAAAGTGTGTTAAGCCCTCTACACACTTTAGATCTCTGGCTTTTCCTTCTTTAATAGCTGAGAGGGTGGTTTGCTTGTAAAGGCCCATGTGAGGCCCCCAGGTAACCTCTTTTTTGTGTGGTTTCAATCATTTTGTATTTTCTCATATTTTTCTTAGCAAATTGTAATTATACATCATAGATAACTTGAGTGTGATTCAAGCATACATGCATACAACTCTTGATGTATTTCTAATCTTCCTATCTTTTTTCTTCCTATCTTTTTTTTTTTTTTTTTTTTTGGTCCTGGGGGTGGAACCCAGGGTTTTTCTACCTCTAGATTATACTCCTAGACCTATTTTACCTTCCTATCTTAAAGTCAACAGTGCCACATGATATAACACAGTGTGCTGTGTTCTGTGAGAGTGGCATCTCATTGCACTCACAACAAAATAAATTCTGGGTTTAGGGTATGAAATTTGGGGTGCCATTCTTAGAGTTTTGTCAACTATAGGAAAAGAGCAAAGAAACGGGGCTCCTATCTTTGACCTTTAGGATAAAGCTTGCAGGTGGGAGGTATTTGCTGTAATGGGCGTCTGCTTGAAGCAGGGGTATAATCTTGACCACATCAGCTTAGTGAAATTTAGTTGAACTCACGTTTTTACCTTCCCTCCTTATCTTATAAAAGTAATGCCTGGAGATTGCCTATCAGCCTTATTTTAAAACTGAGAACACCAAGGCATAGCAAGAACTATTAAAAGATCTATTTAATATTGCACGACTACATACAGGTAGCAAACCCAGGTATCAAAAGAGATCTGCTTGCTTGCCGGGCGTGGTGGCGCACGTTTGTAATCCCCGCGCTTGGGAGGCAGAGACAGGAGGATCGCGCAGGTTCGAAGCCAGCCGCGTGCGCTGGCTTAGGAGACCCTGTTTCCAAATAAAAATGTAAAAATAGGTCTGGGAGTGTAGCCTGGAGGTAGAAGGGCTTCCAGGAACCCCAGTACCACCAAAAAAAAAAAAAAAAAGAGAGAGAGATCTGCTTGGCTCTGAGATCTCAGCTCCTTCTGCTTAGCTACCAGCCTCCACCTACAGCCTGAGATGCCTTACTCTGTTGAAAATTACATGTTCCCCATTGTTTCTGACTTCTCCCCAGAAATGTTATCAAAACTTGTATGCATTGTATCATTCTTTTGAAGATTCACTTTTATCCAGGTGGCATGCTTGCTAAACAGGAAGCTTACTCAAGACACTAATGTTTGAAGGGAAGGGTCTTCCAGGTCTTTCTTAATCTAGACATGATTCTAAGGGTGCCATTTCGTTCTGAAACTGGCCAGTGGTGGAAAATGGGACTTTGGATATATCCAAATCCCTGTGGGAAGAAATGGCTTCATTTTACTAACACTTGCTTATATAGTATTTACTGGGCTTATGGAGGTTTAAGATGTTATTGTTTCTTTAAGCAGAATAAATATCAATAGTTCCCATACTGTTAGAACTTCCTTTTCTGAGAATCGGGCTTACCAAGACCAAGATGAAAGTGTCTACCCTTTTCTCTTTTTGAAAAACGCAATGCAGACTTTGTTTCCTATTTAGGGAAAAAAACCACACTGGGATCAAAATGCCCATAATAGATCAAGAAAAAAAATCCAATTCTTCTAAGAAGAGCTATGAATGGATTTCTCAGGCAGAATCTTTTCTAAGAGGAACTCAACGCTTGTTCATAGGAAGGCACCAATGAGCTGGTGTGTATCAGAGCCTTCACTAGGCAGCTCCTAGCAGCAAGAATCCATGTGGGGTGATTCTCTGCTATGGTAGTGGTGGGGTAAACTATTGTCACAGCATGTTCTGAAACCTTAGAGCTCCCTAGGAGGATAACTCCTGGGGGAGGAAGTTAGGGGTATCTTGAGAATGAGAATAATCTAGCCCATGTAGAAACATCATCTTGTACTTAATTTTATAAGAGACTTTGTGTGCCATGAACTGCAACACAAGCTTTTGTTAGGGGAACAGAGTGAGACCTGAGTGAGCAGATGTTCCATCTACTTGAATGTAAGAAAAAACACTACAAGAAATACATAATTCATCTATATCGAGGGGATAAGGATAAAGCTTGAAATCTATATCAAATCTTGAACAAAAAGTTAATAAATGTAGAAAGCATATAGTTCATATGAATGTATAATCACATAATTATAAAATATGTAAGAATTATGCATGTATATACTTATGCATGCATACACTTATGCATGTATATATAGAATTATGTGAATGTATATATGCTTGTGTATGTGTGTATATATAAATAATATATGTAGTATATTTGCCAAAATAATTTAAAAAAACTTAAGTGTGGAGTGACTACATATACAAAAATTTGCTTAGAAATTCATCAGTCTAAACTGGTGACTCATACCCTTGAATAACCCAAAACTGTACAATGTTCACATTTTTGAGTTTAAAAATGAATACTTTTAAGCCAGGCATGGTGGTATATGCCTGTAATGCCAGTACTTGGGAGGCTGAGACAGAGCATAGCAGGTTTGAGATCAGCCTCTGCAGTGTAGTCAGTCTTTTAGTAATCAAGTGAGACCTTGTTTCAAAATAAAAAGAGGTAGGAATGTAGCTCAGAGCAGAATTTTTCAGGGTTTATTCCTCAGTAAAACACACACACACACACACACACACACACACACACACACACACAAACACACACACAACCAAGACTTTTCTCTAGTTTCCAAAACAGAAATAGGATGAATGACCTGGTGATACACATTTTACTTCCCTTTCTTTAAAAGTAATATTAATAGTTAACATTTTAATATATATGGTCAAGATAGCAAATAGATACCTCATATCCTTGCATGGTTTGTTTCGGTAAAAGTAGCTAAATTTGATTATATCAGTAGTTTAACTTGGATTGACTTGTATACATTTGGACATTCTTTTACCCACTGCCACGTTTTCTGTGTGGATCTCATTTATTTTTAAAAATCTCTCTCCAAGTTAAAGGCCAACAGAAATACGTATCTGTTAAAAGAATTATCCTCGTGGAGTGGGGCTCAGAGGGGTATCTGCAATGCTTCAGTTAGGTTCACAGGCTCTGAAATTAGTGGGCCAGATTCAAACTACCTCTGCTCTACAAACTTTGGGAATTTGGACAGGTTGTGTTCTTTACTTTATTCAAATATAAAATGGAAGAAGTATTAAAAATAAATAAAACTACTCCCCTGGAATTTGGGTAGCATTTAGTGAGGTAAGCCCACGTGAGGTACTTAGCAATATCCCTACCTTGATTTTGGTTACTAATAAATTTACTGAAAAAAAAACCCTACACCATGTTTGAATTGGTTTAAAGGATTTATGAGATTTACTGACATGTATCTGTAATAAATAGAAGTAGTGGAATTCAGGCATGATTTGATCAAGGCTCTATATTCATTTTTCTATGATCCAAGCATTTTTGACCACTCTCTGACTGACTTAGACATACCATGCCTGGTTCTCCAGATAGGTCAGGGTCATTCATATCTAAATTATAAGTCTGCAACATAGTGAAAGAGAAGCTGGGCATGGTGGCGCACGCTTGTAATCCCAGTACTTGAGAGGCTAAGACAGGAGGATCCGGGTTCGCGGACAGCCTCAGCTACTTAGTGAGGCCATTTGCAACTCAGTGAGACTCTGTTTCAAAACAAAGAATCAAAAATAAGGCTGGAGCATAGCTTGGAGGTAGAATGCCCCTGAGTTCTAACCCCAGTGCTGCAAAAAATAAAGTGAAAGAGCGTGGAGTACTTTTGAAAGATAACCATTAATGTTTTCTACCATAGTTCATTAATACCATTTACAATTATATAATGAGTATAGAAGTGAACCTAATAATTATGACAATAAATGTCATTTTATTTCCTCACCGGGTAGGCTACTAGCCTTGTTTTTGTATCTGTTTGCTATAAGGTGCGGTATTTATTGATTTTTCTACTTAAGTTATAAGTTACATATTTAGGGTTGTGTGTGTGTTTGTGTATCGTAGCACCATTGTTGGATATATTTTCTTTTTTTTTACTGAAGTATAGTCTATGCCAAGAGTGTTGGCTTCTGTTTGTCCATTGTAAGGCAATTTTAAGCTGTAAAAATCTGCCCAGTTATTGTGATGTCTCTGCCCTTGAAAACTCCTCTAGCTCTTCTGTGACCTGCTCAGTTTGCGGGGTTTAACTCCTGCAAATTACTTTGTATGCACTCCTTGCAAACTGACTGCAAATTCAGGGTAGCCAATGGAGAAAGCCAGTCAGGTGTACTTCCCCTCAACTTTGTGTAGGGTCTTTGCTTATAGTTATAGCTTCTTTGCCGTTGTAGCTTTCACCCAGCCCTTTGGTTGTAGCCTCCTTGGTCTGTATAACCTGGTAGTGTGTGGTGGAAACAGCTGTTATTGCTAATTTCCAGTGTCCCTCTATTCCTTTTTTATCTGTTCAGCTCTTTCCACATTATTTTTCCTGGTATGCCATCTTAATTTTCCTTTACTGTATTATGTGGAGTGACCTCTGTTTTCCTGCCTTGACCCTAATGGATTAAAAACCACTAAACTTGAAAAATACTAAAATTCTAACATTACTAATGACTTTTTTCCAGGGATAAAACTTATTGTCTACAGTGTTAATGTGATTTACTTTTCTCAAAAAATATAGATTTTCTTATAAAAGAATGATTGGGGCTTTGTTTGAAATCTGTAATTCCTTACAGTGATTTAATTTCTCAACTTCAGAAAGGTGTGTGTTGAGACATATTAAAACCAATTACAAGCACATTATTGGGAAAACATTGTATTTCACCTCATTTTGATCAAATTCCCTTATTGGATCATCTTTGAAATAAAATTGCAAACATCTGTTTTATGAAATGCTGGTTATTGAGGTGGGAAACCATATTGTTCTAATTAAAGCTTGGGTCGTTTATTGAAACACACTCATTCTGAATAAAAAACACATTGGTAAACCCCACAAAATACATCACTTGACAGCCATCTGGAGCGGTTAGAGAAGGGATCCTTTTGGAGAAGTGGGTTGTTTTACAGATGATGGAGATTTTGCCCATTTGTCTTAGTGATGGATTGCTCGGTCACTAGGAAGAGAAATTCAACTGCAACTGGATTAGGCCAAAGTAAATTAAAACAAAAAACGAGAGGACTGGGAGGCTGCCAGGGAACTCTGGGATAGAAAGTGTGCCTGGGTTCTCTGCGGGGAGCGGGCTGGAACCCGAGAGAGCTATCAGGAGTCAGGTCTGTGTTGAAAATCTTGGCTTCTCTTTAGGGTCCACTTCATTTTTCTCTCTCTGCCTGTAGGCCTGCCCCAGGAGGGAGATGCTGACTTTCCCAGCCTGGGTCTCCCTTCCCACAGAGCAAACATGCATGTCTGCAGAAGGTGGCGCCATGGTCCATTTCCTTCTCTGTAGGTTCCCTGGAAGCAGCTCAATTTGCCAAGATGTCCACTATACCGCATGCCACCCTATTTTTTTTAAATTTGCCTTTTCTGATGATGTAAAATCTTACAAGTTATAAACTTAGGGAAAAAATAATATCTGAATATAACTTGCTCATTTCTCAATGCCGAATAATATAGTCACATTCACCACTGTTGCAATATCTGCCCATACAACAAAGGACTTTAACTGCAATCTGTGCATGAATGGCACAAAAACATGAATGGCATTTTTGCATTATAATTCTTTTCTTTGTATGTGCGTGCTTATGGCCCTGGAAATTGGACCCAGGATGTTCTACCTCTGAGCCACACTCCCACCATATTTCTTTTTTTTTTTTTCTGTTTTGAAACAGGATCTTGTAAAGTTGAACCTGAAACCCTCCAGTCCCATCCTTGCAAGTATGCATTATAATTTTTCAATTGCTTCTTCACTGCCAGATGTCACCTGTCATTATTGATTGGTATCTGCTACTTCTAATTTGTTATAGCTGGGTTAGTTTGGGCTTAGAAACTCAGGAACCTTTATCATCATTGTATATACAATGACTTCAGCTAATTAAGATTTAGCAAGAATGTTCTTCTATTGAGAAAAGCCTCGTGAACTTGAGTGCATGTACTTTGCAGTCTATGCTTCTGACCATGTATTAGAAAGAAAAATCATTTGTTTAAATAGATGTGCTTAATGGAGGTGGAGTTACTTCATCGAGTTCCCAGAACCATTGAATTTTTACATCAATTTCTTTAATTCTAGTGCCAGGGTCTCTCTTTAATCAAACACTTTATGAATGTTGTAAGAAGAATTATGGCTCCTGGAGATGTTCAAGTCCCAGTCTCTAAGATATGTCACCTTATATGGCAAAAAGAACTCCACAGATGTGATTTAGGTTATAGATCTTGCAATAGGAAGGTTACTCAGGATTTTCAAGGCAGAATCAATTCAATTGCATAAATTCTTCAAAGCAGATTTTTTTTCCATTAAAGGTCAATCAGGCACATGTGACAGAAAAAATGGTAGAAGATAGAAAGTACAAGAGAATGACCCAGGATTGCTGATATTTAAGATGGAAAAAGGGAGCCAGGAGCCAAAAACTTTAGGATGCCTCTAGAAGGTTGGAATAGACCTCACTTGGTAGTAAACGTTGAAATGGAGACCTTAGTCTTATGACTGTAAGGAACTAAATTATGACAATTAGAATTAGCAAGAGCTTTGATTCTTCTTTGAAAAGAACATAGTCTTGATAGAACATAGTCAGGATGACACATTGAGTTTAAACAATTCCTAACTTCTAAACTTCTGTAAAACTGCAAAATCATACTTTTTTTTGCAATTTTAAGCCACATAGTTTATGACAATTTATCATAATACCAGAATGAAATTAAGATAATACCTTACTTTCTCTCAATAAGCTGTAAATGATTTCTTAATGTCATTGGGGTCTATCCCAACTAGCTCTTGGCAGACTGTGTTGTTTAAATATGCCTTTAGTTGTATTTTCTGTTCCACATGCTCTTCCTGAGCTCTTCTGTGCCATTATCAAGGGGAAAATTTTTCCATTCCCCCATTCCCTTGAATATGGGTGGACTTTTAAAACTATAAAAGAAATTTGGCAGAAGTGAAGCTCCATGACTTTCAGAACTAGGTCAGGAAAGGCTATGTTGCTGCTGATGGTTTTTCTTGTGGCCCTAGCTTTAGGAGACTTAAAAAAAAAACTAAGAAGTTGGGCTACTCTGAGGCTGCCACATGGAAAGACAACTTGGAGTGACTATCTAAGGATGAAGAAGTATGTTCACAGAGCCCCCCAGCCACTTCAGTCCCTAAACATCTAAGTCTTTCCAACACAATCACCAGATGTATATGTAAAGCATCCTTTCAGATGACCTCTTCTCTAATTACCATCTCCCATGGCCATGTAAAAACTTTCTAGATGATTCTAGTCAATACCAGTCTCATGAGTAACATAAATTATTGTCTTGAGCTACTTCTTTTGGGACATTCATTATGCAGCAACAAATAACCAGAAAATATATTTTGACTATGACTGTAATATTAATTTATAACAAGTTGTGTGATTTTAATATTAGAAGAAAATCTATATGCCTAGAACTTGGACAGTAATAACACTGTATTTGACTTTAAAAGTTGATTGATGTTTTCTCAGCATTCTTACTACTATGCTCCAAAATACCTGACCACTCCAAACTGGAGGAAGAAAGACTTATTTGCTCATAGTTCTGGAGATTTCAGGGGTTCAGTTCATGCCAGGCCTTGTTACATTGGTGGAGCACAGCACATGGTGACAACAGCCAGAGAGAGAGAGAGAGAGAAAGAGAGAGAGAGAGAGAGAGAGAGAGAGAGAGAGAGAGAGAGAGAGAGAAAGAGAGAGATCTGCTCTCACATTATGGAGGCCAGAGGCAAGAGAGAGCAAACAAGCAAGGGTATCCAAAGACACCTGCAATTCCCTAGGGCCACTCCCCCAGGGACCCAGCTTCTCCAGCCACACCCCACCAGCCTAGGTTGCCACCCAGTAAATCCTCTACATTGGACTTATCTCCTAATGAGGATATAAGTCTCATGATCTAATTACATCAACTCTGAACATTAACATAAGAGTTTTGCAGGGGATGTTTTATATATAACCATAACACTGACCAAGGCCAGCCAGATTTATCCTTAGTTGTCCCATATATTTTATCTATTATTTTCCTTGAAATCATGGAGAACATTTCAGATTTTCCTCCTGTGCTTCTTGTGCCCCATGATACAATGTCTCTGGAGCCTGCACGCCTGTACTGTTGGGCATGCTTTCAGTTTTTATCATAAGTCACAGTTTTATTATATCCCTTGACTTCATTGACAGAAGACCAGTCATGCTTTATTTTTCCCTCAGTTCCTGGGAGACCTGGAATTGGCTTTCCAAATCCATCACTAGTCTCTTGAAGTGAACTAGATGAATCTGTGATCAATGTATATTGATTAAGGAGAAACAATGGAACAATATTTAAAACTCAACACAAACTAAAACTTGTTTTCTCTTCTTTGATGTAGCCAAAAATGTGTAGTTTATATTCAGTTTTCAGAAATTTCCTGTAGGTGTGTAGTATTCAATCATTAATAGCAATTGAAAACCTAGGCTTCTCTTGTCTGAAGATATATTATATGCTATAGTGAGAGCATTAATAATCCCTTATTTTAATTGCAATTTATTTGGAGAATTTTTCTATATCTTTCCTTTTTAATCCACACTCTTATAAATCATGTATAGAAGACTTTAGGACATAGAATATTTTAATATCATTGTGAAACCAGATAAAATGAATTACAGAACTAAAAGAAATGAAATAAAAGGGAAATATCAGGTCCCATCCCAACATTTTTAGATGTGGAAATATTAATCCAAAAAAACCAAATTAGCTGGTGGCAGAGCCAGAACTGGGAAATGAATTTATCACAGTGTGTCCAAGACATTTTCTTGCAAGAAATACTGGGACCCTGGGTGCTTATGGCTCTCCTGCCTTATTAGGCTGCAGAACCCGACAAGCAAAATTCTCCTCAAGATAATTTGTTTAGCGAGTACTCAAGAGAAGCCATGGTATAATTGGTTGTCTAGAAGAAAATGAATCTTACAAATGGATGAATCTCCATACTTGTTTTGCTAGTGTGGCCAGAGACTATTTTTAGAATTCTGTATTTCTTTTTTTAACCTGTGAGTTCCCTCTCACTTTAAGCCTTTCGTTTCTTTCCATATTCACTTTCTTCTCCCTCATATTTCTTCCTCTGTCAGCAGTTGGTTTATACTGACTCACTGTCTCAGGGAAGAAATTAGGAGCAGAAAGCAAGGAAACAAGGGGAATGTTCCTGGTTTTTCTGTGTGTGTGTGTGTGTGTGTATGAGTGTGTGTGTGTGTGTGCGCGCGCGTGTGTGCTCATTACTGTGGATTGACCCCAGGGAAATTCTACCTCCAAGCTATACTCCTAGGCCAATTATATATATATATATATATATATATATATATATATATATATATATATATATATATATTTTTTTTTTTTTTTTTTTTTTACCTGGAAACAGGTTTCCCTAAGTTGCCAAGGCTGGCTTTGAACCTGTGATCCTCCATTCTCCGCTTCCCAAATACATACCTGACTTTCTCTTTTGCTTTAAGTTAGAGTCAAGAGGCTTCCCATTTAGAATTCGTCATAATTACGCCTTCCCAAATCTGACACCTTCTTTTGAGTAAACAATGCCTTCTTCTATGATCGATGTTTATTATCAGTGAGATCAGCCACCTCAGTTCCTGTGTGAGCCTGCAAACATAAAACTAGGGAACACACCCACGCATGCCTACTTGCAAACCTCCAGACATACTCATCCAGGGCTTGACTTACAATAAAGGACTCTGCCCTTCTCTGGGGCTTTGCTGTTTTGTAGCTGGCCCCTTTATGAGAATTACTTTCCAACTCTGCCCCTCCTTGAGTTGATCTTGTATATCATATGTTTCATATTAACAACACAGCTATTTTATTCTGAATTGACTGTGCTTTTGGCACTTTGAACTATTTCAACACACTTACTTTAAAGGTTCTGACTGTTCTGCAAAATGAATGGCTCCGGGAGTGAATTCCTGTTTAGAGTGTTGGTGGTATTGGCTGTTATTGTAGCAGTTGCTTTTTAAAATGTGGTTTTAGAATCTAGGTTTGGAAGCATATTTTGTGTAGGATTTTCTTTTGTTTGGATTGGCTTTCCTTCCTTCCTTCCTTCCTTCCTTCCTTCCTTCCTTCCTTCCTTCCTTCCTTCCTCCTTCCTTCTTCCTCCTTCCTTCCTTGTTTCTCTTTCCTTTGCCATTCACCCTGTTTGTATATGTGTCTTCTGGGTTCTTTCTGGCCCCCTTTCTAACCAGGTATCTTGATCGCCATGTGGAGTTGCTTCTGCAGACACTGTGGGACCAAGGGAAAACTCATCTTCAGATCCAGGAAGTGGCTCTGCTATGGTTGTACTGTGCCGCCCCCTCCTCCTCGATGCTAGGAGTCCAGTCTGCCATGGTGTATAACTGCATTTGTGTTCAACCTCCTTTGAGAGGTGCTGGATATATCCTGTTCTAATGCCTTTACAACAAATACTACAAACACAGTTGTTAAAACCATATACATAGATTTTTAAAGTAATAGAGGTCAGAATTTATCCCTGGGGATAAGAAAGTGGTGTCTTAACACCTCTAGCCATCTGGGATTTTTGCTCTATTATCTATTTAGAGAGCTATTTGTTTTGCATTTTGGGCTACACAAACCTTTTTTTTGTGTATTTTTTAAACTTACACTGGATTTTTTTCCTTTTTATGATATTTTAACACCTTGTTGCTATTTATTCAAAATGTCTTGAAATAAATGTATCTTTTGTACATAAAAATCTTTGCATGTATTTTTACTCATTCCCGTGATGTATAATCTTTTTAAGTGTAAGTAAATAAGTAGTGTAGCATTTTATTTTATGTATTTTATATACTTTTATTGGTGTATTGTAGTTTCGAATCATACTGTAGTTCAGGGTGACAGGGACATACATACACTCGGTGAGCCTCTCTCCCAGTTACCTCCTTACTCCCTCTCCTCATCTTCCCCTTCCCTATACATGATATTGAGATTGACATTGATAATTTCACATGAGTATATAATATCAGTGGTTCATTCATGTCATGTTTTATAAGATTATGCTTTGAAATCAAAATTTCTCAGTAAAGCTACATATACAATAAAATTTCTTGTGCATTTAAAAAAAAAACTATGGAACAAGGAGGGTTATGAAATAGAGTTCTACTCTGCCGTCTCAATATGGAAATCCTCAGAATTCTAACAGTATCTCAGTCTGAAGAACTCAGATACATCCTTAGAAAATTTTTTTTTGCCTTAGAAAATTTTTAAATATTTGGCAGATTTAAAATACTTGTTCCTGGGCATGGTGGTGCACACTTGTAATCTCAGTACTTGGGAGGCGGAGACAGGAGGATCAACGCAGGTTTGAAGCCAGCCTCGGCTACTTAGTGAGGGTCTCAGCAACTCAGTGAGACCCTGTTTTCAAATAAAATATAAAATAGGCCAGGGGTGTAACCCAGACCTATTCCTTGGTTCCATCACCAGTACCACAAAAAAAAAAAAATACTTGCTAATGGCCATTCTGCTAAAAATGATCTACAGATCCATTTCAATCTCTATTAAAATACCAATGTCATTTTTTTTCACAGAGCTTGAAAATATAATCCTGGAATTCATCTGGAAAAACAAAAGATCCAGAATAGTCAAAGCAATTCTCAACAATAAGAACCATGGTGCTAACATCATAGTAACTAATTTTGAATTTACGTTACAGATCTACAGTAATAAAATCATCATGGTATTTGCATAACAATAGACAGACAAATAGCACAAAAGAGAAAATAAATAATTCCTTGCACTTAAAGCCAGTAGATTTTTGACAAACATGTAAAAACATACACTGGAGAAAAGATAGTCCTTTCAACAGTTATGTTGGATAAACTGGTTATCTATTTATAGAATGAAATTAGACCCTAATCTTTCATCATGCATAAGACCAACTCAAGATGGAGAAAAGACCTATAAATTAGACAAAAGACTGCAATTACTAGAAGAGGGGTGTAGGACCAACACTCCGACAAATAGGTACTGGTAAAAACTTCCTCAATAAGACCTCCAAAACTCAGGAAATCAAAATGAGAATTAATAAATAGGATAGCATTAAGTTAAAAAAGTTTCTGTTTAGTAAAGGCAACCATTAAGAGGCTAAAGAGAGAGTTTACAGATTGGGAGAATATCTTTGCTAACTATTTCTCTGATAGAGAACTAATATCTAAGATATATAAAGAATTTTGAAAAATAATAACAACCCGATAATAAAATGGGCAGGTGCACTGAACAGATACTTCTCTAAAGAAGAGATACAAATAGCCAATAAACATACTAAAAATGTTCAGCATCATTGGCAATCTGAGAAATGCAAATCAAAACGACACTGGAATTCCATCTAACTCCAGTTAGAATGGCAATCATCAAAAGTACAAATAATAATAAAATTCTGAAGAGAATGTGGGGAAATAGGAAGGCTTATACCCTGTTGGTGGGATTGTAATTAGTGCGGCCATTATGAAGATCAATGTGGCGGTTCCTCAGAAGACAGAATAAAAACACCATATGGACCACCAGGCATACCACTTCTCCGATATTTCCAAAGGAATCAAAGTTAGAATATTATAGTGAAACATGCATTTCCATGTTTACAGCTGCATGACTCACGGTAGTAGCCAAATTATGGAACCAATCTAGGTATCTATCAACCTATGAATAGATTACACGACTGGTACATATACACAATGGAATTTTACTCAGCCATAAAGAACAACAAAATTATGTCATTTGTAGGAAAATGGATGGAACTAGAGAATATTATGCTAAGTGAACTAGCCAGTCACAGAAAGTGAGCAGCTGTATCTTTTCTTTCCCGTGTTGAAGCTAGAGCAAAAGTGGGAAACCAAAAAGGGGCTTTAGATAAAGAAAGAGCGACTCCAAGGGGGTGATGGAGGGTGATTCTAGGGAAAGGAAGTCGTGGTGAGAGGAGACTTAATGAAGGAAACAGTTCAAATAATGCTAGGTACACATACAAAAATTGTCAAAACAATTATAATAGCTCGTGTGGAGGAGGGGAGCAAGAGGGGAGGGATCCAAATGGAAGCACACCACGTACTGTGTGCATGTATGTTCCTACCTCTGAACCTCATTACGATGTATACTTACAACATACCAACACAAGCATATTAAAAAAATAAAGATGTGTTAAATAGGAGCAAGGGATGCTATATTAGTTTCTACCGTAGCAAAGGAATGTCAGCTGAGTGGCTTACAACAACACAAATGTGTTCTTTCACAGTTCTAGAGGCAGAAATCCCAAATCAAAGTGTCAGCAGGACCCTACTCCTTCTGAGGTTCTAGGGAAGACCTTCTCTGTCCCTTCTTGCCTCTGGCAGCTCCTGGTACTCTTGGCTTGAGGCAGCGTGACTTCACTCTCCGCTGCTTTCTTCACAAAGCCTTCTTTCCTCTCTGTATGTCTCCTTAGCAACCCTATTTTCAGTGCCTCTCTTCTTTCCCTATTAAGACATCAGTCATTGGATTGAGGACCCACCCTAATCTGCAATGATAGTGATTTCGACTGCAAAAAGACCCTTTTCTAAATAATAATGCACTTCCAGGACTGAGGACTTCAACATAGCTTTTCAGGGGACACAATTCAATTCACACCATACCAAATTTTTAAACAATAGTTTATGCATCTTCTTAACTTTTGCATCTATAGACTAGGAATCAAGTCAGTGATCCCTCCTCTGGCCTCTTGTCCCCTACCTCAGTCTCTTCTAAATTGCAGCTTCCCCATGAAGACCTGCTGACTGACAGGGTGACAGTCAATTTGCTAAGACCCCTTGACCCTTCCAAGACCTGCTGAAAGCAGAGGGGTTTGTGGAGTTCACAGTATTCACCAAGACAGATACATTTCTAGATGCATTGAAATACTGTCTCAAAGAGAGCCTTTGTGGAATGCAGCATGAAATAAAGAAAGAACACAGCCCTAGAAGACATCCTGAAATTAATGGAGTTGGCTGTACATTTAAAGGGTGGGAAAAACCTTTTAAAGCATGTTATTAAAGGTGAAAACCATAAAGACACATTGCAGTAGGGTTGACTCGTTTTATCCACCACTGTATCGAAGAAGATCATTACCTAGTTAGAGAGAAAAGGACAAGCTGGGTAAGCAAAGGCAGTCTGGAGAAATGGCATCTGGTTCGCTCTGAGTGATACGGAAATACAGAGAGATACAGAGATGACAGGCATTTTCCTGATAAGTAATTATCAATATTTCTATAGTGTAAAGGATGCTCCTTTTTGGTCTGATAAGACATGATACCTCAATCTGAATTGGGTAAAATAAATTAACCAATTTTTTTGTGTGTCTATGTATGATTGGGAATTTTATCTTACCCTTTGAAAACCACGCCTGTTTCAAATCAAGACGTCATTCAAAAATTATGTGTGTGTCTGTGCATACTACCTCATTGCACAGAGTTTATATTAGAGTAAGATAAAACAACAAGGAGGTATTCTTATGGGAGCCTCGCAGTTACATTATGTTTAAAAAGTGATTTATGTTGATTTTAGAGTCTCTTTCCTTTAAAATAAAACTGCAAAGCAATGATTTTTTTCTCTTTTAACTCAATTTATGAGGTATTTCATTTTGGCTGCAAGTATGATTTTACAAGCAAAGAAACTCACAGTCCCTCTGGAGCCTTCCTTAGCTGCTGCTGCGTTCTCTCCTTGCCTACCTACCCCTCACTTTTTTTTCTCTTCTTTGTCAGCTCCTTGTCAAGGGCACCCTGACTTTGTAAAACAAGAAATGTGAGGGGCTGAGTTAGTATTAAAGTGAGTGTTACGGTTCTCTCCTTACTTTCCCCTCCCATTCTCTTTGTAAGGACTCAGTTTTAGTATCCAAAAAGGGACAAGACTCTAAGAAGGCCAGAGCACCCCTTATATTGCCTGAGATACTTGTCTTTCTTTCCCCCTAACCCCCCAAATTCCCCATTTTGTGGTAGAATAGTCTAAGAGTTACTAAAATAAAAGGCCAATAATTACCTCACACCAGGTACTTAGAAAAGAATGTACCTACAGGTAAGCGGCCTGTGGAAGGCCACATATCCAGACAACTACCTGTAGCTTAGATGTCCATGAAGGTTACATCGGGCCCTGTAAAAGGGTTTGTAGGTCAGTGGCCTACTCAGAAATTTCCTTCTCTTGCCCTCCTCTCACCCAACCTCCTCCAGGGACCCTGAAATCACTGTCACATTTTAACTTCTGTAAGCCTGCCCGCCAGTGTAATAAACCTTAAATGGCATTGGATCAATTATTCCTGAGGATTTCTACAACAATTTCAGAAGCAATTCTATCCATCATAAAATGGTTTGGGGCATAGGCCTATAATCCTAGTACTTGAAAGACTGAGACAGAAGGATTACTGGTTCAAAGCCAGACTCAGCAACTTAGCAAGACTTTGTTTCCAAATAAAAATTAACTCATGCTTATATATGTTCATAGCAGGACAATTCTCAATAGCCAAAACATGAAACCAACCTAGGTGTCCATCGACAGATGAATGGATTATAAAACTATGGGAAATACATACAATAGAATTCTATTCAGCAATAAAAAAGAAAAAAATTATGTCATTCGTAAACGATGGAAAGACCTGGAGAACATTAAATGAGATTAGCCATGCACAGAAAGAGAAGGGACATATATTTTCTCTAATATGCTTGAGCTAGGGAGTATTTGGGATACCATAGGGACTCCAAATATTGGAGGAGAAACCTTAGTGAATCCAGAGAGAAAGGGTAAGGGAGGAAGAAGATTGAGGTTCATTAATGGAAATGCTATATGTGACTTTGTATACATGTGAATATAACATTTTTAACCTGGACACTCAGTATCGGGAGGGAGAGAAATGGAAAGGGGGGGCTCCAAGTACTGTGTGAATATATGCCATTATCAACATTATCCACATTGTGATGTGAGACTATAGTATACTAATAATATATATATATATATATATATATATATAATGTAAAAATAATAAAAAGTAAAATAGGGCTGGGGGTGTAGCTCAGGGAGAGGTCATAGTGAACATGGTTGATGTATACATCCTAAAACTAAATGACATATAGAGATATTATCAAAATGTTGCTATTGCCTTGATGTCCTCTTGTTAATGGCTTTATCCCTTCCCACCACAGAGTGTCATATGTATCAAGGTAAAAAACAAAACAAAACAAAACAAAAAACAAAACAAAAAAACCCAGAACTTTGGGTTTCAAACAAAAATCAGAACTCACCGTGAGATACAATTGGTCCAGTAAACAGGAATAGTCATTTATACTGTGAAACAGGGGCAGGGAAACATCTAAGGATATTCTAAGTTCCAACCACACCCTGTACCCTCTGTTAAGAACTAGGGCCCAGGATCTTGCTGTGTATTTTGGATTTTTTTGTGTGCAGAAGAAATCACTAGAAGATGTGGTGAATGCAATACATCTCCTGCTTTTAACACCCAATGCTTTGAGCTCAATGTCTGGAGTAAAGGTAGGAATTTGCATTTTCAAGTTGAGCACATTCTGTTCTTAGCCAAAAAATTCTGATGCTGATGGCCCAGGCCAGAAGAGAAGAAACTTTGATAGCAATGAATTAATCTCTACCCCATAGTTCCTTTCCTTCCTCCCCCTTCTATCTTAAAAACAATCTACCTATTCCTCCTTCTCTGATGTGTCTTAAATGATGTGATATGATTCATTTTGCAAAGTTCTAAGCTTGTCCATAGGAACTTGACCTTCATGTGACCTTGAGAGCGGAGGTTATAAGAGCTTAAAGTGTCCAGAGTTAAGGCACCAGGGAGGAAATGGAGCTCCTACCTCTTGCAGAATGGAGCAGAATCAGCAGTCAGAGGTTAATGGTGACATGTCTATAATCTGAACTCAAAAATACTATTTGGATTCAGTCTAATAAACTCGATAGATGTTCTGGTCTATCCACGCTGCTACAATAAGATGGCTTAGTCTGGCTAACTTGAAAATATCAGAATATTATTGCTTCCAAGTACGAAAGCAGAGTAGTCCAAGATCAAGTGGCCAATGGATTCTGAGTCTGTTAAGGCCTCACGCTCTCTCTCATGAATAGTCTGTTCCGCTACATCATGCTTTACATGATAGAAGAGGAAGATGAGCTCCCTTGGGCCTCTTTTCTAAGGTCATTAATCCCATTTATAAGGAGGGAGCCCTTATGACTCAATTCCTAAATGCTCTGCTTCCAGGGGCTGGGGTTGTAGCTCAGTGGTCGTCGTGTGTGCTTAGTATGCATGAGGCTGGGTTAGATGCTCAGCATCAAATACACAATGTCCTGCATACAGGCCCTGCCATTTAATCTGAATCACCAGAAATGATGTTTATATTTACAAATTTTAGAGACGCACAAACATTCAGACCATATCCATGAGTCAACACCATTCTTCCAAGCCACAGCAGATGTCGGGGTCAGTGACTGGCAGGTGCAGGCTCCACTGGAACCCTCCATTTTGAACTGCCAGGCTGTGGACTCTGACTCGTCCTTGTGAAACCTGTGGGTTTTGATCTGTTCCTCTTAAAACCTGGCCTTACCAGTAGTATACAGACAGACTACACAGAGCTCGATCTGATCCCCCTGTTCATACCGACATCAGAAGAAACCTCTTAGTTTTCAAAGCAGTTGTCACTGGCACACACTCTGACGTGTAATTTGCCTGATGGGTCACTAAACCCACGAGAGGCAGAACAGAGTCTGCCAGCTTGAGGCTTTGAGTGCTCCTGCGTCCCCAAGTCCCACGGCCACAAGAAGCCTGACCTGACATCAGTATGCTCATCCAGTCTGCTGGGAACAGGTGGCTTCAGATATGTGACATTTTAATGAATCTATTTTAATGTTTGAAGCTTTAAATCGATACATTTATTTATTTATTTATTTTTGCAGTACTGGGGATTGAATCCAGGGGCATTCTGGCTCCATGCTATACCCTCAACCCTATTTTTTATTCTTTATTTTTAAACAGAGTTTCAATGAGTTGCAAATGGCCTCACTAAAAGCTGAGGCTAACTGTGAACTATGATCCTCCTATCTCAGCTTCCCAAGTACTGGAATTACGAGTGTGTGTCACCATGTCTGGCTATGTTGCATTTATTTAAACCATTTTGTCTCATTTGTCTAGATGTGGGACACTGGTAAAAACTTAAATATTATATGGAATGTATATTATATAATTTTAAAATAACATGAATACAATTATATTGTAATATAATTATAATGTAATGGCACATGGATGTAATTACATTCTAGATTATGATTTATAACTTATTCTAATACACCTGTGACAATATCATTGAAATATTCACAGCATTGAAAACTTGGGCTTTAATGGGTAAAGAAACTCCTTCTTATCTGGGTGTGGTGGCATACTCTAATAACCTAGTACTTGGGAGACTGAGACGGGATGATCACAGGCTTAAGGCTAGCCTCAGCGATTTAGCAAGACTCAGAAATTTAGCAAGGCTCTGTTTCAAAATAAAAAAATAAAAGGCTGAGAGCATAGCTCAGAGGTAGAATGCCCCTGGATTCAATCCCCAGCATCAAATAAAAATTTTGTAAAGACATTATTTGTGTGTGTGGTACTATGGACTTAACCCAGGGGCATTCTACCTTGAAACTATACCCTTGCCCTATTTATTCCTTACTTATTTTTCACTTACTTATGTTTAATTTTTAAACAGGTTTCATTAAGTTGCTGAGAACCTCTCTGTTACTGAGGCTGGGTTTGAACTTGGGCTCCTCCTATGTCAGCCTCCCAAATATTGGGATTACAGGCTTGTGCCAATGTGCCCAGCTAAGACATTATTTCTAATATGTATTAGATACTGATCTGTCCATATCTCTTAAATATGTGTGAATATTATTTTACCTTTTGGTAGCAAAATTGGGGAAGGACAGGGGACTTTCTAGAAAAACTGGCTACAAACTAAGGTATAAGGAAAAGAGAGAGAACAGAAAATGGGAGAATGTTTGAAGATAGTGAACAGCCGTGTGAATGGAGATGCAGATGTCGAGGACTGTGGTAAGGGTCCTGTGGTGCCCACTCCTGGTTGGCAAGCAGATGGATGGTCAGGGTAGTAGGCTAACCCTGGGGTACATCAGTGGACTGACCAAGGTGGAAAAGCTCGTGATAAATGGCCCTAGTCTTAACAATGAGGATGAACTATTGCCCTGGTTCTAGGAAACCTGCAGAAATAATTGTTCAAAATGTGCAAAAACCAAAAATAAACAAATAAATAAAGAAAGAAAGAAAGAAAGAAAGAAAGAAAGTAATAAATTATTCTCCAGTAACTCCATGCATGGGTCCATGGGGAAAAACCAAATAGACTCACTGCATCTGGTGTCATAAAAGCCACCCCAGAGAAGCCACAGGCTGGGCTCACCAGCCACGGAATGCCTTCTTACCTTTGGTGTCTTTACCAGGTTTTTCACTTTCTTTTCAAAGGCGATAGATATCTTATTTCCTTATCATCAAGTAGGCTGAGGACTTGGAAAGTAAATCTAGGCATGTATTTAGAGTTTTAAATCTTTATCCACTAACTTTATTTGGGATTAAAGCCAAAGAATAGAAAAAACTATTAGATTTGTAATATGATCCTTAAATATTGGTAATTGTGCTCTGAAGCTTTTCCACAGAGAGAACAGTATTAGTGGAAAAGCATCCCTTTAATCGCATCATGAAAGAGTTGTGGGGAAATGTTTGGGCACTTTGAAAAAAAATTCCATTGATCTGTTTATATGAATGACATTCATATGAAGGGTGTGTTTGCATGTCTTTTTAATTAATTAACAAAGATTGACCAGAAATAAATTTGTGGCAATTTTAAGAACAATAACTGTTAATACCACATAAGAGAGTGGGCATCCAAAGTCCTGTGTTCATGTCTAAGATCTGTCCTGGCTTCCACATTTAACCACAGTGAGCTTTTTTTTTTTTTTTTTTTTTAATCAGAGAGAAATAACAACCCCAGTCTTACTAATAACATGCTGGTCCTGATTCCCACAGGAAAAGGAAAAGCATATACAGTTCTAGCCACCATGGGGTTTACAAAGTAGGAGAGGAGGGAGAAACAGAATACCCAATAGTTTAACAAATGAGTATAAATGCATTTCATGAGTGATTTAATGGATTAATTCTGTGAATGACTAGAAGTGACATTTATGAATGACATAATGAAGTTAATGAATTAATGAGTGACTATAAAATTACAATTTTGCGCACCGGGCGTGGTTGGTGTTGCATGCTCGTCATCCCCACACTTGGGAAGCGGAGACAGGAGGATTGCGCAGGTTCGAAGCCAGCCTCGCTGGCTTAAGAGACCCTGTTTCCAAATAAAAATATAAAAATAGGTCTGGGAGTGTAGCCCAGAGGTAGAAGGGCTTCCAGGAATTCCAGTACCACCAAAAAATAAATAAATTAAATTAAATTAAATTACAATTTTGATAAGTGTCATGAAGAAGGGCTACATGGGTAGACAACAGAAGAGTGTGAGAATGTGATAATGGAGAAGAATCTATTAATAGGGTGGAGGGTGGGGAGAGGGAGTTGCCAGGCTGTGAAACCAAACAAAGCATTTTGAGGAGCAGAGGACATCAAATACCTACAAGGATGAAGGTAAAGGTAGTAGAGATAGGAGAATGTACAGGTGGAGACTGGGGGGGGGGGTAAAAGCCTCTTGCCAGTTTGTGTCTGAGGTCATGGCACCAATTTTGATTTTTGTCTTTAGACCAGCAGGAGCAGGGCATGATAAGGCTACCTCTTTGGAGAAGCACTCTGTCTGGGTTTGAAGAACCGATGGAAGGAGGCCCCTGTAGGCAAAGGAGACCCCTTCAGAATGTCGCTAACATTGGTAATAGCTTGGGTGAAAAAAGTTTCAGGAAACATAGAGAAAATCAAATTGGATTAAAAAGGTATTTAGGAAGTAGAATGGCGAGACTTGGATATTGAGAGTGACCGGGTGGGTATGCCAGGGAGAGCTTCCCTGTGTGGAGCTGGTGAAACTGGAGATGTGGTCGTGTCATTTTCTCGCTGGGGAGGTCCTCCATGAGGAAGGGCAGGAGCTTTGTTTGGAACGTCTTAAGTTTGTGGTGTTATGAGCCGTGTGTGTGTGGTATGTGGTGGCGTAAGTATGTCTGGTTCTCAGAAGGGGTCAAGCAGGAACCCAAGAAGGAGGCTTACTATTTGGTTTAGCCATATTTATCTAGGTAAAGAGAACCAATAATACATGCTGTAATACCTATAATGTATATAGTATAACATAATATTTATTATCATAATATATATGTATATCCATAGACTACATTATATTATAAATAGAATATGTATTATTTTATTGTATTATATATGTATATTGAAAGAGAGAGAGAGATTTTCAGGAATTTTGTGTGTAATGGTGGAGGCTGGAAAATCTGAATAGTACAGGGGAGGCTGGAAACTCAGGCAGGGTTTTCATTGTTTCAGTATCAAGGGGACTTACCTGGTTTCCTTTGGGAAACCATGATCTTTTTTGTTTTTCAGGACTGCAACAAATTGGATGAGGCCCACTCATCCTGTGAATACCCAAAGTCGATTATAACTCTACTCATTTATATGTTACTTGCATCTAAAAAACAACTCTCAGCATCACAGAGTAGTTAGTGATTATCAGAACGTCAGGGTATCCTATCCTGGCCAAATCACACCTGAGAATCAACCTCTCACCAGGTAAACCAAGCTTTGGTGATAAGTATGGTATAGTATATGAGAGTAGGTACTGAGAATAAACACAAAACCCAGCAGGGCAGACCTCCAGTCTTCTCAGAGCTCAGTGGGAGACATAGACAAACGGATGGGCACAGGGCAGGTTCAAAACTGGAGGGTCTGGTGCTGTTAAGAGGGAAGAAGTCCATCTAAACTAGCTTTCGAGGTCAGGGAGGACTTTCCAGAAAGTGGATCTAGGGAGCAGAAAGTATTTGCAGATGCTCTCGTGGACGAGAAGAGAGATTTGTTCTGAATAATGTTAATGAATAGGTTCATTGGGGAGATAAAAGTAAATATTTGTTTTGTTTTTTCTTTTTTGTGATAGTGGGGTATGGAACCAAGGGCATTCTACCTCTAAACTCTACCTACAGTCCTATTTTTTAAATTTATGGGTGCATTGTATTCATAAACCTTAATAGGGCTCAAGGTGGTAGAGTTATACAGGCACACATCACTCATTTAGCCCTTCTCCGATTCCCACCCCACTTCCTCTCCCCGCCCTCATGTTCGGCTTAGTGATTGACTTTGACATGTTTGCGAGTGTACATCATGAACATTAGGAAATTCCCCTCTTCCCCCTCCCATCCCCCTCGGTTAGGTCACCTCATTTGTTTGTTATTTGTTGTTGTTATTTTGAAACAGTCTTGCTAAGTTGCCAACGGCCTGGCTAAGTTGCTGAGGCTGGCCTCAAACCTACAGTCCTCCTGTCTCAGCCTGAAAACTAATGGGATTACAGGAGAGGATCACCATGCCTGGCCGAAAGCTGAGACACGTTTAGGAAGAACCTGTCATCATGAAGGGGTTCAGCTTGCTGTGAGCAGAAGAGATGGCATCCCAAACATACAAATAATAAATAACATATACTAACAGCATTAAAACATTCTAACTAATATTAGATTTACTATTCTAAGAGTTTTATAAACACAATTTATATATGAAGTTAAAAAAAAAGTCTCTAGGAAGTTAAAGACCATTTGAATTTTTTTTTTTTTTGTAGTACTGGGTATTGAACTCAGGGGCATTCTACCTCTGAATACACTCCAGCCTATTATTTGAGACAGAGTCTCACTGAATTGTAGAGGGACTCACAAGCAGCTCAGGCTGGTCTTGAACCTGCGACCCTCCTGTCTCACCTCCCAAGTACTGGGATTGCAAGCATGTGCCATCATGCCCAGGTTTAAATCAGAATGATTTCTTCAGAATCATCCCATATTAAAGGGGACCTCCACAGAACATACTCAAAATGGCTATGAGAACAACAGTCTAAAATATAGTCAGTCTTCTCTTTGCTTCTGGGTTTTTCTTTCTGCTTCAGTTTAGGACCACAAATTAGTAAGTAGATGGGAATTTTTATTCAAGACATTTGGAGTTTGGAATTCAGAAAGCCTGTCTAGCACTCAAACAAACAATACTCAGAACAGAAACCTCCATTACCTGCAGTGTGAACCTCACAGCACAAAGGCCCTGTGGTGCCCCAAACTAGCCAGTCGAGTACTGTCCCATGATTCTGCCTCTTTGAAGACCATTATCAGGCCTGGCCCACAGAGCTGGCCAGCACCCAGGGGCTTGATGCCAAATATTCTCCAGAGAACCCCTCCAGGCAGGAATATGAACCAAGGCACGTCTTGCGAATGAGTTCTTTTTCTAGCCGAACAAAATGTTTACTAGAGAAGTTGAAAGCACACAGTCCCGAAGACCATAAAATGCAGGTCTGTTTATATGTTTGGATGATTTACTTAGCCTATTTCTCCCTCCTGTTAATGCTGAAGGTTTTAGGGATCTTAAGTCAGATGGTTTATCAGGCATAGTTTCACCTTTATTGTATAACTAATCACTTTACTCATATGCAGGGGATTCTTTATCTTTTATTATCACCGCCAAGATACTAAAATAGCTTGGATTCAGGGTCTTTATTAGGACTGTGCGACAACTGCTATTTCCAGCCCACGCCTATGATTTGCCGGCATTACATAGTTGGGGGCACTGCAATGCATGTCAGGGTCCAGCAACGTGTATTTCACTGTTTTCCTATTTACCAAGCGGGACATGGCCATCAATCAAAAATTGACTAAATTTATTCATGTTATTGCTGGCAAATAATTCCCCTTCCACACTTTATTATAGTCTCACTCCATTTCTTGCAAACACAAACAGAGAAGGAGTTTAGCCACGTTACCAATTTCCAGAGCATAGAAATAAGCATTTTTTAAAATGTGACTGCAAGAAAGAAAATTCCAAGGAGGACTCTTATCTGAAAGGAACCAACTGCAAAAATCATGGCAAGCCACATCTGTAGAAAGAAAAGAGTCTAGCCCTGAGCGAAGTGCCACAGGGATTCTAAGACACTCCAAGGACTCTTCTCCCTGCTTTTTACTGCTCTTGATTTTAAAATTCGCCATACTTTGTTTATGAGTCTGATTTTCAGCAACCCGGGTAATCCACAGGGTCAACTATGTCTTTGTTTAAAATATGTGTATTGAAGAAAGAAAAAGCAGGGTCATAGGATGCTCTGGTCATGATGTAACTGGTTCACCATTAAAAGTGCTATGTGCATGTATGTTACTATCACACTGAACAACATTATGATGTGAGAATACAATGCGCCAATATAAATATGTATATGCGTATATATATGTATATATATACATCTATAGAGGGAAAGAGAGAGAAAGCATATATGCCTTTATACCTTTTTAAAAATAAGAGAAAGTTTCAGCAGATTTTAGAAAGTGTTATTGTTTAGTTAGAGATATACTTTTTTTTCTCCAGCAAAGATCTTGATATCATAAATATTTGTGTGTGTGTGTGTGTGTGTGTGTGTGTGTGTGTAGTGTGTAGTGTGTGTATTACTGGGGATTGATCCCAGAGGTATTCTACCTCTGAAACAGGATCTTGCTAGGTTGCTGAGAGCCTTGCTAAATTGTTGAGGCTATCCTGAAACCTGCAAACCTCCTATCTCAGCCTCCCAAGCACTGGGATTACAGGAGTGCACCATCATACCTGGCTGCATGGGCACTTTTATCTTATCTTTGTTTCACCTTTGATACCTATCGGATCAGAAGCTTTCTGAATATATACACCAGCATCCCTGGCAGGAAGAAGTCTGAGCCTCTTGAGAATCAGCGCATAAAAATCTATAGAAGGTTTCTGTGGGAAACTCACATTGGCAAGGACTTTGCAATTGTATCACTGGAATACATTCAAGTAGAAGCCTGCCTCTCTCTTTCTCTCTCTCTCTCTCTCTCTCTCTCTCTCTCTCTCTCTCTCTCTCTCTCTCTCTCTCTCCTCTCTCTCTCTCCTCTCTCTTGCGCGCGCGCTATTTTCCTACTTTTACACAAAGAAAACCATAAAAAAAGAATACTGGCCTTTATCTGTGATTCATGACTGTTAAAAAATGACTAAGGTTCTAGAATGCATTAGTGCTTATTTTTATTAAAATGTCTTCTCCATAAGGAAACCTGCAGAGAAAGTGTGGCTGTGTTGAAAGATAAGACAAAGAAGCTCCTTGAAGAAAGCACAGGAAAACATTTTCGTGACCTTGGGGTGGGCAGAAAATAGGACACAAAAATTACTAATGTTAAAGGGAAAGGTTGATAAAGTGAACAATGCTAAGAATTTCAGATTGACCAAAAGATACTAAGTTGGCATTAAATAGGAGAAATAAAATCAGGTGTTTTATTACAATAGTAGGGGACAATAAATAAAGACAATGAACTGTATATTTCAAAGAAACTAGAAGAAATGATTTTAAGTGCTTTTATTATAAAATGATAAAGTTTACCACATATGATAAATGTTTGAAGAGAGAGAGAGAGAGATGTTTACCCTGATTTGAACATTACTCAACGCACACAAACATGCACCCATACATGCGTGCGTGCGGCACAAATGTCACACTGTGCCTCAAGAATATGTAGAATTTTGTGTATCAGTAAAAAAAAAAAATTGAAAAAAGAACTTTTGTTCACCAGAATACATCATTGAGGAAATGCAAAGGCAATCTAGCAGAGCGGGAGTATATTTGAGACTAGTCATTGGCACAAGGACCTATATTCAAACCGTATAAAAATTTGTAAGAATTCACACTTTATTACTTAATAAAGTATTAACAAAAAGGATAATGTGAGAAAATGAATTAATGGAAATTCTTATACACTGCTGCAAAGGACATTAATTAGACCACTCTCTGAAGACTGACCATAGCTCTTCAGGTTAAATATTTGTATACTCATCTCTCATGTCCCTCCTGAAATATAAACCTAGCTTCGCCAAAGACATGGATGACTGTTCATAGATACAATTAGTGATAGGTTCAAACTGAAAAATGCCCAAACCTATCAATATTGTAGCATCTACACAATTGTAGCACGATGTATTTATTCAAAGAAATATTGCGCAATAATGAAAAAGAATAAATTACTTCTATAACACATCATGAATCAATTTCACATACATCGTGTTGATTGAGAGAAGTTAGATAAAAAATATATACATTGTAGCTGGGCGTGGTGGCACACGCTTGTAATCCCTGCACTTGGGAGGCGGAGACAGGAGGATCACGTAGATTCTAAGGCAGCTGCACTGGTTTAAGAGGCCCTGTTTCAAAAAAAAAAAGTGTAAAATAGATTTGGGAGCATAGCCTGGATGTAGAAGGGCTTCCAGGAACCCCAGTACCACCAAAAGAAAACAGAAAAAATATATACATTATAGAATTCCCTGTGTCTAAAGTCCCAACGCAGGCAAAGCTAATCTATTATGTTAAGTGATCAAGATAGTAGGTCTCTTTGGTAGATGAATGAACAGAACGATGGGTGCCATGCGGAAGTGTTGGGTTATGGTAATTCTTTCAGTTATTGATTCTCATAGAGTTAATAGAAGAAGAAAACCAACCCCAAAGATAAAAGGCATGACATTTTTTTTTTTTAAAAAAAACTAACTTAGCTAGCCTATGGGGAAAAGTGACAGTTAACATTTACATTTTTAAAAAACTAATTAAGTCAAGATCTTTATTTTATGATGAGAACAGAAGGCACATCCTGATAGAAAAAAAAAGTATCTCATGATAAATTTGCATGATAGATTTCCCTACAAACTCTGGAATGGTGAGCCAAGATCAACATCTGGGCTGACAGCATGATCCTCTGACTCTCTCTCTATTGAAGACTTCTTGGTCTGGGCCCTGAGCTCAGTAGAATTTTTTGCTCTGCAAAATTTAAATATGTCAACATTCCCTCTAATGCTTCATGCCATTCTCCATGGGCTATGAGAAAGGGCTCTACACAGAGAAGGGTTTTGCTGACATACCACTGAGCAGGATATGGAGATCTGTTACTAGGTCAGGATGTGGGGACATCATAATTGATTATCTATGGAAGCTGCAGAAAAACTGATGTGACTCACAGTTCTGGGTTAGCCATTCAGGTGGATGGTGGTATCCTGCATCTAGACTGGATACAGAAAGAGGAGCTAATACTGTGGGCGATGTGGGTGGGCTATTAGATATAATGAGGCTGTATCCCGGGTATCTGTTTTCATGTGAGTTGAAAGTAGGATTTGGAACTTCTAGAGAATGAGTTGAGTTTGTACTGAAGAATATGTGGTAAACAAAAGTCAGTAACTAGAAGTTACTGCCAGGATGATGAGCTAATTTATAGTTACATGTCCAGTTTTTATTTTGCATAATAGTTTTAGCAGTGGTAGGTGAACTGAAAGTTAGCAGATTTGGTATCCTCACTTGACCTCAAAGCCTCACGAGCTTTAAATAGCAAGATCTGGATTTTTAACTTATTGTCAAATAAGTTATTTGTCCTAGAAATGTCTGAAATAATACCCGTGTTTTACAAAATGTAAAGGGACCAATAATTTAGCACATTTAAGTCAGCCTCATTAGAATGAACACCTGACTTTGAATAGACATGTGAATTTAGCTCAAATTGCTGCCGTTTTAATTAAAAAGAGGATGTAAGAATTGGAAAGATAGGATAAATATGCATCAATTTCAAGGTTCAAAAATGGAGGGGCAAGATTGTGCCTTAGGTCTTAGTATATTTCAAGTTTACTAGTAAGGAAACAAAGATAAAATTAGAAATTTTAAACACAGAAAAGAAGTGAACAGACATGGTATTTTTTAATAGAACCCTGAGCATTCAATGTTAATTGAGTTGGTGTCCATAGTTCAAGGTGTAAGCACTGTTCAGAGAAATTGTTCCCTTTTTTTTTTTTTTCTAATTTTTTCTTACACTCACAAGTCTTCCATTCCAGTGGGTTATCTACTCCTGTTTGTTAGGAAAAAGGTCGTTCTTCTGCCATTATGGCTTAGATAAATACTTAAATGTATTATTTTTAAGTTGAAATGAAGGTGATAAGCTATAGGAATTCAACTGTAAACACCAAAAGTTCAAAAAATTCAAAGATTCTAGAAGTTACTATTTCACAGTTTCCCCTGTCAATAAACATTGTAATATTTTATTGATTTCTACTGCTTAAATGTTAAGGCTTCATTTGTATTGCACTGGGATGCAAAACATTTTGATCACAATATTGCGCCAGCATAATGCAGTCTGGTCATGTCTGTGCTTTATTGTAAGTCCCCACTCAACTTTTGCTCTCTTTAGAAGATCCATTTTCTCAGACATTTCTTCTCCACACTATGTATCAGCAATTCATATAAAACTCATTGCCACACTGTTGTTTTACAATTCTATAGCACTAGAATACTTTTGTAGGCAGAATAAAATAATAGCAATTATAATAAGAAAGGGAAATCTTGATCTGCAATCAGAAAGATTGTTAATTTCCTTCCTAAGTGACCAGTGGATTTGAACCAGCAATTCAAAACTTAAAAGCTTGGGGGAAAAAAATGTACAAAATAGCTTCGGGTCTTTAAAAAGAAAGCTATTTTAAAAAGAAAAAAAAACTCTGATTGATTGCACATTGATATAAACATGCACATGGGGCTAGTTTTGCAGTTCAGAGATGGAAAAAATTCCTGTTGGAATCACAGAAAAAATAGATACATTTAAAAGGAGCCTAAGGCTGAGGAAGCAAGAAAATTGAGGATTGAGGAAACAGCTTGAATTGCATTATTTGAATGTTATTAGAAGTGGATGTGTTTGGGACACCATTTTGAATGGTTTATTTTAAGGCAAGGAAGCTGGTTGAATGCAAGATAAAAATCAGCAGAAGCCAGTGATATGACGCTGGTCTGGGTCTCATGAAGCACAGTGAGGACTTGGGAAACATGGGTGCAACCCTGGGGTCCCTGAAACAGCTCTGCACATTAGAAACTAGAAATGGACTGAGAGTCAAGCTCTACTCTGTCCAAAACACGACTGGGCTTGTGCAGGTCATTTTACCTCTCTGGACGTTATTTCCCTCATCTTAAGAATAAGAGCAACTATGGTCCACATGGTCTTTAAGACAGCTTCCAATTCTGACATCCTGAGGCTAATTGTGGGTTATTCGCCACTGAGGATAGGCGTTGCCAAAAGAAACATTTAAACAAAATTGGCAGAATATTAGCAAGTAAGTAAAACACAAAATATTACAGGTTTGTTTTTTATTGGTCCATATTAATGATACAGGATGGTGGGTTTCATTGTGGCTTTTTTTTTTTTTTTTTTTTTGCAGGTCTGGGGATGGAACCCAGGGGCATTTGACCTCCGAGCTACACCCCCTGCCCTATTTTTAATTCTTTATTTTGAAACCGGGTCTCAGAGGGCCTAAGTAGCTGAGTCTGTCCGCGAATCACAATCATCCGGTCTCAGCCTCCCGAATGCTGGGATTACAAGCGTGCGCCAACACACCCAGCTCTTCATTGTGGCATATTTATACATGCAAATTTACAACTTATTTGATCAACTTCAGTCCACAATCTCTCTTTACCATCTCTTACCCCTTCCTCGAATCTCTTTTTCCCCCAATTGCCTTCCTAGTATTTTCATGACATCTTTTTTGTTGTTGATGGTAGTGTTCTAGCTTCATCCCCGTTTCCTCATACTTCTAGAAGAGGTCACTTTTAAAGGGGTTGCTTTTTAAGGGTGTGGAAATGGTTGAACAACTGGTACTGCAGGAAGGCAGAAGTAGTAGGCTTTAACATCAGGATATGTCCTCCACGGCTGTGAACAAAGTCTCCAGTTTGCAGCCCCCTGGGCAGAGCTCCTGAGCTTGCCTCTAACCAAAATTAGTACCATACACGGATTCCTAAAAGGTGGCAGGTAGACAAGCAGTGGCCTATGAGCCTCTCGCCTTTTTTATTTCAATAGTGAGCATAAGGAAAGATACACCAGACTTGTGTAAGTGAGGATGTAGTCAGCAGAAACTAGAGAGGTAATTGGGGCTGTTGGAGGTTCAATTTTGTGTCCCTTAAATCCATACTTTTAAGTCTTCACCTCTGCTACCCCAGAGTGTGAGCTAATTTGGAGATAAGTTCATTGCAGATCATTGTGGATCTAACTACTTCAGATGTGTTGATATGAAGTAGAGTGGACCTTAATCCATGGTGACCAGTATTTGAGCACAAAGGAGAAATTTAGGTACAGACACGGACACAGGGATAAGGCCATGAGAAGATGAAGGTAGAGATAGGGTGATGCTTCTATAAGCCAAGGAGAATGGAAGAGACAGCAGCCACTAGAAATCTGGGAAAGAGTCATATCCTTCAGAAGGAACCAACCCTGACTATACCTTGATCTGGGATCTGCAGCCTCCAGAACCATAATAAAGTAAGTTTCTTTTGTTTTAGCCATTCAGTTTGTAGTCCTTTGTTATAGCAACTCTTTTAAATTAATACAGAAAACATTCAAATAATTTATAATGTTAGCGTTTCATGGAGCTATTTATTGCCAAATCACTTAAGTTTTCAATAAAAATATAACTATATGCCTTTAATGAGGCCCCTGAAGCTTCATGGTTGTCCATCCAAGAATGAAAATATAAGATAAGATATTAATTTAAGCCATGGTTTGGGACCAATATTTTATTGATATCATCAACTTTCGCACAAATGTTAAATGTAAAATTAATGTTTGTGTATTTTCGAGCTTAAAAATGGTGATATTAGGGATATTTCTTTTGCGTAATTTAGAGATATTGTTAAGTAGATAGAGACATGTTTGTTTATCCCTAGAAAAAACTACTTAGAAACATTGGGGAAATGGTATAACCTACAAGTGACTTTGCTGATGTTTTATTATTAAGTCTTTGGGAATTAGATAAAATGGTGTGAAAATCAGCAGAGTGGAAATTAAGTTCCTGACTTTATCTCTGACTCATTAGCGATCTGGAGGTTTCTACTAAATTAATATGTTATATTCAGTTCCTCTAGATGCAAGCTAAAGATGAAAAATTACCTGCTATTTTATTCTCTTGTCATTATGTTGAGAAGAATAGGGCTGAGCACATTATGATTTTGGGTGCAGAACACAATTCAACAACAACAACATATAGATTTATGCCAATAATTGCTGTTATGGTCTAATACAGAATGTCCCTTGAAGAGCTTAAGATTGATATAGTTAAGTCATGTGGGTTGAAATTTCATCATTAGATAATTCCATTGTAATGGATTTTCTGGGTGGTCACCGAGGCTGGTGGAGTGTGGCTGGAGGAGGTGGGTCCCTGGTGTGTGGCTATAGGGACTGTACTTGTGTCTTTGAATGCTTTTGCTTGCTGGCTCTCTCTTGTTGCCAGTCTCCACAATGAGAACAGAATCTTGTTCCCTTTCTCTCTCTCTCTCTCTCTCTCTCTCTCTCTCTCTCTCTCTTATAGCAGGGAGAATTTGGATCAAGACAGACAGATACTCAAAGAAGTAGAACGTATCTGAATAAATGTGTGATAGTGTGATTGCTCATATCCAGTACATGGGCACAATTATGCCCTTGATTTTTTTTATCTTACATAGGAAGCTCTAGCATACGTGTCTTGTGTTTCAAAAGCTACGTGGGATAATCATATGCTTAAAGCAAGTTAGAACAGTCCTCTTTTAAATCCTGAATGTACAGGTGGATTAGCCAGAGTTCCCCTGAGAAATGGCACCAAGAGAATATACAGAGATACATAGAAATTGATATATGATGACCATTGGCTCATACAGTTGTGAAGGTAAGATGCTTCACTGTTGTACTCTTCCAGTTGGAGGCACAGGAAAGCCCAGTGGTGTAGTTCCAGTCCACACTCAGAGGCCCAAACTGGAACTCTCACTTCCAGCCCTGATTGTTAACTTCTAAGTCTCAGCCATTCTTAGAAGAAGAAAGGAGTAGTTGGTAATCATTTATATTTTCTTGATTACTAATGAAATTGACTATCTTTTCCTATACTTGTTGGTCATCCTGACATTTTTGGTAAAGTGCCTATTCAATTTTGGTGACAATTTTTATTTATTTTTTTAGCTTTCTATTCAGTTGTGAATGTTATTTGTATAAACTGGACAAAAATACTTTGTCAGACAGAAATATTTATAAATATTGTTTCTCGTTCTGTGACTTGTTTTTTTTTTTACTTTCTGGAACAAGTCCTATAAAGAGCAAATGTTTTTAGTTTTGTTAATAAATTCAAATGAGTGTGTGAGTTTGGTTGTGTGTTTGTGTGTGTGTGCTAAGTAATCATTACCTACTTAAAGGCCACAAAGATATCTTATATTTTCTTCATTTTTCATGGCACTTGGGATTTAACCCAGGAGGTTCTACCATTGAGCTATACTCCCAGCTCATTTTATTTTCAAATAGTGTCTAAGTTACCGTGCACTGGGGTTTGAAAATGCCATCTTCCTGTTTCAGGCTCCAAATACTGGGGTTACAGGTATGCATCACAGTGTTTGTCTTCTTCATGAAATATCTAGAATTTAAGCTGGGGGTGGTGGCACATGCTTGTAATCTCAGTAGTTGGGAGGCTGAGACAGAAGGATTGCAGTTCATGGACAGCCTCAGCTATTTAGTAAGGCATCTGCAACTTAGTGAGACCTTGTTTCAAAATAAAGAATAAAATAGGGATGGGGGTATATCTTGGAGGTAATGTCCCTGGGTTCCATACTGGGCTACTGCAAACACACACACACACACACACACACACACACACACACATATATATATATATATATATATATATATATATATATATATATAATCTTCAAGTGCAGTAGATAATCATCATCTTAGATCTAGAAAAAAATCAGTGGCAAATATATTCATTTCTTTGACTCACTAGATTTATCTAACCCTCTATTTTACAAATGATCTCTGATGTTTTGATATTGTTCTATATATATATATATATATATATATATATATATATATATATTATAGTCCATTTCATTGTCAGACAATTTACTGGTAAGATAGTCATAAAAACTAGCCATTCAGAGACTTCCGGGAAGATGGCGACTGAGAAAAGCAGCATTTACGAGCCCTGCTAAAACTCGATCTCTATTGCCACAAAATCAGTGCTTTTCATAGCCGGAAAATGCCATCAGCAGAGAAATAAAAAAATGTAAACACAAGGGACAGAAAAAAATGACTAGAACAACCAGAGACCAGAAATCAAGCCCATAATGCGTCAGCAGAGCCTCCCCTGTGCCATCTTCCCTCACAGCACCAGGATCCAGAGAGGAAAGGTAAACAAGGAGCTGAAGTGAGCGGCTGTGGATCATTAGGATGTAATTCAGCAGTTCTTTCAGTGCAAAGAAGGTCTAAAACTCCCAGTGGTCAAGCTACATCACACCTTACAGAACAGAGCTCAAAACCAGAAAAGAAATAGGCCAGCCTCACAGCCAAGGGCGTGGCAGAGGCGCCATATTGCCAGCAGCTCCAGCCTCACTGCTGAGGGTGTGGCAGTGGCAACATATTGCCAGCAGCTCCAGCCTCATGGCTGAGGGTGTGGCAGTGGCACCATATTGCCAGCAGCAAAAGCAAGTTCACAGCACCCTCGACAGCTCCTGATCAACATGTACAAAAACCGTGAGTGAAATGTGGCCCCTAAAGGAGAAATCCCTGTACTGCATGCCCAGGGACTTTGATAATGTCCCTGGGCTGAGATTTTGCAGTTCAACCCAGTGAAGGAGTAGCGGTGGCAGAGATACCACACCTTAGTCGCACCTCCCCATGGGAAAATGCCAGCATCCTCCACAGTCTCATGCAGCCTTGATTAACTTCCTGGGTCTGAGACTTTGCGATACAACCCAGTAAAGGAGTGGTGGCAGGTGAGATTACCACAGACTTGAGATACAGAGCACCCTAAGTGAAGTTGTAGTGATCCAGGGAAGGCACGTACTTCTGAAATCATGGGAAAGAGGAACAACGAATGCCCACAATCCCATATTATCAGAACCTGATAGAAAAGAAATTCAGAGATCTCCAGAAGATCAAATTAGGAATATTACTGTAGAAATAATACAGGGCCTTCAAAAAGAATTTAGAGAGAGTCTAAAAGACATAAAGGATGCAATCATTGAGGTAAAGGCCTCAATTCAAAGTATAAACAATTGATTAGACCACATGGAGAATTGAATCTTGCTCCTAGAAGAGGATCACTCCAAAAACAAATGCATTATTTATAACTTAGAAAAAAAAATCGGACAGCAGGAATCTGACATTGAAGAAATATGGGCCCATTTTAAGAGAGCTAACCTAAGAATAATTGGAATAGAGGAGGGAAAAGAAGGTGAAACCAAAGGGATCAATAATCTCTTCAAAGAAATAATAGCAGAAAAATTTCCAAAAATAGAGCAAGAGGTTGATAGGTCCAGGAAACATATAGAACTCCCTTTAGACAGGATCAGAGAATAGGTTCCCCATGCCACATAATTGTCAAAATGACCAATGTGGAAGCCAAGCAGAGAATCTTAAAGACAACAAAAAACAAAAGGCCAAGTGACATTCAGAGGCAAACCAATTAGAATCACTCCAGAGTTCCCAAACCAGGTCATGAAAGCCAGAAGGGCTTGGGGTAACATATTCTAAACTCTGAAAGAAAACAACTTCCAGCCAAAAATTTCCTACCCAGCACAACTATCTATCAAATTAGATGGGGAAATAAGAAGCTTCCACGACAAACAGAAACTGAAGGAATTTATGTCTTCAAAAGCAGCGCTAGAGAAAATACTCAAAGAGATTAAGTACAAAGAAGAAATAGGTAATACACACCAGAAACAGAGAAACAGGATTTTCCATTCAGCAGACAACTAAGCAAAGAAGAATATATATATATATATATATATATATATATATATATATATATATATATGTATGTGTGTGTGTGTGTGTGTGTGTGTGTGTGTGTGTGTGTGTGTTATTGGTTAAAATCTTTGGAGATTCATTATTTATTTTAGTCTTTTACCTATTTCTAAATTGTATTGTTGGCTTTTTATTGTTGGTAATTTTTAGGATTTCTATTTGGAATATGAATATACCTTCAGATACAGCATTTGGAAATATTTTACCCCATTCTATCAGTAACTTCTAACTCTGTTTACATTGTCTTTGGATGTACAATATTTTTTTTTTATTTTTTAGGAAGTTTGTTTGTTTATTCTGTTGTTGCCTGTGCCTTTGAAATCATATCCAAGAAATCACTGCCATTGTCAGTGTTGTAAAGTGTTATGATCCAGGTTTTCTTCTAAAAGTTTATAGTCTTAAGATTTACATTTAGGTCTTTTATCTATTTTGAGTTAACATTTGTATATGGTGTTAGGTAAGGGTCCAACTTTATTCTTTTTCATGTAATTATTATTTTTCAGCAATATTTAGTGAAAGGATCATTACTTACTTCACCAAATGTTCTTAGAGACCTTGTCAAAAATAACTTGACCATATATAGAAGAATTTATTTCTAGGCTTTTTATTTTACTCCACTGGTTTATATATCTGCCTTTATAGCAGCACTATACTGTTTCAATTAATGTAGCTTTATAAGGTTTGAAATCAGAAAATGTACATCTTCTAGCTTTGTTCTTTTTAGAGATTGTTTTGGGTATTTAGAGTTCATATTTAATGTTAGGATAGATTTTTTCTGGAAAAAATGTATGATAGTTTCACCTTAAAAAAAAAAAAGGAAAAAAATCCTCTGGTAAGAAAGAAAGCAAAAAGAAATATTGAAATGTTATCTCTAAGTGATCAAAAGTTTGATATCAGACAATTGAATCTGTTATGTGAGATTATCATTGTTAATTTTGGATAAATTGCTATAATATTAGATGTCAACCACTGAGCCAAGCATGGGAAGGAGGGAGGGGAAGGGAATCATGTGGGGTAGGGGCTAACTGGGCAATGTGTGCACATATGTCTACACAAGCTTTTTTAGCCCATTATGATGTATGAATACAGTGCACAAATAAAAATAAATTAAAAAAACTAGCCATTCAGATTAATTATATTGCTGTTTTAAAATCAAGCTCACACTGGGTAATAAACATATTTTTTACATAAGAAACCATTCTGTAGGTGCTGTGGGAATGAGAAAATGGACAAGATAATAGACCTTTTCTTTTCCGCAAGTACCATATAGTGAGTGATAGTCAGAAGTGCAAAGCAAGTGGTGAACAATGCAATACTGCAGTGGCCTATAACATGCACTGAGCACCTGCCATGGCTCAGAACTGCTCCAGACATAAGGAAAAGAGGAATGGACTTAATAGCTTAGGTCCCTGACCTCATTGAGTCTGCATTCTAGTGTCCTCAGAAGTCAAAAGATGTGCAGCAAGAAAGCAGGAGACAGTAAAATTGGCCCTGCCATGTGGATCCAAGATTTTTAAGCTGCTGGAGAACCATTCCAGGTGGAAATAAAGAGTCACATGGGAGGTAGGAGCCTTGCAAATATAAGAGCAGCACTCACAGGAAAATTCAAGGTATCTTTGGAGAATTGCAGGGAAAAAATAGTGGTTAAAGACTCAAGGATGCCGGCTTCCAAAACTGCATCCTTGCGTTATTATTATTTATGTAAAAAAACAAGGTACATGAATTGAGTGGTGCTGAGCTGGCAATCTCAGATTCTTTCAGATTCTAAATTACATTTGTGAGTGAGTTTAGCATAATGTGGAAATGTACTAGCAACTTGATAACTTCAGAATGATAATAAAAAGCTCCTACAATAGTATCACATTAATCCTTTCTTTTGCCAAGTTTGGGGGTTGATAATAAGCAAAAGAGTCATCATTTATAAGAACACATATTTATATTTTTGTTCATGTTCCATTTGTATGGCAGTCGCTTTCTCTTAGGTGCACATTTTCCCTGTATGTGTTTACCCTGCCAAGGTGCAGGCTGACAGAGCTACTACTCTTTGGGGCATAGCAAGTGGGAAGCGGGAATGGACAAAGGAAGAGCAAGTTTTTTGACTTCCAAATGGATGTATACACATGACTTTCATTGTGCTCTAGTGGCTATTGAAAATCCCATGATGAACTCGGTCCTTTATAGAGCAAAGAAGCATATCCTTCCAAAGAAAGAGACCACATGAGGATAATCAGGAAAAAAACCGAAATCAATAATCATTTAGCCTTAGTGTAGCCTGGATTCTGTGCTATAAAGAATAAAGGGTACACAGAGTTGCATCTTTGAAGGATAGTTTAGAAGTGAAATCTGAAGATTTTCTACAATTCAATGATAAAACCCCAAAGAAATGCGTTGTCATAGTTCTGGGCCTGATTCTGAAGGCAGTTGTCTTGAAGATTTATATATCCTCACTGGCTACACGGGCTGTAATTCATTCATAAATTCAGAAAGGTATAGAGCCTGTAAAAAGCTACAGTTTAGGGAAGTTTCGGTCACTTGGTAAATTCTCCAAATAGAGATGTGAGTATCTTTAATACATATTTATAGCCAAACAAGAAAAAACATCCTAAACTTTCCTGAGAGCTCAAAATATTCACTTTTTAAGTAAGAAGCCGTACAAGGCTATTCTCTATTCTAAACTGGAGTAAAATTTCTTTGGGGCAATAAAAAATAACAATACTGCTATTTTTGTAACAGTACCATATCTACTATATAGAGACTCTGAGTTTTTTTTGCAATGTAGAGGTACTATAGAAAAATTCTGTCTCCTTTTTCACTCTAAGGTGTCAGAATGGTCTTGATAGAACTCCCAGGGATCCACAATTTATGTTGCTATAGTTAATAGGATGCCCTCTGAAGAGCTCATTTATGAATGCTCAGTTTGATGTAAGGGAGTCATAAGGGTTGTAATCTCATTAGTAAATGAAGCCATTGTAATGGATTTACTAGGTGGTAACAGAGGCAAGGTGGGGTGTGGCTGTGGGAATGTAGGCCCCCACGCTTTTGTCTTCGAATCCCCTAGCTTATCTGCTCTCTTGTTTTGGATTTCATGACATGAGAGCAGAACCCTCTCTCTCTTCTTTCCACCTCCTGTTGCTGTGCCCTGAGTTCCACAGACCCAGCCTAATATGGCCTAAACACTGGAATCTCCCAAAACTTTGAGCAGATAAACATTTCTTCTTCTAAGTTGTATGGTGAGATATTTTGGATTACAGCAGGGAGAATGTTGATCAAGACACTTTTCTTCAATTAAACGAGGCATTTACTGATCACCTGGGTAACTTTTCAAAGTCTAGTAATGAATGGCTAACACCAAGCAATCCCCTTTTAAGTATTCCCACAAATAGATGTCAGCAATCAACTAAAAGCAAAGAGTATCATCTGGTCTTAGATTTGGTATTATTTTCCCTTAGGTGGCTGTTCCTGAAAGTGCCATTTATAGTATTTCACTAGAAAAATAAAAGCATTTATGCTGGCTATGGTGGTCCATACCTGTAATCCTAGTGCTTGGGAAGGTGAGACAGGAGGGTCTCAGGTTTGAAGATAGCTTCAGCAACACATCAAAACTCTCATCAACCTATCAAGACCCTGTTTCCCCAAAATAAATAAATAAACACAAAAGGCTGGGATGTAGCTTGAAGACAGAATGCCCCTTGGATTAAGGGACAGTATCACACACACACACACACACACACACACACACACACACACACACACAAATAAAATTTGGGGGAAACCTAGTCACTTGAAACACAGATCTGTGCACTTACATTTAAAGGTTTTCTACAAAGATGCAGATTGCTCAAAGCTACTTTGTAGCAGTGTATCCTTCTTCCAGGCTGCTTAGCTCCATAAACTCTATCTGAACTCCTGCAGTCCTGCTGGTAAGGTTTAATTCTTTTGACAAAGTGTAGTACAAATAAGTAAATAGTGGTTTCTGATGCCCCTTTTCCCTTCCACCTTCCCTCAAGTAGGGATTTGCAAGTCGATGCAATATTTCTACATTATATAGTATGTTTTAATTAGAATCACAATGCTGCGTGAGATTGAGCAAATTGTGTTCCATTTGAAGAATTAAAGAATTACGCAGGCTTGCCAGCAGGATCTGAAATTCTAATTCCGAACTCGGCACCGAATGCCAGCTGCACAGACTTCTTATTGTCCATCAAATACCACCTGGACGTATTTATCACAGCAGAAGGAGGAAGCTTCTCCTATCTTGTTGGAGGGAGGCTTTTATTAAAATTGGATTCTTTTGATATTGTCCACACTTACAATAAATGGTATCCATGCGATGCCTTTGACTCTAATCAGAAATGCAGAACTGATTACAGGGTTTTAGTGATCGTATAAAAGATACAAGCCTCCAAAGATTTCACTTGAGTGCTAAATCAACTTTTTAAGCACCAAAGAAAATGTGGAATCAGGAGAGATTTGGCGGGGAGTCCAATTTGTCATCACCCACCACCTCAAAAAGAAATAGTTCCAAATATTTTCTCTTCCCCAAACAATAAACAGTTGATTTGGGCCAAGAAGTCCTGAGCCAATCGACAAAAACAAGCTGAAGAAGAGAAGGGTGTCTGCAGCCTTCTCCAGGCAAAATTCCTGCTTTTCATGGCGTTACCTTCTACATTTCAACTGCAGTTAGAGATGGGAATGGGTGTTTATAAAGCTGAATAATAATGAGGCTTGGAACCTCGAAGGAAGTTTGATAATTTATATCTGCCCCGTGAGAGGAGCTGACATAATTCTTATGCACACGCTGGACGTCCAATTTGGGAGGAGGATTTTCCAGCTTTTCTTAGCATCTATTCTTTTATTTAACATAAACTTGAAGATAGGGATATTAAGGAAATTGTATAAACTTCTCAATCTATCTTATCTCTCTTTGTGATGATATCACAATGACCAAAGCCAGTCATTTCTCAATTTCCTTTTTCTTTTTTGTGGCATTACAGATTGAAGCCAAGGACATTTTACCTTGGAGTACTGGAATGACAGACATGCCCCCCCACACTTGGCAAAGTCAACTATTTCTGATTCATTATATGATCTCCATTTCCTCCTTCTTTGTTCCTTCCTTCTCTTTCCTTCTTTCTAAGAATATTTGCTAAGTATATACTAAGAAACAGGTGGCCTTCTAGTCATCTGAAAAACACTAGTGAACAGAACAGGCTTAAAGCACGACTCTCTTAAGTGATTACATTCTAATCGGGGATGGAAAAAGGGTAAAGTATAAAGACAACAGTTATGCTTTGCAGGTAAAGTTTATAAAAGATCATCCTCAGGGATGGGCACGTGGTTGTTGAAAAGTGAGTTAGTGTCTCTTTTCTCGCTAGATAAGTATTATTATACCCAGTCCAACTTCTTTCTATGTGCACCTAATTCATTTCTTCTTGCCTCATGGAAATGAGAACTACTCTCATTATGCCATTCAACCATATGGAACACGAGCTTTGCTGTTTTTTTTTTTCCATTTGTTGCTAATACACAGAGATAGAAAGCTATATTTATTGATTGATCATATTAACACATCTAATATTTTGTGACAAAATGATGTTTAAATCATGAGAAAGGTAAATTGAATAATGAGTATTTTTGTGTGTGTGGAACTGGAGATTGAGCCCAGGGGCATTCTACTTCCAAGCTATATTCCATATTTTATTCTTATTGTGAAACAGGGTCTTAATAGGTTGATGAGAGTCTCATTATTTTCTTAAGCAGTCCTTGAACCTGAGGTTCTTTTGCCTCAGCCTCCAGTTGCTGGGGTTACATGCATGTTCCACCATCCCCAGCTACTACTTTTCATTGTATACTCCCCAAGACACATTTGTCACAAAAGGGAATGGATAGTCCTTTAAGTTGAGCTACCCATCCTGGGAAATACTGAAGCATAACTTCACTGTGATGTTATATTTTGCAAGTATTCATTTACTTCCTTATTTATTTATTTATTTATTTATTTATTTATTTATTTGCTGTAATACTGGGGATAGAACCCAGGGAAATTCTACCTTCAAGCTATAACCATATCCCTACTTTTTATTCTTTATCTTGAAGTAAAGTCTCACTGAGTTGCAAAGGGCCCAAGTAGCTGAGGCTGTCTGCGAACCCAGACCCTCCTGTCTCAGCCTCCCAAATCCTGGAATCACAAGCGTGTGCCACCACACCCAGCTTTCTTCCATCTATACTTGCTATGTATTCTACACTCTGTGTTTCTTCATAGGGAAGAAACCGGAGGTGCAGAACCAATTGTCAAGAATTTTAAATTCTGATAGAAATGGAGAAAATAGCATGGAGTCGAGAAAAAGAAATACATATAATAACATGTGTGACGGTAGAAAGAAGCAAGGGGTGTGGCAGGCACCAGTGAGAGCAACCGAGAAGATGGTCCTATGAGGTATGCTTCCAGCGGAGGTAGCTTGTAAATTTATACTTAAAGAAAGGGGAGAGGCTGTGTGTGGGGGGGTGGACACTGAGGACTGGTGTTCCTAGTAGAGGAGAGATCAAAGGAGGCCACCAACTCGGTGTTTCTGAAGAAGTGAAATTCATAAGAGTGATGGGCTTGGTAGCAAAGTAAGTAAGGGGAAGCTAGCAAGAACGCCTTTGACTTGCATTTTTCTAATCACCACATGACCCAGTTATACCACTTCTGGGCATCTTTCCAAAGGAATTGAAGTCAGAATATGAGAGTGGTGCACACACATCAATGTTAACAGCAGTACAATTCGCAATAGCCAAACTACGGAACCAACCTAGATGTCCATCAACAGATGAAATGTGGTACGTCCACGCGATTTGGAATTGTATTCAGCCATAGAGAACATGGTTACGTCACTTGCAAGAAAATGGGCGGAGCTAGAGAATACTATGTTAAGTGTGATTAGCTAGTCTCAGAAAGTCAAGGGTTGTATATTTGCTCTCATGTGTGAAAGCTAGGAAGAAATTAGGAAGCAAAAGGGTCTTCAGAAAAGGGAGGAGAGAGCGCAGTAGACTCATGGAAGGGGGTTTGGGCAGCAAGTTGAAAGAGGAAAAAGGGAGACTGGATGAAGGAAACAGTTCAAACAATTCTATGTATATGGATGAAGTTATCAATACCAATCTCAATTATGTGTATACGGAGGGAGAGGGAAGGAGGTGGGCTTTGGAGGGAAACATACCAAGTGCCTTTGGCATGTATGCTGCTACTACTCTGAACCTCGTCATGATGCATAATTACTGTGCGTCAACCAAGGGATATTTACAAAAGAACACCCTTGAGAACAAAGGCTGGATTAAAAGAAAATAAGCTATTATATAAGTGTGGCTACAATATACAAAATGCATCACCAAGGTAGAACTGCAAGACCTCCCTCCCTACCTCCTTCTGCTCACAGCCCTGCTCCTCAGAGGACAATAACTTTAAACTTTATTTCTCCTGTTTTGTTTTGTTTCAGTTCGAGTGTTGGCTTCAGGTAATTAAAGAATATGTTTCCCAGGCTATTTCTTGATTTATCAAGTTCATATCAAATCTATTGACTTTCCTTTAAGAGTAGTGTGGTCGGCAGAATCACAGCTCTCCAGAGGATGTCCCCATCTAATCCCCAGCACCTGTGGAGACGGTACCTGACACAACAATGGAGAGTTCGGGTTGCAGATGGAAATGAAGTTGGGTAGGAGATGCTTGTAACTCACTAATTCCAAAGTTTTTAGTGCTGCAAATATTTCAACATAATTTCTTCAGGTACATTAAAAGAAGCTGGAAACAGCCAGGCATGGTGGTGCACACCTGTAAGCCTAGTGCGTGTGAGGCTGAGACAGGAGGATCTTAGGCTTGAGAGTAACCTGAGCAACTTAGACCCCATTTCAAAATAATAAATAAAATAGGGATGGGTGTATAGCTCAGAGTTAGAATATCCCTCGGTTTAATTCCCAGTACCAAAGGAAAAACAAACAAACAAAAAGGTGGAAAAGCATAACATAGAGCTTATACATTAATTAGCATTCATTGTTATAATTAATTTGTTAGAGCATAATTACATTTTTATGATATAATTATATGTTATATCTTATATTCAAGTTTGTGTAGGTGCTCACCAACTGGGATGATGGGGAAATACAGGTTAAAATCACAAGATTCTCATGGTTGAGCTGGGCGAAGGCAACTTTATGTCAAGGACCCTGGAAAACAAAAGAGAGGCAGAAGAGGGGATCAAGTGGGAGATGTAGTCACAACAGAAGAGTGGTCAGAAAGGTGCAGTGCTGCCATCTTTGAAGATGGATGAGGGCAGACCAAGAGCCATGCAGAGTGCTTGGCTTCTAGAAGCTAAAAAAGGTGAGGAGAGCGATTGTTTTCCCTGAGAAGGGAAAAAAAAATTTTTTTCTCTAGAAAGAAACATGGCCAGCCTTACAGCTTAGCCCAGTGAAGCTGGCTTTGAAATTGTATCATGCAGAAGTCTAAAGCAATAAATGTGTGCTTGAATTCACCAGGTGTTTGGTTGTTAATGCAGCAGCAAAAAATTAACTCAAGTAGGTAATCATTTGGTTCAACTCTACACCAATCTTCTCTACACTCGGCAGCCTAATACAGACAGCACTGATTTTCTTTTCTCTTTTGATTTTGTTTTTAGTTTCTTTTTCTGAATTTAGGGACTTGGCTTCATCGTTTTACCCTCCTCCTCCTTTCTTTTTTTATTGGTACTGGGGATAAACACAGGGACATTCTACCTCTGAGCTACACCTCCGGCATTATTATTACTATCATTCTTATTATCATTCTTATTATTTGTTATTAACAGTTTTCTTAAGTTGCTGAGGTTGGTCTTGAACCTGCAATCCTCATTCCTCCTATATCAGCCTCACAAGTACTGGGATTACAAGCGTGCACCACCACACCTGACCAGGGACTGGACTTCCTTATGTCTGGCCATCCCTTTTGATACCATTGCTTTTATCAATAGATTTTCCTTCTGCAGTCTCCTATATTTAATATTGTCTACTTGACCATTTCCTTGGGTTTGCTTTTGAAAGGATTTTATTTTCCTTGTGTAGGATAACAGTGCGCACAATTGGCCTGATTCTATTTTGCTGTGCTCCTCAATTAGATAAGAGTTTCATTATTGACCTAGGACTTTTCTTTTTATCTTTTCTTGTGTTATCTATTCTTCCTGCCAGTTTTCTTCTTCATCCTCTACCCTATGAACCTAAGTCACCATTTTAATATCCTTCCAATATGTATATATTACATTGTGCTGTTTTATAACATATCTAGATTGTATCATAGCTTAGGCATCATTCTGAACATGGCTTGTTTCACTCATGATTCCGTGTCTGAGACCTATCTACCTTAAGACATAGAGATTCATCTTACTGTTTTTACTTCAGTGTGGTATTTTGCTTTCTGAATTGGGCAGATTTCATTTTCTCGCTTCACTTTGATGGACATTGAGTTTGCTTTTAATGTCTAGTCACTTTTAACAAGGATGGAAAGCACGTCGCTGTGTAGCCACGTTAACACTTTCAATTTTGTCCACTGCTGCCATGATGCTGTGTGGGACGTCTGTACCGATTGACCTACAGTGAGCAATGTGTAAGGATCTGCATTTTCACAAAGCCTCTGAGCCCTGTGATGTACAGCATGTGGCAGACTGTTTCCATCTTACTGATCACATTGGAGGCTCTAGCATCTCTTTAATGTGCTCATTTCCCCACTCCTGTTATTGTGAGTTTTTTTGTGAAATGCATATTCCTGTACGTCTATATGGTGGTTGCTGTTGATTCTTAAGAGAATTGTTAATGCACCTAATGTCGCTATAATACTTTAATTTGATTGTGTCTAAGGTATTCTTCATTACAAAATAGTGCTAATTTTAGCATAGTCAAATCCATGAGGCTATACTTTTATGTTTAGGGTTTTTTTTTCTTCAGATTTACTTAAGATATCTGTTCTTACCCTAATGCCATACATTTTTATCTTATCATTTCTTCTAATTCTGCAAATATTTCCTTTATACATTAATAGGTTTTATTTATCTGAAATATATATTTTACATATTGTGTGAGAAAGGGTTCCATTTCCCCCCAAATGATGAGTTTATTTCTCTGTACTATTTGTCATATACTAAATTGTCATAAGCTTAGCCTGCAATTCAGTTCTATTGATCTATTATTTTTTGTCCCAGCGCCAAATGTGCAATACTTTCATTATTATGACATTGAGAGTTCCCCTTGCTTGCTTGATTTCAACATTTTAAAGCTACATCCAGACCTTTGCTGATACAATCGTTTATCAATGTGGAGTAGACTAACAGTACATCAAGTTCTAAAGAAATGTGATGGGATTTGGGTTGGAATTGCATTCAATTTTAGATTAATTGAAGTCTACAAATTAACTCACATATTATCTTTATAGTGTGGAGTCTTTCTTAAATAAACATGGAATATGTTTGCATTTATTAGGGCATCTTTTATGCCCTTTAATAAGATTTCACAATGTACTTCATAAATATTTTACACAATATCAGTTGTTTTCTTGATGCTTTAAAATTAATTCTGTTACCATTATGTTTTTTCATTATATCTTCTGATTTACTTTTGCTGATACTGTTCAAGGTGAACTCTTCCTAAGATTCAATGTCTTGGTTCTTTAGTAGGAAAAGACACCCAACCTTCAGTGATATGATGTAGTGTCCAAATAACAGTATAATTTTTAGCTTTCAAGAGCCTTGCATGTTAATTGGTTGTCTTAGATAGCTGTATTCAAAGTGGTATACATCTTTCCTAAAAGTGTACAAATTGCCTGTTTTCCTTTGTAAAGAAGTAAAGCTTCAAACCCTACTCTCATCACTTCTATCTCCAGTCCCAATGAGAACTGGCAAGTTTCTAACCCTGGAGGAGTCTTTATCATTGAAAAATTATCAGGAGATATTCTGGCATCATTTTATGGATTTTTAAAGTTTGTTAAAGTTTACCCATAGGACTACTTCTGGAAGGTGACTTTTGGGAAAAAAAATTCATCACTGTTTGATTTTCTTTTGGTATCCTAGTCAAGTGTTTTGCTTCTAAGATCAATTGTGAATGTACATTTTTAATCAAAACTATTACCAATTTTATCTAAATTTTCAAAAGTATTGACAGATAAAAAGATGCATTATTTTATTTCCCATAAGACATGGCATGAAAATTTTAAGCCCTATGGTATTGATTTCAAATTTTATTGTAGTGTGATCCAATAGCATAATCTTTATAGTCAATTCTTTAAAACTGTTGAGGATTCCACTGTGATCTAATACATAGTCATTTCTTAAAAGTATGTTTGATAAACTTATATTTTCTGTTAATGAAGTATGAAGCTCCACTTCTTTTAATCATGATATTCAAATTAAGTTGTTATGTTTTTTTGTCCTTATGTCTAAAAGTTTCTGAGGGAATTGTTCTAAAGTACATGAAATGTGATATCTTGCTACTTAATATGAAATAGGAAGAAAACTTAATGTGCATTACCTAAAAAGGGTGGGAGGTAACAGGAGGAGAAGACATTGCCATTACTGATTACTCTGTGTCTAGCATGAGTTTTAAGTTTATGAAAAGTATAACAAAATTAGCCTACCTTTTCAAAGAATAAACATTCTAGGCTTTGGGGATAACATTAATACTGAAAACAGTTTCAAATAATATAAATCCACCTAACCAAAACATATCATTATTTCTTATGAAATGTTAAATTTAGACTTGAGGGGAGAAAGAAAGGCAATTAACATTTCAATTTGATAGTCTAGACTTGGAGGGAAGTATAGGTTGTTAAATAGGACCTTGAGAATAGAAAGGGTTTTGGAATCCTGGCAAAGACAGATGTGACAGTCACAGTCAAACAGGAAAAAAAAAAAAAAGTGCAAAGCAGAAATAAGTATGAGTTTGCAGACATGGCTCTTATCTGAGCAGAATCCTAGTTCAATAAACATGGGCCAGGAATCAAATACATACTTACTTGAAACTAATTTTTTTCTCTTTTAAATATAAGTCTTGACCATTTGGCATTTGGTTAGTTATTAAAATATGGGCTGGGTGTGGTGATCCACACCTGTAATCCCAGTATTTGGGAAGTTGAAACAGGAGAATGATAGGTTCAGGCCAGCCTTGGCCATTTAGTGAGACCCTCAACAACTTAGCTAGACCCTGTTTCCAAATGAAAATATAAAATGGGAGTAGGAGTAGAGGTTGGAGGTAGAAAACCCTTAGGTTCAATTCCAAGCAAAACACACACACACACACACACACACACACACACACACACACACACTTAGGTTGATAAGAAGAGAGAGTATAAACCATCCTAACACTTCAGATCTGGGGAGTACAAAGTAGAGTGGAAAGTGGAAATGTTCAGCATGGATCAAATGCTCAGAGGAAGAGATAAGAAAGCTTCTTTGCATATTACCTTTAAAAGTCGATGAGGGAAAACAAAGTCCTAGTACTCTTAGAATACATTTCTAACTTCAGGCTTTAAAGCAATGCTTTTTTAAAAAAAAGTCTATTGTACCATTTATTTATTAAAGAAAGTAAGTCATTTAAAAGTTAAGGTAATTGCACTTTTATCCCTGAATTGATTCCGACAGATAACATCGACATACGAGGAAGATGAGCTCTGATAATGCTGATAATATTTTGGTGCACTACTTACTTTTAACCTTATTTGTATTAAGATCTCATTTGGATTTCTAGAGACAGGTTATAAAAGAGGGAAGAATCATTTTCCAAATATTTGAAGCTGAAGCAGAGGAATAGCCATTTTCAAACTCAAGTCCACAAAGGAAAATTGCCAAATGACACACAAAACCTGCTTTGCCTGTATCATCCTGCTGAAACCAATTTGCTTACTCTCTCCTGTCAGGCAGGAACTTTACCCACTGAAGAATATAAAGCTTCCCAGTCCTTGTTTGTAAAAGCCGGAGAGTGCTGTTGCTTTTAAAAGAAATATAACCATCTTCAGAAGGATGAAAGTATGTAAAACATACACATACATCTTCAAAGGCTACACGTTATTCGTTTTTCCAAGTTGATTTTCTCAGCTTGAAGCATTTTTTTTTCTTACTTGCAGAGCCCAAAAGTATTGGAAGGAGAACAAAGCTCACACACTATACCACCTCTGCAAATAGCCTGGTCAGCCGAAGGTAGCTTTACATTTCTGGCCTGATAAATGTGTCATTAGGAAGCCCCACCACTGAGGATTACTTCCAAAATTGCTTACTTCATTATAACTCATTTCTGAAGTTTTTTTGTTGTTGTTGTTGCTGTTGTTTCTGAATTGAGAGTTCTCTTATAAAAATCTCTTATGTTTTACTGCCTCTATGATGAACACAGATTAGTTTTGCATTTGCAAAATTAAATTACTTTCCCTAAGTATTTCTTAATTTTCCTGCAGATGCCACTGAAAATTCCAAAGAGAGACAAAAGTTGTTAGCTGCACTTTAAATACCAGAAAATCTCTTTGTAGGCATGAGAAAGGGAAGAGGGTGAAATTAACTTTCTTTTTTAAAGTGGAACACAGGGATGTTTCTTCTACAGAATTGCACATCTGGAGAATAAATACCTAAGGGGAACACAATCTCATAGTTCAAATTTAGAACTTTTTTAGTGTCTATCTTTTGGATCAACACCATCTACCCAGGAAAACTAAAAAATGAAATTAAAAGTAAGATGTGAAAAGTGGCACCTCTGTGAGAACAAGATTCTCAGTGCACTTCAAGCTTGTTTCAGAAAATAAGACATCTCGTCTCTTTTATCAATGAGTTGAGATCCATCAGGATATTGTCTCTGATGTCCTTCTACCTTCAAACTCTACTGACCATCCAGAAATCTCGAACATAGTGCTTTGTCCAAGAGAAAAAACATTTTTTTTCCTCCTCCCCTCTTAGATTTAGTAACTGGGGCCTGCCAATTAAATTGACAAAAGACTTGGGAATAGGAAAAGGGCTTACCCATTTGTACATGGTATCCAACACAGGAAATAACTGACTACTTCAATGATTAAAATTAAAGGCTTACATATCTTAAGTCAGTAGAGTAAAGGAAATAGAGGTGGCTTCTATGAAGTCATTTTCTTTAGGGAAAAAAATATGTTTTTAGGAGAACGAATGGGAATGAAGAAAGCTTGGGTGGAATATCAGCTCACCCCAATAAGAATGATTATCATCAGCAAGACTAAAGGTAACAATGTGATAGTTTGGACCTAAATGTCATCCACCTCCCAAAGTTCACGTGTTGAAAGCAGGTCGACAATATGGCAAGGTTCAGAAGTGGAGATTTTAGTCAATGATTTGACTGAGAGAGCTGTAACCTCATCAGTGCACTAGTCCATTTGATGCACTGATACTCTGAAGGGACCACTGGGTGATAACTGTAAGCAGGCGGGTGATGGCTGGAGGAGGTGCGTCCTTGGCGACTAGGCCTTAGTGAGTGCATTTGTCTCTGGTGCTTTCCTGTCTCTCTCGCTCACTCTGCTTCCTGGCCACAGTGAGCTGAGAGTTTTCCTTCATCCTCCTGGCCACCATGATGGTTCTGCCTTGAAGCTGACCAACCATGGACTGAGACCTCTGAAACCCTGAACCTAAATAAAGTCTTTATTAATATTTTTTAAATTTTTTATTGGTGCATGTTGGAGAACAGAGTGCTGACAGGCCAGTCATGAGAGTCTGAGGTCATTCCCCAAGCCCTTTGGAGCGTGAAGAAGAGCAAGCTGTTCTCAGGAGTTCATCTTTTTACTCAGGCTGATTTTAGCATATCTGTCTCCTTTCATTTCCCCATTGCTCTGTCTACAACTGGTCACATCCTTAATGCCTTCCTGATAAGCTCCTAGATGTTTACTCTGCCAAGAAGGACTCCATCCTTGTTTGTGCTTTGGGAAGACTGTGGCACCAGGTATGCTTTTACATGGGTTATGTGCTATGCATGTCCGATGTGTATTGTTGACATTGGTTAAAGAGTTCTTGGTATTTCTATATGATATAAATATGCTGCTGAACCGCAGAATAAACACTTGTGCTTCCAAGCCTCAGGTCCTCCAAGTCCTTCTTTACTTTCTCCTTTTTTCTCGCTCTTCATTTCTCAGGCTCAACCCCAGTGGGGGGGTCACCAAGGGTGCATTGTAGTAATACATCTTAATGGGTTCAAGATGGTAGAGACACACATGCATACATCACTCATTTAGCTCTTCCTCAATTTCTACCCCATTCCCTCCCCCTCCCTCCTTCTCATGTTTGACTTAGTGATTGACTTTGATAAGTTTGTGAATGTATATCATGTACAATATTCCCTCTTCTCCTCTCCTTTCCCCTTTAATTAGTTCATCTTATTCCCAGTTTTTTATAGTTTCTCTGTCTAGAGTTCCTCCTAGGACCCATTTTCTCCCATTTCTTCCACATATTAGGGGGAACATCCAATTTCTTACTTTTTGTGACTGACTAATCTCACTTAGCATAATGTCCTCCAGTTCCATCTATTTCCCTGTAAATGATGTAACTGTGTTCTTCTTTATGGGTGAGTAAAATTCCATTGTGGACATATCCCATAGTTTTGTAATCCATTCATCTATTGATGGGCATCTTGGCTGGTTCCACAGTTTGGCAATTGTGAGTTGTGCGGCTATGAACTCTTAAACTTTTAAAAATCTACTAGATGGTTGCATAATTCAAATGGCTTATTTAGAGGAGGTAGAAAATGTGAGCTAGTGGGACCTAGTTGGAGGGAGTAGGTCATGGGGGCATTTATAACTTGTCCTTGTCCCTTCCCTCTTGAATCCTTCTGGTTATGCACTAAAACCACTAAAGCCATGATCCAAAATATAGCCTTTCTCCTTTAAGTAGTTTATGTCAGGTAATTTTGTCATAGGAACAAGATACTGACATAAATAAAGTACTTTAAATTCTAACCACAGAAATCAGACATGAGAAAGAAATTAAAGACATATAAACAAGAAACATAGAAGCCACGTTATTCTTGTTTGCATATAGTATGATTATATAAATAGAACATCATAAAGATGTCACAAAAATATCTTAGAACTGATAAATTAATCAATGTATAAGGATTCAGAATCAACACATAAAATTTAGTAGCATTTCTATATGCCAACAACGAATTAACGGAAAAGATATCAGAAAAACAATCCCACTCACAATATTCAAATTTTGAAAAGACAGCTAGGAATTAAACTAACCAAAGATATGAAAGACCTCTACAATAAAAATTATAAAACACCAATGGAAGGAATGGCAGATCATAGAAAATAGACTTTTTATGCTTATTGATGGAGAGAATTAATATTGCTAATATGGTCATATTCCCCAAGCAAGCTACATATTACATTCAATGTCCATTGAAATATCAATGCTTTTTCTCCTAGAAATAGGATAAATAAATCTTAAAATTCCTATAGAAGCACAAAAGACCTCAACTAGCCAGAATAATCCAAGGTAAAAAGAGCAATGCTCAAGGTGTAATAATATCTTATTTTAAAATATACCACAGTGCCATAGTGACAAAGCCAGTATGGTATCAGCATGAAAGCAGACCCATAGACCAATAGAACCCTTAGAGGACCAAGAAATAAATCTATCAGTGTATCACCAACAGATTCTAAAATAGTTACCACAGTTGTCTGCTAAAGAAAGAATAGCCTCTTCAACATGTGGTGTCGAGAACACCAGATATTTAGTTTTAGTAGAATAGTAAAATTAGTTTTCTATATCTCAACCTTTACAAGAAAGCCAATTAAAATTCAATCAGTGGACATAATGCAAGAGCTGAAATTTTGAACTCCTAGAAGAAAACATAGCAAAACACTTCAAAGTATGAGCATTGGCAATGATTTTCTTGGTAGGACTTCAATAGCTCAAGAAACAGAAGCAAGCATTGACAAATGGGATTACGTCAAATTTAAAAATACCTGGAGAACAAGGTAAATAATCAAGAAAGCAAAGAGGCCAGGTACAGCAGAATGTGAGAAAATCTTTGCTAGCTGTTAACCTGACAGAAGATTAAAATTCAGAATATAAAAAGAATCCAAATCAACACCAACTACCAAAAAAAAACACCACAAATAATCTAATCAGCAAACGAGTGATTTAAATAGGCAATTCCCAAAAAAGGACAAATGGCTAATACATGTATGAAAAAATGCTAAATATCTTTAGCCATCAGTGAAATGCAAATGGAATCTACACTGAGATTTTATAGAGCCCAGGTAGAATGGCTATTATAAAGAATTAACAAATGCTAGTAATGTTATGTAGAAAGAGAAACCCTTATACACTGTGGGTTTAAATGTAAGTTAGAACAGCCACTATGCAAAACGGTATGAAGATTTCTTAAAAAATAGAACTAACATATGACTTGCATATGCCACTCTTAGGTATGTATTTGAAATAAATGAAGTCAGTATACAAAAGATATATCTGCATATCCAGGTTTATTATGGCACCATTCATAATAGCCAAAATATGGAATCAGTCTTGGTACACTCAATAGAGAAATGGATAAAAACAATATGATATGTTGTGTATATTTGATACACACACACACACACACACACACACACACACACCCATAGATTACGCTTTAGCCAGGAAACCTGCCAAGAGGTCAGTTGCCAATGAATGCCCTATCCCCTTTTTCCATTCACTTTCTCGACTTATTATTCTTTCTACTGTTTTATTCGAGCATTTTCTCTTATCTTGGAAGCCTCTTCATTGCAGTACATAGGGCCTCCTTATTCACTGGCTACACATCAGTAACCACTGTCCATGGTGGGATTTTTAGATTGTTTCCAGATTTTGCAATTACAAAGAATTCTTTCCACACAAATATGAGTCTGAGAATAAGTTGCTGTTAGTGGAATTTCAGGGTCAAAAGTCATGTGCATTTGTTTAACTAAAATTGCCAAATTCATTTATGTAGAAATATATTGTGGTATCCTATAGCTATAGATTAGAGGCTTTGAACGCTTTTCTTGGAAATTAAAATTTTAGAATTTTTAAATACTCATGTTTAGGTGCACGATATATACATATACATATAAATGCTGGCATATATATATATATATATATATATATAGAGAGAGAGAGAGAGAGAGAGAGAGAGAGAGAGAGAAAGAGAGAGAGAGAGAGATCGAGAGAGAGAGAGAGAGATCGAGAGAGATAGAGAGAGAGAGAAAGAGTTTTTTGCAGGTTTGGGGATGGAATGCAGGGGCATTTGACCTCCGAGCTACACCACCTGCCCTATTTTTCATCCTTTACTTTGAAACAGGGTCTAAGTTGTAGAGGGCCTCACTAAGTAGCTGAGGCTGTCCGTGAACCACAATCCTCCAGTCTCAGCCTCCCGAACGTTGGGATTACATGCATGCACCACCATGCCCAGCTTTACATGTATATATTTTGATATGCCTCAATACACATTTTTCTATTGAGTAACCATATGTGAGCCTGTTTTTGGAAGCAGGTGTTTATGTGGCAGTTTTCAACACTGAGAGCTATCAGGCTGGAAATATAGGAATCATAAGGCAATTTAAGGAACTTTTGGTTCCATGTCCTATTTTGTTTATGCCCCTTTCAATTCTTTTATGTTAAGCTTAATTTTGTCTTCTTTCATTACTATTGTAACACTTTTGATCTGAAAAAAACAGTTTCAGTCTATACTCTATAATATGCTTTTATTAAAATCAATCTGCATATTAAAGAAAGAAAAATGAAATCCTATCATTTGCAAGATATAGAGGGGAACTTAAAGATACCAAATTGTGTGAAATAAGCGAGGCACAAAAATATAAGTATTACATGCTTTATTTTTATTTATTTATTTTTTGTGGTAGCAGGGATTGAACCCAAGGCATTCTACCTCTGAGTTACACTTCTCCCTATTTTTAATTCTTTATTTTAAAACAGGGTCTCCCTAAGTTGCAGAGAGCCTCACTATGCAGCTGAAGCTGGCTGCAAACCCATGATCTCCCTGTACCAGCCTCCCAAGTACTGAGATTATAAGTGTGTGCCACCGCACCTGGCAGCATGTTTTATTAAATATGCAGATATGAAAAGCAAACAACCTGGAAATAGGAAAGGGATTGCTAGGAACTGAGGAAGGGAATCAAGGGAAGTAGAGGAGAGAGAGCAGGTGGGAGAGAATTGGAGAAGGGAAGTTAAACATGGTCAAAGCACCATGCGTGCTTGTATGAAAATGCCACAGTGAAATCCATTAATTTGTACAATTAATATGTGTCAATTGTTATAATAATAAAAAGAAAAATAAGATAAATGCTGGCAAGAATGTAGAGAACAAGGGAACCCTTGCATACTGTTGCTGAGAATATAAATTAATATAACATGATGAAAAATAGTATAGAGGTTTCTTAAAAAATAAGAAAATAAAACTATCGCATGATCTAGCAATCCCACGTCTGGGCATATATCCAAAGGAAGTATATCTGCCACAGAGACGCCTCCACTTTAGTGTTTGTTGTAGCACCATTAACAACAGTCCTCAAATGGAAAGAACCTAAGTGTGGTCAACTGAAGAATGAGAAAAGAAAATGTGTTAAATCTGCAAAAGGGAAAACTACTCAGACATAAAAAGAATGAAGTCCTGTCATTTGAGTCAACATGGGCAGAACTGGAAAACGTTATTAAGTGAAATCAGCCAGGCATAGAAAGATAAGAACTGCAGAATCTCACTCATAGGTAAAATCTAAAAAGTTCATCTTGTAGAGGTCAAGAGTAGAAAGGTGGTTACCAGAGGCTGGGGAGGGATGGGGAAAGATTGACCAATGGGTTCTAAGTTAGAGTTAGATAGGAGACAGAAGTTCTGGTTCTGCTATTGCAAAGTAGGTTGACTATAGATAAAAAAGAAACTTTCAAAAAGCTAAAAGAAAATAGTTTGAAAGTTTCCACCATACAGAAATGAAAAAATGTCTGAAGAGATAGGCCTAACTAGATTTAAATATTACACAAACATACCTGGATTGAAACATCACATTACCCCATTAATATGACCAATTTACTTTTGTGTATCAGTTAAAAAGAGATCAGTGTGGAGATTCCTCGGAAAACTGGGGATGGATTCACCATATGATCTGACTATGCCACAAATCAGAAATCAGAATATTATAGTGATGGATGCAAATCCATGTTTATAAAAAGAAAATTAAAAGAAAAAAGACACAAGGTTTGTGTTAATGTTGTCAAAAGAGGAATGGGTTAGTTTTTCAGTCTTTTCTGGGCCAGGAAACATCCTGAGAGAGGTGACTTAAGTCAGTTTACTTTTGATCTTTCTTCTTTGAGTAGATATGGTCCTGTAGAGTAACTTCAGGTAGTCTTAATTTCTCAGAAGTTTCTGCTTTTAGTCAGATAAGAGGAGATCCAAGAGGGCTGTTTTCTCGTTGTCCTGAATCTCAAAAATATTGAGCCTGAATGAATCTTCATGCCAATACTGGGTTTGAAGTAAGTCTCTACACATTGATTAATCCAAGTTTCCAAAGTTAGTACCTCAAATGAGCTCAAGTTACTCTCTCATCAGTTACATCACAAAATATGTAGAGACAGAAATACAAAATTTATTCTTTTTTTTGTACTTTTTTTTTTATTGGTGCACTGTATTCATACATCATAGTAGGATACATACTTTTGTAGACATACTTGCACACTTTTCCCAGTCAGCCCCCACCCAATCCCCACCCCATTCTCTCCCTATCCCTCCCTCCCATGCTTGGCTTAGTAGTTGACATCTAGTATTATGGCAATTTATCTAAAATTAAAAATGGTAATCTCACATAACAGTTTCATTTGTCTGATACCAAGCTTTTGATGACTTAAAGATGACATTTCAATATTTCTTTTTGCTTTCTTTCTTACCAGAGAATATTTTTTTTCTATTTTTTAGGTGAAACTATCATATATTTATATATTTATTTTTCAGAAAAAAAATCTATCCTAATATGGAATATGGACTCTAGGTACCCAAAACGATCTTGAAAAAGAACAAAGCTAGAAGATATATATTTTCTGAAGATATAGCAAAATTTATTCTTAACCACCATAAGCCTGAACAATTCTACTATGGCTTCGCTCTAAATGAGCTGGCTTATTGAATGGCAAGCATAAACCTAAAACTTTTCCAAGTAAGTTACTGGCCCAAGTGGTTATCCAATTAGACCCTGAATTTTGAATGACCTATAGGTTATTAAGTGTTTGGTTCATCAACTCACACTGATAAGAGCTGACTGATATAACCTGATGTGTGAATTTGATTGAAACCCTTGTCATAATCACATCTTCTGGCCAACACCTCGATCAATAACAAACACGGGCAACATGAATCCTGATAGACATGACTTACTTCACAGGGCATATATAATTGTCATACACATTGAGATCTTCAGCCAAGGCTTTACTTCTCTTATGGGCAAACTAACATATCCACTGTCCACTATACAACAAATTAGTGTTTGCGTTTTGGAGGGTGAATTTCATTCTTTATTCAAATTGGACTTACTAGAGATGATATTTCTAAATCATAATGGAAATCGGTAACACAATTCATCAATACATAAAGTCATCTTTACATGTGTTAGAGATACAAATCCAATGGGTAAAGCAAAATAAAAATCTACTAATGCTTTGTACACGTGTCACACAAAATTAATGGCTTTAAGATTTGTGGGTTTTGGAGAGAATACCTATTTATCAAAGTTTCCCCCCAAACTCAAGACTTTGTCCCCAGTGTGGCAAAGTGTAGAGGTGGGGCTATGGGAAAAAATTCAATCATAAGGGCTTATGGGTAGCTTAATCCATTGATAGGGGAATGAACTGATGGTAGGTGATGGAGACTGTAGGCTGGTGGATCATAGATGAAGGAATTGGGTCACTAGGAGAGTGTTCCTGGGTCTATATTGTCTGTCTGTCTGTCTGTCTGTCTGTCTGTCTCTCTCTCTCTCTCTCTCTCTCTCTCTCTCCCTCCCTCCCTCCCTCCCTCCCTCCCTCCTTACCAAGGGCTGAACAGCATTCCTTTGGCATACCTTTTCATTAAGATGTTATAGCTCACCTTGGGCCCAAAGCAATGGAGCCAGTCAACTGGGGCTGAAAACTCCCAAACTGTGAGCCAATATTAATCTCCACCCCCTCTGAGTTGCTCTTGTAAGGCACTGTAGTCATAGTGATGAGAAGCTGACTGACACAACTGTCAGTGGAAGTCAACTCTGTCTTATTTTCATTCATGGTTAAAGCTTCATGGTTATTCTGCACTGGAAAAAAAAAAACTCAACAGCACAAGGGTCTAGTAAGTTATCAAATATCTTGCACTTTTGCAGCCTTTATGTTCTCAGATGTTTTACTAGGTAGAAAGCTAAATACTCTCTTATCTATCTTGATATTTGTCTCATAGTGGTGGTGGATTATTATTCTGAAATTTGTACCCAAAATAGCATGTATCTTCAGCTAAGTGAGCACCAATGTCTAATTTGTGTATCAGGCTTTTAAGTATAATTCAGACACCCCATGATATAAACATCATCTATCTAATGTGTTAGCTGGTCTGTGGCCCCTGAAAACCACCTGATTTCTATACTAGACTCTGAGTTCTGTAAGAGTGTGGAGTTTCCATGTAAAAATATTGCTGATATCCAGTGTACTATACTGCCTGAACGTATATGAACTTCTGTCCTTGCTTTCTCTGTACACACACACACACACACACACACACACACACTTTTCTTTTTCTTTCTCTTTCTTTCTTTCTTTCTTTCTTTCTTTCTTTCTTTCTTTCTTTCTTTTTTTTTTTTTTTTTTGCAGGTCTGAGGATGGAACCCAGGGGAATTCTACCACCCAGCTACTCTCCCTGCCCTATTTTTTTTTTAATCTTTATTTTGAAACTGGGTCTCACTAAGTTGCAGAGGGCCTCACTAAGTAGCTGAGGCTGTCTGCAAACCACGATCTTCCAGTCTCAGCCGCCCGAATGCTGGGATTACAAGTGTGCGCCACCACACCCGGCTTCTATTTTTTTATCTTAAAAAAAAAATAAAAACAACTCTGGCCGGGCATGGTGGCAAACACTTATAATCTTCGCACTTGGGAGGTGGAGACAGGGGGATCGCACTGGTTCGGAGCCAGTCTTGCTGACTTAAGAGACCCTGTTTCCAAATAAAAATATATAAAATAGGTCTGGGAGTGTAGCCCGGAGGTAGAAGGGCTTCCAGAAACACCAGTACCACCAAAAAAAAAAAAAATTGCCTGCCAAGTGAATGTATACATGCATATTTGTATATTTTTTCATATTATTTTGAATATCAGTATGATGTATAATTACATTGCATTAATAAAAGTATTTATGTTTATGTATATGTATATCCATATATATACACAGACAGAAATACTTTTATTAAAGCAATGTGTATCAGACTTTTAAGTATAATTTAAGTATAATTTATGTTTATGTCTATGTATATATATATTCATATATATGGACATAAACACTTTATATATATGGGTATATGTATGTATATGTATAAATACATATATGGGTAAACGTAATATATACATATATAATATATATGCCTATATCTATGTACATGGATATATCTATGTATATGTATATATATTCCGCCTAATGTAAGAGTCCACAATTAAATTTTGTTTCAACAAAACTGCAGGGTAACATCATGGAATTCAACTTCCTGGCTTTCCATCCTGGCTTTTTTTTTTAACAGTCCTATGACTTTGGGAAAACACCTAACTCATATACTTATCAGGTCTTCTGTGTGTAAAATGTTGATTTATAGCCGGGCGTGGTGGCGCACGCTTGTAATCCCCGCGCTTGGGAGGTAGAGACAGGAGGATCGCACTGGTTCGAAGCCAGCCTCGCTGGTTTAAGAGACCCTGTTTCGAAATAAAAATAGAAAAATAAGTCTGGGAGTGTAGCCCATAGGTAGAAGGGTTTCCAGGAACCCCAGTACCACACACACAAAAAAAGTTGATTTATAATAAGCACTCGCAGGGCTTAATGAGTATTAAATGAGGGATTATTTGTTCAGTAAACACTACATAAATGTGAGCTATTTTGATCTAGGTTTTCCGGACCATTTTCAGAAATAAGTTTCATTCTATGACATGGTAATTACAAATTAAGAAAACACGCAACAATGCTTCTCCTGAGAAATTGGGCATTTTCCAATATTTGTTTATACTCACAGAGTGCATATGTCTACCAAAATAATCAACATTGGACAATAATGATGGCTAACCCATTCCCTGTTGAGTGAAATATTCTTTAATATGACCCTAATATTTATATTAAAATGGAATTATAATTATATATTATGTGATAGACTGAGAAGTCTTTACTATGTGTTTTCTGCATCACTTTTTTTTTGTTTTAGTTTATTTGCTTTTGGGGGGGATATTTATTTATTTTCATTTTTTATTTTGGAACTAGGGATTGAACCCAGGGTAGTACATGTGCAAGATAAGCAAGTGAATTTTCACTCAGCTATAACCCAGCCCTGCATCTCATATTTTGGAAATTTATACTGAAAGGTTTGTTTGAATATATTAATAATTTTCCAGTGTCTTTTATTTAACTGCATGAATATTGAGGTGATACTGTGGGCCAGAGGCTAAGAGGTCTCACTCAGCTGATCCTGGGCTTCAGGGAACAGATAAATTTTCTTTCCTTTCTTTTCTTATTTATTTTTTTTTTTGCAGAACTGGGGATTGAACTCTTAGCTTCATCCCAGCCATATTTTTATTATTCATTTTGAAACAGGGTCTCACTAAATTACGGAGGACCTAAGTAGCTGAGGCTGGCCGCAAACCTGAGCCCCTCCTGTCTCAGCCTCCCAAGTACTGGGATTACAAGCGTGCGCACCACACCCAGTTAGCAGATGTGTTTCCTCTATTTAACCTAAGCTTCCTGGAAGCTAAGAGACTCACCTAAGGTCATCTTGCTCATAAGTGGCCGTTAGCATGTAAACCCTATCCTGATGTGCTCCAAGCTGAGCCCATACATTCCTGGACACACAGGTAAGTATCACTTTTCTTCCCTTTCATTCCTCAAAAGTCTCTATCAGGCAATATTTATTCTTCATATAAGTTAGGTCTTTCATGGCATTATTTATTTATTTACTTACTTAGTTTTAAACCCAGGGGCATTCTACATCTGAGCTATGCTCCTGGCCCTATTTTATTTTTTATTTGGAAACAGGGTCTCGCCAAGTTGCTGAAAGCCTCTCTAAGGTGCCAAAGCTAGGTTTGAACCTGTGACCATCCTATCTTAACCACCCAATTACTGGGATCACAGGTGTGCACCACCACACCAGACTTTTATTCCATTTAGTTTCAACAGATATAACACTAAGTTAAGCTTTTTTCTACAGCAACTAGACATAAGAGATCTTTTAGAAACTAGAGTTTCTTTTAAAATATGCAGTATCATCAAATTATATATTTAGGAGTTCTGCCTTAAAATTTGAAAATTTTTCTTAGATCTTAAGAAAAGGAGCTTAAGGTTTTCATTTGATAGAAATCTCCCAACATGGCATAAATCAACTGTAAGGTGACTTCTTTGAGGAATTCTCAGAAGAAACTAAGCAGATGGCAACTTTAATTGGTCAGAGAAGCATCAGTATTTATTGCTGTAATTTATTCCTCTATGAATCATCTTTTTAGAAATGGAATGGGAGCGAGCTGCCAAACTATTCTAATCTGAAGAACTCTAGACTATGCTACTCAGGAAGCGATTCTCCTTCCCATTCTCCACTTGACTTAACAAGCACAACACAGGAAGCCCTCTCACGGAAAGCACTTGTTAGGACTCACGGGCTGCGGTATTGCTTACAGCATCGCTGGTGTTATTTGAAATTCCAGTTAATTCTAGTTTGGCTGTTATTTTCATGCTGGGTAAGATGAAATATTATCATATATGCTCCTCCAAGGTTTAACAGCAAGTTTGCAGGCAGCTTCATTTGTCTGACATCCCCCCTTATAAACAAGACAAGTAAGACGCACCATCATGATCGTCAAGTCTGGCATCTGCATCGCTGTAGACTCGGGTACCAGATTAATTATGTTCTTCTGGAGAATCATGTACTCATCACCCATGCAACCATAGCAACTGTCACCACCTACCCAGCAGGGCCTGGATTTTGATGCATAGCCATGCCTGTGTCCATATACACACAAGTATTGCTAATATACTAAAACATGCAGAGTGACTTTCAGTGAGTTTAAGACTTGTCCTAATTTTTTTGTTTGTTTGTGTGGTATTAGTGATTGAATCCAGGGACATTCTGCCTCCATTCATCACTCCAGATCTATGTTATTTCTTTATTTGGAAACAGGGTCTCACCATGTTGCTGTGTTCCTCTTGACTCAGATTCACAAGTACTGAAATTACAAATATGGGCCACCAATCAGAGCTTGCCATGATTTCTAAATAATTATTAGATGAGAACCAAGAGATAAAATGCCAAATTATATACATACTTACATTATATAATATGTCATTCTGCCACATTCCCCAAAACCATGGTTTTAGAAATGTGTGGCAACAAATTTGGTGTGTTGGTGTATGCCTGTAATCCCAGTACTCAGGAAGTTGACACAGCAGTATCACGGGTTCAAAGCCAGCCTCAAAAACTTAGTGATATCTTATTTAAATCTAAAATTTGTAAAGGGCTAGGGTTGTAGCTCAGAGGTAGAATGTCCCTAGGCTCATTATCCAGTACCAGAGATAAAGATAGAGATCATAGCAGAGTAATATTTTATATTATCACTTGATATGTCATATTTGAAGAATTATATCTAAATATTCTAAGCAAAGCATAGAAGGAAAAAAACAAGTAGAGAGATCAAAGGACCATGAATTTGAATCCTATATCATCAATATTCATTCATTCATTGATAAATATTGTCATTATCTGATTAGTAACAGTCACTTCCTATTTCTATGGTATGGGGTAGTAATAAAATATTCAAAACATAATGATAATGGCTAGTGTTTCTTCATTACTTATTTTATGCTAGGCCCTTCTTTAGCATTTTATATACCATCTCACTTACTTCTAACAACTACTGTATAATAGTGACTTCTGTTTTCCTTGATTTACAAATTATAAAGCTAAAGCTTAAGAAATCTGTCTCACTAACATCACTTCAAAGGTCCAGGAATGGAGCTTAGCTCTGCTGGATACTCAATTTCATATCCTTAGCCAGTCACTGTATCATTCAAGTTAATCACTATCAATATATACAACTAAAAATTGGAGGTACAAAGTGTTATCATAATGATTAGATAAAAAAAGAAATAATAAAACCTAAAAGGCTCAGGACAGTTTTGGGGAAATAAGACAATCTACATGCTACTAGGTCACACTTATTAATGGATATCTCTACAAGTGACAATGCACCCGAATTTGATCAATTAAGTAAAAAAAGTTTTGTCTTCTTATATAACAAAGACTTTTCAGAGTAAAGTAGCCACTGGAGGTAGTTCAACAGTTCAATCATGAAAAAGCTGACATTTTTATGATTTGTTTGGTGATGTCATATGTTTGCAAAGTAGATGCTACCACTGCAGATACAAGATCAGCACTCAAACGTGGGAAATGAGAGGAAAGATATACCCACTTCATCTCTCTCCCTTCTTAGGAAGGTAAGTCAGACAGCATTCTTATGTTTGTAATCCCAAACAACTGACCACGCAGGTTAGAGGAAGAAAGCTTAATTTTCTCACAGCTTCTAGAACTTTTGGGTTCAGTCCCTGCCAGGCCAAGTCTGCAGAGCTTTGTATGCATGGAAAACAGAGAGAGCAAGGGCTCTGCTCTCACCTAATGGAGGCCAGAAGCAAGAGAGGGCAAACTAGAAGGGAATTCAAAGACAAGAGCACAGTCCCTAAAGCCACAGCATCAGCTACCCACCTGCTCTAGACACAGCCCACCTGTCAGGATGTCTACCTACTAAATTAATTACAACAGATTTAGTATTTATTTGGTGATGGGATTTCAATCTCCTCACTTAATTATATAAACTCTGAGATCTTTTGGAGATATTATATAGATAGCCATAATAGAAGGTAAGTCATGGGTCCTTATCCAATGGGAAAGAACTAGGTTCAATGCCCCTGATGTTACAAAAGAGGCTGTGAGCTTGAAAGAAAGAAGATGAAAATTGTAATGACTTCCCTTTACCTTACTCTCAGGAAACATGCGTTTCTTCCACATTCCCAACTTTTTTTCTTTTCAAATTTCTCCCACTGTAAATTAGTACAGCTGCTCTGATAAAAACCAATATGGAATCTGGGTGTGGTGGTGCGTGCTTTTTAATCCCAACATTTTGGAGGCTGAGACAGGAGGATTGTGATTTGAGGACAGCCTCAGCAACTTAGTGAGGCCCTCTGCAACTCAATGAGGCCCTGTTTCAAAGTAAAGACTAAAAATAATAGGGGTGGCGGTGTAGCTCGGGGGTAAAATACCCTGAGTTTCATCCCAGTACCACACACACACAAAAAATCAAACAATACAAAAAGAAAAAAAGAAAAAAATATGATGTTTCCTCAGGAAAAAAATATAGACCTGCCTTGTGACCTTACAATCCCACATCTCGGTCTATACCCAAAGGATATAAAATCATTATTCTGAAGATATATCTACACTTTCATGCTAAATGCATCATTATTCACAGTAGCCAAAATGTGTAAACAACCTAAGAGTTCCTTGATTAAAAATGTGGTATATGCATGCAATTTATTTGGCCTTGAAAACAGAAGAAGGAAATCTGCTATTTGTAAGAGATGAAGAAACCTCAAGGACATTACACTAAGTGAATGAAGTAAGTCAGACACAGAAAGAAAAGACTTGCATGATCTCATTTAATACGTAGAATGCTTTAAAAAAGTCATACTCAAAGAAAAAGAATAAATGATGATTTCCAAGGCTGAAGGTGAGAAAGTGGACAGTGGAGAGAGATTTGTCAAAAGTATACACTTGCTGTTACAGGATGAGCAAGTTCTAGAAGCCCATACACCATAGTGATTATACTCAATGTATAATATATTTGAATTAAGCAAAGAGACTCAATTTTAAGTATTCTCACCATACACAAAAGAAGGTAACTCTGTGAGGTGGTAAGGTGATAGGTATGTTAATTAGTTTCACTGTGGAGATTGTTGTGCTCTTTGATTATATACAATTTTAATTTGTTAATCACACCTCAATAAAGCTAAAAGATAAGTTCCTACTGATACTAGGTCATTTTCTTTCTGGCTTTAATAGCTAGAAAAATATGCTGAGCTTTGGGAATAGGCAGGACTGGATCCAGGCAGGGAATACAGACCCTCCTTTGGACAAACTGATGTCAAGGTGACATAAGCCTGCAAAGAAACTTTGCAATTTGAACTTTCATATTTTTTACTGTGAACTTGATAAACCACGGGGTGACAAAGTGCGCGGTCATCATTCATAGACTCCCTATTAGTTATGTAGGTCCCGAGGAGTCTATGATAGATGAGACACATGGAAAGAGGACATCATGTCCCTTTCAATTTTATTAAAATATGGATGAAGTAGGTTTAATTATTTTCCCCCAGGCATTTGCTGAACATGCAGTGTGAACAGGCTGCTGATTTCTCCAACTTGGAGTGGGAGGGGGGATATTTACATCTCGCTCTTCGGATGGAGACACCAGAGTTAGAAGCCATGGAGAGAGCTGCTCTGAAGTTGCGTCTGAGCATTGCCAGTGCTATATTTTCAATGCGAATTAATGTGACATACTTGCATTCTCTCAAGTATTTAGAAAGATAGGAGGATAATTTTGTTCAAATGCAAGACAGAAGAAGAATATGATGAGGAGCATAATCATGGCTCGAAAGTGCTTATTCAGTCCCCGGCGTGATTAATTCTCAGGCTTTACAGGGGGAAATGTTATTTTTAACTGGAAAAGATTAGCATGCCTGGTAAGTGGAGAATAATGATGGAAGATGTAGGGTATGTTGAGTGAAGTAGAATGGAGTGGCTTGAGTCCAGGGTGTACGAGACATAAAAGAATAAAAAGTTAATTTGGAATCAGAATTGCAAAGGTAATAAGTGATTTGCTATACTAAAAATGAGTTTTTGGTTTTTTAAGTCCTGGCAAGAACAGTGACCAAGGATTTGAGGGTGAAGTTGGAAGACATGAGCAGCATGGTGGCTAAAGAGGCAAATTAGTCACGTAAAAGACATGCTGGAGAGCTAAGAGTTAAGAGAAAGGTAGGAGGATGTTAAAATAAAACAGACAGGAGAATAGAATGGATTCAAGGGCAAAGACTTTGGGGTTGAAAATTGGAAGGAAGAGATGGTGTAGGAGGCATCAATTAATTCAATCAGTAACCTCTGACTTCCTACTATGTTCACATTTTTTATGTTATCAGCCATAAAAATGGGATCTATGTCGTTCAACTTCTTCAGAGAAGAGTTGGCAATAAAAAGAATGTAGGTAACTTCTAGAAATGGCAAAGTAACTTGCATCAGACTAACCCTCTAGCAGATGGCAATGATAACTTTGAACCAATATAATAAAATATTATATGAATACAATGGAACAAGACAGGAAGCAAGCAGGAATTTCAGGACAAATATCTTTGAAAACAAAAGTAAAATAACCTGAGTATTATTGGCTCAATTATGTTTTGCAAAGGATCAAGACTTAAAGCAAAAAAAAAAAAGTTACTGGTTTGTAAGGTTAGAAAAATGAGTATAGGGCTGCCTAAGTGGTTAGAATATGAAGTGATAAAACCTAATAAAATAAAAGTACATAACCACACAATTCACAATTGCCAAACTATGGAACCAGCCGAGATGCCCATCAACAGATGAATGGATTACAAAACTATAGGATATGTACACAATGGAATTTTACTCAACCATAAAGAAGAACACAATTATGTCATTTCAGGGAAATTAATGGAATTTGAGAACATTATACTAAATGAGATTACTCAGTGACAAAAAGTAAGAAATCATATGCTCTCCCTAATATGCAGAAGCTAGGAAGAAAATGGGTCATAAGAGAAACTCTAGACAAAGAAGGAAAAACTATACATGAGCAAATAAGGTGACCTAACTGAGGGGGATGGGAGGGGATTCGAGGGAACTTCCCTAATGGACATGATGTATATTCACAATGTATCAAAGCCAATCACTAAAGCCGAACATGTGAGGGAGGGAGGGAAGAGGGAATGGGGTGGGAATTGGGACAGGGCTAAATAAGTGATGTGTGAATGTATGTCTCTATCGTCTTGTACCCCATTAAGGTATATGACTACAACGCACCAATAAAAAAATTTTAAAAGTACACAAACAGAAACTCACAAACTTTGCACAATCTCTAAATTCTTAGCTGACCTATGAATTTTACATGTACAGGAAAGACAGAAAAGTTGCCACTTACGAACAATAGATAAAAAAAAAAAAAACTGAACATAAACCGGTCGTGGTGACGCACACTTGTAATCCCTGCTCTTGGGAGGCGGAGACAGGAAGATTGCGCAGGTTGGAAGCCAGCCGTGCTGGCTTAAGAGACCCTGCTTCCAAAAATAAAATAGGTCTGGGAGTGTAGCCCAGAGGTAGAAGGGCTTCCAGGAACCCCAGTACCACCAAAACAAAACAACAACAACAACAACAGCAATAACAAAAAACTGAACATATATATTAGTTGCTGTTAATTGCAAAAGTCCTCAATGAAATATTAGCAATTTGAATCAAGGAATATATCCAAAACATTAAATCCAGACAGAATTTGAAGTTTGATCCAAATTAACCATTTGCTAAAACGAAAATCAGCACTTCAAGAGAAGTTACCATATTTTAGAGCCTCTCAATATAATATCTTAGATATGATAAAAAATACTAGATAAGTGAAATAATAGAAAAATGTGAGAGACCCTGAATCAAGAGAAAAAAAAGTTACCTAGTAATATTCAATGAAGGATGCAGATATTTTAATTTTCAAACAGGATCTTTAGAGTATATATCCTGGGTGTATTTTGGGTATACTTTCCTTTTTTTTTTTTTTGCGGGTCTGGGGATGGAACCCAGAGGCATTTGACCTCCAAGCCACACCCTCTGCCCATTTTTTATTTTTTAGTTTGAAACAGGGGCTCACTGAGTTGCAGAGGGCCTCACTAAGTAGCTGAGGCTGTCCGCGAACCGCAATCCTCCAGTCTCGGCCTCCCAAATGCTGGGATTACAAGCATACGCCACCACGCCTAGCTATCCTGGGTATACTTTCAAGGAATTAAAGGAAATTGTAGCCATAACAAGAAACTAGAAAAATTTTAGCAAAAAATTGCAGACTATTAATAGAATCAAATCATAATTCTAGAACTGAAAAATAAAATATGTGAGATAAAAATTTAATGGATGGTTTTAGCAGATTGAAGAATACAGAAGAATGGACTAGTGGATTTGGAGATGTCAGTTAGAAATCATTTATTCTAAAGAAGAGAGAAAAGTGGAATTCAAGATATGTACAGTCAAGTATAGTGGTACACACCTGTAATCTCAGAACTTGGGAGGCTGGGACAAGAGGCTTGCAGGTTCAAGATCAACATAAGAAATGTAGTGAGACTTCCAGCAACCTAGCAAGACCATGGTTCAAAATAAAAAGGGCTGGGGATGTAGACTGGAGGTAGAATGCCCCTGGGTTCAATTCTCAGTACCAAGAAAGAAAGAGAGAAAGAAAGGAAATAAGAGGAAGGGAGGGAGGGAGGGAGGAAGGAAAGAAGGAAGGAAAGAAGGAAGGAAGGAAGGAAGGAAGGAAGGAAGGAAGGAAGGAAGGAAGGAAGGAAGCCCAGATATTTGTGTGGCACATAAAACAATATAAATATATAATCTGAGACCCAGGGAAGGGAGAAACGGATAAAAATTATGTAAAGATAGAACAATTGTACATTTCCAAAATTTAGTGAAAAGCACAGAAAGTATAAATCTACCATGCTTAGCAAACACAAAAAAGGTTTGGTATAGTTTGAATATAGACTGTTCCCAGGAAGGGCTTATGAATTGACAATACAAAAATGTTCAGAGGTGAAATGATTGAATCTAATCTCAGTGTAAAATCTGTTGATGGATGAATGGATGCACTGAGTGGTAAGGTAGGCATGAAGGGTAATGGCAAGAGGATATAGGTCACTGGGGTGTGGCCTTGAGGATTATACATGTCTCACCTCCTTCCCTGGCTCACTTTCTGCTTCCAGGCCCTGAGTACTGCAAACCTCACCTGGCCTAACATGGACTGAAACCTCTGAAATCTCCAGAAATCTGAGCAAGTAAATCTCCCTTCCTCTAAGTTGTGGTCGTCAGGTATTTTGTGTTGCAGCAGTGAGAATGCTGAGTGAAACAAGGGTGCCTGCAAAGAAAAGCTTAGCTAAACACATGACAGTCCATAAAAACAATGAACAGGAGGAAATGGTAACTGCAGGAAAAGAAAAGCGATCAGCCTCATGAAGGGGACAAAACCACAAATGATGACCGATTTCTTCTCATAAAAATCAGAAGGCAATGCGACACTGAAAAGTGTGTGTGTGTGTGTGTGTGTGTGTGTGTGTGTGTGTGTGTTTTACTGGGAATTGAATTCAGGGGCATTGTACCTCCAAGCAACACCCACAGCCCTATTTTATTTTGAATTAGGGTCTAAGGTTCTGACATTCTCACTAAGTTGCTGAAACTGGTCTTGAACCTATGACCCTCCCATCTCAGCCTCCTTAATCCTGGAGTTATAGGCAAGTGCCACATCAGGCTGTAAATTCCCTTTTGAAGATAATTTTTTATTGTACATTATCATGAGATTCCTAGTGATACTTTCACATATTCATGTAACATAATTGGCTACTCTTTTCCCCATTCCTGTCCTTTACAGTTTAAATTCTTTAAGAAAATAATGGTCAGTCTGACCTTTACATATTCCAGATATTTTTTTTCCAAAACACAAAGCAAAATAAATATATTTTCAGATAAATAAAGACTGAGAGGATTACTTACAGTTAGATCAGCCCTACAAGAGATATCAAAGCTTTTCCGAGTGGATATTGCATGTGTAGTAATAATATACGTAAACAATCACACAAATGACAGGATACGTGTACTGTTGTAAGGTCTTTGCGGTTTCTATGAAGAGCAGATTTTGTGATAAGAAAAAGTACTGATACCCCTCAAGGAGCCTTTACTGGCCAAAGTTCCAGAAGAGGAAGAAATGATCCAGAAAATAAACCTAGGGACTCTGTTCTCCATTGCCCCAAAGATGCACCATCACAAGCTAATACATTGAGGATAACTTAACTCAATAAATGACTATGGAGATTTAGGGTGTTAATGTTCTCACAGAAACCCATTTGAGAAGGGGTGGCATGCAAGAGAAAGAGCTATTAATATCAGGGATATAGAAAGAAAGATCGCTACAGATGATAGAAAGATAATAAAGGAATATTAAGAGGGAATGGTAAAAGCAGCAGAAGGGAAATGACACATTACATGAGGGAAGGAAAATCACAAATGATGACCGGCATCTCAGCAGAAGGGCCTGAAGGCAACCTGACAACAAAATCTGAAAACTTAGCTTAAATAGACCCGTTCATAAAAGTCAAAATGTATGGAGCAGATGGAGAATGAATAGAAAGTCGGAACACACACGTGCATGCGCACACATGCACACGCACGGAGTAAATTGAATTTGCTACCAAAGCTCCATCAAACATTCTTTTATAGGAATAAACTCATGTCATTTGGGATCATTTCAGTAATTTACCTAATATTAATTTATTGGAAGATATCATAAGCACACTCTAACCCAGATAATTTCCCTGACTAAATACTATCCAATAATTTTTAAGTTTTTGTAATGGAGGTTGAACCCAGAGGCATTCTACCTCTGAGCTATAGCCCTAGATTTATTTTTCTTTCTTATTTTCAAACAGGGTCTCACTAAATTGCTGAGAGACCTCACTAAGGTGCTGAGACTGGCCTTGAACCTGTGATCCTCCTGTCTCAGCTTCCCAAGTACTAGGATTGTAGGCGTGGCCACCACGCCTTGCTCTATCAAATGTTATTAGCATGAAATAACACCAATGGTACGATTTCTCTTTCAGAAATTAAAGGAAAAAGAGCCAGGCACGGTGGTATACACCTGCAACCCCAGTACTTAGGAGGCTGAGAAAGGGGGATCGTAGGTTCCAGGCCAACAAGTGGTAACTTAGGGAGAGTCTGTTTCAAAAAATAAAGACTGGGGGTATAGTTCAGTGGTAGAGCGCCCTTGGGTTCAGTACCATACTCAGTATCACAAAAACAGAAAGCCAACAGCCATATGATGTTTGTTTTTTCTTTTTTGTGGAAGTTAGAAAGAAAATAAAAATCAAAAGAACTTTATATAAATGAAGAGAGAGACCAAAAGAATAGTGGGGAGGGGTTCGGGAAAGGAGGCTGGAAGGGGATAAAGGAGGCTTGATGACCGGAAAGTTCGAAGAAGGCTATGCTCATATGTGAAGGTATCACTACCAATCTCTGTAATGTATGAAGAGGGGCTGGTGGGGAGGGACCCGAAGGAAACACAGCAGGTATGGCGTGCACGTATGTTTGTATAATGTTGACTCTCTCTATGATGTTCAATTGCAATGCACCAATGAAAGCGCATTAAACAGGAGAGAAATTGGAAGAAAGCAGAAGAGCCCCCAGTTAGGTTTATGAGGCCATCAGCACTCAGATATTAAAAATATTATAAGAAAATCACTTCAGAATCTCTTATGAACACGGCTGCAAACAACCTGGGTACAGCATTAGCAATCTGAATCTAGAAACCTATCCTAAGGAGTTTATTTAATATTTAGCAAACCGATTGATATAATTCACCATTTTAAGAGACTTAGGGGGAAGTTTTCCTCAAATTGTCATACCCGTCCTAGGAGAAACAAGGGATCTTATCAGAGCAATTAATAAATTTGCTTATAGTTCAGTTTGCAAATCCTATTGTGAGAATGGCTATTTCTAATTATCATCGCATTAAATGCTAAGCAGTTCTGTCTCAGTTAATGCCAAAAACTAGGCACACGAGATAGCTGCAGGCTTAGGTTGGAGAGAACTTGAGCCATAGCTTATGTTGTACAGGAGCAACTATTTTAAACTTGGGTTTTTTAAACATATATATATATATATATATGCTCTTTTGGTGCATTGTCGTCTCACATCATAATGTGATTCAGTGATAGGGATATACAGGTCCACAGCACCCGGAGAGCTTCCTTGGCTCACTCTCTACTCTCTCCTCATGCATGATATTGAGACCGATATAGGTACCCTCACATGTGTATACAATGTCAATGGAAGTGTTTACTTCATTAATTCTCCCTCCCCCAACCCTACACCCTCCCCAGGATCACTTCCATCACTCCACTAAAATTTCTCCTTTATTATCTAAAGTCCCTCTGGCATTCTGATTACTCCTGTTTCCATATATGAGAGAAAATATATGATCCTTCCCTTATGTGACAGGCTTATCTCACTTAATCCTCAGGCTCATCCATTTTTCTGCAAATGATATAATTTTGTTATTCTTCATGGTTGAGTATAATTCCACTGTGTGTATGTCCCCTAATTTTGAGATCTATTCAATGGACACCTAGGTTAGTCTTATATAATTTGGCTTTTGTGAATTGTGTCACTATAAACATTACTGGGTTTTATTTCTAAAGTCTTCTGCTGTGCATTCAATTGTTTTTCCATATTATTGTGACTCCTGGGGAAATCTAAGAAGACTCTGTTCAGGTTTCTAGTGACCATTTCCCACATTTGTTTTTGAAGACATTAATATTTTCCAATTATTAGAGCACCAATTCACAGAGAGGTCTTATTTTAATTCCCAAGTTTTGATTTGAAACAGGCATTTGTCATTGGAAAATTATAAACCTGAAGTCATAAAATATGATTAGAAGCTGGGCATGATGTCACATGCCTGTAATCCCAGTATTTGGGAGGCTGAGACAGGAGGATCACAGGTTTGAAACTTAATAAGTTATTAAGATCACAGTCTCAGTAACTTAGTAAGCCCCTATTTCAAAATAAGAAGAGGGCTGGGAGTTTTGGTCAGAGGTACAAGACCTCTGGGTTTAATCACCAGTACCTAAATAAATAAATAAATAAATAAATAAATAAATATTACAAACAGCAAATATTGATTTTTGAAGAATTCTGATGGTTGGCTGGCAGAATGTCATGTGTTTGGGATTTGAACAGGAGTAAGATCAAGGTGAGTGAGCTCGCTGGGGGCAGCGTGGAAGAGGTCTCTCATCTCCTATGGTCTGGGCTATGGCTCACTTGCTCCTACCCTCTGTCCACCCAAGGTCTATGTGGATACATTTACATCGACCCCAAGCAAACCGTAAGCCTGATGTTCCAGGTCAACCCAATCAACAATTTCAGGATATAAAATAAAATATATTTTTAAAGGATGTCACATGTTAACTTTTTATTTTGGTACTGGGGTTTGAACTCAGTGGCATTCTACCACTGAGCTATACCCCAGCCCTAGATTAATTTGAAACAGGGTCTCACTAAGTTGCTGTCGCTGCAGTTATCACACCCGCAGTTGTGCTGTCTCAGCATCTCACATACATGAGGAACCACCATGCCCAGCTCTGTGCAAATACAAATAGATAGAAATTAGATCCAACTTAGATAGTAAGATTCCTTCACACTGGTACAGGTCTATCAGTGACTTTGTGTAAATACAAATTTCTATTTATTTATTATTATATTTTTGTGGTACTGGGGATGGAACTTTGGGGCATTGTAGCTCTGAGTTACATCAATCCAAGAGGGCAGAGATCACAAAAGTATAACTTGAGGGCATGGTGTGGAAACACAGTTGTATTACCATTAGAAGCCAGTAAGCTAACATTATATGTTTACGTTTTTGTCCTATAAAATACCTCTTAGAGCTATATTCTAGTTTAAAACTTAGATATGTCCAGCCGGGCATGGTGGCGCACGCTTGTAATCCCCGCACTTGAGAGGCAGAGGCAGGAGGATCACGCAGGTTCAAAGCCAGTTGTGCTGGCTTAAGAGACCCTGTTTCCAAATAAAAAAAAGTATAAAACTAGGTCTGGGAGTGTAGCCCGAAGGCAGAAGGGTTTCCAGGAAGCCCAGTACCACCAAAAAAAAAAAAATAAATAATAATAATAATAATAATAAAAAGTAAATGAAACTTGGATATGTTCAATATATATAAAGTATCATTAAAATATGCTTTTTCATGTTTTCGTTGAAGAAAGTCATGTAAAAATTATTAATCTTTTAACCTAACCTAAGTCTAATGATACTTTATTTTCTTTCTTTTTTTCTCCTTGTGGTATGCAGGATTAAACGCAAAGATATTTTACCTCTAAGCTACACTACCATCTCTGTTTTATTTTTTTATTTTGAAACAGGGTCTCACTAAGTTTTGAAGGGTCTCACTAAGTTTCTGAGGCTGTCCTCGAACCTGCAATTCTCCTGTCTCAGCCTCCCAAGTACTGGGATTACAGGCATGTGCCACCGTGCCGGCTTGATGATTTTCTTTTTTTTTTTTTTCTTTAAGGGTTTTTAATGTCTTTCCATTTTTACCCTCTGAAATAAAATTCCCTCACACTGCTACAGGTCCATCGGTGCCTATTACCCTAATCCTACTCCTCCTTCTCTTCCACTATCCCTACCCATACCTGTACTTCACTCTTGCTAATCAACACACTATTTCCCAAATGCCATGGCTGTACGATTTGGCTTACATCACCACCTCTGTCCAGAATGTCTGGTCCTTCTTGTTTACTTAATGTTAATTTACTAATCCTTCAAGATGTTGTTCAAGTATTACTTTCCCTAAACATTTCAGGCAGAAGAAGTCCTCCTCCCTCCTCTATGAAGCTGTGGTGGTTTCTGTATGTCTCCATTATATAAATTATAATCAGGTATGTATCAGAGGTGGGAAAACAAAATCTGCCCTTAGCCTAGTTTTGTAAAGAAAGTTTTCATAAAGCACAGACATGGCCACTTATTTGCAAATTGTCTCTGGCTGATTTTACACCATAATAGCCACACTGAGTGGTTGCCGCAGAGATTGAACTGGTCCATGACACCCAAAATATTTATTCCTTCAGCCTTGACAGTAAAAGTTGGCCAACTTTAGGAGAACAAAGGCAGAGTTTTCTTTGTTCCTGAGTCCCTGACCTGTTTTTCTTCTGCTGTCCCCAGCTCTCATTTGTTTAACCATCTATGAAGAAATGTATTACCATGCTTAAGGGCTTAATCTCTGAGACCTGGCCATCTGCGTCCCAATCTTTCTATATCCTAGATGTGAGAGCTAAAATGAATTACACCACTCACCTGCACCTCTGTTTTCTTTTCTATGAAATGAGGATAATTATAATGCCCATCTCATATGGCAAGGGTGAGGATAGTATTTTATATGGGTAGTCCTTACTGACTGACGGGTATCAGATTCCCAATACAACTGGGCATGGTGGTGCATACCTGTAATCCCAGTACCTGGAAGGCTGAGAGAAGAGAATTACAGGTTCACAGCTAGCCTCAGAAACTTATTATCAAGGCTATCAGCAACTTAGTGAGACCCTATTTAAAAATAATAAAAAATAGGGCTAGGGCTGTAGCTCAAGAGTAGAATGCCTGTGGGTTCAATCTTATGTGTGTTATATGCACACACACACACACACACACACACACACACACACACACACACACACATCTCAATGCATACCGTAATTGTTCTTAGTATTCCAAGTTAGAACATGCTGCAGAATTTTAATAACTAAGAATGCCAGGCCTCATTTTCCTTCCATAAAATGAAAGGGGAAATATCCTGATTCTTCTTATGCTTCTATAACTCTGGGATTATGGGAGTCTGTGCCTGGTCCTCAGTTGCTATACTGAGCTCCCAGAGGTTTCCATCTGGGCCTGTGAGGGTCAAAATTGACATGGGCTTCGTCAGCAAGAGCAGTTACATTCTCCACAGCATCCAAATGACTCGCAGAGCCAGAAAGAAGTCACTACATAGAGAATAGGCTTTTCTACTTTCTGGACTTAAAGACTTTATACCTTCAGCTCAGCTAACGAAACACCAGAGAGATGTTTCTGACCCTAAAATCCTTCAAACCACATAAAAATGTTCTTACATTAGTTATCCAAAAGTTTCTGTGATGTTTTTAGATGAGTCATTCTTACAGGATCATAACTCCAGTTTTGTCTAATTTTTACTCTATGAGATAATTGTTTTAAAAATATATTTTCTCAACTATTTCATAACACATATAGAGTAGTTTTTATTTAAAAAGACAAGTGTAAAATTTAAGCCTTAAAGAATGGCGTGATAATTATATTTTACTATGTTTCTGCAATGTTGCTTTTCTAGCTTTCAGGTACCAAGGAAGATATATAACCTCAGATCTAGGTCCTTTTAAAGAATGGGCAAAATCAGGTGGAGGTACAAAGGGGGAAAATAAAAGCAAACATGTTCTCAAACCTCTGAGAAATTGTGTTGTCAATCAAATAAAATGACCTGATATTTAACTTAAGGCAGAAGTGGACTCCTTTTTCTTGGTAACAAAGAGGACCTTGCATGCTGAACATGACAGAAAACCCTGAAGACATATTTTTTAAAAGGTTATTTCATATCAAAAGGCAATCAATCTCTGTAGTGTGGATCAAGACTGATTAACTTAAGTATATAGACCCTTAAAATAGAAGGAGGATTGAATATATAGAAACATGGGAAATATATTTTTGGGTAGATTTATTTGTAAGATTGAGAGTATCTAGGCAAAAACAAACAAAAAAAAAGAACTTTACGTGATAACTCCATCCTCCTCCTCCTCTTCTTTCTCCTCCTCCTCTTCTTTCTCCTTCTCCTCCTTCTCCTTCTCCTCCTCCTTCTTCTCCTCCTCTTTCTCCTCCTCCTCCTCTTTCTCCTCCTCTTCTTCCTCCTCCTCCTTCTCCTCCTTCTCTTCATTCTTCTCTTCCTCCTCCTCCTCTTCTTCCTCCTCCTTCTCTTCCTCCTCTTCCTTCTTCTCTTCCTCCTCCTCTTCCTCCTGCTCCTCCTCCTCCTCTTCCTCCTCCTCCTCCTGCTTCTCCTTCTCCTTTTTCCTTTTTTTCTTCTCTTGATGGTATTAGGGATTAAAACCAGGAGCATTCTACCTATGAGCTACACATCAAGCCCTATTTTATTTTGAACAGGGTCTCATTAAATTGCCGACATTAGCCCCAAGCCTGTTATCTTCATGTCTCAGCCTACCAAGTATTACAGGTGAGCATCACTACGCTCTGCTTTTTGGTCACTTTTAATGTTGATCACTTATGAACCGATGACCAAACATAATCTATTGGCTGTTGTTGCTTGATTTTGAGAATATCCATGTTAACTCTAACAGGGAAGTAAACTTAAAAATCAGAGGTTACGCATTATCTACAATATATTTGAATTCCTTTGAGATGTTACATGAAAATTCAATAGCAAAAGCAAGACCTATTGAAGGTCTCTGATGCTAGTTTCCTGCAATGGCTTTGTGTATGTTGGTGGGGCACTTACCAGCGCCTATTTACAAAAGAAATAACTATTTCTAGGGATGCACAAGAATTTTCTGGGTTCTTTAATTAAGCACAATGAATAGGTTGGCTAAGTCAAGACAAATTGATAACCTGGTGAATTAGAAATGGACAAACACCATTGAATCATCATACTCTACCCTGTTGGCAGATAATAATTACATGTTTTGTCTGTTCTTTTCCTTAAGGGCTGTGAATTTTAAGTGATAACACTCCTCTCACCTTAATGTGAGAAATTGAGTCTCTATAATCAGCTCAAGTTATTCCTGCTTTACTTGTATCCCGTTATTTAAGGCATACTCTTTTTCAGTAGTTAATTATTATATATTATCTTCCCTGTAATTATTTTTTCCTTTTCTGCATCACTTATTTTTAGATGTCACAATTGCACTTCGCTGAATGCCAGATAAAAATATATTTAGTCATTGCAACTGGTCTTCATTGCTCTGCCCCTTCATGGTTCTGAATCTTTTTTTTTTTTTTAACTTCTGGGAACTTCTTCCAATTTGTCTCCTTCTCTGTCTCACTTCAATGAGTTAAACTAAAAGCCAGAGCCATTTCCGCAAAGGAAGGCGAGAACTTCACTGCCTTGGAATTCAGGGCTAATTCGGGGCAACATTTTGTGGAGGCTGATATTTATTAGAGAACCCCTGTACCTCTCTTCCGTTAAGTCCTCAGAGACTCTTGAATTTCTTGACCATTGTCAAAAAATATGCTTTCTATTAGGCGAGAGTTACTATAAGTATCCTATTAGAACCAAAAGGACCTAAAGATTTCTGGGTTTATGTGTTGGCTAGTACAGTTAAATTATGTTTTACTAAACCAGGCATGGTGGCACAAGAATGTAATCCCAGTACTTGGGAGTCTGAGACAGGAAGATGGCGGTTTGAGGACAGCCTCAGCTACTTAGTGAGGCCCTTTGCAACTCAGTGAGGCCCTGTTTCAAAATAAAGACTAAGCCGGGCGTGGTGGCGCTCGCTTGTAATCCCCGAGCTTGGGAGGTGAAGACAGGAGTATCATGCAGGTTCGAAGCCAGCCTCGCTGGTTTAAGAGACCCTGTTTCCAAATAAAAATATAAAATAGTTCTGGGAGTGTAGCCTGGAGTTAGAAGGGTTTCCAGGAACCCCAGTAACACCAAAAAAAAAAAAAAAAAAAAAAAAATTAGGGCCGGGGGTGTAGCTCAGAGATCAAATGTCCCTGGGTTCCATCCCCATTGTTTCAAAAAGAAAAAAATCAGGTTTTATTCTACAGCATAATCTTGAATGTCTTGGTTCTACATCTCTTTCTTAAAACAGTCCCTGGAACAAAGAACATGCCCCACCATGCTCATGATGTGCAATAGTAAGGTCACTTTTATAGCAGGGAGGTGATGTGGGGATTACTGTAATGTTAACCAGGGTCCAATCTAGAGAGAAAAGTCACACTCGTTTTAATAGAGGAAATCTGATTCTTAAGTAGGTATAAGCAATTGTTGACTGGGTCACTGAAAAAGCCAACAGAGGAGCTACCGCCAATGGGAATTTCAGAAAGCAATTATCGCAATGCAGATTGAGTTTAGGATTATTAAAATTAGAAGCTTGGAGGACAGATGCATTGGAACTAATACAGAAAATCCCAAGGAAGAGCCACTGCCCAGCTTTCCGGTTAAGCATCTGAAAATCCCCAACTGATTCAGCTGCTGCTAGAGGTAGGAACTGCCGCTACCAAGGTGAAGGCCTGAGACTAGGATGATGGTTACTGAAACCAGAAGGAGATGGGCTGGGCAGTGGAAATGACTGGAAGAAAACAGGAAGGAACAGATGCTCCACCCTCCTGCAGGCTCCTGTCTCCTTCTGGCATCTGCTGTTGGGGGGAAGATGTGGTTCACAGTCTTAGCCCAGCTGGCCTAAGGGTTATTGGTCTTGCATTATGGATAAGATGTTAAAGCAGAGAGGGCAAAATAAGGATAAATAACTTATTCATGCTTTTTCTAAGTTCACAGAGTTATGGGATAAGGAAGATAATGGCCCCAAAGTGCGATTTCCCTGTGGACCATATAACACGGCCTGGGGTGGGGGTGGGGCGTATGAGAACTATATATTGTAAATATTATGTTTGTTATACTATCAATATTTTACATACTGCACATATTCAAATACAAAATGAAAAGAATTTTTGCACATCTTGGCAAAGCATGGAAGAAAATATTTTCTGCATAGAAAAATGTGTAAAATATTTTGTCTTTCGCTCATATTGAGCCACAAAAAAAAAAATTGTAGACTGAAATGATGATTCTGCTCATTAAGCAATTCTAGTTACCTTTGATGTTTTTTTTTTACATTGCATCTTCTCTCTCTCTAGTACAGTTTTGTTGGTGCATTGCGGTTTCCCATCATAATGCATTCGGAGAGAGAGTCACACATCCACGAAACACTTGGTGAATTTCTCCTGGGAGTTCCCTTCTCTTTCCTGTACGTCGTAGTGGGATCGGCATTGATAATTTCACATATGTACATACCATCGATGACAGTGTTCCCTCATTAATGTTATATTTCAACTTAGGTTCTTTTCAGACAATATGCTTTCTATATGAGTCCAAGCTTTATTTCGGGCCATGTTTTTGAACAGTCATAATAATCTGTTTGTTCATTTAAGAGAAACTATTAAACTCGAGAACAGAACTGTCATTTAACTGCATCTGCTGTCACCAGCAGCGTTAAAAATCTGTCAACAGGTGTTTGTAATTGTAAAATAGGCCCTTTGTGTTAAAACATAGTGTACAAGATAATTGCACAGAGGCAATTTTCTGCCACTAAATAAATTTGTTTATATCGGCATGGCCATTTTTAGCACAAACTCACATTAGTCTTGCTGTTGACTACAAATATTTGCTAGTCTAGAAACAAAAGGGAGTTAAAAGAAAATAGCACTCCAGGGTAGTTTGTATGAGGACTCAGGAAGACAGCCCTGTTGGGTGTGCTGGGCTAGGGCTTGTTTGATACACCATTTTAATATCAATCATGACGTAGCACTGCGTGAAAAGAGTCTTATGGCAAATCCAGCTCCGTCCAGATTTCCTCCATGCAAAAACATGTTTCTGGTAGTTTGGGGTAATGATCTAGAGGTCTGTGTTGTAGAGGCTCAGATTATAGCAACAATTCAAATGCTTTTAATGAAACATAAAAAATGATAAATGAGCCTAAAAAAAAAAAAAAACCCCAGCATATAAGTCACACCCCTTTCAAGAAAGTCTCTTGGCTCAGGATGACAGAGTGGAATAGTTGACATTTACAAAATATTAGCAAACATTATTTTTTAAAAAATGGGATGTGATCATTCATAGAATGAGAGTTTATTAATTATATTTTCTATTTTCAGCATTGCTAAACACAGGGGAGTGCAAAAGATGACCAAGACTGTGATTGCCCTCATGGAGATATTAATTAATCATGGAAAGAACATTTTTTTTTACCCAGAAAACAAGTCAAGAACAGTTTAGGGCACTAATTAATTAAAGCTGACTTTTCATAGTAACCAAGGAGATAATCCTTGATGGGATTAGGCTGGAAGTTGAAGTTTATAATTATTTTTGGCGGGGAGGCTGTCTAATGGAGGAGGTGCTTTTCCAATCTAGTTAACAATCTCTTCTTCCAGGCAGAGCTTTCCAAACTTATTTAGCTTACTCTACTCTTTTCTTAAAAAAATATTCAGCACCCCCCAGAAATATAGCTTCTTTAAGCAAACAAATGGGTGCAATGGTAAAATTGCATTTTTTTTTTTTTTGCGGTACTGTGGGTGGAACCCAGGGGCATTCTATTTCCAAGCTACTGGAATATAAATACTGCATGATTTCACTTATACATCCCAAATAATCAAATTTATAAAATTGAAAAGTGCCATGGTGGTTTCTAGAGGTCAGGGGAGGTGCAAATAAGGGGTTATTAAATGACTGCAGATAGTTTCAGTTAAGCAAGATATGTAAGACTTCTGAGTATCATTGTACCCACATTGACAATAACCTATTTTACACTGAAAATCTGTTAAGAGCATGGATCTTATGATAGGTGCTTTTCTTGCAATAAAGTAAAAAGAAGTGAACCTCTAATTTTATTACTTGGGAAGCTGAGACAGAACAATCACAAATTCGAGGCTAGCCTCGGTAACTGAGTGAGGCCCAGCTCGAAAGAAAAACAAAAGGGCTACAGGTGTAGCTCAGAAGTATAATACTCCTGGGTTCATATTCTAGTCCCATAATAAAAACAAGGTGTATCAGTTGCTATAGGACTTGGAAGACTGCAGTTCTGATAGCTGAGGTGACTCTTCACGTGAAACTACAGAGCAAAAGAGGCCTGCCAGGATTAACTTTCAAACATACACATATCCTGACTCTTTTCAGTTACCATGTCTGTATGAATCACGGAATAACGTTACGAACTATATAGATAAATGAAAATCTAGGTGCAGTCTTTCTCAGAATGCTTTTTAAGAGCTTTGCCATTTGGTACTACTTAAATATGAGTGGGTAGAGGTTTTTATTATTTGACTAGGAAAAAACATATCGACCGTATGCATTACCCATTATCCATTTATTGAAATGGAAATGCCATAAAGATTCTGAACTGCTGAGGAAGGTATTTTGGAAAGTGAGGTCTACGTTTAATCACTGACAAACTCATAAGGAGTGATCGGGAGTAAGAAGTAATACTATAAAAATCAAGTGAATTTTGTTCAATGTGTATCAGAGAAACAGAAGGATGTTTTTACACCTGACAAGTCAAAAATCGAAGTGCATAAAATCTGTAGATTGTAGTTTATATTAACTGATCACTTTTAAAGAGGAACAAATATGAAAATTCTGAAAGCTTTAAACAAACCAAAACACTTTTCCTTCCTTCACTGAGGCTTTCTATTCTTAATCTCGGTTCAGATGGAATTTTTAAACACGTGCCATAAAGTACTGGAAATAGGATTTTTAATGGTGAGCCTCGCAGGCTCTTAGGTACAGAAGAGGGCGAGCAGTGCTATAACTTAACATTTACGTGGCTTTCGTAGTACGTTTTGGAATAGTTTGCTTAAAACTGTTCTAATGTGTTTATGGCTCTTTTCTACCAAGCCTGATTTAAACAGTGCCTTATTAAGGTTTTACTGCATATGCAAGGTAGAAATACTTAGTTTGTATATTTATGCAGCTCAAATGCATAAATAACAGCCCCACAATGCAACGGTGCCATTGTACTGGATTTATCATACATTTCGGAAGGCCTGAGTCACTGCAGACGAAGGGCAAAGCCCCTGCCCTGGAGTTACTCCAGTACAAAATAACGAGGAAGGCAGAGGAGGAAAAAGCAAAGAAAATCACAGAACACAGGAAGCCCCAGCATTAGCACCACAGGTCTCGCTTCAAAGTCCATGGTGATAAAAACTGCCTCCTGCACATGGTATTTTTTTTTCCTCGTCTTTTTGAATAAAGCAGACTTGGACCACATCAGAGAACTGTTTAAACCTTGACGGGTTAGGGTTCAAAGAACTCCGCACTTGTTTCTCTTTCTGCTTCCTACTGAAGACCCTACATCCTTTCATGTCACGGAACACAAAGGAGAAGTCAGTTCTGACGCTTTCTGGTGATTGGAGAGGTGATGCTGGCCGTCCTTGAGGGGTTATGTAAGCACATTTAATGATTGCCTGGAAGGCTCTCTCCACAGACTCAGCCAACCCCATGAGTGCTGCAAACATAAATAAGAGAGAAAATTATATAACAGCGCACACTCAAGATGATCCAAACTGGAAAACTAGCTGAGATCGCCGATTTCATTTCTCTTTTACAATGGCCTAAATTGAATTATCAGAAGAAAGTATGGCTTTTATCTATCGGACTATGTTTTAGCGGGTCAGACTGGTCATACATATTGGGTTTGGTGTCTAGGATGAATAATTATTTTAGTGATCTGATTTTTCTAATGAAAATTTGGGTTCCACTTCTATAAATTACAGTGGAAATAAAAAGAAAAGCGATCTGAAGTTGGGGTAGTCATGGAATTTGGGAAATCGCTTTCTGTGCTTTTTCAAACCAATTTTCTAAATGTTATTCAAAACAGCTTGCAAAAGTGCAGATTGCAGGATAAATATTAGAGAGGGCATCTTAGAAAATAAAGTGTGAAGATGAGAAAGAGCTGCACTCTTCCTGTCTTAGCCTCCCAAGTACTAGGATTACCAACAGGCACCATCACACCAGGCTCTGTGAATACTTTTAACCTCAGTGGCTTACATAATTAGAAAGGCAGGGTGTCCCAGGTTTATCTGCTCAGCAGTGCTGCTCAGGAGAGGGTCTCTTTTCATTCTGCCCTGTGTTCATGGCTGGGCAGTCTTGTCATCTCATGATTAGACACTGTCTGCTGCAACTTGAAACACCATGAGTCTTTATGGTGACAGTCACACCAGGAGGAAGGAACCTTCATGCCTGTGTATCTATTTTTTTTTTTTTTTTACTTTTTAAAAATTAGGTAGAAAAAATTGCTTCCAGCAAGCTACCTTACATATTTCCATGTATGTCACATTGAATGATGTATCTCTTGGCTGAATAACTCACCTCCAAGAAGACAGAATAGCCATGGTTGGGGTGTGTGTGTGTGTGTGTGTGTGTGTGTGTGTGTGTAGAGCATCTGCATTTACTTTCTGGTGGTAGGAACGAGCCACTTTTCTAGAATTCATGGGCACATAAATACTGGGGCAAAAGCAGACCAGGAGGCTACCCTCGCCTATAAAACGGCCTGTCCCTCAAAGTTAGAGTAGCCCCCTTCAGTTACTCTCCACTGAACCACCGGCCTTACCCCTTTCCTAACACTCAGAACCATCAACCATTATTTATGTACTTATCTGTTTCTTAATTTCCTGCAAAAATGAAAAGTCTACAAGAGCCGTGATCTCATTCACTGTGCTATTCTTAGTAGAAAACATGGCAGACATGTTGAGTTAATATCTTGAATGCAGACAGAGTTAGAAGAAAGGGAATTTTATAATTCACAGGATCATCAGGCAGTAGTAACCTCTTAGGAGAAATGAAGCTATCTCATATACAAAGACCTAAAACATGTTTTTAGCTTATAAATAGGATAGGATGGGGAAATCTTCTAGGGAGTGGGTGTCGTTTTCAAAGTCTCAAACTATAGTGCGCATGGCTGGCGTGTTATCACAGACATGACTGCCACGTACCAGGGAGGTTCCTGGCAGGAAACAGATGGCACATGGTGTGAATTGCCTTGAGTTTAATCAAGAGACCAGGTGTACGGTTAAGCAAAAAAGCAAGCAAAGGTAACAGCAGATCACTGCGAGGCTAGTAATGGCAGGAAGTTTTCACCATGCCAAGGCATGGCGGCAAGGAAAGGGGGCTGGTCTAGACCCCAGTATGAGCTTTTCACAGCAGTAAAAGTGGCATTTGAAGAGCCCTATGGTGCCTGGCAGCCGCAGCCAAAGTACGGCCTAGCAGGGAAGGTGCCTGAAAAATAAATATCCCAGCCTCTGTCTCTTCTCACCTTCAATTGTCAGAACCAACTGAATGCCAGAGGGGAGGAGAGCCCAAGGTCTACACTCTCGTCCTCTGAGAACACACTCACACGTAAACATTTACAAACCCAAAGCAAAGGGGTTCATTTACATCCCAACATCAGGAAAGCACAAACATGTCCATTTTCTGCTGCATTATTTTAAGGGGAATTAATTCCTTCATGCTCTAACCTGGAAGGCAAGTTATAACTTTAATCACTACTGAGGTTTTTTTTGTGTTGTTGTTGTTTATTTTGTTTTTGTTTTGTTTTGCTTTTGTTTACAAGGCGGCAGAAACTTACGTTGCTATTGTTCCTACTTCCTGTTGTACTATTTATATTAACAACCATCATTCTCTTTTTTCACCATCAACATCATGTTTTTCTTACCTAGTGACAGCACCTCAAACTTATTTCACACAGAATCCAAATTTCAAGTGCTCATTTGTTTGGTCGTTTGGTTTATTATTATTATTTTGTGTGTCTATGTGTTTTTTTTAATAGTACTGTGTATTTAATCTATGTACATTCTAATTCTGAGCTACATTCCTAGCCCTATTTAATTTTTTTATTTGAAAACAGGGTCTCATTGATTTTCTGAGGGTTTCATTCAGTTTCTGAGGCTGGCTTTGAAAGAGTCATCTTCCTGTCTCAGCTTCCCAAGTACTGGGATTACAGGTATGTGCACCCACACCTGGCTTAAGTGGTCCTTTACCTTAATTTGCTGTAGTTTTGTTTAACATTATTCTTGACATGTGAAATCTAACAGGCACAGCCATGGACCCCTAAATCCTGCACAGAGCCCTAGGTCCTTACACTACACTTACACTTACACTGAGTGCTTACACTTAGCAGCACTCAGGTGCCTTCTTGGAAGTCTGGATCAGCAGCCCCAGACAGTGGAGAGCCCTCCCTCCTACATCTGTTTGGCAAGAGACTTGGAGAACCTACAATGCCTAAGAAATGGTCTCAGTTTTTGACTCCAGGGGACCATTGCTGTGTTAACTGGAGATTTTCTTCCTCTTCAGCACTGTTCTCTCCAGACACTTGAGCCCATGGTTTTAGGGTGAGGACCTGGACATTGCATCAAAGGTGATTTGGTAAGAATGAGATGTTTTATGCCTAGATTCACCCTTGGTTCTCTGACCTAAGGTACCACTTAAGACCCACTGGCTCAAGACACTTCGCATCTTATAGGAAGACCATTCAACCTTTCAGGCTACTGCCAGTAATTAATTGCATATATATTATATAATGCATCTACTTCCCCCTCTCTCTATACTATGAACACACACACACACACACACACACACACACACACACACACACACACACATATATATAGTCATTTGTTCATATGATTATTGGGCATCGTCAGAAAACCACCCGAGAGCCAGGCATGGTGGCACATGCCACCTGTCTCCAAATAAAGTATAAAACAGGTCTGGGAGTGAAGCTCAGAGGTATAAAATCCCCTGGGTTACACCCCCAGTACCAATAAAATTAAATTAAATTAAATTAAATTAAATGGGCTGGGGGAGCTAGGCATGGTGACATAGGCTTGTAATCCCAGTACTTGGGAGGCTGAGACAGGAGAATCTCAGGTTCGAAGCCAGCCTCAGCAGCTTAGTGAGGTTCTCAGCAACTTAGTGAGATCCTGTTTTCAAGTAAAACATAAAATAGGTCTGGTGATATAGCCTGGAGGTAGAAGGCCCCTAGGTTCCATCCCCAGTACCACAAAATAAATAAATAAATAAAATCACCCAAGAGATGGTAGTGTCAAACTTTTTATTGTTTTTAATTGTATGGGGATCGAATGCAAGAGGAGTCTGTCTACCTCTAAGCTATACCTTTAGTTTTATTTATTTATTTATTTATTTATTTATTTATTTATTTATTATTTATTTTTAGGTACTAGAAATTGAACCCAGGGGCATTCTACCACTGAGCTATACCCTCAGCCTATTTTTATTTTTTAGTTTGAAACTGAGTATCACTAAGTTGCAGAGGGCATCACTAACTAGCTGAGATATGCCGTGAACCTGTGATCCTCCTGTCTCTGCCACTCAAGTACTGGGATTACAAGCGTGCCCCACGATGCCTACCTCCCCCAGCCCATGTAATTTAATTTATTCTAATTGTATTCATTTTAAAATAGGGTCTCACTAGGTTTTGGAGAGTCTGATTTCATTGTTGAGGCTCACCTTGAACCTATGATCCTCCTGTCTCAGCCTCCCATATACTGGGATTACAAGCCTATGTCACCATGCCTAGCTCCCCCAGCCCATTTAATTTAATTTAATTTTATTTTATTTTATTTTATTGGTACTGGGGGTGTAACCCAGGGGCTTTTATACCTCTGAGCTACACTCCCAGACCTGTTTTTTACTTTATTTGGAGACAGGGTCTCACTAGGATGCTGAGAGCCTCACTCAGTAGCTGGGGCTGGCTTCAAACCTGTGTGATCCTCCTGCTCAGCCTGCCAAAAGCTAGAATTACAAGTATGTGCCACCACATCTGGATTAATTTGTTTTTGAAACAGGGTCTCACCAGGTTTTTGAGAGTCTCACAACATTGCTGAGGCTGTCCTTGAATCTGAGATCCTCCTATCTCAGCCTCCCAAGTACTGGGATTACAGTACCATACCCCAGCTTGGTGTCCCCTTATAATGAAGTATTAACTGTTTTGTGAAAGTCATGTCCCTACCAGGAGTACAGTTAAGGGTGGCTGAACAGTTTGCATATATTAGATTTACTCCCTAAGCCATTGGCCTAATTCATTCACAATTTTCCATGGGGATTTCTAATTTTAATGCTTTTTTTTTCTTTGGATGCCATTGATGAAAGAATTAAATTAATTAGTTATGGAGACTGCTAATACCTCTTCAGGATGCTGAAGTCGATTTATTAAACACCAAGTCCCAGGAGAGTGCATGCCCATAAATAAATTTAAGCCAAATTTAATATTCCACTCTTTTGTTCATCTGCTTCTTCTGGCGACAAGGATTTGGAGATTCTGAGCTCTCAGCCCCCAGTATGCTTCACCTAATTCCGTATTTCAAGTGTCAGGATCCCAATTCTCCTTAACCAAGTCTTTATTTTAGCATCAGAGACCTGAAAACTGCACATTTAACTCAGCGGAGAAAGCAGAGGTGAATAACAGACTGTGGACCTTGCAAGGTTGCAGGCATTTTGAATTAACCAACATTTTGAATTAACAATGCAGTGCTTCAATCGCATCTTTCCACTTACAGACATTACCCGTGATAGTTAGCCCACCTCGTGACCTCAGCCAGCACTATTGTGGCTTTGTTAACACAGGACCAATCTTGACCTTCACTTGACCTTCGCCCCACAACAATGGATGGTAAGGATGAGGATGGGTAAGGAACAGGGATGCTACTGCTGGACAGAGATTGCAAAGGTCTGTTTTCCTAAGGAGCAGCTCTCTGCACTGATGAGCAGCCCTATCCCGTTATCCTGCCTGGAGGGTGTGCTTTGGGAATAATCGGGGTCTTCATTACTAGAACAGTGAGAGGTCCCTCCAGCAGACAGTTGTCACAATCAGAGAGTCCATTGAAGAGAGTTTAATGACATGCTGTTGAATCGCCAAGGGACTGCCAACTGCAGAAAGCTGAGCCACTGTCATGCCTGAAGGACGGGGAGAAGATGCTGTTTCTGGAATGAGACAGACATTGTCGCAGAGGAAGACCATCATGTGACAGGAACTGTGGCTGAAAGTACACAGCCACTGCCTGCTCCATCACCTGGCAGGGAAGGACCGGAAAGAAAGACAACCTTAACTCATTCCTTCTCATACTGCACATGCTCCTGGACCTCTCCTCAACCTCAGGCTGCCTGGTAGTCAGAGGATCCGGAAGCCTGGGAACTGTGGTCTGGGAATTTCATCCTTGCCAGGCATAAAGTAGCAGCATAAAGGCAGGAGAGGAAAAGTCGACCTTAACCAGAACATCATTTGTTTATTTTTCTTGAAAGCAACACAAGACGAATTGGGGTGGATATTATTATTATTATTATTATCATTAGTTATTGGTGTTGGGATTAAACCAAGGGCTATTTTACTTCTGAACTGAATCCCAAGCCTTTACTTATTTCTTTAGTTTTTTAATTTAAAACAGGGTCATGCCAAGATGCTGAGGCTTCTCTTGAAGCTGAGGTCCTCCTGTCTCAGCCTCCAAAGTGTTAGGATTATAGGATTGCACCACCATGCTTCACAGAACATAATTATTTTATATGTGTTTGAGAGAACTGTAAAATAAGTTCAACGGTGTTGGGTTATGACTTTGTAATCATCTATGGCATTTTCTCCCTAAAAACTATATAGGGAATTGAAATCAGCAAATTTATCCATCAGTATATTTTGATTTTTTCTACATATTTATGAAGTTTTCTTTTTTAGTTGTTATGGATACCTTGAGGCTCATGGAACACAGAGTTTGGGAGTTGTTGTTCAAAACATGCTGTGTCTAATAAATTCAGTCCAAGCTGGGTGAGGTGGCGCACGCTTGTCATCCGAGCATTTGGGAGGCTAAGACCAGAGGATCACAGTTCACAGACAGCCTCAGCGACTTAGTGAGCCCCTCTGTAACTCAATAAGCCCCTGTTTCAAAAAATGAAGAATAAAAAGTAGGTCAGGGGGTGTAGCTCAGCAGTCAAATGCCCCTGGGTTCCATCCCCGGACTTGCAAAAAAAAAAAAAATTCAGTCCATTACCAATAATAATAATTACAAATGGTGAGGGCTATAGAAATAAACTTTGGGTCCTTAGCTATTGTGTGTGTGTGTGTGTGTGTGTGTGTGTGTGTGTGTGTGTGTGTGTGTGACAGAGACAGGGACAGGGGCAGAGAGGGAGAGAGAGAAGGATAGAGGGAGGAAGGTAGGAAGGAAAGAAGATAGATGATAGATAGGTAGATAGACAGATAGATACTGGGGATTTAACCCAGGGATGTTCTACCTCTGATCTACACCCCACATTCTTTATATTTTTTGTTTTGAAACAGGTTTTCTCTAGGCTGCTGATAGTCCAGTAAATTGTTGGGGCTGGCCTTGAACCTGCAATCCTCCTCTTTCAGCCTCCCAAGTGCTGGGATTACAGGCATGCTTCATTATGCCTGGTTCTGCTTAACAACTGAACTGCAAAGTAAGTTGCTGTTTGAAAAGAGTTGGGATGGAGATGTGCTGACGCGGTGTGGAAGAGCAGAAGGCACCTGTGCACAGGGGCAGAGATCCAGTGTACGAATCCTGGCTTTGTCAATGGCGGGTGCTATCTAGCATGGCTCTTAAGTGTCCCCCAGAGGTCTGTGTAGTAAAGGCTTGGTCTCCAGCATGGTGCTACTGGGGGTGATAGAAATTTCAAAATGTGGGTCTAAAGCTAGGTGGGCATGATGTTGCAAACTTGTAATCCCTGTACATGAGGAGGCAACTTTGTGGGACCCTCTGCAACTTAGTGACACTCTGTCTCAAAATTAAAAAGAAAATAAAAGAATGGGGCTGGGGGTGTAGCTCAGAGGTAGAATTTCCCCTGGGTTTAATTCCCAGTACCAGAATAAAAAAGTTGTGGGGCATCCGAGGATACTGGGAGCATGCCCAGGAACAGGATGGTGAGAATCCACTCTTTGCCTTCCCTCTTGTGCTTCCCAGGCACAAGAGGAAAGGTGGACAGTTTTGCTGTGACGCATGGTCTCATCATGGTGTGTTGCCCAAGTCCACAGCATCAGGACCAACCAGTCATGGACTAAAATCTCTACACCTGTGAGCCAAAATAAACCTTTTCTCTTTCGAAGCTGATTATCTCAGGTGTTTGTTACAGTGTGGAAAGCTGACTAATGCTAAGCTAACCAAGGAAAACTATTATAATTCTGAGTCCCAGGCAACTTCTGTATGGAATGGTAATAAAATCATCATCCTTTTAATAGAAACTAAAGTAATCACATTACTAAGTGTCCAGCTTAGCACCTGCAATATGGTAAGACCTGCCCCTAACACATCTGTTTTCTCTAGCTTTTTGTTTGCCCCTACTGCCATCCACATTGAGCTGTCTCAAAAATTGGGGGACTGAGTAAGGATGTCTGTTTCTGGAAACGAGATGAGGTCTAATATAAGCAATTCATATTTTCTATTTCAGTGCAATATCCTCCCAAGTGGAATGGGAAGAAAAGAACGGCAAGAAGAGCGGTCTACATCTTATGAGAAGATATTCAGGGCAAGAGAACACACTGCCTTATTATCTCCCCTTCCCTCTGCATGATTGGCAACCAGAGACTCCGAATTAATAATGAAGAAATAACTCTTTGCGGTGGGAGAGCTTTGGAATGTATTATAAACGAGACATGGTCAATTTTTCATGCAGACAGACATGTAATGTTCCCTCGGCTGCAGTTACATTTAAAGTTGGTACAAAGTGAGTAAAAACATAAAATCTTGATGTCAGATTACAAAGGGCTATAGTGGCAACTTTAATTCCCTTTTCTTTCTTTTTCTCTGAGACAACAATCCTAGGTGCTGAGATGAGAGAGGAGAGAGAGACACACAGAGAGAGAGAGAGAAAGAGAGAGAGAGAGAGAGAGAGAGAGAGAGAGAGAGAGAATAGAGATTTCTAATCTAGATGGTAAATATACATATAATTATAATATGTATAATAAATTATACATATAATAATATATATATTAGCATTTAATTCAAGGTAGACTTGGCAAGATTTGGTAGATTGCCTATGATTTTTTTCCAAAACTTGCTGGACTTTGTATCATAAATATCACGTAGCTATTCATATGCAATCACAACTTGGTTGCAGGGAAATGCTTTTACACCTGTTTACTAAATAGTTAAATAAATCCATCTACTTAATCTTTTAGCACAATACCTACTATTACTTTTTTCAAATCTATATTGAATTTTTAAATTTTAATTCTTATATCTTTTCTATATACACTGAGAACTTTCTGCTCACATTGGACTACATTGGAATTCTGAGTGATACAGGAACAAAAATGAGATAAAACGAGATAAAGGTGGTGCTCTGGAATGTTTCAATAAAGTAACTTATTTAAATGCAGCCAAAATGTGCATCTAATATATGTCTTGTACTATAATACTGAGAGGTAATACTTCTATGTTTCTCTCTCTCTCTCCCTCTCTCTCTCTCTTTCTCTCTCTTTCTTTCTCTCTCTCTCTACACACACACACACACACACACACACACACACAAATGATTCTTTTTTGGGGGGTTCTGGGGCCTGAATCCAGGGGCATTATACCTCTGAGCTATACCCCCAGCCCTATTTTATTTTGAAACAAGTTCTTACCAAGGGCTTCACTATGTTGCTGAGGCTGGCTGCGAACCTGCAATCCTCCTGTCTCATTCTCCCAAGTATTGGATTACAAGTGTGTGTGTGTCACCACGCCCACCTTTAAAGCTAATATATTTTTAAATCTGTTTAATTTGATAAAAGAGATCTATAAGGTCACATTGTATGACAAATATATACCATCTCTTTTATGATTTCTTACTTTAAAAATGTAGTGAGTGTCCAAAGATGGTGTGTGTGTACTGCTAAGTGCTGTTTAATAAATGAATGTCATTCTCATGTAAAAGACTCATTTCTACAATTCCTTCCCATTAGTGTGAATGAAACCTATTTACCAGCCCTTCTGAGTAACTTATTTTGGAATATAGAATATTCTGTCATAAGTCATTGCTCTTTTTGGTACAAAACTTTGTGACTATTATCACTGAAGCATTACTTATAATTCATATTAAGTATGCTAATTGGGGGAAGTGAACGCATATCTCAGGAAATATACATGAAAATCCTTTCTTTTTCATTTTCTAATTTTTTCATCTGGCATGGTACAAGTTTTCCCTGGCCTGTGAACTGTTACCATAGAGTAGGGCATTGCCCTTGAATCTTAGATACAAGTTCAGGAAGAGCTAAAATCAGTTCATTCACTGGCACATGCTAAAAGCCTGATTGCATTTATAATAGAATTCAATTTTGTAAAAGACCGTCCTTTAAGAGTCTCAAGCCATTTTCCAGTCTGTCTGTCAGTCAGTCTGTCAGTCTGTCTGTCTGTCTGTCTGTCTCTTCCTCCCCCCCCTCTCCATTTTTAATTTCTTTTTGAGAAAGTTGATGGCATGTTGATTTTCAATCTTTTCAATGACTGAAGTCCTAACCCTCTGGTCATTTGGAAATATTCTTATTTAATTGCCTGTTTGGTGTGGTTTATACCCTATTTCACTAGAGTTTAATGAGCCATCTCAACTAGAAATTCATATCAGTTTAGGGAAATTTACTGAATGATATGTTTGAAAAATTCTTCTACCTGATTTTTTTTAAATTTTATTTTTCTGCAAGTTCTATTATTTGAATATTTAATTCCTACATCTTTTCTTTTTTATTTTTTCACTATTATTTTCCAATTTACTTTTTTTTATCCCTCTTCTTTTTTTTTTTTTCTTCATGGAAAGCCTCTTTGATTTATCTTTCAAACGTTCTTTTGCATTGTTCATTTCTGGTACCATATTATAATTTTAATAAATCTTTTGTCCTCAAACTACTCTTATCTTACATTCTTCTGTTCTTGTTTCATCAGTAAGACATCTCCTCAAATATCTTTGAGTATACTAATGATCATATTAAAAAGAAAACTTTCTGCTCTGGTATTAATTTTTCTCGTCCCCCTTGTCATTTCGTCTCTGTCAGATTTAATCCAAACTTTATACTACAGTGACCATCACAGTACGGCGATCCAGTCCAACACACCAGCCATCCCACACTTCCCTGAGCCTTGGTTTAATGTATCTCTCAGTGGAGCTGAGGATACTAAGATGATCACTTAAACTTGGTTAGTACGTGGAATCACACTCTTCAATATGGAGATTTTCAGTGAAATCTCTGTTTTTAGTCCAATACCTGTGCCCTGGAACGTTGGTGCCTCCTCAGAGTGCAGGGGAGGCAGAGGACCTACCAGATGATGGGGCTCAGAGGGAAATGTGGGCATCTGACTGCTCTTTCTGTTTCCTCCAACATCTGGAGGGCTACTGGTGCTTCCCTCCCCTGAGCATGATGGGATTCTCAAGCACAAACCAATCTTCTGGGCTTGTTGGCATGAAATAAAAAATAGCAGTGGGTTATTTGCCATGGTTCACTAAGAAGGCTTTGTGTTCTCCTGCTAGCTTTGCAGATTAACCAGGGACGGGACAGACTAGCTCGGCTGGAAGTCTATCTCTTTATCGCCTTGTGATCTCTTCCATAATACAAGAGTCTAAACTGGTCCTTCTCATATGGTGATGGCCTCATTCTAAGAGAGCTCTGATACTCCAGCCCTTACAAAGTTCCTGTTTATTTCACATTTACTAAAGTCCCAAGCAGGTCATATGATCATACCCACAATAAATGGGAGAGAAAATGGGAGCCTTGAGAACGACTATTTTACCATAGTGAGTACACCAATCTATACTCCCGCCAACAGCAACAGAGGGCTCCTTTTACGCCATGATCTCAATTTTTAGTGGTCACATTATTTTCAGTGAGTCTGGTATGGGTACATTGTTTTCTCATTTAAAAAAATTTTAATGTCAATGAACGGTGGCAAATACCTAAAGACATACTTCCACTCATTTTCTGTTGCTGTTACAACCATTACCACACATTTGGTATCTTAAAACAAATTTATTATCTCATGTTTCTGGAGATCAAAAGTCTTAAGTGCCAAGACATCAGCAGGGCTCATTTATTTTTTTCCCCGAACTCTTGAGGAAAGAATCCATCTTTTTCTTCTTCAGCTTCTATTGACTTCCTGCATTCCTTGGCTCTTGGCCTCTTTCTTGACATATAAAATTAGCAACATAACATCATGTAATTTCTCACTCTTCCTGAGCTCTGCTTCCAGAATCACCTCCCTTTCTGTGGCTCTGAATCTCCTTCTTCCAACTTGTAAGGACTCTAGTGGTTCTACTGAGACAAATCAAATAATGTAAGCTAGCCTTCCTACCTTTAAATCATTAAAAACCACATCTACAACATCACTTTTCCATGTAAGGTAACATATGCACTGTAGTGTGGATTAGAGTATGGTCATTTTTGTGGAGGAAGGGAGGAATTCTTCAGCCCACCTTTTGCTTATTTTGATATCCTCTTTCCATAAATAACATTTGCCTTTGAACATCTAAATTAATGAAAACCTTTAAAAATATTTGCAGAGATGACATATTTTATTTACAAAATACCTAATAGTTTAATCATGTTCATAGTGAATACCAAAAAATATAATGCCAATCTAGGCAATACAATAATTTAGCTTGTAAAGTTTTGGTAGGTGGAAAAATAAAAAAGGACAATATGTGTAACTTTTAAAGCCTGTGTTGAATCTAACTTTAACCTAAATTGCCAACATTTCCTCTACAATTTCCTACTTAAAATAGCCTGAAAGGGTAGTCAGTGGAATTGCATGCTCCTCTCATTCATCAGTGCATGTGTTCATTTTCCCAGCAGAAATAATATAAGTACCGAAAGAGTAAGGATGGAGTGACCTGGTTCTGTCTTGGACTCTCTTCTAGGAGAAGGGGATTAATGATTGTTTTCTGACTGAATTAATGAATGGCTAAAAATACTGGTGTTATTTTCCACTTCATCACCTTGGTTTCTTTCGCGTGGGTTGCTTTGAATATTCAGCTCCCTCTTCCCCACTCCAAGGTGAATAATCTTTCTCAACCTTTAACTGTGTCTTCTCAATGCACAGCTATGATGGTTCTTAGCTCCTGATTCCTGTCACATATTTTTTCCCATTGTATATAAGCTTATTTTTATGGGCTCACATAAGCATTCTTGAAATAAATTTTAAGTTCCTTGAACATAGGATTTCTCACTTTTCTGCATCTTGTATCATATCTAGAACTTGGTCTTCTATTAGGAACTTAACTAACATATGTCGCATCCGTACATTCCTTTATTTTCATCCATCTATCCATCCGTCCATCCGTATACCCATCCATCCATCCATCCATCTGTATACCCATCCATCCATTCCTCCCTCTTCCTGTATTTTTAGAGATGATGAATTTTTTTCTTCAAGCGTTAAAGTTTTCAATTAATTTTATCATTGTCAAAAGTCATCAAATTCAAGAAGTTCACATATTGGTAGATTATTTTAATCAGTTGATACTATTTTCAGGGATAAGCTGATTCGAAGGAAAGCTGTTCTCGACAGACACTCTTTTCTAGGAGAGCATCAACTAATCTGGTCAGAACGTCCTAAGTGTTGCCAGGGCCTAATTTGCATTAATGTGTGAAGATCCTCTGCTGATCATATGTGTATTTAGCTGCCTGGGACTTGTGGAATACCATAAGACCGACCGGGAAGGGAGCGATAACAGATGGAGAGAGAGTCTCAGTGATTGGAAAGGAACATCTCCCCTCATGATTGTCATTTTCAATTTAATTTCATGTTCTCATTCAAAGATCCTAAAGTATCAGTTGAAAGAAAAGCCTTGTAGGAAATGACATTTGGGAGAGAGCCAGAATAGGACAAAACCCGAGGCTGCAAAAGCCGGTCTTCTTGGCAGCTACAAGGAGAACAACTGTTTGGCAACAGATTACTTGGTGGGAAGCCTCCAGAATCAGCGAAGGATTAAAAAAGTAGAAAGAGAAGATGAGTTTCTGTGGCTTTGCAGGAAGAAAATCCAATTCCCCTGGCTGCAGGGATAAATCTGCAATGCCTGGGCCTTGCCTCGTGTTTGTAGGCGGCAGCATTAGATGACAACCAGGGATGACCAGAGTAAAGTTGTAGTTAATTCTGTTCTAAATCACTCTGCCAGTCACACTCCACGAACTCACATATTACTTAATTAAACTATATCTGAATCGGCTCATAGCATAATAATGTGAGTCCTCCCTCCCAGGACCCATTTCAGGGCTACTTAACTGTAAGAGATGGAAGCGATAATCATAACCACACTATTCCATAAAGCAGAATCCTCAGTTTAGGGTTTGATCTTATAAAAAAAATTGGTTGGCTTCCTATATTTTTGGCATGTATTGGTATCTATTTTTCAGAGTATTATTTTCCCTTGTGACTGGAAATACAAAGCCAAGAACTCTTATTCTTCTGAGAGTGAAACTCGTAATTGCCAATGAAGCATGGATCCATGCTTTTCAAAATTTAATTTGCAGACAAACCATCTGGGATCTTGCTAAAACACAGGTCTTGATGCAGTAAGTCTGGCGTGAGAGACTCTTAACATTGTTTTCAGTTTTAAAAAGACAAAACAGCAGGGTGTGGTGGCACATGCTGGTAATCCCAATCTTTGGAAAGCTGAGACAGGAAGATCTCAGGTTCGAGGACAGCCTCGATAATGTAAGTGAGACTCGCAGCAATGCAGTGAGACCTTGTTTCATAAATAAATAAATGAATAAATACATAAATATCTTTGGGAGCTTTGCTCAGAGGTAGACTGCCTCTGGGTTCAATTCCTAGTACAAAATAAAATAAAGACATGAAGCAATGTCACACTCAATTTCCAGTCCTTCTTCCTAATGAGATGTCCTCATATCTTCAATCAATATGGCTGAGTTATGATGATGGTGGTTCCTGTCTTATGGTGGTCTCATTGCTTCTTGGGGATCAAGCTAATTTGATTATTTTGATGATGGGAAATACAAGGTAGAGCACTGTATCTGGTTCAAGGCATCTTTTTAGGAAACGATGTGAATCAAAGCAGGGCTGACATATGATGGCCTGGCCACAGCTCTCTTACGATGGCACCCTCTTCCTGTCATGAGAGGCACATCTTGCTTCCCCCATCTCTGTTCCCCTTACTGACTCCAGTAGCAACCAGGAATTGTTGACTTGCTGTTACAAATGGACCATTAGAAAGAGAGACCCATTTCCTATGACTACATGGCTTTATCAAGCCCAATAAGAAAAAAATTGGTAACTTCACAAAGTAAATTAATTTTGTAGCCTACAATTAATGATTAAAATGAGGTGATTAATCATGTTTTTCTTGTGGTAGTGTTTATGCTATAAAATTAGAATCTAGGCATGATGGTACATGCTTGTAATTTCAGTACTTGAGAGGTTGAGACAGGAGGATCACAGGTTTCAAACCAGCCTTAGCAACTTAGTGACACCCTCAGCAACCTAAGGAAGATCCTATTTCAAAATAAAGTAGCTTTTCTATATACCAACCATAAATCCACTAAAAAGAAATCCAGAAAACACTTCCACTCAGGATTTCCCACACACACACAAAAAAATAAAATAAAATACTTAGGACTAAACTTAACCAAGGAAGTAAAAGACATCTACAAAGAAAATTATAAAATATTGAAAAAAGAAATCAAATCAAAGAAGACCTTAGAAAATGAAAATATTTTCCATGTTCATGGACAGGCAGAATAAATATCAAAATGGCCATACTTTAAAAAGTGATCCACACATTCGGGAGGCTGAGACCAGAGGATTACAGTTCACGGACAGCCTCAGCTACTTAGTGAGGCCCTCTGCAACTTAGTGAGACCCTGTTTCAAAAATAAAGAATAAAAAATAGGGCAGGGGGTGTAGCTTGGAAGTGAAATGCCCCTGGGTTCCATCCCCAGACCAGAAAAAAAAAGTGATCTACAGATTCAATGCAATACCCATTAAATTACCAAGATCCTTCCTCAAAGACATAGAAAAATCAGTCCTTAAATTCATTTGGAACACCAAAACCCCCAGAATATCCAAAGTAATTCTCAGCAACAAAGTCCATACAGGATAAATCACAACACTTGGCTTTAAACTATACTATAAAGCCATAGTTTTTAAAATAGCATGATACTGACACAAAAACAGATACATAGACCAATGGGGAAGATAATAGAAGACTCAGAAACAAATCTACAAATTTACAGCTAATTTATTTTTGACAAAAGGGCCAAGACCATACACTGGAATAAAAATAGCCTTTTCAACAAACGGTGTTGGAAAAACTGGATAACCATATACAGAGAAATAGAAATTAATTAATCTTACTTTCTCACCCCGCACTAGAGTCAATTCAAGATGGAAAAATACTTTGAAATCAGACCAGAGACCTTGATCCTCCTTGAAGTGGGCATAGGTCCAACACTGCAACACACAGGCACAGATAAAACTTTCTTATCAAGACCTCAAAGACACAAAAGTAAGAGGCAAATCAATATGCATGAAGAGCTTCTGTAAAGCAAAGGGAACTATAAAGAACCTCAACTGAGAGCCAAAAGAATGGAAGAAGATTTTTGCCAACTACCCCTCCAAAAGAGGACTAATATCTGGAATATACAGGGAACTCAATAAACTCAGAACTAAGAAAAGAAAGAACTCAATCAAATAATGGCCATGTGAACTAAATAGACACTTTACAAAGAAAGAAATTCAAATGGCCAATAAATGCATGGAAGAATGTTCAACATCATTAGCAATTAGAGAGATGCAAATCAAAACTACACTGAGATTTCACCTAATAAAATAAAAAAGAAACACAGAAAAATTAAGTATGGGTGGGAATGTATCTCATAGGTGTAATCTCCTGGGCTCAACCACCAGTACCAGAAAAAAGTAAAGAAAAACAAAAAAGAGAAAAAGAAAGAAAAAGAATTAGAGGTCAAAACTTGCAGTTACTATATAGCCGCAGGCTTTATAAACACATGCAGAATGTTTTTAAAATGCCAGACATACAATTAACACTCTTTTATTCAGAAATATAATTAACTTTATGGATTTTTAAAGTTTTGTGAAGCTATACTTATTCAATAATAAATATGCTATACTATAAGGATTTAAATTCTGATTGCAGTAGTTTTCAATAAATATCTTTGTGTTAAGATAATAGCAATGTCTGATGAAATGCACTATTCCAGAAGACCCAGAAAACAGAATTTAAGATGGGTGAAAAAATATTTACATAGATGTTTGTGCATCTGAGAGCTGAAACACAGATTTTTATTTATTTATTTATTTTTTTGCTAATTTTCTGAATCATGAGATTAGGAATATATCATTCAGGAATATAAATACCACATTAGATATTTGTACCAGAAGGAGACTGAAGTTGGTGATTTGGTGTAAAAATTATTGGAAAGACTATGGAAGTCACCACAGCTAAAGCTTGTTTTCAATCTATTGCTAGAGTTCTGGTCCAGAGAGTCAGGAAGGAGTGGATGATGTCAGATAAGGAAACTGTAAAAGACTCTGCTAATGGTCCCTGAAATGAAAGATAAGGGAAACTCCCAGTGGAGTGAAAAAATTTCCAATCTGCCCCAGAAACCCTTTGCTCCTGGGAAAGGAGATTCCAAAACTAAGAATGACATCCCTCACTTTTGCATGTTCAAAATCTCCCTTGGAGCCAAGGGAGTAAGATAAATGTAGTTCTCAGGTGGCTCTTGGAAAAGCAAATAAATAAATAAACAAACAAACAAACAAATAAAGCATTGAATTAGCACTGGTTGTCAAAACAGAATTCATTACACAGAGACCAAGATGGCTTGTTTAAAGACTTAAGGCTGTAAGACATCCATGTTCCCTCGACTCCATAGACACTGAAGTGAGGACATTAACTCTGTGAGCACCATTTTCTGGCTACCCAAGACAATCTTCATTGACAGACCTAAAACTATAGCTCTCTGTATTAGCAAAATAAATTAATTATAAAGGTATTAATTATGCCATATTGGACTCCATTAAGATGTATGACTACAATGCACCAATAAATTATTTTTTAAAAATTTTACTTTTGGCATTTTTGCAGATGGAGCTATCACTGTCCCTAGAGTGGGAGTAGTCACCACGTTGTCTGCCTGGGGACAAGGAACGTGTGGTTGACTGCAGAGTGAGTGGGGAAAGAGGAAACAGTATGAGGAAAGGCTGTACACCGCTACATAAAACAACTTGTTAGCAGAGAACACGGGGAAAAACTTGCCTCAAAGTGAAATAATGCCATTGTTAAAAATCCCCTGAAAAAAAAGACATGGCTGATGTTTGCAGCATAGACATCCTGCAGGACAGTACTTGTCTTACAAGAACATGGATTCACACGTCTCTATGTAACCTGTTGAAAGAGCTATGTTGTGATGCAGTTTATGACCCAAAATAAAGCCAGGGACTACAGCCGGAGGAATCCAGTAACTCTGAACTGCGAGATCTACTGCAATACTGCAAAAAAGCCTGAGTGAGGATGGCCCTGCTGTGGACATTGACGGCCACAGGCACCATCATGACCCTCGGGCCCAATAGCGACTCCTAGTGCGGCATCCCCAAGAAATTCAGGGAAAAACTCAAGAGTTTAAAAGCAGCCATTGAGCTCCAACATCTTAAGCTGCAAAGCTCACCAGAGTATCTGACTGGTACCATTTGCTTACAAGAGGTGGCACCCACAGAGGCCGTAGGGAGATGCTCAGGGCCCTGGAACCAAACCTGATAACTGTCTGTGCACAGAAAATCAGTGGGACCCAGAGGGGCAGCCAGCCCACCAGTGCCCAGCCCACCAGAGCCCAGACTGGTCTTCCAGGTAACAGTGTGAGCTCAGATGGGTCACAGGACCCAGCGTGCACCCACTGAATGCCATCGGACACAGTAATAACTGTGTGCACCCATTGTGCACCAAGGGACCAGGAGGGCTAGTACAATTAGAAAATCCAGGGACACAGGAAAGGTGCTTAAGGCATGATACCTGCACAGGGCCATAAGGGCTCGCTCTAAGACTACATTGGTGTGGACTACAGGTTGGAATTGCACAGAATCTGGGACTTGAATAGAATTCACATAAAGTGACTCTTAAACACAAAGTTATTAGAGGTGAGAACGAGGCATAAGCAATCAGAGACTGGGTTCAGAGGCTGTCAATAGGGTACAGAGCAGATAAAAGATATTGGAATATACTCCAGAAGCTATCACAGCAATCAGACATTCAGATGTTATACTACCCTGCCCCATTTTTGTAAAGTAGTAGGACTGTTTTGTTTGTTTGTTTTTGCTTTTGCTTTTGTTTTAATTTTAGTTTTTGGGTTTTGATTTTATGGTTTGTTGTTTTTATGGTTTTTTTTCTTTTTTCCTTTTATTTGGGTTTCTTGTTTGGTTGTTTCACGTTGTTGTCTCACATGGTTGTTAGTTTATTTTTATCCTTTTTTTCTCTTTCTTAATTCTTTTTGTTCTCTTTTGATTATTTTATTTTGTTTTTGTTGATGCTGTTGTTTATCTTTGATGTATAATATTTAGCCTTTGTATCTTTTTTTTACTTTATTAATATCTGTTTGCTCCTTCCCCCTATTCCTGTTACAAAATTCTTCACTCTAGCCTATCAACTCTCTTCTTGCAAAACTCTCTCTTTGTCCCTCAACTCTATCTTTGTTTAAAATTCAAAGTTTCTCATATCTCCATACTTAAATATTCTATTAACTACAGGAGTCCTACTATCTAACCTTCTCCCATTCTCAACCAGATACAACCTTATTATACTTAAATTTTTTCCCAACCTAATCATATCCTCTACCTTACCTGACTCCTGTACCCATCACCCTAGCTACTCCACCATCACCCAATCCTCACCACTTGAAAAAGTACTCCTTACCTTCTGACTCTTCTAAATTCCTACTACAAAGACTGGATTAAACATAATACCCACAATGGGAAGACATCAGAAAAACAGGCCTGAGAAACTTGAAAATATGAGAACTAGGAACAGTGAAGAGACAATGGAAATCACGAATACTGACCTACAAGAAATGCAAGAAGGGGAATTCCGAATCCTGATCTAAAATATAATCAAAGGCTTTAAAACAAGTCTACATGAAATGAAAATGAAAGAGTCAATAATAGAAATAAATACAACAATAGAAATTCTGGAAGATTAGATGAAATATAAAGTAGAATATCACTGTTAGAAGACAGTTCATTCAAAACCAAAAACACAGTCAACAGCATACAGAAATCATTACAAAACAAAAAAGCTGGTTCTTTGAAAAGATTAGCAGGATTGATAAATCCCTGGAAACCTAACCAAACAAAGATAGAATCAACTCAAATTATTAAAATGAGAAAGAAGACACCACCACAGACAGTGGAGAAATTTAAAGGATTATCAGAAACTATTTTAAAAATTTATACCCCAATAGACTGAAAAACATGGAAGAAATCGATAGATTTCTAAGCACATATAACCTACCTAAACTGAACCAAGAAGACATAGCAAGCCTAAAACAACCCATAGCAAACAAATAAATAGAAATGGTGATAAAAAATTATTCCATCAAAGAAAAGCCCAGGCACTGATGGTTTTCCAACTGAATTCTACAACACCTTCAGTGAAGAACTAATACCAGTATTTCACAACTTGTTCCCAGGAATTGAAAGAGATGGAATTCTCCCAAATTCCTTCTACGAGACCAGTATCACATTAATCCCCAAACTAAATAAAGATACCTCAAGAAAGGAAAATTACAGACCAATATCCTTAATGAACATAGATGTAAAAATTCTAAATAAAATATTAGCTATAAATCAAAACCATATCAAGAGAATAGTACACCAAGAACAAGTTGGTTTCATCCCAAAAAACAAGGCTGGTTCAACATACGTAAATCAATATATGTTAGTCACCACATAAATAGAACTGAGTACAAAAACCACATGATTATATCAATAGATGCTGAAAAAGCATTTGAAAAAATCCAACACCCATTTATGTTAAAGACACTGCAGAAAATTGGAATAGAAGGAACGTATTTCAACATCATTAAGGCAATATACAACAATCCCAAAGCCAACATCATATACAACAAACCCAAAGCCAATATCAAACTGCAAGAATTTCCTCTAAAATCAGGAACAAGACAAGGATGCCCACTCTTACCACTCCTTTTCAATATAGTCCTTGAAATTATTGTCATAGCAATAAGAAAAGAGAAGAAAATCAAAGGAATTCAAATAGCAAGAGAGGAATTAAAACTATTCTTATTTGCAGATGACATGGTCCTTTATCTAGAAGACCAAAGAACTCAACCAAAAGACTTCTGGAGCTGATTAACCAATTCAGCAAAGTTGCAGGCTACAAAATAAACCTAAGAAATCAGTGGCTTTTCTTTATGCCAATGATGAATTCACAATGAAAGAAATAAAGAAAACAATTTCATTAACTATAACCTCAAAACCAATAAAATACCTAAAAATAAACTGAACAAATATGTAAAATACCTCTACAATGGAAACCATAAGTATTAAAGAAATTGAAGAAGACCTTGGAAGATGAAAATACCTCATGAATAGACAGAATAAATATCATCAAAATTGCCATTCTGCCAAGAGTGATCTATAGATTCAATGCAATTCCCATTAAAATACTAACAAAATTCTTCATAGACCTAGAAAAAGCAATTATGACTTTTTTATATGAAGAAAGAAAAGACCCAGAATATCCAGCAAAATTTTCAGCAATAAGAACCAGGCAGGAGGCATCACAATACCAGACTTCAAATTATATTATAGATCAATTGTAGTAAAAACAGCATGGTATTGGCACAACAGGCATACTGACCTGAGGAACAGAATAGAAGATACAGAAACAAACCCACACACCTATAGTCAATTAATCTTTGACAAAGGGGCCAAACTCAAACACTGGAGAAAAGACAGCCTTTTCAACAAATGGTTCCGGGAGAACTGGCTATTCATTTGTAGAAAGATGGAACTAAATCTTTACCTCTCACCATGCACAGAAATCAACTCGAGATGGATCAAAGACTTAGAAATTAGACGGAGACTGTGAATTTATTAGAGAAGGGCATAGGCTCAACACTCCAACATATAGGCACAGGCAATAACTTTCTCAATAAGACCTCCAAAGCTCAGGAAATAAAAGCAAGAATTAACAAGTGGGATGGCATCAAACTACAAAGTTTCTTCTCATCAAAAGAAACCATCAAGAACCTAAAGAATGGGAAAAGATCTTTACCAGCCACCACCCTGATAGAGAGTTAATATCCAGAATATAAAAATAACTCAAAAGACTCTACACTAGAAAAACAAACAACCCAATCAAGTAATGGGCAACTGAACTGAATGACACTTCACAAAAGAAGAGATACAAATGGCCCATAGATACATGAAAAGATGTTCTACCTCATTATCCATTAGGGAGATGCAAATTAAAACTACACTGAGATTCCATCTAACCCCAGTCAGAATGGCAAGCATAAAGAAATCAAATAACAACAAATTCCGGTGAGGATGTGGGGAAAGAGAAACTCTTTTACACTGTTGGTGGGACTGAAAACTAGTTCAGTTGCTGTGGAGATTCCTTAGAAAACTGGGAATAGATCCACCATATGATCCATCTCTACCACTCCTGGGTATTTTTCCAAAGGGGTTGAAATCAGAGAACTACAGTAACATATGCATACCTACCTATGTTCATAGCAGCACAATTTGTAATAGCCAAAATATGGAACCAACCCATTTCTTCTTCAAAAGACGAATGGATTTCAAAATTATGGAAAATATACACAATGGAATTATATTCAGCTATAAAGAAGAACAAATTCACAAGAAGATGGAAGGAACTAGAGAACATTATGTTAAGTGAGATCAGCCAAGCACAGAAAGAGAAGGGGCATATGTTTCCTCTAATATGCCCAAACTAGGAAGCACTGGGGATACCAGAGGGACTCTAGATAATGTAGGGGAAATTTCAGCAAAGTTAGAATGGAAGGATAGGAGAGGAAGAAGGATTAAATTGTTTAATGTAGGAGCTACATCTGAATATGTGTAAAAGTATAAATATAGTATGGTTACCCTGGACACTCATTGTTGGGAGGCGGATAAGGGAAAATTGGGGTGGGGAGAAGAGGTACCAAGTACAGTTTAAATGTATAACATTTATTTAAAAATTAATTTTCAAAGTAGGTATGTCACTACCACTGTAAACTATATTATGTACCAATAACTATATAATCCACCAATAAAATTATAAAAATAAAATAATTAAAAATAGATAAATTCTACTTATTATCTTTAACAGTTGAATATCACTCTTGCTTTTTATCATGGCCGAAAGAACACACAGCAGTTTTTGAGAATTCCAGGACCAGGAGCTTCACATGGTCTGCTGGTAAGTGGTTTTCACTTGGTTTCAGTCTACAGATAAATCTGTGCTCCCGGCCACAGCCACAGTCATATGTGGCATCCAGCTTCCATCTTGGACAGGCTTCTGAGAGATAAAGCCTAGCATAAATGCTGGTCAGCTTTCTCCTCTCTAGATCATGTGGGTTCATAATGTTTTTCTTATGGTGTTATTAAAATAATAATCACAGCCACCCACAACTGGCCTGAGAGAAAAAAGAATTTCTTTATCAAAAGTCTATCTCATAACAGTGGAAACAATAAATATGCTAACAGATAGATAGATAGAGAGAGAGAGAGAGAGAGTATAGTCTGTGTTGACAATGCTATATTATCCCGTTGACTACCACTTTTTGTCTTGCTGATTCTCTCTTCTTTCTTTTCTACTTTGGTTTCCTGCATAGCAACAATGAGTCAATTATATAACTCATTTTTCTAACCCAGGCCCAATACCAGCAGGATAGGAGTTTTAGAGGTTGATGCCTGCTGGTAGAAGCTGCAAAGATATATGGATACATGATCCCTGAATACCAGGATTCCTTTACTTTCCTGTTGTTGTTTGTATCAGTTCAATCTTTTATGCTATCTTAGATGGCCTTAATTCTATTATACTCTATTCTCTCTTGTTTGAAGTGAACAGGAGGTGGGAAAGTCAGATACAGACTTATTTTTAGGCAGTAGAAAACTCTGGGAGGACCATTACTTTTTTTGCCATTGTGTCTTTCTTTGATGGCCCTTGAAATAAAGAAGTATGAATAAATATTATTTATGGATATAAGACATCTAAGTTCTAAGTGCTGAGACTTTTTTTTTTTAACCAGAATCTTTTCTTGTTAAGAGCCAGGGGTATTTTTCTTGTTTTTAAGAAAGTCAGGCTAGAGTAGAACCTTGAGTATTTGAAATGGAAGGGATGTAGGTTCTTTTTTTATATGATCTATATTTTTTTCTGCAGACTTTGTGGAAAACACATCTTGTTAGTTTTTCCTCTTTATTTCTGTACCTAAAGTAAGATCTTGTTAACCAGCAATACTTAAAATACTACTTTTACTTAAAAAGAAATTCAACCCAAAAGTTGTACCTTGGCATGGGAAGATATATCAGAGATTCTACTTTTCACAGACACATGAGTGAGAGCATCTCACTGAAAGGGTGGGCTCTGCTAGGAGCATGGATTTGTGATGCTTGCCTCCTTATTTCGGTACAAAATTGATGAACAGCTTATGAATGGAAGTCACGGACAATAGATGCACAGGACAGAGATACTTTATTTTTTTGTGTACTGTTATGGGTCGAACTGTTGTGGTTTGGGAAACTGTCCTCAGGGACCTTTCTTAGGCTCTCGGAGATTATTCCTGTAACCACGGGTCCTTGTCCTGGACTTATGATAGATATGCACTAGTTCAGACTCTTGCAGAAGATTTAAATGAGTTTATTATTACAAAGATAAAAATATAGGTTGTAACTGTTATGGCACCATTAGAAAGAGGGAAAGCTAGAGCTCAGAGGAAAGTACTACGCCAGAGTGACATAGTGGGATGACCCGAAGCAAGTCACCAGATTCCTGAACACAGAGTATCTTTATAACCAGCCTTCTGACCCAACCAGATCTTCCCTCTCTAGGGCCACCCCTTTTGGTGTGGGGGATTCTTTCTTGTTGGTCTTTCCTGTTTCTGGTACAGACACCAAGCCTTTTGTTACATCCCAAAATGTGTTATTTGATCATCAGATTCTGGTATCTCTTGAAAGCTTATGTCACCCTACCATGATTATCGAAGTCTAGGATCTCCTGAAGGTTTATGGCATCCTTCTACTTCCTTGGGAAATCTTATCTTTCCAATAAAAAAGGCCCTGGGACTATCTTTGTTGTCTTGCTAATCACCCTTGGTGTCTGAAATCCTGCAGCCCTTGCCTTGAAGCTCCTGGCACTACCAAAGATATATTTCAAAAATTGAAAATCTTTCTCCATACTGGTACATTAACACATTTTGAAGCCTTCTTCCCATGTACTTTTTTGAGGTACTGGGGATGGAACTCAAGGGCATTCTACTTATGATCTACACTCCCAGCCCTATTTTTATTTTTTATTTTGAAATAGGGTCAAAATTGAGTTGCAAAGGGCCTCACTAAGTAGCTGAGGCTGTCCACAAACCATGTCCTCCTGTCTCAGTTTCCAAAATGCTGGGATTATAAGTGTGTGCCACCATGCTAAGGCTGTGTGTGTGTGTGTGTGTGTGTGTGTGTGTGTGTGTGCATTATAGTCTCAGGTAATAATGTAAATCATGTTGACAATGACATACATCACACAGCACTTGGTGTTCCTTCTCTCGCTCTCCTAATTTCTCTCCCTCCCTTTTATGGTTTAAATGGTGGAGGTTCTTTTCCTTATTCAACTAAAGTTTGTTGAATAGAAAAATTAAAACTAATAGGCAGCTCAGCCTTAACAAATATTTATTACAAAATCAGTAGGAAAAAGATCAGAAGGAAAAAGCAGCATGCTGACCCGCATGCTTAGAGATCCCGAAAATAGAATTCTGGCCCCTTTTCGGAACCCCTAATTTAAATGAATTTTGTATTGATATCTTTCTCAATACTTAAAATACTTAGTCTCTTCCCTGGCTCCACTGAGGTTTCTCCTCTGTTATCTGCAGTCTTTCTTGTATCCTCATTCTTTTATATCCTGTACATATTAGAGAAAACAGATGACTCTGCACTCTCTGTGATTGTCTAATCACACTTAACATAATGTTCTCCAGGTCCTTCTATTTTCTTTCAAATGACATAATTTTGTTCTTTTCCATTGAAGAGTAGTGTGTAGTGTGTATTTCCCATAATTTTGTAACCCATTCAACTGTTGATGTACACCTAAGTTGGTTCCATAATTTGGCTATTGTGAAGTGTGCTGCTATGAACATGGATATGCGTATATTATTGTAGTTCTCTGGTTTCAACCCTTTTGGAAAGATACCCAGTAGTGGTAAAGACAGATCATATGGTAGACTCATTCCCAGTATTCTAAGGAATCTGCACACTGATATCCATAGCAGCTATATTAGTTTGCAATCCCACCAACACTGTAGAAGAGTGCCGATTTCCCTAAGGTCTTGAAAATATGGACTGTTATTTGACTTATTTATAATTGCCATTCTGATTGGGGTTAGATGAAATCTCAGTGGAGTTTTGATTTGCATCTCCTTGACAGCTAATGATGTTGAAAATTTTTGCATGCATCTATTGGCCATTTTTGTTTCTTTGTTTGGGAAATGTCTGTTCAATTCAATTGCCCATTTCTTGATTGGTTTATTTGTTTTTCTGGTGTAAAGTATTTTTCTGTTTTGTATATTTTAAATATTAGACCTTTGTCAGAAGGATAGCTGCTAAAAATCTTCTCCCATTCTGTAGGCTTTATCTTTAGATGCTTGATGATTTCCTTTGATGAGCAGAAACTTTTTAGTTTGATGTCATCCCACTTATTAATTCTTGTTTTAATTTCCTAAACTTTGGGGGTCTTGCTAAGGAAGTTTCTACCTGTGCCTATATACTGGAGTGTTGAATCTAATCTAACCCTCCTCTAATAGCTTCACAGTCTCTGGTCCAAATTCCAGATCTTTGATCCATCAGGACAGAAATACTTTTAAAAATTTTTAATTATTGTCTTTTGGCCACTGGCCAAAGATGCAGTTTCTTGAAGAATCTTTAAAGGTTCATGTTAATTTCCTGCTGCTAAACTCTAAGTGGCATTGCTTTTGATACCCTTTTCTAAGTTTGTTATTGAAATAGAAAAATAAAGAATAAGGGATACAGAAAGAAAGAATGAGGGAAACAGAAAGAAAAGAGGAAGGGGAAAAAGAAGGGTGGAGAGGGAAAGCCAAAGGAAGAGAAAGACAAGTGGGAAGAAATAAAACTATTGCATTTTAGATACCAAATGATTATTCAGGAAGCAGTGAACCAGCTAGGTAAGTCATGGAGTGGTTCTTACATTATATTCCCAGATGCTATCTTATCACTGAACTCAATGAGCAGTTTAGGATAATTTGATAGAAATTGAAAAACCAAACCATCATCAAAGTTTTCCTTCAGCCATGTATAGTGGCATATGCCTATAATCACAGAGCTTGGGAGCAGAAGACAGGAGGATTGAAAGTTTTCAGCCAGCCTCAGCAACTTAACAAGATCTTCAGGAACTTAGTGAGATCCTGTCTCAAAATAAGAAATAAAAATGGTGGAAGTATAGCTCAGAGTTAGAATGTCCCTGGGTTCAATCTCCAGTTAGCCTCTCCCCATAATGCACCTCCATCCTGGTTTCCAAATTAGGAGCTGAAAAGGAAGTACATTACAAAAAATCCAGGCATATGAATTTGAAAAAATAGTAGAGTTCTATAACAGTACTTTAGATTTTATAGCCTCAATTATGATAAAGGGATTTTATATATCCATGATCTTGTGACATCCTCAAAGTAGTACTATAAAAGAAATATATATATAGCAGAGACCATGTGATTCCTCACTGTAGAAGGAAGCCATCTAAGATGACCCCTAGTGATCTGAGCCCTTTCATAATCCATTCCTTGATTGTGAGCGGTGCCTACACATTAGATGGCATGCCACTCTGTAACTGTCGTTTACTACAGGACACAGTTGATTTTAATAAAGGGAGATTGTCCTCAGTGGGCCTGCCTAGTTAAGTAATCCATTAAGAGGGACTGGGCTTGTCCTGTAAAAGAGACTCAAAGCACAAGAGGGATTCAACACAGTGGACACTCTTCCCTGTTGGCCTTGAAGATGGAAGGGGCCACATACCATGAAATGAGTTGGCTTTTAGAAACCAAGGGAGCACGCAATGGTAGCCAGAAAGGAAGCTTTTCAGTTAAGTGGCATTATTATTATTTCTCTATCAGGTTCCATAAACATTTTTGGCAAAAGGTCTGGTGGTAACTATTTCAGGCTTTGTGGCCATAGGTGATCTGTCTCTGTCTGTCTCTCTATCATAGTCTCTTGTTCATTCTCTCTGTCTCTATCTTTCTCTCTCTCCCTCCCTTCCTTTCTCCCTATTTAAGTAATGCTCTAAAATGTAAAATGACTGAACAATATATGAATGACCTACAACAGGCTGTATCTATACAACAGGGGCAGTGGCAGGTGCAGGTGACAGCTCTAGTTCTAGACAATTAACCAAACAATAAGTTTAGCCCTGAATTGCAGGACTTGCTCATTTTTATGGTGTAAATATAAGCACTGTGATTAATTTCAAGGTACTGACATGAAATTTTTGCCCAGTCACAAAGAGATGTGCGGTAGCATACCATTACATCCTATCTTTGCATTCATGATGGAGATCAATAACCATACAAGGGTTACAACAAAATAGGGTGATATAATTAGGAAGGTTGAGTTTTGAGCTTCTTTCACCTGTTTTTAATATAATTGATTTGATCCTGAATTTGTGTAATTTAATTTTTAATAAAGGCTCTGTTTAGCCACCAACTCACTCATTTCCTGGAACTTAACAACTGTTTTTCATGAGACATAGACAGCTCTAGCACAAGGCTGTCTGTATCCTTAAAAGAGAGAGAGAGAGGTGTGCATTCCACTCCACTATTTTCCTTCCTGACAGCTGGAGTGTGGATCCAGCAGATGTGATGATGGCTCCCTCTTTGCCAAACAGATGTGGCTACATCGTTGGGGATGCGAGAAGAACAAGGAAGAAGCTACCTTACCAGATTTTGATCCTCATGCTTCTACAGGAAGCAGAAGGGAAATACATTTTTATCTGGTTTAAGCCACTATCATTTGATTTGGGCTTCTGTTGCAATAACTGCCCCCTTTCCTGTATTGCCATTAATAATTAGATATTAACATGAGGTGATGCTCTGAGACACAGTTAATTTTAGTCCATTGTTCGACCAAGGAAGCTGACTCGTGGGATGGTAAAATCTCTTTCTCCAAATTGCATGGCTGAAAGTCACATGCTTAGCATTTAAACCCCATATTTTAATTCCAGGCCCACTGTGATTTCATACCATGTGGCATGTCAAGTCAATCACTCATTCATACATGCATGTATACATTTATTTATTCATCAGTACCGGTATCTACTTTGTGGATCAACAGAGGCACACAGCTGCTCTTGAATGACAAGTGGTCCTGTCTCTGGATATGTTTTATTACTTAAAAAAATGATGCCTTTTGTGACTCAGAGAGATCCTGTTTCAAAATAAAGAATAAGAAATAGGGCTGGGGGTGTAGCTAAAAGGTAGAATGCCCCTGGGTTCCATCCCCAGCACCACAAAAAAACAAAGACAAAGACAAAAAAAATAATTTTATTTAAAAAACGAAAACCTTTGAGGGATTAAAAAAAGGGGGGGATTTTACTTGGGTATCGGGGAAGAGGTCAGAAGTTATAGTAGTATCCTTTTGTTTCTGACAGCAAACTATTTGCTGTTCAGAAAGCTATGGTATTTGCAGAAATACAGATGAAACAGTAATCTAATATTCAAATGTCTGCATATCCCACATGTATTTGCTTTAATCTTCTCCTATTAACATGCTCCAGGGCCATTTCTGATTATTACAATCGTACAGGATCATGTGTGGCCCAGGGGACTTGGCTCATTCGTAACCCAGAGTCTGACACATACACATGCTTTATGAATTCATCTTAGGTTTGAAAATATTCTCAGTTCTTGTGACATGAGTACCTATTAATTAAATAATGATATTAGAATTTTCTTATGAAATTAGTAGTTCTTATTAAAACCAGCCTATTTTCCCTCTAGTGAAAACAGACACTGCTGAAAATGTAGGCATCTCATTGAATGCTTTACCTTGAATTAATGCTCCTTTTTTGTTATGTGTGTAGAAATATGTTTGTACATCAAAGGCAATATCGATCTTTCCCCTCAAAATAACTGCTTTAGGGCATAAAACTATGTTTTATGTTTTCTTTATATTTGTCTTAGTCCTGGTCAGCCTAACTCAAATCCTTAATCCCAGGGGGTAGATTAATTTAATTTTCATTGCTGTTTCTTTATACTCATAGCAGCTGAAGACAAATGGTTTGGGGGCTACCATTATTAAATATTGTGATGATATTTTCGTACATTCTGTTAGGAGAGCAGGTGGCTCTTTATTCTAGGAACATAAAACTTGAGATATATAGCTTTTATTTTCTACTTTTGCAGAATTTATATTAAAGGATGCTTTATTGGGTTGGTTTTAATTTGTCACCATCTTCCTATAGGAAACAGGTATGGGTCAAATTTATTTTGTGTTTTTGGCTATTGGTTCATGGAGAGTGTCTAAGCTTTGATTGTGATCTCTAAAGCCTGTCCATGGCTGCATCATGTAAGAACAGCAATGGCTATCTTGCTCTCCCCCAGAGCAGTGTAGACATCTCAAAATGACTTCTTCATAAACACTGGCTGCTAGACAGGAGCACCAGCAGGAAGTACCAACCCAAGAGGTCCACTAAGGTTCTGACTTTTCCCTCCACATCTGGCAAGAATAAGGAGCCATGTCACAGTGAGCTGTCTGGCTTTGCCAGTGGGTGCCTGAAAGCTGGAAATGGAGAAGCATTGACTTATGTGGAGCAAACTTGGACCAGTGAGAGATGAGATGAGAAGATTTGAGAATGAACCTGTAGATACCATACACTTAACATTTTTGTTGTTGTTGTTCCTTAATACATCAGTCTAAGGTTGGAAGTTGCTGTACAAATGGCCCAGAGATGTCCTATGTGACCAGCTGTTTCACATTGAGAGGTGATGATCAGGCTGTTGGATCTTTACTTCTCATTATTCCTGATTATCTTCTCTTTCTCTTTTTTTTTTTTACTGGGATTGTATCTTCTATTAAAGCTTATATATATATTAGAGAGAGAGAGAGAGAAGTTAGGACAGAGAGAGAGAGAGAGGAAGAAGAAGAAGAAGAAGGAGGAGGAGGAGGAGGAGGAGGAGGAGGAGGAGGAGGAGGAGGAGGAGGAGGAGGAGGAGGAGAGAAAAGAAGAGAGAAGTTGTTTTCAGGTATGCCCTCACTGGCTCCTGACAGGGAGAAAATTGTAGGTAGACTAAACATCGTGGGGCCAACTAATGTCACTGGTCAGACTGGTAAGGGGAGCATTCTCTTGTAGTATTGGGTAAGGTTTTCTTCCACTGATCCGAAGTTGGAAGCAGGGCCAAAAGTTAGGAATATAATTTTTTTTTTATTCATGGAATCTAGAGAGAAAATAGAAAACAAAAGAGCCTTCAGAGAAATGAAGAAGGAACTAGCAGAATAGTGAAAGGGAACTGGGGGAGCGAGGTGGGGAAGAGAAAAAGGAGTGAGGAAAGAACCACTTCCAAATAATGTTATGCCCACATATGAAGGTATCACTACCCCTCTCACTGACATCTATGGGGATGGAAGAAGTGGAGAAAGTAATGTGTGCATGTATCCTATCACCTTGAATTTCACTATGATGTATAAGTACAAAACATGCACACAAATATTTTAAAAAGCCAAGAAACATGTCAATCATCCATCGAGTCCTAGCCTTTTGGGAGCAGTGGCTAGAGGGGCTGTTACCTGTTACTTAGAATCCAGGTCTGGTTGCTGCATTATGTGGATGATACTTGCTGTAGATTGTGGTCCAGAGTTGGTAGTTATATGGACCATGGTTGCTGCAGAGAGTGACTTTGAGCTGTACTTTCATTTGTGGCCTGGCCATTGGTGTATGTATATTCAGTCAGTCTGTTCATACCAATCGTAACAGAATGGTCAAGAAAGAAAGGGGAGTGCTGTACAAATGAACTAAGTTGGTCAATAATGTATTGCTTTTTTTTGAGGGGTGGATGGATTAAGGATTGAACCGAGGGGTAGTCTACCCCTGAGCCTCATTCCCAGCTCATTTTATTTTATATTCAAACAGGGCCCATAAAGTTTCAGAGATTTGCTAAACTGCTAAGGTTGGTTTTAAGTCTTAATCCTCTTGTCTCAACCCGGAACTACATGTGTGAAACACTGAACTCAGTTCATAATCAACATTTTTTTTTGGTACTAGGGATTAAACTCAAGGACATTCTACTTCTGAACTACACTCCCAGGCCTATATTAGTTTTTTATTTTCAAACAGGGTCTTGAAAATTTGTTACGGGTCTCACTGAGCTGCTGAGGCTGGTCTCAAGCTTCAGTCTTTCTGTCTTAACCTCCCAAGACCTGGAATTATAGTTGTGAATACATCCGGCTTCATATTTTAGTTTTAATTATTACTTCTCTGTAAAGATTAAAGAACTCACTTAAGATATAATCTTAAAGTAAAAGGAAGGGGTGACTGAGATTGAAAAGGCTAGCTAAACCAGAAAACCTCCAGGGATAAATTTCATCTTTTACAGTGTTAATACCATATGACTGACAAGCTAAAGGACAACGTCAATCTGACCTTGACTGTGAAAAAGGTCAGGTGATGTCGGATGATAGCAAGTTGTACTGAACTCATGTTTTAAAATTTCAAAAAACAAGTATTGCTTTTCTTTCTTAGATATAGAAAAGTTATATTGAATGATATCCATCACTTCAAGGGTTTGATTTGGTATAAAGGCAGTGAATGTTATCTCACCTGTTGAGTCCAACAGATCATCAATGCAATGCATATAAGCATGATATTTTCATTCAGCGATGTTACAATTTAATTGTTTAAATTTAATAGTACATGTAGGCAAGTCATTTTCTTGACTTCTCTTATCGGATCTGGTCACAGTACTGCGAGTCCCCCCATGGCCCACTCAATCACAAGAGGTACAAATAACTGGACACCTATTTGATTATGATTCCTTTAACTAGCACAGTCCTATCTACTTTTAAAATAGTTTAGAACTTTAGAATATTAGGCTGCAATTGTAGTACTTGGTGGTCTGAGACAGGAGGACTGTAGGTTAGAGGACAGCCTCAGCAATGTAGCAAGACTTTGTTGCAAAATTTAAAAAAATATAGGGTTGGGGTTATAGCTTGGAGGTAGAAAAAAACCTGGGTTTAATTCTTAGTACCAAAAGACAAAGCAAAACAAAAAATTAAAAATTAAGCATGCTTCATATCTATATGGCTGCTAAGAAATTATTTTTTTGTTAGAGATAATAAAAAATATTAGCAAGTTTCTGTACTTTTCAAAACTTGGTATTTTAAAGTTTCTATTAAAAACTTACTCAGTGTCTGTGAAATATTATCACCCAGTCTCCAGATGCTAAAATATATGTACATCATAGACTTTCAAATTCAACAATTTTAATCTAACCCATAATATTTTGTCACTTTTAAGATCACCCAATTTATTCATCCCAAATCCCAAAGACAAGGAATTAAATCAGATTATCCATTTTTACTTCAAAATCAATAGAAAATTTTATTGCATACTAAGAAGAGTAGAGACAGCATCAAAAACCTGGACAGATATTTTAAAGAAAGGATCTCTAATTTCTGTGATTATAGCAAGCCTGAACAGTACTAGCAAGACATCAGAACAGCCACAGGCAGAGTTTGATTTGTATAGAAACAAACATACAATGAAACAAAAGAACTGGGGGAAATCTTTGTTTTAAATAAAGCAAGGATAAGAGAAGAAATCGTATTTCCAAGCATGATAACTTGTCTACCTACTTATTTTATTTTTTTGGTTGGTTTTTAAAGATTAAATCTATTCATCTCCATGGATGAAAAGAGAAGTATTACACACAATATGCCCTTTATAAATGTTAGCACCTTGTAATGCCACTGCCATTTCCCAATATAAATTTAGTGATTTCCATTGAATATTATATCATCATATCTTACATTATGTTATGATAGAGGACAGCATATGTTATCATTTATGAGGTAACAATTGTGAACCCTACATGCTTACTTTACTTCTATGGAATAGTTTAAGGGAATTTAAGGGAAGCTGTTATGAATTTTTAATCACATGTAAATGTACCATTTTATATCCACAGGTATGAGAAGGCAAGATACATTTCTTTTAAAACATATAATTATTTTATACCACATCTCAAACTTAGTACCTGGTAGGACCCAGAGTCCATTGCTGTATGGAGTCTTCAAATTAATTATGTTAAAATAAAAATTGCAGTTCAGGAAAAATCACCTTGTAATTATAAGTAATTTTCAGTATAAAACAAATATAACTTAGAGATTTTCTAAGACATAGTAACCAAACACAATGCATTAATTATGATACGTGTTTAACCACCAAATAAACCAACAAGCCAAGCATGGGTGGTGCATGCCTGTAATCCCAATATTGGGAGGTAGAGACGGGAGGATTGAAGGTTCATGGCAAGCCTCAGCAACAGGGCATCACGCTCAGCAACTTACTGAGACCCTCTTTTCTTTTTTTTTTTCTTTTAACAATTTTTTTATTGAACATAAATAGTATATATTTAAACTATATTTGGTGCCCTCTCCCCCCCCACCCCCGTTTTCCCTTCCCCCCTCCCACCAATGGTTGACCAGGTTAACCATGTCTTATTCATAATTTTACACATGTTCAGATGTAGACCCTCATTAATCAAGATCAGCCTTCCTCTTCTCCTATCTTTCCATTCAAACTTTGCTGGTATTTCCCCTCCATTATCTGGAGTCCCACTGGTATCCTTTGTGTTTCCTAGTTTGGGCATATTAGAGGAAACATATGTACCTTCTCCTTCTGTGCTTGGCTGATCTCACTTAACATAGTGTTCTCCAGGGCTTTCCATCTTCTTGCAAATGATATAATTTTGTTCTTCTTTATGGCTGAATAAAATTCCATTGTGTGTATTTCCCACAGTTTTGCTATCCATTCATCTGTTGATGGTGATCTGGGTTGGTAACTACACTGAGATTCCATCTAACCCCAGTCAGAGTGGCAAGCATAAAGAAATCAAAAAACAACAAATGCTGGCAGGATGTGGGGAAAGAGGAACTCTTTTACACTGTTGGTGGGAATGCAAATTAGTTCAGCCACTATGGAGATCTGTTTGGAGATTCCTAAGAAAGGTGGGAATAGATCTACCATATGATCCAGCTATACCACTCCTGGGTATCTTTCCAAAGGGGCTGAATTCAGAGAAATACAGCAACATATGCATCCCTATGTTCATAGCAGCACAATTTGTAATAGCCAAAATATGGAACCAACCCAGATCACCATCAACAGATGAGACCCTCTTTTCAAATGAAAACAATAGAGGCCTCAATGTGTAACCTTGGAGGTAGAATGCCCCTGGGCTCAATTCTCAGTACAAAGAAGAAAAAAAAAGCACTTTCTCTGTAGTAATTTTAATTTTTTCATGATGTCATTTTCTTTTATACTGTTAGTAGAATTTAAATTTAAAGACTTTATTTGATATGAAAGAAAATCAGGAACCCAGAAGAGAATGCACAGAACATCTTTATGGCAGCTGAACTAACTACACAAAAAGAATAGGTTAATAGGGAGGGACAGAGAGGGTAGATTCTAGCAGATTAGATTCATAATTCTATTTTTAGCTCCTAATACAGTACCATCCACAGAACAAGCACACAGCAAATGTATGCTGAATATGTGCAAGATTAAAAGACCACTAAGTTTCAAGGGAACATCAGACAATGGGGAGGCCTATAAATGAGACTGGATATTCCTAACCAGCCAGATGGCTGGCCAGATGAATCCCAAGCCCTTCAAATGCTTCAGGAATGATTCTCAGACACAAACTCCTTTTGAAATTCTTACATTTCTTTTAGGATCCAAGAGTCATTGTTTTGAATAGTCCCAATTTCAGCATTTTTTTTTCTTATTTCTTCCTAAAATGAAAAGTTTGATGCTTTGTAAGAAATTAAAAGCAACTAAATAGCAACTAAAAATAAAAAGGAGTATATTTTATTAACTTTAATTGGAGCTATAGGGTAATGAATTATTTCTACTTATGAATGAAATTAGGGAAAAGAACACAAAATAAATGAATTACCACTATTAACATAGGGACATCAACTTCAAAATTTGCTACTTAGGAGTGTATAATGGCCTTTGAGTATAGCGTTTCATAAATGGTCTCTCAGCCAGACATGGTGGTACATGCTTGTAATCCCTGTATTTGAGATGCTGAGACAGTAGGATCACAGGTTCAAAGACAGCCTCGGCAAGTAGTGAGACTCTAATCAACCTAGGAAAACCCTGTTTTCAAATAATAAATAAGCTGGGCGTGGTGGCGCATGCTTGTAATCCCCATACTTGGGAGGCGGAGAGAGGGGGATGGCGCAGGTTTGAAGCCTGCCACGCTGGCTTAAGAGACCCTGTTTCCAAATAATAAAGTATAAAAATAGGTCTGGGAGATTAGCCCGGAGGTAGAAGGGTTTCCAGAAACCCCAGTACCACCACCACCACCAAAACAAAACAACAACAAAAATAAATAAATAAATTTGAGCTGGGTATACAGCTCAATGGTAGACCATTCAACACCCAGGACCACAAAAATTAAAATAAATTAAATAATTTCTCATTTCTTAAAATAGTTGGTACTATGTTCATGAATTAGAATAATCTTGCAAAAATTTTCATACTACTAAAGTAATTTGTATTAAATGAAATCTCCATTAAAATACTGGTGGTATTCTTCACAGAAGTATAACAAACTCTTCTAAAATTCTAAAGCAATTTTGGCCAAAATAGATAAAGCTAGAGGCATCACGCCTGACCTTAAAAGATGCTACAAAGTGCCGGACGTGGTGGCGCATGCTTGTAATCCCCGCGCTTGGGAGGCAGAGACAGGAGGATCACGCAGGTTCAAATCCAGCCCCGCGCGCTGGCTTAGGAGACCCTGTTTCCAAATATAAAACTGTAAAAATAGGTCTGGGAGTGTAGCCTGGAGGTAGAAGGGCTTCCAGGAACCCCAGTACCACCAAAAAAAAAAAATATATATATATATATATATATATATATATATATATATATATAGTAAAAAAAGATGCTATAAAGTTACGATAACCAAAATGCCATGATAGTGGCATAAAAGCCAATATGTAGACCAATGAAATAGAATACATAATTAGAAATAAATCCATGGGTCTATAGCCATCTTTTTTTTTTTTTTTTTTTTTTTTTTGGTGGTACTGAGGTTCCTGGAAGCCCGTCTATCTCTGGGCTATATTCCCAGACCTATTTTATTTTTGGAAACAGGGTTTCTTAAGCCATCGCATCTGGCTTCGAACCTGTGCGATCCTCCTGTCTCCACTTCCCAAGAGCGGGGATTACAAGCCTGCACCACCACGCCCGGCTAAAGCCATCTTTTGCCTTTGGCAAAGGCACTAGCAACAAACACTGGAGACAGTCTCTTCAGTAAACTGTGCTGGGAAAATGAAATACCTTATGTACAAGAATGAAACTAAGAATCAAATTCTCAGAGAATACAAAAGTCAACCCCAAAATGGATCAGAGACTTCAATGTAAGATCTGTTAACTATTAAAGTACTATTAAACAACACATAGGTTAGGGTCCTAGTATAAGTAATGGTAACAATAGCAAAAATAAACAAATGGGTTTGTACCAAACTCAGAAGCTTGGGCCGAGGGAAGAAAGCAATCAACAGTGTAGAGACAACCTTCAGGATGTGAGTAAATTCTTGCCAATTCCTCATCTCACAAGAGATTAAGATATAAGCAACTTTAATTATAGTACCCAAAAGAAAACAACAATAATAAATAATTTTATTAAAAAAGGCAATGATCTAAATAGACATTTCTCAGATCTGCAAATGGCCACATGCACATGAAAAAAAAAAATGCCCACTATCACGAATCATCCAGGAAATGCAAATGAAAACCACAAAGCTGTAACATCTCACCCCAATTAGAATGGCATTCATAATGATTTTAAAAAACATAAAATAACACATGTTACAGAGGAAGCACATAAAATACAATTCTTAAACACTGTTGGTGGAAATGTACATTAGTGCAACCATTCTGGAAAGTAGTAAGGAGGTTCCTCAAAAAACTAAAAAATGGAAGTATCATATGATTGAGCTATCTCACTCTTTGGTATTTATCCAAAAAGGTTGGAATCAGTACATTAAAGATATATTTGCTTTCATTGTCCTGTAGTACTTTTCACAATAGCCAAGACACAGAATCAACCTATGTGCACATCAGTGAATGAGAAGATAAATAAATGGGATACACACACACACACACACACACACACACACACACACACACTCAGTGGAATGGTATTTAGCTGTAAAAGGATAATATCCTGCTATTTGCATCAATGTACAGGGACCTGGAGAATATTCTACTAAGTGATATAAGCCAGGCACAGAAAGACAAATGTCACATGTTGTCATTTGTATATGGGAGCTAAACACTAATTTCATAGAAGTAGAGAGTACAATAGTCATCACTAGAGGGTAGGAAGGGTAGATGGGAAGAGGAGTTAGGGAATTTGGATAATGGATACTAAAATAAAGGGAGAAGGATGTATACTAGTATTCTACAGCACAGTAGGATGACTATTTTGTAACACTTTATTCTAAGTTTTCAAATAATGAATGTTTATGGACAGGTAACTGCTAATTATCCTAATTTGACATGTCTTTAATTATCACACTGTACACCATAAATATGTGCAGTTAAAATAATAAAATATTTTAAATGAAAAAAATATAAAAAGGAAAATAATATCGCTTTGTCAGGTTCTAAATAGAATATTCTAGCATAGTTCTACAGTGAACCAATGCCTACATTCATATGTATTTTGATTCTATGATTTTTTTAATTTTTATTATGCAAATGTCGATATAAAGTGTGCTATATTTATCTTTTATGCAATGAGTTTGGTCAACTTGAATATTAATCATAACAGCTTACAGCTGAATTCTTTCTTATGGTTCACATAAACTATTATATAATGTATGAATAATGACAACTTCTCTATTTCCTAAGCATGTACTAGTAAGAACTTTCAGAAAAATGTCACAGAGAATTGTTGACAGCAAGCATCTTCATCTGATTCCTGATCCCAAGAGAAAGCTTTCAATATCTCATGATGAACTGTGAGGTTTACTGAAAGGTTTCCACACATACTCTCCATCAGATTAATGACATTTGCTTCTTTTCCAGGTCTGCTAAAAAAATTTTCATTAAGTAAGGCCAAATTTTGTAAATTGCTTTTTCTGCATCAATGGTGATGATTTTGTTATTTTCTCCATTATTTTGTTAATGTGATTAATTAAATCGATTACTTTCCATCTTTCTGGAGCATTGTTATGGAAGTGTAACATGCATACATAAAAGCGCAAAAATCTTAAAAATATAGCTCAAATTTTGACAACAACTCTGGAAGAATCAACCCTTAGATGAAGAATTAGATATTACCATAAAAGCCCAAATATCCCAGGACTTTTTCTAGTGGAGAGAATGGGTGACTGGACTTTTGATATTTAATGACACATATCAGTTTTACTTATTTATTTATTTATTTATCTATCTTGTAGTACTGGGAAATGAACCCAAAGGAATTCTACCTATGAGCCACCCCAGCCCTATTTTTTATTCTTAATTTTGAAACAGAGTTTTACTGAGTTGAAAAGGGCCTAAGTAGCTGAGGCTGTCCTTGAACTGTGACCCTCCTGTCTCAGCCTCCCAAATGCTGGGATTACAAGCATGTACCACCATGCCTGGCAGTTTTACCTTATTTAAGGAAGGGGAGTATTTGACTTTTTTTTTTTTGTGGTACTGGGGCTCCTGGAAGCCCTTCTACCTCCGGGTTACACTTCCAGACCTATTTTATATTTTTATTTGGAAACAGGGTCTCTTAAGCTAGCGTGGCTGACTTCGAACCTGCACGATCCTCCTGTCTCTGCCACCCAAGCGCAGGGATTACAAGCGTGCGCCACCATGCCCAGAAGTATTTTACTTTTTAATTTAGCACATTTGTGTAATTAATTATTGCTACTGCAAACAGAAAGTAATTATAGTTTGTTTCTCCTTATTGCAGGAGAAACAAACTATATTTATTTAAACAAACTGTAAAGTATTGCATTGTGACAATTTATTTATATGTTTTATTGCTTATGGACATTTGCTTTGCCTACTTATTTTGGCTCTTATGATTAAATCTTTAAAAAATATATATATACATGTGTATATATATTTTATATATACATTTTACATATATATACACACACATATATATGTGTGTGTATATATATATGTATATATATGTATATGTATATGTATATATATATGTATATGTATATATATACACATATCCCTAAGATTAGAATGTTTGGACTAAGGGCTATGGATATTCAACTTTAGTAGATAATGTTTAAGAGTTTCCCAAAATGAAGCATACCAATTTATACTTTCAACAACACTGTATGAGAGTTCATAGTAAATTTTTCTTAAGTGTTATTAGAGAATATCCTTTCCTCCTATAGAATTGATAGAAAGCAGTAAAATGTAGCAGAGAATTTTGTTGCTTTATATAAATTTTGAGACTGTATTTTAGAAAACAATGATTTTAAATTTTTTTTTTTGTGTGTGTGGGTCTGGGAATGAAACCCAGGGGCATTCAGCCTTCGGGCTACACCCCCTGCCCTATTGTTTTTTATTCTTTATTTTGAAACAGAGTCTCACTAAGTTGTGGAGGGCCTCACTAAGTAGCTAAGGCTGTCTGTGAACCACCATCCTCTGGTCTCTGCCTACCAAATGCTGGGATTACAAGTGTGCATCACCGCACCCAGGGATTTTAATTTTTATATAGAAAAAGAATAACAATAACCAAAAAAAAACAATTTCTGAGGAATCTCCACAATGATCTCCATAGCAGTTGTACTAATTTGCAGTCCCACTAACAATAGCATTCTTATTTCCCCACATTCTCACCAGCATTTATTTTTGTTTGACTTCTTGAAGAGTGCTATTCTGATTGGGATTACATAAAATCTCAGCATAGCTTTGATTTGCATCTCCATGATTACTAATGATTTTCAACATTTTTTCATGTATTTATTAGCCATTTGTATTTCTTCTTTTGTAAAGTGTCTATATAATTCAATTTCCCATTTCTTGGTTGGGTTATTTGTTTTTTAGTGTTAAGTCTTTTAGTCCTCTACTGGAGGAATAGCTGCCAAATATCTTGTCCTTTTCTTTAGACTTTCTCTTTAGAGTCTTGCTGGTTTACTTTAATGAGCATTTTTAATTTAATGTCATCCAATTTATTAATATTCATTTTAATTTCCTGAGCTTTGGAGGTCTTATTGAGGACATGTCTACCTGTGCCTATATGTTGGAATGTTGGGCCTATCCTAATAATTTCAGTCTCTGGTGTAATTTCCAAGTCTTTGAAACATCTCAAGTTGACTCTTATTCAAGGTGAGAGGTAAAGATGTAATTTAATTTTATTTTTCTACAAATTGATAATCAGTTTTGTCCAAAACCTTTGGTTGAAAGGCTGTCTTTTCTCCAACATATGTTTTCAGCACGTTTGTTAAAAATCAAATGGCTATATGTATGTGGACTTGTTTCTGTATCTTCTATTTTATCATATAATTCACCTGTACCACTCCTGGGTATCTTTCCAAAGGGACTGAAAATAAGATCATAGTAATATATGCATATTCCTGATTATTGCACCACAAATCATAATAACCAGATTATGGATCCAACCTAGGTATGCATCAACAGAGGGATTGAAAAATATGAGATATATAAAAATGGAATTCTATTTATCAATAAGGAAGAACAAAATTATGTAATTTTCAGGAAAAATGAGTGGACTTGGAGGATAGTATGTGAAATGAGATTATCCAGTCACAGAAAGTGAAGGGTCATATGTCTTCTCTCATAGGCAGAGGCTTAGGAGTAACCAGGATGCCAGAGAAACCTCAGATAATGGAGGGGAAACTGAAGTGGAGCCAGGAGGTCGTCTAGGAAAGGTGAAAGGGTGTGTGTGAGGGAGTGGAGAGAGTGAGGATCAATGAAGGAATTACTTCCATTGACATTTTATACATATGGAAGAATGACAATGACAATGTCAATCTCAATGTTTTGTATGGGGAAGGGGGCACTGTGGAAGCCAGAGAGAAGATAGAAAACAAAAGGGTCTTCAGAAAAGTGGAGAGAGAGGAGAGAGAGAGAGAGAGGGAGAGAGTGACCCCAATAGAAGTGTGGAGGGAATTTGGAGGAGGGAGGGAGGTAGAAAAAAAGGAAGAATGAGAAAAAATCATTTCAAACAATTTTATGTCCATATATCAAAGTATCACTACCAGTCTCACTAATATGTATGGGGAGGGAAGAGCAGGAGCAGGGGGACATGGAAAGAAATAGACACCATGTGATGTGTGCATATATGAATGTATCACTTTGCAACTCGTTATGATGTATATTTACGATGCACCAATAAAAATATATAAAAAGGTAGCAGGGCTCGCTTTAGTTCAAATGGGGTGAGTTATGTCATGGCTGGTGCTTATGCTTTCCTTTCACGATGTTGAGTACATCACCTTGCCTCTAGTAACTATCAAGTACACATCATCTGAAAGAAATTTAATAACTAAACATCTCCATAATATGTGGCTTATGGAGTGAGCAGGCACATAGATAATAAATTGGTAGGCATGAAATCCTGTAATCACTATTATAGACATAAGTGATGGTAGAGCAAGATAGAGGAATATAGGGATATAAGTGGAAAGACCTTAAAGATATGCCTTTGGATTTTTTTTCTGTGGATTATTCCTGGTAAATACACAATGTTGATTATTTCATATATTATTCTTCTCATAGAATACTGTTTTAAACTATAATTGCTTGGGGGGAGGCAAACTTTGAAAGATAATAGGGTTTTAGTATCCAGGAATTCAGCTCCTCTACTTCTTTATAAACCCACCACAACCAAATATGGGGTTTCTACCCATTTCAATGGACTTTCATAGAAGGTATTATCTGATAATACAGTTTCAATAAAAACCCATAAACCATTGATATATGATAAGGGAACATTTTTCCTGATAAATACTAAGTTTTCCGATTCCTATCTCAACCACCTGTTGGCTAGTTTTAGTTTTTCTTTCCAAGTGTCATATGCATGATAATATTGTAAATATATTGTTTGTCTTGGTACAAGCATCTTCCTGACATACGGTTGTTTTTTATATTTAGCTTTGCTTTAAACAACAGCACCATTTATTTTTAATTTTTGTGAAAGATTATATATTCTCTCAGTCTTGGTGAGACTTAACTGCATTTATAATGTCAGCCATTTTCAGCACCATGCTTTATGTGAACATAAAGACACGCGTCTTTCTTGAGGATTCCCACAGTTTTTTATTTCAAAATGGTGGTATCTATGGCAACAGTTCACCATGTTTTTGGTAACAGAGCTCCTTCAAGAAGTCAGAGGTTTCAAGTCTGGTGAGAGTCTGCAGAGTATAAAGTTAGGGGAGAGGCTTGGTTCAATTTTAGGTACCAGCTTGGAGCTTTGATAGACAAGAGTATTCATCATCAAAACAGCAAGTCTGAGACTTAAGAAAAAATAATAGCAACTGTGAATTATAACCAGTGATATAAAGTGATGTTAGACTCACTTTAACACACATAAACCCTGATAAAACCTCAAGGAATCACTTTTGGTGAATGATAACCATGGGTTCAGGAGGTCTTTATCATAACAATCCTAATAACTGGCTATAAGAATAATTCATCAATGAAATTGTATATGTATTTAGACATAAAAAACTAAATATAGAAATGGGTCATCTCCCTCAAATTGTATTTTTCTTTCCTAGTCTACTATCTTGTAAGGCACATTAAGTGATAATGATATCATTACTTAATATAGTTTATCATTTTTTCCAGCCTATTTGCCCATGCCTGTAAAATTTCTTTTACTACTTTCCACTTCTTATTATAGCATCCTTCCTAACCCAAGCATGGGATGCACCTTCTTAACAGGATCATTGAGATCCTGTTTCTCTTTATGGTAGATGAGCATGGTGACTGGTTTTCTTGGATCTTCAAGTGGTAGTGCTGGGAATCCCCAGGCAGCCACTGATTTGAAGCATCTTTCCCAGCCATCAGATACCCATGTTCTTGTGGAACAGTGTAGTATCTGCATAATCTTTTCAGGAAAAAACTGATAGAAAATACCCATGTGATATTTGCAAATAAGATTGTTTTGCTCCTAAAATGTAGAGCAAGACTGCATGACATGTAGGTGTAGGACAATTTGCTGCCAGGTGGTAGGGGTACTGTTAGTGCCTTGTGTCAAAACTTTCTCTGCAGTAGTAGCAGAGTAAGTGTATGGTTAGGAAAACACACACAGAGTCGTAGCTGTGATTCTGCAGTAGCATGGCTGTCAAGCTAGATGAACGCTCAGGAGCGTCCAGAATTCTATTTGTTCCTAAAAATAACAGAAAACACTGCTCTGTCCAGCTCTTTACTTCTACATTCCTTTCCACGTTGTATTCAGCATACACATGCTTAGAATCATTTTTTTAAAATTTCAGGTTCCTATTTTGTTATCTAGTTTTGTTGAGAAAAATCAATGAAATTTTTTCTTCATGTCAAAAAGGATATTTTCCACTTTTATCTAATGCACGTAGTTTTGCAGCATTACACATGTGCCCAAGGGCCTTCAAATATTTGGAAAAGGAGTTCCCTTTTGAGTCTATTAAATCATATCTTTTTCTTTGATGGAGCTATTCAAGTCTCCACCCTGTCACCTCATTTAAAATACTTGCCTTTGGACTTTAAACATCCTGTATTTGTTACATTTCTCTGACTTCCTTAATGTATTGAGCATTTTAGCACTCAGGTTAATGAATTTCTCCATGCACTAAATATAATATTTTTAAAGGGCAATTTTTTTTACCATCTATGTAGATAATTCATCCAATACTTTGTCTTCCTATTTTTGCAAAGTTCTTGTTTTCATCTTATTTCAGCCATCCCATTCCAAAATTAAACTCTAGAATTTATTACTATCAATGACTAGGCTATATACCCATTCTCTCTGATGGTCTTTTACTCCATCACTACAATTCCACATGGGCATCTTCTATTCAGAAACCACAGTACTCTTTATATTGTCCACTCTCCCCTGTTCTCACCCAACTCTACACTAGCTTAAAAAAATCCAGAAAACACTTCCACTCAGGATTTCCCACACAAAAAATAAAATATGTAGGAATAAACTTAACCAAGGAGATAAAAGACCTCCACATAGAAAATAATAAAACATTGAAAAAAGAAATCGAAGAAGATCTTAGAAGATGGAAAGATCTTCCCTGTTCATGGATAGGCAGAATAAATATCATCAATTCAATGCAATACCCATTAAGCTACTGAGATCATTCCTTAGAGACATAGAAAAATCAGTCCTTAAATTCATTTGGAACAACAAATAAACCAGAATAGCCAAAGTAGTTGTCAGCAACAAAAAACATGCAGGAAGAATCACAATGCCTGTCTTTAAACTATACTATAAAACCACTGTAATAAAAAACAGCATGGTACTGGCACAAAAACAGACATATAGACAAATGGAGCAGAATAGAAGACTCAGAAACAAATCCACACACTTTCAGCCAACTGATTTTTGACAAAGGGGCCAAAAACATACACTGGAAGGAAAATAGTCTGTTCAGCAAATGGTGTTGACAAAACTGGTTAACCATATGCAGAAAAATGGAAATTAATCCCACTTTCTCACCCTGCACGAGTCAATTCAAGATGGATCAAAGACGTGGAAATTATACCAGAGACCTTGAGGCTCCACGAAGAGGGCATAGGTCCAATACTGCAACACACAGGCACAGATAAACACTTTCTCACCAAGAACCCACAGACACAACAAACTAAAAGGAGAATCAATACATGGGTGGGACTGCATGAAACGGAAGAGCTTCTGTTCAGCAAAGGAAACTGTCAGGATCCTCAACAGAGAGCCAACAGAATTGGAGACTTTTGCCACCTACTCCTCAGATAGAGGACTAATATCTAGAATATACAAAGAGCTTAAGAAACTCAACACACACACACACACACAAAAAAAAACAAATAATCTAATAAAAATGGGCAAATGAACTAAATAGATACTTCACAAAAGAAATTCAAATGGTCAATAAATGCATGAAAAAATGTTCAACATCATTGGCAATCAGAGAGATACAAATCAAATTTACCCTGAGATTTCACCTAACTCCAACTAGAATGGGAATCACTCAAAACAAAAACAACAAATGCTGGTGAGGAAGTGGAGAATTAGGAGCCCTAAAACAGTGTTGGTGGGATTATAAATTAGCGCAACAACTTTGGAAAACTGTATGGAGGATTCTCAGAAGAATGGGAATTAATTTACCCAGCAATGCCACTTCTGGTTTCTATCCAAAAGAAAGCAAACCAAACTACCAAACTAATCCATGTGTATCTATGTTAATAGCTGCACTATTCACCTTTGCCAAACTATGGAACCAGCCAATATGTCCATTAACAGACGAATGGATTTTAAAACTATGGGATATGTACACAATGGAATTTTACTCAGCCATAAAAAACAAAATTACGCATTTTCAGGGAAATGGATGGAACTGGAGGACATTATGCTACGCGAGGTTAGTCATTCACAAAAAGTAAGAAAACGGATGCTTTCAGTAATATGTGAACGCTAAGGTGAAATGGGTCATAAAAGGACCTCCAGGTGAAAAAGGAGATCCTACAGAGGAGCAAACAAGGCAACCTAACTGAGGGGATGGGAGGGGGAAGAAAGAAAATCTCTAAAGCACATGATGTACATAAAAAAATCATATCTATGTCAACCACTAAGCCAAGCATGGGAGGGAGGGAAAGAAAAGGAATGGGATGAAGAAGGGGTAGGATTTAACGGGGTGATGTGTGCATGTATATCCATACAAGTTTTTTTTATCCCATCAAGATGAATTCAATACACCAATAAAAAAGATATGAAAATTTAAATAATAAAATGCAATGATCATTTGGGTTTAGAATGGTCTTATATGCTGTATTACTTTGGAATGTCCTCTTAATCCTCATGGAAACAAGGTAGCAATGTTGAAAGCAGGTCTTGGTTGCTCCTAAATAGGGGTCCCTGGGGTGTGTGACCTTGGGGATTATATATTTTTCTCCTCCCCATAAACTCTCTGTTACTGGTCTCTGCGATATGAGGGCAGAGCCTTATGTGCTTCTTTTCTCTCTGCTCCCTGCCTCCATGCCCTGAACTCTGTACCCGGCCTGACATGGAGTGAACCTCAAAATATCCAAATCCTGTGAGCAAATAAACCTTCCTCTAAGACGTTGTGTGTTCAGGCTTTGAGACCAGGAGTGAGAATATTGACTGAGTTATACACTCCTTCAATACCTCTGCCCTTCGCTAACTCCACTGTTGTTTTTAGAAATACCCCTGTTTAGTTCAATCAAATGTTCCACCGATTGTACGTGTATAATGGAGCAGCTCATTATGGTGGAAGAAAGTACCTGGATCATCCTGACTGAGCCTACTGTAATTACTGACCACTGACCTCAATCAGAAGGGCAATACTCTTTAGTGATACAACCATACTTTTTCTTTATTTGACTTTTCAAATGACCTCATTTGTTTTCACAGGAAATCAAAACAGAACTCTACCCTGTGAGGAGACACTGAAAGCCAACTAAACAGAGTATGCTTATAAAGTTCTGACTACTTATAATAGATTTGAAGAATTATAAAGATTCCTCAATAATAATAATGTCTAGCCAATAAGAAATTGAGAAGATGGATGAATCTGGAGAAGAGTAAGCGAGATTAGGCATTCACAGAAGGTGCAGGGTCATAGGGGTTTTGTCCCCATTGCAGAATCACAGGAGTAATCAGGATAGGGAGAGACTTTAGAAAATGGAGCAGAAACACCAGTGGAACAATGGAGAGGGTCTAGGGGAGAGTAGTGAGGTGGGAGACAGAGAATCAATAAAGGGAACACTCCCACTGATATTGTGTACATATGTGAAATTGCCAATGCCAATGTCAATGTCATATATGGGGAAGGGGTCAGAGTAGGGAGGAGCCAGGGAGGAGCTCACCAAGAGCTGGGTGCTTGTGTGTCCCGATCACTCTAAACTACATGATGATCTAAGACTAAAATGCACCAATAAAAATATTTTTAAAAAAATAATAAATTCCCATATCTTTGTCACTGTGGCCTGTGCTTTTGACTTTTATTGTTGATTATTTCTACCAGAGCTTCAAAATTAAAACAAATAGACATTAATTAAAAATGACTCCACAGTTTAAAAATATATGACTTGCCACTTCAACTATCTAAAATTAACATCTAGGCCATTACGCTAGGGGAATAATTATGAATGTTTGAGAGTGGAGCACACAGAGAGTCGGTGTAGATTTATTTTTAAATCAACTTAATTGTTGCCAATAAAACAAAGTGAGAAGAGAAGACATTTATCTTCCATACATAGACTAATTCTAGTGTTTTGGGGCCTCAGTTGTTGAAACAAGCAATCAGAGCTTCTTATCAAACCAGGAAAAACCACGCCAGCCCTCTACAGAGGAACAGCCACATGGTGGGCAGAAAAATTATTGTGTGTTCTACCACATCATCCTCAAATCAGGCACAGCAAACTTTATCACTGGAAATTGAAGGAAATAGAGAAATTTCAGTTATGTATAGAAAGTACACACAAGAGAAAATAGACCCCTTTAAAAGTACTGCTAATGTGCATGATGTAAGTAAAGATATCAAAGTCAATCACTAAGCCAAGCATGAGAAGAAGGGAAGAGGGAGGGAGAGGGGTGGGAATTGGGGAAGGGCTTAATGAGTGATGTGTGCATGTATGTCTGTACTATATATATATATATTTTTTTTTTTTTTGGTGGTACTGGGGTTCCTGGAAACCCTTCTACCTCTGGGTTACACTCCCAGACCTATTCTATACTTTTATTTGGAAACAGGGTATCTTAAGCCAGCAAGGCTGGCTTCAAACCTGTGCGATCCTCCTGTTTCCACCTCCCAAGTGCGGGGATTATAAGCATGCACCACCATGCCCAGCTGTCTCTACCATCTTGTACCCCATTAAGATGCATGACTACAATGCACCAATAAAATTTTTTTTAAATACTGAATATATTTACAAGCTTGTTTTTGACTAAGGATCCTGCTTTTTCTATTAGAACCAGTCAATGACTATTATTGTAGAAATCCAATGTCATAGAAACTAGGAATTTAGCATGATTGCTTCCTCTAGGGTGATTCTCTAAAGAAAAAAATATATATATATATACATACATATACATATATATACATAATATACACACACACATATATACACACACACACATATATATATATACACACACATATATATATACACACACACATATATATGTGTGTGTGTGCATATGCAATGTCATAGTAATAAAAACATAGTAATAAAAACAACATAGTAATAAAAACAACATGGTACTACACAAAAACAGATACATATACCAGTGGAGCAGATGACTCAGAAACAAATTCATACACTTATAGCCAATCGATTTTTGACAAAGAGGCCAAAAACATACACTGGAAAAAAAGATAGCCTGTTCAACAAATGGTGTTAAAAATCTGGTAAACTATGTGCAGAAAAATGGAAATGGAAATAAACCCCACCTTTTCACCTTGCACAAGTGTCAATTCAAGATGAAAAAATACTTGGAAATCAGATCAGAGACCTTGAAGTTCCTTAAAGAACGCATAGGTCCAACACTGCAACACATAGGCACAGGTAAAAACTTTCTCAACAAGACCCCAAAGCACAAGAAACTGTGAGACAGATCAATACTTGGGGCTGCATGGAGCCAAAGAGCTTCTGTACAGCAAAGGAAACTATATCAAGAAACTCAACCAAGACCCCACACAATGGAAGATTTTTGTCACCTACTTCTCTGATAGAGGACTAATATCTAGAATATACAGATAACTCAAGAAACTTAGTAATATATATATACTAAGTATATAATATATATAAGTATATATATACTTATATATAAGTATAATATATATACTGTTATGTGTGTGTATATATATACACACACACACACATATATATATATATATATGCCCTAAAATATGGTAATAAATCAAATGTTTTTTGTGGTACTGGGAATGAAACCCAGGGGTATTTGAAACCCGAGATATACCCCCAGCCCTATTTTTTATTCTTTATTTTGAAACAGGGTCTCCCTGAGTTTCAAAGGGCTTCACTATGTGGTAGCTGAGGCTGTCTTCAAACTGTGATCCTCCTGTCTCAGCCTCCCAAATGAAATGCTGTTTATAAAAATATAAAATAGTGTATAGCCAGGTATGGTGGCAAAGGCCTGCAATCTCTGTACTTGGGATGTTGGGACAAGAGGGTTAAAAGTTTGAAGCCAGACTCTGCAATTTAGTGAGATCCTATTTCAAAGTAAAAATTAATAAATAGGACTAGGAGTATTGCTGAGAGGTAGAATGCCCCTGCGTTTAATTCCCAGTACCAAAAAATAAATAAATAAACAAATAAATAAATAAATACGTTAATACTTAGAGAGTGAAAATAGATACTGGTAGCCGGGCGTCGTGGCGCACATTTATAATCCCCGCACTTGGAAGGCGGAGACAGGAGGTTCGAGCTGGTTCGAAGCCAGCCCCTGTGGCTTAAGAGACCCTGTTTCCAAAAATAAAAAGGTATAAAATATGTCTGGGAGTGTAGCCCGGAGGTAGAAGGGCTTCCAGGAACCCCAGTACCACCAAAAAAGAAAAAATAAAGAAATAAGAAAATAGATATTGGTAGGGATAGTGAAAGAAAAAAAAAATCCAGGCAAAGGGAATGGGATAGGGGGAAAAAAAGAGGAAAGAGAATGGAAAGAAGATTCACAAAAGAAGAAATAACAATGACCACTTAAACTTAATCATGAGTCACCACTGCATTCTAATTAATGCAAAAATGTTGAGATTTTGCTAACATTTATATTCCTAGCCCTCTGCTCTACTTTCCTGTGGATTAGCTTACTGGGGCCTAACTATGGCCCTTTGAAGTAACTGCAGTTATTCTTATCACCAAATACTTAATAAAGCAAGGTAATGCACAGGGTCAAAGAGGACACGACGCTTTTGTAATTGGTAATGGGAAGTAGAACAAGTATTTTCAAAAGCACTTTTGGTTAACAGCTACTGAGAAACTTAAGAATGATTGACCCACTAATTTTCAGTTAAGTCAGCAATCTAGTATATAATAAAGTTTCTATAATTTTAAAATGTTTAAATTAACACAATATAACAGCAAGTCAGAATGTGAGGCAGGCTTTAAAAAATGATGGTGCTCAAGAATCAAAGGTGTTCAGCAAAATAATTAAGAAAATGGCCATTTGTATAATTATGAAAAATGGCAGGTGAGATGTGTAGCAGGGTGTTTTTCTCTAGATAGTGAAATATGCTGAATTGTATACTGTTCAGAATTTGCAACGTTTCTACAACCCACTGTGGAAATTAGGGAGCAGACTGATGACCTTAGAGGTTCCAATCAGTCATCTAAACCCTTCATTAAGGCCCAGCATGGTGATGCATGCCTTTAATCCCAATGCTCAAGAAGACTGTGACAAGAAGGATTGCAAGTTTGAAGCCAGCATCAGCAATTTAGCGAGACCCTCAACAACCCAGAAAGACCTTCTTTCCAAACAAAAGAATAAAAATAGGGTTGAGGGAATAGCTTGGGGATAAAATGCCCCTGGGTTCAATCTCCAGAAACACATACACCCCCTGCCCCCACACACACTTCTTTAGGGCCTGATATACTAATTTTAGACTCAGATCTTAATTTGTTCAATGGGACAGTAGCAAATTGGATTCAAGCAAAGGCCTGAAAAATCCCAGTCCATGTCTACCCTCTCTTCTTCTTGTCTGAGATCACCAGTACAGCATTCCATGATAGAAGTGTGTAAATGAAACATGCATAACTCATTCATCCAAGCTGAGACCATCCTAGATCTTTTCATCAAGCTCACCAGACGACCCAGCCCAGGTGAGCAGGACTGCCTATTCACACATGGACACATGAGAACAAACAGATAGTTTCAATACAAGCCACTAAGATTTGGGCTCATATGTTACACAGCAAAGGCTGACTTAGGTAGAAAGTAATTTATATTTCAGACCTTCACAGAGCAGCAAATCCAGGTTAAAAAAATTTATCCATGAAGATGTATATAACTTAGTTCACTATTGATTTTTAAACCCCTTTCTCTCTATATATGTACTAATATAACTTGGTACATATATTATAGTATATTTAAAGCTCCCATATATTTAACTGGATACCACCACTGCCCTCCTCTAACCACTATATTTATGATTAGAATCTTTTTTCAAGGCATTTTTTTGAGTTCTCTGATAACCTGGACTCAATGTTACCTAGAAAGCTAAATGAATACTCCTTGCTAACCAAACCCTGAACATTCAAAAGAGACCTGAGTTTACGTAGATTTTGTTCTACGAGGCTACTGTGTCTATAAACTTTGTTTTTCCTCTAAAGAGGAATGAGACTGTGGAGTCTCTGGCTAGTTCTCCTCTACTTGAGCCAACATTCCATAACCTGAAGCTAACACTCTGTTGTGGCTTGGATAGACAGTGTCTCCCGGAAGAGCTCATGTGTTAAGGCAAAATGTTCAGAGGTGACTGGACTATGAGGATCCCCATCTAATGGTTTTATAGTAATGGATTAATTAGTGAATTAATGAATTAATGGTCTTATTGGGTGGTAAGGCAGGCAATCATGATATGAAGGGAGGAAGCAGACCACTGGGGGCATGTCCCTAGAGGAAAAAAAAAAAAAAATATATATATATATATATATATATATATATATATATATTCCATAAATCCTCTTTGCTCCATCTTTCTCTGCCTCTGGCCTCCATATGAAAGCAGAATTCCTCTGCTTCTGCTTGGAGCTTGTTTCCTCTCTTCTCTCTTCCCTTTTCTTCTTCTTCTTTCTCTTTCTCTCTCTCTCTCTCTCTCTCGGTCCCTTTATCTCTCTCTCCTTCCCACTGCCATACAATGAGCTTTTTATGACATGGACTTCAACCTCTGAAATCTCCAGAACTGTAAGCAAACAAATCTTCCTTCCTCTAAGTCTTGCTTATCAGCTACTTTAAGCCCCAAGAGCAAGGTTGTTGACTGAAACACAGTCAAATGAGCTTTTATCTGCAATACAGGTAGATCTTATGTCCGTGGATGACATATTCCTTATACCTTATTACTGTTCTTGCCCGTGTGTCTGCCTTTCACAAGCCTTCCTGGTCCTCTGGTACACTTCCAGCCTTTCTTATTTCCAGTCCCTCAAGAACCCTAGCTCCAACTTCTACATCACCTTTTTACCTCTATTTGACCTTTCCAGTTCTGGTTGACCACCCACTCTAATACTCTATACTGTACCTTTCATTCATTTGCCACATCCTTAAGAAGGATTCATGAAATGGCAGTGTTTTTTACGCTTTGTGTATGAAGAGGAATAATAACCATTGCCCAATTCAAAACCAACAAGATAAAAATTGGAAGGAAACAGACCAAGTAATGTTATGTGCATATTAAATATATCACTCTGAATCTCACTATTATGTAAGGGGGAGAGAGGGAGGGAGGGAAAGGGAAACGTATGGGAAAGAACACGGGCCAAATAACGCCACGCACGTATGCGAATACATCACTATGACTCGCGCTATCTTGCACGATTATGATGCGCCAGAATTTTACAAAACAGTAAAATGAAACCAAATACTTTGCTCTACAGAATATATCACACTGTCTATGAAAAAAAAAAAGTTAGATGAAACAACCAAGCTAGATAGTACGGATCTGTAACATGTCTACTTCTGTTGCCAAAAAAATAACTCTCTGATTGGAAAACAAATAGGCAGGTGAGCATAAAAATTTGAAGAAATGCATCAGTAATAGTTAAATCAAAGATAGTTTAAAAATGCCTTTTGTTGTCATAGACTGCCTTCCCTCCTATTCCACTGGCTGTGTGTGTGTGTGTGTGTGTGTGTGTGTGTGTGTGTGTGTGTAGTGGGAGGTTATTTCCGTGCCAAGACAGAGAATTAATCACTGGTGTTGCCTTTTTGCAGCGTGCAAAGCTACCTGGCTCTGGAATGAGACAGGTGTGCTGGTTGGAGCGAGATCATTTATGGCAGCGGGGGCGATGTCAGGCAGGCGTCATGAATCCTGATCAGCTTTGGCAATAATTAATTATTGTCCAGTGAGGGGAAGAGAGAGCGAGGGCAGCAGGCATTGTACAATTGTAGGCAGCAGGGAGCATTGTAGAAGCGCACAGGTGTTTTTCAGTAAGGACGAGAGCGAGAGGGATCCGTCTCCCCAGCTCTGCCACCTGCGTCCTCATGCTATGGCATACCGCTGATTCTGTGAGCCTCTATCATTTTCATCTTTTGAAATTGGCTGATCTGCATCTATTTGGATGGGAAAAAATTTCCCAAGTCAAGTCTACTTCCCCCAAAGGCACTCTTCAGGGCAAGCTCATTAGGCACCGGGGTCTAAGGGTAAATAAAGCTCACCATAGTAGCCTTTCCAATTTCACTTTTGTAACTGAATAGCGGTGGTTATTACCACTCCATCAACACGCAGAGAATTCCCAAATGGTGCCGATTGCCCCCTGAAGATCAGCTAGCTCAAGGCAACGTGTGTGTGTGTGTGTGTGTGTGTGTGTGTGTATGTGTGTGCATGCGCGCAGAAGAATTCAGACTCAGATTGATGCGGTGAGAATATGCTTTGGCCTTCTTCCACCCAGCGTTATTCACCTATTGCTAGATGGCTGTTTCCAGAGGGACCTTAATTAGCTCGGTGTATTTCTAGTGCTTTGGAGAAATGTTGGAAAACACGTCACTGCCCAGAACTGTTGCTTCTAGTGTTAATGTAACATTCCAGTTTGCAGAAGTTTGGTTCTCTAAATTAGGTTTTAAATTATGTCAGACCTTTAAACACCATATGTGACCAGCTTAGATGGTCAGATACACAAAGATGATTCACAGAGTAAAAGGATGACAGACTGCAGTGGCTCTCCAAGTACAGTCAGTCTCCAGTAGCAGCCTTGATTGTACCCCTGGGGACAGTCAAGAATGGTGGTTCACACCTGTAATTCCTGTACTTGGGAGGCTGAGACAGGAGGATCACAGGTTCGAGGCCAGCCTCAAAAACTTGGTGAGACTTTCAAAATTAAAAACAATAATAATAATAATAATTATAATAATAATAATAATTATTATTATTAATAATAATAATAAGAAGAAGAAGAAGAAGCAGCAGCAGTAGCAGCAGCAGCAGCAGCAGCAGCAGCAGCAGCAGCAGCAGCAGCAGCAGCCAGACGTGGTGGTGCACACTTGTAATCCCAGAATTCTGGAGGCTGAGACAGGAGAATCATGGTTTGTGGGCAGCCTCAGCTACTTAGTGAGGCCCTTTGCAAGTCAGTGAGACCCTGTTTCAAAATAAAGAAAATTAGGGCTGGGGGTGTAGCTCGAAAGTAGAATGCTCCTGGGTTCCATCCCTAGTACTGCAATAAAATAATAAAATAAAATAAAGTAAATAAAAATAAGAAGGGCTAAGGATGTAGCTCAGAGGTAGAATACTCTAGAGTTTAACCTCAAGTATATAGAATTACTTGGGAATATATGAGAGATTCATACTCCAATTTTTTTTCTTTTTTTTTTTTTGCAGGTCTGGGGAAGGAACCCAGGGGCATTCGACCCCCAAGCTACACCCCCAGCCCTATTTTTAAAAAAATTCTTTATTTTGAAACCAGGTCACTGAGTTGCAGGTGGCCTCACTAGGTAGCTGAGGCTGTCCACGAACCACGATCCTCCGGTCTCAGCCTCCCGAATGCTGGGATTACAAGCGTGCGCCACCACGCCCGGCCCCAGTTTTTTTTAACCAGCTCTTTGGTGACATACACTCAAGTTGGAGATCTCCTAAGTTGAATAATGAGAATATATTTTCAATACATTGCAAATTTATTTACTGTTATCCTAACTTTTGTTACATTTCCAAATAAAGAATACATTAGTTGACTAATACTGATATGACATATTAGAAATGTAAACAAAATAGCTTCACTTCTCAGGTTCTATGCCCATTACTTAATTTTTTATGTATTTAAAGTTATTTTTTCTACCTCAAGACAATTCACACCCAATGTTAGGAGATGCATCGTATCTAATTGGAAATATTTCTACTTGGTGTAGCCTGGTTATTAGATAATATGAATTTACTATTAATGGTATTTTAAATATAAAAAATATGGCAGATGCAGAGATATAATACTGGAGCACATCAATTTGTATCATTATAAATATACTCAAGTTAGATAAAAAGCAAACAAATTTATGAGCTTTAAACATGATAACTAAAAACATGTTTTTAATTAACTTAGCGTCAGGCATAAGTGAAAAAACTGTTTCAAAGAAATGATACATCTCAGAAGAGAAGATTCGCTTAGGAGCCTAGAACAAAGAATGAAAATAAAGTCTGAAAAGATAAATACGTGCATTGCTAATATTCATACCCCAAGCTCACTCCTTATACACCGATCACTAATGCGGGTGTGCTATATGCTGTTCTTAAGTTCGCATCTGAGTGTGTGGCTAAACCCCTTCCGTTTCTAGCATGGCCATGGAGGACATTTGTTGCGCCCTGGAATTGGCTCATAATGAAAGTGAGATGCAGAGAAATTCATTAACTGGCTCAAAATCGTATATCAATAAAAGACGCAGTCAGGATTCATGACAATTTTCCCCTACCTCTAAACATTTCCCCTAAGCATTTCCTTGGTTGTACCTTCTTATGCTTTGAGCTGTCAGAATCAAAATTGCAGGGAACCTCTTCGTTCTACCTAACATGCATCTTAAGGAGGTGGCTCATCAGAAATAGCTATGCTGGTGGTCTGATTCCAGTACTGCTGTCAAGGGACATTTTAGATACAAAAGCATGCGTGCGTATCTTGCGCATAGATTAATAGTTTAGGGTTGGTAGTCAAGGTAAAAATGTCAGGGAAGAAACAGAAGTATTTTAAAACATAGACTAAGCGATCTGTAGAGAAGAGGTAGATGCTGATGTCCATAATCTGAAGGAAATTATCAGTAAGATGCTATAGCTTTTGTGAAGAAGCTGTCTTAGTCCCCTTTACATTACTGTAATAAAATAAGTGAGTCTGGGGTTCTTTGTAAAGAAAAGACGTTTGTCTTTGGGAAAAGACGTTTGCTTGGGAGGTGGGGAAACTCAGGAACAGGTTACCAACATTTGCTCAGCTTCAGGACAGGGCTCCCTGCTGCATCATATCATAAGCAGAAAGTGCCCGAGGAAGGACCACGTGTACAAGAGAGGAAGAGCTGACAGGCAGCCCTGCCTTGGAGCAACCGTAAGTGGTCCGTCCACTCCCGCGGGAACTACATCAATGTCTCCATGACTGTGGAGCCCCTGTGACTAATGACCTCGGAAAGGTCCCTCCACCTCTCAGCACTGCCGCACTGGGAATTCAATTGCCACAGGGACCAACCACATCCGAACCACAGCAGGGATAGGAGGTCAATTAGGAGGAAAAAAATAATTGCCAGGCATGAAATCGGAAACACTGTAACACCTGGCTCCTTCCTGTCCTCTGGCTCCCTTTCCAGTGACAGTCCCTACGTCCTCAGCTTCACTTCACCCCTGGACTGGCAGTGCACCCTCAGGGCCCCAGCACATGGTCTTCCCCTCAGCCTGAAGTGCTCTTTCTTCTAGATGTCTGCAGGTTTCCTCCCTTGTTCATTGTAGGCATTTGTACCAGATCTAATCCTTCTACAGTCCTTCACCGATCACACAAGCTAAAACAGTCTCCCCTATTTTCTCATTTTCTACCCTAGTTTTGTTCTATCTATATCTATCTATATAATATCTATATGTCTATATGATATATGATACTATATATCATCTCTCTCTCATCATCATTATTATCATCTACATATCTTTGGTACTAAGGATTGAACCCAGGGGCATTCAATCTTGAAGCTATACCCTTGGCCCTTTTTATTTTTTTATTTTATTTTTGATAAAAGGTTTCTACCAGGTAGCTGGGAGTCTTGCTGAGTTGCTGAGGCTGGCTTCGAACCCGTGATCCTCCTTTCTCAGGCTCCCAGATTCCCTTTATTCTCTCTTTCTGCCTTGCTCATCCAACCAGGTCACAGAATTTCACTGATGGTGTTTCAAGAACTTCCTTTCTTCTTTCTTTCCTCCCCCCTACCTTCTTTCCTTCTTTCCTTCTTGTTTTTTTCCCCTCTTTGTATGTGAAACTGGGGATTGAACCCCGGGGCACTATACTCCTAGCCCTTTATTAATTTTTGTTTTGAAACAGAGTCTTGTTTGGTTGCTGAGATTCTAAGTTGCCGAGTCTGGGCTTGAACCTGTGATCCTCCTGTCTCAGTATCCCCAGATACTGGGATGATAGACGGCCCAGAATATCTGGTGGGAATTTTTTTTAAATAAATTATTGGCGCATTGCAGTCATCCATCTTAATGAGGTACAAGGTAGTAGAGGCACACATGCACACATCCTCACTCAGCCCTTCCCCACTCCCCACCCCATTCCCTCCCCCTCCTCCCTCCTCAAGTTTGGCTTCCTGATCGACTTTGACATGTCAGTGAACGCACATCATGTGGAAGTTTCTTAACCCAGCACCGTATCCCTACTCCTCCTGCCATATTTTCCATTACTCTACCTGTTGCTCAGCTTCCTACCAACTTCAACAGGTTGAGGTTGTTAGACTCAATGCCAACTCATTGAATAAAAGATGATACCGATGATCAAAAACATTTGTTCTAAGGGCACTGAATATTTTTTCCAGTAAAGAGGAAGTTTTTTCTTCAATAATTTGCTACTAATCATAGCAGACAATTTCTGTCAGCACAAACAGAAGAGGAAAATAAAACGAACCATATATTTCTCAATTAGTCAATAAAAGGAAGCACACCATCTTATAAACAGGGAGAGATTTTTTTTCTGATGCTAAATTAATGAGTTACAAAAGTCTTTATGTGAGTGTCGTTAAACTAAATAATAGACTGTGTTTTGTATAATGGTTCTAGAACAAAGGCCCAAAACATGTATACATAGCCACTTCCTGATCAACCTCCATTGGTCAAGAATCATACAGCATTGTTTAGAAGAGAGAGTCAACTAGTTCAATAAACACCTATGTTATACAATGTATCAGCAACGTGTGTGTGTGTGTGTGTGTGTGTGTGTGTGTGTGTGTTACTGGGGATTGAACGCAGTGGCATTCTAACTGAGCTATACCCCTATTCCTACGTTAGACTTTGCTTTTGAGGCAGGTTCTATGTTGTTAACAGCCTCTCTAAGTTGCCGGGGCTGGCTGCGAACCTATGATTTTCCTGTTTCAGCCTCCCAAGCACTAGGACTACGGGTGTGTGCCACCATCCCAGACTTATATCAGCAACTTAAGATGCTGTATATCATCACATCTTCGCTATTTCTCCTCCCCGACTTTTTTCTTCGCTAGCTGAACCTTACTTTTGTAGTTGGTAATATTTCACAGTCAACAACTTAGAAATACAAAATAACCATTCTCAAATGATGAGTCTTCTTACGCAACTACTACCTGTATATGGTCGAGAGCTATTGGTCATTGACTGAACAATAAATCTGTCTCCTTCCCACATTTCCACCCAACCAGAACCTCAGAAAGTGCCGAACTCAAAATAGAACAACAGTTATTAGTTAAGATGAAGTCTTAGTAAATTAGGGTGGATCCTAAATCCAACGTGACTACTGTCTTTAGGGGAAGAGGGTAATTTGGAGGGACACACACACACACACACACACACGGGGCATTACGAGAAACCACAGGGCAGCGAGTGGAGTAACACAGCTCTAAGCCTAAGAACACCACGGACTGTAGAGAACCAAACTCAAGAATGCAGAGTAGAGGCTGGGAATACTCTGCGTTGGCACTTCCAAAAGGAATCAACAGAGGAGAACTGAAATTTCCATGTCCAGCCTCCAGGACTATAGGAGAATCCATCTCTGTCATGTTGTTGTTGTTGTTGTTGTTTTGGTGGTACTGGGCTTCCTGGAAACCCTTCCACCTCCGGGCTACACTCCCAGACCTATTTTATATTCTTATTTGGAAACAGGGTCTCTTAAGCCAGCGAGGCTGACTTAGAACCTGCGCGATCCTCCTGTCTCTGCCTCCCAAGCTTGGGGATTACAAGCGTGCGCCACCACGCCCGGCCATCTCTGTCGTCTTAAACTACAGTGTTGGGGTAATTTATTATGGCAGCCCTAGGAAACGAATACATCAACAAAGTAGAAAATACAGAGGATTTAGAAAAACAGCCAGCTCCTTTCTTCTCTCAGGTCCCTGGAGGAACCTCATCTTTATCGTTCTGTTTCCAGTTATTCTAGTCATTTTAAGTATGTCTTATATCATATTTTGGGCAGCCGGCTGTAGACAATGGAAAAATAGCACTCCTAACTTTTCTTCTATGCCTCCTCCCCTACATTTTACAACTGCAGTTAGTTAAAACTTACTATTTTTTTTAAAATATGCTTTTATTGGTGCATTGTAGTCACACAGCATAATTAAATTCAGAGTGATAGGGACATCCTTGCAGAGCCGTCGGTGGGCTTCCCACCAAGCTCTCGCCCCGTTCTCTCCCCTTCCCTGGACGTGATACTGAGATTGACAATGGCAGTTTTATATATGTGCACATCAATTAAAAGGTTTCCTTCATCTTTACACCTGTAGTTGCTAATATTTCGCAGTTGACAATACTTATATTATTTTCTAGCCATATTTATCTGCTACAGTTTGTCCATTGGCAGATTATAGTCATTACAAATGAATAAATGCCATTTACACCATTAGGGTTATGCAAATGCTGTCCAGGACAGGCTAATTAAAGCCTTTGCATTCATTTTCCTTCTCAAAGGATCCAATTTGTGACCCCAGGCACCGCTTCCGGTAGGGGGCGCCGAAGATCAAGATCAAAGGGTTTCGGTCCTTTCATTTCATCTGTTTTAAAAATTCATAACATATTTTGTTGGCTTTATATTTAAACAGTGTTGTACTTCTCTTCTCTTCCAGAAATTCTCACTAACCTTTTCTTAAGAAAAACAAACACATGACTTATTTACCAAAGCACTTGGACTCTCCAGCTTTCATGCCTTGTGTCTCTTGAAGGCAATAAATCCATTGTTCTCAAACTCATTACTGTCTTCTCCTTTCCTGCCTGAGGATATTTAAGTGGGTGTCTTTTTAGAAAACTCCTTTCAACCAAATCCTAAATTAGATTTTATGAGCTCCTGCATTCACGTGCATGCGTGTGTGGGTGTGTGTTTGTGTACGGTATACACATTGGGGTTGAACTGACAGGCGTTCTACCTCTGAGTTATACCCCCAGCTCTTTTATATTTCTGTTATGAAACAGGGTCTCAGAGTCTTGCTTTATTGCTAAGTCTGTCTGTCCTCAAACCTGCGATCATCCTATCTCAACCTCTCAAGTACTGGGAAGACAGGTGTGTGCCACCACACCTGGACTTCACTCTTGTCTTATGATAACTTTTTCCTGTGAGACTATGTGCATGGGAGTGTGTGTGTGTGTGTGTGTGTGTGTGTGTGTGTTTCCACAAAATTTATTAGGGTAGCCGGGCGTGGTGGTGCACACTTGTAATCCCAGCATTCAGGGGAGGCTGACACCTGGAGTATCGCGGTTTGCGGCCAGCCTCAGCTATTTAGTGAGGCCCTCTGCAACACAGTGAGACCCGGTTTCAAAATAAAGAATAAAAAATAGGGCAGGAGGTATAGCTCAGAGGTCAAATGCCCCTGGGTTCCATCCCCAGACCCGCAAAAAAAATAAAAAATAAAAAATAAAATAAATAAATATTTGTCTTAGGGTAAATGTTGAGACATCAATTTTCTGAGCTCGTGTGTGTGTGTGTGTGTGTGTGTGTGTGTGTGTGTGTGTGTCTGAAAACACCTTGTTCAATTCATCACGCTTCTGACTTTATTGGCTAAGTGTGGAAATCCACACTGAAAACCATTCTGTGTGAGAACATTAAGGAAATAATGTCATCTTCTAATAGCCCGTGAGGATGCTGGAGAGGAGGGCCGGAGTCTCATTGCCCGGCAGGTGCCCTTTTTAACCTTGACGGCTTTTCAGTGTCTTTCCTCTGAACTGCAACACGACTGTGTCAATGCTGGGATTTATTTTTCCATACTCAGTAGGCCTTTTCCATCTGAATATTCACGTCACTTTTCACTCTGATAAATTTCCCTATGGTAATTTTTGTAACCTTCCTTTCCTCGTAGTCTTTGTTCAATCTTTCTAGGGCTCTATTAGTGGAAATCTGAACCACTGGCAATGATTCTCCATTCCTCTTGTCACCCACCCCCCATGTTATCTCTTTCCTCATTTTGCTTTATATACCGACAGTTGTCCTTGGATTTGTGCAGAGTTTTTTCCTACTGATATTTGTTCATCCTCTTTCTGTTTTGAGATGGCAAATTTAATTTGCAAGAATTATTTTTCTGCAGTGATGGTTGCTTTTTCAAAGCATTATCTTGCATTTTCTACAAGGCATTATCTCTGCAAACATCTCAGAGAGTAATCTTTTTTTTAACACAGGACACTTTCATTCTCTGAATTTAATTTGGTTAATCAGGAATCTGGTCTTCTGCTCATTTATCTTGCCCTTGCTTTTTTATTTTGATCATAAAATTTTAAACATATCTCATGGTACTTAGGTCTTCGTTTTTCATAAACCAACAAACAGACTAATGCTCCAACCCCTTTTATTTGCTCTTAGAAGTCTATTTGCTTTTGTGCCTGGCCACAAAAGCATCCATCCTCACATGGAAAGTCTCCATAGAAATTGTGTGTGTGTGTGTGTGTGTGTGTGTGTGTGTTACTGGAGATTGAACCCAGGGACATTGTACCTCTGACTTCACTGGAAAAGTATGGAAATCTACAGTGAAAACCATTTTGTGTGAGAGAACACTAAAGAAACCTTGTTTAATTGTGAGACGTTTTTCTCAAAACAGGACAACACCCCTAGCCCTATTTTTTAATTTTTGTCTTAAAACAGGTCTTGCTAAGTTGCTAAGGCAGGCCTCAAAATTGCAATTCTCCTGCCTCAGCCTCCAAGTACTGGGGTTACAGGTGTAAACCACCATCCCTGGCTCCCCATGTAAATTTACTTGTAATAATTGTGGGTGAAAAGAGGCTTTGTAATGATTGGATATTGACTATGATTAAACATGACACAAATCCCACATTTTTCCCCTCTGCTGACAATTATCTTTTTTTTTTCTGTTATAATGCTCTAGTGTTTTGTTTTCATTTTCTAGTGAATGAACTTAAGTGGTTCAAATATTCTAATTAATTATAAAAGCCTTTCAGGGTTATCACTAATAATCCATAAAACACTCCCAGTGTATATACTAAGCAAGTCTTATAAAATTTGCTAATAGGTACTTTGTGGAAAAGTGAGCTTTGCAATATACTGCCTGCTGTATACTAACCTTGGTGATTTGGTGTTATTTAATGTTTCTAAAAAGTACCACTATAGCCGGGCGTGGTGGCGCACGCTTATAATCCCAGCACTTGGGAGGCAGAGACAGGAGGATCGCTCAGGTTCGAAGCCATCTGCAAGCGCTGGCTTAGGAGACCCTGTTTCCAAATAAAAATGTAAAAATAGGTCTGGGAGTGTAGCCCGGAGGTAGAAGGGCTTCCAGGAACCCCAGTACCACACACAAAAAAAGTACCACTATAGAGAAACTGGAAAATTTATTTAATCTCATGTCCTTAAAACTTATATAATTGTGAGGCTTTTTTTCTCAGAATAATTTTCACTTTCTTCCATGGAATAAATATCATTTTGAAGCATGTGGGGATGCTAATTAATTAGCAAGGCCCTTGCTCATGAAAGGCTACACAAAACTACATCAAAATGTCTTTGTTTTTAAGGCCATATGTGTCTGAGAGTTCATTTTTGGTGTCCATTAAAGGTGAGCTATTTATGATAAAAACCTCATGAAGACATATGGGAGTCAGATGGACCAAATAATTGGATTCTGGAAAGCTGGGAAATGGACCAACGGGATATAATTCAGATAAATGCCCTCCAAGCCATCACCCCAGCTCCTTCTCCAAGTAGCCCTGGCAAAAGCCTGTAGAGGGTTGAGATCTGTGACATGTGCCTAAAGTCTTGGTTCCCAGTTCTACGGACTATAAAATATATTCAAAGCCCAGATGAGCTGCTGGCTCTCCACACTTCTTTGACTCCCATCAAGAACTCCAAATTGTGTGCCTGCAAGACCAAAAAATATCCAGCCCACTTCAACACAGAGAGCTATGACGTGCCCACAGGCAGGCGTTGTATTGAATCACATTTCAGAAATGTACGTTATTAATCATTTGAGAGGAACATGCTCTTTTATTCCTAATAACTATGTATGTAGTATACTTATACAAAGTATAGTTATGCTGTATATTTCCATAAAGCCTGGCTATAATTGCTTTTATGGGGAGTGAGGTTAGACAGTGTTAATTAGGTCAAACAGAGACACACTAAGTTGCACATACTCAAAATGTATACTTTGATAGCTCTGAGTATCAGTGATACCCATGGAACGACAACCCATAGCCGAGAGAGTGATCCTATTTATCTCCCTATAAGTTTCTCTTACCTTTTAAATTTCTCCCTATTTCTTCCCAGCTGAACTCACCATTCCTGCGGCCTCAGGCAAACCTTGGTCTGATTCCTATAGTTATGGATTGCATTTTCTAGAAGTTTATATTATTGGAATTATAGAGCACATTGTGTTTGTGTGTCGGGGGGTGGGTGTGTTTGCACGTGCAAGGAGAGAGTCTTTTACTGCACGACATAATTATTTTGAAATTCATCAGTAGTTTACTCTTTCTATAACTGAGTAGTATAACACTGTATGAATATACCAAATCTGTTTTTTTTTTTTTTTTGTGGTACTGGGGTTCCTGGAAGCCCTTCTACCTCCGGGCTACACTCCCAGACCTATTTTTACATTTTTATTTGGAAACAGGGTCTCCTAAGCCAGCGCTTGCAGATGGCTTCGAACCTGCGCGATGCTCCTGTCTCTGCCTCCCAAGCGCGGGGATTACAAGCGTGCGCCACCACGCCCGGCCCAAATCTGTTTCTTTAATTACTAGTTGATAACCACCTGGGTGGTTTTCAGTTTTTTACTACTTTAAATACAGCTAGTTGGTATTGCATGCACATTCATACGTAAGCTTTTTTATGGCAACGTACTTTTAGGCAAACAAAATAGTAGTGAAATAACAGTGAAACTCAGCTGGGAGTGGTAGGACACGCTTGTAATCCCAGTACTTGGGAGGCTGAGACAGGAGGACACAGGTTCGTGGCCAGCCTCAGCTACTTAGTGAGGCCCTCTGCAACTTAGGCCCTTTTTCAACATAATAAAAAATAGGTTTGGTGATATAGCTTGGAGGTGGAATGTCCCTGCGTTCCATCTCCAGTACCGCAGGAAAAAATAAAAGTGAAACTCACGTAAGAGAGAAATGCCCAGGTTATATGTACATGTACGTTTCATTTGAAAAGAAGATGCTAGTGTTCCAAAGTAGCTAAACAATTATACATTACCTCCAGAAATGCATGGCAGTTTTACTGTTTCATATCCTCACTAATACTTACTGTGATCACTCTTTATTTGTTAATTTCTTAATATACTTCTATTGGTGCATTGTGATTATACAGCCTAATGAGGGCAACCTGATACAAACATGTATACACACAGCACTTGGTATAATTCCCCAGTAGATATATGGTGATACCAGTGATTTTAATTTGTATTTTCCTAATGACTAATGGCATCTGTGTTAGTTTTATACCTAATTATTACATATTTCTTTGCTATTACAAATAATAAAGCTTCCTTTCTTCCTTTCTTTTTTCATTTTTTGTGGTAATGAGAATTAAGCCCAGGGGCATTCTACCTCTGAATGACAACCCCAGTTATATTTTTTGTTCTTTATTTTGAAACAGAGTCTCATTGAGTTGCAGAGGTCCTCACTAAGTAGCTGAGGCTGCTACAATCCTGAGATCCTAGTGTCTCAGCCTCTCAAGTACTGGGATTACAAGCAGCACAACCACACTCAGTTGTTCTTATTTTAAATTTTGATTTCTACACTCCCAGTCCTATTTTTTATTCTTTATTTACAAACAGGGTCTCACTGGGTTGCAAAAAACCTCATTAAGTAGCTGAGGCTGGCTACGAACTCTGATCCTCCTGTCTCAGCCTCCCAAAAGCTAGGATTACAAACGTTCACCACCATGGCCAGCTCATATTATTAGCCTCACCTGGTAATTGCTAATTTTTTCTTCCTTTGTGGTTTAATTTGGATTTATGGTGCATTTTTAAAAAAATTCTGTCACCTTTATTGTTGATATATTAGTTGCAAATATATTTTGATATTATAGGTGTTGTTTAAGATTAGTAACATATTTAAATTATCTCAGTCTACTCAATTTAAATACTATTTTGTATATAGTATAGACATATTTTTAGCAATATCAGCTTAGAAATTAAAAAAAAATCAAAGTCAGGTGATTTGTTCATGGCCAGAAATCCTGGATGGGGGCTAACTAGGAATTATGGTCTACTGGCATCTGATGCAGTGATTTTTGTACAATGTAATGCTGGGACATGTGTCAATACATTGTCTTTGGAGAACACCAAGTCCCCACTATTAGAAATGACAGTTGGAGTATCTTTTCAAAAGAATTAAAATCCGAATACTGTAGGGATAAAATGCACCCCTATGTTTTTAGCAGCACATTTCACAACAGCCAAATTACAGAACCATCTAGGTATCTGTCAGCAGATGAATGGATGGTGAAAATGCAGTGTATACACACGATGGACTTGCATTCAGCCATAAAGAACAACAAAATTATGCCGTTTGCAAGAGAATGGAAGGAACCAGAGGTTATTATGCTAAGTGAGATCAGTTAGTCTCCGGAAGCCAAGGGTCAAATGTTTTCCCTCCTATGTAAAAGCTAGAGAGAAAATAGGAAACAAAGAGAAATTCAGATAATGAAGATGGAGAGCAAGTAGGATAATGGAAAGGAAAAGAAGGAAGGAGATGGGGAGGGGAAAAGGAAGAATTGATGGGAGAAACAATTACTTAAATTATGCCGTGTCCCTGCAGGAATGTCAATTTCCAGTATCACTATTATGTTCTCGGAGAGGTGGATGGTGGGGTGAGATCTAAAGAGCAGCACACCAAGACCTTTGTGCATGTTTTTTTGCATGATTTTGATCCTAAAATATACAATTACGGTGCACGAGTAAAAGTATATAAGGAGCCGGGCGTGGTGGCGCACGCTTGTAATCCCAGCATTCGGGAGGCTGAGACCAGAGCATCATGGTTCCTGGGCAGCCTCAGCTACTTAGTAAATTAGACCCTATTTCTAAGTAAGGAATAAAAATAGGGTAGGGGGTGTAGCTCAGAGGTCAAATGCCCCTGGGTTCCATCCCCAAAAGAAAGAGGAGAGTAGGGCTCAGAGGAAAACACTCAAGAACTGTGTGCATGTATGTTTCCATTACTCCGAATCTCACTATGGTGTATAATGATAATGCACCAATAACAAAACTCATAAGTAAGTAAATTGAATTATATTTGAACCTTAAAAGTTGCATAATTACAATGCACTGATTTCAAAAAGATAAAAAAGTAGAAATTATACTTGGTATCCACAAAGGGAAATAGTTAAGATTTTTTTTTCTTATTATTATTTAGGAAAACATGAATATGAACTCCAAATGAAAAGTCTTCAAATGTCCCTGTGGTCCACTTGGATGGATGGCTCACCTGAGCATCCATCAGGTGAGCGGTCAGAGATGAATCAGCAAGCCAGCGTTTCAGCTGAGACCCTGGAGCAGAATTTGGATTCCTCTGGGTTCTTCACATTCGTCACTTCAGGAGAGCAATTTTCAGCCCATAAATCATAGACTGTGACTCACGGGGTTGTCTGAGACTTACTCATCTTATTCTGCATGACAGAATTCAAGAGAGTCTGAGGGTATCTTTGCAATAGGTATGTCTCTCTGGGCTGGGTCTTGTAAAAGCTTAATGGAAAATGTGTTTTCCCTTCTTGCATTTTTATAATAGAACTCTGCAATTAATCTATTAATAGATTCCATTGGGAAGATCTGATTTCTTGTTACCTGGTTCATCTGATTGAGGGTATCAAGGATGGAGTTCTTAGATAAGCCAAATTTATCAGATCTAGGGCTAATTAATTAACATCATTTATTACCTTTATTATTCTAGAACTTGTAACTAAGAATAGGAACGATGTCCGAATGCTTCCATTTCTTCCTTGTATTTAGAAGAATTACCTAACAGCCACAAATGCAAATCTTGACTAATATTCATATGATCAGAAGACATACTGGCTAAAGCATTTGATGGTTAACCAATCACCATCTCTTAGGAGTTTGCCAATGAATTTAGGACAAAGGAAAAGGAATAAATATGGTTCACGAGTTTCCACTATGAACATGCAGCAATGGCTCAGTGCCTGTGCGGACAAGCTTTTGGCACAAAAGTAATCCAGGAAAAGGCATGAAGAGTTTCTGCGCTAGGAATGGGTCAATGAGCTTGGAAAACCAGAGGACAGAGAAACCAGGCCATGCGATCCACGAGCAGACACGTGCGCTCCGAGGCTGTGCGACGTCTAGCCTTGGTGGCGTTCTTCACGGCCTTTGCTGTGTGCTTTAATAAACACAAGCGACGTCTCCGGCATTTCAGCCTGTGGTTGTTTATCGAATAGGTGTGTAGCTGGTGGTTTCACTCCACGATTTCCTTAGAAGAGACATATCCACGGTGGCTTTTTCCATTTGGCTTTCCAGAAACTGCTGTATCTCAATGTGGCAGCAATTTGCCAGGCTAGGACTGATGATGATGTGTCTACTGAAGGTTACTATGATGCGTTTCATCTTGAGGGTGGCTCAGATTTTATTCCTAAACTGTGCCTCAGACCAGCTCATAGTTTGGATGAATGACTACACAGAAGCTTTGTAAAACCAAGTGTAAATGTTTGCCTTGAAAACATGAGACTGTGGGATGAAATTCTCAAAACGACTTTAGTAAAAGATTATTTTTGATTAATGAGACCTTCACTCATTTGCTTATTCAAAAATATATTTGGATGCCTTCCATGGTTTGGGTTTTATAATATGCTTGGATGAATGTTGGTGAATAAATGCATCTGGTTGAGGTTTGGGGGAAACTCTTATTTAATCTGAGTCAGTTAGTGAACAAGTAAATAAAAAGTTAAATTGTCCTCTTCAGAGACTGGATTCATGGGCAGTCCCTACTTAAATACCAACTCAGGTATTTAAGCTGATACTCCATCGTCTGATCAGCTCGCCATGTGAAGATCTGGCAATATTGCTCTAGGGAAAGCAAGCACCATGAGCAGAGGTCTGCAGATGGCTAAAGTTTTAGCACATTTAAGAAATGGAGAACAGTGTGCTGGGAGAGAAAACTGAAGCGTGGGGGGGGTGGTTAAGCATAATTGGATTATTTAGGTGCTTGTAAATCATAGTAAGATATTTGGAGTTTATACAAAGAAATGAGTGGTTGTGAGCCAGGAGTGGTGTGCGTATCTGTCATCCCAGTACTTGGTAGGCTGAGATAGGAGGATTGCATGTTTGGAGCCAGCCTGAGCAATTCAACAAGACTCTCAGCAATTTACAGAGACCCTGATTCAAAAGTATAATATAAAAAAGAGCTAGAGATATAACTTGGAGGTAGAATGCCTCCTGGGTTCAATTTCCAGTAACACACACACACACACACACACACACACACACACACACACACACAGATTTGGAATTCTATTTGTTCTTTAACATTATTCATAATTAATTTTATTAGTATAAATTATTTTAAAATAGTAATATTATATTATTCCATACAGAGAGTAATACCTACTTTCATTGTGAAAACAAAAAATGTCAGACCATACAATGGAAAAGAACAGGTATGGCGATGCATAGAACTGACACATGGAAAGAAATGATAACGGCTGACCTGACGTAGACTAAGATTAAGGAGTTAAAGCAAATTGAGCTCTGAATTCCTGATGACTCTTAACATGACTCTGTTGAAATTCAGTGGATTGAAAAATATTCTGGATTTATCAACGCGTCACGATGTATCGTGACATTATAGGCTCTATGATAAAACAGTATGGCGAGTAGAATTTAGAAATTCATAGTATATGGGAGATGAAATTGCTTTTTCTGTCTGGATCACTATAATTTCAAAAGAACACAAAAATGAGTACAAACCTAAAATATCATGAAATGCATATTATGCAACCCACATATGCATCACCGGTGTTAAAATCAAGAAGAGCACTATGAAATGGCTCCAATGTAAAACATTCATTTTTACTAGAGTATTTATGGAAGGCACTGGGATAAGTCATTTTTGTGAATAAATAAGAATTGTCATTAAAGACATATTTCATTAGTTACTTGTTGCTTTACCTTAAATCTCAGTATGCACTTTTTTTTCGATAAGAAGTTACCCTTCAAGTTTTTCTATCCCTGAGGCTCTTCCTTGTTTTTGAGATTTTCCAACAGTGTTCTAATATATTCCCCTGCACATGGTAATTTGCTATTTTTCTGTAATTACTAGAACACTTGCTAGGCAGTATACAGATAAAAAGACACTGTCTCATTCTCAAAATCTTGAACTTGGTCAGGATGAGGAGTTATTTATATTAATAACTACAGTGGTAAGAAACGGTTATAGCTAGTCCCAGAAAACTTAAAAATCAGCAGCAAACCCTTACTTATAGCCAGTTGGACGTTAACCAGAGAACCAAATGCTGGAGGAAAGAAAGCCTTTGCTACAAGTGGTGCTAGGAAAACCATATATTCATATATAGAAGAATAAAACTAGATCCTGGTCCTCTCACCCTGTACAAGAGTCAGCTCAAGAAGTACCAAAGATCTAGAAAGTAGAAGGAAACTTTATCATTACTAGGAGATGGCATAAGACCAACTCTCTAACGCAGAGGCACTGGTGGAGACTTCCTAAAAAAATACCAAAGCTCAAGAAATAAAACTGAGAATAAGTAGAAAGGCATCAAATAGAAAAGCTTTTGTGGAGCAAAGAAGCAATGAAGAAGAGTGTCAGAGATTGGGAGAAAATCCTGTCCACTGCTCCTCTGAGAGAGGACTAATATCTAGGCTATATAAAGAAGTTTTTAAAAACATTAAAATCTCAATCCCAAAATAAGCAACTGAACTGAATAAAGACTTTTCAAAGGAAAAAATAAAAATGCCCAATATATGTATAAAAAATGTCAACACCATTAGCAATCAGAGAAACACAAATCAAACGACACTGAGATTTCCTTTAACTCCAGTTAGAATAGCAATCATCAAGAATGCAAACAATAATAAATACAGGCAATGATGTGGGAAAATAGGAATGCTTATACACTGTTGGGGAGACTGAAAATTAGGACAGCCACTATAGAGACAGCCATTATGGAGGTTCCTAGGTCACTCTTCTGTCTCTAAAATAATTAGCTTAAGAATAATATAGTGATACCTGCATATTCATACTTATAGGAGCACAATTCACAGTACCCAAATTATGGAACCAACCCAAGAGTCTGCTCAATAGATGAATGGATAATAAAAATGCAGAAAATACACACAGGGGAATTTTGCTCAGCCATAAAGAACAAAATTATGTCATGTTGCAGGCAAATAGATGGTACTCTAGAATACTTTTCTAAGTAGGATCAGCCAGCCTCAGAAAAGTAGGGACTGTACGTATTCTCTTCTGTGTAAAAGCTAGAGAGGAAACAGATTCATCTAAATCTTTATATCTAAAAAAGATTTCTCTCTCTCTCTCTCTCTCTCTCTCTCTCTCTCTCTCTCTCTCTCTTTCTCTCTCTCTCTCTCTCTCTCTCTCTCTCTCTCTCTCTCACACACACACACACACACACACACACACACACACACACACACTTTTTTGTGGTACTGGGGTTCCTGGAAACCCTTCTACCTCCGGGCTACACTCCCAGACCTATTTTATATTTTTGTTTGGAAACAGGGTCTCTTAAGCCAGCTCGGCTGGCTTTGAACCTGTGCGATCCTCCTGTCTCCGCCTCCCAAGCGCGGGGATTACAAGCGTGCGCCACCATGCCTGGCGCACACACACTTTTGAATTATAGCATTGAACTGAGATTTGAGGACTGGGGAACATTTTGAAGTCTGAGAAAAGAGAGAGGTCAAGGTGGTAGAACACCATTATCAAAAGGGAAATAAACATAACTTAATGTTAAAGAGACTAGCAGGGTTGATGCAAACTGAGCTCTTCTAGACACAACTAGTACAACTCAGCTGGCTGACATACTGTATTCATCCTACTATGCACCAAAGGACTATTTACTCAGCAGAAATAAAAGACACCTAACAAGATAAAAATAATCTGACATGGTCCCATTATGCCTATCGTATTAGGTCAAGCAGTGTCTCCCTGATGTGTATCCTTGTGGAGTTTCCTTCCCCACTGTCCCCAGGTTAATCTTTGGGACCAACATAATACAGATGGTATGTTACCCTTGAGATGGAGTTATAAACCCCTAGGGTTTATAACAACAATCTTGCTTGTTGGCTTGTCCTCTTGAATCACTTTGTTAGGGGAAAGTCACCTACAATGTTATGTGTAGCCTACACAGCTTGGAAGCAAATCCTAAAGCCCTGGTCAAGCCTTCAGTGACAATAGTCCTGGCCACCATCTTGATGTTAATGTACCGGGAGCCCCTGAAACTGCCAAACTGTTCCTGGATTCTGACCTTCAGAAACTGCTAGTTAATACTTGGCACTTAAGCTGCTAATCTGGGGCATTTAAGCAACAGTTGATAGCTAATGTAATAATAATGTCTAGAATAATGTTTAATGTACAAAATTTTCTTAATAAATATCTAAAATAGAACGCTTACTTAATTTTTAGGCTATTCACCAAGGACTATTTTTCTTTTAGCTGAAAATATGCTTTCTTTCTACACAAAACCCAAACTGAGTTTAAATATTTTTGTAAGTTAATAAAAATTTTAATTTTTCCATTATTCAATATACAAACTACTTACTCCACAGGTAAGTTTCAGAGCCTCAAATATTGATACTGGCTGTGGAATAAGATTTGGGTTTCAGGGGCTGCTTCATTTCATAAGGGGAGCTAGCACACTATTTTTATCATATAGGATTTTAATTTTATTTTCTAGAGGAAAATTAAGGGAAACTGGCTCATAAATGTATTGCCACTTAAATGTAAATTTCTCAGATAAACACGAAAATCTAATCACAAAACTTAATATTGGTTTTGTTTTGTTTTTAATTTCTCCCATTATATTTAAAAGTTTATCTTTTTCTCTTTTTTTCTCCATTTTGTTTACTACTGGGTGTCAAACTCACAAGTGATTTACAGTCTTACTAAGTTACTGAAGCTGGCCTTGAACTTGGGGTCCCGCTGCCTCAGCCTCCCTAGTAGCTGGGCTTATAGGTACCTGCTTCCATATCCACCTAAAAGTTCCTTGTTGCTGGGCATGGTGGTTAACACCCATAATCACAGTACTTGGAAGGCTGAGGATAGGAGGATCACAGGTTCAAAGCTAACTTAAGCAATTTTAGTGAGGCTCTCAGAAACCTAGTGAGACCCTGTTTCCAAATAAGAAATTAAATCGGTCTGGGGGTGTAGCTCAGAGGTAGAGTACCTCTGGGCTCAATCCCCAGTACCATAATTAACACGATAAATAATAAATAAATAAATAAATAAATAAATAAATAAAATGTTCTTTGTAATGGAAGTGTCTAATGTAAATACTTAAACACCATGAATACATCATCATAACAAAAATGAGTCTTTGGGAATTATTCTGTTGAAGTCTTAGCCAACTAACCCTTTAATTTTAAATACTGAGATGATAATACAAATGTGGTTTTGTAAGTTATCCACACAGCTGAGAGTCATAGACAGGCTCTAAGGTGGTTCCCAGGAATTTCTACCCCTGGAGGTAAAGGTATTTGTGTAATCTCCTTTTCTGAACCCATAAAGAGCTGATAACTAATAGAATATAAGAAACAGGATGGATGCAACTTCTATGATGACATTACATTTTCTAAGACAGTTATCTATGCCGTAGCTGACTGGAGCTGGACATGCCCCTTGTAAATCTAAAAAGCTGCCATGTAAGAGAAACTCCATGGTGGTAACTGCAGGAGGCTTCTAGAGCCTCAAGTAGCCTCCAGGACCCAAGGCCAGTCTTCAGCTAACCACCAACAGAAACCAGGACCTCAATTATACAGCTGTAAGGTACTGGATTCTGCCAACATCCTTCAAGAGCTCAGAAGCAAATTCTTCCCCAGTCATCCTCCAGATGAGAATGCAGCCCAAATGTCACATTGACTTTGACCTTAGAAGACTATGATCAAAGATTAGTGAAGTTCTGCCTGGGATCCTGACCACTGGAGACCACAACATCCTAAGGTAATAAATAGATGCTCTTTTGTGCTACTAAATTTGTGAAAATTTGATTCATAGCTAGAAAAAATTACAGTTTGTGATTTAAAACTAAAGTTAAAATTTTAAGCTCATTTCTGTCTTTAAAATATGTGTGGAATATATAAAACAATCTATTTTTAATATTTCACCTGAATATTTTTAATTCTTTTATTGGTACATTGTAGTCACACATCTTAATGGAGTAAAAGATGGAAAAGGGATACAGGCACACATCACACATTTATCCCTTTCCCACCCCTCCACATTCCTCCTCCTTCATCTGGATATTTTTAATAAAAATTATCTGTGGGGAAAGGTATCTGAGAAACTTTCCTTTCCTGACACTAAATGACAATCAGTTCTACCATATCTTGGCAACTGTTTTATATGTCAAGGGGCAAGGAGAAGGAAGGACCATTTACTCTTGGTGATCTTCATGTAATCTATTATAAAGAGACATGGGCACACAGGTGGTAAGTAGCTCTGGTGAATTACTTGGGTGAGTTTCAGTATGGTAGTGTCAACTCTCTTTTGTTCTGCATAAGGGCTGATAACCATTCACCAATATTTTTAGACAATAACTGAGACTTAAGGAATGGGCAAAAGAATTCCAGCAGCAGTGTGTCAGGCTCAGGATGTCCCAAGGAGCTGTCATCAGGATAGTGGTCAGGTGGTCACTGAAAGCTTGACTGGAGTTTTAGGACCTTCTATGAAGCTGATGGCCTCAATTCTTCCCTGTGTAGGCTACTCTTGACATCATAAGTGGTTTTCCTCAGACTAAGGGATCCAAGAGAAGAAAGGCTAATAAGCAAGATTGAAGATACAGGGTTTCATAACTCCATCTCAGGAGTGGCATACCGTCCTTGATTCTGTGTTATGTTGGTCCTAGACACCAACCTTGAGATGCTGAGGAAGGGGACTCTGCAAGAATATGAATCAACCGGAGACCGCCTGTCTCAGTACAAGAGACATTACTGAGCCCTTTCAGAATAATTTCATCTTATTATGTGGATTTCATTTCTGATAATAGCCAATAGTCTTTTAGTGTAAAGTGGGATGAGTAAAGGAGTTCAGCAACTATGTTAATATTGGCTCATGTCAAATGAGCTCAGTTTGCAATAGTCTTGTTACTTTCTTTAACATTAGGGCATGCTTATTTCTCTTCTGCTCACAATATTCCCTCACATGGACCTCATCAATTTCCCCTGTCTTAGCTTCATTCTCAATATATGAAGGCATGAAAATGGCTGCATTTAGCATAATCAGAAATTGTGATTCACCTAATGCAGTGTGAGCTAAGCTGTTATGTGAATTTCAAATTTATTTTAGGTTATGCCATTTTTGTCTGCTGATTCATCATAACAACAACAAAAAATAACTTCAGATGACAAAAATCCCTGATACTCTGCTTTTATAAAATATCCAACTGAAATTTATTTTCACCTGAAAGACTTTTCCTTCAATCTACTACATCCCTGTAATTTTGTTTTCCATGTTTCTTGTTATTTTCTGTCTCTATAATTTCCTTCCCCATAATAAAATACCTTTGAGGGCAAGAATGTCAGTTATTTAAATTCTCTGCTTAAGGCCTCCCTTCTCTTCTCCTTTCCTTGCCAATTGTTTAATTAAAACTGTCAAGTTGTAAAAGTCTTTCACATATTGTTTTTTCAGTCTCCCTGTCACTATATATTTTAGGTAACATTATCTCCTACCTACAGATGAGGAAACTAAAGCACAATAGATAAAACATTCAAAATGACATTGAAAAGACAGATGAAAAAAGGGGTAAAAAAGAAATAAAATGAAATATAAGTTGTTTTGAAGAAGGAAATTTTATGGAGAGCAATAATATGGCAGAAAATGTTTGAAGGGAGAAATATTTATTGAATCACACATTTGTAGGGTCCTGATTTAGGTTCTTACAAGATTATCGATATGTTGAACATGAACTGATTATGAAGGAAACATAATTTCCTAAAATATTCCACTATTACAGAATTATGAAATGGTCAGGGAGAGCTCTTTACTCTCAGAGAAGGAAAGGGTCACTTTGCAATGGGATGAACTACATGCTAGGTGTCTTGGTCATTATCCTCACTGCTATAACTCAAAACAGCTGACCACAAAACTTAGAGGAGAGAATATTTGCTCAAAGATCTGAAGATTTCAGAGGTTTAGTCAATGTCAGACTGGGTCTACAGAGCTCAGGGTACAGAGAGAGGGAGAGAGCAAGACTCTACTCATGTAAAGTGGAAACCAGAAACAAGAGAGAGAGCAAGCAGAAGAGGGACCATATATGATCCACAAGGCTACACCACCAGGGACACACCTTCATCCACCACATCCCATCTCCTAGGCTACCACCAGAGGGAATGATTATAATAGATTATCCTTTGATGGGATTACAACCCTCAAGACTTACTTATGACAACTCTGGACATTAATACATGAGCTCTTCAGGAGACTTTCTATATCTCACCATAACACTGAACTTCTAGGGTTTAGTATAGTAATAACACATACCATTTTAATACACAGAAAGTAAGAAAAAATGTTCCAGGCCAGGAATCTATGTGAGTAATAATGGAAACATGATACAGTGTCTATGGGGAAAATTTGAAAAATAACAAAAAATTTTAAAAAGGAAGAAATAAAGGAAGGAGAGAGGACATCCTCTTGAATACACTAAAACTATGTCTGTTTCAGTTGTTAGGATGGCTGAACTAAATATGCTTTATAACTAAAATAGATGGTATCTTCAATGTTTTACTTTTCTGCTGGATTATTTTATTGTAGGTAGGTATCTAGATGGCTTAGCTGAGCATCTGCTAATTGAGGGTAGCATACATCTAGGGTTTGGTTTGCATTCATAAAAATACTTGCCAGCATGAACCACTAAACATAGCCAGGATTTAATAAGCACTTTTTGAATAGCCCTGGGATTGAGATTGAGGTTAGAGAGAGTATACCATGAAAATAGTTGAATTAGAACTTACCTTTCATTGTTATTGTTGTTGTTTTTGTTGGTACTGGAGGTTGAACACAGAGGCATTGTACTTTGAGATAATGCCATTTTTATATTTTATTTTGAAATAGGGTGTTGCAAAGTTTCTGATGATCTCACTAAGTCACAGAGGCTGGCCTCAATCCTGCAATTTTCCTGTCTCAACCCCCCAAGTACTGGGATTACAGGGGTGTGCCACCAAGCCCAGCTTAGAATTCACTTTTTAATAAGAGGAGTATTATGAACATATTAGAGAACAGCCACAAGAAGTCAGGATTCTATGAATTTTGTTGAGTAGTCAACAGCAGTCATTCAAAGGTTATCTTGTTTGTTTTTGCTTTATTTATTTGTTTTTTGAGCAGCAGAATGTTAACAAACAGAATTACTTTTTGAAAAAGTTGATCGAATAGGAGCTTGAAAGAGGAAAGATATATTAGCATAAGAGAAAAAAAAAAAAAAAACAGGGGACTTTCCGGGCAACAGAAAGTAACAGATGGCATTATTGAGATTCTAAAGAACACAGAAAAAGGAGTTAAATTCTCACTTCTTTGAGCAGTTCTCACCTGTGAGGCTAGGTGAGTTATTTGTATTTTGGATTTCAAAAAGGAGCATCATGTAACTTTATTTTGGTGTAAAAGGTGTTGAATAATAGTGGGTTGGACAATATCATTAATCTTGTCTTCCCAATCACTGATTCCTGTTCCTAATTGGGCAGAGTATACCAGAAAGGGTTGAAAGAGTTCAAGACCTGATCAGTGTGCCTACATTTTATTCCAAGCCCTCCCACCTGTGTGAGCTAGCAATCCTCCCAAGAGTCAGCTGATTGGAGATGATATTGAGTTTGTAGGTAGGATGAGTAGAGTGCAGTCGCTATAAGGATCAAGCAGTATGCATGAATCCCTGAGCACATAGTAAGTGCCACACCCACAAACTCCTCATGCACCTTTACAAAATTCTGAGCACCACATTTGGTAGAAAACTGGAAAGAAATGTATCATCCCACTTCACATGATCTGCTTGCATGTATCATGTTTCTAAGTGTTGTGCTACAATTTATTTTTCAATGGGACTTATTGAGCTTATTTTTAAGCATAATACTGGCATTCCCTGCCCACTTTCAGTGAACAAAATAAAAGATTCATTTTTGAACCTTCTTTTGAAAAAGAAAAAGAAATTTTCTGCACAATAGACCTATAAATTTAAGTGAAAGAATACACCCTGGAATTCACAATAGATGGCAGACTGTGTTCTTCGTCTTCCTGAAGGTATGAAATTGTAGTTAATTGCTTTGTTCTCAATTTTAAAGAGCAAAGAGTTCATAAATAATAAGCTCGAGTGGCAGTTTGCAAAGGCTCTAAAATCTCTCAATGTGTTTTTCATTGCCAAAGATGTAATTCTTCTGGGTGTTGATTATTCCCATGAATTTTAAAATATTTTAAAATACTCAACAGAGACCGAACTACAGATGAAAATTATCTCTGAATTCTACTTTAATAGAGCTCCATGTGTCAATGAGAAACCTTTGGTATTCTGACACATACATCCTTTATTAAGTTATAATATTTATTTAATGTGGGGATCTTTAATAAAATGTAAATAATAAAATTACTGCCTCTGAACTGCATAATTATTGAAAAAAAATCTTTAAAAAATTTAAGCTTAGGCACACAAGCTATATATACATACACATATATGTACATACAATTTATCTAGCATACACATATATGTACATATCTAGCTGCCATATCTACATATATATGTGCACATACACATACACATATATATGCATATAAGAAAATATTTAAAAAGACTGATATATATATATATATATATATATATGATGGGAGGGGAGAAATCCATTTTCTTGATATTTGACAGCAGTTTGTTCAATGAAAACATTAATTACTATGAACAAGGTACATTTACCCAATATCATAAGCACTTTTGAATTACAAACTTATTTTTAACTGATACATTAAAAATAAAAATTATATGTAATAGAAGAGTAACATATAAAGTTTCAGTATTTGTATACATTGTCTAAAGTTTAAATCAGGTAAGGCATAACTATCTATTTATGTCATATCTGCATGGTAAAATAATTCAAAATCCTTTCAGCTTTTTAAAATGTGTGTGTGTGTGTGTGTGTGTGTGTGTGTGTGTGTGTGTGTGAGAGAGAGAGAGAGAGAGAGAGAGAGAGAGAGAGAGAGAGAGACAGACTGACTGAGGATTGACCCCCAGGGGTGTTCTACCACTGACCTATACCCCCCCACACAATTTATTTTTATTTTTTATTTTAGTTACCATGCACTATCTTCAAACTAGCAGTCCTCCTTTCCCAACTTCCCAAATGTTGGTACTATAGGTATACATCACTGGTGCTTGTCCTTCTGCCTAGCTTTTTTAACATTATTGCTATTTATGGTCATTCTACTGGTTACTATCAAAAATAGATTACAAATTTCACCAGGCAACTTAAAGTACTAACATGTATGTTTAGTATTACACTATCCTTCATAAAATGATGTAACAAATATGCACTTGGTTTGTGGCCAAACAAAATGAACACAGATACCCTCCTGGCTACCCACACCCATCTGTGGCATCAGAGTAAATATCATTGTTTGGAAAACCCCAGCATTCTAAGATTAATATATTAATATTGTGTCCTCATTTTTATTTTCCTTTGTCTTCTTGTCTAGGAAGGTTTTGTTGATAAAGAACCTCCTCATGTAACCACGTGATCAGAATCCTCTTCTTAGTAGCCACATGCTCATCTTTACAAATTAAAAGCAAAGCAATATGTAAGCACAGCAACCGAACAAGGCATGAGAGAAACAGTAGCTTTCCAAACTCGGTTCCCTGGATGCCGGAGTTTGTGGAAAGATATTAAGGTACATTGCATCAAAAATTTCAGAATAAGCTGGGCGTGGTGGCGCACGCTTATAATCCCTGCGCTTGGGAGGCTGAGACAGGAGGATCGCACAGGTTCGAAGCCAGCCTCAGCTACTTAGTGAGGCTCTCAGCAACTTAGTGAGACCCTGTTTCCAAATAAAATATAAATAAGGTCTGGGAGCATAGCCCAGAGGTTGAAAGCCTCTGGGTTCCACCCCCAGTACCATACACAAAAAAAATTTAAGAATATAATTTCCTACTGGGTTCTTCAAGTCCTATAATCACCTCATAGGCAATTAGAACTGAGACATACAGGCACAGTTCAGGAAGACTGAAAAACACAATAATTTAACCTATTCATTGCGGGAAAATTGCAAAGAAGTCAATTCTAGGTCACATTGAAAATTAGTGTCCATATTATGGAAACCAGGATTTAGACCTAGGAAGTGTCTTATACTTAGGTATTAACATGGCATTTGAGTTCTGAATTGGCTACTTAAGAATTCAGGTAGAACTGCCAAGCATGGTGGCACATGCTTGTAATCCCAGTCCTTGGGAGGATGAGTCACGAGGATCACAGGTTCGAGGCCAGCCTCAGCTACTTAGTGAGGCCCTTTGCAACTCAATGAGACCCTGTTAAAAATAAAACATAAAAATATGGCTGGGGTGTATCTTGCAGGTAGAATACCCCTGGGTTTAATCCCCAGTACTACAAAAAAAAATGGAAAGAAAAATAATTTGACACAGAGAAGAGAACCCCAAAACATAAAGGTTTAAAATGTTTTAAAACCATTTATCTAAGGAATAAAAACAAGGAATGTTAATAGGATGTAAGAGTAACAATGGCCACACAAGAACTTTGGAAATCAAAGAGAACAACAGCCCCTCTATGGCCACATTCTGAGGACAACCTGCATTAAACAAAGAGGGGCCAGGCAAGAAGTGCCATGAGATTAGAGCCCACTACCCCACAAGGTGATGGTTAAAATTAAACATTGAAACTGAGAAAAGCTATTGGGGTCCCCAAGACCCAATTCTGACTAAAACCAAAAGAGCAAGTGGTGAACCAAAGGAAGGTATTAAAGCCCACCTCCCAAGAACTCCAGCTGCCACTCCCTTTAGGAAGCCCCTCCCCCAGGTGCAGGCTGGTCTTTCTATTTTCTGTATGTTCTCTAGCTTACAAAGATGAGCAAATAAGGAGACCTAAATGAGAGTGATGGAAAGCAGGAGGAGAGAAATTCCCCAATGTACAGGATGCCCATTCATTAACATGTCAAAGTCAATTACTCAGCCAAACATGAGAAGGAAGGAGGGGGGAGGCAGTGGGGTTGGAATTAGAGAAGAGCTAAATAAGTGATGTGTGCAGGTATGCCCCCACCATCTTGTACCCCATTAAGATAGATTATGTCTTATTGTGCACCAATAGAATCTACAGTGCATCAATAAAAAAGTCAACAAAATTGCTAAGATTTTTTTAAATTACCATACTTTTTCTCTTTTCCCACAATTTCAAACCCCTGAAGAGCTTTCCTGTAAGCTCAAACCAAGGATGATCCATCTGTACTCAATATTAAAATACTATGATGATTTTAAAATTATCAATAACACCATAAGTGTAGATGTAAAAATAACACCTATGTCAAACCGTAGGCATATCTGAAAGTGGGAACACGAGTCATCATTGTTTCATCAGATTCTTTTTATACACCAGGGCTGGTTTTCTTTTTACTCCTTTTGAAGTCATTCTTTTTTGATTGATTTCCCCTGAATGACTACTTAGAGGATGTACTCTAAAAAATACTGTAACATTACAAGATAATCCCTACAATGCTTAGGAAGAAACATTCTTTCATATCATGGTGGGTACCCCAAAGTGAACTGATAACAGTGATTCCACGGCAATTAACTTTATAAAACAAAATCACGCAGCGTACGTACTTTTCTTGAGTTTGTATCATCTCACATCTCCTTCTTTAAAATTAACAAGACGCCGGGCGTGGTGGGCACGCTTGTAATCCCCGCGCTTGGGAGGCAGAGACAGGAGGATCGCGCAGGTTCGAAGCCAGCCGCGCACGCTGGCTTAGGAGACCATGTTTCCAAATTTAAAAAATGTAAAAATAGGTCGGGGAGTGTAGCCCAGAGGTAGAAGGGCTTCCAGGAACCCCAGTACCACCAAAAAAAAAATAAAAAATAAAAAAATAAAATAAATAATAATAAAAAATAAATAAAATTAACAAGACAGTTTCCTTTCTGCACTTGCAAGGAATGGATGGACCAAAATGAGACCTCCTCTCTGACCTTCATCAGATTCTCAGCAACACGTCTATTTCTCTCCCTTTTTCTATTTTCTATTGCCACCTTTATCAAAGACAGAAAATTAGCACTGCTTAAATGAGAGCCTGCACTTTTAAGCTTACACAGTCTCCCTCATAGAATACCGCAAACCATTTGATCTCCCTAAATTGTAATATATGCATAGACATGGGTGAAAAGCTTAAGGTCTAGTAGGAAGAAACAGGAATTGTAGAATACAGAGGACACCTTTCCAATTTCCCTGAAAGCAGAGGACCTATTTTACTTGCTAATTGACACAGTCAGGATTGGTCTGGCTTTTCCTTCTACTCTGTGCTCCACAGAAAAAGGATTCAGTTGCAGTGACAAAGAAATGGTAATACCATTGTTCTAAAGAGCAAGGTTGATGCTCCATATAAGGGGCATAGACTTTTACCTAAACTTTAAATAGGAAGTTTGTGGCCTATGACCTCTTTCACTCCTATTGTTTAAAATCTCCTGTTGGGTGGCAGGAGGGCACCAAGTACTGTGCGAATATATGCCAGTGTCAACAGGATCCATATTATAATGTGAGACTATAGTGTACCAATAAAATAAAAAAATACAACCTCATGTTGAGCCACTAACGGACATAAGGAATTATTCCCTTCTAATGATAAAAATAGTTTAAAATAGAATATATATATATATATATATATATATATATATATATAGTCTGCTTATAATTTTGTAGAACTAGAAACAAGAATTCTGCTTTATTAGCTGGGGTTCTTCTTTGTTATTATATATTTATTTTCACTCTCAGCATGATAGTTTACTTTTATTTGGATCATACTCTATTGCTATCTTTTTCTTCCAAGTTTTCAGAACTTAAAAGTACAAATGGAACACTTAATCGGATAATTTCTAAGTAGTCTGGACCAGATATTGGCAAGTGGCCTTCCTAGCCTGTGCAGCACCTCTGAAACTCTGTTCCCTAAGGTAATCACAGATGCCTCTTGAGATGATTTCAGCCATGAAAAAGACAACATCCTCACACAGTTGTTCAGGCAGTGGGAAGGAAGGTTACTATCTGACATGATCTTTGTTTAAGGGAGTGTATTGGCTTTAGATATGGTTGGTACAACCTCTCAATGACATCTTCAAAGACCTTGAATTACTGGGATTGCAGGTGTCAGTGCCTATCTGTAATCCCAGTACTTGGGAAGTTCAGAGAGGAGGGTCCTAGGTTCAAGGACAGCTCCAGCAATTTAGCAAAGGCTTTGTTTCAAAATTTAAAAAGCAGGGACTGGGGCACAGCTGAGAGGTAGAAAGCACCTCGGTTTAGTCCTTAGTGCCAAAAGACAAAAAATAAACAACTCCACAAAAAAAAGAAAAAAAAATAAGAAAGAAACACTGTAATGAGCTTTCTTTTTTCTTTTCTGCCTTTTTTTTTTATCACAGTCTCTCCTCTTATGTCTCAGAGCGATGATAGAGATTCCCAATATTACAGAGACAAGGTAACAATGGGTGAAGAAGAAAGGCATATTCTTCTTTTGATCTTTTAAATTTGCATTTAAATGACCTCTGCAAAGCCAGCCTGTACAGCCTCAGTCACGGCAGCTTGCAGGACCTCCCAGGACACCTCAGAGAAAACATTTCCACCTGCATTGTCCCAACATCTGCCATCCCTGCTCTAAGCAATGAGTTTCCAGCATTTCCAAACAATTGTTAATATCCACAGTGGCGGCTTCCAACTGCTTCCCTGCCTGGGCATTAAAACTTATCTCCACAGGAAACAATTATATTTTTTGTTAGCATTCTGGCAACAAGGTTGTGTAGATACATGATCCTGATTTTTCCCATCAGTCCTATTATTTTTTTAGCATTAGAGAAAAGTTGAAAACACCATGTAATAATTATCACCAGCAACAATCTTATTGTAAGCAAGATTGACCGAGGGATGCTAAAAACATTAATGGGTGAAAGTTTAAGGAGAAACAGGTTATTTGTAAATATCTCAAAGTATCTCCCTTGAAAAATTTATTAACTGCAAAGGCAAAGTACATGTTTACTGTGAGGAAGCTCATCTTAGCCAGATGCCCAAGGTCAACATCTCCAGAAAAAGGATGTGTCCACCTCATGTTCTCACTGATATAATACACCCTGCGGTGGCACTTCTGCCAAAAGTGCCTAAATTCAATCTAATCATGGAAAATCAGACAAACTCAATTGGGAGGCATCATACAGTATCGGTGACTAGTACTCTTCAAATATGTCAAGGTCACGGAAGATCAGAAAAAACTGAGAAACTGTCACATATTTAGGAGACACGACAGCCAAATTGAATATGGGATTGTGAATTGAATCATAGAACATAAAATGTACAATCTTGGGAAAGCTGTTGAAATTGTTTAAAAAGTTTATAGTTTAATGGCCCTGTCAAATTCAAATAAGGTATATAGTTTAGTTAATGCTATTATACTGATATCCATTTCTTATATTTGATCATTGAATTTACAGTTATATAAAATGTCAATATAAAATACAAGGATATGGTTAGCTAGTTGAAAAATATATAGGAATATAGTGTGTGTGTGTGTGTGTGTGTGTGTGTGTGTGTGTGCGCGCGCGTGCACGCGTGCATGTGTATATGCATGCATTTGTGTTTTGAACTCAAGGGTATTCTACCTCCGGACCACACTCCCAGATCTACTTTTTATTTTGACACAGAGTCTCACTATGTTGCCGAGGGCCTCACTAATTCATTGAAGCTGGCTGTGAACCTATGATCCATCCTCTTGCCTCAGCTTCCCAAGTACTGGGATTATAGACATGCAACGCCATGCTTGGCTGGGAATTTCTGTTAAGCATAGTTTGTAATTTTCAAGAACATGTGAAATCGGGTAAAGCACAAATGACTGCCTGTGTACCAGGTCCAATCTCATCCTAAGGTTTTAAATAGTTTGATGGGAACTCAGTGATGTCCATCTTGTGCAAACTGAGTATGGCTGCACTACCAAGGCAGTGTTGAATAGTTGTTGCAGCACAGCCGGTGTGTCCAGCGGAGACTGAAATACTTACTACCTAGCACTTGACAGAGAAGTCCTGGCGATCCCTGTATTCTTTGAGGGATGATAAGCCTGAGTGTTGCCATTTAACTCAGAGTAAGGGCGGATGTGCCAGCAGGAAAGAAAAGGCTGAGTAGTACAGACGCACAGGGTCCATCCCGCCTCTTGTTACTTAAATCTATGGCCCCTTCTCAGCTCTCATCAGAGGTGACCTGGCCAAATCTCGCTCATGAATGTCCCCCTCAGTTACCAGCTGTTCTCCCTGGATCCCATGTCAGAAACCCTTTCCTTCCTTTCTTCCTTAAAGGCCAGAGCCCTTCGGGTTCCCTCCCAGCCCCTCTCCTTGATTCATTCCTGCCTATGCTCCTTAATTGAGATTCATGGTTATAATTAAGGAACTCATTAATAAAAATGATAGTGAAAATGTCTAACCATTCCCTCCATCTACCACCATCCTACCAATACCCAAATCTGCCTTTTCTTGCCTGTAACTCAGCTCTACAGGTACTTTTGGCACTCCAAGTCTATTTGTTTACAAGATACTATACCAGTGTCTCTCAGAAACTTGCTTTGCCTTCAACTTTTCCCACATCAACAAATGATATCATTTAGAGACAGTTCCAGTGTACGTCTATGGAATGATCACTGCCAAGCTCAATCGCATGCACCGGGAAAGGAGGAGCTGAGGTAGGATTTGGAGGAAAAGACATCAACTGCTGTGGGCATGTAGGATCTTGTCACTATAAGCCTCCTTATGATATATAATTATAATGCACCAATAAAAGTATATTAAATATAAAAATCTCACTCAGTGCTTGAAGTCTATTATACAAATCATGGATCGGCTAACTGCTCCCTCTTTTCTCTATTTTCTTGCCTACCAATGTAGTCTAGACCACTCTCATCTTCTACCTGATTCTGAAAAAGAATGTTAGCTGGTGCTCCTGGCTTCCTATCTGTTCTTCATCCCCCAAGAAAGTAATTTTTTAAACATAAAATCTGTAGGGCATTTTCCAAAATCTCTTACAGATATTTCACTCCTCTGCCTAAAACCTTGTAGGCAATTACCATTGACCCCAAGATGAAGTTCTTTAATAGGGTTTGCATGTTTGATAGTGGTTTACAAGGGCCCACCAAAACCAGAGCCTGCTTAAGTCTCCAGACTCCTCCCTCCTCAACCCATCCAGGAAGCATTCTGAACTGCGCAGCATGAATCTTACATTTTTAGCCGAGCCTCACTCTCCACAGAGATTTTTTCTTCAGTCTCCATATAAATATCTCTCTCCTCATCTATTTACATCACTAATTTTGGTTTTTCAAATCTAAGATGTCGTTGTTTTGGGGTGCTTTCTCTGTACTCTCTGAGATACTTCCTTGTACTTACCTGGCTTAGCACTGATTGGTCTATGATAGAAACTCTGGCTTAATTATTAATTTATCTTTCCCCCACCAAGTGCTATGTGCATATATGTTGTATCACTTTGAACTTCATTATGACGTATAATTACAACACACCAATAAAAGCATATTTCAAAATAATGTCTCTTCCCCACTAGCCTTTTAATATATGTTTGGCACAGAGCAAGCAAAGGAGACGGGGAGCGAATGATTTATTATTTGTCTTGCCTTTTCTTGGGCTCTTCTCTATAAGGCAATATCATTTTGGGTTCTACTAGCAATTCTGATTTCTATAAATGCCTTCTATTCTGCTTTACCAATATACTATGTTCTTACAAGTTGTAATTGAGGACCCGAATCTGTTAATATCTAAAGGAAAATGTTGGAGAATTCTTGGGCTCCCACCCAATAGTAGAAGACATTGACCAATAGTCTACTTGGAATGTTACCCAGGGTATATATTGGTAAGACCACACATGATGGTTTCTGTTTCTTAATAAATACAAATGAAGAACTACAAGAAATAATATTTTAATTAATTCTATCAAACAATTATTTCAGGTCATTAAAAATTCTGTAGTTAGGATCGTTTTGTGCTAAGCGACATGTCTGCAACTTGGAATGTACAGATGAAAAAACACAGCCAATTCAGACCTTGGCTGAGTTAACAAGGTCTGGGGATGACAAATACACAAAACAAAATTCCAATACAATCAAATAATTGCTACAATGGATCGCTGCACACGGCACAGGGGGAGCATATGGCCGGAGCGTCTGTTGAAAGTCCGGGAAGAGAAGAAGAGAATTAATCCCGTGCATATTAAATTATGAACCCATCAATTGTGGAGACTGGATAAGTATTTGAGGTCATCTAGTCTATCCTACCTGCATCAAATTCACACTTTTTTTTAATTAGTGAAAAAAGAAGAGAGTGTGTCTGGAGAGATTATGTGGCTTGCCTTAAATTGCCAAACAGTGTCAGAATCATAATTACGACCCAGGCTACTTCCTCTTCCCCCAAAAAACTCAAGCTTTAAATAATAAAAAACGAAAGGTTCCGTGATCTTTAATTTGTCTTGGGAGTCATGTCTTTGCAAACTGCCAAGCTTTAAAAATCTTCCATTTGTATTCATGGAAAAAAAAAAGTCAGAGGTGTTTGTATAGTCAAGGACAATTTACTCTTCTTTTCCACGAGTCAGTTAATAGACCATAGAAACTGGCCTTAAGCACTGTGCAAAAGAGGAAGAAAATGTTAAGATTTCAGCCAGTGTGCCAAAAAGACACAGAAATCTCAGAAAAAGAGCTCAGTTAGCTTTTATACACCTCTCAGGGTAATCGATACACACATAACTAAGAGGCTGGTTAGAAATTTCATTTCTTATTTTAGGCAGAAATACCTAATTATAAGTAATATATAATTGTACAATTATTTGTTCTATGTTGCATTGATATATAGTTAAACTCTGTTTTGGTTTTCCTAATTAAAATGCGGTTGTTAATCCAAATTCTTTTTGTAGTCTTCACAGTTACTGAAGATATAATGTTTGAAAAAAGAAGCAAATGGAATTAGCAACATGAACAACGACCCACAAAGCCTGTCCAGGAATCAGGTTTCAGCCAGTGCTCTAGTGCTTAGGAAGGAATTTTCCAACCAGAATCCACATTGTCATTTTTTGATTGAGTATCCTGCAGATACTACTGTGTTCTCCCTCCATATATCTGAAGTGTTGACTGATTCCACAAGAGGCTTCCAAAAAGAAAGGTCATCTATTTTTCTGATACAGAAATTTTTAGCTTTGCACAAAGCTAAATGAGAACCAGGGGATACCCCAAGAACACAACTATCTGCTGTGGAATTTCATAGAGGAGAATGGAAAATGGTTGTATTTCTCTAGAGGAGTCAAGAGACCCAGAGAAGAGCAGCCTGGGTTGTGGACATGGGTGTGGCACCCCGTGCACGTTTCTGTCTTCTGCATCCGATTTGGCCACCCCATTCCTTCATTGCCCATGTGTTTTCTACTTTATTTCAAGAGCAGCACATTTTTCATGGCATATTACTTTGAACCTATTTCCCAAAGCCATCTCTCTCCAACACACACACACACACACACACACACACACACACACACACACATCTTCCAAACCCACATACAAGCCCAACACTCCACACACAAAAAGACATACACACACACACACACACACATACACACACACACACACACACACACGCATCCAAGGAGGAGAAAAAGTAGGAATTGGATTACAAGGAGAAATAGGCTAGTCTTCTGGGAAGGCTGTGTTCTGAATTTCAAAGTTCAAAGCCTAAAAGAAAACCTGCCCCAGCCTCATCTCTCTCTGGCTGAATCCCTATAAGAACTGTGATTCTTCTGGGTTCAATTGTTATTATTTATTTATTTATTTATTTATTTATTTATTATTTTTATGGTCCTGGGGCATTATGCCTCTGAGCTACACCCTCAGCCCTATTTTATTAGTAGTATTTTTATTTTGAAACAGGACCTCCCTAGGTTACTAAGGCTGGCTGCAAACCTGCGATCGCCCTGCCTCTGCCTCCCGAGTACTAGGATTACAAGTGTGAGCCACCGCTCCAGGCTGAGTTGTGCCCTTTCTAATACCATAGTGTTTGAGGATGGAGGCCCGTGTTGCACTGGTACACCTGATGGTGCTGCTTACTGCTCAGATTAGGCCTGTGGCTGTCTGTGGCTACAGGTCAGAGAGAGCAGGAGACAAAGGGCATCTTTGAGGGGACTGCTCTGGGGTAATTTATGCTAGACAGAAAGTTGGAGGGTTTGGAGGGAGGCTGGTATGTGTAAGAACAGCGTTGGCATGCCACACAGTGTTTATCTGAGACAGCACCAGCTTCAGATCCCTGGAAAGCTGCCCAGGTGACTTCGAAGTCTCACAAAGTCACTTTTTTCTCCTGTTCAATAAACATAGAGTTTGAGACTCTACCAAAGAGTATCTACACTCTCGATATAAACCTCTCTCCTGGATATGTCTAGCAACACCAATGTGTCTTTTGAATTTCTTCCTGCAAATTGTTGCCCTTTATTATTTGTCTTGGAGAGGATCTGGAAAGATTTGGGGTGGAAAGAGAAGACAGAGTGTGCAGTAAGACAATCAAGTCAAATCTCAGCTTTGCTATTTACTACAAGTAGAACAAGAGTAATGTCACTTAATCCTTCTGATCCTGTTAGCTCTATTCCTTTTTTTCAAGTGGCTTTATTGACATATAATTATGATAGCAGGTAATTCATCTACTTAAACTAATTCCATATTTTTAGAATAGTCATAAGTTGTACATTTCTCACCACTCTGTTTTAGAACATTGTTATCTCTTCCCCAAAGAAAACTGCATTCTTTCATCTCCAAAGTCCCAGACAATCACTAATTAACTTTCTCTTACCTATAGAATTTGACTACTCTTCCCATTTCATCTAAATGAAATCCTAGAATATATGATCTTTTAGGACCTGCCTCTTTCTTTCTTTCTTTCTTTCATTTTTTTTTTTTTTTTTTTTTGGTGGTACTGGGGTTCCTGGAAACCCTTGTACCTCTGGGTTGTACTCCCAGACCTATTTTATATATATATATTTTATTTGGAAACAGGGTCTCTTAAGCCAGCACGGCTGGCTTTGAACCTGCGTGATCCTCCTGTCTCCACCTCCCAAGCTCGGGGATTGCAAGCATGCGCCACCACGCCTGGCAGGATCTGCCTCTTTCACTGAACACTTCAAGGTTAACCCCAGTTGCAGGTGTACAGGACTTTGGTTGTTTTAACTGCTAAGTATTATTCCATCATTATCTGTTTATCTATTCATCATTAATGGACACTGGAGATGTTTCTACTTTCTGGCTATGTTAAATAGTGCTGCTCATACAAACTTTCATATATTTATTTATTTATTTATTTATTTATTTATTTATTTATTGTGGGTCTGGGGATAGAACCCAGAGGCATTTGACCTCCGGGCTCCACCCCCCTGCCCAATTTTTTATTCTTTATTTTGAAACAGGGTCTCACTGAGTTGCAGAGGGCTTCACTAAGTAGCTGAGGCTGCCCATGAACCGCGATCCGCCGGTCTCAGCCTCCCAAATGCTGAGATTACAAGTGTGCACCACCACGCCCAGCTTATTTTTTCTTTGTGTGTATACCTAGGAGTGAAATTGCTAGGTTCTGTGGTTAACTTAGGTTTCCCTGCAAAAATGTGCTTTTAATTTTTTATTTATTTTTTGTGTGGTCCTGGGGATGGAACCTAGGGGCCTCTAACTCTGGGCTACACCCCTGACCTATTTTATATTTTATTTGGAAACAGGGTCTCACTAAGATGCTGAGAGCCTCACTAAGTAGCTGAGGCTGGCTTTGAACCTGTGCGATCCTCCTGTCTCAGCCTCCCTAGTACTGGGATTATAAGCATGCGCTACCATTCCCGGCTTGCAAAAATGTTTTCCAACATATTTTCAATGTTTTAGCTTATCACCAGCAAAGATTGGAGGTTCTAATTTCTCCACATCCTGGACAATTCTTGTTATACTATGTGTAACTCTGTGTATGTTGGGCGGGTGGTATTTATCATAGCTAGACTAGTGGGTATGAAGTGGTATTCCACAGTAGATCTGCATTTTTCTATTGAATAAAGGTGGTTAGCATCTCTCCATGTGCTACTGGGGTACTGGGGCTTGAACCCAAGGGCATAGCTCTACATCTGAGCTACATACCCAGTTTAGTTTTTTTTATATTGAAACAGAGACTTGCTAGTTTACTGATGCTCTAAGTTGCTGAGGCTGGCTTTGAACAAATGTACAATCCTCCTGTCTCAGCTTCCCAGGTATTATGATTTCAAGTATGTACCACCATGTCCGGCTGCCCATTTTTTTAGTGAAATTTAGAAAACTAAGATCAAGAGCCATATTGCTGAGAATTAATCTTTTGGATTGACTTTGCTCCAAAATGAGTTTGCCAGTCTTTGATCCTCCATAAGATCTTCTTGGCGTTCACATTGCACTTCTCCTATATAAAAGTGACTTTGTTTGAGCCTGTAACAATAGTGATTCCTCTAAAGTCTCTTAAACCTTCTTGCAAATACATCTCAGACATATGTGGTAGGGCTTTTGCATGACCACAACCTAGACATCATGAATATCCATGGAAGGGGCAGGAGATGGAGTGGAGAAGAGAAAGAGAAAAGCAGAAGAAGGAAAAGAATTCAAATGACGCTGTGCCTGCATACAAAGGTGTCCCTACCTGTCTCCTGTTACATATGGGGAGGGGCGTAGGGTGGGGCGGGACCCAAGGGGAGACAGACCAAGACCTGTGTGCACAGTGTTTTGTATGACTTTGAACCTCACTAAGGTGTATACTTTTAATGCACTATTTAAGTATTTTTTCTAAAAGCCCATGGTTCAAAGAAGAATATACCTAGATACACAATATTAGTCTAACACTAAGAAATAAAGGGGAAATTCCTAACCAGACTTCATCCAAGAACCTGGAAGCCAACAGGGCCATTAGATTGGAAGGCCCAACTCTGTGTATGGAGCACACATTGCATGAATCCATTCCTATCTTCTTTTCTTTTCTTCTTTTTTCTTTTTCTTTTCTTTTTTTTTTTTTTTTTTTGTGTGTGTGGCACTGGGTTGGAACCCAAGGACATTTTACCTCTGAGCCATACCCCCAGTTTGAAACAGAGTCTCACTAATTTGTGGAAGGCCTAAGTAACTGAGGCTGGTCACAAATCCCGAGCCTCCCGTCTCAGCCTCCCGAATGCTGGGATGACAAGTGTGCGCCACCACATCCAGCCGATTCCTATCTAAATACAGAAGAAAGATAGAAAGGACAATATTCTTGATGGATATTAAGTCTCGATGCCAGTGTACAAGGTGAACCATGAACCACCCCCTCGGGTGGCATAGTCATTTTACCATCTGTCAGAAATACACACACACACACACACACACACACACACACACACACACGTTTTAGATAAGCCTTTTGAGGCTCCAAAGTAAAATATCAACAAAAGCAGCAAACGACAGCGTACGGAAGACTCCCTCGAAGTTGACACACATCCCATGTCAACACCACAGTGTAAAACCTCCCTGTCAGTCAGTCACACGCTACACTTGGGCGGTCGTCCTCTATGGTGTGCTTTTCTGTGAGATCTGTCATGTTCTGGAATGAAGTCGCCTCTTTCAGGAAGATCAAAGATGTCTTGCATAGGAATAAGAGCTAATGTTGCCTCAGTCACTTGAAGGATGGAGTTTTGATGTGTAAGTTAAAAACAGGTGTGTCCTTCCCGCACCTTGTTCTCTAAAGCAAAACAAAACAAAGCAACGCTGCTTTCAGCTTGTCGGCATTCAAAGCTGACTGGAAGAATCATTTCATTCTTCTCAAGGTGTACGCGCGTGTAAAATCATAACCTACAGTGACTGTCACGTATTATTCTGTTATAGATACGATTTTGTTTTATGCTTGTTAGATTATTTGTATTATAAAATATACAGTATATATGATAAGACAGTTAAGAACACACTCTTGAATTGCGTGAAGAGTTTTATAAACAATGTAGTTTTCTTCATTTTTTTCTAAAGATTATGTTTATAATGGGACAACTAGGTTAAGCACGATAGAAAAACTAAATACCTCTGGGAAACATTAGTCACAGAGAAAAATAATAAAGTATAAACAAGCAAGAACCAAGTGCAGATTTTTTTGTTTGGTTTGTTTTTTTGTGGTACTAAGGATTGAACCTACAGGCATTCTACCTCTGAGTTGCACCCTCAGTCCTATTTTATTTTTATTTTGAAATAGCGCCTTTGTAGAGGGTCTCACTAAGTCATTGAGGCTGACTGTGAACCTGCGATCTTCCTGTCTCAGACTCCAAAATACTGGGATTACAATTGTGCACCACTGCTCCCAGCTCAGCATTTTAAAAGTTGTTTTACACACTGGACCAGCTTCTAACTTGAATTTATATGTAGAAGTGAACCTCTACAACAGTACAGTCTGATACTTAAGATTCTAGGTTAGGTTGCTCATGAATGACTGTGTGTCTCATGTGTTCTGTATGGTCCAAGTGCATGTGTATCGGACACTGTCTGTGAGGTGTGTGGGTCACTGTAAGAGGTTGCCACCAGCCTGCTATCTGAGCAGGTGGCTTCCCACTGGGCTTTTGAGAGAAGAAGGCATCATGATCCTGGGCCCTTACAATACCTGAGCCTACAGAGGACTGGAATTCTTTCTCAGACAGTCTTCAAAATAACCACAGGGCTCTGAGTTTGGGACAAAAGAGTAAAGTCAAGTCGCTCTGACAAGCAAATCTTTGCTTGGGTTTTGCTTCCTTAGTTCTTCATGGCTGTTCTAGGAGAAAGTCTTTCTTTAGGAAGGAGGTGGCTATTTGTTATAAAACAACAGGACAAGACAACTTTGGGTACCAGGGAACATGGTCCTAATGGGAGTGTGTTTCCTATTTTTTTTGTGACTTTTATCCCTGCCAGTGGCTAAAGTCCCCAAAAGTAAAAAGAGACACGAGTAACATTTGCTCTTGCTTAGCATTCTATGGGCTGTGCAGACCTTCCTCGTTTATCTACAGTGTGATTAGCTGTTTCTTTAGGAAGTGAGATGCTGCTTGCCCATCGGTCAGTCCTGTCAGTTTTGCTGACAGTGGCTTCTGGTCCAGGCTCCACCCACGTCAAGTCCATCTCAGACTGGGCCTGTCACATTTTCTTTCCTGAGATCTAGGTCTTAGAACCACAATTTGTCTCCTGCTTCCCAGGGAGCATCACGTTTCCCTTTGCAGCTGTTCCATCCTATTTAGAAAGCACAGGCACTGTGATTTATTTCCTTTTCCAATGTTTATCAATATTAATGAGTGCATGTTTATAAGATTGGGCACTCACTTAAGTTGAAAGAGATTAAAAGTGGTGCTGTTACTTGGAATTAAGGTGGTTTAGACCTTGAACGAAGAAAACAAAAAGGATATCCTTCGATTAACTGGAGATTGCTGAATGAGAAAGAAATTTGCTTCAGATAATGTTCTTATCAATAGAAAGAAACAGGATCTATAAGTCATTTAGTTATTTTACGTGTGTGTGTGTGTGTGTGTGTGTGTGTGTGTGTGTGTGTGTGTGTGACTACAGATTGAATCTAGGAGGATTCTACCCCTCTGGCCTACAGTACACCCCCAGCCCTTTTTATTTTTGTTTTGAAACTGGGACTCGCTAGGTTGCTGAGACTTTTAATACGTGACTAAGGCTGGCCTTGAACCTGCAGTCCTCCTTTTTTAGCCTCCCAAGTATTAAGAATGCAGGTGTGTGCCACTATGCCTGACTTCACACAGCCATTTTTAGCATATATTCATATTAATATTTCATCACAAAATATATAGTAGTTATAATAATTTAAGCAGTCTAAAACTGTACAATTTAATCTGGTATTGTTAGTCACAATGTAACTGGTTAGTCACAATGTAACGAGAAATATGGTTAGTTAAAATTGATAAAAATGCAAAATAAGAGATTTTTTAAAATTTAATGAATAAAATAATATCTCAATAATATATTGATTACATGTTCAGATGATGATACTTTATATATACTAGGTTGAATGAAGAATATATGTATTTTAAACCAAAATTTACATGATCCTTTTTTAATATTCTTACTAAAAACTTAAATCACATATGTGGCTTCCATATGTGGCTCATATTATTATTTCTCTTATGCTGAAATTATTAAAATAATAAAATAAACATAAAAATAATGTAAAAGTAAATAAGATACAAGATAAAAGGCTCCATCTTTTCTCCCCCATCCCAATTGCTTTTCTGCAAATTAAGACATTTCTTGTGCATTTGAAAATACACATGGGTAAAATAATAAAAAATATACACAGTGTTACAGCTTTCTTTGGCATTAGAAAAAATACATTACAAATGAAAATAATGAAAACATTATTTTAAAAAGTATAGATTTTCTTTATGGTACTGGGGATGGAACTCAGGGACATTCTACCTTCTGGCTACACCCCAGACCTATTGTTTATTCTTTATTTTGAAACAGGGTCTCACTGAGTTGCAAAGGGCTCACTAAGTAGCTGAGGCTGGCCATGAACTGCAATCCTCCTGTCTCAGCCTCCCAAATGCTGGGATTACAAGCGTGCACCACCACACCCAGGTCAAGTATAGACTTTTTAAAATTGGTGGTTGGTTTTTCCACTTAAGCCCCTAAGGATACCATTGAACTTGGCAAAGAATGATATCAGCCAGCGACTTCATGATATCTTCTTAGCTAGTGTAGGGGTGAGTCTTATTACACCTATACCACTTGACCTAGAGCCTCTCGGAGCATCTGGTCTGTCTCATGTCACCATGCTTTGCTGCAATCCCCAAGACCCAGCTTCTCCATCCTCCCTCCTTCTGAGAAGCCTTGGCTAGGTGGCCCCCTAGAAGCCCGGGGTGTGTGTAGGGATGGACTGAGGTTCCTCGTGGCTCTTTTCTGCCCTTGAGGACAAGCCCAATAGCCTCTGTATCTACGGACACTGCTCCTCAATGCCCCCATTGGCACAAAGGCTCCATATGTCAGAATACTCCCGGTGATTACATCAACTAATCATACCAATGCCTCTTGTTGAAGGGAATAGGATAGACATCTACATATTTAATAATAGCACTACAGGGGCTATGGACACTAAACTATCAAATAGAAAGTGAGGTGCAGAGATTTTGCCAAGAGTAACAGAAGTTTCTGAAGCATGATGACTATCCCTCTTCTCATCACTGACTTTCAGTATTAGGGAGACAGATTTGTGCTCCCAAGGCAGGAAAAATGGATTATTTCTCTATGAGAAATTATGTTTACTTTTTTTTCTTTTTCTTTTTTTTTTGTAGTTAGTACTGGGGATGGAACCCAGGGCCATTCTATCTCTGAGCTACACCCCCAGCCCTATATTTTTATTCTTTATTTTGAAACAGGGTCTCACTGAGTTGCAAAAGGCCTCGCTAAATAGCTGAGGCTGTCCTCGAACCATGATCCTCCAGGCTCAGCCTCCCAAGTGCTGGGATTACAAGCGTGCACCACCACGCCCGGCTAAGTGTACTATTAAGAAAAGTCAGGCCGGGTGTGGTGGCGCACGCTTGTAATCCCCGCGCTTGGGAGGCTGAGACAGGAGGATCGCGCAGGTTCGAAGCCAGCCGCGCGCGCTGGCTTAGGAGACCCTGTTTCCAAATAAAAATGTAAAAAATAGGTCTGGGAGTGTAGCCCAGAAGTAGAAGGGCTTCCAGGAACCCCAGTACCACCACCAAAAAAAAAAAAAAAGAAAAGTCAGGAGCTAGGCAAAATCATGAAAGAGTAGCAGCAAGAAGCCCTACCATGTCCTTGCTTTTTCATTCAGGACCGAACATAATAGAATCATAAGGTGATTCCAGGGTGATATTTCATTGTAGTCATTAAAAAAAATCAAAGTTTCCTTAAAGACAGGAGCAATATAATCCTATGGAAGCATGACTTTTGTCGTCGGCTTGTCCTTCCTGGAAACATCCGAAACAGAAATTCTTCATCTGTTCTCACCTGTGACATTAGTTGAGGGCCTGAGTCAGCGCCTTTTCTCCTATTGTCTAATCTAATGTAGATTTTGTCTCTGAGTAGGCATGGAAGAGTGTTTGCTTTGGTCCCCAGGGCAAATTTTCAAGGGCATTAAGTAGTAAAACTTAATATAGGAACAATTAAAATATGGAGTATAATTTATGAAATATTAGAAACCAAGCTGAATGTTTATTATCACAACCGTTAATAAAAAGTTAATTGTGCCCTTTAGCAATTAATTTATGCACAATTATCTCAGAATGTTACTGGGCTTTCTGAGCTAATTATAATTGTATTGAGGTATTAAGAAGAAAACTCCCAAGTATCTACAAAATAGCTTCATAAAAGTCTGTATTCTTAGCTCAATGTGAAAGCTTGAACTATATAAATAATATCCAATGAATTAAAACTGTGCTCCAGCTACTGTATAGGAGTTGATCATGTAAAATTAGTGTGCTGTGGTTGGTTATATTTAAAGGGCTTTAAAAGCAGTGAAAGGAATTCAAACCAATTACTGACTATTTTACCTTTTATTTAATCACAAAACTCAGTCCTGAATGCTAGAGTGTCTGCACTTAGTTTAATAAATGTTAAAATAATGCACTAGAATAATATAAAATGCACAGTACTGCCATAGCTACAGTTTTTCTCAGGCTTCTAAAACTTACCAATAAGAATTAGTTACCATTCTCAATGGAATTAATCATAAGTAATAACAACATTTATTGAGAATCTACCAAATGTCATGTATTTTACAAATAACAACAGTTGACTCTTAAGAAGCTCGGAGAGGGCCCAATTGGTGGCGCAAGCTTGTAATCTCAGCATCTGGGAGGCTGAGACCGGAGGATCATGGTTTGTGGACAGCCTCAGCTACTTAGTGAGGCTCTTTGCAACTCAGTGAGACCCTGTTTCAATATATATATGAATGACAGGGGGTGTAGCTCACAGGTAGAATGCCCCTGGGTTCCATTCTCAGTATCACAAATAAAGCTCTGATATCATACAAGGCGTTGTTCCAAACACTAAGAATGTATTTTTAAGATTCATTGCCTATTTAACATCCTTTCCACTTCTCTCCTCCCCTATCTTCTGTCTTTTTTCTCTTTCCTCTTCTCTTTATTCTCTTCTCCTCTCTCTCTCTCTCCCTCCCTCCCTCCCTCCCTCTCCCTCTTCCTCTCCCTCTCTCTCCTCTCTCATATCTCCCTTTTTGTTTCTCTTCACTCAAAAGCATTTTTTGGTGTCATTTGGTCATTTAGAGATTAAATGGCAGGCATTTTGCCATTTCATCTGTACATACTTTCATCACATTTTCTAAGTGTAAACATTTTTTATTAAATAAACACAGTGGGCCCCATCTGACTTTTGAGATAGCTCACATTCTCCCTCAAATATATATTTCTTACTTTCCTAAATAAATCTCTTTATCTCTAAAATTGAACAAATAAATATAGTATATGTAAAAGAGAATAATTACTATTGAGGCAATGTCATTGTGACCCTTAGTCTATAATCGAATCCACCAATTGTCCCCCAGATGTTCTCTGTGACATCTGGTCCTTAGCCTAGGATCCGATTCAGGCTCACACACTCCTTTTGGTCGTCCTGTCTATTTATTATCCTCTAACCCTCAACAATTGCACAGCTGTTCTTTTGTTGTTTGTGACTTTAGAATTTTGGAATTAGGCAGGCCAGCTATTTAAATGATTTAAATGTGTCTGATAGTTCCTTGTTAGGAGATTCATGTCGCAAATTCTGTGCAAAACCATCACAGAAGCGATTCTGTGCTTTTCTTAGTGCATTACATAAAAAAGAAAAATATATACATTTGTTGAATTATCAGTCATGTTAACTTTGACCATCGATTAAGGTAGTTTTTACGAGTCTTTCCATGATATGGCTCTTTTCCTTTCTGTTATTAATAAGAACTATGATTTGAGACTATAGAAATACCCAGTTCCTCACTAAACTTTTATTCTACAAATTGGTAGCATTTTTAAATATCTAGATAAATCATTAAAGTATATATAGGCATACTGGATAGAGGATGGAAAAAGATCTATATATGACAACTAATTACTGGAGAAAACTAATTCATCCAAAGAAAACGCAATATTCAACACCACTATATTCAAATAAGCATGCACAATATATTTGTGACAATATACAATGGTGTTCCATGCAAACAGAAGCCATCGTCTAATTCACTGAAGAATTCTGAGAAGTCAGGATTTTAGAATATAATTACACTTTTAGTTTTCATAAGGAAAGCAAGACTGAAAAAAATAGAAAGATAGAAAGAAAAGGGATCCGCTCATCTCACATATTAAAGCTGACAAATCTGAAAGAAAACATCTTCAAAGGACTCTTTAGCCTTAAACCCGTCTATCTCAATATGAAATTATATATATATACATACATATATATAACGATATATATGTAATGATATATGTAATGATATAATATATATAATACAAATTTTGTTAGTTTTTATTTGCTTGTTAGTTTGTATGTTGAAATAAAGTTATATCTCTCCACTGTATTCTGTTTATTAAAGAGCCTCAGAATATATGTACAGATGTAGAATCAGGCCACCTTTCAGAAATAAAAAGAATATTAAAAAACATGTCATCAACTCTTTATTTTACAGATTAGAAAAGTTTAAACCCAGAAGTAATCTGAATCAGTTAGAAGGAGGGCGCTAGGATTCTTGCCTGATTCTTGCCTCTGGATCTCTGTTCTCACCATGGGACGTCCTTGTTTCTTAAAGACATTCTGCTTTATTACAACTGAGGATTTTAAAAAATGCACTAGGCTGAATTTATGGTAGTGTTAAAGTATTCTTTCAAGTACATATTTTAAATAATGTGTGTCCTTGCCTCTCTACTGGGATAAAGGGGCACAGGTGAGACAATTGTGACAGATTCTTAATACTGTTATTAATTACATTGCTTTTCCTCTCTATAGTGTATTGTCTGATGCTGGAGAAAATATATTCTTGAATGACCGCCTTTTAATGGAAAGTTGTATCCCTTGCACCCATCATATAAAATCCTAATAGAATTTCACAAAGAGACAGAGGAGACAGAGGCAACCTCAAATGCTCATGTTATCGTCAGTTTAGGAAATTTTCTAATCTACTCTTCATTATTTTTAAAATATCAGTTGGTTTATGAGCATAGAGCTCAAGAATCCTTTTAGAACCCAAATTTTCATGTCTCCCAACATCTCAATAGTGTGCAATTCCTCTTTGTAATTGTTCCAAAAAATCCATTTAAAATCAATCTTCTATTAGAAGCAACATTACTACCATCGTTTGTTCTATATACAATTTGTTTGAAAAATTAAACGCTCAGAAGAGAGGATCTAATGGTAGTTTATCTCTCTCCTACTTTTCCAGTTGGATGAGATGTTTATAAAGGTCTGAGCACCACTACTGATAATGATTTTTCATTTGCTGTCAAAAGAGTCACCCATAATTTTTATTTTGAAGTTGAGCTTTAGATTTACTAACATGGTTTTCTTCCTCTTTTGGCATCATTGGTTTAATGTTTTAAGTTATATAGTTATTATATCTTCAGGTACCATTTCTAAGTCCATCAATAACATTGCAGTTCTATTCTATAAAATAAATTATTAGCCAGTGCCTGTGTATTAATCATTCAAAAACAATGAAAATAAAGTTCAGGGCAGAACACAAGTTGTCTCAAAGTGTTGAATCAGCAAACATCTCTGAGAGATTTATCTTAAGATTTGTAATTATTTCTCAAGATAAAATTGAGATTTTTCTGTGGGAATTAAAGGATCATTTTTCCAGAGTCCTAAAACCATGGAAATAGATTCTAAAAGACAGTATTTGTAACAGGAACCACATATATTTAGCATGATTTCTTTTTGCAGTTTTTCTATTGGTAAGTTAGAACATATGTTCCTTGTAAATACAATGATTAGACAGATATTAGCAACTTATCTGAATCAATTATCACCTAAGACTATCTTAAGAATGAGTAAATGTCTTAAATAAAATAGTCAAGAAACTGAATAAAACCACCTGTAAATACAATGAAGGACCAAAGACATGCTATATCCCTACAAATCACATCATGTAGAATTTCACTGAGATATAAACATTTTATTATTCCAAGTATATCATTTTTTTAAATTTACAGTGCCATAATATTTAGAAACACCATGCATAATCAAAATTATTTGATAAAAAACAACAGAAACAAAACTAACCAAAGATTAGGGGGAGGTCATCTCTTACGTGTATGGTTGGTCCAAGATGGATAGATTTGGCTTCGGTAACCTTGGGATCCTTGAGTTCAGACCTTGTAAGAATGTCTCCATCTTTCTGTACATCATAGATCTTTGCTTCTGTACCCTTGCCTTCTTTCTTGGAGTTTTCACCATGATAGTTCCAGAAATCTCTGGTCTCAGGTGTTCAGTGATCTCATGGAGTAGGTGTTATTGTTAGATACAGAATGTCCCCTGAAGAGCTTGTGCATTAGCTTTCAGAATTGATATAATTAAACCATGAGGATTTTAATCTCATCCATGGATAAGTCTATTGTGATGGATTTACTGGCCATCACCTAGGCAGGTGGGCTGTGGCTGAGAAGGTGAGTGTCAGGGGATGGTGGTCTTGGGAACTGTTTTTTGTCTAAGAATCTCCTTGTTTGCTTGCTCTTTTGCTTCCAGCTTCCATGATTTGAGAGCAGAGTCCGTCTCTTATTCACAATGCCATGTCCTGAGCTCCTCGGACATGGCCTAATATGGACTGAACCACAGAATCTCCTTAAAACTTGTGAGCAAATAAATCTTCTGTCCTCAAAGGTGTATAGTCAATTGTTTTGTATTATAGCAGTGAGAATGTTCGCCATGACAGTATTCTAGATAATGTCAAAATCTCCTGTATGTTTTGTTTGGTCACCAGGCTGCTTACTACAGACTGTGAGATGGGAAATCACAATGCATTAAATCAGAATCAGAAGCTGTGCTCTTGCCAAAGGACAGAAGGGGAGTTGTAGTTAACAATCCCACCTGAATCACAGTGGATAAAGAATGGGCAGTGATCCAGGTGAAAGATGGGTGCTGGGAAGAAAATAAAAGATGTCCATTTATTTTACATCTGTTACCTTTAGAACAAAGCTGTCTAATAATTACTATCTGGTCCACTAGTGACATCCCCATTCTTAATTACTACCATATCACTATTACCATTCTCATTCTAGGCAATGTGCCATTAGAATAAGTCATTTCTTTCTGAAGAAACTGGAGAGGGGGTCATCTTCGCAATGTGGCTGATCCTATAGAGTAAGTAGGGTGGTTTCCCCTTATAATTAGATAGATCAACCAGAACAGGAGGTCGTCTCTCTCTTCTTCGAGCAGTGTTGTTCTTTTGCAAAATCCCCACCTTCCATTTCTAATGAGTGCCTTGTTATTAGGGGGTACATATATGTGAATAATCAATTTTAACTCTTATACTCACCACCATGCTCTATAAAGTATTTTAAATTACTCTTCATAAGTGTTAAGATAATGGAAAGTCAAAAGTATAAGAACGATTGATTGACTACCAGTTTTGCATTTCTTTCTTGTACATCTGGACAACTTCTACAACTTTGCAAGTCCCCAACACATAGCAATGCTCATGTGAATCCAGCAATGTAGAAAGGCAGTTTGTCTGCACCTGGAGTATGTCATTTAGCATAACGTCCTCAGTCCACCAAATTTAGAAAGAAAAAGAAAAGAAAGAAAAGGCTATCTGGTAATCAACTGAGCACTGGATTATGACTCAGGAATTCTGGATATTTTTTCCATGTCTATGTATTAGAAATAAAACTGCAGTCAGTTGCCATGAGCTTCGGAAACATAGGATTTCACACTTAAGAAATGAGGGTGTCACTTATTCCATCAGTATTTCCTGAGCACGTGAAATATTCTAGACAGTCTATATAAAATATAGCCATGGGGAGGGGGGGATGCTGGTGAGGACTGCGCTATTATGGAGATTTCATGCTAGTGTCACAGAAAGCCGGCATGAATAGATTAAAGCCAACAGACAAGCAAATAAACAAGGTGATCTCAGTAGCTATGAGTTCAGTGAAGAAAATGAGCTAGTAATATAAGAACAAATGACTGGTGACGAAGGAGAGGGAGAGAGACAGACAGACAGACAGATAGACAGACACACCTTTAAAGGATGCACATTCGAGCAGAGACCACAATGGTCAGAGTATGTTAGTTGGTCAGATGACTTTCTAGGAATAATATATTCCAGGCATGGGTAAAAGAAAGTATAGAGGAACTAAGTGAGAAGGAAGCTGGGCTTATATAAGGACGAGTAAGAATTTTATGTGTCTAAACCATAATGAATAAAAAGAAGAAAGGCAGAAATAATTCATGGGAGCCAATAGGGGACACCACAAAATGAAAGGATTCATTGCATAGATCTTAAAATTGTATAGTTTTTTGGAGGAGAGGTTCTGAGGATTGAATACAGGAGCATTCAATGCCAAACTATAGCCTCTGTCCATTTTATTTTTGATTTTGGAACAAGGCCTTGGTAAATTTCTGAGGCTGTCCTCAATCCTGTAATCCACCTGTCTCAGCCTCCCAAGTACTGGGATTATAAGCGTGTGCCACTGTGCCCTGCTGAAATTGTATGATTTCATTTAGGCTTTTAAAAAACATCTCTTAAGATAACTTTTCAGGGAGGAAAAATGGAAATGGCAAGTCCAGTTGAATGTCTATGCTAATAACTGACATAAAATATGTTGGTGCTTTAAAATAGGCAATCCAGAAGGGAGTTCAGGATGAATGTTTATATTTGGATTTTATTTAGGAAAGTGATCTCTGGGTTTTGTTTCTGAGCACTGGAGTTTGTGACAGTTCTGTTAAATGAGAACAGAAAAATATACAGGATGATATTTTGGATATGCCCTTTTAGATACAAAGTGCCACCATTCTGTGACTTATTTTGAATTTATGAGATCTGATCAAATAAGGGCAGGATTGTCTCTGCTCTGTCTCCCCAGGTCACTCAAGAAACAAAGAAATTCAAGACATATTCAAGAGTCTAATGCCTTTCCACACTCTGACTCCAATAGTATTGTAGAAGCTTCTTGATATATTACAAAAAATATCTGTAAATGTCAGATATTCTTTTTAGCTCACTGTCAGGTTTTTTTAATCCCTTTCTATGATTTCTTGTGTTCCCAAATTTGTAGGCAGACATGAATTTGGCAGTTGCTATAGAAATGGGAAAATTATAAGGCAGGCTGAACTACTCAATGACTAGATTTATCTTTGAAATGTATTTTCTCTACATTCTTTCCTCCTAATTAATTACAACTTTGAACATTTGGGTAGCAGATAAATTGACAGAAGGCTTTGCCCCCTCTGGCTGAAATGATCATAATATAGTGAGTAGTTCTTCAAATTGTATGACCCCAGACTGTGATAAGTAGAACTATGCTTTTCATAGCAGAAAAGTAAAAGTACTTTAAAATACCTTGACAGTGTTTGGAAGTGTAACAGTTGCATGATGCCAAAAGAGATAGCTAGAAGAAAAGATTTGTGATGGATAGAAAACATACCCAAGTACCATTAAATACCAGCATCAAAGTAGCTCATCACTGATAATCAATGGTGGCTTCCATGACAGTGTTTGCAGTTAAGTCCTTAGGACTAGAAATTGATGTATGGGTAAGGAGAGGTGAGAAGCGTCTTCTGAATTAGTTCATTCTGTATCTCCCTTTTTCCATATCTTCATCATCATGTTGGTTCCATAAAAATATAAATATGAGTGTTGTTGAATGATTGGTAAGGAGAAAGTTCTCTCCCTAAATTTTTCTCTGTTGAGAATTTATTTTGCTGGATCAAGACAAGTTCAAAGTCTTCAGGGACTGTAAGCAAGGCTTTGCCACTGAGGTGGACTCTCCAATACAGATACAAAATATTTTAAAATGGTATATAACCCTCACAGAAAAAAGGTAGCAATGTTGGAAGTGGTAGACCACTCCAATTTCTAAGGAGGGGTACCAGGAGGATGTGGCTTTGGAATTATATAAGATCTCTTCTTCCCCTGCCTTCCTTTTTACTTCTAACCTCCACAGTGTGAGAGCAAAGCCTTTGCTCTCTTTGTCTCATGGCTTCTGGCCACCACGCTCAGAATTACACAGACTGAGCCTCACATGGACTGAAGCTCAGTCTCCAAGAGCTTTGAGAAAACTTCCTTTTTCCAAGTTGTGTGGCGAGTTGTTTTGGATCATAGCATTAAGACTGATGACCATGACAAATGGCAGTAGTAATACCAAATTAAGGCAGTAGGACTGGGCTGAGATTCATGACACCCTGATGATGCTAGATGAGGATCTGTTTGTAGATGTCAGTGTAAGGAGCACAAAGTCATATTACAATGACTATTCCCCTGCTTTTGCTATCTTTTCAAGAAAGACACATTTTTATGGGCTTACCTGCATTTAAAATTTACTTTTTGAAATGTTCCTTAAATCCTTTACTTTTGTTTCTTATCATTTTTTTTCTTTTTAAGAATCCATTCTCTTTTATTTGAGGATATTAATCATTGTCTTATTTATAAATATATTTCCTGATTTTTCACAAGTCAGGCAATTTATGGGATTTTTATAGAGATGTTTAGTCATTTTTAGAATGACGAAGTACTCAATCTCTTTTCTTTGAGGTTTCAAATTTGTATTTTAGGAAGTCCAAACCCCAACTTCCAAACCTTCAACTTTGTATTTTAGGAAGTCTATCAACCCAAGATTTGAAAAAATATTCAGCTGGTATTTCTGTTTAGGCCAGTCTTCATTTTTCTTTTTTTTTTTTCTTTTTAAAGAGTATCATTATAGCCAGGCATGGTGGCGCACACTTGTAATCCCCGCGCTTGGGAGGCAGAGACAGGAGGATCGCGCAGGTTCAAAGCCAGGTGCGCTGGCTTAAGAGATCCTGCTTCCAAAAATAAAAATAGGTCTGGGAGTGTAGCCTGGAGGTAGAAGGGCTTCCAGGAACCTCAGTACCACACACACACACACACACACACACACACACACACACACACACACATAATAATAAGAAGAAGAAGAAGAAAAAAATAAATAAATAGTACCATTATAGTTGCTTTGGCAATTTAGAAATGATTAAGGGCCCTTAAGCAATTAAGGGTGAAACAATTAAGGTGAAGCAATTAAGGTGACCAATCAGAGGGTATGGAATAGGGGAGGATGGAGCCTCTTTAAAAAGCAGGAGGTACATAAACATATGTATCAAAGTTAATCACCAAACAAGCATGGGATCGAGGGAGGGGGAGGGAGTGGGATGGGGACTGGATGAGGGATAATTGGATGATGTGTGCTTGTATATCCCCTCAAGTCTTATATTCCAATGTGATGTATGGTTACAATGCACCAATAAAAATAAATTTAAAAAAATAAAAACAATATATTAGTTTCATAAAAAAAGAAATGATTATGATACAAAGTGAGATATACAAATGCAGGATTATTATTTTGTTGTTGTTTTTTTGTGGTACTATGTATTGAATCCAGGGACATCCTACTCTTGAGTTTCACTACAGCTCTATTTTATTTTTTATTTTGAAACAGAGGCTTGCTAAGTTGCCCAAGCCTTTGATAAGTTGCTGAAATGGGTCTTGAACCTACGATCCTCCTGACTCAGTCTTCCAAGTATCGGGATTACAGGAGTACACCACCACACTTGGCTAATTTTGTGCACTTTTAAAAACGATTAACTTTATATGTAACACCAGGGATTCTGTCCACATCCTAAGGCCTCACACAGTAGCACATTGTGGGTACTCCACAATTATTCTTTAAATGAATATAAAAAATATCTAAAATATTTTTAAAGATTGCCAAGTTCCAGATGATCTGCAATTAATAATATATCATCTTCCAAATAACCTCACAATTTAAATAGAGTTTTGAGCGGCCCCTGTGCTGCAGACACAGATGTCTGATGCTCCAATTAAATACACGCCTCTCTCCATGCAATATGCAAACATTTAGCAGTGTTTAGCTCTGGCTCCTGAATTGCCCTTTTTCAAGGAAGCAGTCACATGTTCACATAAACAGAACTAAGATGCTCACATGCAATTCTATCGCCCAGGGAGAAAGCTAAGCAAAGTGCCTAATGATCCGAGGCAGAACACACACACACAAAAAAAAAAAAAAATTAAAAGAAACAGTCATGTGCCTCCTGGACAGGTGTGACATCGTCACCATAGACAACATGTGCCAAAGAAATAAATTATGCACTAAAGCTATTTCTCTTGTTCCACCCCATAGACAGACTGGTTTATATTATCTCATTAAAAAAAGCATATTGTGATTGGGAACCAACAACATTCTTACATCCCTTTTTCCTAACAGGCTCAGCAAGGTTCTTTTTATATCAAAGAGTATCCTCTCTAGCAAACTATTGGAATGCAAAGAAAGGAAGAGAATATCATCAGGGGTAAAAAAAAAAAAAAAAAAAAAAAAAAAGAAATCCTGACTGAATTTTTGTCACTCTGCTGCCGATGTCAAATGTGAAACGTTCACAAAGAAACTTGACAAGATTAAATGCTACTAGAAATAACGTAGGCAAGCCGATCCGGGCTTCTGTGCATTGTCTTATAAAACATCCATTCCCAAACCAAATTTTGAGCTAGTTTGATTTTCATCGTCTGCTGCCTCTCCCATTTATGTTCTCTTTTCTTACAAACACTTAGAACTGCCTTCTTTCAGCAACCCCCCCCTTTTTTTTAAAGAATGGTAATTTGGCCAGGCAAAGTGCCACAAGTCTGTCATGCCAGTACTTGTGGGGCTGAGATAGGAGGATTGCAGGTTCAAGGTCAGGCTCAGCAATTCAGAAAGTTCTTCTGGAATTTAGCAAGACCCTGTTTGAAGATAAAAAAAAGGGGGGCAAAGGGTGTAGCCTGACGATAGAATGCTCCTTAGTTCAATCCCTGTTACAAAGAGAAAAGAATTATAATTTGTTCTATTTTGCATTAAAGTTCACTTTCCACTGGGAACTACATACATTGGCCTTGCTTCATGTTTAAAATTAATGAATTAATATCTTAAAAGAGACTACAATCTCAGGTGATGATATTGAAAACAAAAACCTTTTATTATTATTTTTTGTATTAGAATAAAAATAAAAAATAGTGGTAAATTCTAAAAATGTGTTTAAGCCTATTTCAAACATATTAATATTTGCTTAGTTTTACTAAGCACGATTTTGTTTCTCTGATAACCCTTAAAATGTTTTAGATAACCCTTTACATGTACTTATTAACCACATGATATTAATGCCTTTAGGATTTTCAGAAAAAAGGAAATGAATTGTTTTATATATTTAAATACCTATTAAATTGGGATTGCTTTTGTGATCTCAAGATAACATATTAAATATTTGCAACTGAATTACCTGCAAGAAATAGCTATGTTTAACTGAAAGAGCACTTACATAAAGAATTCTATGGTTTAATAATATTCATAGCATGAATATTACCGTCTCTAGTATCTTTATTTTAGGTAGGACTAAAGCACTGTACTGACTTTCTAAAATGAAAAATTGGCTTTTTATTTGTATGTCTGTATTCTTTCCCATGTTTAACACAGTTTTTGTTCACAGTAGGACTATTGTTTGTTGAACAAATGCATAAATAAATGAGGAAAACACAATAGGTCGCAGCCACTTTATAAATCTTTGGTTCAAGATTATCAATATGACCTAGTTCATGACTCTGTGCTCTATCATTTATTTATTTATTTACTTACTTATTTTTGTGATACTAGAGAATTGAACCAGTATTATTCTACCTCCAGACTATACCCCAGCATTTTTATTTTTTATTTGGAAACAGGGTCTGCCTAAGTTGCTAAAAGCCTCACAAAGTTGCTGGAAGTTTCACTAAGTTGCTGCGGCTGGCTTTGAACCTGAAATCCTCCTGTCTCAGCCTTACAAATACTGAGATTACAGGTGCACACCACCATACCCTCCCTATGCACTATCATTTGATAATTAGGTGTTTGCCATTATGAGCCATCAAGTGCCAAGAAAGAATCTTATATTCTTTCATTCAGAAAAGCAAGACAGAAGCTCTGTTTCTTTAACAATTTCTAGTCTTTATATTTCACACACACACACACACACACACACACACACACACACACACACACAATATTGGCTAAATTTGCATGCTTTTAATGTTCAGTGCTTTTTTTTCTGCCTCGAGCTTAACCATTCAAACCTAAACCAAATTTCTAAAAAAAGCATAACTTTCTTTTACTTCAACAACAAGCTGGAAACTGAGAAGTAATGAACTAAGCATTCTTTTCCACTCAGAGAAGGCCAGTAAAATAGAAGCAGAGATTGGTTAATACTTGAGATAGCAATGAGCTTGTCTAGGTGAATGTATACATTGGACAGACCTGCCATAGAGATCACTTTTGAGGCTAGGCTTTCCAACAAATGCACTGAACAGCACTAGACCTGATTTACTATAACCTTTGTGATTGTCTTTGATGCGGCTATGTAAGGATTATGAGCTTTCTTGACTCTCTTGCACAGTAGAGGAGTTTGGTACAGGGCTGGTGCTTGGTGAGATTTCCCAGTATCTAGACAAACACGGTGGCTTGCCCATGCTATTTCCTAGCACGGGAGTCTGGCAGCCTCGGGAACTCTTCCGATGTCTCTGGTCTCTCATGCCTTCCCGATTCTTCTTTCTTCATGCCTGGTGCAGCCCTGAAAACCTAGCATTCATTGCACCTTACAGGCTGAGAATTCTCTCCTGCAGGTCACTGTCTTCTTAAGAGCCCCTGTTGCAACCTACAAGCCATTGTAACTTTCCTTGCTATGTAAGACCTAATCGCAGATCATGCTGCCTCTGGGTGGGATTCTTACATTTGGCATACTCACTGAGATGCCAATCGAATATGCTAAAAAAAAGTTTGCAAATTTCTAAATGTCAATTTCTCCTTCAAAAAAAAAAAAATCAAAGCTTTGCGAACTTGTTCGCCTTCATGTCTCACAGCAGTTCTGGGCTAAATCTTGAGTGTCCACATATATAGGAAAGACTCAAGAGCTAAATCCGGCTGTCTGTCAGGCCACCATATAAGGCTCTATGGGGTTGGGGGTTCTCTTATTCTCCAGATGGATAAAGATGCTGCCAACATCAAGCACTGAGAAGTCCATGGTGATACTCAAAGAGGCTCTGGGCCTGGAGCAGCCAGAAGAAACTGGAAGAGTGCTATTTTGTTTAAAGAAATAAAAGGAACCCAATTCCACCAGTAGGAGGACCTGTTTGGTTCCCCCACAAAGGCCACCACACCTCTGAGCCTGACTGTGTAGGTTAGAGGTCATCCCCAGGGCAGCTGGAATCCACGTGCTAATGACAGAAGAGCCACCTGATGGCAGTACCTTGGGTCACTAAGTCGGTGCTGGAGGGAGAAATCTTTCAGATGTTTAGGTAATGCCAATCCTTGATACATTTCTCCCAAATCCTTACAACACCGATTCTGATTCCAAAGTCTTGCAATAGAGATCTAGGCCGGTGAGCTGATCTTTCTGCTGAGGTCCCTTGAGGCCATTGTCTCTGGTTCCCTGGACTTACATATGCCAATGAGGGTAAGACATGAGTCCTGTAACCCTTGTCACTAAGGCCAGGCGTCTCAGCTTCTGAAGGAAACTGCACATTAAAAGAAAATGCCTTACCTAGAACCATAGCCTGGGGCCCTTCACTGAAGTTCACCTGCACAGCTGTGCCCTGCCATTCTCCCCTGGGTTCCATGGGCAGTGGCATGTTGCTGTTTCATTTGCTCTGATTCTTGTAAGGGAAGGTCAGTCTTTGAGTAGTTAGAGGTCACAAGGTGGTCTTCTGTGGCTACAGTCATCCATTTCTTTAAGACTCTGTATGGATACCGTTTTATGATTTGTTCAGTGACCAGGTAAAAGTTAGAGAGCACAGGTTTCTTGAACATGGCCTCTCAGGTGAGGGCTTTCAGCAGACATCCTCTCTGAGCATTGTTGTTGGCTGGAAAGAGCTGCCTTATCCAAACAAACATTCTTCTGGGGAGAGTCCACATGGAGCCACCAGTCTATGATTTGATAAGAAGGGTCAATCCTTGGCACAAGGTGGGAACCCTTTCTTTGAAGGGCCATCCATGCTTCAACTCTCATAAAAGGATCAGCTGAGACTTTTCTTGAAGATGTATCACGGTTCAATATTGCCATTTTTTCGTCTTACTGCCCACTCTCTTTTATGTTGATACTGAAAGCTCACCCCAACATATTTCAGACAGGTGGAGCTCCATCTCAGAATGTATGTTCCAGGGAATGACCTAGGACAGACAGGAAGCTCAGAAAGATTGGTGCAGAAGACTTAAGTACAGGGGTAAATGTGGTGTTCATGTCATTCAATTTAGCACAGATTTTTTAAAGCATAAGTGTTATGAATACTGGCGGTGCTTTGATCATGCAAGCCAGATTCACACCCTGGTTCTGTCAATTTCTAGCGCTGTGATTTTATTCCAAGTTACTTCATCCCTATGAGCCTCAGTTTCCACAACTACACCACATAAATATTAATAGCACCTTGTTCATTGGAGTATGAGGAGGACTACGTGATTTAACATTTGAAAATAATCTGGAAATTCCCTGGCTCATAGTAAGGAGCATAATTGCTTAATTAAATGAGTTAATGAAACAAAGTAGAAGAAATCTGATTTTTCTCCCACTTGTCCTCTGTTTCCCGTCTCTCTCTTTGCCTCTGGGATAATTTGTTTTCTATCTCTCTTTATACATTTTTTTATCATTATCCCTTGGTGTTCAGCTAAAATCTTTAAATTATACTTCCCTGTGATTACCACGAAGAGAAAAACAATAAAGGGAAAATTGCTATTGAAAAATTCCCACTCAAGGATGCAATCAAAAATATTTATTCTCTGAGTTGAGAAAACAACTCTTTATATTTGTTTATATTTTTCTTGGCTGTAGAAATATAAAGACTACTCCCATGCTATGGGGGAAAGAATCAACATGTATTTCTTCCCCATTATTGAGAAATAGCTCAATAATATGCCACCACTATGGTTTGGGTATAGTTTAAATATGTCTACCAAAAGTTTATGCACTGGAAGTTGGTCCCTAGTGTGGTGACATGAGAGATGATGGGACCTTCGAGAGGTAGAAACTAGAGGGAGGTCACTGGGCACTGGCTTCAGAAAAGATTGATATTAGTCTCCAGGAGTAAGTTAGTTGTTTTCTTGAGAGTGAGATAATGAAAAACGAAAACCCAAACACTGAGTTGTTATCCTATTTCTACCATGATTCCAACTACCATCATATGATATAGCCAAGAGGACCCTCATCAAAGTTGTGGCCATGCTGTTTATACTTTCAGCTTCCGAAACTCTGAGCTAAATCAACATATTTTCTTTACAAATTACCCAGCTCCAAGTATTCAGTTATGCAAAGAAAAACTAATGCAGTCTCTGATCAGAAACCATTTATGTGTTACATCTTTGTTAGTAATTCTGAGCCAGAGATCATTTTGTGACCCTTGAACCAAAAGGAAACTTGACGATACTTGGAGAAAAAGAGATGGCCATAACTAGGGAAAAGGTGCTACATGAATCTAGAAGGTACAAGACTACTGATTATAAACATTTCTCAGAACTGTCCAAATTGGTAATAGTGCCAACACAGAAAACCTGGCCTACATGTAGGATCTGCATAATATAAGCTGTTCCTATAAACTCTGAACAGATTTATTCCATTTTCCTGATTATCTTTTAAAACAAACACATGATGAAGACATCTATGATCAGAATGCTAATGGCCCCAACCTGAAGTCAGTGTCACCCTCTTTCCAATTGTGCAGGTCTTCTATCTTCTTTTCTCCCTTAAATGAAAATTAATTGAGTTGTATATTCTTATCTGCTGTGTGCTGTGCAAGAAGAGAGTCCATTTGAAGTGTATGGGCACACATGTTGGAATGGTCAGAGGACTTTCCAAACTTAGTAATAATGTTGTATATGCTATCTAAAATATCAAGAACATCTGAAATGTCAAAGAATACATACTCTCAATAGACAAGCATCAAAGCCTTTGTGTCGCTTCTTTCATAATGCTAATTATTTATTGCTAAATTTGGGTTGTGATGATGACATAAAATGGCTGAATACAAAGAACACAGTATAGTACTAACATGGTCAATGATCAGCCATACAATCTTCATGGATGTTCCCTTCTGGAGATGGCTTCCTGGTTCCATGACATCCCTGAGCACTATTTGTTTCATAAAATTACCCTAAGACTGAATAACCTATTTGGTCTCCATCTTCTTTGGAATCAACTGGGTATTTAAGAAATGGAGACTGCGTTATAATGGTAGAGAGACAGAGATGTTGTGGGGCCAGGGACAGAAAGCACAGGAATTCTATCAATGATGATATAACTTGGGGAAATTGAATCGTTTTTAAATTTAATCCAATGTAATCCTAGAATTTTGTAAATGTGTAAATGAGGTCCATCCGCTTTTTTCAGTCAAAATTTAATAGTACAGTCCTTATTTTATTGTGATTTAGCCCTCCCAAAGAAACGTGAAGAATTTTAAGCAAGGGTTTGGAAGGGGTAATATGACTAGTCTTATTTTTCTAACATGATATTGACAAATAGATGAAGTAAAATGAGAGGGAGGCATAACTAGAGACAGAAAGATCTACTGAAAATCCATCAGAGTAATTCAGATAAGAAGTGATGAAGGCAAAATTCAGAGAGCTGCACTGTAAACAGAAAAGAAGAAATGAGTGGAAGAGTCAGTACAGAACTAGAATGTAGAAATCTTGTCCATGAACCAAATATGGGAGGTAGAGAATAGGGATAGTGTGGAATATGAGAGAGGAGGTCCAGGGCACTTCCAGAGGTTGAGGTTAACTGAAGAGGTATTGATGCCTCTAATAGAAATTAATAGAATTAATAGAAATCAGAGTCAGCCTGAGTCTTTAGGGGAAAAGTGACAAGTTGAATGAAGACATTGATATGCAGTTGATGGTGGCAACCTCGAGAAGACATGAGGATATTTGTTCAATAAGGAGGTTTGCTGCTTAGAAGCAATGGATAGAATATGTAAACCCAGTACTTGGGAGGCTGAGACAAAAAGATCACAGGTTCGAAACCAGCCTCGCCAACTTAGCCAGGCTCTCATCAACTTAGTGAGACCCTATTTCCAAATAAATAGGTATAGGCTTAGAAATAGAATGCCATTGGGTTAAGTTTATAACAACCATCCCCCAGAAAAATATGTCTAGGATAGAAAATTTTGAATTTATTTGGTTCAAATTTATTTGGATACAAAGGTAAATAAAGCCAAAGGATACAACTTGTCAATTTCTCAAACCATTATAAGACTTAGACTTGACTTTCCATTCTGACTACAGTTCTGCCTAAGACAGGTGGTGTTATCATTACAAAAACATTAAGAAAATAGACCTGTGCATTGAGCTGCATCTCCCCTTTATACTCTTAATGCATTTGAAATTGGCATATATCTTCCTAGTTTTAAATGTTTAAATGTAAGTAACTATTTTATATTTAATAAATGTGTCACATTTTATCTTGTTTCATAAATGTTTTACTATTATATGTTCTTATAATTATTTGTATTTATAGCTCATCATGAATATAATTCATTTCAGTATAGGGATGCATACAATTTTAGAGTAAACAAATTACTCCATAGGTTTGTTCTCGGATGTTTATTCATGAATATTCCTGAGGCAATTTCAGAAATGTGGCGGGTGGGAAATGGGGCGGCGTGCTATCTTGAAAGCTGGTGTTCAGGTGACTATAATCCACTTGGAAAGAACAACATCAACCAAAGTAAAAGTTAATGCATCTGCATGAATGGAAATCAATTAAATTGACTTTTGAGGTACTTGTTTCTTTACTGCCATTTCAAAACTCAATACCATGAAATATTCTAGTATAAGGTCATTACAAAGATCTACAAAGAAAAAAATAGTTTTATTTAATGCATGAAGATTACACACTTGCACAATCTTTTAATTATACAAGTTTTCAATTAAATTTGAAGTTTTAATTTAATCATGAATCTATAATATGCAAAGTAGTCTTGTGTTTTCCAGTACTAAAAAATCTATGCCTTCACTGATGTGTGAAAGTCTTAAATGACCAACAACTCCAAACACTAATAGGTTTGCTTCCCCCTCTAAAGCCATGCATTTATAACATGTGCTATTACTGCCCAAAGTATTTTGAGTATTTTTTAGCACATTTAAGAACTAAACACTAAAATTCGACTAAATCATCATGCTAGCATGATAAAATGTCTGCAATAAACATACTCATCAAATTATAATAAAACTTTCCTTATTCCATTAAAAATTAATTAATCAATAACTAAAATTTTGTATGCAGAAGTTTTTATTCTTACAAACTTTTTAAAAAGTATCTGTTTACCACTAGTGGTATTTTTATATAATCAAGTAAAGTGCTTAAACTGTATTTGCAACAATTTCAGACTTATTAGGTTACTTTTAGGTACCATTATCTTACAGTTTTTAAGTTAGCATTGTTAATAAATCTGCGTGTATTTGAACGTATGTTCAGTTAATTAAAAAAACAACTCACAAATGTATCAAAGTCAGTCACTAAGCCAAACATGAAACAAAGGAAAGAGGGAAGGAATGGGGTGGGAAGTGGGAAGGGCTAAATGAGTGATGTGTTCATGTATGTCTCTTCCATCTTGTACCCCATTAAATGTATGACTACAGTGCACCAATAAAAATAAATAAAATAAAATTCCTTTGTACTTATTTTAAAAGCTTAATGAGCAAAGAAGTAAAGAATTATCTTGACCATTTCCACGCAAAGGAGTAATATCTGCTGAATAGCAGGGTAACCGATAGCATTAAGAAATCCATTCTGACATAAGAATATGAGGCTTCTGTATAGAGGTAAGAACTTATTCTCTTCAAATCTCCAACCTAACATGATGGTTGTAGGTCTTTCACATCAGCTGGGAGAAATGCTTACAAGCACATTCTCTTCATGAGTAGAGCATGATTCTCCTCTTGAAAGAGCAAACATAAGGTCTGCTATCTAGAATTGTATCAAGATCATATCCCTGGACTCCGTACCAGTTAGCCAACTTTTAAGGCAGGATAGAGGTCCTAAAAAGAGAAAGTGTTAAAAGAAACCATTGATATAAAGAACAGAAATAGAGAAGGTTAACAGGTGCAGGGATAACAGTGAAAGTTAATATGAAACTTCAGCCCCTCTCACTGAGCATTACAACACTACAACTAGAATAAGTGAATTTCAAGGGTGATCAAAGTGGAAATGTGGGAATCAGAAAAGTGGCACTGGGAGATTAGAAGACTGAAGATTAGTAAACTGACCTTTAAGATAAAGATTCAAATTACAGATTGAAACTGGACAAAAACAATTAGGTCCCCAAGACCCAATTCTAACCAATCACAAAAGAACTGAGGGGAAACACACACAAAAAAAGATAAAAGCTACCTCTTAAGAACTTCAAGGGCTACTCTCCTCTGAGGACCCTCCCCCATGTGTGTAGGGGACTTTGTCTTTTTATATTCCCTTGGCATAAAATAAATCTTTATATCTCTATATTCACCCTTCTATAGTCTGTTGACTTTTAACTTCTCAGACAAGATCAAATAAGAGGAGAAATATGCATTACTTGGGTCAGTAAAGGAAGAATTTGGTTACAGTTGCTTTCTTTTTATCTAGAATTCAGTCTATAAACCCAACACCTGTTATGCTTCCACCAACTGAGAATAATAGTAGGGAATAAGAGAGAAATGTACTAGTATTTCTAGTATCGTGTGAAGCATGTGACACATTTTAAGTCTATAACCACATTTAATCTTCATAAAACCCTGGTGTGACGAGCATCATTTCCATTTTACACATGATAAAAACTAAAACTATAAAAGCTAAAAAGCATATCCTGTTTATATAGCTGACACAGGGGCCAGTGGAAAGGTAAACTCTAAACCAGATGGCAAAAAAGTCCTTGTCCTTTAAGTTGCATTATCTTACAAACATCTCAAATTATTTCTGAAGTCGTTTATAAGTGCCTATGTGTTACAGATATGAAGAGCAACTTAGTAAAAACAGATTATTAGTGGTTTATACATAGATAATAAGGGATCTCTGTTCATTTAGGTTTTTTCACTAAACACATTCAAAAATGGAAAAAAAAAACAATCTTGTCACTTTGTTACAAAAATTATTGTAAAAATAGGGTTAAACCTAAATGGTTCTATTTAGCCCTTTGCTTTCTCCGAGCATGAAGCCATTATAAACACTGTTGATAAGGGATGAGTGCAGCAAACAGATTCTCTGTCTGCAGTGACCTCCTTAAAACAAATCAGTAATTTCATCAGAGGTAGTCCTCATGTACAGGTGACCTGCAGCTTTGCTTCTCAGCCAGGATTTCTTTCAACCTTCATTCATTTTGCATCAATTCTGACTCCTTGGTCAGTTCACATAAGACTTTGGTCCTGGCTTCCTTCTTAATTAGCTCAGAATGACAACGGAGTTTAGATGTCCATTTTCCTGGTTTATTTGGAAACATTATTCTCATTTTATCTCTAGGAATCATTTAGTGGACTTTACTAACCTAGTATATAGTTCTTACCGGTAGGTAGAGAATATCCCCTTAAGAGCTCATTTATTAATATTTAGGGTTGTTATAGTTAAGTCGTGAGAGTTGGAATACCAGCAGTAGATGAACTCACCTGAGCTGGTGGGGTGCATATATGGTTCCTCCCCCCTTGTTCTCTTTCTTGCTTTGTCCCCCATGATGTAAGAGTGAAGCCTTTTTCTTTCCCTCTCTCCACTTTCTGCCTTCATGCCTTGAGATCATTCGTCCCTGAACTCACATGGACTGAATTCAAAATCTCCAAATGTGGAGCAAATAAATCTTTCTTCCCCTAAGTTTATGGCCAAGTCGTTTAGAGTATATCTATCAAAATGCTAACTAAAACATAGTCAAGGGTCTGTGCTACCCACGAGCTTGCAGAACTTGCATTCTACAGTTATTCCTTGAAAACACACACAAAATAATTTTTCCTAGTCTCCAGGTGAAATAATTCCAGGCATTATGCTGGACTATCAAGAGGGGCACCAATGTAATGCCAGTAGCTTCTAGAAACCTGAAAATGACATAGAAATCTGCCCTGGGTAGTTCTTGCCTACCTCTAGGAGGAATGCAACTTCTACATGCTAGCCAATAAGACTCATTTCAGACTTCTGCTCTCTACAAACAAAATGATTTGTGTTCTTTCTTAAGTGACTATGGTTTTGGCAATTTGTTATAGTAGCAATAAGAGACTAATGGATTGTCCTAAGCTTTAGAAAACCCATACTGACTCAAAGATGATGACAACTGAACTTTCCTTGACTCTGACTCTACCTTGACAACTTTTTACTTTGCCTTTCTGAAATTTTCTTCTAAGAGAGGGTAATTTAAAAATATTTCTAAAAATCATTTTGTACAATTTACCATCACTGCAAATATAGCATTCCAAATCTTAGTGTGTGTGTGTGTGTGTGTGTGTGTGTGTGTGAGAGAGAGAGAGAGAGAGAGAGAGAGAGAGAGAGAGAGAGAGAGAGAGAGAGAGAGAAAGAGAAAGAAAGAAATACTGGGGATTGAACCTAGGGACATTCTACCTTCAAGCTACAACATCAACCATTTTAACATGTTTTTTCTTAATTTGTTGTTGTTGTTAATTTAAAACAGGGTCTTGCTAGATTGCTGAGTGTCTCATGAAATTACTGAGACTGATCTTGAACCTGTGATTTTCCTGTCTCACCCTCCCATGTACTGGACTTACACACATTTGCTACTATGCCCAGCTCATTTATTACAGCATTTCTTAAATGAGGACTTCTGCAATTTTTCATTTTCAATAAACAGCACCATTACTTCCTAGTCATAAGAGTCAGGACAAACAACAAGATATATTCCCTAGTCTCTCCTGATAGTGGCTCACAAAAGAGATACTGGGCATAAAACTAGGGGTAAGATTAATATGTGAAAACAGACATTTGTCAGCAGTAGTGAGATAAAAAGAGGTATAATAATCACTTAATAACTCAGTATTATTACTTTGATGGTGCAAACATCCTACCCTTCCATAAAATAGATTTCTAGAGGTAGCCTGTTCTAAATATGCAAATAATATGGATATCTGGAAATTGCCTGGCGATTTGCATCAGTCACATCCCAGGCATTATTTTACAAAATGTTTCTATGATTATGCCATAATTTTATTGCCCAGATTATGTGAGCAAAATAAATTTGTATCTCCCCAAAGGATTTCAGGGATAGATTCTGCGTACCAAAGAATTTTTCTTTCTTTTCTTTAGTAACGTTTTAAAATAAATCATTCAAATGAGTTCTGCTGCATAATGTGTTTTTTATTTAGCTTTTTACTTTTTTTCCCCTCTGTATGCCATGCTTGGGTAGATACTTTTAGAAGACTTTAGCAGCTAAAAATTATATGGAGTGAAACTGAAAAAAAAAAATCTTTTGCCATCCTCCTCTATTAATTTGCCAACTTAATACTGGGGTATCTGAGGAGTATTGTTACTGAAAACAAAAGGCTTTGAAGCTGTTAATTAGACCACAAATTCCCTTGTTTCTTCACCGATTTATTTATAATTTTATTCAAGGTCATGTTAAAAGTTTCTGTCTAATAAGTGCTCATTTTCAGTCTTGAATGCACACTGCCAAGACTGAGATTAATAAAGATGTATGACTAATATTCATGACAGCAGATTGGTCCATCCGAAAGCCTATTTTACCATGTTAGCCCAGCAGTACAAGAACCTCTGAGAGATTCTTGTTCAAGTTTAATATTCTGCATGCATTATTCTTTTGCCTTCAGGTGTTTCTTTCACTCTCAGGTAATTGATAACTGATACAATAATTTTAACAATTTTATTATTTTCTGAATCAAGCAAAATTTGCACAATTATTGGGGATAATATAATAATATGCCCAAATTACCCTACTTTCCAAAGTACGCTCAATATAATTTGTAGCTAGTGATTTTATTTTCTGAAATTAGGCATCCCTGAACCATTCTCCTAAGTGCTAGTTTCTAATGAAAATTATCAGAGGAGCGCTGAGAAATGGTAGAATGTATCTTTTATAATTTATGATAAATAATAGCATAATCAAATCTGGTCTTAAGTATATTTTTTCAGAGCTTTAATTAGGTTTAATAATTTTCATATTATGAGATGAATTCTGCATACCGTGTAAAACATCAATTATTTTAAGAAGTCAATTTAGTAATAACATTAAACATGCACTGGAAGAGAATTTTAGAACTGTCGGGATTTTAGAAAACCTCTGATCTCAGTGTGTTATACAGACAGCATGGCTGAAATCCAGATTGTGGAAAGGAAAGGCCTCGGTAGAGTTTTCCCCAGGTAACTAGGTCCAAAGATGCACCCTCCCGGAGGACGAGGGGCAGCCTGACATTTATTCAGCTCCCATTATGAGTGAGCTACTATGAATCAAGCATGTGTATCACCTGACACAACTGTCACAAAAATCCAGAAAGAGAGACTTTACACCTTTAGAGTCTCCACTCTGGATGGGAACACTGAAATTACAAATCCATGGCTCTAGACTTACTGTTTGTGCCACCTCCCCCCAAGTTCATCAGGTGAAGCTTGTCACAGTTAAACATAGAATGGCCCCTGCAAGAGCTTGTAAATTGGTTTTTGGAGTTGCTGTGATTGGGTCACGAGGGTTGTGACACCAACAGTGGCATTTCAGTAGATTCATCTGGGTGGTGGCTTAGGTTGGTAGCGTCTGGCTGGAGAAGCTGAGTCCTTTGAGTGTGGCCTCGAGGTTTACAAATGATTCCTCCTCCCCTCATCCCTTTCTTGCTTCCAGCCTCTGTGATGAGGAGCACGGCCCATGTGCTCTTCCTCTATCCACCTCCTCCCACCGTGCCCTGAGATCTACAGTCCCTGATCTCATGTGGCCTAAACCTCAAACTGTATAAAAATAAACCTTCTTTTCTCAAAATTATGTGGGCAATCCTTTAAACTATAGCCATAAGAATGCTGATGGACAAAAAGCCTAATCCCTAACGTGACTGTATTTAAACATCTAGCAGTTCGGAAGTAAGAAGAGTTACTGATGAGGATGGTGTCTTCACCAGGTGATTAATGTCCTTGAACCAAGATCCTTCTCTGTCTCTCTCTCTGTCTCCCTTTCTAGTGTGTAAGAAGATAGACAGAGACAACTATCTGCAAGCCAGGAGAGAATACTCATCAGAACTTTACCATGCTGCCACCTTGATCTAAGTCTTTAAGTTCCAGACTGTGGAAAGCCGTATTTCTGTTAAGTTACCCAGTCTATGTTATTTGTTGCAAGGGCAGTCAAGAGCTGACCAATACCCAGGTTAGATAAGTTTCCCAGCGCTGCACAGAGCTGAGCGCCCAACACAGATGACCAATGTGTCCTCTGCCATTCTGTTCCTAGGGCTTACAAGTCATACTTTATGAGGATGACAGCATTTGCGTTAGATACCCAACATTACTCAAGCTATTAGCACATCTTGTAAAATAATTTCACAACAATCCAGGCTAACCCACTGAGTACTTAGAATCAATAGGCATTGTGCTCAATATTTTACAAAAGTGGTATTATTTAAACAAATTGCTTGTTGGTAACTTCTGTTTTTCTTATCCTTCAAGGGAACACCTTAGTCCCACCTTTGAAAATACTTTCTAAGGTCTGATTGGAGGGAGCAAGTCTGCAAGGAAGGAAACTCAGATTATTCAATGGCTACATATAAGAATATTTATGATTTCCTTATAAAATATCATGCGAAGGAAGTATTATTTTGTCAATATTTTTGGAAAAGAATTTCTGCTCTTTAGATATTTTAGTTTTTACTCTGAACCTTAAACATAGAAAATTGGACAGGTTATCATAATTATAGTTTATCACTCTTTCCATGTCCAAGAAGGAGCAAATTATCTTATTTCTTGATCTTCCTTAATTTTGCATTTTTCCATGACTGCTTCTTGTAGATTTCATAAAAGATATATATATATATATATATATATATATATATATATATATATATATATATATAAAATGTTTAGCATAGTAAAATAGTCTCTAGGGGTAAACCAATGTAAAAAAAGTTTCTATACAAAAAAACAGGGAGACCTATGCTTCACCTCTCCTTTTATCTCTCTTCTGCCTACCCCCAAGCTTAGCAGAGGTATCTCAGGGCAGTCCTGAACATCCCAGAAAATATAAGTAACCGGTCTAGCAAAGCAGCCCTTCAACATGTTACTAATGATAGCCTACAGACATGTAAAACTGATTAAAATGAAAATGAGGAGATAGAAGAGATCTAACCAGAGTCCTTAAGCAAAGGAACTATAACCCATGGAGGAGATTATAGATTCTCCATGCACTGAACAGGCATGCCTTGGTGTGCCAGGAGCTACAGCCATTGCTGATGGAGCAGTGAAGAAGTCCTGGCCCCAGCACTTGTGATCCGCTGCATAATTTCCCAAGTGACTTCCCCAGACTCTGCAAAATGCTGCTCTTGGTCTATACTTCACATTCTGTCCGAGGAGGTGGAATTTCATGGCATGGTTTCCGTGACATTCAGCTTGTACAGTTAGAGAGATGGGCTGTGACAGAGATTAAAAAGCCTCACGTAGGAGCATGGTGTTCACACCACATGGACATGATGTAAATATATTTTTACATCACATGGGAACTCTTGAGAAAGATACGTCACACCCCAAAGCCTCAGTTTTCTCGTCCATGCAATGGGGATGATCCAGTTCCAGTCATGTGGTTTTGTTAAGATAAAATGAAACGATAAATATAAAGCGCTAGTTATAAGGAAGATATATGATAAGTGCTTGAAAGATTTATTCACTATTAATATATATATTTTTTTGTACTGGGAATGGAACCCAGAAGTATTCTACCTATGAGATATACCCCCAACCCTACTTTTTATTCTTTATTTTGAAACAGGGTCTCACTAAGTTGCTGGCTGAGAACCCATGATCCTCTTGTCTCTGCCTCCCAATACTAATATTTTTATAATTATCAGCTGTTATAGTTTTCCAAAAGTGGAAAAGTAGGAAAAATACTGATACGTTAATTTGAGTCACTCCAAAAGATCTTAGGGTATAACTTCAGGGCAAATTGTTACCCTGGAAATTGTTTTTTAATATTTTATATTTATTTCATACTTTTTTGGTGCAATATAATTATACATTATGGTGAGACTCAAAGTGCCACAAACCCACATACACACAGCACTTAGTGTGTTTCTTTTCATAGATGTATACCCCACAAAGAACATTTATTCAAGTTCCCCCACAATGTGTACCTATATTTCGTATACACAGTCACCCACGTGTACCTATATTTCAAGGTAGAAGGAGAAACTCTAAAGTTATATTTGATTATGGGATGTGATCCATATATATATGTAAATATTATATATGTATGTGTATATATATTATATATATGTATGTATATGTATATATAATCTTTTAGTTTTTCATATACAGTTTCTGGCTCATAACTCTCATAGCCCTTGTTATTTCTTAAGTGACTGGGATAATGTTGGGGTTCTTTAGGACTCAGAAAGAAAAATCTTTCTCTGACCTTTGCCTCCCTCTGCTCACCTTCCTTTTTCTCCCTCTGGCAGGCCATAGAAACTGGAGTTTCTCTTCCTTAAGCTGGGTCACAGGAGCTAAAAATATCATCTAATTCCCCCCTCCCCGTTCTGTCTTGAAGCTAGCCATAAAGTTCTGACCGATCATGTCTGATGATAGACTGTAAGACCCCCCAGTTCAGAAGGGTCCCGTCCCCTACCCAGGAAGAAGGAACGCGATCACAGCTGGGTAACAAAGAATCTGAACAGAAGGGCCTTACTGGGTTTCCCCACTGGGTCTATCAGTGTCAGATCAGACCCTTCTTATTCAATCATGTTTCTTCATACTTTAATAATTCCTGGGTTATGCAGTCTCTGTTAAGCAATGATTACAGTGTTCAGAGAACTTTGAAACAGATGCACCTGTGGAGGCTTGCAGGAAGCTGAGCAAGAAGTCACCCACGTGCTGGGAGGGACACACCTCGACTCCGTGGGACAGAGGGACCTATGCTCAGCTCCTCCTGCCCTCACCCCATGCATTTCTTCCTCTGCCTGCTTGTTTGTATCTTAAAAATTCCTTTTACAATAAGTCAGCACGTATAAGTAAAGTATTGCCCAGAGTTCTGTGAGTTACTCTAGCAATTAATTGAACCCAAGAAGGGGGCCGTGGGAATTTTATTCCCACGTGATAACCAGGTGGTCAGAGGGCTGACAGGCCTGGACTGTACCTGGAGTCTAAAACTGGGAAGTCCTGTGGGACTGCATGCTCAACCTCTGGGCTCTGACGCTGTGTCCTGATAGAGGACATCAGATTTCAACAGAACTAGAGGGCACCCAGAGGGACCCCCCGCACAAGTGACTGCTTGCTGGTGGGGAGAAATCACTAAACATTTGAGGATCACAGAAGTGATATCTGTTTTGTGTGCATATCACTGGAGAAACTGAGCTTAAGTTCTCTTTCTTCCATATTCTCAGAACAACAGTCTCAAATTCATATAAATGTATATATTTTATTAGCTGGGCATGGTGGTGCATGCCTATAATTCCCAGTACTAGTGGGGGCTAAGACAAGAGAATCATAAGTTCAAAGCCAGCCTAAGGAACTTAGCAATGTCCTCAGGTACTTAAGACCCTGTTTTAAAATAAAAAAAAAAGAAATAGGGACAGGAGTATAGCTCAGAAATAGATGTTCCTGGGTAATCCCCAGTGACACACACACACACACACACACACACACACACACACACACACACATATATATATACATACACATACTCTGTGGTTTTGTAGCCAGGAAACAGTCATCAAATTGCACAAACATGGAAGAAGACAGAACTGATCCCAAGAAGTTTTCATAATGCAACTTGGCAAGTGATACACTAAGAACCACCTTCGTCACTCCTTTCCGACAGATATTTCTAGAGTAAGTTCACACTCGATGCTCTTTGAGGCAGAAAATAACAGTTGACATACTGGCACTCCCTCCAATTTTATGTTCTCCCCACGAATGTTTGTCCTCTGTTTGGGATCTTTGAAGGAATCTTATTCAAAGCCATCAGTAACTGAGACAATGCGCCCCAAACGTCCAGCCCCTTCCTAAGGAAGAGAACTAAGGAGAAATTTCATTTGATCTCCAAAACTTTTCTGTTTCTGACTCAAATATGAAGAGTGGGATGAAGCTGTTTTAAAATTTTTCTTCCCAGCCAGGCGTGGTGGCCCATTCTTGTAATCCTAAGTGCTTGGGAGGCTGTGACAAGAGTATCTCAAGTTCAAGGTTAGCCTCAGCAACTTAGCAAGGCTCTAAACAACTTAGTGCGACCCTGTTTCCAAGTAAAAAATAAAATAGGGCTGGGAGTACAGCTCAGAGGTAGACTGCCCCAGTACCACAAAAAAATATATATTTCCAATTATAAAAATACTGTACTCAAAAACTAAGACCCCATAAAAAATGTCCCAGGGACTTCAGAGTCGCAGCAAACACCAACATAATATAATAGCATCTCATTATAGATTGATTACCCAAATAATCAATTTGACAAGAATTGGACAAAAAAGGGGTTGAAGAATAAGATAATAGCAAGCACTGCCATGTTCTCAAATGCTGCAGATGTTCTTTATTTCTCATTTAATCTGACTGCGACAAAATGTAGCCCCTACAAAAAGCTTTTACAGTGTTTGCAAAAACTTTTCTTCTTTTGCTCAAAGATGGCGGCTAATATTTTCATACTCATGTTTAAGCTGCTCGAAATAAAAGACAAAACTGAACACACCATGTGTATCTGAAGATTGTTGTACATATCTTCTACTCTGTTGACCTTATATTTGCTTCCAGGAATAGACTAAGGAAGATATCAATGGTTTTTATCGGAGGCCTCCTATGGCCTTACACTTTGCTGGCAACTTTTTCTGATAATAAAGTGTTCACTCTGGTACACTGACTTCTGTGCACTGAAGTCTCTGATGTATTCTTATTTACCAGTTGGTTTTGTCTGCTTGTTTCTTATCGACCCTCATGGGAAGAATCTGGAATAGAACTACCAACCACCACAGCAATAAGAACAAAGAACAAAACAAGGACGAAACTTGAAATCTCCAACACATTGCCAAGTTCCCAGCTAATTTTACCCCAGGAGGGAAAACAAGAACTAGCCTTAAAGTAAAATTAACTATAATGTTAGAATAGCGGAGCATTCTGTAATACTATATAATGTTAGAATACTGTTTGAACTGGAGTTTGCTTAAAGATTTGCTTATTGCCAATATGTTTTGTTTTTACATTTGTGGAAAGATGTAAGGAGTAAATGCAACTGAAAAAATATTTGCTCTCTGGCATGATATAGCTTCAATTTCTTTGTTGCTATTAACATTTTTCCCAAAACAGTGCAGGCTCCAAATGCATATTAAACAGTCCTAAGCTATTGTTTTTTTTTCTCTTTTCATTCTCATAATATTATACTTGGATATGCCTGAGACCCAAGGGGGTATATTGCCTACAAACTTATTTTATTTATAAAAAACTTTCAAAAAGTTATAGATAATACTCATGATCAGTGGCTAAATTCTCTTTAGGAAATGAATTTAATTGAAAGAACATGCAAACTGACCACCAGGTGACAATACTATTTAGCTCAAGACTAAAATGGCATTGATACATCCTTTGAGGATGTGATATTCATCTGAAACTTTTCCTCTGCAGTCTAAATTCATTTAATTGAAGATTACAGGAATCCTCAAAAACTTACATGGATGCACATGATATGACATGATCCATGATCTTTTTCAAACCATTCCTACATGTGATGCTGCTGAGAGGAAAATAAAGACCCTATATTTTATGCCACTGATTGCAATGTAATAATTAGCCAACATTTCCCCCTTCTGTGTTTTATAATTGATTTTTGTATTACCAAGTTTTTAATCATTTACCATCCCTTAAGGGGAAAAAGAAAAAGGACATTCTACACAGATTCCTTGCTGAGAATTGAAAGTACAATCACAAAACCCTCTGGCTAGATTTTTGCTTTTATGATTTTCTTTTTAGTTACTCAGAATTAAACTCTCCCATTCATGTACTCTTTACATTCAGCTCTGCACATTTGTGGGGGAAGAATGGTAATGGGGAAGAAGGAGTATTACTCTAATAAAATTGTGAGTCCTCCATCAATCCCAAGTTTAAGAACTCAGGCCTCTCTCATTTTTCTTCCCTCCATTGTCCGTCTCCCACCTTCTCTACTGGGATGTCCAATAATGTCATCACTGTAGGCCTGCCCTTAGAATTTATCCGAAAATTTAGCACCAGAAAATATGTCTCTTTTGGAGATCAGGCATGCTTTGCTTTAGCACAGTAAATACCAGAGAGGCCATCTAAAAACAAATTTAATGATCAATCAGACGCATGATATTGGACTGAGATTTTCTATATTTATTGTCATCTAAACTTATAGTTTTGCAAGGTGTGGTGGTGCATACTTTAAATCCCAGCATTTGGGAGGCTGAGACAGGAGGATCATGGTTCGTGGACAGTCTCAGCTACTACTTAGTGAGGCTCTTTGCAACTCAGTGATACCCTGCTTAAAAATAAAGAATAAAAAATAAAGCTGGGGGTGAAGTTTAGAGGTAGAATGCCCCAGGGTTTCTCCCCCAGTACTGCAAAAAAAAAAATCCTATAATTTTATCTACTTCAATTTTGTGCCTATACTATATGAGTAGGTGTCTCAGTCAATCTTCCCACTGCTATAATTTGAAACTGACCACAAAACTTAGATGAAGGACGATTTATTTGCTCACAGATTTCCCAAGTGGTGGGAAAGAGAGAGAGAGAGAGAGAGAGAGAGAGAGAGAGAGAGAGAGAGAGAGAGTGAGAGAGAGAGAGAGAGAGAGTGAGAGTGTTTCACATCATGGAAAACAGAGGAAAGTGAGAGCATGCAAGGGCATGCAAACACAAAAGCGTAATCCCTAAGGCTACATCCTGGAGACCCACTTCTCCAGCCACACTCCACCTGCCTAGATCACTCCCCAGCAAATCCATTACAATGGATGGAGACACTGATGTGATTACAGCCTTCATGACTTAATGATATCAACTCTGAACATTAATACATGAGCTCTTCAGGGGACCTTCCATATCCAACCATAACAGTAGGAATGTGTTTTATGTATGTAACTTCATAAGAAAAGAAAAATCTCTATAGAGAGAGAGGTGCTATTTAAACCATCTTAAGATAAACTTGATGTACATTCAAATATAGAATATGAATTATGAGTCCCTGCAATTCAAAGTTTCTTGAGTGGTTACAAACCAACACAAGATCTAGATCAGAGAATCTATTTCAGATTAATAGCAATCTTTCCCAACGATCAGCTGCTTTGTAAATTAATCTTTAAAAAGGACCACTGTTTTATGTGACTTGGGTTTAAGCTTGAGCCAAGTTAGCACCAACTGAGTTTTGCATTTTCTCTGGGAATAAGTTGATAGATGAGCTTGAGATAAAAGTTACTGTGGTCTTTGAGAAAGCTAAGTTGTTAAATAAAGACAGGAGATAAAACAGAGAACTCTCTTTTTTGCATATGTGGTACTGGGGATGAACCCAGGGTCTTTCTACCTCTGGCCTATACAACTCCCAGACCTATTTTATATTTTATTTGGAAATAGAGTCTCATTGAACTGCTGAGAGCCTCACTAAGTAGCCAAGGCTGGCTTTGAACCTGTGCGATCCTCCTGTCTCAGCCTCCCAAGCACTGGGATTGCAAGCATGAGCCACCACGCCTGGCAACAGAAAACTCTTAACCTGTGAAACTTTGGAGTTTTTCTGTTCTACTTGCTCTTTTTCTCCATTTACAGATCTGACCTGTGTTTATGAGTGTGAACAGGACTGCCTGGTGTAACTAGGCTCTGTTGGAGATGGCTGATGTTCTTAAAGGTCACCAGGGTCACTGGGGTCAGAGAGCAACTGAGAGTGTACCTAGACTCATGGAAGAATCATTTTATGTGCACATCATCAGTGACCATTTAGCTTCCCATTTTCTCTGGAAGTAAGTTGATAGACTAGCTAGAGACGGATGTTACCATGGCTCAGGTCACAGGAGAAAACACTAGGACTATCACATTTTACTTAGCCCTTCTCTGTGAGTTCCAAACCCACTTTTTGTCTTCTATGTTTACAGGAGAAAGGTCTCCTGGGCTACCCATCACTGGCTCTTCTTTTTTAAATTTATTTCCTGTTTCCTCCTGCTGTGAAGAGCTGTGTTACCTCATAGTAACCCTTATGCATAAATCTCTGAAGGCTGCTAAGCTGAACCTCACCGAGCTAATGAACCAGAGTACAGAATCACAAAAGAAACTGTGTGCAACAGAGATCGCATTCCTAGTGGACCAGTGTGTAAATTAGGGCGACGTGGCATGACCACACGTTGCAATTTTGAATATGATCACATTTAATTCAATTATTCACACCCTAGGATAATTTTCATTTCTTCACTGCTCAAACATATAGTAATACCATTTTTACTTGCAACTGTTTTTCCCTCCCCACATACCAACTCATAAAGTAATAACCAAAACAATTTTTTTTTGCAGCACTGGGGATGGAACCCAGGAACATTCTATTCCAAGTGATACCCCCAGCCCTATTTTTTTATTCTTTATTTTTGAAACAGGGTCTCTCTGAGTTGCAAAGAGCCTCACTAAGTAGCTGAGGCTGTCTGTGAACCACATCCCTCCTGTCTCAGCCTCCAAATGCTGGGATTACAAGGGTGTGCCACGACGCCCAGCTCCAAAGCTATATCTTAAATCTCTTCCTTTATTCCAAAGTCCCACCAAGATGTTTCAAGGCATCATTACTGAGTGTCAGGAGAAATGTGCTGATCTCCCATTGGCACAAAGTCTTCAGAGATCTTTGGGAACTTTGGAACATTTGACGGTTAATTTATTCCACATTGCATTTATGGAAGAGCAACTGTCAAATATCACAGCACATATTGGGGATGAATTGAATAGATGCTATGATAACCCCACCTTGCAGGAATATTAGCACACTGACAGCTTAGAATATTTTGAGAGAAGATACATGGTTTTTTAATATTTTAATATGAAATATGATGTGGGAGTTGCACATAACTGTGGGACATTAGCTTGGAGTATTGGCAAGGAAAAAATGGGGATTTAAATATAAGAATAAGAGGCTTATATGAGAGTACCAGAATACTGAGTGGTAGTTCAAAGCACTAGGAGCCATGGAAGATCCTACCATGCTGATCTGGGTTATTTCAAGGAAGAAAAATGATAAGTATCTCAATGGCATGTATGAGGATCTGAAGAGAAACACAGCAAGTGTTGTGTGCATGTATATTCCTATCCCTCTATAACTTGCTATGGTTTATAATTATAATGCACCAATAAGAAGTTAGATGCTAGATAAATAGATGAGAGATAGAGAGATAGAGAGATACTCATATATATATATATATATATATATATATATATATATATAGATGGTGAGCCTGGCCTGAAATCTCTGGTGACTTTATTCTGGAAATTACAAAGAGATGCTGAAGTATTAAGACCTGGGCTTTTCAGTTCTCAGAAAATAAACCTACCAGAGCCTCTCAGGTCACCCCCTGAATCTTCCACAGTGATATCTACTGTGACATTGATAATTGCTGCTAAGAAGGATTCTGCAAGTCATCAGGGTAATGGAGACCCCAGAAGCCATCAGACAGACTTACCTTGCAACTCTCTCTGGCAGTGTGTTTAAAATAAGTTCAACCTGAGTGTCTGGGCAGACAGAGTGGTTCATTCAAAACATGATGAGGAACTGTTAGGATCCAGTAGGTTCATATTGTTCTACTTTTTTTTCTTTAACGTGTCCTAAAAAGAAATCAGAGTCAAACCAGATCACAGCTTTGCCAGGGAAAGTCCTACTTTCAGGGCTTGTCAAGACTCAAAAAGTTTGCCAGGGCTCAGGAGAGCAAGGCTGCGCATATGGCTTCTCTTTATCACTCCCAGAGCCGCCACTTAGATTTCCATTTTAAATTATCTGGGGTGCAGAGATCCCGTTATTTCTGCACTATCACTTCTTAGAGATGTGAAATGCTCTCAGCAGCAGCTCTAAAAATAGAGCACCCCAAACAGAACTAATGAATCCATGAGCACTTTGAAATTAAGGGATAAAAAGATGAAATGGCTTATCTTGTTCTTAAAATAAGAAAGACATTTAAAATGTTTCCTAAGAGAGTGGAGTCTGCTACTTAAGGAGGTTTATCCCCCCCTTTAAATTCTAGACAGTTTGTAAATTACAAAGTGTTGCTCTTCTTTTCTCTATATTATCAGATATTATCTTGGGTTTATTCATGTTTCAACTAAATCAGATTGTTTTCAATAATACATATTAGATATACACTTTTCACAAAAGAAATCACTTCAATTTTTTAATATTAATAACATGGCATGTAAAAAAGACAATAAATGTACATTGGATTCTTAAAATAATTGGTGATGTCTTCAACCTATATTCTAAGCATAATTCTTAAGAATTATTAAAAATATGTGAATGTGTATGTTTACCCATTTTGGAAAGGATCTATATTGAAGCAAGATCTCTAGTGCTGGTATTGGATGTTACTGTTTATTATTATTATTATTATATTATTATTATTATTATTATTATTAGTCATCATCATCATTTTGCAGTACTGGGGATGGAACCCAGGGACATTGTACCACCGAGCTACACCTCAGTCCTATTTTTTAATCTTTTTATTTTTGAAACAGGGTTTTACTGAGTTGTGAAGGGCCTCGCTAAGTAGCTGATGCTATCCATGAACCATGATCCTCTGGTCTCAGCCTCCCGGATGCTGACATTACAAGCGTGTACCACCATGCCAGGCTTTATTATTTTTATATGCTTTTAATTGTACATTATAGTCTCACATCATAATGTAAATCATGGTGACAATGACATACAGGCACACAGCACTTGATGCCCTTCTTCCTTCCCATTTCCCACTCACTCATACAGAGTACTAAGATTGATGTTAGTATATCCACATATATACACATAGTTAACGGTAGTATTTCCATTAATGAACCTGTCTTTCTCCTTCCTTTCCATTAAACCACCTCCCTGGATCCACTGAGATTTCTATTCAATTATCTGGAGTCTTTCTGGTATCTCAATTACTTCCCTGCACATATTAGAGAAAATATATGGCCCTTCACTTTCTGTGATTTGCTAATCTCAATTAACACAGTATTCTACAGTCACTTCCATCTTCATGCAAATGATATGATTTTGTTCTTTGGGGCTGAGTAGAATTCCATTGTGCATAATTTCCAGAGGACTAATATATATACAAAGAACTTAAATAATCAGCACTGTTTATATTTTAAGTCAGGGTTTCTCTGTATTGCCCAGGCTGGTCTTGAACTGCTAGACTCAAGTTATCCTGCCTCAGCCTCCCAAGAACCGAAACTATAGGTCACCACCATCATAACCAGATCCTGAATAGATCTTATCTCCCTCCTAGCTTTGTCTTCAGCTCCTATAGACCCAAATAGAGGAAGAAGAAGAAGAAGAAGAAGAAGAAGAAGAAGAAGAAGAAGAAGAAGAAGAAGAAGAAGGAGGAGGAGGAGGAGGAGGAGGAGGAGGAGGAGGAGGAGGAGGAGGAGGAGGGAAGAGGAGGAGGAGGGGAGGGGGAGGAGGAGGAGGAGAAGAGGAGGAGAGGAGGAGGAGGAGGAGGAAGAGGAGGAGGGGGGGAGGAGGAGGAGGAGAAGAGGAGGAGAGGAGGAGGAGGAGGAGGAGGAGGAAGAGGAGGAGGAGGAGAGGAGGAAAGGAGGAAGAGGAGGAAGAGGGGAGGAGGAGGAGGAGGAGGGGATGAAGAGGAGGAGGAGGAGAAGAAGAGGAGGAAAGGAGGAGGAGGAAGAGGAAAGGAGGAGGAAGAGGGGAGGAGGAGGAGGAGGGGAGGAGGAGGAGAAAAGAGCAGAGATATATGAAAATAGGAACTTATGTTTGTGCTTATGAGTCCTGATGTGTTTGGTGTTAGGAACTAACTAAGTAAAGCCTTTCAATAAAATAAAAGGCACTCTTTTATTTGTCCTATCTAATTTCATATCCTGAATCAAATAGTCCATTGTATGTGAAGGGCTGTTTTATTTGCCTTGTGAAACTTGACAGACTATGAATTATTTGAGAACTGAATAATGTTGAAATAATTTAATAAATATGTCTGGTCCCTTACCAGTCTGATAGCTGGTTTTCATGCAAACACCAACAAGACATGATTTATATAAGACAGAGTTTGAAGTGGGGAAGGTTTGGACTTTTATGTAAAAATTGTCTTTAAAGTTGTATAATGGGGAAAAAAGATTAGGAAAGGAGATTTGCATTTTAATAGGATGTAGTTTGCCAAGAAGTAAGTCAAAAGCAAAAAGCTGCCACTTTCTTTTTTTGATGTGACCATCTCCTCTGGCTTCCCTCTAACTTTGATTGCGTATCTGACATAAGACAGTATCAAGGAAACGCCTATGGGAGATGGGAGAAGGCAGACTTTTTTGTTATTTATTGATTTATTTAAAATGTTTATGGTACTGAGGATTGAATCCAGGGACTTTTTACCTCTGAGTTAATTCTCCCAACACTTTTTTAGTCCTGTTTGTTTGTTTGGAAACAGGATCTCACTAAGTGTCTGAGAGACTTGCTATGCTGCTGAAGCTGCCCTCTAATTTGTGATCCTCCTGTCTCAGCCTCTCAAGAACTGGAATTACAGTTGTATACCATCATGCTGGGGTCCAAACCTTCTTTTGAGACTTGTACCACTGTTTGTCTTGCTGATTTAAAACATACTGTACTGCTGGGCGTGGTGGCGCACGCTTGTAATCCCCATGCTTGGGAGGCGGAGACAGGAGGATCGTGCAGGTTCGAAGCCAGCCTTGCTGGCTTAAGAGACCCTGTTTCCAAATTTTAAAAAAAAGTAAAAAAAAATAGGTCTGGGAGTGTAGCCCGTGGGAGTGTATCCCGGAGGTAGAAGGGATTCCAGGAACCCCAGTACCACCAAAAATAAATAAATAAATAAATAAATAAATAAATAAATAAATAAATATACTGTACTTTCTTAGCAAGCATCCTTCATTATTCCTTTTAATTGGATTTAAGTAATCAAATACATATGTGTATATACCTGCATGTTTATGAGAATATGCTTTTTATAGGAGGAAGAGTATTAGCTGCCTAAAGGTAAAATAAATACCCAGAAATGCTTCGAGGACTAGGCACATTTCTCAATGATTAATAAATAGATTTACTTGAAAATTTCACTTTATATTTAGTTTCATTGTAGTGCTCCCTTACTGTTAGTATATTTAAGTTGTTGCCTACTCATCTGTAGGAATAAAAGCATCACATTTCTATTTGAAAGGGGAAAACAGTGTATCAAAAAAAAAGGAAACGCACAAATCACATATTGGATGCAAGATCATCATGTAAAAGGTCTGTGATAAAACTTAGGAAATTTATTCCAAAGCTGCTCATTGAAAATGGTTGATCTCGTGTACAATTTCAAGAGGAGATGAAAGCATTTGGACCTATTGATGTTGCTTTGTGAATGGTTTGAATTAAGTGTATATCATTCCCTGTAAATGAACACAACTCTCTTGTGCCATATTAAACCTAAGTTAATATATATATATGTATGTATTATATGTATATATGTGTATATATGTATATATGTGTATATACATATATGAAAGAGGCATATATAACACAATGAAAGATACATATAATATAATTGGCATAATATCTACAGGCATAGATATCTGTATAACTATCTAATGTCTGTCTGTCTATCTCTATATATCTATTTATCTAACCCTCCTTCCACCCATCCTTCTTTCAAGGAGCATCTTTCCTAAAACATTAGAATTCTTTGAAAAGATTTTAGATGTAAATTAAGGACTTTAATTGTGTCATGCTCTGAAAGCAGCTCACATATTTTATGACCTAATTGCTTTTGTGCATATAATAACAATATAAACTGGAGAACTTTGAATACTGCTTCTAGTGCTAAGTTACACTGCTTTTCTTTACAAGCTATACATTTTAATATATTTTTACTGGTACTTAACAAATTATTTTTATTAGAAAAGTTTTTTTTTTTTCTCAAGGTAATGAGAGTCTTTGGCAAATTATGTAATAGAATTTCCAGAATCTGTGTGTGTGTGTGTGTGTGTGTGTGTGTGTGTGTGTGTGTGTGTTACTGGGGATAGAACCCAGGTACATTCTACCTTCGAGCTACACCCCCCAGCTTTATATTTTATTCTTTATTTTGAAACAGGGTTTTATTGGGGTGCAAAGGCCCTCACTAAGTAGCTGAGGCTGACCGTGAACCTGGATCCTCTTGCCTCAGCCTCCCAAATTCTGGGATTACAAGGGTGCACCACCATGCCTGGCTCCTGAATCATTTTAAAACCATGTCTATGATATTACCTTCAATGATTCTCTAGAAATGACATTTTAGGCATTATCTTGATGTTCCTTTCACTAATCAGGGCTTTATGGAATTCCTAGAGCCTGTTCTGAGTTCATGGTTGTGCTGTGATACTGTTGATTTTTGTGGAAAACAATGGAGGTCATTTTCTATTTCTTATTTGGCATTTCTACCTACTGGAAAAAAACTCCAGCATCAGAAAATGAATTGGGTAGGGGCTAACTGGGCGACGTGTGCATGTATGTCTACATAAGTTTTTTTTTTTATCTCATTATGATGTATGAGTACAGTGCACCAATAAAAAATTAAAAAGAAAAAGAAGAAAAGAAAAATTAACCCCATATGGTAAAATCACATGGAATCTTTTCAGTTAATAGGTTGTTAAAATCTATGGTTTAATGAAGGATTATTGGTATTCATAGAACCTAGCCTTCTACATTAGAAAGGAGGAGGAAGTTGGCAGCCAGTTGGGTTCAATAAAATATAAGTCCTTTCAAAATACATACTGCCGAAATCAACAATAGAATTAATTGATTCATGACTCCGTAACTTCAGCCTTTGTTCTCTTTGTTCCTTGAATCAGACTCTTGGGTGCCTGCCAAAGAATGGGCACCAACTTATCCTCTAGCGGAGTATGAGTGCTTGAGAGTGTGGCTTGCCTTGGGACATTGATACTGAAGAGATTCCAGTGGTTACATGTAGTCTCTTCCAACAGTGAGTTGAACTAAGACAGAATACCATAATAGTTATGCTCCTGGGCCATATAATGCCAAGATTCAAACCCAATTTCCTGTACTTTAAGACCAAGAGATCTTAGACAAATAGCTAAACTTAGCATGCCCCTGTTGCTTCACCTATTAAAAAGTAAATAAAAGTATTGATTCATAGGATGGTGGGAGGGAGTAAATTAGACAATGGAAAACATTTAGCACAGAATCCAGGAATGTGCTCAGTGTCCATTAAAGGAAAGCAGAGGGATGTCATTTCAGAGACCCTTTGGATTCCTGAAAATAGCACATTGCTATCCAGTTAAATCAGAAAATACCTGAACTTTTAAGAGTTTGTTGAATAGTTATATAATAATATTCTATCGGTCTTTAGAGACTCATGATGAGTTTTGTCACAATTATAATCAATTGATCTTAGTCATAAAAATCTATGACTTGATTATCAATTAGCTTTTTTATTTTTAGAATGTGTTAAACCTTTTAAAAGTGTTGTATTTATATTCCAAAGTATATATTAATTATATGTAGGAAGATAATAAAGAATAATAGGAAGAGAAATATACAAAAACATAATATAAAGAAGAAGGAAGAGGGAAATTCTCTAATGCTCATGATGTACATTAACAAACATACCAAAGTCAATCACAAGGCCAAACATGAGAAGGAGGGAGGAGGAGGGAATGGGGTGGGAAGTGGGTAAAGGCTAATTGGGTGATGTGTGCATCCCGCCTCCACCATCATGTACTCCATTAAGATGTATGACTACAATGTACCAATAAAGTTAAAAAAAAAGAAGCTTTGGACCTCATTTTGTTTTCTTTTTAACTTCAAGTGAAAGGAGATATTATTAATATCCTTAATTACCCCCTGCCAAAATGATTTATTACCTTGTATCTACATTCTATACTTTTGAACTTGAGTAAGTATAGTACTTCAAAACAGAAAGTAAATGGCCTTTCTACTTCTCTTACACTCTTCAACTATAATGGGATTCCCACAGCTTCTCTGTTAATATGTAGTTTGTGTATATTATGGCTATTGGACAACTCTGAAAAATATCTTTGTTTTTCATTCTCATTCTAAAAAAAAAAAAAAAAAAAAAAAAAAAAAAAACAACTTCCAAATCACCTAGCAGGGTTTAGCATCCAGTGGTTTATTCCTTAGTCCTCAGTCAGATATTTTACATGCTAGGTATAATATACAGTAGAAATTAATTAGAACCCTATTAAATCTTACGGAATACAAACTGACCTCAATTCAAATCCAAGCTAATGATTCACTTAAAATATAACACACTTCAGTTAATTCATTAACTGGTTACTAGTTACTACCTGCTTAGACAATTTATAAAGGTAAAGAAAATGTACTTATAATGACATGAGGTCAGGGAGTCGACGGATGCTGCATATACAAGATCTATATTGATTTTTTTACATTATGAAATATTAGCTTTTGAAGAACAATTTTGAAATCTTACCTTACTCTACAGTTAATGACTTATGAAATCATCATTTTACTCCAATATTATTTTCTGCTTTAAATAAGAATTCTAAAGTTCTCTGCTGCCCAGAAACTAATGAAGCATCATCAGAGGCTGTGGTTTTCTTTGTTCAATTCTGGTATTCTGTTGTATTACCAGCTTTATGGATTGAATCTTATAAATAATCTCTATCTCCTCTCTCCCCCCCCATTGGTGATCCAAGGCCTGCTTATGATGTGTGTACAAGGAGCAATATTTGATTACAGTGAGTTGAATCTATGTAATTTTATGTAGTGGCAACAGTGAAGTAGGTTAATTTTCACTTCATTTCATCATCAAAACTCAAGGGACCAAAAAGATTTAGTTGACCTGCTATGCTGAGAAATGGCTATCTTTGCTTACAATGTAACCATCTATAATTTCATTTTATCTTTTGATTATTTTTTTCTTTAATTCAGTAGAAATTCAATTGCCACTGGATATCCACTTGGTATTTGAAACGACAGTTTCCATTAGAGTTCATTGACTTAAAACTTGTAATGCAAAACTGATCAGAATCCAACAGAAATGACAAGGATTGGCAAAAATGTTGAGAAATGGAAACTCTTATACATTGATGGTAAGGATGTTTGGACTTCAGTTTGGTAGTTTCTTATAAAGTTAAACCATTTTATTATGCACCTCAGAAATGCTATAGTAACAATCTAGCCTAGGAAGGGGAAAAAAGTAAATCCACAGAAAGACTGATATGTAAATATTTTTAGTTAGTAGTATTGTTCTTTACATCAAAAAATATAAACAGTCTAAATGCCCATAACTAAAAACAAGTGTGGTTTACTTATTCAACTGAATTCTATTTAGCAATGAAAAGAAACAAATTAATGAAGCTTGTCACAGTTTGAATGAACCTCAAAGGCACCACGCCATGTTAAAATAATCTGATGCACCCAGCCGTGGTGGTGCACGCTTGTAATCCTAGCATTTCAAAAGCTGAGGTAGAAGGATCATGGTTTGAGCACAACCTTAGCTATTTAGCGAGGCCCTTTTCAACACAGTGAGGCCCTGTTTCAAAATAAAGAATAAAAAATAGGGCTGAGAGTGTAGCTTGGAGGTAGAATGCCCCTGGGTTCCAGCCCCGGGAACTGCAAAATAAATAAGTAAATAAATAATAAATAAATAAAATAAAATAATCGGATGCAAAATATTATATGTTTATACAAGTAAAAAATCCTAGAATTCTGCTGAAGCTTAACCAATAGATTGGGGTTAGGGAATCGAACAGAAGGCAATAATCACAAATAACTTCTAAAACTTGGCCAAAGAAATAAGGTGACATGGAGCAGACTCAGATGCCCTATAATGATATAGGTGAAAAGAAGTCACATAATGTAGTTGGATGTAAGAGCTTCCTCAGGTAAAGGATGGCCTGGGTTGGAAATATATATGTGATGTTTAAATCTATGACTTGATTTTTATAGAGAATGTATCAAAGGAAAGAAATACCAAACCCAGAACCTTAAAACAAGGCCACAAGAAGAAGCCAACACATTAAATTGGAAATGGGTGGAGAGGGAGGCCCAAGCAGGAGTCTGTGGTAAGTAAGACAAAGAGAAGACATTTTTGATGGAATAGAAGAGAATGAATGCAAATATAAAAAGAGCAGAATGCGGCTGCATTTATTTTAATTGATTAATGTGTATTTAATTATTTCTTGCTGGTAAATATATTCTGCTAATTAAGGTTTGCATTTTGACTTCTTTTAACAGAAGCATTTTCTCTGCATCCATAATGATCATGCCATAAAGTTTCATCTTCAGGAAATTAATTAAATAGTGAGACGTGCTAGAGATGAGTCCATTCCCAGATAAATAGCCCCTGCTCCAGAAATAAATCATCACATGCAATGATTATTACTGCTAGTATTTGAAAATTCCAAAAGGCTCAGCTGAGAAACGCTAGCTAGGCTAAAGCTTCTCGACAAATTATTAGCTCCCTCATTTACATAATATATTCAAGGAAATGTGTCAGTATGACAATGAAGTAATTCCTGTGGAGAGGACAAAGAACAGGTGAGAGTCTTGAATGAATTATGGAGTTTTTTTTATTATTGAAGAACTTTCTATCTTGAATGTTCATTCGTTTCTTTTCTTATATTAAACTTTGTATTAAAAAAATGAAAGCCATTGGAATGATTAGCTTTACATGCGTGGTTTACTAATTAGCCACTGTCTAAACAGGTAATCAAATTGCTATTATAGGTTGAAAAAGAAGTAAATAGATCTATAAAGGAGATGGAAGAGGACCTTTACCTTTTGTTCAGGTATTTTTCTTTGTGCCTGGCTTAGAATCCCTGAGTCTTCCCTGAGCATCCACAGAATCAATAAGGGACACCCTGGGTAAGGAGAAGTCTAGGCCATCCCCAATTTATTCTTCCAGAGCTAGTCACTAGAAGGTGTCCATCCGACTAAATGAGCTATATTAAGGTGCTCCAGCCTTCTTGATTGTAACCATTTGAGCTGCTGGCAATAACTGAACATAAAATAACCATTAATACATTCAATGAAGTGAGATTGTGATACAAATTCACAGACTCTACTTACTTAATGTTGAGCAATAAAGGTATTTATGATAATATATATGTTAAAGGGTCATAAAGTAGTCACTGTTGAAAATAAAAAAAGAAAAGATGCCGGGGGAGAAAATAAATATATATAATATAATTAATATAAATTATATATTAATTATATCATATATATATATATATATATATATATATATATATATATATATATATACAGAGAGAGAGAGAGAGAGAGATACGAAGTATATACCACAGTGAGATATTTTTCTATTCCAAAATTATTTTCCCCAAAACTCTACTCCAGAGTATGCTTACTCAGTGAAATAGAAACTCTTGTTTGGAACATTTTCTTGAAAACATTTAAAACTGGCCTTTATGGCTCCTTGGAGGAATATATGCTTCTAGTACTAGGGTTAGAAATAGAAGATGATCCTGGAGCATCTACTAATGCCCCAAAGTAAGGAATTGCTGAAGAAAACAAAATGAATTATTCCAAAGGACATGGATGTCAACCTGAAAGAGCTCCCAATGGCCAGAGCTGGGAACATCTGCGCAACAAAATATATCATAACAGTATTTTAGTATAACTTGAAGAATAAAACACCAGAGTCAGTACTAATATTAATTATGGCAGGAGAAATGATAAATCTTCCTTAAAGAAGAAATCCAAAAGGGCTAAATGAGAGATGTGTGATATATGCCTCCACCATCTTGTACCCCAGCAAGATGTAGAACTACAATGCGCCGATAATAACAAAGAATAAAAATAATATATGTACTGACATCTCAAATAATATGTATACAGGTGTCCATCCCATGATTATAACTTAACTCTCCTCCCACTGAATATGGGAGGAATTTAACCATTAGCTTCCAAGGAATAGAATATAGAAAGAGAAAAATGAAAATATTTTAGAAAAAGAAACTTGCAGGAATCAACATCCACATGACCATCAGAAAGTCATGTGGATATCATAGATTTCTTGAGCTGTTGTAGTTTGGGGTCTCTATCACTTCTGTAATACTCTCCCCAAACCAATAACCCAGTATAATCATGAGAAATAAGCAGGAAGTTCGAACTGAGGGCTATTCCATAACATATCTGATCAACACTCTTCAAAACTGTCAAGGTCATGAAAAATAAGGAGAATCTGAGAATCAGGAGGAGACTAAAGAGGAATTATGACTAAATGTGAGTTTTCCTGGGTGGTATCATGGAATAGAAAGGATATTCATCTAAAAACTGAAACAGAACAAAACAAAATGTTGAAAGTCAAATAATGCATGCAGTCTAACTACTAAGACAATACCAACGTTGCCTTCTTAGATTTCACAAATGTAGTATGGTTATGTAAGATGCTAGCATTCAAGAAAGTTGGAAAAGGGCGATGTAGAAACTTTCTGTTCTTTATGTAAATCTAAAGTTATTCCAAGATAAATAAGATTTTATGGCATTGCTTTTATATATACTATTAAATAATAGATGTTTGTCCCTCTGGTATCCCAAATGCTCCCTAGTTTGGGCATATTAGAGAAAACATATATCCCTTCTCTTTCTGTGCTTGGCTGATCTCACTTAGCATAATGTTCTCCAGGTCTTTCTTTTTTCTTTCTTTTTTTTAAACTCTTGCAAGCACTTTTAGTTGATTAGGAATGAATTCTAGATGCACAAAATGATTGGACTGTGAACAGTAATACAACTCTAAGAACAATTTTTTGCTGGCCAAAAAAAGAAACGTATGATTGCATGAAAATGTGTATAAAATACCTATAGAGTATTCTTGTCAAATATAAATGAAATTAACATTATTATAGAAATAATTCTGAGGATTTCTAGGGAAGACAAATATTTATATTTTGACATAAAACGAATTGGATTATATCGGACACACTCTACCTTTTAGCTATCAATGTTTTTCTTCCTTGAATTTATATCTTACTCTTTTTGCACATAAACTTCATCTGTTAACCTTCTCCTTACAAATGTCATGATTTTGTTCTTCTTTATTGCTGAGTAGAATTCCATTTTGTGTATTTCCCATAATTTTGCAATCCTTTTGTCTGTTGATGGAGACCTAGGTTGGTTCCATATTTTGGCTATTGCAAATTGTGCTTCTATGAACATGGGTATGCATATGTTGCTGTAGTTCTCTGATTTCAAGCCCTTTGTAAAGATACCCAGGAGTGGTATAACTGGATCATATGGTGGATCTATTCCCAATTTTTTTTAAAGAATCTCCACACTGATTTTCATAGTGGCTGAACTAATTTGCATTTCTACCAAGAGTGTAAAAGGGTTCCTCTTTCTCCACATCCTCACCAGCATTTGTTGTTATCTGACTTCTTTGTGCTTTCCCACTCTGATTGGGGTCAGCATAGTTTTGATTTACATCTCCCTGATGGCTAATGATGTTGAACATTGTTTTCATGTATTTGTTGGCCATTTGTATCACTTCTTTTGTGAAGTATCTATTGTTTGTTTGGCTAGTATTAGGGAGACCGGAGGAACTCCAGATAATGGAGCAGAAACCTCAGCAAAGCCAGAAAGAAGGAGTAGGGAAGGAAGAAGGTTGAAATCAATAAATGGAAAAGCTACATTCGAATATGTGTATACATGTTAATATAACATAGTTAACCAGAACATTCAACATTGGGAAGGAGGGAAAATGAGCAGTGAGGGGGCACAAAGTACTGTGTGAATGTATGTCACTGTCAACAGGATCCACATTATGCTGTGAGACTGTAATGCACCAATAAAATAAAATAAAATAAATAAGGGCCGGGCGTGGTGGCGCACGCTTGCAATCCCCGCGCTTGGGAGGTAGAGACAGGAGGATCGCGCAGGTTCGAAGCCAGCCGTGCTGGCTTAAGAGACCCTGTTTCCAAATAAAAATATAAAAAATAGGTCTGGGAGTGTAGCCCAGAGGTAGAAGGGCTTCCAGGAACCCCAGTACCACCAAAATAAATAAATAAATAAATAAATAAATAAATAAATAAATAAGGAATTTAAAATGAAAAAAGTAGGTGTTTGTCAAGAAAATAGCAATTTTGGGGATTTCCTGGAGATTAAAGCCTAGCAGAGATTCAGAAAAGCAGGATAAGAAGTGGCCAAGACTAAGCAAGAATGCAAAGTGGGACACAGCTTAGCCAAGCCATATCAAGCAAGGGCGTTGTCAAACTAAGTCAAGCAATGACACAAAGTCTAGCATGGCCTAGCCACACAATATCAAGCAGTCAAGCAATGCCAAAGGCAAGCAAAGACAGAAAGTGTAGCATGGTCAAGTCAAGCAATATCAAGCAAAGACGATTGATGTCAAACAATGTCAAGCAATGACACAAAGGTTTGCATGGTCTAATCACAGGAATGGCTTTTGGAACAAAAATTATCCTCACACAGTAGTCCCCACTGGAGTCAAAGGGGGCCTGGTCTGTTATATACTCCTATTGGGTAGGCAGTCATTGCCTATTGTCTCACCTGGGAGGTACCAACATTTCTGGTAAGATGGTGCCGAACACTAGAGGATGAGTTTTTTTTTTACAGAAGGGGAGTTTCTATAAACCTCTAGAAGCCAACACTTAACAGCAGTGAGTTAAAAGATTCCCCAAAGTAATAAAGGAGCATGTACAGGGAATCACTTATGATGCTGAGCTCTCTCTCCCATAAAGTGCCCTCCATCCAGGCTTGGTTTCTCCAAAATCCTAGATGAGATTATATTATTATACTCAGGGTGTAGAGGCTTTCAGTAGAGTGAGACAAACAATAGCTCCTGTTGCTGAAGTTGAGTTCAACGGTATAACTAAGTCTAATCAAGGTTCTCATCTGCTTCACATTTTAGATCCCCCTCTTCCTCAACTAGCACTTCTCTAGATCTAGTTGACTTGTCTGGTCAAGTGGATTGATTCTTTAACCTTGACCCTTATGAGAACTGAACTCTTTGCTACCAAACATTATCAGTCATTGGTTACAGTTATTTCCATGGCAAGTTAAAACCAGGAATAGGAAATGAGCCTGAATATTATTTTGTTCATTAGATTAATATGCCACACCCCTAATGGACCAATGTGACCTTCTGCCAAGCAGCCATATGTTTATATACCTTAAGACAATATAGTGATGGAAAGCAGAATAACCAGTTTCACCAAAGAGGCAACTGGGATGGACTGAGGGTAATTCCCAGAAAGAGAGTGATGACAGATGAGACATGAGTGAAAATACCCAGAGTGGTCAGGCTGTGTGCAATGGGGATGGGGAAGAGTACCAATCACACACCTACAATGAGTACCATGAGCAGCGACAAAAAGCTAAGAACAACAACAAAAAAATAAGACATGAGGGAAAAACATCACCCATGAATTAAAATAGGGAAGATATTTTAGGAAAATGACTGACAATTAATCTCTTACAATACCAGAAAGAGAAAAGCCATTTGCTTGTGGTTCAATGAGCCATGATAAACTTTATGAGTTTTCATTTATTTACACTTGCAGAACGTGGACTGCATATGACATCTTTCTAATGCCAATAAATGGAATGAAAAAAATCAGAGACAGGGGACAGACATCGAATCTTTAAAAACAGTTCAGTTTGCTGACTGCAAGTATTTTATATTTTGGAACTCCTTCTGCAAAGATGAACTCATAGTGTCAAGTCACATTTTACAGTGCCTGCTTCCCAAATAGAAAACCTTGTTTTAAAAGTTTATAACGCCGGGCATGGTGGTGCATGCTTTTAATCCCCGCACTTGGGTGCGGGGAAAGGAGGATCACGCAGGTTCGAAGCCAGCCGTGCTGGCTTAAGAGACCCTGTTTCCAAAATTTTTTTAAAAAGTATAAAATAGGTCTGGGAGTGTAGCCCAGAGGTAGAAAGGCTTCCAGGCACGCCATTACCACAAAAAAATTATATCAAATACAAGTCCAAGAGAATTTTTTATGACTTCAATTGTTGTTTTGTTGAGTGCATCAGTAGAAGGACCACTGGCTGGGAATCAAGCTAAGCTCTCTAGATGTTCTAAGTAGTCATAACATTGATGAAGAGAATAAAATAATGAGTCACAGGTGAGATGTGCATGGTTTCACCATAGGATAAGAACTTGGGTTTTGAGTAATTTTGGGGATAAAGATAATATTTCATAGTGGTTTGTGAGCCATTTTAGTGAGTCTTGTTTGACAGTTCATATGGGTTGTATTATCTAGTGAATGAGTACAAGAGATACATCCTCATGTAATAGCTGGGCCAAAGGAAGTGCTCTGGCATAGGACATCTTGGCAGATAGAAAATTGTGCAAATTCAAGCCCAGGCATTGAGAGGCCATATGTATTTCCACCTGTCTTTTTGTGTATTTACCTCTTCCATGAGAAGAATGTGCCCTGGTTATCATCATCTGAGAAGGATGAAAGACACATGGAACAGAGCCACCCCACCTGCTACAGCCTAAAGCTAGGCTGCTCACCAGAGCCCAACCTACAGCAGCCAAACCCCAGCTGACTTCCAGGATTTGAGGAAATAAATGATTCTGTATGCCTCTCACATTTAGTAGATTTTTTTTTCTTCTAGTATTTAGGACTGAATCCAAGGGCTTACACATGCTAGGTAAGTACTCTACCAATTAGCCATATTCACAGACCATTCAGTTTTTATTTTGAGATTGTCTCACTAAGTTGTTTAGGCTAGCCTCAAACTTAAGGTCCTCCTGCCTCAGCTTTCTGAGTAGCTGGGATTATGTAGTAAATACTAACCAAGTCAGCTGAATTTGCACCTGTTCATTCTCCACATTGATCTCTTGCTAGGGACCAAGATTTTCCTTGTCCTTTTTTCTTTCAGCCCTGCCTGAGCACAGGGTACAGTAGTACCACAGGCTTTTGGCTACTAAAATCTTGAACCCAAGCCTGGTATAAATGACTTTTATGGGAATCAATTGAAGTTTGAAAAAATACAATTATCCAATCCCTAAGATTCTAAAGAAAAATCTCCCATCCTTTTTCTGTGTGAGGTCTAGGATAATTTTTAACACATGCCTACTATGTGTGTTTCAGTCAACAATCTTACTGTTATAATCCAAAATGACTGATCACACAACTTAGAAGAAGGAAGATTTATTGCTTATAGTTTCTTGGAGATTCTGGATTCAGTCCATGTGAGGTCTGTGGACTTCAGGACTTGGTGATAGGGATAGAGCAGGGCTCTGCTTTCACATCATGGAGGTGCAGCAAGAGAAAGCAAGGAAGGGGATTCAAAGACAAAAAAGCACAGTCCCTAGGGCCACACCCTCAGGGACCCACCTTCTCCAGCCACAGCCCACCTGCCTAGGTGACCACCCAGTGAATCCATCACAATGTATCTACACACTGATGAGATTACAACCCTCATGACTTAATCACATCAACTCTGAACATTAATACATGAGTTCCTCAGGGGACATACTATAGCTAACCACAACAATGCATATGTAAGATATTATGCTAAAGGTTCTAATGCCCAGGATATCATTTAATTTCATATTAAGTGATATGAGTAATATCACCCTTAGAAAAGAGTAAAAACTTGAAGAGGCTATTGTTATTTTCTGAAGTTCACCCATCTAGTAACTCATGGTACTAAAGTTCATTCCTTTTCCAGCATATAAGTCCACAATGGAATTGTCATGATTATAATCTGTCAATATCTCTAATACATGGACTCATAAAAATCTTGGTCCTACTTGCTAGTTACAAATAAGGGTTAACCCTCCTCACCATTGCCACACATATTGCTAACATAAATGACAATAAAATATGGGAATAGAAAATAGCTTTCCTGATCCATTTCACAAGCCATTTATTTTGGTTATCATTAACAGCATGACAAATATAACATCATAATTTCTCTTGTGACTTCTTTTTTGCTTACAAAAATTTAGCATGCTCTCTGGGATAGAAAAAGAGAACCTAGGAGCCTGGATGCTATCAGAACTCTAAACTTACAAAGAGGGACAACTAAATTAATCTATGTGGAGATGATATAAAATTATTGGTGACATTAGCATGGCAGTGCTCCTGTGCCAGGAAATTAACTCTGGGCTTTAGTTATCATTAACTCATTTAGTCCTCAAATATTCAATATATTAGGTACACTTTTTCTAAGCAATTTTTCAAATTCAAAACACTAGCCATTGGACAAGTTACTTCAGCTTTCTTGAAGTAACTTGTCCAATGAAACACAGCTAGAAGTGGTAGGATTGAAACTGAGAATGAGATACCCCAAGTGTCAAAGACTGTTACCTTAATAACTGATCTTTGATTTTCCCATCTCGAATGAGAATTTTTGCCAAAAATAAATAAGTAAAAGAATATGAATAGAAAAAGGCAGGAATCAGAATGGAAATTGAATGTCTATAAAAAATTGGAGAGCTAACTCAGAGAAAAGTTATTAAGAGACACCTGCTGGGTTGGATGGATTAAAGGATGAAAAGTGAAACAAAAATCAATGGCTAATACAAAATTGGGTATTTTTTTTCCATCTTTGGTACCAGATATAACCCTAAACCTTAGCAAACTCTACTATATGCTCAGTTGCTTATTTCAGAAAGTGGTAGGTTTATTTGTGAAGAAGCAATTGAAAAAGACATTGAATTTCCTCACAGCTAACATAGAATATGCAAATAGCTACTCCCTCAATGCCATAAAATACCTATAAAATAATATGAAACTAATAAAGTGTGTGGCAATATTTTTAAAAATGGGCTTGAGGCATTTCAAATGAAATGCATATGAAACAAAGGAAAACATTTTTTTAAGATTGTCTTTCATCTCACTAGCAATAGATCATTAGTTGAAATAATTTTCTTATATGAAACACAAGCATGTTGTAGGAACTGGTTATAATCAATTCTGTCTGAGATAGAAGAAGATGCTACTTAAAGAGAACAAGAAAAGTCTAGAAAAGAAAGGGAAATAAATAAGGTATAATAATATGAAACTCCTAAGAAACCACAGTGGGATGAGAGAGGACACAAAAGAAGCTCGTTCCTCAAGAATCAATTTGATATTCTCCATCACACATCTTCCATGTTTCAAGGAAGAATTTTTGTTAACAAGGAAACTTCGGAATATTTTCCACTTACACAAGAATCTGCAGTGGCAAAGGTCAACAATTATTCTTTCCACAAAAATAAGGAAGGGCAGAAGTAATTCTACATTGTGGTGAAACAGGGCTTTTCCCAAGGCACATGTGTGACCAGAGGGAGGAGAGGGTGGCTATTTCCTGCCATGGTGATGCTCACAGTGCATTATAAAGAATGGTCCTTCAGTAAATGGTTATGGACGAGAGTGAAGGATATGAGTACAGTCAATTTATTCTTTTTAATGCAAGATCCTAAAAGCCAAGGGAATCTGCATCATTGAGCTTCACTCTTGTTTTTCATTCTGAGGATGATATAGGTTAATTATCCCCAAAGTAAAATTACTCATTTCTATATTCTTCAGAAGGCTCAGGTCTCCAAATCCTGCTGATATTTACACTCACTTAACAAGTTTTATTTTGCCATGTAGGCAGAAAACTGGATAGAATGAGAATAAACATTCTATATGCTAACTTTTCCAATCCAACCTTCTACAGTTTAGTAGTTGAGCAATGACCTGTAATTCATTGTCATGGGAATACATATATAAAATACACTGTACATGCAAAACCCTTTTATAATTCTAAAACTGTAAAATCAATTTAAAATTCAATAACTTATTTATCCCTTCCAGAGTCAACAGGCTTATGTTTGAGTTCAAGTTTCCTCTCTTTTTAATCAGTTATGATGTAAAACTCAACTTGAAGAAAGGACGAGGCCAAATACTGAGAAGACATGAAGCAAATGAAACTCTCATACTTTGTTGAATAGAAAGATGCAAAACAATATAATCACTTTGTTAAAAAATTTGGCTATACAAAATATGTGACCCAACAAGGACACCATTATTCATCTGAGATGAAAGAAAAGAAGACATATGTTCCTACAAAAACCTTACATGAATGTTTGAGGAACTTTTAATTCATAATTTTCCAAAAGATTGAAATAACTCAAAAGCCATTCAATAGGTGAATGGATGAATTTTGAAATATTTCATAGTAGAACACTACTCAGCAATACATAGTACTGAAATCTCAATACCCATCACTGTCATAGAGAAATCTCAAGAAAGATTTATACTGAGTGATATAAATCAAAATTAGGATACATATATGTGTGTGTGTGTGTATGTGTGTGTGTATATGTATGTGTGTTTATTTGTATGACATTCTAAAAAGGGGCAAGATATAAAAACGGAGAAATGATGAACAGGAATTAACCATGAAAAAAAACCTTTAGAGGTGATGTCACATACTTTATTTTTTTATTGCGGTAGTATTGCATGAATATAGGCATTCACCAAAATTAGAACTGTATATATAAAAACGGAAATTTTCTTTTATGTAAATTATACCACAAAACACAAACAAGAAAATATAAATGCCCTATTACTTGTTATTAAAATATTTTTTCTTTTTAAGGTAAAACATTTTAAGCTTCATATGCTTCTTTTTTTAAATTTTTGGAACAGGGTCTTGCTAAGTCGCAGGTTCATCTTTTACAGGTAATTCAATGGTAACCTCACAAACTTGTCAAGAAGACCAAACAATATGAAGTATAAGTGCTGCTTAAGCATAAAAGCATATGCAGGCTGAAACCACAAGATATCATCCGACTCCTAACAAGGTGGCATTACCAAAAATAGAAGTTAGGTGTGGAGGTGCACACCTATAATCCTAGTACTTAGGAGGCTGAGACAGGAGGATGGCAGGTCCAAAGCCAGCCTCAGCAACTTAGCGAGACCCTGTTTCAAAATAAAAAGGGCAGGGGGTGTGTATTTCAGAGATAGAGTGACCCTGGCTTCAATCTCCAGTACCAAAATTAAAAAAAAAAAAAATACTGAGAAGACAAGTGTTAGGATGTGGAGATATGGAGATGTGTATCAAAGATTTGGAGAAATTATACTTCATCCAGGGATAAAGATGTGCTCTTACTAGTATCAGCAAGAAGAGGGCACATGTGATGCTGCCCCAGAGGTGTCTAAAGAGCAAGAGGAGGAGCCTCCTACAAAAAGCCTGGAAGATGTCCCAGAGGCTGCTTAGACAAAGACTCACTTCTCAGGCATTATTCTAGGAGAGAGAAGGAATTCAGCCTGAAGAACATGGAAATGGTAGTAACCAAGACCTGGGAATTTGAGTTCAGACCTTGCTTCCCTGAACTTAGACCAGATGAAATACTCAGTGAAATCAGCCCTATGACCTTGCTTTGGGAGTCATATTTTATCACTGAGTAGTTATGAGATAAATATTCTTTTGTTATTGGTTTTAGTTGTCAATTTGGTAACAAAATAAGTCTTTACCAAAATCCTGTAGGTCCCTGTTAACAAACCCTGATAGAAGTCAGAGTTCTGAATGCTTCTATTGAAAGCTACAGGTAGATATCTCATGCAATCCCAGATCATATATTTGAACATAGAAACTGGGTTACTGGGGCCTGGGGAGCTAAGGGATTATCCTATTATATAAATAACATAAATAATGTTTTAGTCAGCTCTTTTGGATCTGTGACCCAAACTACTTGACATGAACAACCTAGATGAGCAAATGTTTGTTGGGCTCATGGTTTCAGAGGTCCAGTCCAGAGTTGGCAGAGTCCAAGGCAGACATCATGGAAGAGGAAAACTGAGCTCACTTGGCAGCCCAAGGCAGAGAGTGAGACAGGAATCAGCCAGGGATAGATACAGTCCTATAGTCTACACCCCCAGTGACCTACCTTCTGCACCCACACTCCACCGACGAATGTTACCACCCAGTCAATCCATTCAAATGACTAACTTCAGGGATGTTCTCCACTGATGCGTTTAGAGACCTGATTCAATTACTTCACCTCTGTTGCATTGCATACATGCTTCCCACACCTAGGCCTTTGAAGGAAACATTCAAACCCAACCTCTAACATTTAAGCAGGGTGTTCTTTTTTTTTTTTTTTTCTTGTGTTCCATCCAATACACATAGGTCGACACTGAGCATTCAGCAGCTCATATATCAGTCTATGCATCATCCCTGGTTATCAGTGAAGTCCTCTTTGATTAAGAGAACTGGAAACAGAATGCCTCTGTTATTCATATTCAGCTACTCCCCAATTGCTAACTTACCTCTAGCTCCCAATTATCTCCCTGTTTTACAAACCAGCTAGGCATGGAGCCACCTAAAATCACTTTCAGTTACTCTTTCTTCTTCTTTGAGTTCTTTGCCATTAGCTGCCCCTGGGGCCACTTTCTCACCTTCTTCAGTATCATTTTGTCAAATAAAGAAAGTTTCCTCTGGACATGTATGTTATCAAAGGTTGAAAAACTTTTTCTAGTTTTTCCTGTCCTTTCCCTTATACTGTTTGTTCTTAGAAGGGCATTAACATACTTCACTTCTTCTTTATTCCTTTTGTTTACCACCTATCTACCCCCACACCCAGAGTGCAAGCTTCACAAGGACAAATATCTGTCCACTTTATTTATTGTTCTATACGCAGACCCTCAGAAGATGCCTAGAATTTATGAGCTATTCATCAAAATTTGAGGAATGAATGAATCTAAGATTTTATTTTACACTTAATTTTTGTTCATTGGGTAAAGAATTCACCAGTGAAATATTTTTGAGGTTTTTATTTTAGTTCTAGAAAAAGTAAAAAAAAAATCTCAATTATACCCATCAAAGAAAGTTTTTCTATTATGAAGCCCCTGTGAAATCCAAGGACAGAAAGGACAGGAAAAGTGTTTATTGGTCCTGAATGTTCTGTTTCTGGAGACAGGGATGACAATGGGGACTGAGGTAGCTCCAAATCCCTTCCCAGTGCATCCAGAGCCCTGTACTGTCTTCTTACCTGAGCTTCTCTGTAGATTTGCCCCATTCTGCATCCCTGTATGTGGGTTGCTATGGTTACCCTCCCTAGCAGGTGCACAGAACAAAGAAAGGGAACAGAGATGCCTTTATTGATGAGTCCTTTTCTGTGTGATCAACCATAATCAGGATGGAGGAAGGGGTAGAATGACAGAAAAAACAGAAAAATGGGAGTGGTTCATCTAAAGACTGTGAGTAGGTATGACAATGAACATATCCAAAAGCACATCATCATTTATAAAATTACCAGTGTAATATGCAAATGTAAGTCTGTGGTTCTCAGCTACTTTATGGAGTTGGAGAAGACCATCATAGATAACATACATCTTCACTTTATACAAGAGGAAATTCAAACCCAGAGAAGTTTTGAATGTCAACATTCTCACATTACTGAGTGCTTATTTTTTATACCAGCTGTCACATTACTGAACTCAAGTTGTAAACATTTGTTTTTACTTTCCAGTTTATATGCAACTCAAAAATAACTAGATGTTGACATCTTAAATATAGAGATTAATATTTTTCAAAATTGAAGAAACCATTGCTTATTGATTTAACATATTTACCAGTTACCTTGGAGGTTACATATGAAAATTTAGTTGCCCTAAGTGACCTTCCATATGCTACCTAGCCTTCTTGAACCTCCATTTACTCTCTTGAAAAATAGAGCCTAACTCAAAGAGTAGTTGAGAAAAATTTATACATCTCTGCCTTCAGAAAAAAACTTAGTACAGATCCTGATACATGGTAAGATAGTCAATAATACTTGCTATTATTATAATTACTATGGTATCCAGATATTACTTTTGGATCAAAGAGTCTAGCAATCAATATTTGGAAGGAATCTTGTTTCAGAATGTTATATTCATAAAACGAAACTACTAATTTTCTTTTCATTTTCTTTTAATTTGACAATGAGCAGTTTTAAATTACAATACAAAGAATGTAATCACTTCCAGTGGGTTAGAAACACTCATATTCATTCTCATTCATTCTCTCCTCCTCCTCCTCCTCCTCCTCCTCTTCCTCTTCTTCTTTTCTCTCTCTCTCTCTCTCTCTCTCTCTCTCTCTCTCTCTCTCTCTCTCTCACTTGAACTGCATTGACACACAATAGAATATACCGCTGAGTTTCTGCAGAGACTAATGTGGCCATTGCAAAGGACCTGTCCACATTCTAAGTCGTCACTACAATGAACTTGCCTCAATGAAAAGGTAGTTCACATCACTTAAGAAATTTAACCCTACCAGGTAATCTCCCTCTATTTCATTTCATTCATATAATAGACAAGACACTGATTACACACTTCTAAAATATGACCTTTCCCTCTCCTTCACATTGTTCTGTATTTTGTGAGGAATGCAATACATGGGAGTCACTTGAAAAGACAAAATATTTTTTTTAGATGTCGCTACATAATCCTGTCCTTCCGTTCTATTTTCTCAATTTCATCTTTGACTTGGGTAACTACTCACTTCAAACATTGGCCAACACAGAGTGGCTAATCAAGAACTGGTGGGAGGTCTGTGTTCATGTGGCATAATATCAATGGCTTCATTCTCTCTAAACACAATTTGGCTCATTTCTTGCTCTATTCAGATTGTCTTCATGCTGAATCACTATTTTTAGAAGACATGCATACAAGGTGTCCTTTTTGACGTTCCCATGCTAAGTAAGGATGATTATTATGTCACCAATTTCAAGGATACAAAACTATCACCTTTATAAAAATATAAAGATCTCAAACAAACAAATCCCTGAACAGAGCCAACTAGATATCTTCCCTGCCGATTTCAAAAAATGTCCTCATCAACCTCCACCAATAAGACCAAACTGAATTGTCTGTCCTTATTTAGAAGATAAAAGAAAGAACTGAGGATAAAAAAAAAAGAATTTTATGTTGTGCCCCATATGGAGAGACTGCTATCAATCTATCTCACTATTATGTATGGAGAGGGGCGGTAGAGGGGTGGGGCCTCAAGGGAGACACACTAAGACCTATGTGCATGTTTCTTTGGAAGACTTTGAACCCTGCTATGATTTATAATTATAATACACCAATAAATGTATTTAAAAATAATAAGGCACTATTTTCAGTTCTTATCTTACATTTATGACAGGTGAGAGCTATTTTCTGCAGGCATAAATGAAGATATGAAACACCATTTAAGAAGTTGAGATTTGGTACCAATATCTCTAAATACAACATGTAGGCTCTAAGGGTGTTAGGAAGAAAATTCATTAGACCAATTGGAGTGAGTGAATTTTACCTGAGCAAAGCAATACAACAGTGATTTGTGAATCAGAAGGCTCCAAGAACCAGAGCAGGCCCTGAGAACCCAACGACCAACATATTCAAAGGGCTTTATAGAAAACAGATTTAGGCCACAGTTTAGTACATCAATGAGTAAGTTGTTTATAACTCATTAGCAAACTTGGCTACACAGAATTTTGCAACAGCCAAGGCTCAGTCACTAGTAGTAAACTCCATGTTGGATTAATCTGGAGATCTGATTGTAGGCACCAAGTCCAAATCTGTGAACTTCCACAAAATTGCCCTTAACAAGAGCAACTAAATTCATGTAAAAGATTTAACATGTACAATATTGGCCATAATTTATATAGCAACTTAGTTGTCACAACCCAAATCTTTAATTAACCTAGAAAGCTATACACTGCATTGTAGACCAAACTATCTAAAAATATAAAATTTTTAATATGTCTAAATTTGAATATACACATTTTAAATATAGAGTCAGGTAGTCAAAATTGGAAAGAGAAATATGTGAGCTCACTGGCTGAGAAAAACAAGGAAGCTTTACCTTTTATATATTTTATGGAGTGCCGGAAATAAGATGTTAGGCACCACTCTGTCTCTGTGCTACATTCCAACTCAGACTTATCTTTTATGAGTAGCCACAGACAGACAGACAGACAGACAGATAGAAAATATGCTTCTAAATATAGGGATTCAGACTAAGATTTCTTTGCCTCTCTATTTTTCTGGCATGATTTTACCAGATCACAGAAATGTTTTAAAAGCTGGCACACACTGAAAACCCTTTCCATCTGCCAATCAAAGGTGTACCAAGAACTAGAAAATATTTTGTGCCAATCATCTTCAAGCCAATTGTGTTTGGTATAGATCCTTGTGCCAAATTTCCCATAGCATCAAATCCAGTGGGTGTTTGTGGCTCATATTTTAATGATGTGTCTGTCAAATACTATTATCCCCTTTGTAGGAAAATGCTTTCTTCATGAATTACAGAATATCAACAAACTCAGGGAAAGAAAAAACCTTGTTCTTTCAATAGAGAGAAAAATCCCACCTATATAGCAGGAGCATAGAAAACTTGCCTTCTTGAAGCTCTAGGAGAAGTAACTGAGGCAGCAAAGAATTATCAATGAATGTTAAAACCATCAGAATTATTAAGGCATGGTCAAAACTGTCAGAACAGGACATACTTGTAGTTCCAAAATGTCTCACAACAGAGCACATGTTAATAACCAATGGGACAAAATACCTCTTTTAATGGAGGTCTTCGGTGGATGGCACTTTACCAGGTGAAAAAAGTCAGCACGACCATTAACAGGCTAAAGTGACGGCAGGTGCTGCTGATACAAGCCACTAAAAAGGGCAAAATATCACTTATGCGGTATTCTGCCCAAAATGCATAATTTGAAATGCGATGTGAGGGAAGAACCAGCCAAATTCTACAGAGTACAACGCAGCCAGCCTACACTCTTCAAAGCTGTCAACGTCACACACACAATAAGAAAAGAAGAAAGAAAAGCTCAAGTACTGCTCGCAACTAAATTTCATGAGAAAGACACAGAAACTAAATGTAATATGTGAACTGAGATTGGACAAGGGGAGAGAGAGGGAGGGAGAGAGGGAGAGGGAGGGAGAGAGAAGGGGGAGGGAGAGAGAGTGAGCCAGCCAGTTGAGTGCTGTGTAGATAGTACTGAGAAAAAAAGGCAAAACTGAAATATTTTAGTATATTAATAACACAGTTGAGTCAATTTCAAATTTTCTAAATATGAAAATTTCAACATGCTTATGCAAGAAAACACCCTTGTTCCTTAGCAAAACATGCTGAATTATTTAGTGGTAAAGGGTCATGATCTCTACAACTTACTCAAAGATTTAGCAAAATCATGAGAATAAAACTGAGTAGGTAAAAGAGAGAAAACAAAAATGACAATCAATGAACTAGATAAAGGGTGTCCACATTAATGCTCACAAAATTTTCTGCAAGTCTAATTTAAAATAAAAACATCAATTAAAATAATCAAAGGCAATGAAACAATAGAAAGGAAGTCAGGTAGCCATTAAAATAACTAAACACCTCATTCTATAATCCACCAAGTAAAAAGATCCAGGAGGAATAGAAATTCTGTGCCCTTTAAAAATAATAACCAGCTTTTCTGGTTATTCTGAAATAGGTCACCTAACCTCAACCTCAAATGTGTCCTCCTTCTAGTTAATGAAGCTGAAAACAGAAACAAAACAAAACACAGTTTCTCAGAATCCCGTGTAGATCAACCAAAAGAGACTTACAGCGCCCGGGAAACGGGGCCCTACCTTACAGAAGCTTTGTGTGGTCGACAAGACAGCTTCCTGGAGGTCAGGGGCAGCTGCTGCAGAAGAGCTTCCTTCTCCCACTTCTTTAGAATGTGGCTCCTAGAATGTGGTTTCTTTAGAATAATTCTCCACTCGCCTGTGAGAGACAGTGCGGGCAATCATGGCCCCAACAACTGTTGCTTCTGGTCTTGGTAGTAAAGCCTCCATGGAACAGTTCTCCTAGAGCGCCACTTCTCAAAGCATGCTGTGGTCTGTAGACCAACTCCATCAGCACCGCCATTTGGTATAAAAGGTAATGCTTGATTGTACCCTAGACTTACCCAATAAGGACTGGAGGCGGGACTTCACAATCTGTGTTTTAACAAGACCTCCAGGTGAGGCAGATGGAAACTCAAATTTGAGGGTGGCCTAGCATGCGAGGGCATTGTAATTGTTCTGGAATTCATCAGGAGGCCTAAACTGAATTTGTAAACTCTAAACTTCAGGCATTTAAATTCCATTCTGTTTAAGAATAAACCAACCAATCAAATCAGTTATCACTTATTCCATTTTATGGTAAAATAACATTGGATTTTACAGTAAGAAAGACTCTTAATTTGTTAATATTTAATTACTGTATACTTGGTGTATATTCTTACATCACATACATGATCGATAACATTCAAGGGATATTTTAATTCTTTTACAGAGTATTTTAAGCACATTGTGCTTCCCACTTGAGTATAAACCCATCTTCAAGTAGTGATAATAGGTGCAGATGGGAGATTGTGAACAGGGCAGGTGCATCACAGATCAAATATCAGCTCTGGGTTCCATAGGCCATCATGTAGTCTGGGACACCTGCACTACTCAGAAAGCTAGCTCATGAAAATGGGGAGAACATCAAGTACTTGGAATTTACTAAATGCCTAGATGTTTTCTTCATGACCACATAGTCTTTGGGGAACCTACTATTCACAAGTGAAAGGTACCGCGGATATTCTAGGGATGGCATTTGCTATTCTTCCCATTTGATCGTCAGGCCCCATTTTTGTTTTTTTCTTGTGGGTCTTAGGATGGAACCCAGGGGCATTCGACCTCTGAGCTCCACCCCCTGCCATATTTTTTATTCTTTATTTTGAAACAGGATCTTACTAAGTTGCGGAGGGCCTCACTAAGTAGCTGAGGCTGTCTGCGAACCGCGATTCTCCGGTCTCAGCCTCCTGAATGCTGGGATTACAAGCGTGCGCCACCATGCCCAGCGGACATTTCTATTTTTTTAATATTAAAATAGGGCCTGACTGGCCCTATTAAAAAATAGAAATGTCCGCTGGGCGTGGTGGGGCACGCTTGTAATCCCAGCATTCAGGAGGCTGAGGCCGGAGAATCGCGGTTCGCAGTCAGCCTCAGCTATTTAGTGAGGCCCTCTGCAACTCAGTGAGACCTGGTTTCAAATAAAGAATAAAAAATAGGGCAGAGGCTGTAGCTCGGAGTTCAAATGCCCCTGTGTTCCATCCCCAGACAAAAAAAAAAAAAAAAAGAGAGAGAGAGAGAGAAATGTCTGCTGGGCATGGTGTTGAACACTTGTAATCTCAGCATTTGGGAGACTGAGAAAGGAGGATCGTGTTTTAAGGACAGCCTCAGCTACTTAGTGAAACCCTTTGCAACTCAGTGAGACCCTGTTTCAAAATAAAGAATAAAAAATCGGGCTGGGGATTAGCTTGGAGGTAGAATGCCACTGAGTTCCATCCCCAGTACCACAAAACAAACAAACAAAAAAGGAAACATCTTTAAGCAGCAATCCAATGATTCAGAGTGGGAATGTTGCCTATTTTGAAAGATTAATTTTAGTTACTCTTCATAAATCATTTCCTCAATAGTCTGAAAAGTTCATTATCAAATAAAATTGAATCTTAATGCTGATAGGCAGTGACAATACAATTTTAAGTCCCTTAAAGCCAGGAGTGGTGGCAAACTCCTGTAATCTCAGTACTTCAGAGTCTGAGGCAGGTAATCATATGTTCAAGTTAGTGAAACTCTGTTTCAAAATAAAAATAAAAAGGGCTGGGTTGGAGCTCGAAGGTAGCATACCTCTGGGTTCAATCCTCATACCACAAAATAAAAAAAAAATAAAAAAATAAGATTGCCTAAAAATGCTCACTGCAATGACAAAGAAACTAATGCACTGGGACAAAAATACACCCAACTAAAGAAAAACAAATCAAACTATTTGTTAAAAAATACTTTCTTTGATAGGATGTCTGCAATATATCGGATACTGGGAATGGTGGTTCACTAAGTACTTTGAGAGTTAAGACATTAAAAATCTGAAGTGAGGAGATTAAATACATTACTATATATTAAGAGGACACATCCAGAATATTTTCTGGTCCACGAAGACACTTCGTGGCCGTTTTGATTGACATTATAGTTCAAGCCTATGACCTCCCATGAAGGAGTTCCATGAGGCTCTTTATAGGGACTTCCTCCTCATTCATGGAAGACAGTTTTCTCTTTTTGTCCACATTCAGCGGAAATGGTGGAAGGTACTAATCCATTAGATCTGAATGCACACATTCTGACCTTGAACTCGGCGGCTGCCGGGATAAGGGCAAGTTAAACACAGAGTTCCTAAGATCCACATCTGTGCCTCCCCACATGTTAGCCTGCTTTTAATTCTTACATTGATTAGGTATGATCACACAGTGATTCCCCTCCCGCCGTCAACTCGTTTGTATTGCAAATTGTTAATCACATTCTCAAGTCCAACAATATTATCATCACCAGGGGCCCCTGCAGCCCTCAGATTCTCTTTCAACGTGTTGATCTAACAAGCAGGGAGACAGGGACAGCTGCAGCTCCTGGTGATGCTTATGTAATCAGTGCTGACTTCCCCGGTGAGGACCTCAAACTATTACAGGGTGGTAACAAATTAGGTAGATTTCCTGAGTAGAGGTGAACCTGTTTGTTTCCTTCGTCCTTTGGCCCGGTACACACATCAGAAATGCTACCATTTCTTTGAGTAGCTGCCTTCGTATGAACATGCTGTTTACATTTATATTTATGGGAATATTCACTATTTTCTCTCCAAATCTAACTCAAGACGCATCGATTATATAGTGTACACAAGAGCTACACCTTTAAGGCTTTGGAATCAAATAAACTTGGTTGGCATTATGGCTTCTCCAGTATGCCTTTAAAGATGTTTCTTTTCTCCCTTTTCTTGTTTCTTCATCTCAAAAAAAGTATAAATAGTAGTAATCCCCTTGTATATTTATTGGGCTATATTTAATGAGAATGTGGATTAAAGTGTTTATGTTCAAGAAGTAACAGCTATGGCTAAAGCTACTCATTTTTTTCTTTCTCTCTTTTTCATTATATTTTTGTTGGTGCATTGTAGTCATATGTCTTAATGGAGTACACGATGGCGGAGGCATACATGCACACATCATTCATTTAGCCCTTCCCCCATTCCTACCTCATTCCCTCCCCCTTCCCTCCTTCTCATATCTGGCTTACTGATTGACTTTGATATGTCTGTAAATGTACATTAAGTACATTAGAGGGTGCTCACTCCAATGTGAATATGCTATTTCTTAGATTTAAGTGAAATAAATATGTTATACATTCAATTACATCAAATATCTACTAATACTTCCCAAATTACATCTTACATGTTGGAATTTTGATGGGCCCAACAAAATGGAACTCCATGAGTCAGTAGAATTAATCACCTCGGCAAACAACTCTCATCTGAGATATGGCCCTTCATGTACTCAGATATTTCAGATGGCTGGTAATTTTGTTGCATCAATCATGTGCCTTTATTTTTAGGACTTTATTTTTGGACCCAAGAGTGCCATGATTGGCAATTTCTGCCTCAGGCTCTGATGGATTAGTGTGCAGCTAACCCAAGTAGATGCCAAGAACACTAGCAAAAGTAAATACAATTAAAAAAAACATGTGGCAAGTTCTCAGCAAGCTGTGGAAGCAGCCAGAATACATGGAGCCAAGAACCTGGAGAGAAGGAGAAGGCGCTGGAGATGCACCCAACATCCTGTACTTTCAGTCCAAGGCATTTGCTGATTGTTAAGCAGCATGGGGTAGGCTAGAGCAGAAAGCAGCAGCTAAGCAGGGTTTTTGACTGTCTCAAAATAGAAGGGCCAAAGTTTGGGAATGAGATCTCTTAATGCAGCTGGGACTTGAGGGGACAAATCCTGCAGTGGGAAGAAAACAACCCAGGCAAACCTAAATGTGCCTATCTTCATCTCAAAGTTATTTTTCTGTGGATAAATAGGGTCAGAGGTGAAAGACTAAGTACAAGTTGGCTTCTCCATAGCTGAGGATATAATCAGAGATTTGTGCAGGTTCACAGGTCAGGAGAGTGAAAAACTAGCACCAAGTTTTCTTAGGAAGGAAGGGATCTTGATAAATGATATGTGAGTAAGCAGAAAACAGACCAGGTCTCACAAATCCCCTAACCCTACTCACGATTCTATGCATTCTCTGGCTGCAAAAGGTGATTGTCTAAAACAACTCCATGCAACAACTTACAACCCACTTCCCTGGAGGAAGAAAACATCACCTACAGCCTGCAACATTTCTTAGGCAAAATGGAAAGCATTTAATTAAAAAAAATAAGGGATGAAAAAAGAAATAGGTCTGAGAAAACAACAACATGATAGTAGAAATAGACTGGTGTGGTGATGCACACTTTTAATTCCAGTACTTGGGAAGCTGAGATAGGAGGATCACAGGTTCAAGGCCAGCCTCAGCAACTTAGGCCCTGTTTCAAAATAAAAAATAAAATAGGGCAAGGGTGTGCCTTAAAATATAATACCCCTAGTACCAAAAAAATGGATTAAAATAGTAGTAACAGCAACAGTGAATACTCATACTGAGAGTTAACAGAAAAGAAGTTCAAAACCAATTTGAACACTTCTATCGATGTAATGTATATATGTGGGAATACCAATGCTAATCTCAATGTAATGTATGAGGAATGGGAGGGAGTAGCAAGAGAGACGGGGGAAGCTCACCAAGTGCGGTGTGAATATATATCACTATCACTCGGAACTACATTCTAATGTGAGGCTACAACGCACCAATAAAAGTATATAAGATAAAATAAATAAATAAACCAGTGGGAATCAATAGTATAATGAGAAAAGAATTCTGCAGAGAACCATAACCCATAAAAGATTCCTTCACAATCTTGGTGTAGGCATAATGTTCTTAAACCAGAGGAAAAAAGTAGTAATCCTGTAGGAGAATTCTGATAAATATAATTTTGAGAACATCAAGGATGCTCATTAAAAGACGCCGAGAATGCACGAGAAAGGCAGAGTAGAAAGTGGCAGAAGTTATTGGCAGGAGATAACAAAAGGCTCATGGAGACAAGATCAACAATGCCAACCAGTCGTGCTTCACCAATGAGAACATTGAATAAGACAACTAGTAAATAAGGAGATAGTTCATATCATTAACTATCCCAGATAGCAAGCTGCATGAAAACCTACTGGGATAGAAATGGAAGCACGTCAGAGAGGACGAGAGAGAAGAGAAATGCTATTCTGTTGGTGTAGGGAAAATGGTCACTAGCACTTGAGCAATTCTTTGACTCCATAAAAATTCTATTCCAGGACTCAGCAATTCATTTACCTGGTATAAAGTTAAATAGATAGAAAGACAGGTGATAGATAGATAGATAGATAGATAGATAGATTTTATATGTATATTTAGATTTTATAGATAAATTTTAATATGTGTATTGAGAGACACAATAATTTTAACAAGATCTGTAAGAACAGATATCGATAGATATATAGATAAATTGATTGGTGGGTGGATTTTAATATATATTAATATATATTAATTTTATTATATAATTTTATTGTAACAGTATCTGTAAGAACCTAAATGCCAAATACCCATTTGATGGTATTTGCATACATTGCAATGAAAGGCAAAGCTAGAAATAATTTAACTTAGGCCTCAAGGAACAGCAATGGATAATCTCATAAAGCTAATGTTGAGCTTCAGAGTTAGACACAAATGTGAGTTTTCTGTGTTAGTACATGAAAGCAGAGTGGGGTAGAATGTGGAAGAAAATACACCAAGAACTATGTGCATGCAAAATTTCATTGCATCAAGCCTTACTATGAGGTATAATTGCAATGCAGTAATAAAATAATTTCAAATTTAAAGTTATCACAATGGGATTCCAGTTTGGGATAATGATTAATTTTTGTTGGAAGTTTTGACCAGGAAAGGCTAAGCAGGGTGATCAGCAATGATGGTGATTTTGATTCTTAACAAAAATAATAGTTACAAGGGTAGGTTCTTTTTTACTTTTTTATTTATTTAATTTGTTGTGGTCCTGCGGATTGAACCCAGGGCATTCTACCTTCAAGCTACACCTCTAGCCCCTTTTTTATTTTTTGTTTTGAAACAGGATCTCCTGAGTTTTTGAGTCTTAATAAATTGCTGTGAGTGGTCTCTTGAACCTGGGATTCTCCTCTCTCAGCCCCCCAAGTACTGGGATGACAGGAATGGACCACCACACATGGAGAGCATATTTATTTTGAATGCATCAACTTAGACACTTGTGATAGGTGCACATTCTTAATACCTAACAAAAGAAACTGGGTACCTAAGAATCCTTCTAAAGTGTTTTTTTGTTATTACCTTATTATCAATCCAGCTGAACCATATTATGTCTGCATTGAAGAGCCTTCTCTCCTCTCTCTCTCTCTCTCTCTCTCTCTCTCTCTCTCTCTCTCTCTCTCTCTCTCTCTCAGCTTCCACAAAGTGACGACTGCATTATAACTTCAACTTTCTGAACAGAGCATGTCAGAAATCACCGTGTCATCATTTCTCATATATGAGAACAATCACTTTTATTGTTAGATAAAGGAATCAGTAATGACCTGGGCCTCTGGATGTAACACAAGATGGATTTTGCAGCTATTTCTCTGATTGCGTAAACTGTGCCACTCCACTCTAAAGCTTCTCTCAGTCATTTTGTTCTTCATTTACCATCTTCGTTACTCATTTGCCTGCAAATATCTGGAATAGATAAGTCCCGGTGGGTGGGCGCATGAATACAGAGATACCATATCCTCTGCATCTCTGTATTTTTAACAAGGACAATAATTTCAATTGTTGCCTTTTTAAAAAGACTCAGACCTACCGTCATTTATCAGCAAAATGAACCTAAGCTAAAATTTAACAACCGTATCACACCAGGGTGGTTTTTCTTTTACTTTATTTTAAATTTGTTTTTCTGTTCGTGTGTGTGTGTGTGTGTGTGTGTGTGTGTGTGTGTGTGTTTTAGGGTTGGCACACCCTTGGTTCTAATGCAAGAACCCTGTTTACCCCACAGAGAAGTTAATATAGTGTATGAAAATATTAGTTATTTTATGTACTCATTTGTTTAGATCTTCCAACAATCTCATAATACTTTATTTATTTCCCTGTTTTGTTGCCTTACTGACTCTTATAATTGTTTATTATCATCACTATCCACATTTGGAAGAAACAATGTTTTTTTTTTTAATCTGAATAAATCACCCTTTAATTGTCAGCAAACAATATTTGAAAAATGGAAGCTAGTACCACCTTGTTGTTCTGTGAGTCAGTCTCCAGGAGTCATCTTAGCCAGAACACTCAGATCAGATGAACATTTCAGGCTGATGTTCTGTCTGGGAAAGGACATAGAGACTTAAGGGAAACTGGCAAGAGCAGCCAGGGAGATCTTTCCTGCCAAATCCTTTTTAGCTTTTAAAACCTGAGGATGGGGAAGGGATCCACCATATGATCCACTCTACCACTCCTGGGTATCTTTCCAAAGGGACCAAAATCAGAATATTATAATGATACATGCATATCCCCATACATGTGTATAGCAGCACAATTCATAATAGCCAAATGATAGACACAACCTAGGTGTCCATCAACAGATGGAACAGGATATACACACGATGGAATCTTACTCAGCAACAAGTAACAAAACCATGTCCTTTACAGGAAAATGAATGGGTCTGGAGAACATTGAGATTAGCCAGTCACAGAAAGTGAAGGGTCATTTGTTTATCTCGTGGAGGCTAGTTAGTAATTGAGATAAAGGAAGGATTTTATATAAAAGAGGAGGAACCCCAGTGTAGTGTAGTGAGGGAGGTGGTCTAGGGGAGGGTAAGAATAAAAAAAAAAGGATTGTTTCATTGATATTATGTACACATGTGAGCATGTCAATGCATACTTTAATATCATGTGTCGGGAAGTGAGGAGGATGCCAGGGGGAAGGCCCCCAATGCCTTTGTGCATGTGTGTCTCTAGCACTCTGAACTACACTGAGCTGTGTTACTATAGTGCTTCAGTGTAAATAAGTATATGAAAAAAAACACCTGAGGGTGGGAGTTCAGCTTATGATAAGAGCAAACTAGTTTGTGGCAGACATTTCATCCCAAAAGCTATTATAAGAAATTGAACCAAGTCTCTCTTCTCTTTCCTCTCCTCTCCTCTCCTCTCCTCTCCTCCCCTCCCCTCCCCTCCCCTCCCCTCCCCTTCTCTCTCTCTCTCTCTCTCTCTCTCTCTCTCTCTCTCTCTCTCACACACACACACACACACACACACACACACACACACACACCTGTTTGAAAACAATGGAGAGCTACCTTTAATATAATGGACACTTGTGGGACTAAGAATCTGGAAAAGCCAAGAGATACAGGATCCTGGCATTTGGCTCCATTCTTAAAGCCATGCCAACCCTGAAAAGCAGTTGCTAAGAAACTGAGAGGAGTAGAAATCTTCAAAGTCCTATAAGATGAAGGGAGAAAGCCAAACAGTAAGAGCCTTCATAAACCAAAAGGACTTCTTATTGGATCCCTGGAATCTCTACACCAGGCCATAGCAGAAACCGACCTGCAGCAATACCAAAAGGCCAAGTATAACAATTTCTAGTTATATTAAAGTGATCTACTTGTTACTAGTTGTATGCCTGAGGCAGAAATAAATCCTTCTGCCATATTTTAGTGCAAATATATAGAATTTGACATAAAAGAAGAAAAAATTAGAATGAAAGAAAACCCATATGATAAAATCAGTTGCAAAAGAAGAGCATAGAAAACACCAAATCTATACCTTAAAATAATGATAATTAAAATATTTAACTGTTAAAAGAATTGGGCAGAAAATTGAAAACTTTAACGAAGTGTAAAATAAAATTTTAGAAATAAAAACATACAAAATTGAACTCGACTGCTAAATGGATGCGTAGAATGGTAATTTAGACAGAATATGAGAAAAAGTTCAGTGGGAGAGGTGAGAATAAAATGTCAGAAAGAAGCAAAGAGGGAAAAATGTAGATCACATGCTAAAATCACTTAAAATAGACACTGGCCATGGGCACAATTGTGATGTATAGATAATGATAGTCCCAGACAAGAAGAGAGAGATAAAGGGACAGACGTAATAATCGAATAAATAATGGCAAGTATGTTTCTAAAATGAATGAAATACACACACTTTAAGCAGTGTTACAAACCCCAAGCTTGATAATTCATAGGAGAGCACAAATAAATATTACCAAAGCCCCCCTCCCAAAAGTCAATCTCAAATATCAGCCACAAAGGAAAAAAAAAATGGTTTTCTTCATGCAGAAATAAGAATGATAGCTGGATTCTCAAAATAAAATAATAAAAGCCAGATGAAAATTGTTTAACATTATATCTCAAAATTACTCAAAGAAAATTATGTAAAAATAGTTTATTTTTAATAAAATACCCTTCAGAAAAAAATTAAGGAAAACATTTTTTTAAATTAAAAAATAAACCGAAAGCATCTTTCACCACCGTCCTTCAGTAAAAGGCATACTTAAAAGTGTTCCTAGTGGAAAGAAAATAATACCAAGGGAAGAAAAGCAGTAAATGTAACTGAACAGATAAATAAATATATGAGTACAAGTAAATGATTATTGCTTGTACAGAAGAGTGCACACCAATGCTGTACACAATTTAAGTCACACAACATATTCAATACCAACTCTTCATGGGCAAGGAAGAGAGAAATGTTCTCTAAGGCTCATGTATTAACCAGGATATGGCAGAACTACTAATCTAGTCTGCCATTTTTTTTTTTTTTTTGGTGGTACTGGGGTTCCTGGAAACCCTTCTACCTCCGGAATACACTCCCAGACCCATATTTATACTTTCTTTTATTTGGAAACAGGATCTCTTAAGCCAGCATGGCTGGCTTCAAACCTGCGCGATCCTCCTGTCTCTGCCTCGCAAGCACAAGGATTACAAGCGTGCGCCACCACGCCCGGCACGAAAACATTAATCTAAATTGTACTTTAAGCCAGAATGTATGCCTAAATCTCTAGAATAACTCCCCAAAGAGATAATTGGAGAATGTACTAGCTTACAAGCTAATAGATAGGTAAATGAAATAACAAGAAACAGTAAATCAGGCCACCCCTTCTAAAGAAAATCTTTTAGAAAAGCCTTGTGAGATGATAGTGAATTTTTCTTTTGGTGGGGGAGCATGATTCTAGGAGAGAACATAACAAAGACTGGAACTAGAAAGGAAGGAAAGCTAATAGAGAGATGCATTTGCTACTTAGCCACCATCATGGGCTACAACAAGACATCAGAGCAGGGCTGTTTGGGGAGTTTTATTAAGTTAGATTCGGAGCTGAGTGCTTTGGGCATGAATAGGAAGGACACTGACCCATCCTCTGCCCTTGTGCCACTGGGATGTTGAGGGTGTCCTATCCTGCAACTTCAGGGAAGCTCCATTTTGTCGATGAGAGGTAGATTGAACAAGCAGACTCCATGTAGGCATGGTCTGATGACCTCCTAACGATGCTGGTCACAGTCTTCCGGGAACCTACACGTGGAACAGTGGTTTGAGAAAGAAGTCGAGCCAATCAGATTTTCAAAACATGGGCAAGAGGCTTTTTCCAGAGTCTTTGGTTTTATTTCCAGAGAGTTCCTAGTCTAGTTCTTCACTCTTGAGATCCTGCGAACTGCTCGTATTTTCAGCAATGAAGCCTTATGTCACTTAAATGGTCCCGTGTGTGTGCGCCCCTTGTCTGCAACTAAGAATCCTGAACAATGAAAAATTTAATAGCGTGAAGATTCAGGCTCAGGCTTGACTTAGAAGAATCACATATGTGCAGGCATAGCTCTAAGAAAATAAAGATTCCCTATCAAGACATCAAAACAGAATATAGGTTTATAAAGTGATACCTGGATCTCACAGTAAACATCTGGAGAATCACAAGAACTTTGAGGACTATAAGAAAGAGTTATCTGGGGGAAGTGATGTTTCTGAACAGGTGGGCATTTGAGGTCACATATTGAAAGTGCATGCCATAGATAGCAAAGGATGATATAGTAAAAGGTTGACAAAAGGAATTTCTCTCAAGCTATAGAAACAATATTGTCGAGATTTCTACCAGAATGCATCCAGGCTTGGCAGGCAGGTGGCATACCCCTGTAATCCCAGTACTTGAGAGGATGAGGCAGGACTTAAGAATGCTGGTTCAAGGACAGCCTCAGAAACATATCTAGACTCTCAGCAATGTATTGAGACCCTTTTAAAACAAAAATAAAAAGGGCCAGGAATATAGCTTGGAGGTAGAATGTCCATGGTCCCATCTTCAGAAAAAAAAAAAAAAGGAATGTCTCCAGGCTTAAACATTCTATCTAAATTCAAGAAAACTTTATATTTATGTATGTTTAAATTCACTTTTTATACTTTTTTGGTGCACTGTAGTCTTCCATCATGATGTAGTTCATAGCACTTGGTGAGCTTCTCCTCAGGTCTCCCCATTCCTTCTGCTTCCTTGTACATCATATTGATACTGGCATTGGTAATATCCACAAATGAATAGGACATCAGTGGGAGTGTTTGACTTTTTACCTTGGCATTAATTATAACTCACCTATGACATAAAATGATAAAAGTATTCAAGTAAACGTGGGCATATGATAAGAGCCCCTTGTTATTTAATAATAAGTTAACTTGTCAAATTCATAGAAAAGCAACCCTTGGTCCTATCTTAAAAGAACAAGCAAAGCTGTGTGTATTGTAATTTAGGAGGAGAGACCTTTTGCTATAAGATAGAGATTAGGTAGAATTTTCCATAAGTGACAGTGCATTCAGAGAACCACGGAAAAGACGTAAAATTGGATAATTTAAGGAGCGACTGTAAGAGCTAGTAACATTTGCCTTATAGCCGAAGAAATTATGTCAGACCACATATGCTAGTTGGAGTTCATGTCTTTTCAAGAGACTTACATGCCACCTTTTAATTGTTTATGTAGCAGAAATCCTTGTGTTTACTAGATCTCTGGAACCTGTCACATTAACTTACTGCTTCAGAAGCCAGACCGAAGAGCGGAGAAGTGCCTTTAGTAGATACTTTCATCCTCTATTATACCTCCTTTATGTAAAGGTTGGCTTTTCATTGCAAACGCATCAATGCACAAATGAGTTTCCGGTGTTCCCACAGCATTGGGGTCACAAGCAGCAGTATGTGTGTGTGCAGCCTCAGACAGTCCCCCCCAAAAAAACCTGATTGACTTCACAAAAGAGCCTTAAACTTCACAACATCCAAATTGCAACTTCAGGCCAGGGAAGGTGCTCTTCCTCCATCCACCAGATGACCCAGATCTACCACACCGGGTGTCTTTCCAAAGGAATGGAAGACACAATTTATAGCAGTACATTCATATCCATATTTAGAGCAGGCCAACTCACAATGGACAAATCATTGAACCAAACTAGGTATACTAGATGAATGGATAAAAAAAAAAACCTGTGATATATATACACAATGGAATTTTACATAGCCATAAAAATTATATCTTTTGTGGAAAAATGGGTGGTTACTATTTATGCTAAATGAGATCAGCCATTCTCAGAAAAGCAAGGGTCATATGTTGTCTCTCATATGTAGAAGCTAGAGAGAAAATGTGACAGATAAGAGACTTTAGACAAATGAGGAGTCCCAGTAAAATAGTAGAAAGGGGATCATGGGGGAGGAGGTGGAGGGAGAAGCGTGATAAAGAAAACAGTTCAAATAATGATATGCACACATATTAAATTATCAACACCAATCTCCATAGATGTATGGGGAGGGAAAGGCAAGGACGTGGGGTGGGATCCAGAGGGAAACATACCAAGTGCTGTGTGCATATATGTTTTTATCACTCTGAACCTCATCATGATGCATAATTGCAGTGCGGCAATAAAGGTATATTAAATATGTGTCGCGTCCCTGGGGCTCTGACCAGCAGAGCCCAGGGAAGAAACACACGAACGCCGACTCTGTTGATGAAGCTCCTTGCTCTTTAATGCTCTCTCAACGCCCTCTCAGGTAAAAACAACATCAGTCTTCTATCCTCTTCCTCATCACTCCACCAACCCTCCTCCGTGGCACTCTACGTCTCTGCTGCAGCACACACCGGTCACAGTGGTGGCTTTGTGAACATGTCCGTCCCAGCTCGGAGCCCAGAGCAGTCCGCCAAGAAACTGCTCTTCCTGTCCACCAACCCTCTTCTCTCTCCCGCTAGGGCATGCGCGCTTTTTAACCTTCTCCTGGGCGGGCAGGTGGTAGCACGAGGCGCTGCGTCACTAATCATCCGTAAGGCGCCTGATAGGGCTCACTGCGCAGGCTCAGGGCACCGCCAGCCTCGTGAGCCTCGTGACTTGGCTGCAAGCCCAGGCGCCATCTTGAGTCCACGCTGGCAACAAGCCTGGGTGCCACCTCGGTCCTGCCGAGTGGGCCCCGACAAATATGTAGTTGAAATATCCCTAATTTCTGATACTCGCACCCGTTTGGACCATTTTAATCCACTCTCTCCAATTCTCACGCTCCACTGGGTGAGATACGCTTATACGCATAATATCTCTGACTCTTAGACATGAAAGTAGGCAGTCCACACAGGAGAAAGATGAATTTCAGAAATAGAAGGAATCTAGTCTCTTAAACTGAGCACCCATGGGTGTTCACAGCCCTCTTATTTTGCTTTCTTGTACTACGTATCCTCTGCTGGATTTTCCCTGCAATATTACAATCAGGGCTTCCAAGTCACACAGCATGCTAATTTAATTTGTCTGCATGTAGAGCCCACTGTGGGTATTTCTCAGCGGATGGCTTGGTTTAATTATCCAGAGAACTGAGTATATGACAAAAGGCGAATCCTGCTATTCTGATAATTCAAAGGACAATTAACTCAACTATAAGATTGTCATTTCCACCACTCAGAGTCAAACTGTTTGGGCTCTTGTAAATAGTTTTGACCTCCAAATAAGAGATTTTAAAAATGGTTTAGCCTGCTTTATACTAGAAATAATTTAAAGAAGAAATGTAGAAGTTAAAAAACTAAAGAGAATATTATTCTTTGTCTTTTAACTAAATTCTTACATACACTGGATTAATTATTTATTCATATATTTATTTTGGTGGTACTGGGGATTGAAGTCAGAAATGTTAGATTCTATATCCACACCCCAAGTCATTTATTATTATTCTTTTATTATAAAATATGGTCTCTATAAGTTACTGAGGCTTGCCTCCAACCTGAAATCCTCCTGACTCAGCCTCCCAAGTTCCGAGATTATAAACATGTGCAACCACGCGAGACCCCCCAGCCTTTTTATTTTACTTTTTGTTTGGAAACAGGGTTTTGCTGGGTTGAACAACACATTAGCCATAATTTTTGAAAAAAAAATTACTTTTCCACTTTCGGTGGAAAGAAAACATTTGCATCAATAAGGGCAGTTTTTCATGAAATATAAAATTGCTTCCTCAGGTAGAGTAGTCTAGTCAAGTGTGTTGGGTACCTGAGCCCTGGAGCTGTCTGCCTGCACAAGGAACCAGCCTTCATTAATCAGCTCTGGGACCTCAGGAAAACTGGGTGGGTTCTAGATGAGAGTTCCCCTATCCGTTATTTCAGCAAGCTTTCTCGCCACTGTGCTCCAACACTGGACAAGCAAGATCTAAGCTAGAGGCCCTTAGGGTGGGATGTAAAGAAGTAGGAAGAGCCAGGGGAAGAGGTAAGGATATGAAGCCCAGGGCCACATCTCCAAGGACTCGTCTATGAGCACGGATGAATCCAGAGCATGAGGTCCGGAAACATTTTAGTTTCAAACCATAATATGTGGAAAGTGGGGATCATAACATACCTTTAAAATTGAAGTATAATTATGTACATAAAATGTGCAGATTAAGCAATTCCAATTCTGAGCGTTTACCCAAAAAGAATGGAAAAGACTCAGATAAAAGAACTAAAAAGCCGGGCGTGGTGGCGCACGCTTGTAATCCCCGCGCTTGGGAGGCAGAGACAGGAGGATTGCGCAGGTTCGAAGCCAGCCGCGCGCACTGGCTTAGGAGACCCTGTTTCCAAATAAAAATGTAAAAATAGGTCTGGGAGTGTAGCCCAGAGGTAGAAGGGCTTCCAAGAACCCCAGTACCACCAAAAAAAATAAATAAATAAAAAGACTCAGATACCCATAGTTTTGGCAGTATCATTTGCAATAGCCAAACAGGTAGAAACAACACAATAGCTATCAACAGATAAATGGATAAATAAAATGTACCGTGTATACCTACAATGGAATATTATTCAGCCTGAAAGAAGAAGACTCTGATACATGCTATGGCCTTGAAGAACTTTGAGGGCAATAAGCTAAAAAGGAGAGATGTTATATAGTTGTACTTGATGAGGTACTTAACGTAACCACATTTATAGAGGTAAAAAGTAGCTTGGTGTTTTTAAGGGAGGAAAGGAAGGGAGATCAGAAAGTTGTTTAGTGGGTAGAGTTTCGTTCTTGGTGATGAAATATTCGGGAGATGGGCAGTGGTGATGGCTGCACAACCCTGTGACCATAATTTATGTCACTGAATTGTGCATTTGAAAATGGTTGAAATGCTAAGTTATATACTAGGTACATTTGACAACAATTTTTTTTATTTTTTTATTCTTTTGGTACTGGGGGTGGAACCCAGGGGCTTTTATTTTTCTACCCCTGGGCTAGACTTCCAGAACTATTATATACTTTATTTAGGAACAGGGTCTCAGTAAGTTGCTGAGAGCCTCACTAAGTAGCTGAGGCTGGCTTTGAACCTGTGCGATCCTCCTGTCTCAGCCTTCAAAACTCTGGGATTACAAGCATGCACCAACATGCCTGGCTCATTTCACAACAATTTTTTAAAGGCTTAAAATAATTTTAGGGACAGTGATTCTAAACTTTGGCGCCTAAACCAGCAGTATCAGTATATGCTAGGGTATATTAAAAAAGCAAACTCTTAGGTCCTGGGACCTAGGCCTACTGCTCCACACCTAGAAAGCAGATGCCCAGAAGGGCAGCTTAATAAGTCCTCAGGGTAACTCTGACCCACTTTCAAAATAAATTTAAGTTAGGAGAGGAGGTGATTCCATTAAGTAGTTGACAAATATTAGTTGTGAAGAGTCCACTTATTTTCCTTTTCTATTTATTCTTTAGAATATCTGGATTTGTTTTTCGAAAAAAAAAAAAAAAGGTGCTTTTACTTAATTTGTCCTTTGTCTTTTTTTTTTCCCCCCAGGGCTTACTTGAAATTTCTCACAGTCAAATTGCAAAACAGAAAGAAATATTAGGGTGGAGAAATAGTAGAGCAAGTTATTTTCTGGGGAGGTATATTCCCAAGGCATATCTCTCATGGTTTGGCATTTCCATAGTAACCTATGTTCTGAAATTTATAAATTGCAATATATTAAAATAATAAAATTATTAGAAAGACCCACGGAAACCATAAAGGTTTTCGGAAGAACGTTTGTAATATCTAAAAATTGGCAGGTTCCCCTCATGCTAAGCATAGAGGTTATGGGTGATTCACATGGCTGCTATAAGCATCTGAGGGCATTGTAGTCCTCATTAAACTTCCACTAACCATAAAGGCCTCTTTATTCTTAAAATGAACATGCTGTGAAGGAAGTCATTGCAAAACACCCAGACTGTGGCAGACATTAACCTCCTACATCAATAGCATCTACTTTCCCAAATTCCAATAAAACCTAGGAATTCTTCACTGGAAGTACCTCTCCTTCCCCAATAAAGTTTACTTTTTGTGAACCTATAAATCAAGTAGCCTTGTCTCTCCGGAACAGAACGTAAACCAGATTTCCTTCCCTCATTTTCCTTGGTCTCTCAAACTGAGTAAATCCTATTCAATTCTTGATAACTGGTGTCTGTGTCCCTATCAGAAAATAGAGCTAACCCTGGCCAAAATCTTTTTTTCTTTCTTTAGGAACTGACATGTGTGCTTGATATTTTCAGGTAATTGTATTTAATGGATGTCTATGAATGGGGTGCAGGACCTAAACTCTGGGCCTGAAAACTTGCCCAAGTGTATTTTATGAACATAGCCAGTAGTGAGCCCCAAGTGCATGTTATAGGGGCTGGAGGTAGCAAAGCTTCTTCAAGGCTTAACTGTACCATTTTCTAGTCAATGATGATGGTAAATAGTAGCTAATGACCTGTGCCTACCCCACATATAAGTCACCTGGCTCACCTGGATCTCAGTTTATGTGTGAAATTAAATTGCAATCTAAGCTTTTGTTTCAGTCAGTATTCTGACTATTGTGATCCCAAACACCCAATTTAGAGGAAGAAAGGTTTATTCGCTCACAGTCCTGGAGATTTCAGAGATTATAGTTCATGTCACATCTGTAGAGCTCAGGATATGGTGGTGGGAAATAGAAGGTTGAAGAGGAGGGAAATATATGTTTATATACAAATAGACATATATACATATATTTCCCCAAGGCCACGTCCCCAGTAACCTACCTTCTGCAGTCACACTCTACCTAACCTTTTTTTACAATCTGATACAGCTATTAATCCATCAATGAGCTTATCGATGAATGGAATTAGAACCCTCATGCTTCAAATATTTTACCGCTGGACATTTTTATTTTGCATGGACGATACATAGGGTTTTCCAGGAGATATTCCAATTTCTCAATCATAACAGGTTTTCTGTGAGCCCGTGCATGAACATCCTATGTCATCCCCCTACCTCCAAGGGGAGATCACTAAAGGACAAGCTTAATGCTCATAACCAATGACTACTGACTAAGAGAGAAAATTACCATAAGGAACGGTTCCCGACTCATAGTTGGCTTTCCCTGTGTGGTAGTCCTCACCCTGCAGGAAGCAAAAGGATTCAAAACTAGAGTTTCCATTTGTGAATCATTTGGACTTCCAATTTGAGGCTCATTTGGCTTTATGCAGGACTCTATGTGTTAGGCCTAAGTGCACAAAACCATCTTCAGAGATTTTAAGGCAACCACCCTGGGCGCCTCCCCTGAAGCTGAAAGGGACCTGCTGGGCAGGGGGAAGACTGTGCTTGTAATAGAAAGAGCTAAATAATGCACATCCTGAGGGGGGGGGTAGGACCTACAGAGAAACTAGACTTCCATCTTTTTCAAACAGAACCAAAAGCAGTGGTTTCTATGTTCTCTGTCTTGCTCTGGATCCCAACCCCTGCCAGTTGTACTCATCATACAGAGACGGAGAATCCACAAAGTGATTAAAACTGGACCAGTTCAAGGCAACAGTGTTTTCCTGTTCAAAACACTCTCTTTATGGTATATTGGGAGAAAGTGCCAGCAAAGTTTAAATCTCCTTTAGGTCCTTTTTTTTTTTTTGTATTTCTGGCAGATCTTAGTAATGTGTGTGAAGTCATCTCTACTTCCCATATTCTTCCTCCTAAAGTGAATGTCTGCCAGGCATGGTGGCACACGCTTGTAATCCTAGGATTCGAGAGGCTGAGAGAGGAGGATCGTGGTTCTCAGACAGCCTTGGCTACTTAGTGATGCCTTTTGAAACTCAGTGAGACCATGTTTTAAAATAAAGTATAAAAACTAAGGCTGGAAGTATAGCTTAGAGGTAGAATGTCCCTGAGATCTATCCCCAGTGCCACAAAAATAAAATAAAATAAAATGAATATCTGGTGAACTTCCTTAATACCCTGCACAAAGTCTGCTTTGGGGTGAATGATCTTGCCTGTTATCGACTGGGGCCATTTATGGTGTCTGGTACCCACCACCTGTTCTAGCTATTTTCCTTCAATGACAAGGTCCCTCCTCTCTGTGGTCTCCTTGTTCAACTCTATCGTCAGAGCACTGATGCTAACTATGCCACTACTATTCTCTTCTCTAACACGCTTGGTTCTTTGCTTTCTTTTCCTGGATGATGTAGACTTCCCATGCAAGCAGTCTTCCTTTTGACATTTTATGCTACATTATCACGCACTGTGACATCCTACTCTGAATCATCCTGGTTTTGTAGGCTACAGATGGAGCAGCTCCTTGCCAAAAAAATCCAGTCGATCTGCCAAAAGTGATCACATTACCATGGACTGGAAAACCTCAACTCAAAGTCAAAAGCAGAAAATTGACATTATTATTTTTTGTCTTTTAACAACTCCATTCTGCATGGCACTAGGTGTGTGTATACTGTGCACCTCTTAGGTTCTAACCACTTAAGACTGATGCAGTTAATCCTGTCAAGCATCCTAGGAGATAGGTACCACAATTGCCCGCATTTTGCAGAAATTATGTAACCAGGCTAAGGGCACGCATTAAGAAAAAGTGGGGAAGCTAGTTTCTTTGGGGAAAAAAGGCAATGGCATTTGGCCACTCAAGTGCCAAAATGACTTCATTTACTACATATGAAAGGATTGAATGCTTAATTGGATCAGTATTCTCCTCCCTTGGTTTTCATACTTTTAAAGCCAAAAAAGCCACTTTCATTAATATCTTGGATAATAAGCCAAAGAGCAACCACTCAGCTTGAAACAGGAAAGGGGGAGAGGATATGCTTAAGGGAGAGGTAAGGCTGGCCCCATTCACTTCCTCCGAGGCAGCTCTGCTAAGTCTTAATTCTTATCAGAATTCCGTTTGCAAACCCTCTGCCCGCGGGTGGCCTCCTCATTATTAAACTCTGTACTCCAGCTCCTATTACTGTTAGATTGCCGGGACTGAACTGGACTGTGTAGCTTTTGACTCGACAGGGCACTGGTGACGAGCACTTGAGACATGGGATGTAATCTCCTTCTACTTGATCCTCCACTTTCCTCCACTTTGGGAGCCCCTGGAGATCAGACAAATCAGACAGAACCAGAGAGAAGGAAGGATTCACACCTCCTGTGTCCCAAGACGCATCACATTTGGTGGCTGTGTTAGTGGGTCCTATCACAGTGGTATGTGTTCTACTGTTCACCATAATCTAAATTTATTTTTATTCCCATGAACCATCCTGGTCCCTGAGATCTTTTCTTTGTCTAGTCCTGACCCATAGTCACTTTTTGGAGAGCGGGAAATTACAATCTAGGTCTTGCTCATGCAACACCAATAGACCATGAACCCTCTGAGAGCAATGACTGTGTCTTGTCTCCTAATATGTCCCCAGCACTAATATATCCTACATATGCTGAGGCTATATGTAGCACTCAACACGTTTCTTCTTAAATTATTAATAAACTCATGGGACTAGCTTATGCTTCTCCTTACGGATTTAATTGTCAATATCAATGGATTTAATTGTCAATACATAAATGATCCTGAAAAAGCAGATGTAGCCTTTTCATTTATAAGAAGAAAACTTTTTGATTACCATGAATTTTGTTTGCAAATCATAAAAAAATGGTAAGGGGATTTAGAGATGTCATGAACCATGAAATTAATTGCCTGATCTTCCTAGATTCAATCGTACTTTCTTGTCCAGTCTGGTGAAGATGCGAGGGGCAGCTATAGCACTTTGTTGTACATTTTAAATAGCAGGACAAATCACCTTCTATTGTAAACAAGAAACCACATGCTTTCAATTCGGTAGGGCAAATTTTAAAACCTTGGACTGTAGAGAGCCTAGGTATGCACATTTGAAGCAAATGTGTAACTTGGAAAATATTCAAATTTTTCATATTTACCAATATTTAGCCATCATCTGCCATTATTTTTCAATCATTTTTTTGTTCTGACACTAGGGATGGAATCCAGGGCCATTCTACCTCCTAGTGTCACCTCCAGCCCTATTTTTTTTATTCTTTATTTTTGAAACAGGGTCTCACTGAGTTGCAGAGGGCTTCACTAAGTAGATGAGGCTGTCCTTGAACCATGATCCTCCTGTCTCAGCCTCCCAAATGCTGGGATTACAAGCGTGCCCACCATGCCCAACTTATATTTCAATCATTTTGTGACATTATAACATGCATTTTTAGACCCCCTGCTAATTTTGTAGGGAGTCACTAAACACCTATCATGAAGTACAAGTCTTCTAGAATTAAAAATAAAAATATTAAGCCAAGTGCAGTGGTGTGTGCCTGTAATCCCAGGAACTGGGAGTCTGAGATGGGAGTGTCACGGGTTTCCAGGATAGCCTCAGCAACTTAGTGAGTCCCTAATTCAAAATTTTTATTTGAATTTTTATTTGAATATTTTATTTTGAATAAAAAGGACCTTCAGTATACCTCAGAGGTAGAATGCCCCTGAGTTCAATTCCTAGTCCCACCTCCCACCCTCACAGCAAAAAAGAAAACATTTCAATAATCTCTTGTATCATGTGTGCATTTATGCCTACACAAGTTTTTTTTTACCCCATTATGATGTATAAATACAATGCACCAATAAAAAATTAAATAAAAAAAGAAATTTTTAAAAATTAGAAAAATAAAATAAAATAAATTTGTGAGTTAGGTACCATTTTTTAAAAAAGAATAAATGTTCTTAATCATATTAATGTTATTTTAATGATATGTATATTGACTCAGTGTTCAAATGTCTTCAAATTATCAAAATTAAAAAAAATCAGTTTAAAGTCATGACTGATTTTTCTACATTCTAGGATATTTGTGTTTGCAACTGGATTTTGCTGATATTATCAAGAAAGACTAAAAATTTATATGAGCTGGACATGGTGGTACATGCCTATAATCCCAATACTTGGGAAGCTGAGATAGGAGGATCGAAGATTTAAGGCCAGATTCTGCAATTTCCCAAGATTCTAACCAACTTAGTGAGACCTTATTTCAAAATAAAATATAAACTAGGGCTGGGGTAGTTCAGAAGTAGAATTCCCCTCGGTTCAATCTCTAATCACCTCCCCCCAAAAGAGCTGACAATGAAACATCTAGACATTATTTTTCCATCAGTTACCCAAAAGAAGAACACCACCCAGAGCTGAGATGATGCTCCTCGTAAGGGTTCATCTACTTGACACAATTATCACGTAATGCCTTGCTTGCTGATTTTTATATATTATTTCTCCAACAATATCCAGCTCTGAAGTAACAGTCAAGTGTTAGACATGCCAGCAATTAAATTCCACAGCACTACCTGGTCAAAGTGCAAAAGAGGGGCTGAGCCAAGGTTCAAATGAAGCTGTTTAGATTCCGATGTCTCTGCATGTTTCTCTTTGCCATTTTACCTCTACATAAACACTGTTAATTTCCTGTTTAGCTTCCTCAAGCCCCAAGTAAACTGTGCATTAAGTAGTTTAAAACACTGCACCGATTCACCATTTTACCACCAAGTGGCCCTATTAAACCTCACAAATGTGTTTTAAAGAAAGAGAAACAGCTATATTCTTTGTGTACCACTAATTTCCTACCATCTTAATGTTTTCTCAGACATTTAATGACTACTCCTGGGAAAAGCATAAATTTTCATTTAAATGCCATGAAATCAGGGGATGCCATCACTCTCCCAAACAAATTTTCATTAAGAAGAAAACACAAGATTGGCCCCCTAAAAACTCATCTCCTGCTTTCAGTGGAGGTAGACTCTTTAAAATATACATATCCCTACACATGTGTATACATAAACACATGCAGGTGTATACTATATATATAACCTGCAAAGCCTCATTTGCAATTTAAGATTTTTTAAAGGGCACATTTCATCAAAATGGCACATTCAGTGATGCTATACTTGTTTCATTCAGATAACTTTCAATAAGTACATTCATAGCAACTGCAATAAAATGTACTGAGATTTAAATACATAATAGACTTGAATGGGGTGTGTGTGATGGACATGGTACTCAAGAGGAGATAAATGAATCCACAACTCTAATCACATTCTTGGATCACTCAGAAAGTATGAGTATTTGTTTTGCTGAGGTTTTGACTTGTACAATTCATATATTACCAAGTGGTTTCCACTACCATCAGTGGCTGTGGTTCTGTCAGTTGATCCACAATTCCAGGAGACTTATACCCATTGCTATATTAAAAATTGCTGGCACAGGCTTGTAATCCCAGCATTTGGGAGGCTGAACCTAGAGGATCGCGGTTTGCAGACAGCCTCAGCTACATACTGAGGCCCTCCGCAACTCAGTGAAACCCTGTTTCAAAATAAAGAATAAAAACAATTACTGGTCTGAGCTGGGAGTAGTGGCACATGTCTATAATCCCAGGATTTGGGAGGCTGAGACTGGAGGATCACAGGTTTGAAGCCAGCCACATAATGAGACGGTCAGCAACCTAAAAAGTCCCTGTTTTGCAATAAAAAATAAAAAATATAGCTGGGGGTGGGATTCAGAAGTAGAATGCCCCTGGGTTCAACCCCTACTACAATATCAACTACAACAAGATTGGCCTGAAATCCTGGAATGCTCCATTTTACCTGTCTCCCTCCTGCTGCCTCTTTCCCACCCACAACATTTCTTACAGTCTGACTCAGAACTTTTGCACAGGACGTTCCATTAGACTTCTTGTTCTTATCTTCAAATTGTATCTAAATGTTATTTTCTCAATAAAGTAATTAAATGAGCCAATAAGATATGCACAAGCTCACTGCCTGCTCTCATAGCACCATGCATGTGGAAGGCAGAATCTAATGACACCTAGATCAACTGTCCGTAAATAAGGAGCCAGGTGTGGTGTTACTGAATTGTAAGCCCAATACTTGGGAGACTGAAACAAGAGGGTCTTAGGTTAGAGGATGGCCTCGGCAATATAGCGAGACTTGCCAACCTAGCAAGATCCTGTTTCCAAACAAAAACATAAAATGTTTGGGGGAGTAGCTTGGAGGTAGAATACTCCTGGGTTCAGTCCCCAGTACAATAAACAAACAAAGTTTCATGTCTTCCTCCAAGAATAACTTTCTTTTATAGGAATTCATCTTCTATGCCCTCCCACCATTTCATGCACCATCACCAAAATACACCTAATATTCTACTTACTTCACTCAGTCCTCATCAATATCTTTCAGTGTTGCAGGAACCATCTTGGAACATGTAGGAACAAGGCTGCCCTATCTATGTCTTCATTCTTTCATTTGGAAGTAAAACACAGTCACTGGGATAAGACTAGATCTACAATGCATACTTAACAAATGGATGGACCTTGAGCCCCAGCCCATGGCAGCCGCTCTAGCTCAGTACTTGATATATCATATTGAACTAGTGAAATATTTCCCAACTCAACACTATTGACATTTGGGTCAGGTAATGAGCTGGGCTGTGTGTGTCCACATGTGTGTGTATGTTAGATGAAGGCGGACATTTTATTCATCACAGAATCTTGGACAGCATCCCTGGCCTCTATGGACTAGACACTACCAGCATCTTTCTCAATCTTGACAATCAAAAATGCCTCTAGATGTTGCCAGGTATGGTCTTGGGTATCAAAAGCAGTCCCTTGAGAACCAGTAGACTAAAATAATAATCTCATATCTGTCTTCCTCCTCCCAATACCTGTCATTTCCCTGGTGATAATATCTTCTAGAATAAAAATTTCAGTGCTGTCTCTATCTGGTCTAAATACCTTTCTGCTGAGTTCCCAGGTCTAGAGAATTTATAATTTGCACTGTAAATAATGACATTGTAGGGAACAGGTCCTGAGATATGAGCATTGTACTGTCTCTGCCATGAATTGCTACTCTGACCTTCAGTAAGTACATTGACCTCGCTGGATTCAGTGTTTCTCATTTCAAAAGCCAGGCTAAATGATTTATAACATTCTTCCCACTCTAAAAATCGCAGATTCTTTATATAATTCAGTTACCCATGCAAATTGGCAAAGACTATATGTTTAGTACTATGTTTGGGCAAATCTTATTTTTTTGATACTTAAAAAATTCTATCTATCTGGTCCAAGATGCTTTCTAAGAATTCCAAGTTTAAGCTATTGTTCTTTCTTAGGTACCATGAAGCTCTATAAAAATTTTCATATAACGTGGCTTTAAAAATAATTTTTTTCTTCAGTAGACTCCAAATGTTTGGGTACTGTGTTGTTTAAAGATGAAACGCTGAGTATTAATAACTTACTATTATGTGACCTAGGAGATGTGATTTGCCTTCTCTAATCTGAATATCCTTCATCTGCAGACTGGGAATTACAATGACTTGTGTGATACTGTAAGGTTTAGAGTTTGACATAATTCCCACTACACAGCAAATGTTCAGTAATTTTTTATGATTTTCCTTAATCCTTGACACTTTTACAATGGCAACTGTACTTTACTCCGCAGATTTTTCCTATCCCTAGTGACATGTGCAAGAATTGTTCATCTCACTGTCAATGACATCATGGATTATACGAATTAGTCTTCTGAGCTTTTGTGGGTACACACCATATGAGTGCATAGTGCCCAATAATATAGGAACTCAATATAAATGCCAAATTACTTATCATCTGGTGCATTGAAACATATCAGTAATGTGTGGGTACATTTCCTTCTACTTGATGGAAAATGCCCAACTATTTAGGGTCTATTTGAGAGAGAACAAACTTTGTTTTCAAAATAATATGATATATGAAGTTTTACATAGGACTTCATGGTACCTAAGAAAATACTAGTTTAAACTTGGAGTTTCACTGACCTATCACAGAAGCCAAATATAGTTATTTCTTGTGGATGAGCTAGATGGTACATTTTTTTAAGAAATCACATCATAAATTTTCAAAATTTGCATAGAATGTCCTTTAGTTGTAACATTTAATTAATATTGTAACTCACCCATGATGGTGAATAGTAATATATGTCACTATCCAATTTGGGTAATCCCAAGGGGCCACACATTTATTAAGAATTCCCAAACTAGAGAAATTAAGGCCCGAAGATTCTGCAGTAGAACCTAGAGCTATCTTTGTTTATTTTTCCCCAGGCTACCAATTATGTTCTTAAAACATTATTAGTTGAAGCAATTTGTATGCAAAACACATTCCATCATATAATGCCTTTACATCCCAGTCCTGTGTATTCTCAGTTCAAATAACCTAATAACCCATTATCATTAAGATGATCCGTGCACACAGGAGAACAATGAATGAAATGTTGATTCAAAATGTGTCAGTAGATTCCGACACAAAATTAATGCTATTAAAAATAAATGTGATTTAATCAAAGTAGTATTCAGAGTTGGGCTAGCAGGAGTTCTCCAGTTGAGTTGAATAATAGACTCACCCAGAGATCATTTTAACATATACTAAATGGTCTCACCTCACACCAATTATATCAGGCTATTTGAGGGAACATCTCTGCATAGTGGTAGGTTTTAAAAGCTGCCCAAGTGATTCCAACATGTAGCCACAGTTGAGAATTAATGAGCTAAGTTAGCAGGAATGGTGTTTTTAGGGATTCAGTTTAAAATTTTTTAAAATGTGCCAGAGTATACCATATGGCCTGAATTCCGTAGTAAAGAAATGTATTATACCTGTGGGGTTGGCTGTTGAGTGGGAGACACTAGCATGATTGTGTAGGAGGAGTCAACTTTGCTTTTAAGACTACTGTCAACTCTTAAAAAAGATGAACTCTTTAAAGTTTCCCCAGAAAGCTATAGAACTATAGCATTTTGTGATAATTGTTATGTTTCTATATTCTCAATAGTTTTTAAGACAAAGAAAGACAAATGAGCAGCATGCATTTGCAGATATTTAAAATACAATAAACCTCAGGCCTATGATTATCAGATAATATAGTTTTTCTTGGTAAAACTATGGTTATTATTTTAAAAAAAGAAAACTAAAATGTGATACTGTGCTATCATTGATGTGGTTTCATTAAAAAGCAGGAGGAGAGAGCTTAGAGAAGATGTCTGGGGAAGTAGGGCTGAGAATGATGTAACAGAAATCACAGATTTACCAGAGCACACCAGCTGGGACCCACCTGGTTGGAGAAATGTGGAAGCTGGCTTGCTTGTATCACTTTAAAGTATGAGTAAGTATACTATTTTTGATCCTTTTTTCATTACACTAAAGTACAGATACAAGGATTGCTATGGGAAATTAACTTTATGATTTGGGGATTATTTGGGGGCATTTAAGTTAGAAGCATACTTAGTATATTTTATGAAATGCTAAAATATGAATATAAGAAAAATATAATCACCTCTGTAAAGCAGCAAAAACTGACAGTTATTTTTTCACTCACATATTTAGTGGAAAGTATGAAAAGATTGTCGCATGCATTAATTTTTTTTGTTATTTTGTTTGTTTTATAGTACTGGGAATTGACCCTAGAGTCACTCTATATCTGAGCTTTACCTCAGCTCTATTTCATCTTTTATTTTGAAACAGGGTCTAAGTTGACGAGGACCTCACTAAGTTTCTGAGGCTGGCCATGAACCTGTGATCCTTCTGTCTCAGTCTCCCACATACTGGGGGTATAGGCATGGACCACTACATTCAGCTACATACATTCTATATAGACACACTATGTAGAGTATACTAGGTATATTTTGTATAATTTACCCTTAGAAATTATATAATAACAAATACAGCCTAGAATATATTTATATGAGGGCTAATATCTGCTCTTCCTGACATATTAACTTCTATACTTAATTAATGTAGAACATTGGAAAATCCGGGGGAGAGATGTTGGTTTGACCTGACCTCATTTTTTCTCTGCTCCCTTTGGTGCAGCCCAATAGCTTAATAGCTTCTTCTGTTATCATGACTATGGAAAGCCTTGACCCATGTGAGGGCCTTCGAACCTGAAGCCTTCCCATTGCTAGTTCCCTCCTATCATTTCAGCTCTCAGCTCAGAGGAAAGCTTTGTAGGGCAACCTCATCTATGGCATAATCTCTCCGTCTCATTACTCTGTGTTTATTTCCTTGTAGCACTTAACAACCTCTGATCATCTTGTTATTGATTGGTTTTCTCATTTACCCCCTAGTTCCTTAACTAGAATGTGTTCTCTGAGAAAACAGGTGTTTGCCCATCAAATTCACAGTGGAATTCCAAACAGAAGACTTCATGGCACATGGCTTGAACTGAGGTATCGTTTGCTAGAAAGAGAAATGAAAGAAAATATTCCCAGCTGCAAAAGTGACTGCAAAGTCTCCGTCTTCTTATCCAAACCCTTGTTCAATGAAATTTGAAGCTATCTCCCTTTGGGTGATGTGTGCATATATATCGCCACAAGTCTTTTACCCATTAAGATGTATGAATATAATGCATGATGAAAAATTAAAAATAAATAAGCAAAAAAAAAAAGAAATAGAATTAGTGCTTGATTGCTTGAATCTAGGATGGTTGAAGACTTGTGGTAGCCAATGCAACACAGAAGAAATGATGGGGTGTCCAGTTGTTTTCTTATACTCTCACCTAGAACTGCTCAACCCCCTTGATAAAGAGCCTGGGCTAGTCTGTGGGAAGATGAACAGCTACATGGAGGAGAATTATACCCTGTAGCCAAAGTTCAGGAGGGCTTCCTGGCTAATTCACGGTCACGGTCAACAGATGAGAGGAGGCTATTTGGGACCACAGATGGACCACCTGGCCCATAGACTTAGTGAGCATGCCCAAAGCCTAGTGTTCTGAGGTGACTTCTTATGCAAGTATAAATGCCTGGTATAGGAAGTGGTTCTTAAAATCGGGATGCTGTCACGGCAGAAATTGGTGAAGTGTTTGGAGGTAGCTGAACAAATGGTGAGAGTTATTAGCCAGAGCTGAAAAATAAAATGTTAACAAACTTAGCAAAAGATGAGGAAAACATTACCAAAATTTTATACTGTGATGGAAAAATGGTTAACTTGTGGTTTAAGATGCAAAAAATTGTTAGCATATTAGAAAATTTATCTCTTTTGGGGGGATATCAAGGAAGGTTATTAATAACCTTCAAAACTTGAATAACAAAGCCAATATTTATTACTTATTTGGTTATATGGTACTGAGTATTGAAGCCAGGAGCATTCTACCTCTGAGCTATACCCCTAGCCATGTTTTATTTTTTTTTAATTTTTGAAATAGGGTCTTCCTAAGTTGCAGAAGGTCTTACTAAGTTGCTGAGGCTGGCGTCAAACCTGCAATCCTCCTGTCTCAACCTCCCAAGTACTGGGATTCCAAGCATGTGCTACCACATCTGGCTTAAAAGAGCAAACTGAATATATTTGAAAATCTTAATAAAAACACAACATTGTCACTTGTGTTGAGTGGAAAACAATAACACATACTTAATTTTAAGCCCTCAGAGAGATTTTTCAGTTGAAAAATAAAAATATGACTTGTTTGTAGTGAGTAGGATGGAGAGAGAGAGGGAGAGATGGAGAGAGGGAGAGGGAGAGGGAGAGGGAGAGGGAGGGGGGGCACCAACAGTTCATTAAGCATGTCTCAATGAAAACCAAGTTACAGCTCTGGATTCTGATGTTGTCATTCCCAGCTGACAGGCTTTGTGAGGGAGAGCTAATGATCAAATTGACAGCCTTTGGTTTCATTTTAATCTCCTCGATCATTTGCCAACTGAGATAGTTAAATCCTTTCACTTTTCATCTACCTTTTGATAATTATGCACAAAATACCCATTCTCCTCCTGCTCCTTCTTTTCCTTTTCCTTTTCCTCTCTCCTCCTTCTCTTCCTCTACTTCCTCCTCCAAACAGGTCCTCACTAAGTTGTGGAGAGCCTCGCTAAGTTGCTGAGGTTGACCTCAAAACTGTGATCCTTCTGTCTCAGCCTCCCAATCGCTAGAATTGCAGGTAGCCATTTTACTTCACACACATTTGTCGTGCTTTATATTCCAGCCTTAACCCTTATTCTCACATCTATCAAATTATTTAACATGAAGGTTGTTTATTGTTTAGCAAAATTGAACTCAAGGATCTTTCATCTTGTTTGCTTGTATTTTATTTATGTTCTAAGTGCCATCAATTTTTGGCATTTAAAAAATATTCCCAAGCAGTTTCTCATTTGATTTAGGCCAAAATTACTGTAAGCCGTCTCAAACTCTCTACTGCTAGTGGTGTTTTAAAGAACATACAGAATTTTTATCTCATGTACAGTACACTACATTCCAGAAGTCTAGTAGACATCTCACAAAGAAGGGTAAATATATCAATTTAATGATGGGGGGAAGATAAACACTGGCTATAAAGCTTCAAACCCAGCCTTTTTAGTATTTTAACTATTGTCACACATCTGTGTTGCTTTGAATGTTCCTCTGCATTTAGCAGCATCGTATTAGAAACCCAATCTCCTTGGATTATCATTAGCGTTATAATTAATAACTTTCAAAATCTAAAAAAGAGCTAAGTGTATATAATTATCGCAAGATATTTAAATAGGTTAGCTGACTATATTTGAAACTCTCACCCAAAATACAATTGCCTTTTGGTTTCCTTGGAGCCAAGTCAGTGTTTCTGAGTACACCAAGTATAATTTAATCAGGGAAATTTCATATTTTGTGCACTTACTATACCTATTGAAAATCTGTAGTTTTCTGGATATCTTTTAAGAAATAGAAAAGATTTGCCTTGAGGATTATTTCCATTTCAAACTTTACTCATATGGGGTGTGTGTGTGTGTGTGTGTGTGTGTGTGTGTGTGTGTGTGTTACTGGAGAGTGAACCCAGGGACATTCTATCTCGAAGCTATACCTCCAGACCTCCAGCTCTATTTTACTTTTATTTTGAAACAGCGTCTTCCCAGGTTGATGAGAGTCTCCCTACCTGCTGAAGTGATCAGCAAAGCTGATTTCCTCCTCTTTCAGCCTCCCAGCTACTGGGATTCTAGGTGTGTGCCAGCACACCAGACTCAAAACTTATTTGAAAGGAGGTATTCAAATCATGAAACAATTAAATGCACATTCAGGTTTTTTTGTTTGTTTGCAGATGAGATATAAGGCAAAGAGCCTAAACTGATGAGGTATTCTGCTCACATTATAACAGTACTAAAGCATGCCTGTCTCTCTTACCCTGAACTACATAATGATGTGAGATTACAATGTACCGATAAAAGTATAAAGAAAAAAAAAAGAAGTACTGGAGAAGCCTAGTATTATATCTACACATGGAGTATTTTTGTACATGAGATTTTTGGGGTGCTTCTAAAACCAAAGAAGTCTCATCATCTGGATTGTCCAAGTACTATGCAAAAATAATGCCTTTTATGTGCTCAATTAATATGAGCCCAGGGAACTGAGTTGAAAATATGATCCCCCATAGCAGATAAAAGAGTAAGAACATACAATAACATTAAAAGTGTGACAGTCCTAAAAGAAGAGTACTTGAGGTGTTGGGTACCTGATGCATTAGAAACATCTTTCTTGGGGGTCGGGGGTCTTGGGTTTTAATCATGCTATGTCTGTTTCATTGATTTTGATATAGATTACACATCTAAACTTGTTCTTCATTTGTATTATGAAAAATCAAATTTCAATGTGTATGTATTCTATTATGGTTGGTATAACATGACTCCATACAAACAGGTATTTTCATAATTTTCTGATGAGCTCTCCTGCAATCTCTGTTTACTGTTTCTCTTTACTTCTTTTACCTGCAGAGAATCTTTCTTTTATTAATCTGAGGAGTCTGCTCTGATAATGCTGTTCCTTAGAACATACATTTCAGTGATTTGTATCTAGAAGAAACCTAGCAGAAGATCCCTCGCTTTTGCTCATGTTATGTAAGAGCTGACACTCTTACGTATCACATGAATTGTTCTGGTTCCCTCTTTGTATGGGTGGAAAGCTCAGGTCTTGGTTTTTTGATATGTCACAAAAAATAAGCTCTTTTTCCTCCATCCTACCAGACTAGCAGAACAAAAGCTGTTTGTAAGGATTTTATTTCATCTCACATTCTTCTTCCTATCTTTCGTTTTTTTTCACCTCATAGCCAGATATAGTACCCTGCAATCAACATGTATCAGTCTAGCATAAAGTATAAAAATACGTGCAAGGCCTTTCCTTTGGTTATAATTGGTGAAATTTATTTTAATCAATGATACAACAATCATCATGGGAAGATACCTTTTGATTTTAAAATGGATTTGTTTTTATTTTTTAGCATCTGAGCATTACCTACCACCTAAGTGATGCTGAACAAGTCTTAGCATAGCCAAACTATACTCCTGAATTATTCATTTGGGATGATTTTCGCATAGAAAAACAAAGAGACAAAACCAAAATTTCCTCATGTCTTTTTTGTTTGACCACATACATGAATCCCTCCATCCTATCATAATTTAAATTCATGAAATGCAGCTATATTTTAATTAACATCATTATATTTTGTGCATTTCCTCCTGAGCCTGAAAGTGGCTAGATGGCTGCTTCACACTTAAAAATGTTTACTCGGGGCAGTTATTTTCATGGATTCACACCTCAACACGATAGGGAATGTTGCTTCAGTCTCTCTAATCATGAACAGAATCTATCTGAGAAAACAGTGAGCAGCAGTTGGTAGCAAACATTATTTTCCACACTTGGTAGATTCACTGTGCGGCTAACTGATTGCAAGTAGAGATTGGCACAATTGTTGGGGCCAGCACTAGGAGCTCGAATAAAATACCTGACCTTCCCAGAGTCCTTCCGCAGCTGGGAACCATTTAAAAACCTATCTTCACACAGCTAATTCAAAATTAAACTTTTGTTTCCTAAAAGTCTAAAGTCCTCCTGACTAGCGCCGTTTTAACAATTCAAGTAAAGATTTTCATACTAATAGAGGAATACTGTTTACTGAGAATGTTAAGAATTTTCTTCCAAATATATATATATATATATATATATATATATATATATTACATGTTATAATATATAAATACATGTGATTTCTAGATTTACTTTCATTGAAAGGGGAGCTTTGTGAATGTAGATTCCTAGGAGAAATAGTTTTTCTTATACCCCCTGTTTTCTTTTTTATTGAATAAATACTTTATTGAAGGCATCAACTGAACTGTTTTTCATATCAACCCAATCTGGTAAATACTGTTAAATATTTTTATACTTTCATTGGTGCATTGTAATTAGACATTATAATGAAGTTCAAAGTGATATAGATACAGGCCTGCAGCATTTGATGTCTTTTCCTCTGGACCGACCCTGCCACCCACCCCACCTGGTGCATTCTAGTGAGATTGGTAATGACGCCTCCATATATGGACATAACTATTTTAACTGTTTTCTTCGTCAGTTCTCCTTTTTCCTCTTCCTCCCTCCCTCCCCGAGTCCCCGTCCTCTGTCCTACTGACCTCTCTCTTCATTTATCTAAAGTTTCTCTTGTTTTCTATTATCTATCTAGCTTCTACATATAAGAGAAAAATTATGACCCTTCACTTAACTGGATGATCTCCAGTCCCACCTATTTTCCTGCAATTGACACAACTTTATTCTTCTTTGTGGCTGAGTAAATTTCCACTGTGTACATATACCACATTTTCATTATCCGTTACTCTATTGATAGATACCTAGTTTGGCTCCTTAATTTGGCTACTGTGATTTGTGCTGCTACAAATATAGATATGCATGTATCACTATAGTATTCTGACTTTAATTATTTTGGGAAGATATCAAGGAGTGATGTGGCTGGATGATATGGTGCATCCATTCCTAGTCTTTTGAGGAGCCTCCAGTGGAAAGTGAGTGACTTCCCTTGGAAAATTTTGTACTTATGATGTATGCAGTACTTATTATGTATGCAGGGGTTTTTTTTGGTGCTGTGGATTAGACCCAGGTACAGTCTAACTCCAAGCTAACTCCCCCAGTCCTTTTTAATTTTTTTTTTAAACAGGTTTTTTCTAGGTTGTTAAGAGTCTCACTAAGTTGCTGAGGCTGGTTTTGAACCTGAGATCCTCCTGTCTTAGCATCCCTAGTACTGAGATTATAAGTACAAAGTCTTAAGAAGCTTGCTGTTGTATTCTTAGTATAGTAAGAATATACTGGTTAAATTTTGGTTCTGGATAAACCATACTCGAATAAGCCTGGCTTGCTAGTGCATGCTTGTAATCCCAGTGCATATGTATACCTCATTTCCAAGTCTTGTTTCTGTAAGTCCTGGCCACTGTAGAGTCCAGAGTTCTCTCTTCTTTTTCCTGGCACTCAATGATAGTACAACAAGTCCTACACCATTGAGTCCTGCTAGGTCTACATTCCCTGGCCTAAATGATAAAATAATGTCGTGTGCCCTTTCTCACCAGTTCAGGGCCATGTACTTTCTTGCTGTCTTTGTTATTCCAGCTTTGAAGGTTGTTCTCAGAAGAAATTTTAGCTTCTTTGTTCTTCTCAGAAGTTAAAAGTCTGCCTTATTAATTTCAGAATTCAGATGTGAATATTTTATCTTTTCTGGTGAGAAATTCCCTTGTGAAGAGGATGGTTAATTCCAGAAATGATCATTATCAGCAGAGGATAGGAGCCAGGTGTCTCACCATTATAAAGAGATATTTTGGAGATCAAGGGGAAGAACCTAGAAGGACTTGTGATGGATTAGATTTGGGGACATTAGTATGGATTCTTGTTTAGGTTAATATCAAGACAGATGTGTACATAGGGAAATATGTCTATATTTGTGGTTTACTATACACACACATATGTTCTTGATTTGATATCTGAAGGGTTCTAAATACATACCACCTGAGGACTAAGACAGGTACTATACAGATCTTGGTTTTTAACACCATTCTTCAATCAAAGAATACAAGGATGTTAGCCAAGTGTGGTGGCATATACCTTTAGTCCCAGTACTTAGGAGTTTGAGACAGGAGAATAGCAGGTTCAAATCCAGCTTCATCAATTTAGCAAAATTTTCAACAATGTAATGAAACCTTCCTTCCAAATAAAAAAAGAAAATAAATAGATCTGGGGGTATAATTGGAGGTAGTATGTCCCTGGGTTCAATCCAAGGCACCACAAAAAAAGAAAGAAAATTTTCAAAGATCTTTGGAGAAATATTGATTATAGGATTAGGAAAAGCAAAACATGCATGCCTATAATCTCAGTACTTGGGAATCTGATACAGGAGTATCACAAGTTCAAGATCAACTTAACAACTTAGACCCTCAGCAGCTCAGTAATACCCTGTGTCAAAAAAAAAAAAAACCAATGAAAATGATGGGGGTGTAGCTGTGAGGTAAAACATTCCTGGCTTCAATCATCAGTACTACAAAAAAAATGACTTGGCAAGAAATAGGTAAGATTCCTGTCTATGTTTTGTGGTATAGAAAGAAAGTACTAGGAGAGAAAGAGAGAGAGAGAGCGAGAAAGAAGAGAAGGGGAGGGGAGGAGAGGAGGGGAAGAGAAGAGAAAGAAGAGAAGAGAAGAGAAACTGATGTTTAGGGACACAGGAGTCAACTGGAAGAAATTTTAGTGACAAAAGATGGGATAATCTGAATGACAAAATAAAGTTGCATAGAATAATAACATCAACTAACAAACTCATATATAAATAGATTAATCTCTAGGAAGAAAAGCAACAAACATGAAGCTAAATGTATGTGTATTTGGCAGGACACAATAGTAAATTTACTTCTTATGTATACATAAAACAAACAAATAAGTAAATATCCACATGACCACACTGGTGTTGTCATATGATTGAGTAGGTGACTGGGAACACAGGGATATCTGCCCTGGCAAATTCCAAATATTTACATAGGCTACTCTGCCCGCAAGGATGGGAGACATTATCCCCTGTTCCCAGCTACAGTCTGTATGTGGTGGCTTTCCTCCAAAAAACACAATATGGAAAGAAGAAAAAATAGGACAGCTTCACTCTGGAGAAACCAGAGGAAGGCCCATTTATATGATATGCATCCACTTGATAAAATGTGATCAAAATGATATCATAACCCTGTGTTATTTATCTAAAACATTCATTACCCCGGGATACTCCTAAAAAAGGGAATTTCTAATAGATTAAAATTCTAAAAAAAAAAAAAAAAACCCTGAGCAGTAGTAATCAAAACCATCAAAGTCAATGAAACAAGGGCAGTCTAAGAAACAGTCACACCCAAAAGCAGCCCAAGAAATCATGACCACTAAACATAGCATGGTATCATCTAATGGAATTCTGTAACAGAAAAAGCACTTGAGGTAAAACAAAAGGAGTAAGAAAATCTAAATAAAGTACTCAGTTAATCACAAAGTACCTATCAATATCGGTTCCATAAATGTAACAAAGTAACCATATTAATGTGCTATGCTTATAATAAAGAAAATTAGATGCAGGGTTTATGAAAACACTGTATTATGTTCACAACTTTTCTGTAAATTGAAAAATCCTTCTAAGATAAAAGTTTTATTTAAAATAGAGCAATACCATAATTTTGCCATCCATTCCTCTACGGATGAACACCTAAATTGGTGCCATGGACTGGCTATTGTAAATTGTGCTGCTACAAACATAGGTATGCATGTATCGCTAACATATTCTGATTTCAGTCCCTTTGAAAAGATACCCGGAAGTGGTATTGCTGGATCGTATATGGTGGATCCATTCCCAGTTTTCTAGAAAATCGCTGCCCTGATTTCCATAGCAGCTGTACTAATTTGCAATTCCGTCAACAGTGTGTAAGAGTTCCTATTTTCCCACATCCTCACCAGCATTTATTGTTGTTTGTATTCTTGATGATTGACACTCTAATTGGGCTTATATAAAGTCTCAGTGATGTTATTTACGTCTATAAAATCATCAGTGCCAATCTCAATATTATATACAGGGAAGGGAGGGTTGGCAGGGAGCTGGGGATGGGCTCATCAAGTGTGTGCATGTATATCCTTATCACTCTGACCTACATTATCATGTTACGCTACAAGGCACCAAAGAAAGTACATTAAAATATATAAATTTAAGACGCTGGAAACGTATTTGAACACAGTATACAAAATAAAATACAGGAATTGCAGCTAAGCTCAGAAGATCTTCAGCCTCGTTATTCGTCAGGGATATGCAAATTAATACCAAATGACATATCCCTACTCCTGATACTATCAAAGGACAGTGAGTGAGTGTACACTCTGTGTTGCTGAACAGATGTAAAATTGTTAAACCATTTAGGGACGTGGCTTGAGAGTTTCTTGAAAAGTTAAACATACATTTTCCTCACCATCCAGCAATTCAGTTCCTCCATTGTTATTCAAGGGAAGTAAAAATACAGGTCTACACAAAGATGACACACAAGTATTCAGAGCAGCTTTGCTTATATATATATAAAAGCCAAAAAATAATAAGAGGTTCCTTATAAGCAAGCTATGTTCAATAATGAAATGATGATGTCATGTTTTCTAGTAATATTGGCATTTGTATTGTCTTCAGAATATCAAGATACATGCTGTACCGTATGCAACACTGATAATCTCATGTTTCATTTAGATTTGTTCTCATGTATTCGCATCTTGTCAAGCAGAGCTGATGTATTTTTAGATCATTTCCCCTCATAGATTTCCACTCCCATTCTGATTTACCCAATCACGCTCAAAAACAGCGATATGACTCTCCCCAAATTATAAAAAAGTAAAAATCTCTTTCACTGTGTTTTGCCAGCTCTAGGTAGGTCAAATCAGATCTACTTCAAAGCAAGCTGCTCAAATTTTTCCTTTTATGTGAGACGTTTGAATGACTTTCTAAGTCAGAAAATACTTGCACTAATGGAAAATGGTTAGATGCATTCCTATATATTATTCTGATTTATCTTCCTCTGAATTAGATCAAATATTTTTGTTTTCTTCTTTCTACTCCAAACCCAAATGAAAAATTAATAATATATGGCACTTAGTGTCTAGTAATTATAATATTTATAATTGTGATTTTTAGAGTAGCAGTCCTTTACATAAAAAGTGAAATATATATATATGTATATATATATATATATATATATATATAATTATTCAGATATTTTGGTTCTGTTAAATCAAAGCATCCAGGTAGTGATTTCCTATTTAAAATTCAAATGGTTATCTAACTAGTATATATTTTCATGTGTGATTAAAATAGTGTCATTATATCCATACTCACCACCAATTTCTCATTTAATAAAATGCCCTGCTGAAATGTTTCTCTCATTAATTTAAAAAACCCTCAGCTAGCCTTTACTGAAATTAAACAGTGATCCAACTCTAATTTTTTTTCCTGTTAACACTAATATTTCAATGGCCAATATTTTGCCCCTGATTTAAGATTCTGGTTATTGGCAATGAAGATAATACATGAGGCTTACGTCTTACAGAAAACTGTTCTGAGAAGATGTATTACTTTATTACTTACCTATTATTTATTGCATATTTTAAACTTTAGACTGGAGGCAATGATAGCTTTTAAAAATTATTTTTTGGATTCAAATTCTCCTACCCTGTCCTGCAAACCAGTGGGAGTAAATCACACCTTAGCTGCACAACAAAGAGAAAACAAAGGTTCCCAGGGGAAGAGAGTGGCTTTCTAGCATAGTTCAGCACAATTCTGCAGCTCAAACACATGGGCAAACATGACACGGTCCTTAGCATCATTCGGCTTTCTTATCTATTAGTTTTTATCACTTAGAAGCCAGAGTTTCCTCAGGAATCTCATCTCTAAACATCAATGCCAAATCACTTGACAATGGCAAGAATCCAAATTTACTTTTCTTACCTTTCTTTTTCTCTCAAGCCAAGGAAGAACATCACCTTTTTTATATTTGAGCAGACTCTTCATCTAGAATATACTTTTTATATCCTTGGGTTTTAATTCTCCAGGTCTCATCCAAAATCCACTTCCTCATACCTTTCGAAAACCACAGTTCAATCTATAGGTGTGAGTAGATTCTTCATTCATATTGTTACCTCTTTGCTTCCAGAGGACATCTGAGTTCCCTGCAACAAAGGTGTAATTATCTTCCTATGAGAGATTCCTCATTGCCTGACCCACCTGCTTAAAACTGCACTGACTGTCCAATTGCCTAAGGGATAAAGGGTTACTATTTTCCCAATGTCTATATAGTTTTTTATGGTTAATCTTAGTTTCCTCTTTTATGTGCAGAAGAGATACAATAGGTTCCTATCAGGACTGGGCCTTGTCCCTATTGGCAAAGGGCCTTTCACCTGCTGACCCTTGACATGAAATTCCCAGTACCCAAACACCCATCACAGATACACATCTGTACAGATGTTCATTCTTCAGAGAAGTGGTTCACCATTGCCTACAGCAGGCCAGTGGCCCTGTTGGTATGCCCTCTCTTTGTAATATCCATCTACTTTCCTTATGGCTGGGTGTTAATTAATCCATCAAACACACTTAAACTGGGCTCAGCATCTCAATCAGCACACCAGCTGTAGTGAAATCAGTATTTGCCAAGGAATGAACATATATTGATAAGACACCTACTTTGTGCCTGGCAGGGACCTGGCTGCTTCAGAAACAACAGCTGGTTCCAGCGACTCAGACTGTTAATAGAAAACTAAGAAAACAATGTCAGGAAGTTTGCAGACATACTGTTAGGATTGGTGCTATGCATAAAAATAAAGTGCATTAATATAAGGTAGCGGACGGAGTGACAGGAACTGTGGTATGGTTTTATATCCCCTGATCAGAGACAGTACCTCTGGGGAACTGACTCTGGAGAGGAATCTTAAGTAACATGAGGAATCCAGCCATTTCTCTTTCTAGCCACGTCACCCGGGCAGGGTCTTGCAGGCGGGCAGCTTTAGAAGTTTGAGTTTTATTCTGGGCGAGATGAAGAGTCATTGGAGAGTTATGAGCAGGGTGGGATGCCGGCTGACTCCGTAAATAAAAGGATGTGTTCTGAATAAATATGAAAGGCTCAGTTGGGTTGCTTCAGATAGAAGAAGGTAGATTCGTTGCCACTTTGCTGCAAAGGAGCAGGAGAGAGGGGTTGGATTCTGGGTATATGCTGAAGGCAGAGCTGTCAGGACTTGCCAGAAGAAGCTATGGAACACATATACGAAAAGGGTCCTGAGGCGAGCTTAGAGACTTTGGTGGGAGCTGTCATTGACTGAGAGAGGGAAGCCGGGGACAGGTGCAAACTAGGGCGAGTCAGTTTGCCGAGGGAATCGAGTACTATTCATTACTTTAGGCAAACCCAGTTTTCTTCACAAACAGAGGAGTTTTGAGAAAGCAGACAACTTAGAGTATCCAAAACTCAGGAGGAGGAGACGTGATCGGGAGGCTACACATTGCCATCCTGAACAGTGTGTTATGAAGAATTTTTTCTAAATATTCATGTCATGGTCACTAATGTCTAAGCTTTTTAGAAAAGAGTTAGCTGAAAGGACCACTAGTTGGCCTTAGGAAAATCCTTTTAGATGGTTTGCCACCTATTTTAAATGACTATAGCCAACATAAGGCTGAAGTTCACTAACTCTTGACTATGTTGACTTATAATAACTGCATGGTATTTGTTAAGGAGCTCACCACATTATAACTTACTAAATTATTATGATAAGTGTGTGCTGGCCTCTCTTTATCACTCCAGGTAAGTGCCTTTGATAGATGATAGATGGTAGATAGATAGATAAGTTAGATAGATGATAGACCATAGATATAATTACAATAAACCAAAAATTGTACAACATTATAAGATTCAGAATGATAGAAATCTACGTCCACATGGTAGTCGGTATGTTTTTTTTCCAGATCCAACCTGGCTTCCTCTCCTTCCCCATATATGTAATTGAGATTACTATTTTTTAATAAAATTTAATACTCTGTATAGAGAAGAAAAGTAAGGGAAGGGAACCAGGAGGCAGCCCACCAAGTGGTGTGTGCACATATGTTACTATCTCTAGAAACTGCATTATGTTGTGAGACTACAGTGCATCGATAAAAGTAAAAAATATAAAATCAATTTAATAACATATTTCCTTAAACCCTAATTTTTTTAGATTGCTCCATTGACAGACTCACCTATAAACAAAGCCCATACTTTGAATTCATTTATTTTCCCACATAATGGGCTTTCATCTGTTTGTTAAAGTGTATCTTCCACCCTTCCCCTTCCCTTTTCTCTGTTAGAGCTGAGCTAATATGGCCTCGGCATACCACCTAAGACTCCACATTATTGGTTTCTGCAGCATCATCCACCGAGCCACTCCCTGAAACACTAGCCCTCATTTGCATCCCGATAATCATGCCTTTACCTTCAAACTTCTCTCCTGTATCCTGAGTGAAAGGGTCCCCGAATATCTTACCTTTTCTTCTGAAATCCTACATCACTAATAATCCATGACATCTGTAGAGTACAAGTTAGCTCAAGGGAACTGACAAACATGTTTGCATTTAGCCATCTTGAATTTGAAATGCTTAGAGACAGCCTAAAAAAAATTTCCAGTTATTGTCCTTTATAACATAGGAGCAATAAAAGAACTTTGACTATTTCAGTTGTAGCTGTTGTTAAACGAATCTCCTGAATATTTGTAACTATAGACATGTCTTCATATATTTTAAGGATAAAAATTTATGTTATTATTATAATTGAGAAAAACCCAGACTAATAAAAAAAATTTAAAACCTTCCACTGTTTATATTGCACCAGCTACTTGCAGAAGTTAATAACAGATTAACAAGGGACACTACAGCAATCCCAGAGGTTGAATTTCCAGAGAAAAACCCCAAGACGAGTTGTTTCTAACTATAAGAAAAAAAGTAAAAACATCACATTGCCAGAAAAAATAAATAATGAAATCATTACCTAAGGGCTGGGGATTATGAAAATATTAAAAACAAAATATTTGTAAATATTGAAATAAACTAAAAGCAGATCAATGGGGTATGGTGGCGTACGCTTGTAATCCCAGCATTCAGAAGGCTGATACTGGAGGATCACTGTTTGAGGACAGCCTCAGCTACTTAGCAAGCCTTCACAACTCAGTAAGAGCCTGTTTCAAAAAAAAGAAAATTTAAATGGGGTTGAGGGTGTATCTCTGAGGTACAATGCCTATGGGTTCCATCCCCAGTACCGCAAAAAAAAAAAAAAAAAAAGTGAATCAAAACTTGAGAGGAACAAAATGTTCTTAAAAATAAGGCCAAGGTTTGGATTTATGATTATGAATTTTACATATATAACATATATATTATATATCTTATATTTACATAAGATTTTATGTCTCTGTAAGACATATATATATATATATATATGTAAGACATATATATGTAAGACATATATGTATATGGCTTACAGATTGTCAGGTATTTACTATACAAATAGATGAAAAAATTGAGTTGGACACATGAGATAACTGAAGTGGTACCATTAAGAGACACCTCATTTTCTCAAGACACAAACAAAAGCAGAGAATCACAATGAAATCATGACATCTGGGATGGAAGCTTCTAGAGCTATAGGCCAGGCTCTGATGAGAAATATACACTGTATGCAGAACAGATGGTAATGTAACTAGACAAATGAAAACTACTGTAGAATCAAAGAAAATGCTAGAAAGCCAAAAAACTGTAACGTAAATGAAGAATGTCTTTGATGGTCACTTTGATTGACTGAATATAACCAAGGAAAGACTCAATGAGCTTAAAGATATATCAACATCAACTTGGCAAAACTAAAAGATAAAACATGTAAAAAAAGAAGCTCCCACGGTAGAATATCCAAGAAATATGGAACCATTTCAAAAATAGTGGTATGTGAGGAGTTGGAATACCAGATAACAAAGAAAGAGAGAGTGGAGCAGAAGAGTAGGTTCAGTGTCATAATAGCCAAGACAAGTCCACATTCCAAAGTAAACCAGGCTCCACACAAGAGCCAGGAGGCTCAAAGAGAATATAAGAGGATAAAGGGCAAAAATCTAAACCTAAGTATAGCACATTCAAACCGTGGGAGCACTAAAGCAAACTTTAATAGATTCTAAGGCAGGAAGGAGGGGTAGGGGAAGGACACAAATTACACTGGGCTTTTTCTCAGAAATCATCCAATGAAATAGAAAATAGAGTGAAATGTGTTAAGTGTTAGAAGACAAATAGTGCCCAAAGACATGAACCTAGAATTATTTATCCAATAGAATTATCCTTCGAGAGCAAGAAAGAAAGGCTTTCTTAGCCTAAAACTGAGGGTTCCATTGCTGCCAAACATATTAGAAGACATTTCTCAGAAATAAGAAACTCAGACCTACATAAAGAAAGGAAGAGCACTGGAGGAAGAATCGATGAGGGTACAATTGTATTTTTTCCTTAGTTGATTATCCATAAGTAAAACAAACAACAACTGTATTACAGGAATGCGAGATAGAAATTATGCATCATTTTATGTAGTGTCTGTCATACTGAATGAAGTGAAATGTTGGCAATTTGATGATTTCAAATAAATATATTTTCTCCATGTCATATGTATAAAAATATTACCTTTTAAAAAAATCTCTAGTGATCATTTTTATTATAGCTTTCATCATCATCTAAACAATTCCTAGGAGACATTAATGAAAAAATATTAAGAAAACTATTTTATTGATATCTTGATGGATTCTTGTGTAGAGGTGTCTGATTTTTACCACTTTGATTTATAGACTTATAATAGATTAGGAATCTAATATATGGGTGAGTAATGTACAGCAAATAATAGCTAACTCAACTCTGGAATGAGTAATCTAGAAAATAATATCTTTAAAATGAAATTGAAATGACCCTGAATCTAAGAGAAGTAATACAAGAAGGAAGGTGGTAGGTTGGAGGACTGGTGGATTGAGCTTTGGAAGCAAAAAGCCTTTTCTTCCTGAGATCCCTCTTTAGTTTAAAAAAATAATAAAATAAATTACTGATTATGTAAAGAAATTAGTCTAAATTTGAGATGGTGACTTATATTTTCTTTTCAACTTACTGAAATTGACTTAAACCTTCTGAAATCAATTTCATCTTTTTAAAATACCCACTAAGCCGGGCGTGGTAGCGCACGCTTGTAATCCCCGTGCTTGGGAGGCGGAGACAGGAGGATCGCACTGGTTCAGAGTCAGCCTCGCTGGCTTAAGAGACCCTGTTTCCAAATAAAAAAATATAAAATAGGTCTGAGAGTGTAGCCCGGAGATAAAAAGGCTCCCAGGAACCCCAGTACCACAAAATAAATAAAATAAAATAAAATAAAATAAAATAAAATACCAACTAAGCCTCAAGTCCCAAAGATTAATTCAGGCTTATAATCAATTTTTAAATAAATAAAGATTTCTTTTAAAAGAAATTTCTAGATTTTACTACACTGTGTAACAAGTATTGTTAACAGATCTAGTTAGTATTTTCAAGGAAACTCAGGGATAAAATGATATCAGAGCCACACGCCATTGTCCCCAACAAGCACAGGTAATCATTATTAACCATAAACTCATGCTAAGTAAATAAATGCAAGCCATATTGAAACCTACAGATTTTGATCGAGTGACCGAATTAGCCAACCCAATTACACTACAGCTTTTGAAACATAAGCCTTACTCAAATGAAACCACACTCTAGGAAAGTAAGAATTTTCAAAACAGAAAAGGAGCGTGGTCTAGACATGATGTCTCCAGCTTCACCACGTCCTGTATTTCCACCTGCTTATGTATATTTTAAGAGCTGGCGATGGGTGTGGGAAGAAGTAGCTGAGATGTGGCAGTCTGTAAAACCCTTGAGTGGGTCACAAACTCTGTTGTTTTTTTAACCTTTTCCCAAAGCTTGTGAACCCAAAAAAACAATTTGTAAAGCTTTTCAATGACATGGTAGAATAACACTAACAGCCTTGTAATGAATTGGAAATCAATAAAGCATTAAAAATGCAAATACATTCTTGTTAATATGATATAATTGTGAAGAACTTTTAGGCATTCAATTACCATTTAACACAAAAGCCTGTAAGGATTTAATTAGGAATCCTTCACCTAATTGAGGTCAAGATTGTTAGCAGTGGATGTCTAATTAGCTTGCTTACAGCAGCTATCTTCGTTGAAAACTCCCTCAATAAAATTCTTCCTTAAGAAATATCCCTGCCATCACCACAACATACACATGAAAAGAACATTTGTAAAATTTAGTAAAATCCAAAGATAGTAGGATTGTTGATGGTGAGTATGTTCTAAAACCACCAGTGGAAGCCTGAAACTGCAGATATGACTTGAATTCAGTATATATGTCAAGTACTTTCACATTTTTGCCTAATGGAAGAATTTTATGGCATCTCTTTGATATATCCAAATGTATAGTATCACTATTCTTGCAGGGTTTGAGGGGATAGTAGGGATTGAGCCCAGGGGCCTCAAACTATACCCCAGTTCTTTTTATTTTGTTCTTTACGTTGTTTGTTTGTTTTGTTTTAAAACAGGGTCTTGCTAGGTTTCTGAGGGTCTTACTACATTGCTGAGCCCAGTATCTAACCTATGATCCTCTTATCTCAGCTTCCCAAGCACCAGGATTAAAAGCGTGCACTACTACGCATGGTAATTTATGACCTTATGAATCATTCCTGAAGTTTTCCATGTAACAGTTTTGGGATGAAAATACTTTGGTAACTGAAGCCCTGCATAAAAGGGGACTAGTATAGTCTTTATCTAGTAAATAGAGTTGTTGAATCATTAGATTCCTGGCTTTGGCAGTATATAATGGTTATACAGTCCCATGAAGGGAGACGTGGTAAAGGGTACCTGGAAACTACTTTTGCAATTTATTGGAAGTGTTACACTATTTCAGAATGCAAAGTTATTTTAAACACACCCATAGATTTCTGAATTGCAACGCAGGGTTTTAATGGTCTGCTACTGTCTTTTGTGGTTCCAGTGATTATTTTAGGCAATAATTGGTTCCAAGAAATAAGGCCAAATTAATATGGCATTTGATATAGTTCAAGTAAATATCAGGTTAGTCAATTCAAAATTAATTAAGATGACCTCAGAACATAGCAGTACTCACAACAGTTGCTGGAGGATTTTTTTTCTGTTTATATTCCAGATGTGCTTTAGAACAGATTATGGTGTTTCAATATCTAGCCATAAAATCTCAGCTAGAAATAAAATGCCCCAAAACGCCATCTACTTAGCTGCCTTTGCATAAAGAAATAAAGAGCCCATTTTATGTCCTTTAAGATTAAGGCTTTTATAATTACTGCAATGAAAAAAAAATGTGATGAGAAATAGCATTTCATAATAGGTTAACAAGAATCAAAGATTTATTGTTGTCGAATCCCCTGCAAACACCAATGACCAAATTCCATCCTCTGAAACTCTAATGGTCCAAGATGGGTCAGGAAAAAAAAGAGGCAGGGGGAGAGGGGGTGGGCATCGTCTATAATTGTACAAGAGTAAAGCATATTTCTATGTTTAAAGACCTGAAAATTTTGTAGTCTCTACTTAGCATATGCTGCGTAAAACCTGGCAATGAAATTGTTTCCAAAATATCCAATTAGCAATATTTAGAACCAGTGGGCCTATGGAACACATGTGCAGAGGAGAGGCATACTTTCTCATCAAGTCTAGGATCCAGCACCCCAATTAAAGATGTACATCACACAGAGCTGAAATACCACAGGACTGCCACTCACTCTAATGACTCCCCGTCTTATTATTTCAGTTACTCTCACCTATGCGGGTTTTTTTTTTTTAATTTTTAAACTTGCATCTTAAAACATCACAGATGACATATTTCTTTTGATCTTGGTTAAAAATCATGCAATTCGTGGGCTGCACGTCTAGATGTATTTTCACATGATGAACACGAATTGGCTCACATCCCTCAGAGCCCAAACTCACTGTCCAAGTGGGCTGCCATTCTGCTCTTTGAACACCCCAGGTTCTTCTGTTCCCCTGGGCTTCAGCACAGGCTCATTTCTCTGCCTATAACACATTTCTTTCTCATCTATACTACACTGTCTTTTTTGTAAATCTCCATTCAGTCCTCATTTAAATGTCAGTTCAAATGACAATTGAAGATCTAAGACACACGCAGTATTGGCTTTTAAGAGGGAGGTTCCCAGACAGTCAGTGGGGATTCCCAGACTAAAGAGAAAAACATTGTCTCAAGTCTTCCAAGTTTGGAGAGATGACATACCCCAATGCATGCCCTGGGTATCTCTCTTTCCTGAAATGGGGAACCCTTCCTCAAGTCATCTCATGGTGAGGGGAAATTTCTAATGCGCTCCGCCATGGTCCTTAAAACAGGCACACAGCTTGGACTGAGAAAATGATCATCAGAATAATGCTAAAATCCATGGCATTTGGATAGTAACATTTAAATTTTAATTTGTGCAATCTTATGACAGAATTGTATATGCTTCGATATTGCATTTATAGTTTCCATTTGATATTTCCACTACCAGCTTATTCTTAAATTAACTGCAAGTTATATAAATGAGTATTTCCCTTTTATCTCTGGTCCTGTGGATTGAACCCAGAGGCATTCTACCCCAGCCCTATTATTTTTTATTTTGAAACAGCATCTCATGAAGTGGCTGAGGGCTTCACTACATTGTTGACATTGCTCTTGAACCTCCAACCCTCTTGTCTAAGCTTCCTAAGTACTAGCATTGCAAACAGGCACCACCGTGCCTGGCTATAAATGAATATTTTACCTACTCTGTGTCTTTAAACACCTCCCATCTTGTACATTTCCCTCTTTCATAAAGACTCCAATTAAATCCACTCATCTCATTTTATGTAAAGTCACAAAGTTGGAAAGAATGTGTCAGGGAAAAAAGTAAAAACTTTGCCGAGGAAATAAAAACAAAAATATTCTTGCTATTGAATCATTTTATTGATTCGACAAACACTTATTACTGGCTATCAATGTTGGATGAATATATCCGGGAGCTGTGCCCGGAACTTTTAATTTCAAATGTGAATATTCAGCTCTGCCATGCTTTGACAGAGAACTACAGTCCTGTGATAAATCAGGTGATTGATAACCTGTCCTACCTCTGACCTCTCCACCTGTTTTCTAAAATTATCAATCAGTAGCTTCTACATGGGTCATATATTCTTAGATACAAAGATAAGAAGAAGGTGTACTATTTAATATATATTTTAAAATAACATGTACTCGCTGTTCTTGCCATTTATATGAATATATTCAAAATTAAGTCTACTTATTCTTCAATTCATCTTAAACTTGATTCTTAGTAGGTATTGATACGAAACCAAGGTATGAGAGTATGTAGGTAAAACAGTTAAAATATAGGAATATAATTATTAAAATGTGAAAATAAAAAATATTTTAGCTTAGACATCCATACAAAACAGCCCTTAAAATAGTCTGAATGAGTTACTTAAGGGCTTTTTCATAACTATAAAAATGGCATTTATATATAAAGTTGAAATTAAGATAATAAAAGAGGCAAGTGCTTCTTAATGCATTAGAGATTTCCCTTACATGTCAACTGTCTATGAACAACTATTATATGGTAATCACTTTTATTAGGGATATTTTTCAGACTGTGTCCCTTCCAATAAAGATGGTAGGCCTATTATGCAGAATATTAACAGTGAACTAGCATCAAAAAAAGGGAGCAAACAACATTTTTGTCCATAAAATTCATTAATTTCAATGCAGAGTCATTCCAAATGAATGTTGGCCTTAAAAAGTTGACAAAACTGATATTAAAATTCTAGGAACATCTGACAGGAAGGAAGAAAAAAACCAGGAGCCAGCTCTCGTCTGATCTGAACATGCAGAGTAAGCATGTGTCCCGAATGTTTACACAGAACATCATGCTAAGTAAGACAAATCATACATCTGGTTTTATTTCTTTTATTGGTGCATTGTGACTACATAGCACACTGAGGTACAGGGTGATAGGAACATACCAGCACAGAGATCTGGAGCAGGCCCCTCCCTCCACTTCCACAGACATGCCTTTGAGAGTGGCATTGGCAGTTTAACATAGGTACACAGCATGATGTCCACTGTGACCTTGTTTACATCTTTACCCCCCTCCCGCCTCCCCTAGACCCCTCTATCACTCCACTGGAGTCTAATTGTTTATCTGAGGTTATCCTTTCTTCCCAACTTCTCACAATAGATGAAACTTGAAGATATCATGCTAAGCCAGATTAGAAAATCTCAAAAATTGAATAGTTTTATGTTTTTTTTCCTCATATGTGGAAACTAAACCACTTATCTTTAATTAGTTGACATAATTTAGGAAATATTTATTTATCTGTGTTAGGAATATATATATATATATATATATATATATATATATATATATATATATATTGTGTGTGTAGTATTAGGGATTGAACCCAGGGGCAATCTACCTCTGAGCTACACCCCATCCTTTTTAATTTTTATTTGAAACAGAGTCTCATTATGTTGCTGAGGAAGGCTTTGAATTGGTGATCCTCCTGTCTCAGCTTCCGATGTACTGAGATTATAGGCAGGTGCCACTATGCCTGACTATAAAATATATATTTAAAAGCAATGAATCGGTGATCTTTCAACAAATTTTATATAGCTAAAATATTTTCTAATATTTAAATGAAGTCTACCTTATCAAAAGATAATTAGAAATATATTAAAGTATTCTATATTATTAACTGGCATTAAAAGTTGCAGTATACCCACAAATAAGCTGTGTATTTAGGAGAAAGAGAAAATTATACATTTTTATATTTCAATTTAAAAACAATAATTATTTTATTTTGCTCTAACAACCAATTATGACACAATATGTACTCATTGTGTCTATGCTTTTGTCTACTTATTTCTTTTGTTATCTTTCTGAATGAGACAGAAAGATAATATTGTGATGTGGCCTAAGTGAGAGACATGTTTTTATAGCCCTTCCCACCTCTTCCTTTTTTAATGGACATTCTCATCACTGTATCTCACCATGACAAAGGACCATCAACTACTTACATTTGAGAAAGATGGAGGGTGTCTGGCAAGTCTTGCTTCTTGAACCTCCAAAACAAAGTCAACTGAGTACTCAGGCCAAAGGGACAAACTTTCCTGGAAAGGGGAGGAAGGGACATAGCCTTTCCCCAGCAGGTGGGGAGGAGTTACAAGTTGGACAAGTGATTATTATTGAGCAAATTCTATTTTTTTTCAGATGGAAAATAACAGATACAGTATGATCAGCCCAATTGGCTTGTATATATTGTTTGGGATCATTGCAAAGCACAGCCTAAAACATATGTTCTTCCTTGGCATCATGGCCTCTTGGCTCATTGAACATAGCACAGCCATCACCCTCCTTATTCTCCAAAGCCAAGCCTTACTCTTTCTCTTTGCATAATTTATATAACATTTATGTTCCATAGCATACAGTTTTATTCTACTCATTTTGTAGAAATTTTTTTCAGTACTGGAGATGAAACCCAGGGGCATTTTACCTCTGAGCTACACCCAGCCATATTTTTTATTCTTTATTTTGAAACAGGTTTTCACTGAGTTGCAAAAGGCCTCACTAAATAACTGAGGTTGTCCATGAACCGTGATCCTCCTGTCTCAGCCTCTCAAATGCTGGAATTACAAGTGTGTGCCACCATGCACGGCCGTTTTGTAGAATTCTTTTCCCTACATATATAGTGTTTGATCCATGCCACTAAGGTCCCTAAATGCAAAGGTAATTTTTTTAAAGAAGGATCTATAATTGGCTAAATTATTCTCTGGCTTACTTTTCTCCCATATGCTCTCTCTTGGCCTTGAATTTTCTTAACTAATGAAGACTTTTTTAATCACACACACACACACACACACACACACACACACACACACACACGGTGATGGGATCTGATTGGGAAAGAAGGAAAGAAAGACGTGGGCATAATTCTGGGAGGTTGGATTGAGATGTGGCACCAAGATTTCCTCTGCTGTAAAATGGGAGAATATTGGGTTTGTGCGGGAGATAAATACAATAATTATGTATTGCATGTGTGTGACAGTGCCAGAAAGATGTTTCTACTTGATATGTATCAAATCCTCCCCCACACAATATTTCCTTTCTCTGTGAACCATCGTTTTTTATCTTCAACTGCCTGACTACAAGATACTCAACAAATGTATGCATTTCTGAAGTTTTTAAAGGCATCAAAGAATCTCCAAAAGTCTACAAAGACTTCACATTGTCGTGAAACACAAAAGAGATCCGAACCACATCAGAGTCACTCCTGCCATGGATCCTGAAGCCATAGCTATTGTCTCCAACCCTTTCAAAAGTCTCTTCTATCTTGGTCTTTAAGAGGTGTGTCTCCTTCATTCAGTGTTTGAGAACATAAAGGACAGGGAAAGGACTATTTATAGTGACAATTCTTTTTAAAGGCAAGGGGTCTTGTTTTTTTTTTTTTTTTTCATGGAGTATACAGGAAACCTCTGGGCATGCGTACACCAGTTAGTAACATAGTTTGGCTACAATGATTGGGGAAAAGAAAAGAAATGACAGCCTTTTATCCAGAGCAAATAACTTAAAGTTATGAGAGCCAATTAGAAGGTGAAGGAAAGTAAGGTAAAGTAAAATAAATGAATGGATAGAAGGCACCAAGAGGGTTAAAAGCTAAGGAACTTCATAAGATTGAAACAGTCAGGAAGTATCCCTGGTGATGGTCATTAAATAATAATTTTTAAATGTAGGTGACGGGGCATGGTGGTGGCACATGCTTGTAATCCCAGCATTTGGGAGGCTGAGACAGAAGGATCATGGTTCACAGCTAGCCTCAGCTACTTAGTGAGGTCCTTTGCAACCCAGTGAGACCCTTTTTCGAAAATAAAAGAATAAAAACTAGGGCTGGCAGTGTTGCTTCAGGGCATGGTGGTACACATTTATAGTGTCAATAATTGGGAGGCTGAGACAGGAGGATCTCAAGTTCAAGGACAGTCTCAGCAACTTAGGAAGACTCTCAGCATCTTAGTGAGACTGTTTCAGATTTTTAAAAAATAGGTCTGAGGGTGAATAAAGATCTAAATTTAGAATGTTCCTCTACCCCTTACAGAAACAAGTAAGAATGTTGGACGCAGAGCTTGGTTGCTAATGAGGGATCCCTGAGATTATATAAGGTCTCTCCTCCCTCTGTTTGCTCTCTTCTCTCTTTTCTCTTTCTCTCTCTCTCTCTCTCTCTCTCTCTCTCTCTCTCTCTCTCTCTCTCTCTCTCTCTCCCCCCCTCTCCTGGCCTCCATGGTGTGACGACAACAGAACCTTGTCTCCTTCTCTCTATTCCCCCTGCCATGCCCTGAGCTCCTCAGACCCAGCCTGACATGGACTGAACCCTGAGTTATGCAAAAATTGTGAGAAAATAAACCTACCTTTCTCTAAGGTGTCACAACAGTGAGACTGCTGAGACTGGGTGTAGCTCAGAGTTAGAATATCCCTGGGTTCGAGTTTCAATTCCTAGTAAAGCATACACACAGAACATAGGTATCTGGCTTCAATTTGATGTAGGATTTATTTCTTCCATATGCACCCTATTATCTATGTCTCCAAAGTCCTAAGTCTTTAAATAAATCTACTAAAATCCACAATTGCTGTAAGCATGGCATTTGCTGTGTGTTAATGATCTTATAGGTGAGTACCCTCAGGATCAAAACACATAAAATATTTCTGATGAGCCAGAGTGGACCAGGACATCACTGCTTCTCAGAAAGTGACACCCATCTTGAAAGAACATCCAGAAAAGGAGGAGGTTTTGTGTTTTAAGCCAATTTTTTCTGGCAGGAGTGTCTCAGCTAGCATTTGGGTTGCAGAGGAAGTAGTGAACAGAAGAGTGGTTTTCATGATAAAATAGGGCCATCAGAATTAAAACAAGACTGTGGTAACTGGCAACCTGGGTTATGAGACAGAGGAAGTTGAATGGGAGCCAGTGCTGGAGGATGGCAGCCAAGAAGCAGTAAGGAACTCGATCACCTGGAGGAGAAGATGCCGGTAAATTGGCCTGAGTCTGCCATGAAGGGGAGGTGGGAGACATCTGGGGGTGGAAAGAGAGGAGCGATGTCAAGGGGAGATGACCTGCCCAAGGAGCTGTGTGTGTGGCCCATTTCTTCACTGTCTCTTGTCAGTCACACCTGATACCTTCTTGTTCCCTCCCAGTCCAAAGAGCCTGACTGCAAAGAGACCATGGATCCAACATTTAGCTCTTGTGAATTTTGTTTCTAGAAACATGAATGAGTTAGGCACTCTTCAACAAATGAATGAATCGCAAAATTGTGGTATATGTACGTGATGGAATTTTACTCACCCATAAAGAAGACCAAAGTCAAATGTCATTTGCAGAGAAATGGATGGAAATTGAGGATATTATGCTACGTTACATTAGCCAGGCTCAGAGAGTGAAGAGTTATATGTTTTCTCTCCTATGTGATAGCTAGAGAGAAACTGGTTAACAGTAGAGACCTGAAATAAAGGAATAGATTCCAATGGAGCAATAGAGCAATGGAGTTTAGGGGGGAAAAGGAAAGGAGAGAAGAGACAGATATATGATGAAAGATACCAATCTCGGTGACATGTACACAAAAGGGGAGAGAGCAGGGTGGGTTCTGAAGGGAAACAATCCAAGTGTTGTGTGCACATGTATTCCTATCATTCTCTGCCTCAGTATGATATATAACTACGGTGTACCAATGACAGTATAGAAAGGGAATATACCAAGGATTGTGCAAAGGGTGTTGGGATCAACCAGAAAGCCCAAGGACAGGGTCAGCACTGACTTTTGACGAAGTCTGTCTCTATGGCCAAGCTTTGCTGAGTTGTTTCTGTGTCCTGCTCTGTATTGGACCCTAAGCCTGGCCACTCCTGTCAGCCCTCTTACTTAATTTTTTTTAAAACATGGCACACAGTTCACTGCCTTCACTACCAAGTCAGCTAGTGAGGACTCTCCTCCCAGTCTTGATTCTGATCACCCTTGATATCAGGTAAAGTTATTCATCTTCAACTTTGAGGAATAATTTCTCAGCTTCTCTTTAGCTAGAACCCTGGCTAAAGTTACTTAGGCAAGAATCCCTCCTGCCCCTGCTGTTTCTTCTTAGTAGTTTTCTATGCTTTGACCTCCCCAATCCCTGTTTGGCTATTGATCCCCATTTGTTCTTTTTGTACTCAGAGTTAAGAACAATATTTCTTACCTATTGCAATAGTCTTGCATAAAGCCGTTCCTTTTATATACTTTTATGCACAATTCACAATAGTAAAACCAGGAAACCAACCTAGGTGTCTGTCAACAGATGAATGCAGAACAAAAATGTAGTATATATGCACAATAGTGTTTTACTCAGCCATAAAGAATGAAATTGTCATTTGCAGTAAAATGGATGAAACTTGAGAATAAAGTCTTTCTTACCTTGAGACTAAAGATCTCTTATCAGACATTGCTATCTACAGATCAATATGTTTCATAAATAGAGATGAAAATGCTCGTAACTCTAATTCAACCATATAAAAATAATTACACATCAGAATCTAGCAAGAGTGATTCCAAAAGGAATTGTGTAGTCGAGAGGACTGGGTCTGGGACAGACAGGGTCAAAAGTAACATATGTTTTTGCTATCTCCACTGGAAGGATACGGAAAGAAGATGAAAGGTCAAAAGTGTAGATTCTGGGATGTGCGTATTCTCAGTGGGGAACAGAGTACAGTGAAAAGCTTCAAGCTCAAACAAGGGAAATACATAGGCAGGTGATGCTACTTAGTCACAGAAACTACTTCTGATAAGGAAGTAAGAAATAAATATTCCCAGGCACAGTTGGTCAGCCTCCAATCCCCACACCTTTGCAGAGCTAGCCTCAGAATCAGGGATACAACCTTCCAAAGTGGGTTGCACCTCCTGCCTAGACTCTAGTCTCTTTATTTGAGTCTCCATCACTCCAGACAGCAAAGAAACTGGGCAGGGAAGTGAGTCCTCTGGAGACAGAAAGACCCTTCAAGAAGAGGAGAGAATAAAAGCCTAGAGAAGCCCAGGCTCTATAGGCACATGCACTCTGTCCATCTGTTGTGACAAAATGTGTGAAAAGTTAACTCCCTTCCATGTGTGAGTGGTTAATATATAGGGCTTGTGGTTTATATCTAGAATGTTTCATCAAAGCTTATGTTGTTGAAGGCTGCATTCCCAATGCAGCAGTGTCCAGAGGTGGGGCTTTGGGAACGTGACTGGGTCATAAGGGCTCCAATATCATCAGTGGATTCATCCATTGATGGTTGAGTGGACTTCTGGGAGATGGTGGAGACTGTAGAACATTAGGGCATGCTTGTAGGAATTAAGTCACTGGAGGCGTACTCTTAGGGACTATATCTTTTCCCTGGAAACTCTTTCTCTTCCTCCTGACTGCCACAAGCTGGACAGCTTTCCTTAGCATACACTTCCACCATGATGCTTCTAGCTTAGAGCTGTCCACTTGTGGACTGAAACCTCTAACTCTGTCAGCCACAACAAATATTTCTTCCTCTAAGTTGTTCTTGTCAGGTTTTTGGTCACAGTAAGAAAAAATTTGACTAATAAGGTGTCTGAAAAGCATCATGTTTCTTACTTTTTCAGAGCAACTAATGAACTGACATAAATGTAATTCCACTTTTTCAGAATGAATAGGCTAAAGCCTATTCCAACCTGTCTTTATGGAAGCAGTTGCTTCCATCTAGTCTCAAAGAGTGGCATTAAATTGTCTAGCTATATCTAGTTAAACCATTTAATAAGAATAAGTTGATTATAACTATTTCTGATGGGAATTGTAGGCTTCACATAGAAATAGCTTTTTTTTTAGCATTTTCTGTCAATTACATTGATTTTTGAGTGCTGAAAGCATTGCCTTACCTGTAATAAATCTCACTGGACTGAAGTGTATAATTCTTTTATACATTGTGGGATTAGAATTGCTCATATTTTGTTTGGCATTGTTTCATCTATATTCATGAAGCATATTGATGTATAGTTCTCCTTTCTTGTAATATTTTTATTTGGTTTTCTTATTAAGGCAAGGCTGGCTTTATAGAATCAGTTAGAAAGTGATATCTCGCTTCTGTTTTCTATCCTGAAGAATTGGCTTAATTTCTTTCTTAAATGTTTGGAAGAATTCACAGCTAAGCCATCTGGAGTTGGAATTTTCTTTTTCATAGTATAATTAATTATTGATTCAATTTTTTAATAGAAAAGAGTCTATTCAAATTATTTATTTTTCATTTGGCAAACTTAATAGTTTGTTATTTTCAAGGAATCGGCTCATTTCATCTAATTTATGGAACTCTTGGCATAGAATTGTTCATAGTACTCCTTTTGCACACTTTTAATATCAATAAGATCAATAGTTCTGATCTCTCTTTTGCTCTTGGAGTTGGTAATGTGTATCTTTCCTCCACTTCTGTCTGTCTGCCTGTATATCTCTCTTTCCTTCTTCCTCATCTCTACTTACTCTCTTTCTTTTTCTTTTCATTAGTGTGCAGTGTTGAGTCTGCATTCTGTTACTGTGGCAAATTATTTGAGGAAATAAACTTAAAGATAAGAAAGTTGGTTTTGGCATACTGCTTCAAGGATCCCAGTCCATGATGAGCTGACCCTGTTGGTTTGGGACTGTGGTGGCACAGTACATCATGGCAGGAATGTGAAGGAGAGAAGAAATATTCCTCTCATAGCAGCCAGGGAACAGAGAGGGAAAAATGGAAGGAATCCAGGTGTGGTCGTTCATGCCTATAATCTCAGTATTTGGGAGGCTGAGACAGGAAGATCACAGTTTTGCAGCCCCCCCCCAGCAACTTAGCATCACCCTCTGCAATTCAAGATATATCAAAGACTCGTAATCAGACCAGAAACCTTGCAGCTGCTTGAAAAGGGCATAGGTCCAACACTTCAACACATAGGCACAGGTAAAACCTTTCCCAAAAAGACCCCAAGGGCACAAGAAAATTTTAAAATGATAAATATGTGAGGTTGCATTAAACTCAAGAGCTTCTGTGCAGCAAAGAAACTATCAAGAACCTCAGCAGAGAGCTGATAGAATTAGAAAGGAAATTTGTCCACTATTCCTCTGGTAGAGGACTAATATCTAGAATATAGAGAAAACTCAAGAAACTCACTTCTAAGAACAAATAACCCAATCATAAAATGAACCTAGTGAATAGACACTTCACAAAAGAAGAAATACAAATGACTAATACACTTATAAAAAATTTTCAACATCATGCTATATTCATACTTTTACACATATTTGGATGTAGCTCCTCCATTGATCAACCTCAGCCTTCTTCCTTTCCTATCCTTCCATTCTAGCTTTGCTGAGATTTCCCCTCCATTATCTGGAGTCCCTCTAGTATACCCAATCATTTTGGGGAGGGGAGAAGGAGAACTGAACAGGGGGGAGAGGGCACCAAGCATAGTCTAAATGTATACCATTTTCAATATGTTCCACATATAAATAAAATAAAATAAAATAAATGTTCAACATCATTAGCCATGAGAGAGATGCAAACCAAAACTACCCTGAGAATTCACCTAACTCCAACTATAATGGCAAGCATTAAAAATACAAATAACAACAAATGCTGATAAGGATATGGAGAAGTGGGAACTCTAATACATTGTTGATGGGGTTGCAAATTAGTGTAACCACTTTGGAAAATGGTATGGAGGATCCTCAGAAGATTAAGAGCAAATTTATAATATGATCCAGCAAGCCACTTCTGTGTATCTACTCAAAAGAATGGAAACCAAACCATCAAACTAATGTTTGCATATCTATGTTCTTAGCTGCACAATTCACCATCGCCAAACTATGGAACCAGCTAAGATGTCCATCAACAGATGAATGGATCACAAAACTATAAGATACATATGCAGTGAAATTTTACTCAGCAATAAATAACAAAATTGTGTCATTTGCAGGGAAATGGATGGAACTGGAGAACATTATACTGAGTGAAATTAGTGAGTCAGAAAAAGTAAAATATCAGATGCTCTACATAATATGAGGACGCTAGGGAGAGAAAGCATCATAGGAAAAACTCTAGATGAAGAAGGAAAACCACGGATGGGCAAATAATGTGACCTAACTGAGGAAGATGGGAGGGGGGAAGAGAGAAATTCCCTAATGTACATTCACAAACATATCAAAGTCAATCAATAAGCCAAACATGAGAAGGAGGGAGGGGGAGGGAATGGGGTGGGAATTGGGGAAGGGCTAAATGAGTGATGTGTGCATGTATTCCTCTACCATCTTATACTATATTAAGATGTATACTACAATGCATCAATAAAAATAATACAAATTAAAAATAAAATAGGGCTGGGTGTATAGCTCAGAGGTTGAATGCCCCTGAGTCCAATTCCCAGTATTATATAGAAGGGAAGAAGGAAAAAAGGAAGGAAGAAAGGAAAGAATGAAGGAAGAAAAAGAGAGGAGGGGCTGGAATCCAAACATCTTCTTCAAGGCCATCCTCCCATCCTTCTCCAACTAGGTGCCACCTGTTAAAAATTCTACCACAACCCAATAGTACCCCAGGTTTTGGAGGAATATTTTGGGTACAAACTCTACTACTTCCTCAAGGTTGATAAATTCCATTGATCATTTTAAATGCCCAGCTTTTTCTTTGTTTATTTCTCTATGTTCTCTGTCTATTTCCAATATCACTGAGTTCTGCTCTAATTTTCATAAGCTTGTGTTGGGCCTACATTGCTCTTTTTCTGGTGTCCTAGGAGAGTAGTAATTAACTGCTTGATTTTTAGACCTCTTTTTTTGATATATGTACTTGGTGCTATACATTTACCTTTAATCACCGCTTTTGCTGCATCCTACAAAACTGATATAAGTTACATTTGCAATGTCATTAAAACATCAAAACAATATTATTGTCACTTGAGACTTCTTTGATTAATGAACTACACTTAGGTATTCTTTATTTCTAAAGATTTGGATATTTCACACTTATCTTTCTATGATATTTTTTCTAGTTTAATCCTATGGTACCGTAAATCATTCATTTAAGATTTTAAATTTTTAAATTGATTATGATTTTTTTATAGTTTAGGATCTTGGCAAATGTCCCATGGGACTATCATGAAATGTGTATTCTGCTGTTTTGGGATGCAGTATTTTATAACTGTCAATTAGACCCAAGTGATCGATAGTACTGTCACATCAACTATATGCTTACTGACTTTCTGACTACTCAATCTATCAATTACTAAAAGAGGGTCATTGAAGTCTCCAAATATAATTGGAGATTCGTCTATTTTTCTTTGCAGTTCTATTAGTTTTTGTTTCACATATTTTGACATTCTATTCTTAGGTACATACCTGTGAAGGATTGTTATGTCTTTTTGGAGAATTTACCTCTCTATCATTGTGTAATGTCTCTTTTTTCCTCTGGCATTTTTCTTTGTACTGAAGTCTGCTTTTTTTCTAAAATCATCATAGCTACTTCACTATTACTTTTAGCAACAGAAAAATTACTAAATGCTCAATATTAAAACTTGAGAAAATCCCTGAAGTAAAAATATCTTTATTAGAATCCTGCAACTATGCAGGACTCTTCTAACAAGTAAAAATATTAAATACATTAAAAACAGTAAAAGCGTTAAACATTGTGTCTCTGTGATAACTAAAAAAATTCTGAAAAAGAAACATATGCACTAATATTACTTTAAGACCTATTAGCCATCTAAAACCTGCAGAATTTTGTGGCATTGATGAAAAAATGAACACAGATATTTCAAACAGAATAGAGGACAAATGTCAGATCATATAAGTATAGTCAACTAACTGGTTTTCCATAAAGTGAAAATATAATTCAATGTTAAAAGACAGGTTTTTTTCAATAAACTCCCTCAAATGATTGAAATTTTATATATTAAAAAAAAAACTAATCTAGTCACACACCTCACATACTTTGCAAGAACTACCTGAAAAGAATCAGAGATCTAAATGTAAAATACAAAACTATAAACCTTCTAGAATAAAGTGTTGAAAAAAATTTGTGTAACTTGTATTTGGTGAAAAGTAATTCTAGATACAGTATCAAATTTACCATCCATGAAAGAAAATTAGTAAGTTGGACTGCACTAAATTTTTTTTATTTCACTGAAACTTCTTGAAAAACTATATACTGAGAAAAGACATCACAAAACTTTTATCTGATAAGACATCGTTTCCAATATATAAAGAATTATTAACATTCAACAATAAGAAATGAACTAGTTTATAAAATGGGCAAAACATTCAAGCCACAGAATGAGAAAAAATACAAAATTTATATCTAATAAAGTACGTGTAGTTAACATGTAGAAACCTCAACATTCAACACTGAGGAACCAAAAATCTAATTATCAAATGGGCAAGAGCGTATACCCTATCACTTCTGAGCTTCATTATCATGTGTGATTACAATGCACCAATAAAAATATATTAAAAATTAAATGGCCTAAAAATCCCAAGAGACACTTCACCAAAACAGATATGTGAATGGCAACCAAATACATTAAAATTTTCTTATCATCATGTGTCATTAGGAGAATAAAAATTAAAACCACAATCTGAGGAGAGTGACTGGTAGAATATTGGGAGGGGATAAGAGGAGGGAGGTGGGAAGAGGAAAATGAAGGCCCACTACTACCACCACCACCAACAACAAAAGAAACAATTTAAAATTGTGCCCACATATGAAAGTATCAACACCAATCTCACTGTTATGTGTGGGGAGGGTTGGGGAGGGGCTGGGACCTGAAGGGAAACACACCAAGACCTGTGTGTGTAACTTGTTTGTGTGACTTTGAATCTCACTATGGTACACAATTACAGAGCCACCAATTCAAGTATTTAAAAACTACAATAGAAAATGACCACCCACCGATTTTCATGACTAACCTCCCGAAGCATTGGTGGGACCAATTTTCACACCTGTTGCGGGTAGGATCTCAAAGTAATACAGCCTTTCCACAGTTTGACGGGTTCTTAAACATCCAAATAGAACAGCCCCACGCCCAAGTGCTCACTCAGCTTATTTATTTATTTTTATTGCTGTACTGTAATCATACATCATAGTGAGGTTCAGAGTGATAGGATGATACATGCGTACAGCATTCACTTTGAGTTTCCCTTGAGGGCTTCTCCCTCCTTTCTCCTCCCCATAGATAATATTTACATTGATATAGACAACTTTATATATGAACAAAGCATTGCTCAAGTTGTTTCCAGCACTTCATTAAGCCTAATCATTTAAATAATCATTTAAATTTTGCTCACCTCATTTAAATTTGCTTCCACGTAAAGTAGAAATAAAACTTTGTTCCTAATTGTCCTCAATTGAAAGGAACTGTGATGGTCAGCAAATTATCGTCTATCTATACAATGACATATTATTCAGGGCTCAAAATGAATGAGCTATTATTTTATGAATAACCAGATGAACCTCAAATGAGGTTTGCTACGTGAAATCATCCAGGCTAAACAGTGGTATATATCATGTGATTGTTTTTATGTGTCATTTAGGTGAAAGGAAATCTATAGGACAGAAAACAGCTGAGGGTTGACAGAGATTTGGACGGAAAGCAGCCAAGTTGTAGGAAAATCGTGGGAGAACCATGAGGTCCAATCAGACTTGCATGACTTGAGATTGGAAGCTACATGACACTAGTGTTGATCCAGTCCAGAAACTGCATCACCAAAGACGCACCAAGGGTGACCACGCACTCAGTGCTTATACAAACGAGTCAACAGATAAATCAACCAGGGTATTTGGGATTCCAGAGTGAAATGCAGATATGTGAAGTGATTCTCCCTGTGCTGCCAAAGTTTGAAATGATCTCACTGAAACCAATGTAGAAAAAAAAATTAAGCTGACCCAACTAACAGTGGAAAATGACCATTTGACTAGGAATTGTAACGCTACTGACCCAGAGGAACTATAGACACAAATACTGCATTCTAGAGAGTAAATAGGTTCCTTGTGAGGGTCTGTGTTAATTTTGAAAACACTTTATGTTTCTTTGAGTTGAAAGACATATGTAAATGTGTGATGAATGATGGTAGGCAGGGCTTTCTGCTGGACAGTAAAATTGCAGACTTCTGAGATCAGAACCCTGAACACTGTGGTAATGAAATTGCAGACATCAATGTGACGTCATTTCAGTTACATATGTACAGTAATAAATACATATGTGTGTATCTCATCATATATACCTATGTACGTTTATATAAATTACATTTATATATAGTTGTGTATATATATGTGTGTTTATATATGTTATGTATATGTTTAATTATATATGATTATATGCCCACATATTATACTTATATGAATATTGACAAAAATGATTACAAATATGTACACATATGTGAGCTAAGAACCATTGGTTATCTAGATTTCTCTTCTTAAATGGGATGGAAGCAATGATGCTGAGAATCGATGTGCAAACCTGGTCCCCAACACTGCTCTTAAATTACCATTACCACAAGGACACAGAGTTCCTTGGAAAAGTAACTGATTTTACTTATTTGTTTGTTTGTTTGTTTATTATTTATTTTTGCAGGTCTGGGGATGGAACCTAGGGGCATTCAACTAAGGTACACCCCCTGCCCTATTCTTTATTCTTTATTTTGAAACCGGGTCTCACTGAGTTGCAGAGGGCCTCACTAAGCAACAGAGGCTGTCTGCAAACAGCCATCCTCAGGTCTCAGCCTCCCGAATGCTGGGATTACATGCGTGCACCACCACGCCTGGCTTAACTGATTTTATTGATGGGGCAGAAGAAGCAGAAGTTGAACCTGGAGGGTCTTGGAGTACAAGAAAGCAAGGAAATGTTCAAAGAATAAAATAAGAGGGGTATAGAGGAGCCGACTTGATACTGAAATAAAACTCGAACAGAAGTAACTTGAGCAACAAGGTAAATGCCCTGGTATTGGATTAGAACCCAAAGCATAAAATACTCATGCATGGGTCTCATCAATATAAATAAACCATTGCATAAAATGTGCAAGAATAGACGGTTTGCTGCATATATGATAATATATACATATATATAACCTTCTGAGGGGTATAATTTACCCTCCACACCCCCAACTCCACTGAATATGGATTGGACTTAAAGATTTGTTACCAAAGAAGAGAGTAGGGGAAGGTAAAACCAATAATTTTTGAGGGAGAAGGCTGGCAAGTGATGAAGGCCAGCGTCATTTGTGAGATTGTGCTGAGGTGGTGCACTCTGAATTGAGGGGGTGAGTGGTACTCTACCTCTTGGCTGTCCTCCTCCAAATATATTACCCAAATCCAATTATGAGATAAACATCACTGACTCAGAGTGGGAAGCATTCTAGAGAATACCTGGCAGGACTCCTCAAGAATACCAAGGCCATGAAGAGAACAGAAAAGCTGAGAAATGGCTACAGATCAGAGGAAAAGGGGGAGACACAATCATTAAGTCTACTATGATCTCTTGGACGGGATCCTGGAACAGAAAATAGGCATTTTTGAAAAAAACTGATTGAATTAAAATGGAGTCAGTACGTTGGTTAATAGTAATGTTCCAGTGTCAGCTTCTTAGTTTTGACAAATGTACCACATAGGTAATTTGTTCCATTATTAATAATAACAAGAGAATTTGGATAGTATACAAGGACTATCTGCAATCTTTGCAACTATTCCATAAATCTAATAGGATTCCAATATAAGTGTTTTTAAATTTAAAAATAAACTAGTACTTCTAATTTAAAATAACTAATTTCTGAATGAGGATAAATATTCAGCATATAATAATCAAACAAATATGGTATAACTGGAAGGATCATGCATTCCTGCTAATGAAAAGTGTAAGTCCCAGATAATAGAAATATTTCTGACCTTCAAACCTAAGGAAACCATGAAAGAATTTCAGATCTCATTATCTTTAATAAACCAGGTTATCAAACAGAATTTCTCTTATTTAGAGCAGATGGTGTTTTATATTTCTTCCTTGAAATTCTTAATTTTGCAAGCAAGGTTGTGCTTAAATTTAATTGGGGGAAAAAAACCTTAACATGTACTAAGACCATTAAATATTTGGTAGTTTCTTCATTTGTACTGCATGAAATATGGGAGCTATTTTTTTTTACCATGGTAGGTGAATTACTATAAAGATGTTAAAATTCAAATATATATACATCCAAAAGAGCTTTAGAATATGTTGCTATTTTAGGGCCACTTATGGAGAGGATGCAGGAAATATAAAAACTACACAATGCCCAAACTTCATTCTATACTTAGAGACACAATGAAAGAAAATAATGAATACCAACCATGAATGAATGGATATCAACAAATAATACTATAAATGTGCATTAAATTACACAGAAACTATACTACAGTAGATGAAAGTGTTTAAAAGTGTGAAACCACCCGGCATGGTGGCGCATGCTTGTAATCCCCGCACTTGGGAGGCAGAGACAGGAGGATCACACAGGTTCAAAGCCAGCCTCAGCTACTTAATGAGGCTCGCAGCAACTTAGTGTGACCCTGTTTCCAAATAAATTATAAAATATGTCTGGGAGTTTAGCCCAGAGGTAGAAAAGCCCCTGAGTTCCACCCCCAGTACCATTAAAAAAAAAGGAAGAAAGAAGTGTGATGCCCATTACAAGGAAAGCACCAATGCACCAATAAGTACTATGTTTTTAGAATTTAATAAATTATAAATAAGTCCAACGTGTGAATGACAGAACATGTAATTTTGATATACCAATACTATTTAGAAGAATCTGTGATGAAATTAGATGATCGCATGCCTTTCTTAAATTACAGAAATAATTATAATATTCTATTTGCAAAATAAGACTTATATTTTAATTTTTATTTCTCTCTCACAGCAATATTCTAGTATTTGGCGGGATTACATTTCATTAACAGAAGCCTAAAAATTGAAAGAACAGCTGGGGTATTGAATCAAGAAGCCTCTGTAGCAAAAGAAAAAATCAAAGCCTTGTACTTATGCGCCCAATATAGTCTACTGATTATTACAGAAACTGCTTGATTCTGAACAGTATAAATTGTATTTTATTATCTGGTGTGCTATTGAGAGTGAGGAAACTATACAGAAAAATGATATGATGCATTTCTTTTTTCCCCTTTTAAATGTCTCAACTGCTCAGCAGTTAAGAGAAGAATGGAGGAGGAAGCACAGTTCAGGATGAGTTTGTGAGCTGAGAAAAACAGTATCACTCTGCCCTCCTGCCTCTAATCCATTCTTCTACGAAAGGGTAAATTTGGCATTCTTCCAACTACCACTAAAACTGTCAGGAGATCCTTAAAAATTGCATTCAAAAGAAAATCAATAGGGCCCCTTCTCATCTCTTAAATTGGTCAGTTGTGGTTGCCTCGTTCCCTGAAACACTTTGGAATTCACTTGAATATAGATAGCCTGAGCCACTCATTATGAGAGTCATTAAAGACAGATGCCAAACGTAGAGAACAAGATATTGTGGGAACTTATTAAAATGTAGTCACAGGTACTATTGATGAGAGAGACTATGATTTTTATAAGTGTGCCCATCGTTTCAATAAGTGACAATTAGAATAATTTCTATATATAGATATATAAAGTTTGATTTAAAATATAATATGAGTTGGCAAGCATGGGTTTCTTATAGTGGATGAAATTTCTAACTAAAAACAACATGCAGGCATAGGCATCCCCCATTCTGGATCTTTGAGAATTCCTACTTCTCTTATTCTACATGTATCTGACCTCAAGACCTAGGGCTAAAATTAATCCTGATAGGAACTGTTATCTTTATTACTCTTACTTGGCCAATGGTTAATATCTCCCTCAAGGTAACAGAACTCAACAGCACATCATTTTGTTATTGTTGTTGTTTGCATGGAGATGGTGTGTGTGCCATTTATAAGTTAAACTTATGGCGAGATAAATTCTAATTAATTTCCTCTTAGGGTATACACGAGGGTAACATTTTTCAGCAGTCATTTCTATAAAAAGAAAATCACTTTGTCACCTACAGAAGGTTGCATTTTCAAATAAGGCATTGGCAGCAGCAGCTTCACAAAGATTCCTTAGGAAACGCGTTTTTATTCCTAAGAAACGTTATCATTGTATTTGGTTGGGTAAGACACAAATTAATATTAGATGGGGGGATAAATAATGCAGAATAGGATCTATGTAATCTAAAAGCACACCTTTTGCAATGTGTTCTAGTTGTCCTTAAAATATCACTATTATCTCAGTTGTTGGGAATTACCTGTTCGTATGCCCTCTGTGTACTAGGACAGTCAAATTACAAGAGGCGTGAATGTTATGTGTTAGCAGCTCCTGCCTCGTCTGCAAACTCTGCTTGTGTTGCAAGGTAGTGTTGGCAGACAGAGTCCTGTAGCTGAGAGTTTTATATCTTGCAGTGGAGTTTGGGTTGGCATACTAACTAACTAATGGTTCTCACTAATGGTTCTGTAGAGTGGGTTTTGTGACTGTTTCCCTTGTGTAAGATCTGTAGAGACAACTGTTTCCTAAGAATGACATGTACTACACCTAAACATTTTCATAGGATCACACACACACACACACACACACACACACACACACACACACACACCTTAGACATCCACAAAAGAATCAGACCCAGAATTGCTGACTCCAGCCTGGATACCCTTCATTAAATGACCTGCACAAACAATCTTGATGCTTGGCAGTCCCCTCACCTCTAAATATAATATATGATTTCACTATCTTCTGGGGTGAAATTCACTCAGGCAGGGGACCTGTACCCCAAGGAGAAGAAGCTCAAATGTGCTGTTCCCCAATTTTCTGCAGCCTCTGCAGAGCAGGTCTAGAGCTCGTGATGTAACAGACCTAAGAAACTGTCCCCTGCAAGCTCACCATGGCTAAAGGAGTGATAGATCCATGAAAACATGTAAAGGGAAAAAGGATGCTGGGCTCTGACATGCATGGTGGTGGGATTGTTAAAGGCTTCTTCTTTGTAGACCAGTAAGAATTTCCATGCAGTAGCTAGGATGGGTAAGCAATAATTTTCTAAAACCATTAGTCAGAGCTTCTTGGATATTGCTGTTGTTCTGGAGGCTGCTGGTGCTCTAAGAACCTGAGTCTGTGCATCCCTCCTTCCACTAAAGGTTCACTGGAGTCATGGAGAGCAAGGTCTGAGAGCCAGCAATGACACCTTCTCTATGTATAGGTTGGGATCCTCTTTTCTCTCTCCCTGTGATGTTCCTGTAGATGCCTTTAGTCCATGGGCAGGGGTCCTCTTGTCACCCTCCCCCTCTTCTACATGTGGACTTCCAGAAGGCACTATTAGAAGACATCACCCAAAACCATTCCAGCGATATCTGGGCCTTAGATAGAGGAATCCAGGTCCTTCTCTGTACCTTCCTTCCTCCCCAGGATCAGCATGCCCTCCTTCAGGAAGGAAATTCTTTCATTTGTGATTATTATCAGCAGACATAATATCACAGGCATCTCCCACTCCTTGAGTTGCTTTGTAAAGCGCCTATTAAGAAACATCTCTGGGTGCCCTGACTTCTCATTAGACAATGGATTTCAGGCGATATGTTTTACTTGACTGATTAAAAAACAGGCTCTGCGAAGAAGGCAGCTCGCCCATGTGGAAAGGACAACAAATTGGCTCTGGCTCAGGACGCCTGGAGACGCAGTTGAGTTGACTTAGGCAGGTGTTCAGGGATGTTCTGAAATAAACATTTAAATGACTTAAATGGAGTCAGCCAGTCATTACTTTTTGTGTTCATGGAGTCCCAGCCTGCAAGAAACATGCAGTCAAATTGTAGATCACACTGGAAGAAATTAGACCTGAGGTAAGAAGGTAGCCTTCTTAGGGGCTGTCACTGATGATGAATACGTGTTTCTGTAAAACTTGTCTTTTTCTTTTGACTATGAGTTTGATTTAGGGAGTGATGTTTGTTCATTCATTTGTTTGCTTTAATAAATAAATTTATTGGCAACAGTCTCTGTAATTTTCAAACTCTGGAAACAACCCAAAATTACTATTAAGAGTAGAAAGGATAAGTAAATTATACCATACTTATATATGCTATTCAGCAATGAAAACCAACAAGGTATAAATAAGTACATAACATGGATGAATCTCTAACACATAATACTGAACAAAAGAGAGCAGACATGAATGGTGCTATGATCTAGCTTTAATCTAAAAAATTTAGAACACTAAACTATACTGTACAAAAACAAATTCAAGATGGATGAGATTCAAAATGGCGACTGTGGGACGCAGAACATCTCAGTAGCTGAAATAAATAAAGTTCAACTACTCAGAAGGCAGCGTCTTGACAAACAATAAACAAAGCAGCGGAAGATACCCATGAACCAAAACACAAACAGGAACCACAGAGAAAGGAAATCCATTACTCTGAGTACAAGATCCACTGCAGAAAGCCCAGGTGCATTATTGACCTGGTGTGGCGGCTGACGCCATCTCGGGCCACTGGCCGGAACCATGGTTGTCAGCTCTGGCTCCTATGCTGCATCCCCAAGACATAATCCAAGAATTTAAAGTGCAGAAAGTGGCAGTAGAGCTCCAACATCTTAAGCAACCAGCATCATGCTTCATGGACACAGAAAAAGATCCAAAAGCCCATGTGGTCATCAGAGGTGGCACCTGCAAGAGCGCACTGTGCCCTCTAGAGACCTGGCCTGCAGGACAGCAAGGTGACCACTTGCATTATTCATTACTCAGCAGAAACAGAAGACCATCCAGAGCAGCCGTGGGGTCCTGGCAGGCTCTAACGGCTTATCCCAGAGGTATCCAGTTAGAACCTCCAGGGTCAAAGGAAAGGCATAGTGCTCAAGGCACATTGCCTGCACAGGGTCACTAGATGCCCTCTGCAGGTGCAGATAGGGAGACACAGGCCCAGAAAAGGAAGGGGCAGAGCACAAGGCCTGAGATCGCAGAACCCAGGGAGGAGAGGACAGAGCCAGAGCTGGAGAACACAGAGCACAAACACTCATAAAGTGGGTCCAAAAGCTGACAACAGGCTATGGAGCAACTGAAAGACATTTGTATAGACTCCAGAATCTACCACAGTGAACAGACATACAGATATTATGTGGGCCTGTGCCCTCTATATGTAAATTAGAAGAACTGCTGTTTTTTTTGTTTTTATTTTTCTTGTTTTTCTCACACTGTTGTTAGTTCTTTTTGTTCCTATTCTTTCTTTATATTTTTGTTCTTTCTCTTTTTTCTCTCATACCTCTTTTAATTTTGGTTAGACTTTTTGCCTTTGATTTATAATTGTTAGTTTTTGTGACATGTTTTGTTACTTTATATGTTTGTTTGCTCCTTCACCCCATTCCTTTAACAAACTTCCTCACTATAGCCTATCTAATCTCTTCTCTCAAAACTGTTTTTCCCTTACTGTATCTCCTTGTTTTATATATAAGCTATTTCATATCTCCACACCTAAGTACTAACTACAAGAACCCTAGTGTCTAACCGTTTCTCATTCTCAACCAGATACTACCTTACTATACTTAAAACTTTACTCAACTTAATCATATTTTTCATTTTACCTGACTTCTATACCCATCACCCCAGCTTTTTGCCCTTTACCCAAACATCACCATTGAAAAAAGTACTGCTTACCTGTGCACAAACCTAATGACACCTCTAAATTCCTACTGCTAAAATTGTGTCAGACAGATTACCCACAGAATCACATACAAAAAAGAAGGTACCAAGACATCAGAAAATCAAGCCTAAGAACCCTGGAAAACATGGAAGAAATCAGGAAATTACTAAGCACATATAACCTATGTAAATTGAACCAAGAAGACATAGCAAGCCTAAACCAACCAATATCAAGTAAAGAAATAGAAACAGCAATAAAAATTCTGCCATCAAAGAAAAGACCAGTCCATGACAGGTTTGCAGATAAATTCTACAAAATCTTCAGTGAAGAATTAATCCTAATACTGCACAACTTGTTCCAGGAAATCAAAAGCGTGGAAATTTCAAAACTCCTTCTATTAGGCCAGTATCACATTAATACCAAAACCAAATAAAGATAACTCAAGAAAAAAAAATTACAGACCAATATCCTTCATGAACATAGATACAAAAATTCTAAACAAAATACTAGCTATACACTTTCAAAACCATATCAAGAAAATTTCATCCCAGAAAAGCAAGGCTGGTTCAACATGTGCAAATCAATACATGTAATTTACCACATAAATAGAACTGAGAACAAAACCTACATGATCATATCAATAGATGCTGAAAAAGCATGTGACAAAATCCAACAGCCATTTATGTTAAAAACACTGCAGAAAATTGGAATAGAAGGAATGTATTTCAATATCGTTAAGGCAATATACAATAAACCCAAAGCCAACAACATATCTAATGGGGAAAAATGCAAGAATTTTCTCTAAAATCAGGAGCAAGACAAGAATGCCCACTATCACCACTTCTTTTCAATATAAGACTCGAGACTCTTGACACAGCAATAAGACAAGAGAAGGATATCAAAGGAATTAAAATAGGAAAAGAGGAATTAAAATTATCCTTGTTTGCAGATGACATGATCCTTTATCTAGAAGACCCAAATAACTCAACCAAAAGACTACTGGAGCTGATTGCCCAATTAAGCAAACTTGCAGGATACAAATCAACCTAAAGAAATCAGTTGCTTTTCTTTATGCTAACAATGAATCCACAATGAAAGTAATAAAGAAAACAATTCCTTTCACAATAACCTCAAAACCAATAAAATAAAGGAATAAACCAAACCAAAGATGTAAAAGACCTCTACAATGAAAACTATAAAACATTAAAGAAAGAAATTGAAGAAGACCTTGGAAGATTAAAAGATCTCCAATTGCTCATGAATAGGAAGAATAAATATCATCAAAATGGCCATTCTGTCCGAAGTGATCAACATATACAGTGTAAATCCTATCAAAATATCAACATTCTTCATAGATCTAGAAAATTCAGTCATGACTTTTATATGAATAAAGAAAATACCCAGATTAGCTAAAGCAATCCTCAGCAATAAGAACCATGCAGGAGGCATCACAGTCTCAGACTTCAAATGATACTATAGAGAAATAGTAGTAAAAACAGCATGGTATTGGAACAACAACAGGCATACAAACCAATGGAACAGAATAGAAGATAGAGAAACAAACCCACACAACTGTAGTCAATTAATCTTTGTCAAAGGGGCCAAACTCATATGCTGGAGAAAAGACAGCCTTTTCAACAAATGGTGCTAGGAGAACTGACTACCAATTTGTAGAAAGTTGGAACTAAATCCTTACCTCTCACCATGCACAGGAATGAACTCAAGATGGATCAAAGACTTAGAAATTAGGCCAGAGACTGTGAAGCTATTAGAGGAGAGCATAGGCTTAACACTCCAACACATAGGCACAGGCAGTGACGTTCTCAACAAGACCTCCAAAGCTCAGGAAATTAAAGCAAGAATTAACAAGTGGATGGCATCAAACTAAAAAGTTTCTGCTTATCAAAGGAAACCATCAAGAACCTAAGGAGAAAGCCCATGAAATGGGAGAAGATACTTACCAGCCACCACTCTGATAGAGGGCTAATATCCAGAATATATAAAGAGCTCCAAAGACTCTACACTAGCCAAACAAATAACCCAATCAAGAAATGGGCAAATGAACTAAATAGACACTTCACAAAAGAAGAGATACAAAGGGCCAATAGATACATGAAAAAATGTTCAACATCATTAGCCATCAGGGAGATGCAAATCAAAACTACACTGAGATTCCATCTAACCCCAGTCAGATTGGCAAGCATAAAGAAACCAAATAACAACAAATGCTGGCGAGGATGTGGGGAAAGAGGAACTCTTTTACACTGTTGGTGGGAGTGCAAACTAGTTCAGCCACTATGGAGCTCAGTGTGAAGATTCCTTAGAAGACTGGGAATGGATCCACCATATGATCCAGCTCTACCACTCCTAGGTATCATTCCAAATGGGGTTGAAATCAGAGAATTATAGTAGCATATGCATACCCATGTTCATAGCAGCACAATTTGTAATAGCCAAAATATGGAACCAACCTAGGTCTCCATTAGCAGATGAATGGATTGCAAAATTATGAGAAATACACACAATGGAATTCTACTCAGCAATAAGGAAGAACAAAATCATGTCATTTGCAAGAAGATGGAAAGACTTGGAGAACATTATGTAAAGTGATATCAACCAAGCACAGAAAGAGAAGGGATTTATGTTTTCTCTAATATGCCCAAACTAGGGAGTATTAGGGATATCCGAGGAACTCCAGACAATGGAGAGGAAACCTCAGCAAAGCTAGAAAGGAAGGGTGAAAGAGGAAGAAGGCTGAGATTGATTAACTGGAGGAGCTACATTTGAATATGTGTATAAGTGTGAATGTAGCATGGCCAACCTGGACATTCATTGTTGGGAGGGGGGAAAGGCAAGCAGGGGGAGCTTACCAAGCACTGTGTGAATGTATGCCATTTTCAATATGATCCACGTAAAAATAAAAGTAAAAAATCAGGATGAAGAGGTGGAGCCTGGAAGGGAACAAAAGAAGGGATTCTGAAATTAAGGAAAGGTTTATTTCTTAACCTAGATAATTGTTGCACACAGGTGTTAACTTTCTGAAAATGGTCAAACCATTTGCTTAAGAACTGTTCACTTCCCTGAAGGATGCTGCCCTTCACCCAGTTACTTACAGGAAGAATCAAGCAAGCCTACCCAGGGCAAGAGTCTCATCAGAAAGCCCACACTAGCCCAGGCCTCCCTTCCCAGCTCCCCATCGCTCCCTGGAGTGATTAGGAGACAGTGGGTGGCTCATCCAATGCCACCTCCTAAACAGCACAATTTCAGAGGCATCAGAGTTTCATTCCTTTTTTATATGTTACAAGCACTTCCCAATATCTTTGCATGTCTCATTATCTTTTAAGAAACTAGACATTTTAGGATAGAATGCAGCACTTCTAAATCCACTCTCTTATCGAGGTGGGTTGTTTTAGTTTTTAAATATTGCTGCCTGCGGGCGTGGTGGCGCACGCTTGTAATCCCTGCTCTTGGGAGGCGGAGACAGGAGGATCGCGCAGGTTTGAAGCCAGCCGCGCTGGCTTAAGAGACCCTGTTTCCAAATAAAAAAATTTTTAAAAGTATAAAATGGGTCTGGGAGTGTAGCCCGGAGGTAGAAGCGCTTCCAGGAACCAAGGACCACCAGAAAAAAAAAAAAGTTGCTGCTTTGCTTTTACTTCATTTATTTATTTTTGTGTGTGTGTGTGTGTCATGTCTGGGCACTCTATTCCATTAGCTTATTGATCAGTAAGTGATTATATTACAAAGAGAATTTTTAAAAATATTTTGAAAACAGTAAGACCCCAACTTCTGTCGATGGGTTCTGTATATATAGGCATACCACAGAATCTGTGCAGTTTAGTTCCAGGACCAACCTCAGATACTAATTTCTGGGAATGTTCGAGTCCTTTATATAAAATAGCACAATATTTGAATATAATCTCCACACATTGACTTCTATACTTTAGATTACCTTTAGGTTACTTTTAATACCCAGATGTAAGGCAGAGGCTAGGTAAATAGTTGTCACACGATATATATATTTGTGATACTGGGGATAGAACTCTGGGGCATTCTGCCTCTGAGCTACACCGCCAGTCCTATTTTTTTTTTGTCTTTTTATATTTAAAATAGGGTCTCACTGAGTTGTGAAGGGCTTCACTAAGTAGGAGCTAAAGCTGTCCGCACACCAAGATCCTTCCATCTTCACCACCTCAATGCTGGGTTTACAAGTGTGCACCACCACGCCCCGCAACATTGTGTTGTTTAGAGGAAAACAACGACAAGATAAAAAGGTCTGTAGATGTTCAGCAGAGACAAACATTATTTATTTATTTATTTATTTATTTATTTATTTATTTATTTATTTATTTTTGCAGGTGTAGAGCTTGTGGACATGGAGGGCCAATGGTGGTACATCAAGGAATGCCTTAGACAGGAGGCTCTAAGTCTTCACTACCTGCTTGCAGAGAGCCCTATGGCCACCCAGAGCTGGCAGCTTGGTGCTGGAGTCCCAAAAACATAACAGTTTTTCAAAATTTCCTGTCACTGTCTCAGTCACTTATAATTTTTAACATATATATATATATATATATATGTGTGTGTGTGTGTGTGTGTGTGTGTGTGTGTGTGTATGTTTAAAGCATATATGTAACATATATACATAGTATATATGTATATATATACACATATATACATACATGATTGATATATGTAATCACATATATGTGATTTTTTTTTTTTAGTTTTACAGTACTGAGGATTGAACCCAGGTACATTCTACCTCCAAGCTATACCCCCAGTCCTATATTTTATTTTATTTTATTTCATTTTATTTATTTATTTACTTATTTATTTTAGCAGTACTGGGGATGGAAACCACCCAGAAGAATTCTACCTCTAAGAAACACCCTCAGCCCTGTTTCTTTTTATTCTTTATTTTGAAACAGGGTCTCATTGAGTTGCGAAGGGCCTCACTAAGCAGCTGAGGCTGTCGTTGAACCACGATTCTCCTGTCTCAGCCTCCCAAATGCTGGGATTACAGGTGTGCACCAACCATGCCTGGCTCTATTTTTTATTTTTTATTATAAAACAGGGTCTCACTAAGTTATGGAGGACCTCACTAAGTAGCTGAGGCTGGCCTTGAACCTGCAATCCTCCTGTCTCATCCTCCCAAGTACTGAGATGACAAGCATGTGCCACCACGCCTAGCTACATGTGATCTTAGACTTATACATATGTATGTGTGTGTTTATGTGTGTATGTATGTATGTATGTATGTATATCATATATATGCATGTATATGTGTGTGATGTTAAACACATATATGGATATATTTGAAAAATTTCTCCATGTAAATTCTGCTCAAATTAGGTGAGTTCAATCAGATGTAACAAAGAAAACGGAGATTCCACAGCTTTCCGTAGAGCTGTCAAGTCAAATGTTGATAGTTCTCTGAGAATGTTGCTTTGAGAAAAGGCTAAGCATGTTCTGCCCCTTCCAGAGTCTGCTCGGCTGCTGGCTTTCCTGTGCCTGCCACGCTGTTGGTTTTGAAGTTCCCCACAGAATCGGGAAGAGGAGGACAGGACTGGAGCACGCTCCCCTTTAGACCTGGGGATGTAGCGCGGTGCTAGCATGCTTGCCTGGCATACAGGAATCCCTGGGCTTGATGCTCCAGGACCACCGCAAATAAGACAAGGAAGGAGAGTGCTCAAGGAAGAAGTTGTGACAAAACAATTCTCCTTGCTGAGATTTGAGCTCTTTTTGTTTTTCTGAATAAATCTTCTCTGTGTTAACTCCTTTGGTAAATCTCCAGAGTTCTTAAAAACTTGATTTTTGTCAACTGCTGCCAGTGTCATTATTTTACTGAGAAGATTTTCCGATGTACTTACCCCTCTTTCTCCCGGTGCCCCCTTGGACTATATAATGATGTTCTTTGAAGCACACTTGAGGCACTTTTCTCTTACTGTTCTAACAGGTAGAGATTGTTCAACCAGAGGTTACCATGGCCCACGCTTTCACTTGGTTGAATAAAGGGACAGATGGTTTTGTGAGAAATAAAAGAAGCTAAAAAAATGTATAGAGTTTCATTTTGAACAGTAGTTTACAATAACCCCCAGCTGTTCAATATTTGTCACATTTGATAAAATATCTCCAACAATAGAGCAGGATTTGTCTCCCATATTTTTAAGCGGACGCATCATCTCAATTTGTGCAGACTCCTCTTCTGTATTAAGTGTTTATAAAGTGCTTTTGAAGTCAACTTGATATTTTCTTACTTTTGTTGTTATTTACTTTTCTCCAACTGCTAAGGCAAAAACAAATCAAATTCTGCAATTAGGTCCACGGCTCTGCTGACATTTCTATTTTGTGAGAATGCCTCTTGTCACCATGGTCTCTAAACAGGAACCATCCTTTCCTGATAGCTGAGTGATTATGGCTCCTCTTTGAGCATCTCACAATAATGCTGAATATTCCCTCTGGTCTCCACTTCAAAACATGGGTTCATCTGTGCATATTGACTTATTTAGGTAAAACCCAGGTAAATCTAGCCTTTTATTTTTTAGCTCATGGGATCTGTATGACGTTCTGAGTTTCTTCATCATATGCATCCAGTCTTAGATACCAACCGATATAATAAATCACTTCTGTCTCTTTGTAAACAGTTGACAAACAAAACATCACTTGAAACTGCTATTCATGAAATGGAATATTTAGATTCCTACAGCAGTGTGACTTTTCAAGAACATTTTCACAAAAGATATAAAAAACACTTCTTCTACCCATTGCTCATCATCTTTGATAGTCTGTTACTGGGAATATGATTTTCAAAAATAGAGAAATTTTTTTATGTAAAAGTGTTGAATCAGTCTTAACTTTATGGTTTACCCCTTAACTGTCCTTAATAAATTTTAGTATGACTGATACTGTTGGAAAAATATCACTATGCATATGAAAGTTCAGAATATCTGAAAGTATCCAACATCTATTCAAAGAAGATTAAGGGTTAGGTTGGGTGTAGTGGCCCACTCCTAAGCCAAGTACTTGGGAGGCTGAGATAGGCGGATCACAGGTTCAAGGACAGCTTCAGCAACAAAGTAAGACTCTACAAAGTAGGGCGACTGTCTGGGAGTGTAGCTTTGAGGTAGAATGCCTCTGGGTTTAATCCTTAGTACCACAAAAAAATATTAAGTTTGAGAATAGAAATTTAGATGAAGAAACAAGCCAACCTGTTATAACTGTGATTAAAATTTCTTACAGATTTTGCCAGGCGTGGTGGCGCATACTTGTAATCTCAACATTCGGGAGGCTAAGACCGGAGGATTGCGGTTCGCGGACAGCCTCAGCTACTTGGGCCCTCCGCAACTTAGTGAGACCGTTTCAAATCATAAAAAATAAGGCAGGGAGTGTAGCTCGGAGATCAAATGCCCCTGGGTTCCATCCCCAGACCCGCAAAATTAATAATAATAATAATAATAATAATAATATTATTATTATTATTATTATTATTATTATACTGTAAAAACAATGTCTTACAGATTTACAGAAACCTAGAATAAATCTAGATACTTCTGTTGGCTTTAAAAGCCAACTGAGGCACCCAGAAGCTTGATTATATCTGGATCTGGTCTCAGAATTTCCTTTTCACTCTTAGGAGTTCCTGTTATAAAAATTAGTCTTGCTGGGTGCGGCGATACACACCTATGAATCGCAGTTCTTGGGAAGTTGAGATGGCAGGGTCACAGGTTTGAGGCCAGCGTCAGAAATTTAGCAAGGTCCTCAGCATCTTAATGAGACCCTGTTTCAAACTAAAAATCAAAAGGCTGGTGGTGTAGCTCAGAGGTAGAATCCCACTGGGGGTTCAATCCCCAGAACTACATATATATATACACATACATACATACACATATATATATATCCACAGGGAGGGGTGAGTAGCAGGGTATGTCTGTTGTATATGTATTATATATGTATATAGATGTGTATATATATATATATATATATGTGTGTGTGTGTGTGTGTGTGTGTGTATGTATATGTATGTATGTATACCATATATAATGCCTCAACTCAGCAATTAAGAGTTGCCAAAAATCACCAGCAACATTTCCACCATCTTGGCCTCTTCCTCCAGGCGGGCTTATGGAAATGAACCCCCGTGGCATGGGGAGGACTCAATAGCATCCCCTCTCTCTGTTACTCACATCCCCTAATGCCACCAGATGTGGTGAAAGGGAGGAGTGGAGGAACAGGTGGTAGGTGAGTTATTACTTAGCTGGCACTGTTGCAAGTGGGCTTCGCTCTCTCTAGACCTGGAAGATACGGAAAACAGACTCTCTGTTCTGTGGAGAATTCTGTGACCTCTTCGCAGCTCCAGCCTGTCAACCTGTTGGCTGCATCCAGCCGCGATACAGCTGACTTTTGCTGTGAGAAACTTTGCCACTCCCCTCTCAACCCCTAGTGTTAAGAAACTTCAAGCCACAGTTTCTCGATTGAACTATGTCTTCCAGGCAGTTTCTTTGCTCAGCGGTCAGAATGGATCCAGCCTGACACCAGCTACCTCAGGGGACCACATCTTATTCCTAAAAAAAAAAGATGCATATGTCCTTTATCCCTACTCAGAGAAAGTGCAGGAAGATTCCTATGTAGCAACCTTTTTTTTCTTAGTTTCATTGATTTTTAAATTCTTTTCTATTTATTTATAATTATTCCCTTTTTTGCTTTATGTTTATACTTTTAAGATAACTTTTTGATTACATGTCATGCCGAAAAACAAAGGTATGCATGCACACAGGATTAGGTGTGTTTTTTGCAGCTCATAACCTGCTACTCACCCCTCCCTGAGGTTATTATTGAGATTGGCAGTGATACCTACATATATGGAAACAGCATTTTTTGAACTGTTTTTTCCCTTGGCCTACCTTTTCCTATTCTCTCCTCCCTCTCCCAGTCTCCTTCTGTTATTCTACAGGTCTTCCTCTCTCCAAGTTTCCTTCTTTTCTACCTATTATTTTTCCTACTTTCACATATGATAGAAAGCCTACAGCCTTTGACTTTCTGAGACTGTCTGATCTCACTCGGCATAATGCTCTCTATGCTTTATCTTACTTTGTTTTATTATTTTTTATTTGGGTCAGCTCTTTAGACTTCTTGGGGGGTTTGTTTGTTTGTGGCATCTCAATTATATAGAGCAGTGGGTTTCACTGCTCTATATATTATAAAAATATAATCTGACCAATTTCACACCTTAAAATAACCCGACTCTCTTTCTTTCCTCTAGTCTGATGGTCACGTTTCTAGTTTCATGGAGTCCATTTTATTTCTTTTTTTTTCCTCCTGTATCTTCCACATAAACAGTAAAACATGAGACATAATTTTTTCTCTGTGTCTGGCTTATTTTGCACACAATCATGGTCTCCAGTTCCATCTATTTTTCTGAAAATGCCATTGTTTCATTCTTCTGTGTGGGGCAGGAGTCAGATGACAACACCAATTTTCCTCTTCTGGGAGACTTACAGCAAGCTTTCTATATGGCTCCATTGAAGCCTCGCCTTTTACCCAGGAGGAAAGGAGGTGACCACCCGTGGATTGCTTTATATTCACTAATGCACGCACACACACACACATGCACACACACACACATACACACACACATACACACACACACATACACACACACACATACACATATACACAAATATACACACTTCCAATAATTCTTACCCTCCTTCCAGCTAAGTGAGGATGGGTGCTTGGTATTTTTCTTTTAATATCCACATCTTCATCTGACTCCTATTTCTTTATGCAATGTGTTTTCTATCTGGGTGACTCAATCAAAATTTTCAACATAGTGCCATTTACTTTGGGGGAATATTGAACTAACCAATTCAGGAAAATCTACCTAATTATGCATAATTGAGTTGGAAATTATTTCCTCATGGTTGGGAGATGTTTCCAAAAAAAATGAGGCCTTCGTAGATCAAAATTGGGCTCGCATCAATTACTGAATCTGAAAGCATAGTTATGATGTTGAGGTCAGTTCATCAATCAATCCATCATTTAATCAAAGCTTTTTCTTTCTAGAAACATGGCTATAAGCATAAGTAGAAATCAAAGTGTTCTTTTTCCTACCTTTTCACCACTTGAATTAGCATAATTGCAGGAGCCAGAGCAGGTCTGAATTTTTACTTAAGTTCAAATAGGATTTTCTCCTCCCCATCCCTCTCACTACCTTCTGCTTTCCCCACACCCACCAACAGGGACTCCTCTCTCTTGCAGGACTCTGTTTCAACTCTTTTTAATTATTTGGATAAAATTCAGAGCAAGACTGAAACTAAAAGATCTGCGATCTCTCCATCCCCTTGACAATCAGCTTTCCCCACAATGCCTTCCTGCTCAGCAGAAAAGGCAGATTTAATTAGTAAAAGTCACGAACAACACTGAACAAAATAGTCATTTCTTAGCCTTTTGTGAATCTTTAAAAGATTAAGCTTAAAAAGCCAGTGGTTTTGCCTGTAGGAACTTAAGCCAGAGGAGGCTGTGTTTCATTTAGCATTTTTGCTATGCTTTCCTCAATCTATGTGCATTCAACTTACAGTACTGTCACGAATGGTCCTCAGTTATGCATAAGGTAAACAAAGTACTTGAAAGGCATAATGCATATTGGGTAAAATAAAATATCTCTGTAGCTTCCCAAAAATAGGCAAAAAGAGGGTAAAACCTTCTCTGTGTGACTCTGCCAGAAATCATTTTTTTATTTTTAGTATTTTTGTCCTTTTATCAGTGGCCAAACCACCTTTCCTGTTTGTTTTTTTTTCCTGGAATGAAATGCACTTTATAATTTTACATGTGAGTTCTATGTAAACTGCTTACTTCCTTAATAATAGCCCCTAAATTTATTTTGCCTGGGGAGGTCCATATCCTAATTTTGTAAGAGGTAGAAACCGCCTCTACCAATCTTCAGTTGGTAAGAGTCGAACTGATCTCTCACAGAATGTGAATGCGGTATTCATTCCAACATTACTTATAATCAGAAATGTTTGACAGCAACAGAAGGCCTAGAAGAAGGACAGTAATTAACTACCTTATTATACTGTCTGAGTAGAAAACATCCTGCCACTGTTCACACTTGGTTTTTCAAGGATATGAAATAAGAAAATATTTCATTTTTTCAAATTGTGTAACTAATTAGCTAAAGATAATTATCCAAGGTATTCCTACTGATTAACCAAGCTTTTAGTTTCGTTCTTGAATTTTTGGACTGGGGATTTTAATTCCGAGCTATCCCCCAGCTCTTTTTATTTTTTATTTTGAAATCGGTCTCACTAAGTTGTGGAGGGCCTCACTAAGTTACTGATGCTGCTCTTAAACCTGCAATCATCATGTCTCGGGCTCCCAAGTACTGGGATTGCAGGTGTGTACCACCATGACTGGTAATTAACAAAGTTGTAATGGTGTATTCTTAACACAAAACTTTAAATTGTACCTACTCCCTCTCCTTTGAGTCAGTCAACCTATACTTATGCACCTGTTGCTGGAGACCTGCTGTCAATGGAGAAAGGCCGGTCTCCTTCCAGCCTTCCCTTAGGACTCGACATTGACCTTGTTGGGTTATATCCTACACCCTTTACCACACCCTCATGCACACATCTGTTTTCCTATTGCACTCATAAATATGGAGTCAAATATTTATGGGCGTGAATTGATAGAGAAAGCCGCTCCAGGCTTCCATCCTCCCCAGAGAAACATTGGCAAACAAGCAGAAACTGTCAGAAGAAACTTTGTAAGAACTCAGGGAAACTGTCAAGTGATTGCAATAGACAAAGAAACAAACAAAAAAAGAGCTAAATCAGGAAAAAGACATCTTCAAGACACTAGGAAAGCCCTGCGCCTGTTGTTTACTTGTATTTGTCTCAACCTTCCCCAGCTCAATGTGGAAAGGTGCAGCGTTCCCAGGCGGGGACATGGTCGATGGTTCTGGACAGATCAGAGCAGCTCCTATTTTTGTTCACAGCCATTCTGACGTGGCCAAAGACCCTCAAGGTGCTCACCTCAGAGCTTGGGACTCACTGACGCCAGAAATCTGAAGGGGAGGACTTGTAGACATAGCAAGATACGCGGATAACTCACAGATGGCAGGGGAGAAGATGGCACTGAGACAGACAATACACTATTTCATGTCCAGGAGGAAAAGCTGGATAGTTTCTTTTATCAAATCAGAGCATCCCAACACATTTTTGTTTAGGGGAGAATTTAGAAGGCCACAGACCGGTCAGAGAAAGATACATGCTCAGAAAAGATCATAGAAGACGCGCAACTTTCAGTTGAGGCTGAGCCCTCGACTCAATGAAGACTGGTCTAGCTGTAAAAGAGAGCCTCATCACTGATCTCATCTGAATACTGGCTGAGTTTTCTCTTGATTTGTTTGATTTTTGTCATTATTTTTTTATTTTTAGCTCTTAGAATTTAAGGACATTCTTGTTAAAAGACAACTTGAAAATGAATTAGAGCCGGGCGTGGTGGCGCACACTTGTAATCCCCACGCTTGGGAGGCAGAGACAGGAGGATCGCGCAAGTTCGAAGTCAGCCGCACTGGCTTAGGAGACCCTGTTTCTAAATAAAAAGCATAAAATAGGTCTGGGAGTGTAGCCCGGAGGTAGAAGGGTTTCCACGAACCCCAGTACCACCAAAAAAAAAAAAAAAAAAAAAAAAAAGAATTAGAAGGATAGTCAGCTGGGCCTGGTGGCTCATGCTTCTAATCCCAGTATTAGAAAGGTTGAGACAGGAGGGTCACAGGTTGGAGGCCAGCCTCAGAAACTTAGCAAGACTCTTAGCAACATAGACCCTGTTTCAAAATAAAAAAAATAAAAATAGAGCTAGGGGTGTAGGTCACAGGTAGAGTACCCCTAGGAGGTTCAATCCCCAGTACCCAAAATGGGTAAACCCCAAAGAAAAAGTTGAAACTGAGTTTTATACCATTTTATAATATTCAAATATGTTCAGTTTTTAAAAAGGTCACGTTATGCAAAGCAATAGAAGAGAATGGCCATTTCAGAGAAATAAATTCACAAAAACCACACCTAAGGAAGTCCCGACATTGGAATAGCCAGAAAAAAAAAAAAAAAAGCTTAAGACAACTGCTTCGAATAGACTCAAAGAATTAAAGCATAAAAAGTAACTAAAGGAAATCCAGATGATGTGGCATAAACAAAATAAAATGCCAATAAAGGGACAGACACCATAAAAAGGATGCAGACATTATCATACTGAACCTCGACAGGATGTAGGGTGGCAATGCACCAATAAACAATCTTAAAAGATCCTGGACCTGAACAAGATAACAACTGAGGTAATTCAGTCAAGGGACTGAGGGCATTAGGTTAAGTGAAATAAGCCAGGCACAGAAAGACAAGTACTGTGTGATCTCTCTTCTCATATGTGAAAGTTAAAAGAAGTTAACGGGCAGATAAAATACTGATTACTAGAGACTGAAAACAGGGAGGAAACAGCACAAAAGGAGCCCGGAGTCCACAGATGCACACCAAATGCACGTTAAAATATTACCAGGAGCCCCATTTATATGTGCAATTAATACATATAAATCAGAAATAAACAAATTTTAAAATTTTCTCAAGTAATTCAAACAATTCTCTTTCCCTCTCCTCTTGATGATATTCCAGCCTGTCTTCCCAAAAACCAGCTGGAATTGTTTTTTAAAACAGAAGTCTTGCCAGGCATGGTGATGGACGCTTGGGATCCCAGCATTCGGGAGGCTGAGACAGGAGGATCGTGGTTCGTGGACAGCCTCAGCTACTTAGTGAGGCCCTATGCAACTAGTGAGACCCTGTTTCAAAATAAAGAATAAAAAATAGCGCTGGGAGTGTAGCTCAGAGGTAGAATGCTCCTGGGTTCAAGTGTAGCTCAGAGGTAGAATGCTCCTAGGTTCAATCCCCAGTACCATACACATACACACACACACACACACACACACACACACACACACACGCACACGCACACGCACACGCAGCAGCAGCAACAACAACAAAAACCCACAAGTCCCATAATTCCATTACCATTTTTAAATCTGGAAGAGTTTCTCAATTGTACTTTGAATAAAAGACAAAATCCTTTTTGGAGGAGCTTGGGGATTGGGAAAGCTCATAAGAAAAAAAAAATCTACGCTGGGTGTGGTGGCACATGCTTGCAATCCTCGCGCTTGGGAGGCAGAGACAGGAGGATCGCGCAGGTTCGAAGCCATCCGCACTGGCTTAAGAGACCCTGTTTCCAAATAAAAAAGTATAAAAATAGGTCCGGGAGTGTAGCCTGGAAGTAGAAGGGCTTCCAGGAACCCCAGTACCACAAAAAAAAAAAAAAAAAAAAAAAAATCTGCAGAACTCATCAATGTACCAGAAACAAAGCAACTCTATTCCATCTCCTCCGGGGACCATTGCTTGCCTGGTTTGTGACCCAGCCTCTTGTGATGTTGTTCCTCTGGAACGTGAATGCTCATGTAACTGGGTCTGTGATTTTTGATGATCAATTGGTCCCTTTCCAGCCCAAAGTGTTCCCATCACCACCCCTGCCTAAGAAGGTACCACTGCCCACAGACTTCATGAGTTACCAGAATGCATTCACTACAAAGTCAACAATAAAGGCTTGGGATATCTAACAGGAAGACAGTTCTAGCAAAGAAAACTTTTACTGTTTGGTAAAGAAAAATCTAGTTCTGATCGCATTGTGTATAAATGCATAATTTTAAACTCAAACTTCCAGAAGAATTCCAAGGCTTCCTACCTGCCTCAGTATTGGCATCTCTGGTCTCTTCTTTGGTGGGTGGGGTGGAGGCTTCCAGAAGGCGGTTGTAGTCATACCACCCACATTTCACATCTATCTTTGGGTAGGTGAGGTTGGTGGAGCAGAAAGTTGAAAACTGGGTCCCTCCAGTCTTATTCACCCTAATACTATATGAGATTTCTGTGAAAAAATTTCCTTTATACTTCTAAAACCTTACAATCGTTCATTTCCTTTGACCTGATAGTTGATTTTCTGGGAACTCATTCTTTTAAATTAATTAGAAATGCAGAAAAAAAAGTTCTTTATCCGGTATACATAGAAGCACTATTTTTAGAAACTGATGAGTAAAACAATCTCACTTCATAAACTCAGGTGCAGGAGCAATTCAACTTTATTTTTTTCCTGAAATTGAACTTTATTTCTTTTTTTGAGCTTCCATTCTTCCAGACACTGCACAGATAATTTAATTGAATTCTGTCTCCCCCTCCCCCCATAGCTTCCACCTCTGTAACTTCCTTAGAGATCTATCTAAATTTCAGGCACTAAGATGTCGAAAAGAGAAGTCACCTGGCAGTGGCATTATCATCTATTTCTGCCGGCATCTATTGGAATGCCTTTCTTCCATGCTAGTCTACCGTGATTGGTCTAGAGCGCTGATATCTTCCCTAAATCCCAGAAGGGTTATTTCAATGTCACCACCTCTTTTTCTTTGCCATCTAGGGCACACTGGAAATTATTCTTGCTACATAGCATGCCAGGCTGCTAGAAAAATCTATAAAGTCCCATAAAACCCAGATGGCAGACACACAACTAGACAACTGTCCCATGTAGGGTTCTAGAGATGTGTTCATTTTATTTTCCAGTTCCTAAGCTGAGGAGTCAGTCTCACATTAAAATTCTCATTTTGCTTTAGCTTGCTTTTTTTTATTAATACTCATTTTAATACAGTAAACATAAAAAGATGTACTGCTTGAAGAGAAACATTAAAACCCACTGGTAGCAGCGTGATTGACATGCCATTATTGGCAACCTCCGAGCATCCGAGCATATTGTTTTTATTTTTTTATACTCTTCTTGGTGTGTTATAATTACATTTCAGAGTGAAGTTCAAAGTGATCTAAACATATATGAACATGGTACTCGGTCCATGTCCCGACACACTCTGCCCTGCTCCTTTCTTCTTCCTCCCTATACATGCTAATGAGATTTCTAATGATATCTTAATATAGAGACATAACATATTTTGAACTGTTTTCTTCTTCAGTCCTTCTTTTATCCCTTCCCACCTTCCCCTACTAGTCTCTTTCCTCTATGCTACTGGTCTCTCTCCTCCTTGGTTTTAAGTATCCTTTCTTTCCTATTTTCTACCAAGCTTCCACATATGAGAAAGAATATACAACCCTTGACTTTCTGAGACGGGCTGATCTCACTTAGCATAATTTTTTTCTAGTTGTATCCATTTTTCTGCAAATGACATTATTTCCTGCTTCCTCATGGCCAAGCATTATCTTTCCATCTCTGCATGTAGTGGTATTTTGTTGGTAGTTTGAAATTGACCATGATGGGACTATTTACACCATGGAAATACGACTACTATTAGGGAGGACCGATTTCTTTCAAGAGACAGTGTTCCAGTTCCCCACTGGCTATAGGAAGCAAAATGTGGGGAAACAAAAAAACATTTAAGACAAAAATGTTATACCGTTGTAAAAGTAAAATGGTGAAGTAAATACCCAGCAACTATGAAAGAATTAAAGCATTGTTTATCATGAATATCATATAAATGTAAGGATCTTTTTTGATTTCTTAAGAGAGTAGAAAAAAACGATTATTTTTATGTCAAACAAAAAAGCATTATGTTTGCTTGTAAAAAATACTTATATACACATAGAAAAAATTATGAAAAGAAATTTATGAAAATCTTAAACACTGGTTTAATATGGGTGTTAAGAAGTAATGCATCTTTTTAATGATGGCCATTCTAGTTGGAGTTAGGTGAAATCTCGGGGTAGTATTGAGTTGAATCTCTGTTTGCTGATGTTGAACATTTTTATACATTTATTGGCTATTTGAATTTATTCTTTTTTGAAATGTCCATTTAATTCACTTGTCCATTTTTTGATGACTTTTTTTCTTAGCAGTTAGTTTCTTGAGTTTTCTGTATATTCTAGATATTAGTCCTCTATTAGAATAGTTGGACAAAATTTTCTCCTATTCCTTTGGCTCTCTGTTGGGGTTCTTCATGGTTTCCTTTTATGTACAGAAGGTCCTCAGTTTAATTAAATCCCAAATATTGATCCGCCTTTTCATTTATTGTGCCTTTGGAGATCTTATTGAGAAAGGTTTGACTTGTGCCTGTGTGTGAAAGTGTTAGACCTATGCTCTCTTCAAGGAGCTGCAAAGTCTCTGGTCTGATTTCCAAGTCTTTGATCCATCTTGAATTGCCTTTTGTGCAGGGTGAGAAAATGGGACTTATTTCTAGTTTTCTGCATATAATTAAGGAGTATTGCTAACACCATTTTTTGAAGAGGCTACCTTTTTCCAGTGTATGATTTGGGCCCCTTTGTCAAAAAACACAACAAATGCTTGTGAGAATGTTAAGAAGTGGATACACTAATACATTGTTGGTCAGATGGCAAATTAGTGCAACCACTTTGGAAAATGGTATGGAGGACCCTCAGAAAAATGGTAGCAAACCTACCATATGATCCAGCAATACCACATCTGGGTATCTACCAAAAAAATGAAAGCCAAACTACCAAACGAATGCATGCATATCTATGGTCATAGTAGCAAAATTCACAATTGCTAAACTATGGAACCGGCCCAGATGTCCATCAACAGATGAATGGATTACAAAACTATAAGATATGTACACAATGGAACTTTACTCAGCCATAAAAAAGAACAAAATTATGTCCTTTACAGGGAAATGAATGGAACCGAAGAAGATTATGCTAAGTGAGAGTAGTAGGTCACAAAATGTAAAAGATTGGATGCTCTCCCTAACATGAGGAAACTAGGGAGAAAAAGGGTCAAGGAGGAACTCTAGACAAGGAAGGATAAGCCAAAGATGAGCAAATAAGGCAGCCTAACTGAGGGGGGAATGGGGGAAGAGGGAAATTACCTAATGTACATGATGTAATTCCCAAATATATCAAAGTCAGTCACTAAGCCAAACATGAGAAGGAGGGAGGGAGAGGGAATGGGGTGGGATTTGGGGAAGGGCTAAATGAGTGATGTGTGCATGTATGCCTCTATACCTTGTACCTCATTAAGGTGCATGACTACAATACACCAACAAAAATTTAAAAAAGTAATGTGTGTGTGTTTTATTTCCTTTTTATATAGTCAAACCTTTCTTCAATGAAAAGTATAGCATAGTATAAACACACATAACATTATTATTTATTATTATTATTATTATTATTATTATTATTATTATTATTATAGGAATTTAACCCAAAGGTATTCTACCTCTGAGCCATACCCTAGTCCTCTTTTATTTTTATTTGGAAATGGTGTCTTGCTAAATTGCTAAGAGCCTCACTAAGTGGCTGAGGCTGACCTTGAACCTGTGATCCTCTTGTCTCAGCCTCTCACGTGACAGAACAGGCATGTGTCACCGGGCCCAGTTTATAATTTGTACCTCTAAGAATAAATGTAATGGCTGGTAGGTAGAATGAAGGATGGAGAGAGTTGCTTGGCTTTGGCATTTAGAAAGCAACTGCAGAAATTAGCCAGAACATTTCCAGGGAAGTTGATGAGGATAGAAGTCAACTTGAGATTTTAAAATGGGTTAAATATATTAGTGAATGTAAACCCTGTTTCTCAACAACTGGTCAATAAAAGAAAAGAACAACACAGAGCCGTCACTAATGGAGACACGGGGCCAGAAGGACGCTTTATCAGAACATTTAACAGTAGAGACCAGGGTGTAGTTGGAGGCTGTGTGAGAGTAAGCGGAAAGGCAAGCGTTTTCAATGTTGGCTAAAAGCCTCAATTTCTTCTGTGAAGAAGGAGAATTCTGCAGAGAAAAGCGCTGGTTGCATGGTAAATTGGGGAAAGGAAATAAGAGAAAATTAAAACAGTGGCTGTGGTTCACCGGGCTGGTGATCTTAGGGGCAGCGCCAGAGCCCAGCCTTTCTGGGATGTCCAGAATGTGTGATAACACCAATCTGCTCTCATGTGTCGTCTAATGTAACAGTCTGCAGGAGCCTGAGCATGGAGTGGAAAACTGGATTTCGCGGTGTCAAGAAATGGGATGTTTGGGTAGAAAAATGGGCCAGAGGCTTTAACTCCTAAGCGCCTTGAGCTCTAGATGGGCGCTGCAAGAGCTGGAATGGAAATTAGCAGGCTATAAAGGAGTTGGGTCATAGACCCACAGCCGATAACGTAGGATACTTTTCAGACTGATCTGATGGATGCCGGACACTGGGCAATCTTGGGTCTCTTAAGTATTACCTGATTGATTTCATCAACAGTTAGCTGGTAGGGCATTAGAGCAAATATTATGTAATCAGGGGATTTTATTGTGTGTTTATATGGCACTGGGGATTAAACTCAGGGGCTTTCTGCCTCTGAGCTAGCCCCTCAGCCCTATTTTATTCTTTATTTTGAAACAGGGTCTTGCCAAGTTGATGAGGACCGGACAAGAATCAGGTTGCTGGGGCTGGACAAGAATCTATAATTTTTCTGTGTCATTCCCAAGTATGGGGATTACAATCATGTGCCACCATGCCTGGCTACTAGAAATATTTTTTAGCTTCCTTTTTTATTCAATTTTATACTACTTTTTTATTTTTTATTTATTTATTTTTGTTTTGTTTTGGTACTGGGAATTGAACCCAGGGCTTATTCTACTACCTCTGAGATACAATCCTAGCCCTATTTTATTTATTTATTTTGAAACAGGGTCCCACTAAGTTGTTGAGAGCCTCTCTAGATTACAGGCCTACACCACCATGCACAACTCATACTGCTTTTTTTACTATATATATATATATATATATATATATATATATATATATTTTTTTTTTTTTTTTTTTGGTGGTACTGGGGTTCCTGGAAACCCTTCTACCTCCAGGCTACACTCCCAGACCTATTTTTTTATATTTTTATTTGGAAACAGGGTCTCTTAAGCCAGCGTGGCTGGCTTCCAACCTGGGTGATCCTCCTGTCTCCGCCTCCCAAGTGTGGGAATTACAAGCATGTGCCACCACCCAGCCATACTGTTTTTTTAAATTGAGAAAAAAAATGATAGAACAGAGCATCACACACAGACAAATGAGAAGCTGCTGCCCACTGAGAATGCATTTGCCCAGGTAGAGCTAGTGAGCTTGTGCTGTAACACATGTACATAAAAGGGGCTCCCGTAAGGGGAGCAGACCCCAAGCTCGTGCATCAAGTTAGCTCTCAGGGAGGCAGGTGCATCCTGAGATAGAACGTTTTCACAGTGATGGGTTTTGTGTGAACCGGGCACAAACATGTGTGCCAATAGCAAAAGCTGATATCTCTCTCTGACTGGAGGAAATCAGATGGAAGGATATTATCTTTAAAAAAATATGTAAATACATATTTTCACATTAGGAAGGCACAATAACTCACTTAAATTGCCATCTCCTACTTTCCAATTACATTAGAAATCAGACATGATTTTTATTCCCTATCATCAGGAAAATTACTTTTAATCATTGCTGCTTCGGCATCTCCACGGATGTCTGGTTCTCTCTAATCACACAGTCAAGGGGTGCAGAGATTCATCGCAAGCAGTCACGTGGTAGGTTATGTGGAGACGGAAGGCCAGAAGCCATAAAACAGGTCCCAGGTATACTCCAGGGTGAATGATGGCCTCCACGTGTGTGAGAGAACTGACTGTAGTATTTTATCTGCCATGATTGGAGTTATAGATCTCTTCTCTCATATCTATGGATGGGTCCCTCTGTACCTATCCAGACTAATAAAACCTTTGGGTTTTAAAAATTAGCTATGTCTTCCGAATAAAATTAACAAGTTCTTGATGATAAGCAAGTAGAGAGAAAAGGGAAATATTGCAGACATTTTACCTATTTAAATCAGTACTTGTACCTGGGCATGGTGGGACATACTTGTAATCCCAGCACTTGGGAGGCTGAGACAGGAGGATTGTACAGGTTCGAAACCAGCCTCAGTTACTTAGTGAGGCTCTCAGCAATTTAGTGAGACCCTGTTTCCAAATAAATTATAAAATAGGGCCGGGGTTTAGCCTGGAGGTATAAAGCCCTTGGGTTCCACCCCCTAGTACCACAAAAAAGTAAAAATAAAAAAAGAATACAAATCCCAAATTAGTACTTGTATCAAATTTTCACAAATACCTAGGATGTGTATTGAAAAAATGTACTTAAAAGCAAGCACAGTGTGTGTGTGTGTGTGTGTGTGTGTGTGTGTGTGTGTGCGTGCGTGCGCTGTTTTTTAGGGGGGGGGGTGGTAGTGCTGCTAGGGATTGAACCCAGAGACGTTCTACTTATGAGTTATATCCCCAGCCCTATTTTAATTTTTATTGGAAAATATGGTCTCAACTGTCTTTGGACCTGTGATCCACCTGTCCCAGCATCCCAAAAACTAGGATTACAGGTGTGTGCCACCATGCCAGACCCAGCACTTCTTACTAGCACTAATAATCATTATTCTTAAATAGTAAATAATCACACACACACACACACACACACACACACACACACAAAGGCATTTTCTAGGTGCTTTATATGTATTATCCCATTTAATTTTTTCTTAACCCTGCAGAGAAATAATATTATTGTCAATATTTCAAGGAAAAATAAAAAAGGTAAATTCACACACTGCAGATGATGCTCCCTGCTACCACCTAGGCACAAGTACCCTATGCAAGGTTTTATATGTCATTATTTGTTCCACTTACAATAAGGTATAGCTGTTAAATTTTATGGCTTCTAAAGATGATCAGATATTTCACTCACTTATCCAGGGGATTCATTATTTTTGCTTTTCAACATTGTGTTATTACATTGAACATTTTTTATAACAAGAGGCATACTGTTTCACAAAAATGAACTGATACAGGTCATAAAATCTTTTGCTTAAACATCTAATGACTATGTCAGTGTTATCCATCAGATGGTAAAGCAAACCTCATACTTTTCCACGTAGAACAAGAATCAATATCAATCCATATTAGTGCCAAATATTAAAAAATACGACCACTCGTACATTACAACATTGGTCACAAAAATAGTAGGCTACTATGTTTTGTTTGGCCCTAATTGGATCCATCTTACCTTTGTGAGATTCATTTAATCTTAAGGTCCATCAGTATAATGAGGCACACACATCATTTTCTAAGCACCATTGAACCTAGCCATGGGGTTTTTGAAAAGATATTTGAAAGCAGAAACATAAAGTAGTATGTATCCTGGCTTGTTTTTTATTAAAAAACTCTGCATGCCATATCTAAATTACTCCCTGAGAAACACAGGGCAAATATACACCACTTTAGGCTGTGAAGCAGTTTTGCAAGCACAAATTAAATATGTTCCATGGGCTAAAGCAATTTTTACCGACGTGTTCCGAAGAGGACCATCAAGTTGATAAAAGATGGAGAAAGGTAATCAGTTGGACTTCTGAGCGTAGACCATTATTGAGTAACATAGAGGCAATGGTTTCTCTGTTAAATATTACAAAATAGACCTGCATCCCTTCTGATCCAATTCAGATCGTCTATTCCCATCCAGGTCCCCAACATAATAATAACCTCCCAATTCAACTAGTTTAATCCAAGATGAAAAGAAATGTTTGAACACTTTTCTCCAAAGATGATTTTGATGGGGTCATAACATTTTATCATATTCTCATCTGCCCTTAAAGTTCTCCTGGATGAAAAATAAAGCCATGGACTTCCGGGAAGATGGCGACCGAGAAAAGCGGGGCTTAAGAGCCCTGCTAACAAACAATCTCCATTACCACAAAACCAGCGCCTTTCATAGCCAGAAAACACCATCACCAGAAAAACAAAAAAACCACCAGGCTCCAGAGAGAAAGCAGACTGAGAACAGAGCTCAGGGCCACAGAGGAGACACACGCGCCCGAGGACGCGGCAGCAGCGCCATACTGCCGGCGGCAGCGGCGAACTCATCAGACGGCTAAGGCAAGCCGAGGTGAGCCGCTGCGGAACAGCCAGGCGGGATCTTTCGGCGCAGAGAGGATTTAAAGCTCCCAGTGGCTGAGCTCAGCACACGCTGCAGGGATTCAGAGTGGAAATCAAAACCAGAGAAGAAAAAATACGCCAGCCTCATGGCCGAGGGCGTGGCCGCGGCGCCATATTGCCACTGGCGGCGGCAGCAGCAGTGAATTCGCCGAATCCAGTACAGCTACATCTGCGTACTCAAGAACAGTGAGTCAAATTGCGGGCCACAGAGGAGAAATCCCAGTACTGTACCTCACTGAGGTTCAGTGGGGTACCTCACTGTACCCAGTGAGGGAGTGGTGGTGGCAGAGATATCACACCATAGGAGAACGTGCAACCTGGCACCCCCCATAGTTTAAAGCAGCCTCTATTGTCTCCCTGGGTCGGAGACTCTGTGATAAAACCCAGTAAAGGAGTAGTGGGGTCTGAGATACTACTGACTCGAGATCCAGAACACCTTAAGTGAAGTCATAGTGACCCAAGGGAAGAACCCAGAGAAGGCACAAACATCCGAAATCATGGGAAAGAGGAATAATACTGGAGCAATGAATGCCGCCCACAACCCCACAACATCAGAACCTGATAAAACAGAAAATCAGAGATTTCTAGAAGATCAAATCAGGAAAATAACTGTAGAAATAAAAGAGGTGCTTCGAAAAGAACTCAGAGAGAGCCAAAAAGAGATAAAGGATGCAATTAATGAAGTAAAGGCCTCAATTCAAAGCACAAACAACCGATTAGACCACATGGAGAACAGAATCTCGCTCTTAGAAGATGAGCAATCCAAAAATGAACGCATAGTTTCTAATCTAGAAAAAAATATCCAACAGCAGGAATCTGACATTGAAGAAATATGGGCCCATTTTAAGAGAGCTAACCTAAGAATAACTGGAATAGAGGAGGGAAAAGAAAGTGAAACCAAAGGGATCAACAATCTCTTCAAGGAAGTAATAGCAGAAAATTTTCCAAACATAGAGCAAGAGGTTGATACACAGGTCCAGGAAACTTATAGAACTCCCTTTAGACAGGATCGGAGAAGAGGATCCCCATGCCACATAATTGTCAAAATGACCAATGTGGAAGCCAAGCAGAGAATCTTAAAGGCAACAAAAACAAAGGGCCAAGTGACATTCAGAGGCAAACCAATTAGAATCACTCCAGACTTCCCAAACCAAGTCATGAGAGCCAGAAGGGCTTGGAGTAACATATTCCAAACTCTGAAAGAAAACAACTTCCAGCCAAAAATTTCCTATCCAGCAAAACTTTCTATCAAATTAGATGGAGAAATAAGAAGCTTCCATGACAAACAGAAACTGAAGGAATTTATGTCTTCAAAACCAGCGCTAGAGAAAATACTCAAAGAGATTAACTACAAAGAAGAAATAGGTAACACTCACCAGAACCAGAGAAACAAGAGTTTCCATCCAACAGACAACTAAGATTGGTTATCTGTGGAGATTCATTGTTTATGTTAGTCTTTTACCTATCTCTAAATTGTATTGTTTGCCTTTATTGTTGTTAATTTTTAGGATTTCTAGTTGGAATATTAATATACCTTCAGATATAGCATTTGGAAATATTTTATCCCATTCTATTAGTAACTTTTAACTCTGTTTACATTGTCTTTGGATATACAATATTTTTTTTATTTTTTAGGGAGTTTGTATATTCTTCTGTTGCCTGTGCCATTGAAATCATATCCAAGAAATCACTGCCAATTTCAATGTTGTGAGGTTTTATGACCCAGATTTTCTTCTAAAAGTTTATAGTCTTAAGATTTATATTTAGGTCTTTTATCTATTTTGAGTTAATACTTGTATGTGGGATTAGGTAAGGGTCCAATTTTATTCTTTTCCATGTAATTATTATTTTTCAACAATATTTAGTTAAAAGAATATTATTTCCACCACCAAATGTTCATGGAAACCTTGTCAAAAACTTGACAATATAGGGAAGAATTTAGCTCTAGGCTTGTATTTAACTCCAATGGTTTATATATCTGCCTTTAGAACAGTACTACACTGTTTCAATTATTGTAGCTTTATATGGTTTGAAATCAGAAAATATATATCTGCTAGCTTTGTTCTTCTTCAAGATCGTTTTGGGTATCTAGAATTCATATTCCATATTAGGATAGATTTTTTTCTGAAAAATAAATATATAAATATATGATAGTTTCACCAAAAAAAAAAAAAAACAGAAAAAAATATGCTCTGGTAAGAAAGAAAGCAAAAAGAAATATTGAAATGTTATCTTTAAATCATCAAAAGCTTGGCATCAGACAAATGAAACTGTTATGTGAGATTATCATTTTTAATTTTGGATAAATTGCTATAATACTAGATGTCAACCACTAAGCCAAGCATGGGAGGGAGGGATGGGGAGAGAATGGGGTGGGGATCGGGTGGGGGCTGACTGGGCGATGTGTGCATGTATGTCTACAAAAGTTTGTATCCCACTATGATGTATGAATACAGTGCACCAATAAAATAAAATTAAAAAAAAAAAAGAAAAATAAAGCCATTCCTCCACTCCACTCGATGTGATTGCTCACATGTACTGGTCCAAGGACATACCTAGAATTATGGTTTTCCTCTTCAAACATGGGCATGCATGTATCACTGTAATATTCTGACTTCACAAGAGCCACATTATGGATCCAGCCTAGGTATCCACCAACAGATGAATGGATCACAAAACTATCCTATAGACACACAGTGGAATTTTACTCAGCTACAAAGAAGTACAAAATGGTGTCCTTTGCAGGAAAATAGATAGAACTCAAGAACAGTATGTTAAGCAAGATTGGCCAGACTCAGAAAGTAAATAGTTGAATATTCTTTCGGATACGTGGAAGCTAGAGAGACATTGGGAAACTCGGGTAACCTTGGATAGGTAAGCAAAGACTTCAATGGAGTGATGGAAAGGGTTTAGGGAATGACAGAGCAAATAGAGATGTAAAGAAGACAACAGTTGAAATGATGCTATCCATCTATGTTAAAGACATGTATGGGGAAGGAGACAGAGCCAGGTGGTACCCTGAGAGAAAAGCTACAAGAGTTGTGTGCACATATATTCTTATCACTATATTTCAGTATGATGTATAATGCATTACTAAAAGAATAAAATTAGAAAAAACTTTAGTTCTCCTCAATGCAAATGAGTTCAGTTGCTTCTCCACCAGAATGTAGCATTAAAATCTTCCCTACCCCAACCAGTGTTCCATGAGCTAATGGTTCCCCATGGAGATGCTTTTTCCTCCCACTTGGTTCTATCAAGTCAGTGTCCTCAGTACATCACTAACTTGGCATTCGACTGACCCACCTTCAGGCTCTGGATCTATGACGCGAATGGCTCGGAGCAAATCACTTAACTTCTGTGAACCTCAATACTCATATAAAAATGTGTTTTATTCAGAAGCATGATTGTAAGGATTAAAATAGATACTGTGAGTGCAGGTTATTTGTTGACACATGATAGTATAATTATATGTAAGTGTGAGGCAATAAAAGAAATCCAAGCTGGAGAGAACAGAAATGTAAATCTGTAGTATTTAGAAGGACTAACACATTGAATCAAGAGAAAATATTTGGCAATCAGTAAAAGCAAAAAATGTGGTGAGTTGTGCCATAAGGCTGTCAAAAATCATATTTAAAAATAGAGTGTTTTAGTTTACAGGATGATGATTAAAAATTAAGACATTATGTCACACAAGCTTTGGAAAACTAAAATCTCTGTGTATTTCACCTTCAGGACAGCAAGAATTTGTTTTTAAGAACAGTTTATGATTAACAGAAATAAAGCTACAGGCGCAAGTAAAGGGAAAATAGAAAGAAGTAATAGCTATCATTCTCATGATAATCAATGAAGCCTTATATACATGGGCAGTGCATAGGCAATACATATTACTTGTTAAGAAATTCCTCTGCCATTATTTTAAGTGTTTTACATGCATCACCCCATTTAATCATGACATCAATATTATGATGTTACTAAGTTCACTAGTTTTATTTTATATAGGTGACAAGTTAGAACAGTTCCCTCTCCTGCCTCTCTCTCTCTCTCTCTCTCTCTCTCTCTCTCTCTCTCTCTCTCTCTTCCCATGGTGTGTGTGTGTGTGTGTGTGTGTGTGTGTGTGTGTGTGTGTGTGACTGGGGATTGAACAGTGGACAGGAGCATTCTACCTCCAAGCTATATCCTAACTCTATTTCTTATTTGGAAATAGGGTTTTCCTGAGTTGCTAAGGGGCTCACTAAATTGCTGAGGCTAGCCTGCAACCTGTAATCCTCTCAAGCTCTCAAGGAAAAGGATTAGTGCTTGGGAAGCATGTCTCACCACACTCATCTAGAAACACAGACCCAGAGTCAGCTCTATCACCCCACCAGCAGAAGCAGAAGGAAGGAGCACACTTGTGACTGGTGATGGGTTTTGCAGCTAGGAAGTAGGGTTTCAGCCCTGCTTTGCTAGCTACTTGCTTTGTACCTGGAGACAAGGGTATAAAGGTTTACTCAGCATGAGTCCTGCTGCATGAGTCCTGCTATCTGTAAAAGAATACTAGTGACATTACTAACAGCCATAAAGAAGAACAAAATTATATCATTTGCAGGGGGAAAAATGGAACTAGGGGATTTATGCTAGGTAAAATAAGCTAGTCTCAGGAAGCCATGGGTCATGTGTTTTCTATCCGACATGGAAGCTAGAGAAAATATAAGAACAGATAGTCAGGATTCATTTTCCTACTACCTGTGGCATGCCAAAGAAGCCATCACTGTGGCTCATGAGTGCATATTTATTTATTTATTTATTTATTTATTTATTTATTTATTTATTTATTTATGTGGTACTGAGGATTGAACCTGGATATATATATATATATATATATATATATATATATATATATATATATATTTTTTTTTTTTTTTTACCTTTGAACTATATCCCCAGCCTTCTTTATTATTTTGTTTTAAAACAGGTTCTCAGTAGGTTGCAAAGAGCTTCACTAAGTTGCTGAAGTTGGTCATGAACCTGTGATTCTCTTTTCTCAGCCCCCCAAGTACTGGGATTACAGGCATGGATCATCACACTGGCTCAAAGTTTATTAAAGCTGCAAGTTTTTCTTATATATTTTATTTTTATATTGCCTTGTTAGCAGCTCTTCCACTGGATGAATTTATATACTATTCAATTTTCTTTCTTTACTTTCTTTTTTTTTTCCTTTTTGGTAATGCTAGGGTTTGAAACCAAGGGCATTCTACCTTTGAGCTGCACACCCGGCTTTGTATTATTTTATTTTTTTTGTGGGGGTGGGTAGCATCTCACTGAGTTGCTGAGCCTGGTGTCCAACCTGTAATCTTCCTGTCTCAGACTCCCAAGTACTAGGATTATAGGGTTGCACCACCATGCCTGGCTCTGTTCAATTTTCTTGATCCATCTTATACAGTATATATTAACCAATTTTAAATGCATACTTGATAACCTATGGTATATTAACAACCACTGAAAGAAACAAAATATGTTAATAAATTATAATTCTACAATTACTAGATTAATGTTCTATTCCATTAAAATCTCTTTGCATCTAAGCGAAATGGAAAACATCGGTACCCCCTGGAAGAAATAAATGGCAAGAGTATGGAATTTTACTCAATCATAAAGAAAAACACAATTACATCATTTACAGGGAAATGGATGGATTTACAGGGAAATGGATGGATTTACAGGGAAATGGATGTGTGTGTGCGTGTGTGTGTGTGTGTGTGTGTGTGTGTGTTTACATGTGTGCACACCCATATTTTAGGAGAATACTACATTATCCAAATACTGTTTCTTAAGCCTGAAATTAATTTATATTAAAAACTATATTACTATTGAATAAACTTCAGATACCCAACCAAAACTGAGCAACTCCCTGTAAAGAGTATTGCTATTAAAATTTACCTACAAAAGTTCAAGAAAATGTGTTAAATTAAATTTCTGTTTTAACTTCCTGCCATTTCAATTTTAAGGAAAATGCTTTGCATATTACTTTAGCTTTTTCCTTTTCCTCCATTTAAAATATACAGACCTTACACTTAAAAAGAAAAATCACAATTTTCATTATCTATACCAACACTACTCCTAGATCTTTTGAGCTTCTATTGGAAGCTAGATGCTAATTTTAAATGCTTTTAAAATTACTCCAAGATTCCTAAGAAAGGTGGGAATAGATCCACCATATGATCCAGCTCTACCACTCCTGGGTATCTTTCCAAAGGGGTATCTTTCTATTTCAGAGAAATAGAGCAACATATGCATACCTATGTTCATAGCAGCACAATTTGTAATAGCCAAAATATGGAACCAACCCAGACCACCATCAACAGATGAATGGATAGCAAAACTCTGGGAAATACACACAATGGAATTCTATTCAGCCATAAAGAAGAACAAAATTATATCATTTGCAAGAAGATGGAAAGCCCTGGAGAACATTATGTTAAGTGAGATCAGCCAAGCACAGAAGGAGAAGGTGCATATGTTTCCTCTAATATGCCCAAACTAGGAAACACAGAGGATACCAGCGGGACTCCAGATAATGGAGGGGAAATATCAGCAAAGTTTGAATAGAAAGATAGGAGAGGAAGAAGGCTGATCTTGATTAATGAGGGTCTACATCTGAACATGTGTAAAATTATGAATAAGACATGGTTAACCTGGACAACCATTGGTGGGAGGGAGGAAGGGAAAACAGGGGCGGGGGGGGGGAGGGCACCAAATATAGTTTAAATGTATACTATTTATGTTCAATAAAAAAATTGTTAAAAAAATAAAAGATCTAAATATAAAAAATAAAATAAAATAAAAAAATAAAATTACTCCAAAAGCAAAAGGGAAAACTACTAAAAATGAATCAAAACGTATAAGTAGTGGCCACACCTAGGACCAAATTCAGATAGTCCTGGGATTAAATTCAAATAAGTAATTTGTTTGTCCTATGGCTTTCAAAGATCATTTCAAAGATCAAAGCCAGTTTTTAATGTTGAAAGATTCCATATAAATTTTATCACTGGGAATTTTCTTCCAAATAGAACTTATCTCTTCCATTAAATTAAACTCTTGCCGCTATGACATTTGAATGGTAAATACATTTATTAATTTATCTCTTACACATATTGACTGTCTTGTCCCTAGATGTTCCCATCCTTTTGAAAATCATGTCCCCAAATAAATTCAACACGACATCTCTATTTCCTCTACGTTTGACTTAAATTCAGAATTCCACGTAGAATAACAATTTTACCTTCATCTGAAATTGTTTTACTAAAAAATTAGATTTGTCACTAATAGAAGATGACATGCAACCAATTTAGTTACATCCTCAGAACAAATACTTGTTTATTAATCTGCCTGCATGATTTTAACTTTATTACTATACTAAATAAACAAATGGAATTGCTTATTTTGGAAGCATTTTAACTGGAACACATCAAAGTATTTACTATAACAAATTAGTCTCACAATTATGGTATTTTTGCTCATTAATGAAATATTAATTTGGCTCAGAAATATGTTCCAAAGATTATAATATAATTATCTCTATCAATTAGCTTTTTTGCAGTTAACTTGCTTAAAAACCGTGTCTGAACGCTGCACCGTTCATGATTTTCAAACACATCAGGGGAAAATCTCCTGGTCACGGCTGGGAAAGCATGCTATAAACCGACTACCTCCTCTCTAAGGATCCTCATTTCTCATTCCCTACCAGCATGTGACCTTCGTTCCAGAAAGATCCCTAGGTTTATTCTTTTTCATACCTTTCCATAATGCTTAATCCCTGCCTGAAAGCATCACAGTCATTGCTTTGTAAATGACATCTATTCTAGAAATGTTAAATAAACTAATTTCACAATCAATTTAAAGTCAGCTCCAGAGCTATGGGAATTCTCCTGTGTCCAAGTTCATGCCTTCGTGAGAACCTCATAATATTATTAATATTTCATGTTGATGAGACTTTCCATCTTGTCTATTGGATTATAAACCCCTGCAGTGTGTAAAGCAGGGCTAATCATTAGTGACCTAAAGCTGTGAGCTGTCCTTAATATTGCAATTGGTATTTTATAATTATTCTGTCAAAGTTCAAGTGAGAGAAGATTAGGGTTTTTTTTTTTTTTTTTAATTTAACATCCAAAGACTTTACTGAACCAAATGGCTTCACTGAGTCTCCTCACAAAATCTAGCTTGTTGGGAAAATTTATATAAATATTAAGTAAGATACAGTCATTTAAATCAATTTATTTGAGTATCTATTGAGCGCTTATTGCATGCCAGACATGGTTTAAGTGCTTGGGGTGTGCTGATGATTTCTTATCCCCTGACAGCATGTTTTCATTAAAGAGAAAGAAGGAACTGGAGGACATTATGCCAAGTGAGATTAGTCCATCACAAAAAAGTAAAAGATCGGATGCTCTCCCTAATATGCAGAAGCTAGGAAGAAAATGGGTCACAGGAGGAACTCTAGACGAAGAAGGAGAAACTACAGATGAGAAAATAAGGCGACCTCACTGAGGGGGATGGGAGAGGGAGAGGGAAATCCCCTGATGTACGTGATGTACATTCACAAACATCAAAGTCAGTCACTAAGCCAAACATGAGAAGGAGGGAGGGAGGAGGGAAAGGGTGGGGACTGGGGAAGGGCTAAATGAGTGATGTGTGCATGTGTGCCTCTAGCAACTTACACTCCATTAAGACATATGACTACAGTATACCCAAGAAAGAAAGAAAGAAAGAAAGAAAGAAAGAAAGAAAGAAAGAAAGAAAGAAAGAGAAAAGAAAAGAGAAAAGAAAAGAAAAAGAATGGGTCCATTTCAAGTGGAAATATGCTTGGAATATCCAAAGAAGAGCCAAGAGGCAGGTTGTGATTGGAAGTGAGGGGAGGAGTGGGAGAGGAAGGATGTAAAGGGAGGCCAAGAAAGATCTCTGAGGGCCTGTGAGCCACAGAAAGCTCTAAGCAGGACAAGAAGATGGGGCGGGTGGAGGAGCTGGATTATGGGATAGCAGAGCCCGTCTGGTGGGCGTATTGAGAATGTGCTGAGCAGAGAGAGATTTCAGGAAGACAGTAGGAATTTCCATCAGTGGTAAAGGAAGGGCAGAAGGATACCTGTGACACCAGGGAAGGCTGGTTTCTGTGAGTGGCTGATTCTGGGAGTATTTAAAAACACTGCTGATGGACAATGCAGACAATTTGAATACAGTGCATGAGACAGAGACAGGCATTGAAGACCCAAAGGACGACTTGACCTCCGCTCCGGGAAGGTTGGAATGGCCCTCAACCTAGAGGAATACATAAAATGATGTCAATTATCACAGACCAGTCACAAGGAGCAAGGCAGGAATAAAAGACACATTTGAATCGCTTTGTTTTCTTGAAAGTGTGAGATGTGAAATGTAAGTGATGTGCGTTTACTGGGAGAGATTTAAGCCCCTCCACGGTTAGTACATATCATAGAAAATAACAAGCAGAGGAATTAAAACTGTCAGGACTGGCAACTAGAACAAAACTCCTAAAACTTCCTGCCTCGTCAAATACCGGTATAGCAACTATTTTAAGGCTTCCAAGAAATATGTCACAGAAAGTTTCTCGTTAAATTTTGAGTGCCATCAGTGTAATTATTTCATTCTTTCAATAATTAAGACATGGGAGTATTTTCTCATAATTCCTTGATTTTAAGAGCTGGCGAAATTACTGAATTGGGTACCACAGAGAAAGATGATCACTATGAATGGTTGCAGTTTATTAAAATAACTACAAGAAATTACTATGATTTTTATTATAAATTGCTCATGAAAACACTTAAAGCTTAGTATTCTCATGGAGAATTTTTTTGTCTTGGAATGGCAAAACACTTGGATAAATAGAAATGGACACACCCACCTTAAGGTCAACAAGAGAGTATAAATGTCCTAATTTTCTTCCAAGACCATGGGATTTAGGTCAGAGGAGTTCAGGGATATTATGACTCTCCCTTTGGTTACAATATAAATTTATATCAAAAACTTCAATCAAATTAAAAAGCCTTCCTTATAAAAGTAATACAGATAGATGTGAAGCCATTTCTAACCATGGAAATGGAGTATCTAAAAAAACTAAATTTCTGAGCACTATTACAAAATTTAATTAATTAATTAATTAATTTATTTATTATTTTTGGTGGTACTGGTGGTGGAACCCAGAGGCTTTCTACCTCCGGGCTATACTCCCAGACCTTTTTTTTACATTTTATTTGAAAACAGGGTATCACTAAGTTGCTGAGAGCCTCACTAAGTAGCTGAGCCTGGCTTCGAACCCGTGCGATCCTCCTGTCTCAGCCTCCCAAGCGCGGGGATTACAAGCGTGCGCCACCACACCCGGCCAAAATTTTATTTTTTATTATAAGGTAATTAGTCCAATATTAATACCTAGCTTATAATAATATAAGGACACTATGAAGAAAAATACAGATGCAATATGTGTGTATATATACACACAAATACCCAGTAAAAGATCTTTATTTAGAGCTACTAATATATTTTTCCATATACATATAATCTTTAGACATCTCTATTATAGTTTTCACTTTTCATTGCCTTAATCCTTTTAAAGGAATTTCTAGGGAAAAAACCTTACACATTATATTTCTGTGTAAAACCATTTCTATATGAAGACTTCATATATCATAAATTCAGTATTTCCAAATCTACTAGTTATCTGTACATTGAATCTGATGGGTCATTCCTAACCTTGATTTACTAATAGATGAACATTTCTTTTTTAGTACTTTTATCAGTGCATTAAGGTCTCACATCATAAGTGATGTTCACAGTGATGGAACCAATGTCAATCTTTTACCTTCATTATGTCATAGAAATTACAGGCTATCTGATATCCAAGTATCATTTCATCTCTAATATATATAGACCCAGTTAGAAACTCTGTTTTGTTTTGTTTTTCTGTGTGCTAATACATTTTCTCATTATGATATTTCTGGTCTTTGCAAATATATGAGTATGTATGCATATGGATGTAAATTTTTTTTTTGCAGTACTGGGGATGAAACCCAGGGGCATTCTATCTCTAAGCTACATTTCTAGCCCTAGTTTATATTCTTTATTTTGAAACAGGGTCTCACTGTGCTGCAAAAGGCCTCACTAAGTAGCTGAGGCTGTCTGCAAACCACGATCCTCCTGTCTCAGCCACCCAAATGCTGGGCTGACAAGCGTGCGCCACTACACCTGGCTGGATATGGATATAATTTTAATTGCTGCCTTAAGCCCCCTTTGAATCATAGAATCACATTTCCATATGAGCTGCAAGTTTTTACCGCAAGTTTTTACCAGCTTATTTTGTACCAGTTAACTCACATCTTTTCTAGTTTTCCATTCAATATTTTTTGTTGTCCCACATCACCGAGTTAATTTCATATAGAATTAAATCAAATTTTTAAAAAGATAGACGGGTATCTTAAAAATAATTGGAAATAAATATAGAGGACTTCTTGCCAGCACAAGAGTAAAGATCCAAATATATTTTCTTTAGTGTGGCAAAATGTGATCCCAAGGTTGATTTCCTAATGTTATTTTATGTAGTATTAAGTTAATCACCTAAACTCTAGGATCCTTAGCTTTCCCATTAATAAAACCTGAAAGTAGAATTACTCACTATTTTCTAACCAATGTTTGGAAGACACTGAAAGGGATCTACGAAGCAAAAAAATAAATTTTGTAAACAACCCTACATTTACTGGAGCCTCATACTAACTCTTTGATAGTTGAGAAATAAAAGCAAACTTCAAAGAGTTAGGTTTCCTCTTTGTACCCATGTAACCCAGCTGCAGAAACTGTACTAGGTAATAGGCCAGTGAGCATAAATTGATACATATGGTTTTTCCATAATCATCTAATGACTATATTAAAAGTGTTTTAAATTGCGCACCTGGGTGAGAGTCTGAAAAGCCCTTTGATATTGATGTAATTATTTGTATAAAGGAACAGATTAGCTTTGCTGAATTTACTGACTTCCAAACCCCATCTCTAAGTTTCTAGCATTGCAAGGCTGTCTTGATTAACATGTAGGAGGGAATTAAGTTTATTCAAGTTGGATTAATGAAATACTGATTTGAAAGAGTGTTATCCCACAATATTGAGTATTTCTTTGCTTTGCTTTCTTTCTCTTTCTTAAAAATTCATTTTTCTCTCTCCTTGTGTTTAGTGTGATTATTTTACAGAAAGGATTCCTATAGAGTGTTTTAGATCCACACATGTGGCCGCTTTATATCAGTCGCGATATTTTGAAATTATGGTTTCATTATCTTTTGCCTCATTTTTTTTTAAGAGAGAAAAACGCATGTATCACCATCATTAAAAGCACTGGAAGCTTTGAAACAGTATTGAGATTGAAGTGCTAGGCTTGCAAAAAGGGAAGAAAAAAACTCATTCTAACAAATGGTATGCTTTGAATTTTCCTTTCAACAGAGATTTTATTTTGTATTCTTGCATGGCGTCCTGAAGTACTTACAATGAATGGCGGTGCTGAGTTCAGCTTTGCAAATAAATTAAAAGAAATTTTCAGGCACTTCACTTCATCTGGAAATATTACCCAAGGAATAAAAAACAACAACAACGAAACCTTTGCTAGCTAGCATTGCACAAAGAGCGGGAACAATTGAATCAGTATTATTGCTTGCATTTGACAAGCACACAATTGTACCATCTCGGAGAGGAACTATTTCTAAACTTCCTGGCCCACAGTCGCCTTTGGATTAGTTACTTACTGAGACCCATAACAGACCTAAGTAATATTGTATAATAAGTATGACGTGCGTGAACATACATTTTGTGCCTTGTTGAAGTTCTACTCTGGAACTTGTTGAAGTTCTGGTCTCTAGAGTGACCTCAGAGGACCTTCACTTTGATTTCCAAAGGTACTAGAAACTTCTTCGCACACTTAGGGGCTCATATCAGCTTTGGGATTAAATGAAATATATTGGTTTGGTGCAGAATCTCTATTAGAGCTGTGTGGACCACATGAACAGCACCTCAAGTAATGATTTCCAATGTCTCCATCCATGGGTGGCTGCTGTGGAATGGCTGGTTCCATGCTGATTCAAATTCTAAGGGCTCTGACTCAGCTAATCACTGAGAAAGGCTTCCTGTAGGTGGTCTCTTCCTGACAAAATGTTTTACAATAATTGTAAAAAAAAAAATCCCACTGGCTTATCTGGTCACTGCTTTCTCTACATTGTTATTATGCTGGGTTCTTGTTTGTGAACAATTTTCCTTACAAATTATCGCACTGAACTTTGTCTTTCAAATCCGAGTCTGGTAGCAAGAGGTTGCTAAGACTGCTTAGTACCTTCGAGTCAGCTCTGTGCCATTTAATGAAATGGTAGGTGAACCATTAGCTATCTGAGGTTCAGAAATTATTTATCCATTAAACATATTTCTTTTTACCACAAATAATAAGAAGCCATATTTTAATCAATTTTGAGATCATAGAAAACCTTTTAAATCTGAATTATCATGAATCCTGACTATACCCTACATATAAGCTCAGGTTTCCACCCTGTAGACCCCCCAGTGTTTCTTTGGATGAGCAGTATTAATAAGCTATGGATATTAAGAGAAGGTACCAGTATAAGTAAATTTATACGGGTTTTCTATGCCTCTTGCTTAGGACATCCATGGAATAATAAATTCTATTCTTTCTAGAAGATACAACTTTCAGATTAAACATAAGCACTGCTACAGAAATTAATTTCCATTTATATTGCCCAGCCTTCCTAATTTCTTTACTGTAGACACACATAAACATAGACATTGGATACAGATATAGATATACAAGTCAGTTGAGTAGTTGAGTCATTGTTTTAACTGAAGCGTGTGTGTGTGTGTGTGTGTGTGTGTGTGTGTGTGTGTGTGTGTGTTTACTGGAGATTCAACCCAGAGGCATTCTACCTCTGAGTTATACGCCCAGATCTTTTGTTTGTTTTGAAACAGGGTCTCACTAGGTTGCTGAGAGTTTCACTACGTGTCTTAGGCTGGTTTTGAACCTTCGATTCCTCATGTCTCAGCCTCCCAAGTACTAGGATTGCAGGCATGTACTACCATACCTAGCCTGTTTGAGTTTGCATGCAAGTGATTTACATTTCGAAATTTTCCATCTCTGTAATAGCAACTCCTCTAATTCCTCACTGTACTGGCTGAAAATATCAAACCTCTCCAAAAACCAATGCGCTTCTATTTCCTTCTATTCCTGGTCTAGTGTTTACAGTATGATCATAAATACACCGTTTTCTTCAACCTCGTGACAGAAATGGCGTTATCATAGTAAACAGAGAGCTGATAGTAAATCATCTCCTAAAAGTATAAATTTGAAAACATCTTACCTACATGAGTACTACTCTTTCGGTAACAGTAAAGGAGATGGAACCCCGGGGGTATTCTACCACCCAGCTATACTCCCAGACCTATGTTATTACTTATTTTGAAACAGAATCCCACTGAGTTGCAAAGGGCCTCACTAAGTGTCTGGCCAAGAACCCTGATCCTCCTGTCTCAGCATCCCAAATTCTGGGATTACAAGCATAAACCACCATGCCTGGTTTAAACTCTTTTTTAAAAAGCTGCTCTTTTTTTAAACTTTCAATATTGGTTTAAATAGTTTGGAAACAAGGTAAAAAAATAATAGTTAATTTGATGAAAGATAAAGAAATCAGGTAAGAGATATCCAAAAGTAGCTCTTGTGTCAAGTTGGAAAGCAACAAATTCCCATTTATACACGATTATTTCTAATGAGTTATGAACCTGTATATTTGAATCAAAGTTATATTAATGTATTTTAAGAATTATTTGATTAGCTTATAAAATATTTTACTCGATTTAATCTTTTTTGCTTACTTTCCACTCGTATATGTTTCAGAAAATATAATAATTGTTATTTATTACCACATACTGTTCTCATGTTTTAAGAGATAAAGAGAAAAAGTCTGCTTTAAAAAATGTCCTTAAATTGCATGCCTTAACAGCATTAAACATTTATTTTCTCCAAGTGCGTTGAGAATGTCATTTATACAAAGTCTTATATTATCTTTACTTATAAAACACAACTAGGCTTATTGAATATGAATCATTTCTATAATCTGATGCATTATAAAATGTTATGCTCTACTTTTTTTAAAAAAAAGTCTTCTTTTTCAATGTACCTTTGACTTATGAATATTATAACAATTTTTTTCTGTTCATATTCATTGAACTGAGACAACCTTCACTCTGTTATTTGGAGTCTCCTTCCATAAATTTGTCTCCCCAGAATGTACATCCACAGGTCTGAAGGTCTCTGAAGAAAAGAACAATGTGGAACTCTCACAGCCTTTATATGTAATTTGGGTTTTGTTTTTACTTTTTAGTAAACCTCAAGGTGAGATTTTCATGTGTTCACTTTTCAAGGAAAGTCTAAGTGAGTTTTACAACCAGAATAAATAATGCTCTTACTTTTTATGCTACTAAAGTTTTATCAGAGCATATTGCATATCTGATTACTATCTTCCTCAATTCACAGTCCATTCAGAACAGCATTGCCAATTAGAGGATGTGGTCATGGTTCTTCTGGGTCATTTGAACATTTTTTTTTCTAAAAAAATTAGAGGGTTTTTCTCTCAAATCACTGAATAAATGTTCTTTTGTTAAACATCTGCATTTAGAATTTGGAATCAGAGAATATTCAAATGTTACGATAAAAGAAATGGGGGATAAAAAAAGACTAAAGCTTCTACAGCTATTAGCAAAGAAAAGCTGAGTGAACTTGAGGATATAAAAATAGCATCACTTCAAGTGAATCACAGAAAGCTAAAATGCTGAGAACAACACCCAAAACAAAAGAAATCAGCACTCTTTTTCAATTCTGTTCTTCCTACCTTCTCCAAAAGAGATGACTTTTTCCAAATGTAATAGAACTAAAAACTCCTATTTGTAAGAATGTCAATGGACATCAAAGAAGAAAATATAATGAAAACACACCAAGACAGATATATAATCAAATTGCTAGAACACAAGGGCAAAGATAAATCTTATATAGGAAAGTGTATACACAGTTGGTGAGACTGCTATAGAGATTAGTGTGGAGATTCCTCAAAAGACTGGGAAGAGAACTACCATATGACCCAGCCATACTGCTCCTTGATAACTTTCTAAAGGAACTGAGGTCAGAATATTACAGCAACACATGCATATCTATGTTTATACCAGCAATTCACAGTAGCCAAACCATGGGACCAGCCTGGATGCTCACCAACAGATGAATGGATAACGGGACTGTGATCTAGTCACACGACGTACTTTTACTCAGCCATATACAAAGAAAATATTGTGTCATTTGCAGAAAAATGGATGAAACTAGAGAATATTATGCTTGGTGAGATTAGCCAGCCCCCAAAAGCAATTAATTGTATGTTTTCTCTTATATGTGGAATCTGGAGAAAAGGGAGAAAACAGAAGGGATTTGGAAGAAATGATGGGAAGGTAACAATAAGATAGTGAACGGAGATTAAGGGAGAGGGGAAGAGATTTGATGAAGGAAAACAGGTCAAATAATGGTATGTACAGATACAAAATTCAATGGTAATTTCAATAACGGGGAGAGGGAGAAAGTGTGTGTGATGGGGAAAGGAGCAGAGCCCTATTGTGTGCGCACACCTTTCTATCACACTGAAACTCACCATGAAGCACAATTATAAGGCACTAAGAAAAGAAGAGCTAAAAGAAATAGGATCTTAAAATGAGCCAGAAATACAGGACACATGTTAGATGGGAAATCAATAAGCAAATGGAAGACTTTTCAATAGAAACTCTTCAGTGCCACTGAGGAAAGTTAGACAAGATAGGAGAGAATCTGCTGATATCTCTCTCTCTCTCTCTCTCTCTCTCTCTCTCTCTCTCTCTCTCTCTCTCTCTCTTTCTCTCTCTCTCTCTCTCTCTCTCCCCACACACACACACACACCATATACACAGATGTATAGATACAGAAATAACCATAGATATTATGTGAACACGGTGTTGAATGTATTTCCATGCTATCAACATATTAAAATGATCTTATAGTACATCACACATATATCAATATATACAATTATATATTACTACTTCTGTTTGTTAATAGAATTTATAGAATCAACAGCATCCCAGTAGAAATGAAAACTCACAGCATTCAGATTTTGGCTTTTACATACCATTCGCACATAAGAAAAATGGGGGCTTTTTAAAGAAAGAGCTAATTCTAGAGCTGGAATAAGGAATATGGAAGATGAGCCTGGAGCATGATATAGTACCAAAATGTAAGGAAGTGTTCACAAAAATAAAATAATGGGCCACGTGAAAATTATATTGAAAGCAACACAAAAGAGCTCCCAATGGCCACAACTCAGAACCATGTGAACAAAGATAAACAAAGAGTGCAGTATTAGTTTGTAACCCAAAGTACAAAATAAGCATCCATGAGTCCCCAAGGATGCAAACATCTGCTCAAATACATAAATAAATAGGGAAGAAAGGGCAGATATTTTCTTACACAGAATTTCAACTAATGTAGGAGCAGAGGCTGTTCTATTTTTGCACATGATTAAAGATTTTATGATTAAAAGTTAGAAAACAAACATGATTTTCCTATCTTGTAAAAAGAATGCCTTTTCAAACATATTTGCTGACTGAGGGTTTACAAATTTTAAGTCTAAAGAGAAAATGGCAATCTCTGCCTATGTGGAATATCCAGAGAAGTTTGTCCTTTTTAGGGCATATTTTTTATATGTTTTTGGTACCTTATAGTTTCACATCATAAGGTAGTGACACTTAGTGAGACACATCACACAATGCTCCCCAGCTCCCTCTCCTGTCTCCCTTCCCCATCATGATATTGAGATTGACATAGTTATTCTCATGTCCAAACATAATATCAGCAGGAGCATTTTCTTCATTAATTCTGCTCCTCTATCTTCCCCGAGACCACCTCCCTCAATCCACTGGAGTCTCTCCTCCTTTATCTGAAGTCTCACTGTGTAGCTAGTTTCCATATATTAGAGAAAACATATGACATCTCACTTTCTAGGACTGGTTAATCTCACTTAACAATGTTCTCCTGGTCCTTCCAATCTCTTGAAAAGGACATAATTTGTTCTTCTTTTTTGCTGAGTAGAATATCCTTGTGTATATAGCACATAATTTTGTAATCCATCCATCTACTATGAATTGTGTGAATATAAACATGACTTTGCATATATTACTACAATATTCTAATTTCTCCCTTTGGAAAGATACCCAGGAGTGGTATAGCCGGATCATATGGTGGATCCAGTCTGTTTTCTGAGGAATCTCCACACTGATCTCCATAGGGGCTGTGCTAATTTGCAATCCCAACAGTGTAGAAAAATTCCTGTCTCCCCACATCCTCGCCAGCATTTATTATTATTTAACTCTTGATGGTTGCCATTCTAATTGGGGCTGGCCCTAAAGTCAGTGTAGTTTTGATTTCCATTTCCCTGTTGGCAAATGATGCTGAAAGTTTTTCATGTATTTATTGACCATTTGTATTTCTTCTTTTGTGAAGTGACTATTTAATTCAACTGCCCATTTCATGCTTGGGTTATATTTTAAATTTTTGAATTGTTTTATCAGTGTTTCCTTCCCTATCTGCTTTAGGGTAGGTCTAGTGAAAATGGAATAAAATAATTTATATTTTATAACGATGTAACCTACTGGTAAGATTTTATCTGATGCAACAGAAATGAATACATTATCTGAACCCAAATATTATTCAGTGTCTCTTCTGTGTAACACTGGTCAAGTTACTTAATCTCACAAAGGCTCAGCTTCCTTGTAATATGAAGCTGCAGTAATTACACCACATATAGCACAGGGTTGACTTTATATTAAAATTAGATAAATCAGCAGGGCGTGGTGGCGCACACTTGAAATCCCCGCACTTGGGAGGCGGAGACAGGAAGATTGAGCAGGCTAGAAGCCAGCCGCACTGGCTTAAGAGACCGTTTCCAAATAAAAATATGAAATAGGTCTGTGAGTGTAGCCTTGAGGTAGAAGGGTTTCCAGGAACCCCAGTACCACCAATAAAATAAAATAAAATAAAATAAAATTAGATAAATCATATAATAATGTGCTATTCATGTTTAAAACTCATAATAATATTAAACATTTATTGAATGATTATTTTGTGTAAGGCACAAAAGTACCATGCTTACTGAATCATATCTGTCAATTCATTAAATGAGCATGCTAATTATAATTTGTTATTAAAATAGAAATTGAATCGTCAGCTCTAAAATGTTATCACCTATCACTATAATGTAAATAGAATTTACTTTTCTCAGGAAGATGCAGAAGACAAAAACCTCTGAACCTGAAAGCTTCAAATTGCAGTCGCTCTCATTCTCATTATGCTATAATTTGCATTAGCAACATGTTGATAATTGCTATATCTGTTATATTTAAATAATTATATGACTGTGTATAAGATCATTCCGCCCTGTCTATAATTCAGTGAATAAAAGAACAAACCAAAATTATTTCTACCATATTTCCATGCTATGAGCACCCACAAATCTTTCCTGAATAAAAGATTTTATATTTACTCAGAATAACACTACACCAGCATGAAGAGTTCCGAGTGATGGTTGTTTAGTTTTGAGAGACTTGAAAATGTCACGTCACCTCTCAGGAATTCAGAATCTCCTTCAGTAAACAGAAAAAAACCAAATACTGCATAATTCCACTTCTCCCAAGCACCTAAAACCAACAAGTTCATAGAAAGAAGTGGAATGGAGATTAGCAGGGATTAGGGGAGGAAGAAATGAGGAGTTACTAATCCGCAGGATGAATAGCTCAAGAGATCCTCTGTGTAACTAACATCCTACCTATGGTCAACGGCACCGTACCGTACGCTGACAAATTTTGTTAGGCAGGCGGTCTTCATGGTAAGAGCTCCTGCCGCCATAGAGTAAACGTTAAGAAAAAATCAAAGCACACAATCTGTGCTTGAATTCCCTGGGAACAGATTCCCAAGACATATAGACACACACAGGAGGCAAACCATAGAGTCCTAGTTTCCCCCTTCTGTCTGTCATTGTTCAGAGGCAGCACACAGGGACCCAGACTTCAGCCTGGGGTCACAGACTCTTTCGCAGGGTATTGTGTTAGCTGTGTCTGCTACAACCACTAGGTGGGTCCTTAAGTTCCTGTGTTTCTGGAGCATGTTTCAACCAAGGACAGACAAGTCAGCATTCCTCTAGAGGCAATTAGATGTCCTCTTTTTTTATTTTTTTTATTGGTGCATTGCAGTCATACATCTTAATAGAGTACAAGAGGGCAGAGGCGTACATGCACACATCACTTATTTAGACTTTCCTCAGTTCCCACCCCATTTCCTCCCCCCTCCCTCCTTCCTGTATTTGGCTTAGTGATTGACTTTGATATGTTTGTGAATATACATCATGTACATTAGGAAATTTACTCTTCCCCCTCCCATCCTCCTCAGTTAGTCCGCCTCATTTGCTCATCTATGGTTTCTCCTTCCTGGTCTAAGTCTCCCCTATGAGTCTTTTCCTCCCTAGCTTTCACATGGCAGGGAGAGCATCTGATTCTTTCTTCCTGCAACTGACTAACTCACTCAATATTCTCCAGTTCATCCATTTCCCTGTAAATGACATAAGACCTCTTAAGACCTTGCTCAGTGAATTCTTGGATTCCCACTAGGAAAAAAAAAAAAATGAGAGTTCTGTGTACGGTGGGAATGTCTGCCTTCATTAACGGGCCAATGCATTTGTTGCAGGAGGGAACCATCCCCTACAATCCCAGCCAAAGGCAATCCAGAAATAACTCTTCACCTTACAGGGCCCTGATTTCAGTGCTCATGGGCTCCCTGGCCTGGGCCGTCATTTGGGGTATGATCACCTTAACATTTTTAGCTCAGGCCTCCTCTTGTAGCATTGCAGGTGATTTATGAGGCTGGGCTTTTTCATATGGACATATTGAAGAGCTGTCAGAGGGTGTTGATTAAGCGCTCAGACTCAGGAGGCAAACCGCCAAGATTGAAACAAGACGGTAAAGCAGACCTCCTTGGAGTCGGCCTGCAATTTAGCAGCTTCTCCCAGCTCCCTTTTAGTCCCCCAATAAATAAAATGGAAAGGATGGTGGTGATGCTGATGGCAACAATTATAGTATTTACCTCGTAGTGTTGATTCAAATAGTACATGCAATCAGCTCATAGGAGAATAGCGAAATCTGGGACACGGTCAAGTCAGTGAACATTAGATACTCGATGGCTCTAGGTAAATGTGAATGTGTGTTATTGTGTGTGTGTGTATGTGTGGGCAAACATATAAATATGCTTAGATATTTATATGTAGTGTTTTAATTATATTTTTAAATAATTATATTTACTGAGGCATGGTAGTGCATGCCTAAAATCTCAGTACTTGGGAGGCTGGGAGAGGAAGATTGCAGCTTTGAGGCCAACCTCAGCAATTTAGCAAGGCCCTCAGCAAGATCCTGATTTAAAATAAATATAAATAAAAAGGTTTGATAGTATAGCTTGGAGATGTAGTTATAGGATGTTTTCTTGGTTGGTGTTAGTTTCCTATCACTGACATAAATTCCCCACAGTAGCCTAAAATCACATAGATTCACTGTCTTATTGTGTAAGTCAGAAAGTGGACATTTCTATCTTCCAATTTAAGGCCCCTTGTTATTAACCTGGCCCCTTCTCCCAGATAAGCCACATATCTCCATATTATCAAAAAGTCAGTCAACTAGAAGCCATCATGATGCCAACACTGGCCTTAATTTCACTTTGTCATTAGAAGATAAAGTATTCACAGGCCCCATGGATTAGGATGTGGTCAACTTTGGGTGAATTTGGGTTCTGCCTGCCACTGAAGGCTGGATGTTTAAATGTCCTTAATGAAACTCTGTCAGCTCAAATGGAAACCAGGGTATATAGAAACACTCAACTACAGAGTAGTAAGAGATAAATAGGTCCAACCTAAAGGAGGAATAAAAATGCAAAGCTGATCATTTATTAAAACATTTAATAAATAATGACACAAAGGAAGAAGATATGCATGTTCACATAGAGAAAAGCACAGGGGATTCTGCATATCAAGGTCATCTTTTGTCAGCTATATGAATTGGTAATATTGTAGCTGGACGTGGTAGCGCATGCCTGTAATCCTTGGGAGGCTGAGACAGGAGGATTGCAAATTTGAGGATGGCCTTTCCAATTTACCAAGACCTTGCTGCAAAATAAAAATAAATAAGCCGGGCGTGGTGGTGCACCCTTGTAATCCCGGAGCTTGGGAGGCGGAGACAGGAGGATCGTGCAGGTTCAAAGCCAGCCTCTCTGGAAAGAGGCCTTGTTTCCAAATAAAAAAATATAAAAATAGGTCTGGGAGTGTACCCCGGAGGTAAAAGGGTTTCCAGGAACCCCAGTACCACCAAAATAAGAATAAAAAATAAAAATAAAAATAAATAAATAAAAAGGGCTGTGGATGTAGCTTAAAAGTAGAACGTCCATGAGTTCAGTCCCCAGCACATACACACCAAATATTTTCTTTCTTGTTTATTTTTGTGAGAGTTTTGGGATATAATACAATCATTTGACCATTGGATTGTTTCCATAATGGCAGGGGCAGAGGGGGCCTTGAGAAATAATTACATATTTGATATTTGTTCTGCATAAATTTTGTCCACATTCTATAGGCTTTCCGCAAGCCTCACAATCCTCTCCCTGCCCATAATTTCTACCAGCAAAAACAAAAACAAAAAAGCTTTCATGTCACTCCTAACATCAACCAACAGAAAACATGAGGGAAAAATGGTGGCACTGGTTGTATTTCAGTTTATTCTACTACTAAGTTCACTTTAATATGAAGTTATATAGTTAAAACAATATATAATTATTGCTTTAAAAAAATCAACCAGGACAGGGAGTATATTAAATCATAGCTCACAAATGCTTCCAAATCCCTGATTCTTAAATATAATTATGGTTAATATTTGGTGTGCAGCTTTCCAGACATTTTTGTGACTGCATATGCACACATAAAATAATTTGGGCTCATCTATCTGTCTGTCTGTCTGTCTGTCTATCTATCTATCTATCTATCTATCATCTATTATTCTATTACCTATCATCTACCATTTGCTATGAACTGTCATCTATCACCTATTTACCTATCTGCCTATCTACCTACCTAACCATTTATTATTCTTTAGTATAGTGTGTGTACCCTGCTATCAATTTGAGTTGACATAGTTTCATTAGGTAACATTTACCTCCTTAGATATTTAATACTCAGATCCTGGGAGGAGAGCTGTCTTTTCACTATTTAAATATGCTTTTCTATGCCTTAGTGATCTCAATAGTTTTAAAGCTTCATATATAAGTTCCAGACCATTGTTTGTTATACTTATTCCTAGCATATTATATTCCTTTTCTTATGGCTTTTTTTGTTTGTTTTGTGGTTGTTTTGCTTTGGTTTTATTTGCTTGTTTGATTTTGGTACTGGGGATGGAAACTAGGGACGTTCTATGCTCAAGTTATACCCCAGCTCTTATTTATTTATTTATTTATTTATTTATTTATTTATTAACAAGGTCTGACAAGTTACTGAGACTGGCCTCCAATTTATGATCCTCCGAGCTCAGCATCCCAAGTACTGAGATGACAGTCATCTGACATCATGTTTGTCTCTCTCCCTCTATGAATAATCTCAAAGGAAAATGAATCAAGTAGCTACACACACTGACCTAACACATTTCTTTCCTTTTGGAATGTCCTGTAACATCCTTGAGGAGACTGTCCCCTTGTTTGGCTTCTGGCCTCTTCTACTGCCTTCTACATGATTTTTCCAACATCATGACTGAATTTCTAATCCCTACTACTCAAACCACAGAAGAGATTTTCTGGAAACTTCACTGCTATTTCATCTTTGGTAATTGTTCCAGACCTGGCGCAGCCACTGTCAATGTCTGCCATCTTTAATAAGTCACTATACTCTTTGTGCCACAATTTGCTTATCTCTAAAGAAAACCATTGCAGGGGATTGGCTGTTATCAAACCGTCTTAGAGCAGGACACAGTGTACATGCCGTTAATTCCAGTACTTGGGAGGCTGAGACAGGAAGATTACAGGTCCGAGGCCAGCCTCAAAAACTTGGTGAGATTCTCAGAAACTTAGTGATACTTTGTTTTAAAATATAATATAAAATAAAATATGGCTGGGTGTGTAGCTCAGAAGGAAAATGATCTTGGGCTCAATTACCTGTACAAAAAAATAAAAAATAAAAAGAAGAAAATAAAAATCATTTTAGGAGCCCTGACATTCTATGAAATCCCCCAAGAATGGAAGTTGGGTAAAGAAAAGTTTCTCATTTAGTTTGTTAAACTACTAAGGTTCCTAATTTAGTTTGCTCATGATTTGGTATATGAAAATAATATTTGGGTGTTTTTGTCCTATAATACAGGGTTCAATCCTTAAAATATTTACTGAAAACCTCTAAACTAACCACTAGAATTCACTCTATTTCTAACATTATATAAACATCTTTAAGTACTACAGAAATTTATTTTATGATCTAAACATAAAATATCTGTGAAATGTACCCAACGTTGAATTAATCTAAGTCCTAATCCATGCTCATTTTCATTATAAAAACACAAAAAGAATCTACATGATTCTCTGCATTTCAGGAGACCCAACTTTTTTTTTTTTAATCTGATCATTATATTCTCAAAAAGCAAAGATATGCGAAAACATTGTAAAACTAGAGCTCAGCTTTATCACTGTGACTGTTTCTAGCTCTCTGGGGAACGCTGCAGTAGTCCTTTTTTCTGTCAACTATTTTCCAATTCATTCTATTTTTCCAAGATTTATTTCTTCCAGTCATGAAAATTCACTGGCTCAAACATTTCATGGCTAAATTTTGTATGTATTTTATAATTATTCTTATTCGTGCCACACTAGACATGGTGGGGGTGAATCGTAGAGTGTTTAAGAGTACAGAAGCAGGACTGTGTGTGTGTGAGCCTGTGTCTGTGTTGCATCTGAGTACATATATATATATATATATATATATATATATATTGTGTGTGTGTGTTTGTGTGCTGTATGTGTGTGTCTTCTCTGCCCTAATAAAATTAGTTTGGTCAAATTAAGCATGTGTGCCTATTTTTTTTTTTTAGAATTCTCAAATGCCTTTATGAGCGTTAAATGTTATAGTTTATGTGTTAATCACTTGTCACGGTGCCCAATATCGAGTAAACTGCAATTAGCTGATAATATTTAATGTATGTGTTCTCTCCGCCACGCCCCCAGATTAAAAACTGACTGTCCAGTTTTAAATTATAGACAGATAAATGCTTTGTAAATTTTACTATCATTACTGAAAGAGGACAACTGGGGACTGTTTGGTTTTCCTACTTTCTGTATTGTTTAATGAAATGTTAAAAAATTTATGAAAGTGCATGATCATTCTCATTGTTTAATCATGGAATATACAATATCAGCAAAATATTATGAACCCGCAAAACACTGCGGAAAGAAATACTAACAGCATTTTTTAAACACTGGAGCAGAGGGAGTGAATATAGTCACGCAGGAGCTAAAACCTCCCTGTCCAATGCTCATACTTGACACTGCTAGTTGATGACGTCCCTCCTTTCAAAGATGCCGAATTGCCCCAGGATTGCAGCACACACACACTCCAGTACAACCAGAAAGGATGAGCTGTCTGTATCACACCTGCTCTACCATCACATTAGGAAGACTGGCTCAAAGATACATAAAAATATCAGAGCATATTTCCTCTACATAAATATAATAAAGCAGAAACGCAACAAGTGACGAACTAAAACTCTTTAGACAACTAGACCATCTTCAGCAAAACACTCCTAAAACAAATAGCCAATGTAATGAGGGAAGAAAGCGGGAAGACAAATGAGATATTAAACTTCATTTTAAAATCTATGTTCTAAGAGAGTAACTGCGGCCAAAACAGAGAGTAATTTTGAAGCAACGAAGACCCGGTAAAATACATATTAATCAAAGGCAGAATTTGAATGTGCATGTAAATTTACAACCAGTGTGGAATAAACATTTAATACTCGAAGATACAAAGTAAATTCCTAAATATTGCAGTTGTATTTAATTCCTCTTGAGTCCTGAAAACAATTCCCCTAAAATGTATTCTGATTTAAATAAATTCAGAATGTAATTTCCCTTAAAGATGCATTTTATAGCATATTTATCTCATCACTCGACGCTATACTAAAAAAGACAGGAAAATGGAGAGCCAGTAAGAGGCTGAAATGAAATAAATTGTACATTTATTTTCAAACATCGAATCCTAGAATATTGGTGCAAGGGACATTCATAAAGATTAATTGATCCAATCCCCCTCAGCCTTACTTTTATTTTTTTTTCCTTTTGTACCACTGTTTCCTCTATCCACCTCAGTTTTTCTTATGTAATAATATATTCATTTTGTATACATATCACACAAATAACATGTGTATACATGTGTATATATGTATATGTGTAAATGTATGTATATATGTAAATATATGTATATGTTTATATATATGTAACCTGAAATTCTTTTTAGAGCAGTAAAAAGTATAAATTAATTATTTTTAGAACAGTAAAAAGTATAAATTAATTTGTCTCCTTTTCCTCTTTTGTTATAATGAGGCTCAGTGATATCAGTTGGCTTGGCCAAGCGACTTAACTAGAAAAATCCGAAATCGGGGGAAAGCCCCTTGGCCTGGTGCTCTGTACAGCCTGACTTTTGTTTGTTTGAACATGTCACTCAAAAGGAAACCTCAACTAATTAATAAGACACAGAAGCTTTCATCTATAAAATAAAGCCCCAAATCATATGTTTTAAAATACAGTCTTTACATATACATAAATCTATATGCCTGTAAAGAATAACATCAAATTTTCAGAGGAGCAAGAAACTTACATAAAAGACTATTTTAGACTCCTGATGATTTTCATGGCTACACAGAAGCCTTTTAGTTTAATGCCATCCCATTTATTAATTCTTGTTTTAATTTCCTGAGCTGTCAGGGTCTTACAGAGGAAGTGTCCACCAAAACCTATATGCTAGTTCCTATCCTCTCTTCTGATCCCAAAGTTCCTCATCTAAGGGTTAAGTCTTTGGTCCATCTGGAGTTGAGACTTGGGCAAGGTGAGAGTTTGGGGTTTAATTCCATTCTTTTACAAAGTGAGATTAACTCCTTGCAAAAGTGAAGGGTTGTTTGTTTTCCCTCACACGTGGAAGCTAGAGAGAACCTGAGTAACAGAAGAGATATCAAATAAAAGAGGAGAGACTGCAATGGAGCAATGGAGGGTGACTGGAGGAGGTAGGATGGCAGGGGCGATGGAGACGTAATGAAGGTAACAGTTTACGTTATGTTATATGTGTATATATGAAATTATCAATACCAATCTCATGGCAAGTATAGGGAAAGGGTGGGGAATGGATCAGGATCCGAGGGGGAACATTCCATGTGTCCTGTGTACCTACATTCTTATCACTGTTTATCAATAGGATAATTACAGTATACCAATAAAAGTATTTAAAAAAATAAAAACTAAAGACAATGAAGTCCCTATCCAGAAAAAAAGAGATTATTTTGGAGTCCATTTTACTAAATATAGAAAGAGACATCTTACTAAGAGCTACTTACAAACTTAGAAAAATAGACTTAGCACCATTATATATCTCAAGTAAATTTGAATCAGTACTAAGGTAGATGTTGTAATCCACAGTGAACATGGATAGAGCTTCTACGATGCTTTTCCCCAATTGCGGGTCAAGCTATTATTTATGGTGTGGCTTAATCAGTGTCTCAAAGAAAAAGGACATCAGTCCTCTATCAGAAGAGTAGGTGGCAAAAGTTTTCTCCCATTCTTTCAGCTCTCTGTTGAGGTCCTTGATGGTTTCCTTTGCTGTACAGAAGCTCTTCATTTTAATGGAATCTCACGTATTGATCTGCCTTTTAGTTTCTTGTGCCTTTGGAAGTCTTTTTGAGAAAGATTTTACCTGTGCATATCTGTTGAAATGTTGAACCTATACCTTTTTCGAGGAGCTGCAAGGCCTCTGGTCTGATTTCCAAGTCTTTGATCCATCTTGAATTGACTCTTCTGCAGGGTGAGAAAGTGGGGTTTATTTCCATTTTTTTGCATATGGTTAGCCAGTTTTGCCAACACCATTTCTTGAAGAAGCTATCTTTTTTCCAGTATATGTGTTTTGGCCCCTTTGTCAAAAATCAAATGGCTATAAATGTATGGATTTGTTTCTGAGTCTTCTATTCTGCTCCATTGATCTATGTATCTGTTTTTGTGACAGTACCATGATGGTTTTATTACATGGCTTTGAGGTATAGTTTGAAGTAAGGTATTGTGATGCCTCCTGCATGGTTTTTGTTGCTAAAATGTACTTTGGCTATTCTGGGTTTTTTGTTGTTTCAAATGAATTTAAGAACTGATTTTTCTATGTCTGAGAAATGACGTTAGTAATTTAATGGGTATTGCATTGAATCTGTAGATTACTTTTAGAGGAATGGCCATGTTGATATTTATTCTGCCTATCCAAGAACATGAAAGCTTGTTCCGCCTTCTAACAATATACAGAGAACTCAAGAAATTCTGCACCAAGAAAACAAATAACTCAATCAAAAAATGGACAAGTGAGCCAGACATGGTGGCGCACGCTTGTAATCCCCGCACTTGGGAGGTGGAGACAGGAGGATCGCGCAGGTTGGAAGCCAGCCTTGCTGGCTTAAGGGACCCTATTTCCAAATAAAGATATAAAATAGGTCTGGGAGCGTAGCCCGGAGGTAGAAGGGTTTCCAGGAACCCCAGTACCACCAAAAAAAAAAAAAAAGCAAGTGAACTAAATAGACACTTCACCAAAAAAGAAATTTAAATGGCCAATAAATGTATGAAAAAATGCTCAACATCATTAGCAATGAGAGAGATGCAAATAAAAATTACCCTGAGATTTCACCTAACTCCAACTAGAATGGCGATCACTAAAAACATAAGCAACAACAAATGCTGGTGAGGATGTTGAGAAGTGGGAGTTCTAATGTACTGTTGTTGATGGGATTGCAAATTAGTGCCACCACTTTGGAAAACAGTATGGAGGGTCCTCAGAAGAAAGAGAACAAACCTACCATATGATCCAGCAATACCACTTCTGGTTATCTACCCAAAATAATGGAACCCAAACTACCAAACTAATGCATGCATATCTATGTTCTTAGTCACATAATTCGCCATTGCCAAACTATAAAACCATCCAGGATGTCCATCAACAGATGAATGGATTACAAAACTATGGGATATGTACACAATGTCATTTTACTCAGATGTAAAGAAGAACAAAATTACATCATTTACAGGGAAATAGATGGAACTGGAGAACATTATACTAAGTGAGATTAGTAAGTCATAAAAAGTAAGAAATCGGATGCTCTCCCTAATATGTGGAAGCTAGGGAGAAAAAGAGTCATAGGAGGAACTCTACATGAAGGAGGAGAAACCATAGATGAGCAAATAGAAGGCCTAATTGGGGGTTATGGAAGCAGGAAAGAAGGAAACTCTAATGTACATGATGTATATTCGCAAAGACATCAATGTCAATCAGTAAGCCAAACATGAGAAGGAGGGAGGGGGGAGGGAATGGGGTGGAACTGGTTAAAGGCTAAAGTGATATGTTCATATATGCCTCTAACATAGTATACTCCATTAAGATGTATGACTACAATGCACCAATGAAAATAAAAAGGATATTTAGCCACATATAATTGTACACTATTCGGTTAGATGATACTTTCCAAATGTTAATCTGTGAGTCTGGTTGTATTAGCGTGCAGACATGCTCAGTAGGTCTCACAAAGAGATGGTAGACAGCTTTGACGATGAAATCACCGAGTAACAGAAGATTTCAAATGAATTGTATTGTCTGGAAGATCTGCTCAAAATGTCAATTTAATGATGTCCATACCTTTTATCTATTACATGTCATCCTGAGACGAACACTTAATTTCAAAAGAAGGTGCAATATAACTGTGCAATATGCAGGGAATATGCATATGACTCTATTTAAGAAAACTTTCTAGACAGAATTTTTATTTTTCTCCATATTGACAAATTCCTTGAGTTAAGACTTTAGTTAAGAAAGTATAATTTCAAGTTGCCGTGTGTACATAATAAGACATTTCTTAAGGATGAATCAGACCATAAAGATAGTAAAATACTGTGTAGGTTAGTCTAGAGATACCTATAATATCATTGTCCCCTCTATTTACAAGGTGAATAGTTACAGGCATGTTATTAATTAATTACTTATTCTCAGGTCTTAATTTCATACTTCAAGAAAAACACAGAATATCATCTTCCAGAATTTATTTTGTTCTTATTGTTATTGTTGTTTGTTTCCTTTTTGAGTTGTTTTATAATTTAATTTACTTACTTAATTTGGTACCGGGAATTGAACCCAGGGGCATTCTACCTCTAATCTACATCCCTATTCACATGTATGTGTGTATGTATGTATGTATGTATGTGGGATTGAGGCCAGGGAATTCTACCTCTGAGTTATGCCCGAAGCTATTTTATTTTATTTTTTAAATAGGTTGCTAAGGTTGGCCTTGAACCTGTGATCCTCCTGTCTCAGCCTTTCAAGTATCGATATTACAGTTAGACACAACTGCATTCAGATTTTTATTTTAATTTTTGAAAGAGAGTTTTTCTAAGTTTCCAAGGCTGGCCTCAAACATATAATCTTTCTGTCTTAGCTTCCCAAGTACCAGGATTAAAGGTGCATCCCCAAGCAGGGCATGGTGGCGTACGCTTGTAATCCCAGCATTCTGGAGGCTGAGACTGGAGGATCACAGTTCACGGACAGCCTCAGCTACTTAGTGAGGCCCTCTGCAACTCAGTGAGACCCGGTTTCAAAATAAAGAATAAAAAATAGGGCAGGGGGTGTAGCTCAGAGGTTGAATGCCCCTGAGTTCCATCCCCAGACCCGCAAATAAAATAAAATAAAGTGAGATAAAATAAATAAATAAAGGTGTGTCCCTGCCCTGAGCCTGGCAATAGTTACTTTTAAAAACGCTGTATGCATCTTTAAATGTACAGAAGGAGAATATTTAGGGGGAACTTTAACACACCATCTTTCAGGAATGAACAAATTCAAGAGATCCATCAAAAATTCTGTCACTAAGCTAAACAGGTGGTGTTCACCATGTGCAAGTGACATGCTCTGCTCTGAAGAAATTTAACACCATTGTTCTTGCCTATTTGCCTTGGTCACCATTTACACCACATCGTTATTACTTGACGACTACACTTGCTGAAATGTGATCTGCATGTGTGATGACACATACAGGAGCCAGAAATCAAACACACGCCAATTAGAGCCGCTCATTTCTAGTGGATACACTCGCAATCTGTCTCCTCAGGTGAACGGTGTCACCTGCAACATACACTGAGCCATAGGCTGCTATCTTAGGCTGCATATAATAAAGCAATTTCAACTCTGAGGTGACTTTTTTTAGGAGGTGACTTCTCGTTACTACTGGTTATAGCTATTGTCTCCTAGGACAGTAGATTCAAGTGAAAAGAACTTTATTCTAGACTATCCAATATAGTAGCTAGTAGTTATATATGGCTATTGAAGGGTAATAAAAATGAAATCATGCTAAATATCAATTGCTCAGTTGAAGGGGACACCTTTCAAGTATACAATGGCCACAGGGAGTTTGTGGCTCCTCCCTGGGGCAGTACAGATATATAACATTTACAATAACACAGAATGTTCTATTAAACAGTCCTGTAGGTCCTACTTCCTCTAGATACTGTCAAATAGCTAAAATTCTACTTTTTCATGTTTAACTCTTTGTCCAAAGATATCACATGTCTTTTTCAAGGTCATATTATTTTTTTAATTCAATTTAAAGGCAACTGGCTGTGTGAATAACTGAGTGTGGATATTTTTGTGACACTTGCTAATCAAACCCACATCAAAGTCCAACCTCAGGTCATCATTAATTTTCTCTGTCAGGAGAAATTAAATTTATATTTTCTAAAGTTCAGAAGAGTCATATATGTTTAATGTACTGTTTCCTGTTTTGTTTAAATCCCATAGACTTTTCAAACTCACTCTTTTTAGTATCATTTTATGTAGATTCTTTAGGAATTTCTACATAGATGATTATACCACTTGGGATTATAGGCATTTTTATATCTTTATTTCTAATAAGAATGGCTTTATTTCTTTATGTGGGCTTATTTAATTTGGCTACAATCTCTGGGATTTTTAGCCAAACACTGAATAGAAGTTAAGAGAAAATAGTTTCTTATTCTTAAACTTGGGACATATTTAGTTTTTCATTCTTAGGATGTTAGTTGTAGGTTATGTATATTCGTCTGTCCATCCTTTTATTTATCTCAGAAATCTGACCTATGCATTAATAGAGGCTGTTTAATCAGTCTCTGTAAGGTTGTCTTTAAATCCAGGCCTGGAGATAAAAGCCAATAAAACAGTAATTTAAAAGAGAGAGATGAATCTAAAATAGGAAAGATGTGGACCGATAATGAAGGAAGGGATCCTATGTAGGCTGTCAGTTGTCAACCTTGGTGAGGTGGGTGTGTTACAGGAGAAGTTGATGCCCATTATTACAGAGCCAGACATACTCCTGGGCCAGGAGTCAATGAATCTGAAGGGGGTTCAGTACAGGGCTGCACACAATGGCAGATCTGACTGCTGCCCTGCTCTATTGGCTTAAGTCAACAAAGCAAGAAGTTGGGCAAGATAGCTATGTAAGTGTCTCCTTCTACCCTCCTAGGACAAATAAAAAATGAGGGCTTTTTCAGCACCAGCCACCAAATCTTATGTGAAAATGTCTCCTTTAGGCCCCCATGTTGCTAGAAACATAGGAAAAAATAATTTGGATAAACATTATAGGCTATGATCAAGTTGACACAATTCAACACCACCATCCTTTCTATGATAATTTGCTCAAATATTTTGACATGTACATTTGTTGGATTTTGTCAAATTAATATCCTGCATCACTTGAGATTATGATATAAAGTGTCTACTTTTTCCACATTTTTATAATAAATTATATTGAAAGATTTTGGGATGTTAAATCAACCAAGCATTTTCCAAATATAATGCACTTAGTCAATTTTATTGTTTTAAATAATTATAAATCTGTTATGTTAATAATTGGTTAGGGATTCTTATTTATCTATTCATAAAGAATATTCAAGAGTTTTATTTTTTCTTTAGTTTCTATCAGGTAATATTTGTGAATTTTTTCTTTATTCAGTGTTTTGTAGAAGTCTCCAGTAGACCCTTCTGATTAAGAGTTTTTCTATGTGTTTTTATTTGATAGAGAACAATTAGGAGTTTAAATTTTTTACTTCTGAAGTATCTGATGATTTGAAACACATATTTTTTCATAGATATTAGATATAATCTCTTAGAGCTAATTAGCAAGTTCCTCAGGGTGGCAGGATACAAAGTAAACATAAAGCATCTTAGTGATGAACATGTAGATATACAAATTACCATAAAAACAGTTCTAAAATTTATATGGACGAGCAAAAGACCAAAAATAGTCACAAGAATTCTGAACAATAAGAACTATGCTAGAGGCATCAGAATATCTTATTTCAAACTATGCTACAGAGGTATAGTAACAACAGCAATAAAAGCATGATATTGGCACAAAATTAGATGCATAGCCCAATGCACTAGAAGATGCAGAGACAAATCCTTATACTTAGAGCCAGCTGATTTTTGACAAAGGAGCCAAAAACATATACTGGAGAAAAAACAGTCTTTTCAACAAGTGGTGTTAGAAAAATTGAATATCTACATATAGAAGAATGAAATTAGATCCCAATTTCTCACCCTATACATGAGTCAACTCAAAGCAGATGGAAGACCTAGACATCAGATCAAAGACTTTGAAATTACTAGGAGTTAGATTAAAAAACTTTGTAATTACTAGAAACTTTGTAATTACATAAGATCAACTCTCCAACATATAGGTAAAAACTTCCTTAATAACACCCCCAAATAAAGCTCAAATAATAAAACTGAAAATCAATAAATGGAATAGGAATAAATTTAAAAGCTTCTGTGCAGCAAAGGAAATAATCAGGAGTCTGAAAATAAAGTCTACAGAATGGGAGAAAATCTTTTGTCAGCTACTCTTCTAATAGAGGGTTAATATCTAGAATACATAAAGAATTTTTTTTTGGTGGTACTGGGGTTCCTGGAAACCCTTCTACCTCCTAGCTACACTCCCAGACCTATTTTATATACTTTTTTATTTGGAAACAGGGTCTCTTAAACTTCCTGTCTCTGCCTCCCAAGCGTGGGGATTATAAGCAAGTGCCACCACACCCGGCTATAAAGATTTAAAAAAAAAAAACCTTGAGGACTTCCGGGAAGATGGCAACCGAGAAAAGCAGGGCTTAAGAGCCCCGCTAACAACTAATCTCCATTACCACAAAATCAGCGCCTTTCATAGCCAGAAAACACCATCACCAGAGAAACAAAAAAATCACCAGGCTCCAGAGAGAAAGCGGACTGAGAACAGAGCTCAGAGCCACAGAGGAGATACACTGGCCTAATGCCCAAGACCGCAGCAGCAGCGCCATACTGCCGGCGGCAGCGGCGACTTCACCGGACGGCTACAGCAAGCCGAGGTGAGCCGCTGCAGAACAGCCAGGAGGGTTTTCTCGCCGCAGGTAAAATCTAAAGCTCCCAGTGGCTGAGGTCAGCACACGCTGCAGGGATTCAGAGTGGAAATCAAAACCAAGAAGAAATACGCCAGCCTCACTGCCGAGGGTGTAGCAGCGATGCCATATTGCCACCGGCGGCAGCAGCAGAGAATTCACCGAATCCAGTACAGCTACATCTGCGTACTCAAGAACAGTGAGTCAAATTGCGGGCCACAGAGGAGAAATTCCAGTACTGTACTCCCTGGGACTTGACCCAGTGGGGGAGGGGCGGTGGCAGAGATATCACACCATAGGAGAATATGCAACCTGGCACCCCCCACAGTCTAAAGCAGCCTCTATCGACTCTCTGGGTCGGAGACTCTGTGATACAACCCAGTAAAGGAGTAGTGGGGTCTGAGATACTACAGACTCGAGATCCAGAGCACCTTAAGTGAAGCCATAGTGACCCAGGGAAGAACCCAGAGAAGACACAAACCTCCGAAATCATGGGAAAGAGGAATAACAACGGAGCAATGAATGCCCACAACCCCACAACATCAGAACCCGATAAAACAGAAAATCAGAGATTTCTAGAAGATCAAATCAGGAAAATAACTATAGAAATAATAGAGGTGCTTCGAAAAGAACTCAGAGAGAGCCAAAAAGAGATAAAGGATGCAATTAATGAAGTAAAGGCCTCAATTCAAAGCACAAACAACCGATTAGACCACATGGAGAACAGAATCTCGCTCTTAGAAGATGATCATTCCAAAAATGAACACATAGTTTCTAATCTAGGAAAAAATATCCAACAGCAGGAATCTGATATTGAAGAAATATGGGCCCATTTTAAGAGAGCTAACCTAAGAATAATTGGAATAGAGGAGGGAAAAGAAAGTGAAACCAAAGGGATCAACAATCTCTTCAAGGAAGTAATAGCAGAAAATCTTCCAAACATAGAGCAAGAGGTTGATACGCAGATCCAGGAAACTTATAGAACTCCCTTTAGACAGGATCGGAGAAGAGGATCCCCACGCCACATAATTGTCAAAATGACCAATGTGGAAGCCAAGCAGAGAATCTTAAAGGCAACAAAAACAAAGGGCCAAGTGACATTCAGAGGTAAACCAATTAGAATCACTCCAGACTTCCCAAACCAAGTCATGAGAGCCAGAAGGGCTTGGAGTAACATATTCCAAACTCTGAAAGAAAACAACTTCCAGCCAAAAATTTCCTACCCAGCAAAACTTTCTATCAAATTAGATGGAGAAATAAGAAGCTTCCATGACAAACAGAAACTGAAGGAATTTATGTCTTCAAAACCAGCACTAGAGAAAATACTCAAAGAGATTAACTACAAAGAAGAAATAGGTAACACACACCAGAACCAGAGGAACAAGATTTTCCATCCAACAGACAACTAAGACTGGTTATCTGTGGAGATTCATTATTTATGTTAGTCTTTTACCTATCTCTAAATGGTATTGTTTGCCTTTATTGTTGTTAATTTTTAGGATTTCTAGTTGGAATATTAATATACCTTCAGATATAGCATTTGGAAATATTTTATCCCATTATATTAGTAACTGTTAACTCTGTTTACATTGTCTTTGGATATACAATATTTTTTTTTAGGGAGTTTGTATACTCTTCTGTTGCCTGTGCCATTGAAATCATATCCAAGAAATCACTGCCAATTTCAATGTTGTGAGGTTTTATGACCCAGATTTTCTTCTAAAAGTTTATAGTCTTAAGATTTATATTTAGGTCTTTTATCTATTTTGAGTTAATATTTGTATATGGGATTAGGTAAGGGTCCAACTTTATTCTTTTCCATGTAATTATTATGTTTCAACAATATTTAGTTAAAAGATTATTATTTTCACCACCAAATGTTCGTGGAAACCTTGTCAAAAATAACTTGACAATATAGGAAAGAATTTAGCTCTAGGCTTTATTTAACTCCAATGGTTTATATATCTGCCTTTAGAATAGTACTACACTGTTTCAATTATTGTAGCTTTATATGGTTTGAAATCAGAAAATATATATCTTCTAGCTTTGTTCTTTTTCAAGATCGTTTTGGGTATCTAGAGTCCATTTTCCATATTAGGATAGATTTTTTTTCCTGAAAAATAAATATATAAATATATGATAGTTTCACCTAAAAAAATAGAAAAAAAATATTCTCTGGTAAGAAAGTAAAAAGAAATATTGAAATGTTATCTTTAAGTCATCAAAAGCTTGGTATCAGACAAATGAAACTGTTATGTGAGATTATCATTTTTAATTTTGGATAAATTGCTATAATACTAGATGTCAACCACTAAGCCAAGCATGGGAGGGAGGGATGGGGAGAGAATGGGGTGGGGATCGGGTGGGGGCTGACTGGGCGATGTGTGCATGTATGTCTACAAAAGTTTGTATCCCACTATGATGTATGAATACAGTGCACCAATAAAAAAATTTAAAAAATTTAAAAAATTAAAAAAAAAACTTGATACTAAAAAAAATTAAAAGGGCAACAGAACTGAATAGACATTTTATAAAAGAAGAACTACAAATGTTACAAAAACCTGAAAAAATATTCATTATTATTAGCAATCGGGGAAATGCAAATCAAAACCACAACGAGATTCTACCTACCTCCAGTTTGAATAGCAATAATCAAGAATACAAATAATAATTTCTGGGGAAAATGTGGAGCAACAGGCACTCTTCTGCACTGATGGTGGGACTGCAGATTAGGGCAACCACTATGGAAATCAATATGGAGGTTTCTACAAGGACTTGAAATGGAAGCACTGTATGACCCAGCAATATCATTCTTTTGCATCTTTCCAACAGAATTAAAGCCAGAATACTCTGATGATACATCATACCAATGTTTATGGTAGCACAATTCATAAAAGCCAAATTGTGCAATCCACCTAGATGTCTGTCAATAAATTAATGGATAATTAAGATGTAGCAGAAATATGCAGTGGAGTTTTACTCAGTATAAAGAGCAACAAAATCAACTGTATCATTTGTAGAAAAATAGATGGAACGAGAGAACATCATGCTAAGTGAGATAAGCCAGATTCATAAAATCAAGGATTCCATGATTTTTTTGTATGTGAATGTTAGAGAGAAAAATAATAGAGAAAATTGGGAGAGATAAGCTAAGAGTAGTGTAAAGAGATGGAGTGATTAGAAAGAGTACAGGGAGGAATTGGAAAGAAACAGAGACCAAATAATGTTATGTGTAAACATGAATGAATCTCTGAATTACATCATCATGCACAATTACAACATGCCGATGTTTTTTTTAATCTATAGAAATAAAGAAAAGTCATTGTTAGATCTAGGGACAGAGTGGGCACAAGAGAGAACCAAACATATTTCTATAAAAAACACAATGGGAGGTGTTTTTGTGGTGATGGAGATAGTCTGAATCTTGACTGCATCAGGGTCAATGTTCTGGATGTGATGCTACCCTCCAGTCTGACAAGATGTTGCCATGGGAAAAAAGTGGATGAATGGTATAGCAATTCTCTGTATTACTTCTTAAAACTGCGTGAGATTTTTAAATTATCTCAAAAAGAATGTTTAAACATAGAAGAGAAATATTTAAGCTAGGTTTTAGTTGCAATAATTGGGGAAATAAAAATAACAACCCAAACTGATAAACATAAAAAATCATCACCAATTTTCAAGTTCATGAATGAAACAAGCTAACATTACAGAACTTGGAGGCTTTAGGACAGAAACAAAAGAGTATTATGTAGAAATTATGCGAAGCACATTCGTAATTTGGTTGGCTAATTTTCTCAGGAAAGTCACTGAAGAACTTTTAAGAGATATTTAGTTTCCTATCTCTTAAAGGAATTGTACTCAGTATTAAAACCCACCAACAAGGAAACCTCAGGCTCTGATGGTTTCAAGAATGAATTGTTCTGGTTAAAAAAAAATGAATCAAAATATTTCAGGAGATCAGCATAACTATTATGTTAAAGATACAAAAGAAAGTATAAGAATATTACTACTAATATATCTAAAATATAAAACTAATATAGTAATTGAATAAAATGCAATACCTATTCATGAAAGAAAAGAATAATTAGGAACTACCTTAATGTGATAAATAATACATCCAGAGAATCAAGCAAACTTTAGAACTATTAAGATAGTGAAAACTTTCTCTTCAGATAAGAAATTAGACAATGATACTTATTGTCAATACTTTCTCAGAAAATGTACTGGAAATCATAACTAGTGCCATAGAGCAAGATAAATAGACTGCAATTATTAAAATGAAAAAACAAAACTTCCATTATTCACATGAAAATATTATAGACATAAAAAATTATAGACATAAAATTTAGAATCAAACCATTAAAATTAATTAGTGAGTAGAGATGTTATTAAAATAATGTCAATGCACAATAACCAAGTGTGTTTCTATATACTAGAAACACAATTAGAAATGCAAATACCTCTAACTTACTAAGAATAAATCAAAAGAAACACATTGGCTGTTTCTAAAATAATTGAATGTCATTAAAGATCTATATATTTAGAGATGATATTATGAAGTAGGTTCTCTCATTTGCTGCCTGTTTATTTAACATGAGAATAGAAGCAGATATTAATTTTTGTGAAAGTTAATGATCTTATTCTAAATTTCATCCGTAAATGTAAATGCTTAACAAGAAGAGCTAAAACAATAATAAATAAAAATAAATCAATTGGAAGTCTTATTCTTAATATTTGTAGATCTCTATTTAAACAATGGCAATAAAAATACCATAATACCATATAAAATGACCTATTCAAATGCCACATAATTAGGACAATTTCATATTGTGGAAAGACCACACTGAGCACCAGGACGAATCAAATGTCCAAAAGCAGAAGGCGATAAATTAATATTTCTATGTTTAAGTAGATCACAATATTGAAAATAAACCATTTATTGTTTTAATTTTTTATTGAACATAAATGATATACATTTAAACTATACTTGGTGCCCTCTCCCCCCCGCCCCTGTTTTCCCTTCCCCCCTCCCAATAATGATTGTCCCAGGTAACCATGCCATATTCATAATTTTACACATATTCAGATGTGGATCCACATTGATCAAGTTCAGTCTTCCTCCTCCTCTATCTTTCTATTCAAGCTTTGCTGGTATTTCCCCTCCATTATCTGGAGTACCACTGGTATCCTCTGTGTTCCCTAGTTTGGGCATATTAAAGGAAACATATGTACCTTCTCCTTCTGTGCTTGGCTGGTCTCACTTAACATAATGCTCTCCAGGATTTTCCATCTTCTTGCAAATGGTATGATTTTGTTCTTCTTTATGGCTGAGTAGAATTCTATTGTGTGGATTTCCCAGAGTTTTGCAATCCATTCATCTGTTGATGGGGACCTATATTTATGTATATCTTATTGTCTATCGCATATACAAAGATCAATTTCTGGTAGATTTTAAATCCAAATATTAAGGATAATACAATAAAGATTTTATAAGAAAACCTAGAAAGAATATTTTTTTGGCCACAAAGTGGTAAAACCTTCTTAACCTGGTCAAAACAAACTCAGGAAACAAAAAGATACATTGAGCAATATTTAAGAATTAGTCATCTAAATATAGCTTAAGAATATAAAAGAACAAGTCAAAGAATGGGGGAAATATTTACAATAAACCTGTTTGAGAAAAGATTGATATGTAGAACTGTAGAAGAGTCAACCAGAAGGCCTTAGATTCTCATGTTGCTTATAAATCTGAGAAATAACTATATAATGTGCTGCAAATGCAACCTCCTGAGGTAATAGACGATTGGCTAGAACAACCTAGTTTCTACATCAGCAAACACCAGTAATGGGCTGTCCCAAAGGATGATGGGGCTCCCAAGCTATAAAAGCCAGAGTGGACTTCTTTCCAGTATTACTCAGCTGTAGCGCGAGGAAATCACACTCAGCTGAGACTCCATCAGCCTTGTGCAGTTTTCCTCAGGCCAGGGACACCAGCTTGTGACAAATACTAGGATCCTACCTGGAGTTAATAAACTCAGTTTTGGTATCATGTACTTTGGCTCTCTTTCTCCCGACTCTGTAAGTTGACAGCCAGGCTACAGTGAATTCGTCTCACAAGAATATATAAAGAATTCTCCAAAATAATAAAAAAGAGAAAAAAAAATAGTTAGGGAGGACACTTTTAAGTAGCCAATAAACATGAAAAATGTTCAAATTCATTTATCTTTGGATGACTGCAAATTAAAACTACAATATATTATGCCTACGTATCTACCAGATTGACTTGATAAAGGGAAGAAGAGTGTTGGCAAGGCTGAAGAAACCAAGACTACTGTATGCTGCTCTCAGCATAAACTGGAGCAATGACAATTGGCAAGATTGTCTACATTCCCTAGTAATTTCACCCTTATTTATTCAATCAGAACACTGCACACTTTTATTCACGGTATTTACAGTATCACTTTTCATAGGGCCTCTAAATCCCAAACCTTCTGAATGTCTAACTATAAAATAGATTTTTGGTTTTTTTTGGTGATACTGGGAGTAGAACCCAGAGGCTTTCTACCTCTGGGCTATAATCCCAAACCTATTTTATACTTTATTTGGAAACAGGGTCTCACTAAGTTGCTGAGAGCCTCACTAAGTAGCTGAGGCTGGCTTCGAACCTGTGCGATCCTCCTGTCTCAGCCTGCCGGGGATTACAAGCGTGCGCCACCACGCTAGGCTATAGAATCGATTTTTAAAGTGTGACATATTCATAAGTAAAACACCATAGAGCAATGAAATTAATCATCTACATTAATAATAAATATCACAAATGCATTGTTAAATAAATGAAGATAAAATCAAAAGAACACACATCCTAGGCTTCCATGCATAAAAACAAAATACGAAATCAGGCAAAATGAATTGGTGCTCTTGGAAGTTAAGTTAGTGGGGAGTTAACATTGGGAGATAGTGCTTATAAAGTTTGCCATGAAGCCTTCTGGAATGTTAGTAATGTTTTGTTTCTTGGTGTGACTTCTGGTCATATAAATTATTTTAGTTTGTAAGTATACATTAGCCTACACATATATAAAGTTTGCATTGTTTTCTTTCAAACTCTACAGCAATAATATTTTAAAAAGCAGTGTAACATTTAATAGCATGGTTTTAAAATGTATTTAATAGCCGGGCATGGTGGTGCATGCTTGTAATCCCAGCATTTGGGAGGCTGAGACTGGAGGACTGCAGGTTCACAGACAGCCTCAGCTACTTAGTGAGGCCCTTTGGAACTCAATGAGATCCTGTTTCAAAATAAAAATAAGAGATAGGGCCGGGGGTGTAGGTTGGAGGTAGAATGCCCTTAGGTTCCATCCCCAGTATTGTTAAAATGTATTTAATAATGATTAAATAGAAAATTCTTTCAAATATATGAAAATTGAGACATTTTCTGGTACTTTTCTTCATCCTTACTATGTTATATGTGTGTGATTTTAGTTACACATAATCTTCTCAGTAGATTCTTATATGAAGCTATGTTACCTTTAGATTTCTAACTTTAATTAGCTGCAAGGCATTCTTAGGTATCTAGGTGAAGGTTAGAAAAATTCCTGTCATTACGGTTGTATTTTGTTACGTCTTTTTACAAATTATAGCAGCGATTTCTTTTTCATTCACTTTTCACCAAATTCCTGCAGCCTCCTTTCAGCAACATCTCACATCTAGCCTAGACAGGGGTCCTCTGCTTTATTTCCCAAGTACAATGGATATGTTCATCTCTTAGGAGTTGTCTGACTTTATTGAAGTTTTTCAAGTAATGGAGAGAGTTTGGAGAGAGAAATGGAAAAAGAATAATCTTCAAGTTGTATCAGGAAACTTTTGTTCCCAAAGTCCATCATCTGCTTTTTTTAAGAGCATTTTTAGGTTTGTAGCACATTGGAGAGATTTGTTATGTATTTTCTGACACACACACACACACACACACACACACACACACACACACACAGTTTTCTACCTCAACAAAATCCACACCAGTGTAGTATATTTCTCACAACCAAAGAAATTACATTGACACATTAATGTCAGATAAAGTCTATATGTAGTTTACATCAGTGATCACTCTGGGTGATATATATTCTATGGGTTTTTGTAAATATGTACTGGTGTGCATCCACCATTATAGTTTCATAAAAAAATAGTTTTTAGTGCCCTCAAAATACTCTGTGTCCCACCTATTTATCTTTTTATTCCTACTAAATAGTGCCAACCACTGATAATTTATTTATCTTCATAGTGTTGCCTTCCTGGAATCTTACACAGTTGGGATAATAAATTATGTAGTTTTTTTCTGATTGGCTTCAATTTATACTATGCATTTAAAATTCTTCCATGTCCCCTCATGGTTTGATATCTCATTTAAGTGTTGGATAATATTCCAATATCTGAATGTACCATAGTTTATCCATTCACTGATTTGGTTCCTTTCAAATTTGGGCAATTATTGCCCCAAAGGTGGAATGCTACTGTCGCACATGCTCAGGAATACTGGACAACATGCAATGTGGGAAAAGAGTTTGAGAAAGAATTGAGATGGTGGAGGCAGTGGCAATGGCAGCAACCAGTACTTTGGAGAGGCAGAGATCTGATGCAACACACCTGGATCTTTTGAAGAAATAACCCCAGAGGCAGAATGCTACCACCGCTTGGGAACTTGGGACAACATGCTGTGTAAAGAGGATGCTTGGACAGAAGCCTGCTGAGGGGTGAAGCTGGTGCCAGGGACAGCTAGGCCGGGATCAGAGCCTGCCATGTGGCAAGGCCAGTGCAGGGGCCTCCGAGGCCAGGATCAGAGCCTGCTGAAGGGTGAGTCTGGTGCCAGGGCCAGCAAGGCCAGGATCAGAGCCTGCCATGAGGCAAGGGTGGAGCTGGGGCCTCTGAGGCTGGGATCGGGGCCTGCCGAGGGGTTAGGCCTGTGCCCAGGCCAGCAAGGCCAGGATCAGGGCCTGCCATGAGGCAAGGCCAGTGCTGGAGCCAGGGAGGCCAGCATCAGCGTCTGCCGGGTGGCCAGGCAAGTGCTGGAGCCATCAAGAGTGGGATTGGATCTTGCAATGAGGCATACACAGAGAAATATCACAGAAAATAAAAAACCAGATGCTTTCCCTAATATGTAAAAACTAGGAAGAAATAGGTAATAGGAGGAGATCTAGTTGAAGAAAGGGCCCTATAGAGGAGCAGTTAAGGTGACCAATAAGAGGGGATGTGATGGGGGAGGATGGAATCTCTTTAAATTTCATGATGTACGTAAACAAATGTATCAAAGTTAATCACTAAATCAAGCATGGGATCGAGGGAGGGGGAGGGAATGGGATGGGGATTGGATAAAGGGTAATTGGATGATGTGTGCTTGTATATCCTTATAAGTCTTGTATTCCATTGTGATGTATGACTACAATGCACCAATAACAATATATATATATATATATATATATATATATATATATATATATATATATATACTAAAAAACAAATTTGGGCAATTTTGAGTAGATTCCATAAATAGCTGTGTGCAAGTTTTTGTGTAGACATAGAGTTTTCATTCATTTGGGTCAATATAAAAAAGCATGATTGGTAGATACTATTGTAAGAATATGGAAGCTAACAAGCAGTACTTTAAAGTTACTATAGCATTTTGTACTTCTAACATGAATGAGTGTTTCTATTTTCCCTGAAGTTAACAATACATATTTACAACCACCCATGACCATTTCCAGCAAAATTGTAATGTTACTGGTGCAGCACAAATACCTTATCATCTATTCATTCAGTGCTATAAATTTTTTTCTAGGTATTGCTTACCCTGCATCTTATATATTTTGAAACATTTTATTTTCATTTATATTTAACTCAAAATACTTTTAAATTCTCTCTTGGGATTTCTTCACTGATTCACATATTATTTAGACGTACTTTGTTTTACTTTCAAGTATTTTAGAATTTTTCCAGCTACCTCTTTGTTATTCTAGTTTCATTGTGTTCTGAGAGCAGATGTTATATGATTTCTGTTCTCTCAAATTTACTAAGATGTGCTTTATAGTTCAGAATGTGGTCTATCTTAGAGAATGTTCCATGTCAACTTGAAAAGAAGTTTTTTTCCTTGCTGTTGTTTGATAAAATGTTTAATGAGTATAAGTTACATCTAGTAAATGTGTTATTTATTTTTGTAGATTTGTAGGTTTTGTGTCCCACATTTGGGTATTCTCTAGTTAGGTGCATACACATCCAAAATTGTATCTTCTTGGATAATTGGATAACTGGATCCTTTATCATAATGTAATGCTCTTCTTTACCATGTGATAACTTTTCTTAATGTGAGGTCAGCTTTATCTTGAATTATTATACCTACTCCTGTTTTCTGGTGATTGATGTTAATATAACTTTGTACATTCATTGACCTCAGTCCATATATGTTTTGTGCTTAAGATGGTGACTTATTTTTAAATCTACCCTGACAGTCTCTCTCTTTCCACTGTTAAATTTGGACTAGCAATACCAAGAGTTTTCATGAGGTAGTTGGATTAATATCTGCCATATTTGTTACTGTCTTCTATTTGTGGCCCTCATTCTTTGTCCTTATGCTGATCTTCCATTCTCTATCTTTTGTGATTTTAATGGCATATTTTACATGATCCCATTCCCTGTTTTAGCATATCAGTTATGTTTCTTTTTCCTTATGGTTGTTCTTGAGATAGCAACATGCATTTACAACTAAAACTCATCCATTGCCAAGTAAAACTGCCATTTTATAAATAATGCAAAAACCTTAAAATAATAGCCATTATTCATTCTTTTAGTCTTTTATACTATTTCTGTCACTCATTTCATTTATTCATATGCAAATATATGTGTGTGTTTAACCAAATACATTGACTAAACATAATCAAATCCATTGTTACCATTATTAGTTTGAGCAAATTTTCTGTGTTAGATCAATTAAGTGTGTCTAAATTAACATTCTTACTGATATAAATCAAAACAAATGACTACACACTGGGAGGAAGGAAGACTTACTGCTCATAGTTTCTTGGAGATTCTGGGCTCAGTTTATGGGAGACCAAACTCTAGAGCTCTGGACATGGGGAGAAGCAGATAGATGGAGAGAATGGGGGCTCTGCACACTCCTCATGAAGGCCAGAAGCAGAGAAAGAGCACAAGGGCTCTGCTCCTCACACTGAAACTGGAATCAAAAGAGAGAAGGCAAGCAAGGGGACTCAAAGACACAAACACCATCCCCAAGACCACACCCCAGGAATCCACAAGGGGACTCAAAGACACAAACACCATCCCCAAGACCACACCCCAGGAATCCACAAGGGGACTCAAAGACACAAACACCATCCCCAAGACCACACCCCAGGAATCCACAAGGGGACTCAAAGACACAAACACCATCCCCAAGACCACACCCCAGGAATCCACAAGGGGACTCAAAGACACAAACACCATCCCCAAGACCACACCCCAGGAATCCACAAGGGGACTCAAAGACACAAACACCATCCCCAAGACCACACCCCAGGAATCCACATTCACCAGCTACAACCCACCAGCCTGGGTTACCACCCAGATAATGGATTTATATCCTGATTACCTCAACTCTGAGTGCCAATTCATGAGTTTCTGAGGAGACATTCAGTATCTAACTGAAACAAAGTGTAAGAACTAAAGATTTGATTTTCCCTCTACTTATTTCTTCTATTCTTTCTTTTTCTTCATGGAGATACGGGTTTTCGAACTAAATCATTTTCCTTTTCTCTGAAATGTGTTCCAAAACAGGTTTATCAGCAAGAAGTTCCTTTGGTTTCTGCTCTTTTAAGAAAATATTTGGCCTTCATTTTCAAAAGATAAGTTCACAGGGCACAGAAATCCAGGTTGGTGCTTTTCTCTTGACATTATAAATATTTTCTTACACTCTCCTCTTACTTGTATGGCTTCTGAGGAAAAAAATCAGATAAAATTCTTACCTTTACTTCTCTGAAGGCAAGATGTTTTCCTCAACCCTTCTGGTTTCTTTTAAGATTTCCTTTAATCTCTGGAGTTTTTTTTTTTTTTGAAGTTTGAATATGATATACCTTGGTGACATTTTTTTTAATTTATCCTGTTTGTTTAATCTGGGTCTGCAGTTTGTTGATATTAATTTAGGGAAATTAGCCACCATTATTGTTTCAAATATTCCTTCTTATTCTTTTCATTATTGTATTGCTATTATGCATATGTCAATTTTTGTAGTTATTTCACAGACTAGAAACCAGAATCCAATTGGCTGATAACTTATTAACAGGAATTTAAAGAAAATTTAGCACCCAGAAGTATGGAACCAAAATACATATCCAATATAAAAATCAGGGGTATGTTTTTTAAACATGTAAGAGTGAAGAGGTAAACAAAATTAAATGTTTCCCTCTTAACTCCATATTTATCAGGTTTGAAGAAAGACTTAATTCTGCTTTTTTTAACCTTTGTCTTCTAAATCTTTTCTTTCATATTTCTATTTGCTGCCAGATGTGGTGGTGCGTGACTATAATTCCAGTGCTTGGGAGGCTGAGACAGGAGGATCTCTGGATGGAGGCCAGTCTCAGCAAACTAGCAAGACCTTCAGTAACACAGCAATACCCCGCTTCAAATTTCAAAGGAAATTAGGGCTGGTGATAGAGCTTAGAGGTAGAATACTCCTGGGTTCAATCTCCAGTAAAAAAAAAATAAATAAAAAGATATTGAACCCCTCACATTAAGACCTGTGCATGTGCACGTGTGTATCACTTTGAACCTTGCTAATATTCAGAATTACAACAAGAGTATTTTAAAAAGTGGTAATAATTGTATTTGCATCTCCTGATTGCTAATGATGTTGAACATTTTTTCATATATCTATTGACCATTTGTACCTCTTCTTTGGTGAATTATCTACTAAATTTAGTTGGTTGCCCATTTCTTGATTGGGTTATTTGTTTTGCTAGTGTAAAGTCTTTTAAGCTCTTTGTATATTCTGGATATTAGCCTTTTATCAGAGGGATACCTGGTAAAGATCTTTTCTATTCTGTAGGTTTTATTTTTAGACTCTGGATGATTTCCTTTGATGAGCAGAAATACATATTTTTTTTCACAAAAGTATATCGGAATGCCTTTTTCTCAATGAGGAAACCACCAAGAATACAAGAGAGCCCATGTAGAGCATCGTGGGGAAGCCGAGGATTTGTTCAGTTAGCCTAGAAAGAAATGTCTAAATATGTCTGAATACAATTACTAAATTATGTATAAGACCGGCTGCCTAAAGCGCAATAAATTACATTATCGATATTTGCTGGTTAGCCTCTAACTTTAAGAAACCATAACCCGTGAGCACATTTATCAGCTGTGGGTTGTTAGTCAAATACCAGCTGCAACCACAGAGTTACACCTTTAAAACTATCAGATGAGAGTCAAGTACAATTTTCCTAAAGTGCTCTGATATAACATCAAAGGTAATCCTCCCTTTCTAGTCTCTTTCTAGTTTCAGCTTCATAGGTCACCTTGTTTTCTGCACCAGGATAGTTTTTTAGGTTCATGGAAATGAAGCAAAAGCTCCCATCCTCTGTATTTCCTCGCTGGAAGTTTATTTACAGTATATAAGCCAGGCAGGCCAGGCAGAGCATACTAAAAGAATTTCTTAGGTAAGAAATCAGTGTACAGCAACCCCAGAAGATCCTCATTTATCTTCCAGCTAGTAAATTTCATCAGTATGTTTAAAGGAGGTCAAAACTGCCTGAGGTGTCCCCAAAGAGGATAAAACAGAGCCGGAGACCCACTGCTAACCCCGTCCTGTCCGTGTGTACTACAAACAGTTGCTGCCATGAATATCAGAGCATTTGTTTTTGGTGGTGGGAAATGGAAGATGTTTTTAAAAAAGCAAAATCGTGACTTCCATACAGATGTAAAAAATATTTTTAGAACTCAAAATTGAGAACTCAAAAAACCGAAAATATTTTTAGAATTCACTAATTACTTAGCAGATCAGCAAAGTGTCCAGTTGTTTGAGTGGAGAATTCAAACAACAGACCTGTCCATAGGTAAACAAGAATGCCGAAATAAATATGCAATTGAATGCCAAACTGGTCAACAATAATAGGACAGTAGTAAGTTGCTTTCCACAAGACTTATTTTTTTTAGCATTTCTAGGGAATAAATACATGTCAGCACTATACATTTTCTAAGACCCACGGAGTTATAAAATAGCTTAAAACAATGAGTTCTTAAATCCTAGAAGGGTAGGATAGACAGAAAACCCAGCAATCTTTTGTGTGGGTGGGTCTGTACTTCAAAAGGTTTAAATTTTTTTTTTCCTGAATATGGACAATTTTTTCAGGCACTTACCTAGAAATAGATGTGCTGCATCCGGGGTATTTGTATGTTCTGGTTTGATGTGCCAGATTTTTTTCCCAAGTGATTATGCCTATTTACACACTCACCAGCCATGCAGAAGTCTTTTTATGCTCTTGTAAATTAGAAAGTCCTGATCCTCACTCCAAACTACAGAGATAAATTTTCTCTCTAAACAGTCCCTTTTATGATTCTCATACATTCTAAATATTTAGAGCTATGATCTATGATATAATAAATAATACATATGGTCTTTAATCCCTGCTTCCAAGCAGAGAGCTTCCAAACCCTTGTAATTTCTTGAGCAATAGGAGTCTGTTTTATGCTAATGAAGTGACCCAGGGTGAACCCCTAGATAGCTTCTGGAATGAGGATTGAGCACCAGAAAAACCAAATACATTATTAAAGGGTAGGAACTTGGGGCCAGCCTGACCCCCAAGAAAGGGGAAGGAATTAAAGACTGAGTTTGATCATTTGGCCTGGGATACAATTAATTTTCCTCACAGGCACAGTGGCCCATGCTTATAGTAGTCCCAGGACTTGAGAGGCTAAGACAGGAAGGTAGCAGGTTCAAGGCCAGCTTCAGCAACCTAGCAAGACTCAATTTGAAAACAAAACTAAACAACAAAACAACAGGCTGGGGGGATAGCTCAAAAGTTAAATGATTCTTGGGTTCAATTCCCAGTACCATAAATAAATAAATAGGGCCTTCATAATTGCTACAGTTTGGATCTTGAATTTTTTCCCAAGGGTCATGAGTTAAAGCCCTGGTGATCTTATTGAAATGTAGCAGAACTTTTAAGAGTTACAGCCAAATAGAAGGTCTTTAGGTCATGTGGTACGTGAAGCACTATAGTGCCCTCTGAAGCACTATAGAATCCTCAGCCCCATCCTGATCTCCTTTGTCCAGAATATGAGTAGATTTGCTCTACTACACACTGCGGCCATGATGCGTTTCTTGCTCTAGACCCCAAAGAATGAGATCAAGGGATCATGGCTTGGAACCACCAAGGCTGAGCCAAATCTTTTCTCTTTATAGGTTGACTATCTCAGGCATTCGTTATGCTGACAGGCTTCCTGACACAATAATGAAACCTCAGGAAAATCTCTGGACTCAAAGTTAATGGAGCTTCTTGATTGGCCAATACATAATTATTTTGTTGGCAGTAATGGGGGTGGAACCCAGGGGAATTCAACATCCGAGCTATACCCCCTGCCCCATTTTTTATTCTTTATTTTGAAACAATGTCTCACTAAGTTGCAGAGAGCCACCTAAGTAGCTGAGGCTGTTCGGGAACCGCGATCCTCCAGTCTCAGCCTCCCAAATGCTGGGATGACAAGTGTGTGCCACCATGCCCCACTGGCCAATACGCTTTTGTACAAGGAAAGGGGCATGCTCTACTTCAATGAGGAGAGAACATAGGCCTATGTTCCTCCCCATATCACCCATTATAATAAAACCATAATCATACCTATGCCATTTTTCAGTGAGTTCTATAAAGCTATTCTGATACATTTTGGAACCTGAAGGGGTCATAGGAAACCTTAAGCTGATATCTAACTGGTCAAAGCATCGATCTGGCACCAGTATCTGTGGCTGATGGCTGAAATAAGACCAATCTGAGGAAGAGCTGGTCCCTTAAAACTGTGGAGTGTGACATCAGTCTGGGTAGGTAGAGTTAGCACTGAATTGCCATACACCTAGTTGTCACTATACTAGCTACACTTGAAATAGAGCACTGCCTTAATTGAGGAGTAAGCCAGCCATGGTGGTGCACACCTGTAATCTCAGCACATGGGAGGATCAAAGATTTGAGGCTAGCTTCAGCAACTTAGGGAGGGCCTCGTGTACTTAGTGGTGGCGCACACTTGTAATCCAGTATTTGGAAGGCTGAGACAGGAGGATCACAGGATTGTGGCCAGTCTCAGCTGCTCAGTGAGGCTCTCTGCAACTTAGCATGATTCTGTTTCAAAATAAAGAATTAAAAAATAGGCTGGGGGTGAACCTCGGAGGTAGAATGACCCTGAGTTCCATCCTCAGTATTGCAAAAAATAAAAAAGTAAAATAGGGCTGGTGATATAACTCAGAGGTAAAATTTCTCTGGGTTCAGTGCCTAGCAACACACACATACCCGCACACACTCACACACACACACACACACACACACACACACACACACACACACATACATTATACATGTGTGTGAATTTTATTATTCATTTGGAACTTAATATTCCAAAATATAAAGATATGAAGCTAACAATAAGGAAGATAGTTGTAAGTTGAACTACCTGTGCTTTCATGCAAAAATAAATAAATAACAAAATCATGACAAAAGAATTAAAGACCAGAGCCAAGAGGGAGTCTATATATAAAAAAAACCAGAGAGACAAAAATTTAATACATCTCTGTGTGTGAATATGTGGGAGACTTTTAAGTAAGCTTACCTGTCACTCAAAAATATTAATGATTGAAAATATCTTTTAACTGACAAGCCAAAGGAGTAATAGATTATTAAAACAAAAAGTAACCAAATAAAGAAAAAAAAATGATGCTTATGATACAAGGTAGAAGTGACTCAAGTAATATCAGGACTCAGTTCTGTTTATTATTCATCATGGATTATTAGTCTATAACTTATCCAACTTTATTACTTTATATCATTAAATATTAGTCACAAAAATTAATCTATAAATAACATATTAGGAATATAATTTTAAAAATGATGTAAAGACCAAATATGGCTAGGTGTGGGTGGTACACGTCTATAATTCCAGTACTTGGGAGGCTGAGACAGGAGGTTTGCAGGTTCAAGGCCAACCTCAGCTACTTAAGTGAAGCAAGACCCTCAACAATCTAGCAAGACCCTACTTAAAATTCAAAAAAATTAAATAAAAAGAGAAAGGGCTGAGCATGTAGCTGGGAGATATAATGTATCTGGGGTCAATCCCCAGTAAAACATATGCACACACAATACACATATAGAGGAAATGAGACAATTGTACAATATAGCAAATTATCCCTTGGCCCCAAAAATTTCATAAGGAATTGATATAAAAATGCTTATTCCTAGAAATTAGAGAAAGAAAATATCTCATTCATGTATGGCCCTCTAAGTCACTGAAATAAATCTCTAAGGTAAATTTAGTTTTTAACTTAGCCTAAATTATCTCATGTGATTTCTGCCTTTTCCACTAGTGGTCTCTTATCATTTCAAACCTCATTCTAATAGCATCATTAGATGGATGGTTCTTATCATAAAAGCTCTTGGCACCTCTTTGGGTCCAGTCAATTGTAAATAAGTAATGAAAAATAGATAAAATTAAAAATGACAAGAAATTTATTCTTGGAAAGTACTTAAAAACTAAGGTCTTTAAAGGAAGAAATGAAACGAAGTAGGGAGATGAGGGCTGTTTCTATTAGCTGATGAAGGAATGGCTGGTAATTCACTCACTCAGCTGTTATGGATGGGTCTTCAATGTGCCTTTGTGGAGTGGAGAGGACACAGGGGTCTCCCTGAAAAATCTCCTTTGCATTGTGATGCTGATGCAGATAAGGGACATTACAAAGAGGTTGATAATTGGTGGTCAAGAGTGTTTATGATGTGATCACAATGAAAGTCTGCATCTCTCGGGCCACTGGACTCTCTATTATAGACTTGACAGAAAGTATAATGAAAGATCTTAGCCAGAAGCATCCCATTTCTACCACGATTAAGGGTCTCTATGGAATAGAGATGATGTCTTCCTTGGCATGCCTTACATCTTAGGACAAAATGGAATCTTAGATGTTATGAGGGTGACTCTGACTCCTGAAGAAGAGGCAAGATTAAAAATAAAAAGGAAGAAGAGGGCAGATACACTTCAGGGGGTCCTAAAAGATCTGCAATATTAAAGGTTTCTAATATCATAACTCTTCACTTTTCTAGGCTACAGAAGAATTTTAGTTGACAGTTGGACATGTTGTCCTTTTATCTGTGATTGCAATAGTAATATTATGAGTGCCTGGGAAAATCATCCATTTCCTAAAACTAGAAATAGAAATGTTTCATGAGAACTTGCGGCAGTGTCCTGGCATGAATGGTATTTTACTTGTGTAGCCTTACACGGCCCAGTATACCATGTTACCACCATCTTTGAGACACCACTGACAGTGTTCACAGTTTCCGGTTACTCTTCGAACCCGATGTGTTACTACGTATTGTGGAACTTCACCAAACATGTCTAGTCCAACTTTAGTCCCTAATTAATCAGATCCTGGGACCTAACATATGAGTCCAATATAGCCTGTCTTGTGCATAACTCTTCTAAGTATTTTATTTATGTATACACAAATGCACACATATATAGTATTCATTGACATGTAATATAAAAATGAAGATCTATATGTGAATAATGCAGTCAATTAAAATATGTCTATATTTCATATATATAACATATATACACACATAAATATATAGTGTACATTGTCATGTAATATAAAAATAAAGATCTACATGTGAATAATGCAGCCAACTATCTGTTATGTCAACTAAGACACCAAATAAAACTTGAGTGCTGTTAAAAAAAAAAAAAGATGTCACGCAATGACTGTGCCTTGATATTGTTTCTAGACAGTCGGAACTAAAATGATGTTTCCTGCTCCTTGGCAAGCTTTCCTGTCCTTGTCAGACATGATTAGCCAACTCTGAGTGGATCAGAAGCCAAGAGCAGTGAAGTATATTTGTTGTTCCCATTGGGGAATTCTGTTATCTAATGAAACCTCCCCTACTTCTAACCATGAGATGATTGACATATTATACCTTATTGTAAAACACAAAGACAAGGTTTAAAATGCCAAAAAAGTAAACAAATAGTCACTAAAACATTTTCAAAGGGACAGGCTTTAAAATTTTTCTTAACATATAATCTAGTCTTTTCTTATATTTCTTAATATGTTTCATTCAGGCTGGAAAAGGTCCACAGCCTCTGTCTCTGCAACGTGCAGAATAACGCTTGGCTACAGCAAGCATGTGGAATCTAATCGTTGGGTAAGTAAATGTACTGATTCTAGCATCTGGTACTTGAGTAAATCATCCTGGGAGCATAAATTCTATGAGCATGGGCTAGTCAGAGTGGAGCTGATGTTTCTGACCATGTGGACAGATTGTAGAAAGTCCTGACTAAATAAAAAAAAAAAACCTCATTGTGTGAAGGAGGGCTGTATATTATTGTAGAAAAAGGACATCCACTAGCCCAGTAATTTTCAGTTTCAAAATAAGTCTGAACCAAAGCTCATGGTCCAGACATTGGGTACTGTATAGAAGAATGTGTGGAACAGCAACTTAAAGTATGATTTAAATTTTATTATCTGACAATAAGAGGAGTTTTTTTAGTTGGTAATTCATAAATGTGAAACTCATAATATTTAAACTCAACAGAACAAAAATTTAAATATTTATCCCTAGGTTTTTTTTTTTAGTACTGGGAATTAAACCCAGAAGTGTTCTACCTTCAAGCTATACCTGCAGCCCTGTTTTATTTTTATTTTGAAACAGGGTCTCACTAGGTTAATGAGACTCTCACCACTCACTGAGGTTTTCCTCAAGCCTGTGATCCTTTTGTCTCTGCCTCCCAAGTACTGTGATTATAGGTGTGGGCCACCACCCTGGCTCTTTCTGGGAAGTTAGATTAGCCAAATAGGGGGGAAAATCTAAAAAAAAAAAAAAACCAATTCTATCGTTCTCCAACTAGCCACAACAAAAAACAGTATCCTTTAATATTAGAATATATCAGGCTTTACTTGCTATAATATCGTGTAGGAAAAACAAATAAGAAATCTGTGGGGATTAGGATATTTGACTGAAAATCTTGGTTCTAACCTGTTCACAGGGAGGAGTGTAGAAGTTCTGACCACTGGAATGAGGTGAAGGAAGCAGTGCTACAAGGAAACTGACCCAACTAGAATAAGGGTAAACTGAGGAAGGAAAAGGAGGGAGAGACAATGAGGGACGTTCAGTACATGGGGCTCCCGGACTTTTCTCTAGGTACATTGTTTTACTGTAAACTTCCTATAACTCCTTAAATTTATGCTTTATACTTCTTTTATGTACAGTGAGCTTTTACATTTTCTTTTTAATAAGAAAGTTCACCTTCATTTTCAGGCAGGTGTACCATTCTTGAATAATTAAAGACATCTAAATATATCACAGAAACCTCATTGTTTAAGTATTCTGACCAACTATTAACAATTTCAAGATCAAACTCAGGAAAGAGGAGCCTCTTAATATTGGCAAAGCCAAGACTGATCCAGGCAAAGTTGAATTGACAAGGAAGTCTGTTCTTCAGACTTCTGCAAAAGGAAAGAAGGTCAGAGCTCAGTCTGAGCTTAACCTCACTGAAACGAAGAGTGAGTGCTGGCTGAAGAGAGCAAAAGACTTTGCTTATCTGTCTTTGCCAATTGGTTTTGTCCAAAGGAGAAGTAACAGTCCTACTATCTTTACCATCGGTCGGAGGTAGTTTTACAAGTGGGAGCAAGGCATTCACCAAAGTTAGGCTCACAAACTCCCATAGAAACAGGAAGATGGGGAGCTATCGTCCTTGATGTTTGCATTCAAGGAGATGGGCTATGAAGTTGGAAAGAGGCTATCTCAAAAATGGAAATAAAAATTATATATTTCCTAAAGTCCGTATTATAAGAAAATGAAGGTCAGGACTCTAGAGTCTAGAAGACCTGTTTAAGGTTTACTCAACCTGAGGGTAATGTTAGGTTCAACTCTTAAAAATTGCTAAAATAATTTTACAGAAATAAAATAAATAATTATAGAATAGCAAAGCAGAACCAATAGGATCTCTTCCTCTGTATCTGTGTCTTCTGCATATCTATTATTCTATCTAGAGCTACAGATTCATAGGCAAAAATAGAGCTATAGTTAAGATAGAACTACAAAAAGACTTAACTAATGGAATATGGCTATGCAATGGTGTGGGCTAGCAAGTCTGAAATTTGCTGAGCAAATTCTCTGGCTTCCTGGAAGAGACCAAGGAAGACTAGAAGTGGTCTTTCAAGTTGAAGGGACATGCATTGGCAGAGTTTCCTCTTCTTCAAAGGACCTCAATCTTAAGGCCTTCAGCTGAAGGATAAGTCATGTTTCAGTCAGCATTCTCACCACTGTAACCCAAAATACTTGATGACCACAACATAGAAGAATGAAGATTTATTTGCTCTTTGTTCTGGAAGTTTCAGTTGATGTTAGACTGGCACTCAATCAGGAGCCAGGGCTGCAGGTCTACAGTGCAGAAAGGTGATGAACAGAGGAGGAGAGAGATTGTTATCAGTTCACTGCAAAAGAGGGGCAAGAAGAGCAGGAAGGTGCCAGAGTGGCCTTGGAAACACTGTCTCTGCCCATGTCTCCAGAGATTTCTCTCTTGCAACCAAGTCCCACCTCTAGCATGGCTACCTTGTCTACTACACAAATTCTGGGGAACATTTTAAATCCAAACTACAAGGCCCACTCTCATGTAGAAGAAATATACTGCTTTTTCTCAAAGTTACTAAAATAAACAAGGTCAAGGCTGATGTTTGGCCAAACATTAGGATATCATGACTAGCCAAGGTGACATCAAAAATTAAACTATGACCGGCATGGTGGCGCACACTTGTAATCCCCGCACTTGGGAGGCAGAGACAGGAGGATCGTGCACGTTTGAAGCCGGCCACACGTGCTGGCTTAGGAGACCCTGTTTCCAAATAAAAATGTAAAAATAGAAGTAGGAGTGTAGCCCGGAGGTAGAAGGGCTTCCAGGAACCACAGTACCACCAAAAATAAAAAGATAAAAATCAAACCATGGCAGGCAGTCAGCCTGATGAACAGAAAAAGGATATGAAAGGTGTTCTGGAAGTCTGATAACATCTTTCAAGAAAGAGAACCTCAAGGAGAAATATTCCTCTACATTCTTTATTGAACAAATCTTATCTAATGGGGGAAAATTCAGAGAACTTGACATAGGCTAGGTTCTTGGAAATATTTTATAGTTTCAGAGAAGTAGAAACAACCTTATTTTTTCTTTCCTGGATAATGAAGCTTGCTTTGAAATATGTGCATATCAGACAAGCACCCTAAGGCAAAGAAGACATTGCTTTTAAAGAAAAAGACCCAATTTGGGGAGCAGGGAACTGTGCTTTCCATACCCATGTAGGTGAGAAGACTCTGACCTTCTGATGATAACAGTGTATTATTTCTGTAACTGCAGGGGACCCAGCACACAATCAAAGAGGTAAAGAAATTTGTAATTTACATTTGCCCTGTGATATGGCCAAAAATGAGATGTGGAAATATAGTTTTTCTTAGAGTTAGCATATACAGGAAGAAACTACAGCCCATGATAGGACTTAGGTATCATTAGCCTCAGAAATGATAACTTTAGATATTGTGTACTGCTCAGTACTTTGAGAGAGTAGGAGATAGGAGAATAAAACAGAAAGATGCATTCAAGCACTAAATAGAGATGTTAAGAAAGCAAGCAGCAGATGAAGTTATTATTCACCTGATGTGTCGCTATCTCTCAGATCATTGGATGCACCTTAAAATGCAAATTGCTCGTTTCTACATATTGGTATCTTTTCTCCATTTTGGAGGAATGAAGATAATATTTGCTCTATACCCAGGGCCCTGGTTTTCAACTTCTCAAGTTCTATATAAAGTTGTTGTAAGCTATTCCTACAGTTTCCTCTTCCTGGGTCTTTATTAAGCTACACAGTTCAGCTCTGAAGAGCCTACTAATGAATGGTAGCCTCTAACAGTGGGGAAATTAAACCAATCTAGGACACAGATTCATTTTCCAAGATCAACAGTCTGAACCATAAAATCATTGAATAAGGCTTTTTTTGCATCTGCCTAGAAGATCATGTGATTTTTGTCCTTGATTCTCTTCACGCACTCTATCATGTTTTTTCATTGACGTGTGAGGGAACTACTCGGCCCCACCACAGAATTCATGGGTATTTAATATTTTGCTCATTCCCCAGTCATTTGACCCTGAAAAATTATTTGTTTTTAAAAATATTAAAATCTTTCATTTGCTTAGTTCTTATATTCCACCAACTTGTGATCCTCCACTATGCGAGTTGAACGATATTCTAAGCATCTCTTACACATTGGCATCTGGAGATATGCTAAATAATAAAAAAAATGTTCAGAGCAGCAATGTCAGTGATAACCAAAACAGGATACAATTCAAATGTCAATCATCAGAAATCTGGAAAAATAAACACAAATGCTGTTCAAGAGTGAAAATGAATTCAGTTTTGCAAAAGAACAAAGGACATTATTCCAAAAGGCAAGCCACAAAAAATGTACATATTATATTTCTATGAATTTCAAAAACACCCATGACTGAAAGTAACGTAATTGCTATGGTTTGTCCACACCAAAACTCCTATTAAAGCTTACTGCTCAATTGAGCTGTGTTGCGAGGTGGGACCCAGTGAGAAGTGTTTGGGTCATGGGAGTGGAGCCTGTGTGAATGGATGAATGCCCTTGACTTGAGTTCTTGCTCGATGGTACTGGATTAGTTATTGTAAGAGTGTCCATGGTGCAAAGTAAGGCTGCTCCCTCTTGTTTTATCTTGTCTTTAGGTACCAGCTTGCCTGCTATAGGTTAAAACAGCCTGAAGCATTACCAGAAGGCAAGGGCACAACCACCACACACCCCAGGACTTGCCAGGCTTCAAAACTAAACCTCTTTTCTTTATAAATTACCTGGTCTCAGGCATTACATTATGAGCAATAGAAAATGGACAAGGTAATAATGTGTACCTCTATGCACACATGATAAAACTGTGAAGAAAATCCAGCGGCTGATGGTGAAGGGGCTCGGGGGATGCATAAATTTAAAAGGAATCTGCGCTGTGTGATTTCTTGAGTTGAGGGGGAGGGTACCTCAACCTCATTTTTTCATTTTTATACTTTATAGAGAATATATATAGTATATCTATGACACATAATTTGCAAAAACATGGATTTCTGATGACTGATTTGTACTGAGCATAGGCTATTACTCCCCCTTGAGATTACTTTTTTTTAGTCCTTGTTTATGTAACTCACACGTATTGAATTGCTTTCAAAATAGACTTTCTCCAACTTAATTTTGTTGGGAATAAACACTTTTGACAACATTACATGACATTATCTCTTCAAGATCAATCCACTAGAAATCTTGCTTTATAATTGTAAAAGGGGAAAAAAGTTTCCTTTGTAATAGCCCTATGCCTAGGAGATACTAAAGGAAAGCACTTTCACTAAAATTATTCTAATCAGCTAGTATTGTTAAAGACTCTTAAACTTTGAGTGACTCCATGTGAAATAAGAAAATGTATCTCGTCTCTGCTTCCATTGCCTGGCAGGGTCTCCTTGGAATCTCTAAAGTGGTATGAAACTCTTTTTGTATGGAAATGAGATAACTGGTAGATGGGGGCTGGTTGCCACGGGACACCTCCCCGGTGACTTGAGGGCTATACTTTCCGTCCCCCTCACCTTTAAGAAATAGGGACTAACTATGAAGATTGAGTTGATAACCAATGGCCAATAATTTAATCGAACGTGCCTGCCAAATGGAATTTTCACCAAAATCCAAAGAGATGAGATAGAGAACCTTTCAGGTTGTTGTACACATCCATATAGTGGGATCATGACCACCCCAACTCCAGCAGGACAGAAGCACCTGCTCCCATGAGCCCTCAGAATCTTATATACTGAGCTTCTTTTCATCTGGCTGATCCTTTAGATCTATTAAATTAGTTTTTGCAATAAATTAGCCATAGCAAGTGGAGTTGTTCACTGAGTTCTATAAGCCACTCTGGGAAATGATTAGACCCGAGAATGGGAGCTGTGAGAAGCCCCGATGTACAGCCAGCTGTGGAAAATTCTGGAGGCTCAGTCTTGAAATTGGGGCCTGAAGTGGGAGTGTGGGCATTCTTGTGGGACTGCGCCTTTAGTCTCTAGGATCTGACACAAAGCCCAGGGAGTATGAGTATAACAATTTAATTGAAATACGGGACATCCAGTGTGTGTGTGTGTGTGTGTGTGTGTGTGTGTGTGTGTGTGTGTGTACTTGCCCAAGCCTTTGCTTCATTCCTTGACACATGAAGTACACATCATTAATGAATCCAACTGAGCCGGGTGATATTAAAGTATATAGAAACTTGGAAGTGTTTTTCTATCTACCTGCTCCTTCCCCCAAATAAAGGGAAGAATCTGAGTTTTATTTTCAAAAATTCACCTGGGGATCCCTGTGGGCTGTGTGACAATGTGGTAAGTGGAACATTTAAGTTAAATTTCCTTAACAAACGGGTAATCCATCCTCGATCCAAATTGGTTGAACACTACAACCATCATTGTTTCCATTTCATTTAATGCCCATAAAAATGAATTCACTTGAATCCAATGGCTACAGGCTCCAAATATGTGCAGTGCAATTTTGCCTGACTATAAGACCGATCTCTTCATTTTTTTGGATTCATATTTTACGAGAGAACACTTACACAGGAATGAAGGAAGTTGTTCAGCTTTCTATCACAACTTAAATTGTTTTGAAATTTCCTCCCATTCCAAGCTCACATAATAATTTTGTGCAGCTAGCAACAATACTTTTATATGGTGATTTTAATGTAAGTATCTTTGCCATTCCCGTACATTTTATGGTGATGTCTAATGGACACGTAAAATTACATCAACTTGATTTGGTGTAGTTTCCTTCACCATTCTTTCATTATAAGAAATTTAAGCTCTTTCTACTTAAAGTCAATGATTAAAAATAACCTGGAGTTTAATAGTCATACTAATGGATATCACTTATTTTTAAACAATTAACTTTAATGTGATGGTATTTCTGGGTCAAACACTGTGTAGTTTTTAATGAATTTTACGAATTCTCAAAGGAATATATGTATGTGTATAGAATATATTTATATATGTATACATATTATATATGCCTATGTATATAAAATATATAGAGGCAATGCATATGTATAATAGAATACAGATATATATATATAAATTTCATATATACATATAGTTCATATATGAATAGAAATATATATATATACACATATATATGTATATATATATATATGTATTTTGGGTGGCACTATGGATTGAACCCAGGGAAATTATACTTCTTTAAATTTTTGTTTTATTGGTGTATTGTAGTCATACATCTTAATGGCATAGAAGATGGTGGAGGCATACATGCATACATCACCCAATTAGCCCTTGCCCAGTTCCTGCCCCATTCCCTCCCCCTTCCTCCTTCTCTTGTTTGGCTTAGGGATTGTTATGTCTATGAATGTACATCATGTACATTAGAGAATTTCCCTCTTCCCTCCCCCCATTGCCCTCAGTTAGGTCACCTTGTTTGCACATCTATAGATTCTCTTTCATCTTGAGTTCCTCCTACAACCCATTTTCTCCCTATCTTCTACATATTAGAGAGAGTATCTGATTGAAACATTTTAATTGTTAGCTGCTGTACTTTCACCCTTACTTTAATTTTTTTAATTTTAAAACATGGTCCAAACCTACAATTCTCCTGTCTCAACCTCTCAAAAACTGGATATGTGCACCATCACATTCGGGGCACACACACACACACACACACACACGCGCGTTTATATAGATCTTTCTGAGTTACTTTCGTAAGAACCTGGATTTCCTCTTCTGTAACCACAACATTTTTTATAATAGTTCTTATTTATTCCACAGCTCAAGTTCAAATTTCACCAATTATCCTAATAATCTTCAGTAATTTTCCGTGGTCACAGTCCAAGTTACTTATGTACCTTTACTTTCTTTGAGTGAGAAACTATTTTCTTATTGCTGTTTCTCATGACCTCAAGATTTTTCCAAGAGCACAGACCAATTATTTTGCAGAACGTCCTTCAAATTCTATTTGCCTGGTGTTTCCTCGTGGCAAGAGGAGGGTTGTGCATTTTTAGCAGGATTGCCACAGCCCTGTCCTGTGCTCTTCCCACAGCATCATTTGAGGAGATGTAAGATGTCAGTTTGCCTCTTTATTGACGCTACGTTGATCACTTCATTAAGGGTTGTCAACCAAGATTCTTTCCTATAAAGTTACTATTTTTTCTGTTGTGATTAATAAGTAATTTGAAGGAGATACTTTGAAATTATGCAAATATTCTGTTCCTCATTAAAATTTTACCCAGTATTTTTAGCATCTATTAATAATTCTGCCCTGAATCAATCACTACTATGATGGTTACAGGAAGGTGATTTTATAATAAATCATGAGTTCTCTATTTACTTGTTGGATACACAGGAACGCTCTCCTTACTACCATTAACTTATTTATATGAGTAAGGACTCAAGTATGCTTATTTTATTTTTCAAATAGTCTGCTAATATTATTATGTTGGTGTTCAGATTGTCCTATACATTGCTAGAGGGAGTCTATCTCTTCATGCTGACTTCTACCAAGTTCTCAGGGTAAGCACCATTTTATTTTGGGGTATAACAAAATGATACAGGTTTATCTTGTACCTAACCTATCCCAACTTTGAAATCAGCCATTTGCCCAAGAATCGCAGATCCCTTCAGTGGGTCATAGTTTATAGAAAACATGGTCAAGGTAGCATGCCAGACCCCTGGAGAAACCGGGCCCAGTACCCTGGGTCCCGGGCAGGGGTTGCGTGGGACACGCCAGCTGGGGCCCGGGTCACAGGACTCTGGGCTCCAGGCAGAGTAGTGCGGAGCACACTGGACCCATGGGGAAACCGACCGGGTCACAGTGCTACTGAGTGCCTGATCCCACTACCTCCTCAAACCACATATACTGTCTTCTCTTATAAAAAAAAAAAAAAAAGGAAAAGAAAAAATATCGGAGAGGAGTTAAGAAAGCCGTGGCAGATGCCAGGACACTGGAGATGCAGACAAAACTTATTCAAATGCACTGGAACTTATGGAAAAATTCCCCGTGAAGGAGGACTGCTGTTTCTCTATATTGTTAAGAATCTTGGACATCAACTGTAAGGAGAGAGGTTAGCAGAGACCAAGGAGAACGGCGGTGTTGAAAGTGGTCTCCACGATGGCGGTAGAGACTTGTATTCAGGAGAAGCAGAAATCGGATCCTACCAACCTTATTGTTTTGGAGAAATTACACCAAATGTCGAATGCTACCATCATGCATGCTTAGGAACACTGGACAACATTCAGAGTGGTAAAAGAGCCTGGGAAGGATTTGAAATGATAGAGGCAGTGGCAATGGCAGTGGCCCGTATGCAGGCGAGGCAGAGATCTGATGCATTACACCTGGAACCTTTGAAATAATAACCCCAGAGGCAGAATGTTACCACCACGCACCCTCGAGAATGTGGGACAATTGGTTGGGCGAAGAGGGTGCTTGGATTGGAGCCTGCCAAGGGTTGAGGCCGGCGATGGACACAGCAAAGCTAGTATTGGAGCCTGCCATGAGGCAAGGCCGGTGCTGGAGCCTCCGAAGCTGGGATCGGAGCCTGCCGAGGGGTTAGGCTGGTGCTGAGGCCAGTTCCGGGGCCAACATGACTGGGATCAGAGCCTGCTGTGAGGCAAGGCCAGTGCTGGGGCCTCCGAGGCTGGGATTGGAGGCTACTGAGGGTTTAGGCCGATGCCGGGGCCAACGGTCGGCATTGGAGCCTGCCATGAGGCAAGGCCACTACTGGGGCCTCTGAGGCTGAGATCGGAGCCTATTGAGGACTTAGGCTGGTACTGGGGCCAGCAAGGCCGGGATCGAAGCCTGCCAAGGGGTTAGGCCGGTGCCGGGGCCAATGGCCAGCATTGGAGCCTGCCGTGAGGCAAGGCCACTACTGGGAACTTCAAGGCCGAGATCGGAGCCTGCCAAGGGGTTAGGCCAATGCTGGGGCCAGTGAGGCTGTCATTGGAGCCTGCCATGAGGCAAGGCCGGTGCTGGGGCCTTCAAGGCCGGGATCGGAGCCTGCCAAGGGGTTAGGCCGGTGCCAGGGCCAGCAAGGCCAGGATTGGAGCTCACCGTGAGGAAAGGCCGGTGCTGGGGCCTCCGAGGCCTGGATTGGAGCCTGCCAAGGGGTTAGACCTGTACCGGGGCCAACGGATGGAATCAGAGCCTTCCGTGAGGCAAGGCCACTACTGAGGCCTCCGAGGCCAGGATCCGAGCCTGCAAAGGGGTTAGGCCGGTGCCAGGGCCAGCAAGGCCAGGATTGGAGCTCACCATGAGGAAAGGCCGGTGCTGGGGCCTCCGAGGCCTGGATTGGAGCCTGCCGAGGGGTTAGACCTGTACCGGGGCCAACGGCTGGAATCAGAGCCTTCCGTGAGGCAAGGCCACTACTGAGGCCTCCGAGGCCAGGATCCGAGCCTGCCGAGGGGTTAGGCCGGTGCTGGGGCCTCCAAGGCCGGGATAAGAGCCTGCTGAGAGGTTAGGCCAGTGCTGGGGCCAGCGAGGCTGGCCTCGGAGCCTGCCATGAGGCAAGGCCGATACTGGGGCCTCCAAGGCTGGGATTGGAGGCTGCCAAGGGTTTAGGCCAATGCCGGGGCCAACGGCCAGCATCAGAGCCTGACAGGAGGCAATGCTGCTACTGGGGCCTCCGAGGCCGGGATCGTAGCCTGCCGAGGGGTTAGACAGGTGTCGGGGCCAATGGCTGGCATCGGAGCCTGCCGTGAGGCAACGCCACTACTGGGGCCTCTGAGGCCAGGATTAGAGCCAGTTGAGGGGTTAGGCTGGTGTCGGGGCCAGCAAGACCATAATTGGAGCCTATCATGAGGCAAGGCCACTGCTTGAGCCAGCGAGGTCTGGATCAGTCTACTGGGTAGCCAGGCCACTACTGGGGCCGACAAGAGTGGGATCGGTACTTGCAATGTGGCATGCACAGAGAGATATCGCAGAAAATGAAAACCAGATGCTTCCCCTAATCAGCAATAACTAGGAGGAAAGGGGCAACAGGAAGAGGTCGAGCTATAGAAAGGGCCCTATAATGAAGCAACTAAGGTGACCAATCAGAGGGTATGGAATAGGGGAGGATGGAGCCTCTTTAAAACGCAGAAGGTACATAAACAAATGTATCAAAATTAATCATGGGATCGAGGGAGGGGGAGGAAATGGGATGGGGGCTGGATGAGGGCTAATTGGATGATGTGTGCTTGTATATCCTCTCAAGTCTTGTACTCCAATGTGATTGATATATGACTACAATGCACCAATTAAAAAATAAATTTAAAAAATAAAAAGTGAAAAAAGAGAAAACATGGTTAATTGCTAGGTGTGCTTATTACAGGATAAATCAGTGCCTCTAGGTATTACTGCAATTCAAGAACAGCAACTATTACTATAACTACAGCAGCCACTGCATTATATCTACCATCAATATGTTAAAAATCATGCCCAGAAAATACCGGTTTTCAAAAATCTTAGGTCACCTTTATGCCCCACTTCATTTGAATAATAATTTCTTTTCTGTTTTGTTACGATATTCAGCTCCCTTTCTGAATATGCTGAATTCCTCTTCGTACAATAATATTTAAAACTCACACCTTGTTATTTCAACATAACTCTTTACATTTTTTGAAATGTAATGAGACTTAGTTATATGTTTTACTAGAAATTGAATCACAGATTGATACTAGGAAGTTTTGCAGCATACACATGAAATTATGGACACGAAACTCAATGAGAGAGATAAACTTCCAGAAAAAGAGAACCCAGCGGACTTTCTAACAAAACAATCATTTAACTGGGGGTAAATTATTAAAACATTATCTTAAAAGCTCTAAAATTGTTCAAAGTATATACAGAAGATGGAGTAAGATTTATTCAAGATAATCTACTAAGTCTTGATAAGTATAGTAAAAAATTTGATCCAGGCACGTTGGTGCACCTTGTAATCCCAGCATTTGGGAGTCTGAGACAGGAGTATCATGGCTTACAAACAGCCTCAGCTAGTTAGGCCCTTTACAACTCAGTGAGATCCTGTTTCAAAATAAAGAATAAAAAAAAATAGGGCTGGGGGTGTAATTTGGAGGTACAATGTCCCTGGATTCTATCCCAATTATCAAAAAAACAATTTTTTTTTTGAGCCAAGGCCCATTTCCTTTTCTGTCCTTAGCTCAGTGTGACAGTATTATCGTATGTAGTACAATATATAGTATTATCCTATATGGTGCAATACATTGGAAATATAGGGCTCCTTCTCCCAGTTCACAGATGATAAGATTGGGTCATCGACCTTACTCAGGTCTTTAGCTCTTTCTTGCAGGATCTCTATTCTTGGGAGGTGGGGCTAAGGACAGGCTCCCTTCTCCTGAAAGCAATGGTGGGCCAAGAATGCCTGACACTAATTGTCCTTGCACTATCTTTCTCTTAAGCCAGGGTTTCCACAGTAGGGATAAAGCCAAAGAGAATAAGTGCTACCAGTTACCAAGCACCCACATTTAAGAGCAAGGTGCCACGCCAGTGAAATATTCACAAACCTACTGACACTGTAAAGATGAAGAACTCTGCAGCTGTGCCCAGTGGGATTAACATTATTTGGAAAAATACATGACTAAAGGGACTGTCAAAACTGCATAGATTTTTGTGAAGAATCATTATTATTATTAATTTTGGTGGAGTATCTGGCAATAAATTATTATTATTAATTTTGGTGGAGTATATAGCTCCACAATAATTCTAACAAACAAAATAACACATTATCTAGAGGTTTAGTAGGCAGAATCAAGGAGAGAAATAGTCAATAAGAGCCATCTTTAGTTTATAGGAAGTTGAGCTGTGTACAAGTCATAGGTTGAAACTACAAATGATCAAATAAAAATCATATAACATGGAATTAAACACATTCACCAAGCCATGTATGGATCCATCCACAAAGGAAGAAAGGCTCACTTTCCTTAAGAGATTAAGGAGAGGGTCTTTTTCAAATGCTGGCTGAGGCTGGGCTTGGTGGTGCACACCTGTAATCCCAGCACTTGGGAGGCTGAGAAAGGAGGATTGTATGTTTGAGGCTAGTCTCAGCAACTTAGTAGGACCTTGTTTCAAAGTAAAAAATGAAAAAGGAATGTAGATGTAACTTGGAGGTAGAATGTCTGGAGTTCAATTTCCATAACTACAAACAAACAAGCAAACAAAAACCAAAAACAAAAATATATACTACTGGCTAAAGAATAAGCAGTTCAGACCTAGTCGCAACTCCAAGAAAGCTAGGTTTAAAAATAAAAAAAGAAACCATAGCTGGCATAGTGGTGCTCATCTATAATCCCAATACTTGGGAGGCTGAAACAGGAGATCACAAGTTCAAGGCCAGCCTCAGCTCAGTGTGATGTTCTACAACATATTGGCATCTTGCGTTAGAATAAAGCATAAAATAAGGCTTGGGAGTATAGCTTAAAGGTAGAGGGTCATGTCCCTGGGTTCAATGCCCAGTACCACAAAAGTAGACAGACAGACAGACAGACAGACAGACATAACGCAATAGCTCTTTGTAGACTGAAATAGCATGTGCATGCTGAGTCCTTGCAGGAGGGACTTGAGAGGGAAATTCAAGCTACTAGTCTCTGGATTAGCATGGAAAAAAACCCTACACTTTTAGAACCATTATAGCAGCTTCCAAGCCTTATCCATCAGATATACATCTACCATCAGATAGTAAAGGCTAAGATGTGGCTAGCCAGAAAGGCTTAAGCACAGGCTTTGAGCAAAGCATGGCTTGGGCTATCTTGGAGAGAAATCTAAGGCAGTATTTGACACCAATACCTTTTAGAGAAAACATACAAATTTAAAATAATCTAAGCACAGATATCAGAAGCTATAAACTTCAGGAAAAGTCAGCATCATAGAGTTAAGCATGACTAATCGTTAAAAAATACATACATGACCCAGTAAACAAAACAAGTCATCGAATGCCCCTGGGGGGATGAGCGATCACCATCCAGAATGACTAAAGTATATTCTTTACCATGCCCAGATTTTAGATAATCAGAGACACAGAAAAAGCAGAAAGTGTGAGTTGCAGACAGAAAAAAGAAATAGGCACCCAACTCCTTGGAGATGGCGTAGGTAGTAGACATAGCCAGCGGAGATGAAGAAGCAGCTTTTTGTAAGTATGTTCAAAGGACAGAAGAAAATCAGGCTTATAGAATCAAAGGGAAACAGGATGATGATGCCTTATCAAGCAGAAAATAGCAATAAAGAGAGGGCGCGTGCAGAAGAGATGCAAAAGGAACTTCTGGAGTTGAAAAGAAAAACGACGGAAATTGAAAACTTCCTAAAGGAGCTCCACAATCTACTGGAGCCCGCCGAAGGAAGAACTGCCTAGTTTAAAGGCATAAAATACAGACTGTAGAATATGGATTATGAAGAGAAAAAGGAATAAGGAAAGGTAAACAGTGTATGAGAGCTGTGGGGCAGGGAGTGCATAGTACACTCATCTACACACATTTATACTATGACAAGACGGGAGAGGGGGTGGTAGAAAAGGTGTTCCAAGAAATAGCTTGGCAACTTCCCAATCTTGGCAATTCAAATTAAAAACATAAATCTACAATCCAACATGTTCATAAAATTCCAAATAGGATAAAGGTAAAGTTATCCGCATCTGAACTTACCATAGTCAAAATGCTGAAAGCCAAAGATGAAGATTAAGATAAGTTAAAGAGTTAAAGTGTGTGTGTGTGTGTGTGTGTGTGTGTGTGTGAGAGAGAGAGAGAGAGAGAGAGAGAGAGAGAGAGAGAGAGAGAGAGAGAGAGAGAGAGAGAGACAACAGCGACACTGATTTTTATGTTTTAGTTTTGAAACAGGGTTTCACTAAATTTCTGAACCTATCCTGGAAACTGCAATCCCCCTGTCTCAGCCTCCCAAGTACTGGGATTATAGGCGTGCATCACCATGCCTAGCAAAGATTAAATCGTGAAAGCAAAGAAATTCAGCCAGGCTCAGTGATGCACGCTTGTAATCCCTGCGCTTGGGAGGCGGAGACAGGAGGATCGCACAGGTTCGAAACCAGCCATGCTGGCTTAAGAGACCCTGTTTCCAAATATATATATAATAGGTCTGGAAGTGAAGCCCGGAGGTAGAAGGGCTTCCAGGAACCCCAGGACCACCGAAAAAGAAAAAGAAAAGCAGTTAATCGCACATAATCATATTGATAGCAGGATTTCCATTAGGAAAAATAAAGGCTCAAAGGGATGGTCACGATATATATCCAAAATGCTGGAAGGTCTGGTCGTGGTAGTGAACATCTTTAATTCCAGTACTTGGGAGGCTGAGACAGGAGGATCACAAGTTTGTTGAGGCCAGCCTCAGCAATTTAGTGAGACTCAGCAACCTAGTGAAACCCTGTTTCAAAGCAAAATAAATAAATAAGGAAATAAATAAATAAATAAATATGTACTTCAGGAGTAAAATTCCCCTGTTTTCAATCCCAAGTACCAAACATACACACACACAAACACACATACACAATGCTGAAAGTAAATAAAAAGCCATCTATAAATAAAAAGCCATCATTCATGAATCCTATATACAGCTAAACTATTTTTGCAAACATGAAGGAGAGCTTATGATATTCAGAGGTAAATAAAGTCCAAAAGGACCAGTTAGTTGAACCTACCTCATAACAATCACCTATTGTATTATTTCAAAAATAGTTAAGAGTAAATTTCAATTACCTCACTATAAAAATTATAGGGAAGCAAGGTGAAAACTGTGTTAATTCATTTTATTTCATTACTGGATAATAAAAGAAATCCTTAAGGACAAACAATGACAATAATGGTAACCATTTGTTTCTTTTTTTTTTTTTTTTTTTTTGGTGGTGGTACTGGGGTTCCTGGAAGCCCTTCTCCCTCCGGGCTACACTCCCAGACCTATTTTATTTTTTTTATTTGGAAACAGGGTCTCTTACGCCAGCACAGCTGGCTCCGAACCAGCGCGATCCTCCTGTCTCGGCCTCCCAAGCGTGGGGATTACAAGCGTGCCCACCACACCCGGGGTTAACCCTTTGTTTTCTATGAAGTTCAATGTCTCTTGGTGGTATGCTGTATTTGAACTTCATAGTTAAGTTCAGAGTGACAAATACGCCCGCGCACACACGTATTTGTTGTGTGCAATGGTAAGTCATATCATTGCTACCGACACTTGTTTTTAATACAGCATACCTGTTCCAAATTTTCATAAGAAAGTCAAAGTACAGGGAAAGGTGATTATGAAGAAAACTGAGAAAGAAAACATAATCAACCAATTTTTTTTACTTATTTTTTTTTCTTTTATTATGATACTGAGAATTGAACCCAGGGGCATTCTAACTCTAACTTATAACCCCAGCCCTATTTTATTTTATGCATTTTATTTTATTTTTAGTTCTGGGAAATGAACCCAGGGGCCATTCAACCTCTGAGCTATATCCACATCTGCATTTTATTTTTTTTATTTTGAAACAGAGTCTGGTTGAGTTGCTGAGGCTGGCTGTCATGATCCTCCTGTCTTAGCCTCCCAAGTACTGGAATCACAGGCATACACCATTATGCCCAGCCAATAAACCAATTTAAGACCTTAATTACACTGGCAAAGTTCATTCATCTTTACCATATTCTTTTGGCTTGAATCAAAGTACAGATTCTTTATACACTCAAGAGGTATAAATTGTAGAGGTCATCAGCATGAGGAGGTATGAGTTATTGAACGTCACCCTAAGGTCTCAGTACCAGAGAATTTTTTAAAAAGCAAAATTGAGTGTTATTTCAGATAGATGATTGTTCTTGACTCTTACTGCTATGAATTTTTAGACAAAGAAAGTGATATAATACATTCACCCAAGGTACTATAGGAAATTGCAATATTCAATATGAGTAGCCCTTAGGCTCAGGATGTAGCAAAATACTTGTTTAGATATGGATTTTGGTATTAAGATGATGTGAACGTCTCTGAAAATCAGCGTTGCCCCGTGTGAAAAATTCCGAGTAACTACTGAATAAAATCAATTTGTTGCCAGAAGGAATCACACGAGTTTGGGTGGGAAATAAACAGAATTATTTACAGCAATAAACAAAGACAGACAGCCTTTTAGGAGTAAGAAAATCCAATAAATTAAGCATGTAAAAAATATTGTTTGAGGCTTCTTTAGAAATCCATTTAATCAGGAAAAAAAATGTTGTTTATCTCTGAGAAAGTATGTGCTGTAGATGTGGCCAAATCTGTTTGGGATCTAAATAAAATAAGTCATCTAACGAGTATAGGCTAAGTTATAGCTCAGTGGTAGAGGGCTCACCTAACATATGCAAGGCCCTAGGTACCATCTCTAAAACCACAATAATAATAATAAAAATAACAATAATGATAATAATTATAACAATAACAATTATAATAATAGAATAAAAACCTGCATATCACAATGAATCAATGAACCAACAAAGAAAAAAGTAAAAAAAAAAAAAAAAAAAAAGTAAAACATTAAAGCGAGCCGGGCGTGGTGGCGCACGCTTGTAGTCCCCGCGCTTGGGAGGCAGAGACAGGAGGATCGCGCAGGTTCGAAGCCAGCCGCGCGCGCTGGCTTAGGAGACCCTGTTTCCAAATAAAAATGTAAAAATGGGTCTGGGAGTGTAGCCCGGAGGTAGAAGGGCTTCCAGGAACCCCAATACCACCAAAGAAAAACCATTAAAGCATGATAGTAGGAAAAACTTGTGCATATATGCAATTCATTGTGCTAACACACACACACACACACACACACACACACACACACACACACACTCAGTCTCAAACAAATCATTAATTACCTAGAAGTCATGGCATGTACCTGTAATTTCAGTACTTGGAAGGCAGAGATAGGAGGATCACAGGTTTGAGGACTGAAACAGTTAATAACTTAGCAAGGCCCTAAATCAATGTGTGTGTGTGTGTGTGTGTGTGTGTGTGTGTGTGTGTGTGTTGTTGGGGATTGAACCCCCAGCCATTCTACCTCCAAACTCTACCCTCAGCCCTATTTTATTTTTTATTTGGAAACTGGGTCTCGCTAAGTTGCTGAGAGCCTAACTAAATTGCTGAGACTGGCTATAAACCTGTGACCCTCCTGTCTCAGCCTCGAAAATATTGGGCTTATAGGCATATGTCACCACATGCCAACCTCCTACTTAAAAAATAAAATAAAATAAAATAAAATAAAATAAAATAAAAATAGGCTGGGTTTGTAACTTAATGGTAGAACAACTCTGTGTTCAACTTTCATTTTTATTTATTATTTTGGTAGTACTGAGAGTGCAACCCAGGGAATTTTCTACCTCCGGGCTATACCCCCAGACCTATTTTATATTTTATTTGGAAACAAGGTCTCACTAAGTTGCTGAGAGCCTCACTAAGTAGCTGAGGCTGGCTTCGAACCTGTGCGATACTCTTGTCTCAGCTTCCCAAGCTCTGGTATTATAAGCATGTGCCACCATACCCAGCTGGGTTCAACTTTTAATACCCCCAAAAAATGTTTTTTTTTCCAAAGGTAGCCTTTAGAATCCATTTATAGAAAGACCTGGAGAACATTATGTTAAGTGAGATCAGCCAAGCACAGAAAGAGAAGGGACATATGTTTTCTCTAATATGCCCAAACTAGGGACTATTAGGAATACCAGAGGGACTTCAGATGATGAAGGGGAAAGCTCAATAAAGCTAGAATGAAAGGGTAAAAGAGGGAGAAGGCTGGAGTTGATTAATGGAGGAGCTACATTCAAATATGTGTAACAGAATGAATGCAGCATGGTTAACCTGGACAATCATTGCTGGGAGGAAGGAAAGGGGAGTGGGGAGAGGGCACCAAGCATAGTCTGAATGTATGCCATTTTCAATACGATCCACATAAAAATAATAATAAAAATAAATAAATAATCACCAAAAAATTCATTTAGTAATTGTGAGGATGGGTGAAAACCAGGCTCTTGCTTGGATCCTTGATGCATGACCTCCAGACCTCATTGATGATAAGAAATCCTCGGGAGCCTCATCTTTCCCCACTTAAAGCAGTTGCCTCTTCAAACCCTACATGTTCTATGCGGCCTCTATGGCTTTTAGCCTCTCCAGTCATTTCAAGCTATGGTCCTCTAAACATTTTTATCATGGCACAGTATTTATGGCCATTTTCAAAGGCTTCAGAATTCACTTACAAACTGCCAATTAACACTTCTATCATCGCTACATATATTAGTTTTTATTACAGTAGACCCTTTCTTCTCAGCATCATTAATTACAACAGTCAGGAAGGGCCAGGTGTGGGCAAAAATAACCCCACACCTCAGTGGCTTTGGACAACATAGTTTTATTTTCTCCTGTTCCAGGCAGCAGGTGTCTCTGTACTTGAGAGTCATGCAGGGATATAGGCTGATGAGGCAGCCATTGTTTCAAATACTGCCCAAGGGGAAAATATCTCTTGAGGTTCTCAAACCCACAATTAAATGCTCTTTCCAAAGAGACACAGGTTACTTCTGCCTAAGGGTCGTCATGAGTCACATGACTTATATAAAACACACAAGAGTTTCAGAAACTGAAATACTTCCCTGTGCCCTGAAGGCAAAAAGCTAGAAATATTTTGTTATCAGTATTAATGAGTATCATAAAAAATAATAGGGATTGGAGAAATAATGATTAAATTGAAAAAAACCCTTTCCTATGAAAGCAATGAGAATCAAGTAAAATTGAGTGCAGATATATACAGCACAAGGAAAAAATGTTCTACTAAATATGTTAAAACTGGATTTAGAAACCTGGGTGACACAATATTTGGTTCTACTGAACCAATATCTTTCAATTTCAATTTAAATATGCTCCTTCTCCTGGTCCCTCTGCTGGACAAATCCCAATATAATAATACCTTATATCTTTTTGCAAAATTCTCTTTCAAGTGTTAAGATTAATCAGAATGTTTTCTTCTTATTTCACTGAAATGCTTGCTGTGCCATGCTATCTGTGCCAAATAGATCATTAGTAAATTATATAGTTAGAAAGGGTTTTAAGTCATTTAGTAGTAGACCCCTAAACACATCACTTTTATCAACTTAGGCTCAGACCACAAAGTGCAAAACCCAGCAGGACTATGTGTCACTAGCAGGTGGTAGTGCTGGGGTTAAAAAACAGAGTCTAAAATTCACACCAATATATTGGTTTCTATATTCTATTCCCTTAGCTACAACAAAGTTGGGCAATGATTAATTGCAAATGGTAATTAAAAATCTAAGACTTCCGTTAGCAGTATAAAAGAAAAATGCTGAGAGGTGACTACCACTAACATCAAAAAATATTATCTTCTAATAGAGCATGCTATTAATGCAGAGAGAGAGAGCTGAAGAGGAAAACATAAGAGAATACTGAGCTCAGACAACAGACTCAAGTGTACCATGGAGACCCGGTTTCGAGAAAAAAGGGAAAGGGGTATTACAAATCACTGAGGGGTAATATTTTTTATTAATGTTAATGGGAAAATTGAGCATTCATAGAAAAATATATTCGTTGCTCATGTCACATACCAAAGTCAAGCTGGAATATACTAAATACCCCAATGAGTAGAGCTAATCTAAAATGTCTAGAAAATATATAGGTAATTATCCTTAGGATAGCAAAGTCAAGAAGGTTTTGCTGAAACAAAGCAGTATGATTATAAAGAAAATACTGCCACATCTATGCTATAAAATAAATCATAGATTCAAAACACACAGCACAGACAAGGAGTATCTTTATAGCTTATTCAGGCAGCCAGCATAAAGAAATCCTAAAAATCAATAATGCACAAAATATGTATGAGCAATTCACCTGAAAGCAATAAGCACGTGGAAAGAAAATGTTCAACCTCACTGGTAATCAGGAAAAATGCAAATGAAAGCCAATATTTCAGTCTCACCCAGGAGAAACAGTAGTATATTTTGAGGAAATGCATCTTAAGAAAGAATCAACAGATTGTGTTGTTAATGGCTAATATGACAAGAGAGATAAATACATATTCTGCTTTGATATTATTTGCAGGCTCTTTTTGTTTTTTGGCTTCCTTCGCCGCATCAATTTTTACTATAAATAGTTCAGGGACAGACAGCAAAGGGGATAGAATCAAGGCATGCCAGAAAATAATGTGTGCTGTAGCCTTAGCACATTGTAGAGGCTTGGGTCATCACTGAGCTGACAAGCCTGCAGAAAACACACACCTACACCACAACTGTAGCCTGAAGGAAAGATACTCCAGCATATAATTTAACAAGGTGCTAATTAGATGAACAACAAGAAGCAGAGCCAAGAAGATACTTCTGGAGATTTGGGTTGTTTTTTTTTTTTTTTTTTAATGCTGAATGGCTAGGCTACAAGGCTTTGTGTTCCTCTCTGAAGTTGGAATGTTTGATTACATACTGTTGCACAGATCAACCACCCTGAATTGTAGAAGCTTAAAACAGCAATTCATTAGTTGTTGTCATGTGGATTTTTGCTATGTGGGTCGATGGAACTTAGCTGGTTTGCATGTGGGGTGTCTTATATGTTGTAGTTAGCATCAGATACTGGCTGGAATTGGAAACTCACACATCAGGCCACCTCAGCTAGTGGCTGTAATAGGTGAGGGTTGAGGAAGCATCACCTCTCTTCAGAAAAGCTTTTGATTAGGGTGGTTTAGACTAGCCAACTAGGAAATGTAGTGTTATGGTTAACTATAGTGTCCCCTTGAAGAGCTTCTGTGTCAAGGTTCCGAGTTGATGTAATTAAGTCATGAGGGTCATCTCATAAATGGATACATCCATTGTAATGGGTTTACTTGGTGGTGACCTAGGCAGGTAGGCTGGAGCTGGAGAAGGTGGGTTCCTGTGGGCATAGCCTTACAGACTGGCTTTCCTCTGTGAATCTCCTTACCTGCTCTGTCTTGCTTCTGCTCTCCTTGATGTGAAAGTGGAGTCCTTGTTTTCCTTCCTCTTTCTGATTCCTGTAGCCATGCTCTGGGCTCTGCAGACCCAGCCTCATAAGGACTGAACGCTGAAATCTCCAAGAAACTGAACAAATAAATATTTCCTCTAAGTTCTGTGGTCAGTTGTTTGGGATTCTATCAGGGAAAATGTTGACTGAGGCACATAGCATGATGATTATGCTAAAAAGCCCAAACTAGGGTAATCATATTTCTTCCAAGACCTGGTTTCCTGGTAAATCTGCTAGCTTTATAGGACTATCCTTCAAAGTCTATGTCATTTCTTGCTTTACATATGTCAGGTAAATCATTAGGAACATCCCAGATCCAAGAGGCCAGGAAATGGATTAGACATCATAACTTGAAAGCAGAAATCCAATACAGGGAAGGAATAACAGGTGGCTATCTTCATAGACTGTCCCCAACCAAGTTTATTTCTACATTCCTTTACTCCCCATAGTTATGGTTATAAAAATTATTATGGAAAGGTACCATATCTTCATATCACAGTGCTATTCAGGAATGAATCAGAACTTCAAGCATTTATCCCAAGACATGGAACAGACATGGACCAGACCTATCAAGATCTTCCTCATGGATTAATGCATGGGATTGGTTGCATTTACCTGAAGAGTTTCTATGCATCAAAGGAAGCTATCAAGATCCTCCATAGAGGGCCAATAGAATGGGTAAAGATTTTTGCCAGCTATTCCTCTGATAGAGGACTAATATCTAGAATATACAAAGAACTCAAGAAACTCACTACCAAAAACAATAACCCAATGAAACAAAATTGGGCAAGTGAATTAAGTAGATACTTCATAAAAGATGAAACACAAAAATAGCCAATAAATATATGAAAAGAGTATGCAACATCATTAGCAATCAGAGAGATACAAATCAAGACTTCCCTGAGATTTCCTCTACCCAGTTAGAGTGGCAATAATTCAAAACACATACAATAATAAACGCTGGTGAGGATGTAGAGAAGTAGGAACTCTGATACATTGTTGGTGAGACTGCAAATTAGTGTAACCACTTTGGAAAACAGTGTGGAGAGTCCTCAGAAGAATGAAAATGAACCTATCATACGACCCAGCTATACCACTCCTGGGTATCTCCAAAAGAATCGAAATCAGACTACCATAATAATGTATGTACATCCATTTTTATAGTTGTACAACTCATAATTGGCAAACTATGGAATCAGCCAAGATGTCTATCAACAAATGAATGGATTACAAAATTACAAAATATATACACAATGAAATTCTATTCTGCCATAAAGAACAAAATTATGTCATTTTTCAGGGAAATGAATGGACATGGAGAATATTATGCTAAGTGAGATTGGTCAGTCACAAAAAGTGAAAGATTGGATGTTCTCTTTCATATGTGGAAGCTCGGGATAAATTGGGACACAGGAGGGACTCCACACAGAGGAGGAGAAACCTTAGTGGACTTTAAGAAAGAAACAGCTCCACGGACATGATCATATAAATTTATCAGAGCCAATCACTGTGCTGAGCTCAGGAAAGTAGGGAGAGAGAGGGAGTGGAGTAGAAACTGGGGGAGTGCTCAAGGATTGCTGTGTACATGTATAACCCTATCACCCTCAACTTCATCAAGATATATGATTACACTGCACCAGTAAAAAAAAGTCTTCCTCATGGATGCTTGTATGAGAAAGTAGTTGTATTTTCTTTTTCTTAAATATAGAGATCAGTTAAAGTTATAATATAACCATTTTATTTAAAAGCTTTTTTTATTTAATTTAAATGAAATGGGGTATAAGTGAACATGATTTTGTTGACCATGTCTGTGACTTATAGATACAGCATGCATTGGTGGACTCGTGTGATGGTCTTTTGCGATACTTAATTTTTACATATCTCAGCTTCTGTATGTCTCTGCATAGACAAAGAAAAAACAAACTCCTGCTTCGCTTTTACTGAAGGGTTTCCAGGACTGCTCCTAAGCTTTGTTTTAAGTATGTATATACTTTGCTTGTATTTTGTATTAAAAAAAAAAGAACCCCTTATTGTTGAGCATGTTGGCATTGTCCCCATTATTTTTTCTCTTTTGGGAACATATGAAGCAAGTTATTTCGTTTTCTGTATCTTTTTTTTCTCTTGTAAACTTTTTTTGTTTCGTTTAAAAATGGCTTTATAAAAGGGCTTTTATAACCCCAAAATATATAGAAATCTAATTAGCTGGCTCTTTCAAGAAATTTGGGGGATCACTGAATGTTAATCAAACCTGATATATGTACTGGAATCAATGATATGGGATCAAAGTGGTTACATGATCTTCTAAATTTAGAACATGCCCAAAGAAATTTCACTTTGGTATGTATGTGTATGTATGTATGTATGTATGTATTTATGGATGTATATATGTATTGTGGTATTGGGGATTGGACCCAGGAGCTTTCTACATTAAGATAAACCCTAGTCCTCTTTATTTTTTATTTTGAAATAGGGCCTCACTAAGTTGCTGAAGCTGGTCTTGAACCCGTGATCCTCCGGTCTGAGCCTCCCAAATACTAGGATTACAGGGCATGTGATCAGATGCCCTGCTCACCCCTAGTGTTTTGCCACTAATGTAGCATTTGCTTTCCTTAAGTCAGATAAAATGCTGGTTTATTTCACTGAAAAGCAATTAATAGGTCCAAGTGTATACTTCATTCTGATACTTAACATTATTTTATTTTTGCAGTGACTTCTAAGCAAATAGCTATCATTATCAATAATTAATTTTATCTGATTTTCTAGACCATGTAATTATAAAATTTCTTGTTTAAATGTCTCCAAAAGGTTCCATAAATCCTTAAAATTTTACAAATTTACTTGTTTGAATAAAAAGAATTTTATAATTTATCAGTCACTAGATAAACTTATTTTTTCATTCTTCTTTTTTTGAGGGGGAGGACTGAGTATTGAACCCAAGGGGATTCTACCTCTGAGCTATCCTCTTATACTTCTAAATGATTTTAATCCCTTGTTTTGAAACAGGTTTTCACTAAGTTACCACACACTGAACTCAAACCTGTGTTTCTTCTTCCTCAGCATCTCAAGGACTGAGATTATATGCATGTGCCCAAGTGCCTGGTACAGGAGCTATACCTATGTTTTAATATGGTTTCTAAAATCTTAGGGAAGTGGACATTTTTATAAGAATGTGTTCAAAATTCCCTTCACAAAAGACCTTTTGCCTTCAGCAGTGTTCTTTTATCTCAATGCAATCTGGGTATTATACAAAATGTTTAGTTATCCAATTTTGCTTGTATACATCCTCGTTTTCAAGCCTTGACTTCCGTCACTAGACAATTCCAAGTTCAAAATACTTTATACTGCTTAATTTTGGGGTACTAAGGAAGGATCTGTTCTCTGTATTTTTGAAGAATAATATTTCACAATACCTTCCTTATAATGAATAATGTTGGGTTCTATCTTCTTATCTTTCCTTCTTTTGTCTCAAGGTTCATATCTTTAAACCTAAAATGATAACCAAAATGTCATAGCGCTGTGGAATATGTTGCCTTACTTGTGGCATGAAGACAATTCAAATGGCCACACGTCTCTTCATGTGTTTATGGAGCTCGAGTCTATTTCTCAGAGCAAACTATGATCCACAAAAAATTAAAAAACAAAGGTTGCTTCTTCTCAATCTTTCACTTGTATGTCCTTACATGCAACCTGACTCCTTATTCAGTAATCTTATTGTATCAAATGACTTTGAAAAATGTTTGTCTGAATAAACAACACTCCCATGAGCAGGAGACGAGCTAAATCGCTATTGCTGGGCAGCCTTACAGACACTTGATTTTATCCAAATTTTACAGTGTGATTCTCATACTAATTGGGATGAATAGAAGGAATTCTCAATCCAATGTAGTTGAATTTGCTAATGATTACCTTTGCTTTTGTTTTTTATTCTTTATGTGTTGGAAGAAGCCTCTCTTTATTTTAATAAACTATAGGCAGAGTCAATATCCTAATACCAAGAATTCTGCACTGTTGATTTTGCAGTTCTTAAAATATATACACTATCATAAATAAATGGCACTTTGCACACTACTATTGTTTTGTTTTTGCAATACTAGGGATTGAACCCAAGGGGGCTTTACCACTGAGTTATATTCTCATATTTTTTGGTTGTTTGCTTTTTTTATTTTTTGAGACTGGGTCTTATTAAATTGCCCAGGCTGGCCTCACACTTGAAATCCTCCTGCCTCAGCCTGCCAAGTAACTTTGATTACAGGCATGTGCCTCTATACCTCACTTATATTAGTGACTTACAGGACTCTAAGTAATCAATACCAGTGGATCATTCCAAATCACTCAAAATCACTTGACATATCCATGCCATCTGTTTCACAAAAGGCAAAACATAGATCAATGGATTCATCTTGGAATGATCATGAAAAATGTCGAGGTAATTTGGCAACATCATGAGGAAAAATAATTTATCTTGACATTCCATTACTTACATGGCTTTTGTGGTTTTTATTTCCATTCAGAAGAAAGTACGGCAGCTTTACTTTTTAAAAATTTGCATTTGAGGAGTATCAGGTCCTCAAGACTGATAGAAGTTGTCATAGAAACAACTATACTTACAAGAGATACTCTTAGGGGGGGAGGAAAATATTTACCTTAAAACCTGATCCACTCTCTCCCTGTTGTATAGAAAATCAGTTATTCCTCCAGAGTAAGTTTTCTATTTTAGAACCATGCAGAGGATACTGACCTTCTCAGTTTTATACTCTTGAGAGCCTTTTTTTTTTCTGGGTATCTGGAGGCTTAATTTAAGTCAGTGACCTGCATCTTAAACTTGTTTCTGATAAGTAGGATACATCTCTCATAAGATTTTGACTCACTTGGGAGAAATACCAGAATGAGGTTCCAGAAACCATGTGACTAAATAGAATAGGCTGTTGTTTGTGTTTGAGAAAGAAAAGTACCCATATCATATCCCACAGCAAGTAATTATCTTCAATAATATTTATCCTTGGTGTATTCAGAGTTAACAGAGAAACCATGAATGTAGAAGCAGAAGAGATATTTGTAAACACCTCATTTATTTTACTCTAACTGAAATTTTGCCTATTATTTCTCTAAAAATAGATGCTCTTCCTTCTCAGGTAAGATCTTTAGCTTTTTGGATGCTTCATTATCCTAAGTCTGTAACTTTGTCTCCATCATCACTTCAATAATATATTAAGAATTATGCCCAATATTTAAACAATACATTTATTTTACATATATTATCTGTTCATATAAATTAACAAATTTTAGTATATGCATATACCATAGTAATAAATTAATATAATCTTTGTTATTATAAACAAAATATAAATTTACATTTTACATGTATATATTTTAATGTATGAATATAATTTATAGAGATTAATATTTCTGATACTTAAAAATTCAACAGATGAATGGATTACAAAATGGTTTTGTTATTCAATGACAAACAGAATTCTGAAGGGAGTGTTTATTATTTGGCTCAGTTTGCCCTACATCCTAGACTGAAAGTTTTCTTTAAAAAAATTGAGTATTTTTGAGAATACTTTCCAGTTGTATCTAGCAGAATGACATGACATGATTTCATCAAAAAAGGAAGAGTTGCTAGGTTACTCTTAAATTTCTTAGTTCAAAATGATCCTGTCTCTATTATATCTACCAGAAAATTCTCAAATTATGTCATTTTACTTCCTAATAGCCTTAATATAAGAATAAATATATTATGACCTTATTCTGAACCTATGTTGGCAATTTTCATCAGAATAAAAAAAGAAGTAATAAAAAGTAGAAAGGGCATTCAATTTTCATGCTAACCTGATTTCTTTTTAAAGATCCCACAAAAGATCATGCCTAAACAAAAATATTCAAAATTTTACATTGATATAAATATCAGACTTTAATATTTTTCAAATGTACAAGCTCAGTGAACTTCAGAGTTTCAATATAGAAATAATCTAATGCTAGAAGGTGAATTTATTGGTCCACGTATTCTTTTTTGTATCTATCTATACTTAGCAAGGAGGACAGTAATTTGAAATCTTGATACATTTTTTGAGGGATATGTTTATTTGTATTCCAAGAGGCTGCTATTGTTATATTATTCTTTATAGATTGGATGAAAGATAAAATATAGATATATCCAGGATGCCAAATACCATTGTTTTCCCTAGATATCTTCATTTCTTAAGTATGTTTTTCTAGTTCACTGGAGAGATGACTTTACTTTTATTATTTTCCCTAAATCAATTTCCTCCTGCTCACAATACAACATATGGTGCTCTGAAATCACCAAGTCTATGGAATCTATGCCTTTAATTACAAAGCTCAAATCCTCCAATAATCTAAAGTTCCTAATAGGATTCAGCTCATGTTGTAATTGTGCTCCAACCCACACCTTCCTTCACAGATCTTTTATCAAAATGAGGTGCCCTTCCCCATTTTTGTTACAGTATGTCCTCTCCCCGCAGATTCCCTGCCTACATTTAACGTGGGGCAGAGTCTGCTCTACTTTGGTCACAACCAATGCAGGGAGTTAAATTTCATGAGCAACCCCAGGACATATTCAATGCCCTAATACCTTGGAGCCAAGTTTTTAGTAATAATTTGGACTCTGTGTGGTATTGTTTAGTGTCCCTTTTTTTCTTGACCTAAGAAACTGTTCTACTTTTTGTACAAATGACCACAAGTCATGCTCATTTTCCTTTTTTTTTTTTTTTTTTGTGGTACTGGGGGTGGAACCCAGGGACTTTCTACCTCAGGGCTATACTCCCAGACCTATTTTATATTTTATTTGGAAACGGGGTCTCACTAAGTTGCTGAGAGCCTAAGTAGCTGAGGCTGGCTTTGAACCTGTGCGATCCTCCTGTCTCAGCCTCCCAAGCGTGGGGATTACAAGCGTGCGCCACCACGCCCGGCTCATGCTCATTTTCATGGATGGTTTTATCTTCCAAATCAAAGAGAAAATTACCATCAAAACGAGCAGAGGAAAAAAGTAAAAAATGCACATTCTTAGCCCTTATAGTTGTATCAGACTCATCTATGTTAGTTGTGTAGTGCTGCCTGGCAACTTTAGACACAGCTAATGTCAGAACAAAGAGGTGTATTATGTTAGAGTTTGTCTTAGTCAGCTTTATACTGTTGTGGCAAAAGTAACCTGGTGAGAACAACTTAGTTCTCATCAGAGAATTAAGAAATGTTTATTTGTATCATTATAGGAAAAAGATCAACAGTACAGACATCCATGTCCATTACCAGCTTCCAGAAGCTTTGTCCACAGGCAAGTGGTTGTTTTCACACAGGAGAACATCTGTTTCTTTAGAGGCAGCACAGCCTGGGACTGACTCAAAACTACAAGCTTTTTTTTTTTTTTTTATCTGTTTAGGTAGCATTACTGAGCTGGCTACTGCCTGCCCAGTTTTTCTAAATTGACTTGGCTCAGACAAGAATTAGATTTCAGAGAGAATCCTTTCACATAATGGCCCTTTTAGATATTATATGAAAGGACAACCATGGCCCTGTAATTTATTCTTCCCTCCTTAGGGATCCCAGAAAAAGTTTTGACCCTGGCCGGAATTTGTCACTAATATCGAGTGATCAAATGTACTCACTAAAAGATAAATGAGGGTCCTGAAAGTGTTTGCTTCTACACTGATGACTGATCGAGAAGTGATTTCAGCATCATATGCTGCTTCTTTTAGAATGTTTATATTAAACTATCTGGAAAATCATGAGGCTCTCCTGAAGCATGAAAGTTATACCCATAGCCAGAACAAGGCCATGTGTTCTGTGGAATCCCAGAACTCAGTAGACCTCCTCACTAACTTGTCCCATGGGCTTGAGAAACCAAAATCAAATATGTCTGCTGTGGAAAAGGAAATTCTCAGGCAGTTATTTGTGGGTTTGGTGTCTTCCAGATTCTGTGTACATAGTTGCTCCTGTCCCATATTCATTGATATTTAATCCATAAACATGGTGCTGGCTAAGTTGAAACCATCTTATCAGGGCAGTAGAAGTGATAAGGGTAAAGACAACTTTAAATGGGTTAAGTGACAATGGATGATTTGAGTGACATATCTACCTTCTCTGGCAGTTTAAATTGACATACAATTGACATAAAATAAATTGTCACGTATAGATTCATGTATAAATTCACATGTATAAAGGTTTGAACTAAGGAATCACACCTTGGAAACTACCACCTCAAACAGGATCAGGGACACACACAATTGGATACTGCTGACCCAGACTTAAAGATGGCATGATTCAGGGTGCTCCCCAAATTTGGACTTCTTATAATTTATGTTACTAGAAAGTACTCAAGAAAGTATTGCTAGAAAGTACTCACGGAAATACACCTAGAGTTGTGATGTGTAACTGCAATGTGCTAATAAGAGTATTTTTTTTAAAGAAAATATACTCAAGAGGCAGTGACCTCAGTTACTTTGCATGGAATTAACTGGAAGCAAAAAGGCTCACATTATGTAAAAGAAAGATCATGTTTCTAGGTGTAAATAATAATAAGAGTATTTTTTTTTAAAGAAAATATACTCAAGAGGCAGTGACCTCAGTTACTTTGCATGGAATTAACTGGAAGCAAAAAGGCTCACATTATGTAAAAGAAAGATCATGTTTCTAGGTGTGCACAACTGTACTCCCATTACCTGGGAGGCTGAGGCAAGAGGGTTCACAGGTTGAAGGCCAGCTAAGCAACTTAACAAGACCCCATCTCCAAAATTGAAATAGTAAAAAACAAAAAGGACTGAGGATGTAGTTCAGTGATAGAGTGGCCCTACGTTCAATTGGAAGGAAGGAAGGAAGGAAGGAAGGAAGGAAGGAAGGAAGGAAGGAAGGAAGGAAGGAAGGAAGGACTGCGTGGGGGTATTATCAAGGGGAAAAGATGTGATACTCAGCCTATTCTGCTAAAATTGTTTCACTTATGTTGAAAAACAAAATAAAAAAGGAGAGAATGGGTAGAATCACTAATAAAGTATTGATGGCATAATTTTAAAGCTTGAGAGATTAAAAAAAATCTATCTCTGGCTAGGGCACCATAAACCTTAAGAATGGAAAATGTTTCAACAAGGCTTGAATTCAATGGATCTCTCAGTTAAAATAAAAATGCTTATAACTTAAATAATAGTTTAGGGTATGTTCACCCAACTCTCAGGAGAGGAATCTGAAAAACTAGAAAATGGGGAGGTGGAATGACTTGGAAGCAATGACTAATATCATTGGATTCAAGCCAGTGTGGTGGTGCACACTTGTAATCTTATATTTGTGAGACTGAAATAGGAGGATCACAGGTTCAAGGACAGCCTCAGTAATGTAGTAAGACTCTCAGAAAACTTCCAAGAACTTGTTTCAAAAATAAAATAAGTTAGAGCTTAGCATAATGCTCAGAGGTAGAATGCCCCTGGCTTCTATCCTCAGTACATTATCACCACCGCCATAGCACCATCATTATCTTCTTCTTCTTCTTCAGTATCATCAATATTTGGATTTCTTAACTGTTGGTACTCAGAGTGGTACCATGATCTATGTGGGGTAAAGGAGTGTACTCTAAGAGGCCAGAAGATAACACTTGGAAGATATTGAAGTGCTGTATGGAGTTACACTTGTTTTGAAAAAAATATGACCAGCGAGAAAGTAGTCTAGTTTTATTTAAATAGTTTTACTAGACTACTTCTCTAGTTTTATCTCCTTTATCTAAAACAATAATTAGGATGGGCAGCACATATGCATAGAAGACTGTGAGCAGTCCTACCCCCTTTTTTGCAGTACTCAGGACCTTATATACTCTAGGCAAGCACAAACCATTATGCTGCACCCCCAGCCCATTCCAATGTTTGTGTGTGATACAGAGGGTTGGACCCAGGGGCGTTCTACCTCTGAACTATACCTTCTGCCTTTTCTTTTCATGTTTTTCTTTTGAAACAGAGTCTAGCTAAGTTGCAGAAGACCTTGCTGAGTTACTTAGGCTCATCTCAAAATGATGCTTGTCCTGACTCCGTCTCTCAAGTGCTGGCGTTACAGGGGTACACCGCCATGCCCAGTCCACCCTTACATTCTTTAATTGTGTGTGCCTCATGTTTCAAAGCCACCATTTATCTATTTTTATTAAAATGCTAATTGAGGATCTTTACAATTGCTCAAGACCTCCTCTGTAGAATGTGTTAAATAACACAGAATTCCAGGAGTATAAGAAAATAAATGTGAAGCCCCCTGTGAGCATTTGTGGTTGAAGTGAGGTGAGGATATGGATCTTCATTAATTTTCTTTTTAAAATTTATAATGAATAATGATATCTAGTTCTGATATTCAATGTGAGGAGGTTTTGATATATATATATATATATATATATATATATATATATATGAATATTGATTAGTGTAGCCATTATGAAAAACACTATGGAGGTGCCCTCAAAAAAACTGAAAATAGAACTGCCATGAGGGAGTAATTCTACATTGTGTTATATATACCCAAAAGACATGTACCAGTATGGGGTCAGGATGGATCCATCTTCACACCTATGTTCATGTCAGTATTGTTCACAGCATCTGAGTAATAGAATTAACCTAAGTGGACACCAGTGGGTAAACTGAACTTAAAACTATGGTTCATATGCACAACACAATACTATTAAGCCTTAAAAGGAAGTAAATATATTCATTTTCTTTCTTTTTCTTTGTTTTAGTTTTGGTTTTGGTTGTAGGGACTGAATCCAGGGGCATTCTACCTTCAAGCTACAGTCATATTTATTTTTTTTTTCTTATTTTAAAACAGGGATTCTACAGAGTGGCAGAAGGCCTCGTTACGTTGCTGAGGCTGGCAGTGTTGCTGGGAATCCTCCTGTCTCAGCCTCCCCAGTCCTGGAATTACAAGCATGTGCTTACCACATCTGGATCTCTTTTTCTTTTCATTGTGGTTGAAGTAAGGAGTGGGTACCTATCATTATTAATTTTCTTTTAAAAATTAATAATAAATAGCCGGGCGTGGTGGCGCACGCTTGTCATCCCCGCGCTTGGGAGGCGGAGACAGGAGGATCGCGCAGGTTCGAAGCCAGCCGCGCGCGCTGGCTTAGGAGACCCTGTTTCCAAATAAAAATGTAAAAATAGGTCTGGGAGTGTAGCCCGGAGGTAGAAGGGTTTCCAGGAACCCCAGTACCACCAAAAAATAAAAATAAATAAATAAAAATAAATTAATTAATAATAAATAATGATACCAAGTGATAAAATGTAATTTTTATATATATTAGAATATTTATTTGTGTGGTCATTAATGGACAACAGTATGTAGGCTCTTCAAAAAATTAAAAAATATAACTTTCTTGATGTAGCAATTCTACTTTGGGTATACATGCCCAAAAGACATGGTATTAGTATGATATCAGTATGGAATCAGGATAGATGTAACCTCACACCCATGTTCATTTCAGTATTGTTCACAATATTTGAGTAATAGAATTTATCTAAGTGTACATCCATGGTTGATTTGAACTAAAAATACAGTTCATATGTACAAGAGAATACTAGTAAGCCTTGAAAGAAAGTAAATATATTAATTTTCTTTCTTTGGGGGATTTTTCTTCACTTATTTTCTTATAGAGATTTTTATTGGTGCACCGCAGACTCACGTAATCAGATAGCTCAGAATGACAGGGCCCACCCAAAGACACTCGGTGAGCTTCTGCCTGGCCCATGATGGGCAAGTGCTCTACCACTGAGCACATCCCCAGCCCCATTAATTCTCTTTTTAATAGCCCTTTCAAGCCAAAAGGCAAAAGAGATGATTTATAGATGCCAATAATGGCCTATGGGGAAAAAAGAAAAATCAGGACAAAGGAGACCAGCGTGCAGTGTAGACTTGGGTCAGGCTTCCTTTTCTACATCTAATTCAGAAGCCTGTCAAGAACCATTTGTGTTTGTGGGGACTATTTCCAGATCCTATCAACGGCGTCGACAGCAGGGCACTGATATTAACCACTGTGCTGTCACAACCGAATGCAGCCAAGTTTGGTCTTGAAAACCAAAGCAAGTAAGTAAAAAACTGCGATGAGACCTTAATTCCCTCCTCAGAGGAAGAAGCAAATGGAAGGGGTTTAGAGACTGGTCACCCACCTGCTGATAAAGCATGGACTATAAAACCCGCTACAATACAAGGCCATCCCCACGCCATGAAAATTTAGAAAAGAACATGAGCTGAAAGGGCTAGACGTTTTCCTCGTCCTGGAAGAAATAATTCATAATCTGACTTTGACACGAAACCCAAGATGTGGAGAAACGATGTGAGTTATGGCCAAGAAAAAAAAAAAAAAAAAAAAAGAAAATCACATCTCCCATTTGGGGGATATTGTTAGTCCTATTCACAAGGTCACCAGAAAGAATTCTGAGATGGAACTGCGCGCTGATGGAAATAAGCAAATAAAAGATTTATAAAGGACTGTCAATCAGGCAACGTACCCGCCCAACTCCAGCCTGTTGACCCACAAACTCAAAGGACCGCAGAGGTGTCAGCAGCTGGAACACCCGCAGACCTGAGCCTTTGGCAGAAATCAATAATGCGCTCAGTGGAGGCTCAGAGATTTTGGATTCCAATGCTGTGTGCTCCACGTGGCCCTTTGGAAACAGAACTGGATGCTTGTTGCAGGCCTTGGCAGCCTCAGAAAAACACAGACAAATCCGAAAAACCGAAACCGGAAACACCCACTGGGATCCGGATGATGTCAGAGAAATGTTGAAATTGACAAAACACCTCCTCCTCCTCGGGGAGCGTCCTCATCAGTGGAAACCATGTACTCAAGAGTACGCCGTGTACCTCATAAATACACGCGATCTCTGTGCACCAATTTCAAATTAAAATATATTGTAAAAACACAATACACTTTACCAGGGGTGTCCAAATTCACAGCAATTATGCATAGATTTCCTCAATGCATTTGGAGACCTAGGAAAACCTTAGTTCGCCCTTACCTCAAGAATCTCTCTGTTGTAACTGCTGAAACCCCTCTCCCTCCCTAATATTAATAATAATAACTATTATTATTATCATTATTATTTCAGGCACTGAAGATTGAACTCAGGGGCTTTCTACCTCTAAGCAAAACCTCCATCTCCCTCCCCCTTATTTTGAACCAGATTCTCACTAAATGGCTAAGAGTCTCGCTAAATTGCTGAGGCTGGCCTCCAACCTGTGATACTCCTGTCTCAGCCTTCCAAGTGCTGGGATTAAAGGCATGCACCACCATGCCCAACTTGTTTGAGACCCTTAAATCCTCTCCCGGCTATGCTAAGTGGCATCTCCATTTACTGATTGAATTTTGCAAACTAAGTTGCCTGACTGGATGTCATGAAGCTCTTTAGAAATTTGCTGTTACCTTTCTGCACAGGGGGAGGAGGGAGAGGAAAAGTGCAAAAACTGCATTTCCCAAAGCTTTGAGGCAATTTGGAGATGAGTCACTAACCCAGTGGAGACGCTAGAGGGAGTTATCTTTCAGGAGACTGGCCATGGCCCGCAATCAAATGAGAGCTGAGGAAGCGACCTGAAAATGGTCCGCACTCTGATATTCACCAGGCTTGGAACTTCCCGGCAACGCTGGGAAGGGGTGCCTGCCCTTACTCAGGGGACATTTTAGTAATGATGGAATCAGGGCCATTAACAGACACTGGTGCTAGTGGCAGGATGCCACTAGGACTGAGCCCACTCCCCATGCCCTGGTGCATTGGGACTGTGGCCAGTCCAAATGACGAGCATCATACACGTAAAATACATGTGGGATTTCAAAGACCCAAAAGTTTCAAAGGTCTCATTAATAATTATATGTTGATTACAGGCTAAAATGGTGTTACTTCGAACAGACTCAATAAAATAAAAATACTATCAAAATTAATTCATGAAGTTCACCTGTTTCTTATGCTTTGTTTTTTAGCACAAATCCGGCATGACACAGCAGCACAATTCACAATAGCCAAATTATGGAACCAGCCTAGATATTCATGGACAGACGAACAGATCCCAAACCTGGGTTACAGACACACAATGGAATTTTACTCAGCCATAAAGAACAAAATTAGTCCTTTACAGAAAAACGGGATGGAACCGGAGAATATTATGCTACATGAGATCAGCCTGTTTCAAAAAAAATGGACAATTGTATGCTTTCTATCATATATGGAAGCTAGATAGAAACTGAGAAATAAGGGTAACTTCAAATAGGGAATCAGAGACTCCAGTAGTGATGGAAATGGTTTAGGAAACATAGGAGGATGCAAAGAATGTAATAGTTAAAATAATATGATATATGCATATTAAATTACCAGTGCCAATTTAAAGACATGCTACAGGGATAGGGAGAGAGAGGGTGGGGCCAGGAGAGAAACTCCAAGGGCTGTACGCCTGTACGTTCTTATCACTCTATCTCACAAGGCACCAAAAAGTATAAAAATAAAATGGCATATGTAGTCTGCAACATATTTCTCCCCAACACTATCTTTCTAGACTGCTTATTATAAATAACCCCATAACTTAGGGGCTACAGGTAGCCTGAATCGGGGAAGATGGATATGTAACAAAGAAAAGACTAAAAAAAGATCAGTATAGAGAAACCTATTGATCCCCAAATTCAATCATCTTTCTAGGCTAATTTCTCCTACTTGTCTACACCTAACTCTGGTTACTGTAAAATCCACAAGCTCCCTGATGAGGAAAGAGGAACACAGCGGGTGTGTCTGTCGAGTGCGGTGCCTCTAGACATTCATGTGGAGTACACACCATGCCCATCTGTGTTCTTTCTTAATCATGAGTAAAAGTAAGACATGGTTCATGTGAATCCAAAACATAACCTAAAAGAAGAAAAAGATACAATGAAAAAACTAAAGACTTCAGCCAAGGTAATATTCAAAGTATTTACCAACCATTGGGAAAAGACCTTGTTTTTATTTCAGATAAAATGTAAGCACTGATCAAGCAAAACTTGCCACAACATTCTTGGTCAAGAAAAATATGCTCATTAGGAGAAAATAAAGTTACAATATACATGTCTTTTAAAATTAAGATACACACACACACACACACACACACAGATTGATAATTAGGAATGTTGGCAAAACTAGTTTAAAAAATTAAAACAGGATTTTAAAAACATTTAAACCACAGGGGAAATGAAGAAAATTTAAAAAAAAATTGATAAATATCTAATCACAAAAAACAGATGAAGGTTAACCGAATAAAAACCAGGATAACTTTATTTTCTTCACTAAAACAGAACACTAAAGAATTATACTAATGAAAATATCAGAGCAGAAGATGTAATAAAGTAATAAATGGATGTGTTTCCAAAGTCAATAACAGAAAATTAAAAGATTATTAATTGACATATCACGATGATAGGTAGGTATGGGTGGGGAGTACTGGAGATTGAACTCAGGAGCATTCTAGCACTGAAATATACCCTCAGTTCTATTTTATGTTTTAGTTTCAAACAGGGTCTCATTGAGTTATTGAGGGTCTCACTAAGTTGCAGAGGGCCTTACTAAGTTGCTGCAGCTGGCCACAGACCTGTGATCTTCCTGTCTCAACTTCTCAAATACTGTGATTACAGGTGTGTGCCACCACACTGGGTTTACTGCTGAGTTTAAATTACATATCAGTAGCAAATGTCTTGTCTTGTATATGCTAATTTATTCAATTGAGTATATTTATTCCACAACTATATCAAAAATCTACTATATTAAAAGGATTCTTTTCACTTGAAAACCATCCATGAACAAAACAATTGAAATTTGTTTCTAAGACTGTCCACCCACTATGCAGGCAAAAAATTAAATAAAAGTAAAATCTTTATTACTGTATAATTGATTTTCAAATCAGAATTAATTTATAATTTTTCAATATTTGAAAATCTAAATAAAATGGGTGATTTTCTTCTAAAAAATGTTATTGATAGTTGTCGATGGATTCCTTGGGATGCTGTAATAAAACACCACAAGCTGGGTGTCTTTAAACAATAAAAATATATTCTTTCACAATTCTAGTGGCTAGAATTCCAGAACGGAGGTATTCAGAGGGTCATGATACCTCTGCTGCCCCTAGGGGTCAGCAGATCCTGCCCACCTGTAGGCCTCTACTGGCCCAGGTATAACTTGACTTGTGGCCTCCAAACTAATTTTTGGCTCTGTCTTCTCATAGCTTTCTTCCTTCAGTGTCTGTGTCTGTCCCTTTCCTCTTGTTACACAAACATTATTCCCAGTAAATGAAGTCTGACCCTAATTCATTATGACATCATCTTAGTGCAACCACATCTATAAAGATACTCTTACTGAAGATGGTCATAGTCTACAGCCATACCACCCTGAGCACGCACGATCTCATCTGAAGATGGTCACATTCACAGATACAGAGGGTAGGGCTTTAACATGTCTTTTAAGGGAGCACAATTTAATCTGTACCAATACTCTATTAGTAATCCTAATTAATCAACTATGTCAAGGGGCTTCAAGACCAGCACCTAGTTCAATGGCCATTAGAAGAACATACAGGATGGAGGGCTCAGCTTTTATTTTCTCTGAAAGGATACAAAGCACAGTCCACAAAGAATGAACGTTCATGGGGGAAAATCTGCAAAAATTCAGGTATAAGCTTCCAAGAGCAGTTATAAAAACTGTGCTTCCTTTCCCCAGCACTGAACTGTGACCACATATCTGAAATGTTCTCTAGTAGGAAGGCTCACCAGAGTCTCAGCACACAAGATTTTAATTGAGGGCTGTCGCAGAGACACCCTCTACCAACCATGTACCCAAAGTCCAGACTCCCGGGAAGGAAAGCAGGCTCAACGCAAACCACGCTGTTTATGTAGACTAGGCATAATGAGCCATCTTTATGATAGAAGGGAAATTTCTATCAGGGGCAGGGACTCTATCAGCTAAGTCCCCAGATGCCAGTCAAGGACCAAACTTGTATGCAGGCTCTTCTAAATGAAAGGAGAAAAGTCAGTCAGGCATGGTGGCACACACCTATAATCCCAGTGCTTGAGAAGCTGAGATAGGAGGATCACAGGTTCATTGCCAGCCTCAGCAACTTAATGAAGCCCTTGGCAATGATGTAGTGAAACCCTAAATAGGGCTGGGGTATAACCCAGGTTCAGTTCCCAGTAAACACACACACACACACACACACACACACACACACACACACACGCACACACACACACGCACAAATAAAAAAAGTCAAAAGTTATTTTTAAAAATATGTTTCCCTTCTGAAAAGACACTTAGATCATTTGGTTCAGTGATACATACAACACTATCTGTATCACATCATAAACTGTATCATGAAATAGAAGATAAGAGAAAAATACTTAATTTAGATAAATGGACCTAATATCAAAATTAAAGCTATTATTTTATGATATTATTTGCATTATGTATATATTACTATTATTAATAAAATCACATTGTCAACTGCTATTACTTTGTTTCATACCAAACTCATACTCAGAGTTGTGAAACTCTAACACAGCATCTTTCATAGAAAGCCTTAAAAATATAATAATCTAAATTATCCATTCTCAGAGGTGGAAATATTACTTCTGTGGGGTGAAAAATGGTTATTACAGAAAAAAGAAACTTATTCTTTGCACAAAGAAAGGATATATGCATATAGAACATGTACAGATCTATAAATATCTATGGTATTAAAATTTCATGGAGAGACACATTATCCATCTATCTACATTTATTTTTCTAGCACATTTTACCTGCTAGAACTCTATCAATCTCTTACTAATTGTTACCTCTGGCCAGAGGAATTAGAGGGCTTACAAAAGGAAGACTCTTGGTTTTAATATTTCTTTTTATAATGATCATATTTGTCTAATACCGCAGCAAACATAAACTTATTTAATAGACAAAGAATCAGCAAAATATGCCTCCATTTGTCTCGAAGAGGTATGCATTTAAGTTATACACAGGGTGGGACTTAGGGCTTCAGAATGAAATCAATGGATCCATTTGTGGTGAAAAAAATCAATAAAGAATTTCCTAGTTGAGGGAAAAGATTCAGTAAGGGAAAGAAAAAGCCCAAGATATATTGCTATGAAGTGAGGTGGTATTTTTAAGGTAAGATTTGTCAAATGTCATCAATTTAAAAAGCATCATTAGGTTGGGCTTGACGGATGAAGCTAGCATCCTGTCTGATGCGCACACGTAAATGTGCATGCACAAGCGGAGGGCCTTGAGAAACCAGCCGGTGGCAATAAGAACTAAACTTTCAAGGTATTTGATCTAGAAGGTAAACCTTTTTCTAGGTCATTATTCTGAATTAATAAAATAACACCCACAATGGCCCTCCATTTTATCATCCGAAAATACATAAGATCTGAGGTATCTCTAAAGATGGCCCCGGATAACAACAAAGTTAAAGGGATTATAAAACGGATAAGCAACTGGATGTTTGGGGATTGCCTGCTTGAAAGAGATTTTGGTTTTAATTTATAACAAGCAATTCACAGCAAAAAGTGTAATGGGTCTCTTCATTAAAAAGTAAGACAGGGTAATAATAAATGTGACTGCCTACATAATAAATCACTGGCTGGAAACACAAAACTGAATACCAGTAAGTTCTTTTCACCTTTCAGATTCAGGTAAGGACCTTGAGAGTACATTATGACTAGGCGGATCATTGTAAAACACAGGTATTCCATGGATACCTGCAGAATCATTCTATTAAGAACACTCAGATTAATTCGCCTGACAATAATCACATCAATACTTTTCGGTATTAATTTTAAATATGATTTAATTAAATACACATATTTCTAAATGCCTGTTTAATCTGTATTTATATCTGTGTCTTCATCATTTCTACCATTAAAACTTTAGGTACTCTAAGACACACAGACCCTCAAATTTATTAGTTTAGCATCCCTCTTTTAGAATAAAAGAACACGCAGTGCCCTTGTCTAGGTGCAGCCACGGTCCCTTATTTTTATTCAGTGCCCCCAGTTGCAATCAAGACAACGACCATCCCCCTGGATTAGTTCAGTGTCTACCCTTGTCTGGGTATGGGGAGCTCGCGGACTTTGGGAATCTATGCATATAGAAAAACCTATTTAACTCTACTACTAAAATAATTCTAAGCAGGGCTGTGTCGTCCATGCCTCTAATTCCCAGGGACTCAGTAGACTGAGACAAGAGGATCCCAAAGTTCTAGGCAAGCCTGAGCAGTTTACTGAGATTCTTCCTCAAAATAAAAATGTAAAAGCGTCTGGGGGGGGGGTATAGCTCAGTGGTAGAGTGCCCCTGGGTTCAATTTCCAGTATCACAAATTAACAGTGATAATAATAAATAGTAGTAGTAGTAGTAGTAGTAGTAGTAGTAGTAGTAATAGTAGTAGTAGTAGTAATACTGAGCTTCGCCCCATCTGAGTCTTTCTGTGTTGAATTTTTATACTTTTCTTGATGCATTATAATGGTAAATCATAAAGAGAATCAAAATGATATAACCAAGCATGCACAAAGCACTTGGTGTGTTCCTTCTGGATCCTACCTAGATACCACCCCTCAATGTATATATTATTTTTAATTTTTTATTGGCGCTTTGTAGTCATACACCTTAGTGGAGTACAAGATGGTGGCAGAGGCATTCGTGCACACATCACTCAATTAGCCCTTCCCCCAGTTCCCACCTGTTTCCTCCCCCTCCCTCCTCATGTTTGGCTTAGAGATTGACTCTGATATATTTGTGAACATACTTCATGTACAATAGGGAATTTCCCTCTTGTCCCCTCCAATCCCCCTCAGGTAACTATTTGTTCATCTATGGTTTCTCCTGCCTCGTCTAGAGTTCTTCCTATGACCCATATATTAGTGAGGTTGGTAGTGATACCTTCATACATAGGTATAGCATTATTTGAACTGTTTCCTTCTGTGAGTGCCCTTCATATTTCCCTTACATACTCCACCTCCCTCCTATTCTGCAGATTGAATTTATTCTACACGCTAAACACTGCTCTACTTATGACTATTTTTATTGTGTTTTTTCTCTGCCACGTATATATACATTCTATAATACCAGCATTATGCCAACACCAGTCAAAAAATAAATTAACCGACTACAGACCAATATCCCTCATGTACACAGAAATGAAAACCCTGAACAAAGCTTTAGAAAATGTATTTGAAGACAAAGGTTTTTTTTTGTTGTTGTTTGTTTGTTTGTTTGGTGGTACTGGGGATGGAACCCTTCTACCTCTGGGCTACACTCCTAGACCTAATTTTTATATTTGTATTTGGAAACAGGGTCTCTTAGGCCAGCGTGGGTGGCTTCACACCTGCACAATCCTCCTGTCTCCACCTCCCAATCACAGGGATTACAAGCGTGTGCTACCACGCCCAGCTAGCAAACGTATTTGGAACCATAAAAAAATTATAACACATCCTGACAATGTGTTTTTATCTCGGGAATGTAAGCGCTGTTAACACTCAGGATAAACTGCTCGGCCAACTAGAAGAGAGCACTTCCCCAAGCTGTTAAAGGGCATCTGCAAGAATCCATGGAAACAGCATACTCAGCAGTAGAAGGTTATACGAAATTTCCTGAAGGTCAGTAACAAGGGATGAATGTCTCTTTCACAGCCTCTATTCAAGTGGAGGTCGGATTCAATACAATGAGGCAGAAAGAATCTCAAGAATACAAAGAACAAGTTAGAAGCAGCTCTGAGAGGACTCTGGCCAACGGATTGCCTCTTCTGAAAGGACTTTTAATTTCTAATCACTTTGTGGCAAAACTGGCTATGGGTTTTATTCATAAGAAAGTAAGAAAATAAGGTTACTTAAAAGGCTTCCACTAGAAATAATATGTGAGGTTAAGACAACAGAATGCACAGCGAATATATAGGCATGTGTGTACCTATGTGTAGATATATACATGTGTGTACACACATATGCATACATATTCATGTATATGTGTATGCTCATATCTACATGTGTATGAATTAGAAATTAAAATCAAAAGAATATTATGGCTTACTATAACACTCAGAATATAAAATCCTTAGAAATAAATTTTAGATTGATATACAATCCAGGAATACCACCGCAGTGTACATACCCAAAGGTAATGAGCATATCAACACATTAAAAAAGATATGGGGCAGGAAGATTGCAAATTTGAGACCAGCCTCAGCAGCAACTTAGTGAGATTAGTGAAAATAGAACTATGTTTTAAAATTAAGAAAAAAATAAAATAGGGATGGGGTGAGATGATGGGGGTACCTCAGAGGCAGAATGTCCCTGGGTTCAATCCCCAGCAGCACACACACACCCAACAAGAAATGCCAGCACTCTGTGTTTGTTGTAGCATTTTTTGCAATAGCCAGGATACGGAATCAACTTAAATGCTCTTGAACAGATGCAATGGATGAAGAGAGGGTGATATATATACACAATGGAACACCATCCAGCCATAATAAAGCACGGAATCCTACTGTTTGCTACATCATGGATGGGATTGGAGGATGTTACGGTACATGAAATAAGTCAGGCATAGAAAGACCAACACTGCAGTCTCACGCACTTTTTTTCGTTTCAGTGAAAATGAAAAGGTGGATATTATAGAAGCTGAGGTTAGGATAGCAGTTACCAAAGATCAGGGAGAATAGGAGAAAGGGGAAAGGGACAGAATTGATAAGTAGAGAGTTATTGCTTGGTAATAGAAAGAAGTTCTGACATTCTATGCAATAATGGGGAAAATATAATTAAAAACAATGCATTATATATCTCAAAAAAAAAATAGAGAAGAGGTTGCATGTAGTCACTATTCAAAGAAATAATAAAAGCACAGAGTGATGAATATGCTAATTACCCCTAGCTGAACACTTCCCAGTATACACATTCAAAATGTCACATCGTGCCCCAGAAATATATACAAATACCAAGCATCAAACCAAAAGCTAACATTTTAAAATGAGAAAAGTGGGATTTTGTTGGTCAGCTTTGTTACTATAACAAATGCTTGAAATAATGAGCTTATGCAGAGAAAAGCTTTATTCTGTCTCACAGTTTTGGAGGTTCCTACCCATGACCAGTTGGTCTCATGGCTTTTGGGCCTACAGGAGGCGTAGCATGGCTGGCACATGATAGAACCATCATTTTCATGGCTGGAACACAAAAGGCAGGGAGAGGTCCCCACAGCTCTTTGAAGAGCATGACCCAAGGACCAGAACGCCTCTCCCTAGGCCCCACCTATTAAGATTCCTCATACGCCAGCAGGAGCGTAATCTAGGACACAAGCCTTTAACACACAGGTCTTTGGGAGATGTTTATCCAAATGACAGCAAGGACCGTTAATAAAAAATGAAACAAATTGATGGAAGATACGTATTTTAAAAAAGAGAAATAGAAGATAAAAGAAAATGAAGAGAGATGATATTCTTATGAATCAGAAGGCTCAGTATCATTAAGAACCTAGTTCTCTTTGATCCATTCTTTATCTTCAAGTCTTTGTGATAGAAATTGATGAACTAATTCTGAAATTTATAGGAGTGTCTAAAAGACCTAGAAGAGGCAAAAACCCTTTGAAAAATAAGAACAAAGTAGAATCGACACTCTCAAACTTGAAGGCTTACTATAAAGCAATACTGATCAGAATGGTGTGGTATTGGCCTAACTATAGAAAAATAAAAGGAAGTAAATATGGATAGAGGTAGATTTGTATCTAATGTGAATTGATATTTAATAAAGTTGCGAAGATCCCTCAATGGGGGAGCAGTTTTGTTTTCAACAAATCCATTTGGGAGAACTAGAAATCCAAATTTTAAAAAGTTGTTTACTTCATATTGTGTACAAAATTAAATCAAAACTTGAACATTTACTAAGTAACACCACAGAATTTTTAGAAGAAAATACAGTGTCTTCATAACATTCATAAATGCAATGATTTCAACATAGAACAGCAGGCACAAATAATTTAAAACTCCAATAACTGAAATATGTGAATAAGCAGATGAGTCATAAAACAAAAAGAAAACAATTTCATCAAAATGTAAAAAGTCAAATCTTCAATAAGGCAGTAAAAAATGTAATTGGGCTTATATCAAGAATAAATTAATAACCCTGACAACTACAGCTCAATAACTCGGCAAATATCCCGACTTCAAAATGTGCAAAATATTTGAATAAGTAATCCACAAGAGGTTTATAAATGCTAATAAATTCAAGAAAAATGATGAATATCTTTAATCATCAAGAAAATGCATATTAATGTAATAAAACTTCCCTAAGATAGTTGAAATTTAGAAGTCTTGCAATAGTAAGTACTCACAGCCATGTGGAAAAACTGGAATTCTCATACATTTCTTATGAGAATATAAAATTAATATCAACCCGGAAAAGTTTAGCAGTTTTTATACATGTGGTTGCTGGATGTCTAAGCATGTGTCTCAGCAATTTTACCTGTAGTAATTTACCCCATAAAAATTAAAACTTTTATCTACATAAAGATTTCTATATGATTGTTCATAAAAATTTGTATTCATAATAGATCAAAATTGTTAAGATTTTAAACATCCACCACTTGATAAATGAATACACAAACTTTGACATATAATGCAATAGAATACTATTTACCAACATACACATGATAACTTGGACCAATGTCAAAAGCATTATTTTGGGTGAAAAGAAGGCAAGTATGAAAAATTTTTTATCTTATGTTTCTATTTATGTAAAAATCTAGATTAAGATAAACTAACTTATAGTGCCAGGAATATCAATGTTTGCCTGTAGTTGAGGGGGTCACCCTTAAATATAATACAGAGTTCCACTGTGTGTATATCTCATAATTTTGTAAGGCATTCATGTGTTGATGAACGCCGAGGTTGGATGCCATAATTTGGCTGTTGTGAATAATGCTGCTATAATCATGGATGCTCACGTATTACCATAATATTCTGATGAGGAGAGATACTCGGGAGTGGTAAAGCTGGATCATATGGCAGATCCATTCCCAGTTTTCTGAGGAATCTTCACACTGGTCTCCATAGTGGAATACTAATTCCCAGTCCACCAACAGTGCAGAAGAATTCCTATTTCCCCACATCCTCACCAGTATTTATTGTTGTTTGACTTCTTGATGATTGCCATTCTGACTGGGGGTTAGATGGAGTCTCAGTGTCATTTTGATTTGTATCTCTCTGATTGCTAATGATGTTGAACATATTTTCATATATTGACTGGTCATTTGTATTTCTTTTTTTTTTTAATCTGTAGTGTAATGGAGAGACCCAGAGAACAATATGTTTAGATCAGTTGCAGAAAGTGGAGGGTCATATGTTTTCTCTCTTATGAGAAAGCTAGGTCCTGACTTGTACACCAGAGAGACTTTAAATAATGAGGGGAAAATCCAATGGTGTTCTAGGGGAAGGGAGGGAAAGAGAGAAAGAGAGGAACAATGAAGGAATCACTTCCATTGACACCTTGTACGTACGTGAGGATACCATTGCCAACCTCAATACCCTATGTGGGGAGGAGTGTGGGGAGAAGGCTGGGGGAGGCTCCCAAGTGCTGCATGCATCTGGCACTCCATTATGACGTGAGGCTACTGTGTGCAAAAAAAAAAGTGTAAAAAGTCATAAACAATATGTTGGGGTGATAAAAGTTTCTTTAATTGTGATAATGGCCACATAGGTATATATATATATGTGCTTGAAATCACCTAAGTACATTTAAAATCTGTTTCATTTTGTGTAAATGACAATTCAATCAACTGTGCTTAAAATTATATAGATTTAAAAAGAAAAGTAGGTATCATATCAGAACAAACAACTCCTTCTTTCATCCAGGGGACTAAAAGTAAAAGAGGACCTGCCTGTGAGGCATAAATTAATCCATACTTATCAGTTATGACAATATTTAAAGACAATCAAAGGGAAAGCTTTGACACTCTGATGATCAAGCAAGTATTTTTGCATGTAGAAGTGGGGAAATAGGTTGTCAATCCAATATTAAGTTGGACAACTTGACTTATTATGAAGAATTTATTGCCATCACAGATTTTTTTTTAATTTATGTAACTTATTAATAGTAAGTGCATGCATCAAAAATATCATGGGCAAACTGGGAAGAAGCAATGTTGCTACTGCATTTCCAGTGGCATCCGGTGATTCTCAGGTAAAGAGAATGGACCTTTTCCAGTGAAGCTGACTCTCCTGTCCTCAGTTATACCAAGCTATTTCATACCGCGGCTCCTCATTCCCAAGTCCCGGCTTGATTAGCTTCCATTCTTCTAGATAATGACTTTAAAATTGCTTCTTTGAGATCACCATATTGTTTGAATTAGATATTCTTTATTAAACATAAGCTTTATGTCATATTTTTACTGCTTTAGAAAGAATACTTAAAACATTTGGAGCCGGCGTGGTGGTGCATGTTTGTAATCCCAGTATTTGGGAGGCTGAGACAGGAGGATTGCAGGTCATGACTAGCTTCAACTGCTTAGTGAGATCCTGTTTTCAAAATAAAGAATTAAAAAACAGGGCTGGGGAGATAGAATGGCTCTGGTTAAAACCCTGGTCCTATAACTAAAGGTAAATAAAACATTTGAATCTTTCTTTGTTTATAAATGAGAATTTTTGCTCATTATCTGACTTCCTCTATTCTAAGTCCTGCAACCTCCTCTTTTTGGGTGTACACAATTCTATTGATTATTTGGCTTGTTTAATGTTTTGGTATCTCAGAGATGTGCAAAGTAAGGTCAAATTTTTTCATATAGTCAAAGAGAAAAATCAATTTTTATGTATTTTTTATAAATGGCTTTATAATGTGTCCTAAAGATAGACCAGGAAGTTTTTGAAGGCAGATACTCTAGTTTTGTCAGTTATATTTCTGGTTCCTAGAAAAGTGCTGGAGAAAAAAAGGAACCACAGCTACAACTATGAAGCAAAACAAGTTTTTAAAAAACGGTCATTTTGGAAGGGTGATAGAAAAATGAGTCACTCTCTGGAAAAAGGGCAAAAAGGGGAAATATTCAAAGTCTTGTCTATATGAAGTAATACTGGGTAATCAACTAGAATTAACATATATATAAAATACTCAGTAACATACTCTGGAGAAAGCGATATTGTAGTCTTAAAAAAGCCCCCCTAAATTTAAAAACATTCAAATCATACAAAGTATGTTCTCTGGACACAATATAGCTAAATTAGAGCATTTACAAAAAGAAATATGGAACATTCACAAAAATGTAGAAACCAAAAATACATTGCCAAATAACCAACGGGTCAAGTAAAAAAAAAAAAAATCACGCCGGGTGTGGTGGCGCACGCTTGTCATCCCCGCGCTTGGGAGGCAGAGACAGGAGGATCGCGCAGGTTCGAAGCCAGCCGCGCGCGCTGGCTTAGGAGACCCTGTTTCCAAATAAAAATGTAAAAGTAGGTCTGGGAGTGTAGCCAAATAAATAAATAAATAAATAATCACAAATTATGAAGTGTGAAGATTAAGCTGGATGTGGTGGTGCGGTGGTGCATGCTTGTAATCCCAGCATTCTGGAGGCTGAGACAGGAGGATCACAGATCATGGCCAGCTTCAGCTAGTGAGGCCCTCCACAACTCAGTGAGACTCTGTTTAAAAATAAATAATAAAAATAGGGCATCAAGTATAACTCAGAAATAGGATGCCCCTGGGCTCCATTGCTGGACTCACCAAAAAAATAAAAATAAAATGAAATGAAATATGAAGATTAACAATGGAAAACACACTTTAAAATTTGTTTGAAATGTAGCCAAAGCAGTACCTACCTATGGGTAAATTTATAGCTGTAAACACCTTTATTAAAATTAAGAAAATCTCAAATCAATCATTTAATTTTATACTTGAAAAATAGAAGAAGAATAAGAAAGTAAAGCAATAGAAGGAAGAAATAATAAAGGCAAAAGTTAAGTGAAAAGGAGAATAAAAATAATAGGAGAAACAACAAAACCAAAATTCACCTCTTTGGAAAGACAAAGTAAAGCTACAATAATTGAAACAGTGTAGTACTATTCTAAAGGCAGATATATAAACCATTGGAGTTAAATAAAAGCCTAGAGCTAAATTCTTCCCTATATTGTCAAGTTATTTTTGACAAGGTTTCCTCAAACATTTGGTGGTGGAAATAATAATCTTTTAACTAAATATTGTTGAAAAATAATAATTACATGGAAAAGAATAAAATTGGACCTTTACCTAATTCCATATACAAATATTAAATCAAAATAGATAAAAGACCTAAATATAAATCTTAAGACTATAAACTTTTAGGAGAAAATCTGGGTCATAAAACCTCACAACATTGAAATTGGCAGTGATTTCTTGGTTATGATTTCAATGGCACAGGCTACAGAAGAGTATACAAACTCCCTAAAAAATAAAAAAATATATTGTATATCCAAAGACAATATAAACAGAGTTAACAGTTGCTAATAGAATGGGATAAAATATTTCCAAATGCTATATCTGAAGGTATATTAATATTCCAACTAGAAATCCTAAAAATTAACAACAATAAAGGCAAACAATACCCTTTAGAGATAGGTAACAGACTAACATAAATAATGAATCTCCACAGATAACCAATCTTAGTTGTCTGCTGGATGGAAAATCTTGTTTCTCTAGTTCTGATGTGTGTTACCTATTTCTTCTTTGTAGTTAATCACTTTGAGTATTTTCTTTAGTGCTGGTTTTGAAGACATAAATTCCTTCAGTTTCTGTTTGTCATGGAAGCTTCTTATTTCTCCATCTAATTTGATAGAGAGTTTTGCTGGGTAGGAAATTTTTGGCTGGAAGTTGTTTTCTTTCAGAGTTTGGAATATGTTACTCCAAGCCCTTCTGGCTCTCATAACTTGGTTTGGGAAGTCTGGAGTGATTCTAATTGGTTTGCCTCTGAATGTCACTTGGCCCTTTGCTTTTGTTGCCTTTAAGATTCTCTGCTTGGCTTCCACATTGGTCATTTTGACAATTATGTGGCGTGGGGATCCTCTTCTCCGATCCTGTCTAAAGGGAGTTCTATAAGTTTCCTGGACCTGTGTATCGACCTCTTGCTCTATGTCTGGAAAATTTTCTGCTATTACTTCCTTGAAGAGATTGTTGATCCCTTTGGTTTCACTTTCTTTTCCCTCCTCTATTCCAATTATTCTTAGGTTAGCTCTCTTAAAATGGGCCCATATTTCTTCAATATCAGATTCCTGCTGTTGGATATTTTTTTCTAGATTAGAAACTATGCGTTCATTTTTGGATTGCTCATCTTCTAAGAGCGAGATTCTGTTCTCCATGTGTTCTAATCGGTTGTTTGTGCTTTGAATTGAGGCCTTTACTTCATTAATTGCATCCTTTATCTCTTTTTGGCTCTCTCTGAGTTCTTTTCGAAGCACCTCTATTATTTCTACAGTTATTTTCATGATTTGATCTTCTAGAAATCTCTGATTTTCAGTTTTATCGGGTTCTGATGTTGTGGGGTTGTGTGCATTCATTGCTCCAGTATTATTCCTCTTTCCCATGATTTCGGAAGTTTGTGCCTTCTCTGGGTTCTTCCCTTGGGTCACTATGACTTCACTTAAGGTGTTCTGGATCTCGAGTCAGTAGTATCTCAGACCCCACTACTCCTTTACTGGGTTGTATCACAGAGTCTCTGACCCAGAGAGTCGATAGAGGCTGCTTTAGACTGTGGGGGGTGTCAGGTTGCACGTTCTCCTATGGTGTGATATCTCTGCCACCGCCCCTCTCCCACTGGGTCAAGTCCCAGGGAGTACAGTACTGGGATTTCTCCTCTGAGGCCCGCAATTTGACTCACTGTTCTTGAGTACGCAGATGTAGCTGTACTGAATTTGATGAATTCGCTGCTGCTGCCGCCGGTGGCAATATGGCGCCGCTCGCTGCTACGCCCTCAGCTGTGGGGCTGTAGTTTTTCTTCTTGGTTTTGATTTCCACTCTGAATCCCTGCAGCGTGTGCTGAGCTCAGACAATGGAGCTTTAGGTGATCTCTGCGCGGAGAAATCCCGCCTGGCGGTTTTGCAGTGGCTCACCTCGGCTTGCTGTACCCATCCGTGAATTCACCGGTGCCGCCAGCAGTATGGCGCTGCTGCCGCGTCCTCGGGCTTGAGGATCTCCTCTGTGGCTCTGTTCTCAGTCCGCTTTCCTTCTGGAGCCTGGTGATTTTTTTTTCCCCTCTGGTGATGGTGATTAATGGCTATGAAAGGCGCTGATTTTGTGGTAATGGAGATTTGTTGTTAGCGGGGCTCTTAAGCCCCGCTTTTCTCGGTCGCCATCTTTCCGGAAGTCGGAAAGACAAAGTAAAGTAATAACTTACAACTAGACTTACCAAGAAACAAAAAACAGAGACTCAAGTTACTAAAAGAGTAGTGAAAAAGGAGGTTATTTCTAATCACTTTGCAAAAATACAAAGTTATAATGTAAAGAATTATTAGCTAGAAAATTCACAAGCTCCATCAAGTGGAAGAATTTTTAGAATGACACCAACTCAAAAACAAAACTGACTCAAGAAGAAATAGAAGGTTTAAATGAACTATAATAAGAAAAAACATTAAATTTGTAGTGACAATTTCCCCCAGGAAAAACCCAGGTTAATAAATCTTCACTAGTGAATTCAACCGAATGTTTATAAAAAAAAACAATACCAGTCTTTGAAAAACCCTTGCAAAATGAGAAGAGGAGGCGTACATCAAAACTCACGAGGGCTGGGCGTGGTGGCGCACGCTTGTAATCCCCGCGCTTAGGAGGCAGAGACAGGAGGATCACGCAGGTTCGAAGCCAAACACGTGTGCTGGCTTAGGAGAGCCTGTTTCCAAATAAAAAATGTAAAAATAGGTCTGGGAGTGTAGCCCAGAGGTAGAAGGGCTTCCAGGAACCCCAGTACCACCAAAAAAACCCACAAAAAACAAAAAACAAAAACCTCATGAGGGCATGAGGGCATATTATCCTAATAAAATCATACAAAAACACCAAACACACACGCAGGCACTACATGCCAATTTCCCTCAAGAATACTCTTGCAAAAATCCTCTTCAAAATTAGAGCACAAGATCTGGGTGTGGAGGCACATATCTGTAATTCCAGTACTTGGGAGGCTGAGACAGGTGGATCACAAGTTGTAGAACAGCCTCAGGAAGTAGCGAGTCTCTCAGCAACCTAGTGAGACCCTGTTTTAAACAAAAAGTAAAATTTGGCTGGAGGTGTAGCTCAGAAAAAGAATAGCCCTGGAATCGATCCCCAGTACTGAGAAAAAATGATGATGATGATGATGATGATGGAGGAGGAGGAGGAGGAGGAGGAGGAGGAGGAGGAGGAGGAGGAGGAGGAGGAGGAGGAGGAGGAGAAGAAGAAGAAGAAGAAGAAGAAGAAGAAGAAGAAGAAGAAGAAGAAGAAGAAGAAGAAGAAGAAAAATAATAATACTAGCAAAAGTTCAGCAACAATTATAGGATTATACAGAATGACCAAGTGGGATTTTATTGGGAAGTGATAGGTCAATACAGCATATAAAAACTAATAAATATAATACACTATATAAATAAAGGAAAAACCCTATATGGTACAAAGACAGGCATTTGACAAAACCTAGATATTTTTATGAGTTTAGAAAAAATAAGTAAATGAACAAAAACTTATCAGTGACAGAAAGGAATCTGATAAAGGTCATCTATACAAAGTTCACCACTAACTTCATTCTTAAGGATGCATGACTTAATTTCTTCCTGATATCAAGAACTAGATGAATATGTCTTCTCTCACCACTGCTATTCAATGCCATACTACAGGATCTATGGAAGGTGTTTACATGGGGAAAAAAGGAAATTACAATAAAATAAAGAATAAAAAACGTGTTTATGGATGGCAGGGTCTTATATACAGAAAATATTAAAGAATTTTCAAAAATTAAAAATAATAACTGACTTGAGTATTCTTGAAGGGTATAAGATCTATATGTAAAATTGGCTATATTTCTACAGAATGCCAATAAAAAATCTGAACATGAAATGTAAAAAGTCCAGGATTGTATTTCTTTCCTCATATGTGCAACCTAAAGAGAAAACAGAAAACAGGGGGGAAAAAAACCTTCTTTCTTTCTTTCTTCCTTCCTTCCTTCCTTCCCTCCTTCCTCTTTCTTTCTTTCTTTCTTTCTTTCTTTCTTTCTTTCTTTCTTTCTTTCTTTCTTTCTTCTTCTTCTTTGCAGTACTGGGGGTGGAACCCAGGGGCTTTCTATCTCCAAGCTAACAACTCCAACCCTATTTTTATTATATACTTTGAAACAGGGTCTCATTGAGTTGCAAAGGGTCTCACTAAGTAGCTGAGGCTGTTCAGGATTCTCCTGTCTCAGCCTCCCAAATGCTGGAATTCCAAGCTTGCGCCACTATGTCCGATCATAAGGAACTTTAAATAATGCAGAGAGAGAGACCTGTGGAATAGTGGAAGGGCTTGGGGGAGAGAGTAAGAAAAGAGGAAGGATTCAGAAAGAAGATAGCTCAAATAATATGATGGTGCTATATGAAGGTATTATTACCAATTTCACTCACACTTATGGGAAGGCAGAATGGGGGATCAGGGTGGGGTGTAAACGCAAATACACCAAGAGCTGTGTATGTGTATGTTTTATTTTTTTTTACCACGTTGAGTCTCATTGGGATATATATTTGAAATGCATGCATAAAAGAATTTTAAAAACCAATCCATTTTAAATGGCAAAAAAAACAAATTACATAGGACTAAATTTATTTAATCCCCAAAATACAAAATGTATGTGTACACTGTAAACTACAAAAACATTTCTGAAAAAAATAGCCTGAAAATAAATGTAAAGACATTATTACTTTCATGGTTTAGAATGTTTCTAGATTGTTAATTGAGCAATATTTCCAACAGTGACTTACAGCATCAAAGCAGTTACTATCAAAATCCAAGTTGCCTTTTTTGTAAAATAAGGTAGGTGACCCTAAAATTTAAATAGAAATGCAAGAATACCCAAAATAATCTTGAAAAATGAAGAATAGAGTTGGAGTCACGCTTCCCAGTTTCAAAATTTACACCTAGTTATCAGAATGCTAAGACATGAGGATCACAGGTTTGAGGCCAGCCTCAGAAACTTAGCGAGACCAGGGCAACCCAATAAGACCATTTCAAAATATCAAAGGGTCTGAAGGTGTAGCTCAGACACAGAATTTTCCTGGGTTCAATCCCCAGAAAAAGAAAAAAAAAAGACTATTCTACCATCATGAGGTTGGAATAAAATTTTTAAAATCCTAGAATAAAGTAAAAATCACACATTTATTATCAAGCATTTTTCAACAAAGTCAATAAATCTCATTGGAAAATAATAATCTTTCAGTAAGTGGTTCTGGAGCAACTAAATATAACCATTCCACCAAAATGATACTAGAAATAATATTATTTGAAATTCCTACTTCACATCATTTACAGAAATTATCTTAAAATGAGTCGAAAATATCAATGCAAGGGCAAAAAGAAATTAAAACCCTTAAAGAAAAATTATGTTGGTGACTTTGGAGTCGTCAGTAATTTCCAAGTTATGGCAGAAAAGACACAAGCAACCAAAGAAAAGCCAGACAAAACGGAGTTCAGCAGTGAATCTTTTGTGTTTTAAGGGACATTATCAAGAAAGCGCAAAGACATAAAATCAAATGGCAATAAAAAATGGCAAAATATTCCCAACAATCATTTTTACAAAGAGATTACATGCATAGCTAAAAAACACTTGAAAAATCTTCAAAATCAAAAGTCGATAATGAAATGCAAGTTAAGACCACAACAATAAACCACTTCACAGCCTCGTACATAGCTATAATTTAAAAATACAGGAAAAAAAAACAAGAATTGCAAGGAGGTAAAAAAAAATAGACTCCTGATATGAGTTACTTATGAAAATACAAAGTGATTTTGTTTGTTAAATAGGATTTTCATAAGAAAGTTAAACACAGTGTAGCCTTGTGACTTAACAATTCTACTCCTAGGCATATACTCAAGAGAACTGAAAATATGTCCACACAAAAACATGTACATGACTGTTTACAGAAGTGTTTATAATAGTCAAAAAAGAGCTGAGCATCGTGGTGCACACCTGTAATCCCAGTACTTGGGAGGTTGAGACAGGAGGACCACAGGTTCAAAATAACCTTAGTAAACTCATAAGACTCTCAGCAACCTAGTGAGACCCTGTTTCAAAACAAAAATAAAAAAAGAACTGGGAGAATAGCTGAGAGGTAGAATACCCTGGGTTCAATCACCAGTATCACAAAGTAATATTAATAATAATAGTTAAGTTGGAATTGTACATCTCTGCCAACTGATAAATGAATATATAAACTTTAATATAGCTATAAATGAAATATAACTCGGCCATAAAATAGAGTAAAGCACTGATTCATGCCAGAACATGGTTACACCTTTAAAATCATGATAAATGAAAGAAGCCAGCCATAAAAGGCTAGATAGTATATGATTTTATTGATGTGAAATGACAAGAATATACAAATCCACTGAGATAAAAAACAGAATAGTAATCCCCAGTAGCTGGAGAAACTTGAATGGAGACTATCAATCTGTATGGAGTTCTTTGGAGAATCCTTAAAATCTTCTAGTAATGGTTGACAATGTTAAAAATATATATTAAAATGCTAAATTATATACTTTAAAAGGTAACATTTGTGTTCTTTAAAATAAGTGTCAAAAAATAAAAGTACCCAGCATAGGTATGGTAGTGCATGCCCATAGTCCCAGTGCTTGGAAAGTGGAGGCAGGAGAATCCCTTGGCTCAGAATTCCAGAACATCCTGGGGAAAACAGCAATATGTCTCAAAAAATTAGTAACTAAAATCTGAATCATAGTCATGATACCAACTTATTATTTTAACTTCAAACTCATCAGAAGAAAGACCTTTCCATGAGTGTGGGGTCCAACGATTGTCTTCCTGTGTCATTTTCCAGTAACCCACACCCTTAACGCACCCTTTTAAAATGCTGGTTTTGCATTATTTCAAACTGAGTGAGAAATTAAGACATTTTTTAGATCATTCTGAGGGCAGAATCTGTCTAAATATTTTCCTGGTCTTTTGCGGTTGCTTCTTCAACGTCCAATTTGACAGTTATTTTAAAGCTACTCTTTTTGTGTCTCTCTCTAAAGCTTTTAATTTAGTTTAAATTGAACCACCAACTTTCTCTGCTTTAAACTCATATTTAATCATAGTTTCCAGAATTTAATTAATGCGCTCAAGGAGAATAGTAGCTACATGTAACATAAGCAGTCTTGAAAGGTACATTATTGGTTCTTGAAAAGCATGTAATTTAGCTGGTATAAATGAAAGTAAAGGAGAGAGGGAAAGAACAAAAGTCAACATCAAGGGGTGATAGAAAAATCTTGAGAATCCAGTTGGTTCTGGTACCTGTGTATGTGGCTACGGAGAAAGGTCTTTGCCCGTGTATCTAACAACATAAACAATAGAACAGAATTTGGGAGCATAAACAGAGAAATTTGAGGAGTAAGTATAAACTCACATAGGGACTTGTGCACTTAGTTGGAGGTATTCTACAGTCAAGTTTCTAGTACTGCACTTTTACTGCAAATAAATGGCAGGTCGCTAAAATCGGAGCGATGTTAGCATCCTCTAAGACAGAATTATTTCTTCTACTCTATATAGATTTCTAAGTTTTGTCTGTAAGCAAGTCCCATAGCCTGAGCTATAGAGGCTGTCCTTTCCATTGTTCAACCTTAGAAATGGCTCTTACTGTCTTTTAGCCGTTGTTGTTTTGGTTTTGGTAATGGGATGGAATCCAGGGGCATTCTACCTCGGAGTTACACCTCGAGCCCTTCTTATTTTTTCTTTTGAAACAGGATCTCAGTAAGTTGTTGAGGGCCTTGCTAAGTTGCTGAGGCTGGCTTCGAACACGGGATCCTCCTGTCTCAGCTTTCCACACACTAGGATTACAGGTATGCACCATTGTGCCTGGCTTTCCTCATCTTTTAAATGGCTAAAATATGAGACTTGTTAGACAGATGTTTGGCCACTGGAGATGTCCACAGCCTAATCTCCTGTGAATATATTACCTTACCCTGTGCAGGGAAATGTACAGGCAAAGATTCTAAGATGGGAGAATTAACTTGGATTATGAAAATAAGCTCATTTTAATTATATGAATTTTGAAAAATGGAACCAAGCAGATGGGTATGCAGGCAGATGCAACATGAGAAGGACTTGATTTAAAGATTAAAAAAAAAAAAAAAAAGGAGCCAGGCATGGGGGATCATGTTCGTAATCCCAGTACTTGGGAGGCTGAGACAGGAGGATCATACAGATTCAGACAGCCTTAGCTACTTATTGAGTCTCTCAGAAACTTAGTGAGACCTCGTTTCCAAATAAATATCAAATAAGTCTGGGAGTATAGCCCAGGTGTAGAAAGACCCTGGGTTCAATTCCTAAAAAAATAAATAAATATGAAGAAAGGAGCTATTGAGCCATAGATTGTAGGCAGTCCCTAGACACAGAGAATGACTTCTGACCAATCGCCATCAAAGAAGCGGGAACCCACAGCCACGGAGAATTAAATGCTATCACCAATCTGAGTAAAAAACCCAAATCGTCGCCAAGATCCTCCAGAGAGGAATATAACCCTGCCTCAAACTTGATTTTAGCTCCATGAACCCTGAACTGACTGGACTTTGATCTACAGAACTGTAAAATGATATATGTGTGGTGCTTTAAGACACTAGGCTTGCACTCGTTTTTGTTGCTGGTGTTAAGGCAGAAAAACAAAAGTAATAATAACGGACTTGTCCTCACAGAACTATGACCAATTTTAATTTAACTGTGACCAATTACTTCATTTAGGTAATCTACGTAAAAGGCCAATCACTATCATGAACAGTTGCCATGCACAAAAAAATTATTTTAAACAAAAACCTACATAGAGCCAGGTACTTCGCTCTTACTAGTTTTACCGTTGCTCTTTTGTTAATCATCATTATTACAGAAATTATGATATTATGCATTGTTTTATAGGTTTTATTTATTTCTTTTTTGGTGCTGTGAATTGAACTGAAAGCCTCATATATGCTAAGCATGCTTTCTACTACTGACATACATTCCCAACCCCTATATAACTACCCTTAACAGATGGTATATCCGATGGTGGCAATAGTCATATGTAATTTATCTTCGAGTATCTATGCCACCAAATGCCACACTCTTAGTAGGTCCTTTAATTCTTTTGTGCATGTATTATTACATTAGTACTCTCCATTTTGGGCACACTTTGGGCTCTTTTTTTTTTCAGGTTTTTCCAGAAACTGGGGTTCCTGGAAACCGTTCTACTTCTGGGCTACACTCCCAGACCTATGTTATACTTTTTTTCTTATTTGGAAACGGGGTCTCCTAAGCCAGTGCGGCTGGCTTTGAACCTGCTGGATCCTCCTGTCCCTGCCTCCCAAGCGCGGGGATTACAAATGTGTGCCACCACGCCCGGCACACTTTGGGTTCTGATCTAAATAATGACAAAAAACACTTGACAGTAGCTAGTTCCACCTACTAAAGTAAGTATGAGGAAAAAGAAAAAAGGAGTAAAAATGAAAGTAAACTATGCGTTGTAATTTTTTGTTGTTGTTTTTTTTTTTGTTGTTGTTGGGTTTTTTTGTGGTGGTACTGGGGTTCCTGGAAGCCCTTCTAACTCCGGGGATTACAAGCGTGTGCCACCACGCCCGGCTGTAATTGGTTTTAAGATAGGCAAGGACACGGCCAAGAATGAACGGAAGGATGAAAGTTATTATGCAAGACTAAATGTGCTCCACTATTTACGAGCTGGGCCATGACATAGCTGCTGTTAGAGATAAATTTTTATGAATGACAAAACTCGTGTGAAGTCAAAACACATTTTCTACATTCACTGCGAATGTGATTGTGGCATTAGAAATATTAGAAGTTATTATTTTCCTTTCATTCTGCTCAATAAGGCTCTGTGGAAAAGATAAGCAAGCAACAGTTAAGAGCAGCCCTGTGATGTCCTCTCTAGGTTTCTTACCAATCAGTATTCAAATTGTTTCAAATTCAAGCCTGTTTGTGTTACCACATACGCAGACTACTCATCAGGGATTATTGCGAAGGATATTAGAATAGAAAGAGGCTTCAAGAACTTGAATTGAATTACTAGACACCCTCTTACGGAGATATATTTTTCCCCTCTAAGCTTCTATTTTCTTTGCTTGCGATGACATCCCCTGAGCTGCTGCGGCAAAATCTCCACTGCTTTGGAAAATGATGTTGTATTTTTGTGAGTCAACTAGGTTTACATAATGACTTAGTTGAAGTTAACAGGCAAAACTTTTGATATATTGAAAAGCAAGCTTAGAAGACAGGCGGAAACAAGAAAGGTATGTTTATAAGATTCCATTGTTTCAATTTAGGTTTTGTTTCCTCCTTAAGAGCTTGAGAATGGATAGAAAAAATATAATCTAGGGACTCCTGGGAATCACACTGATTTTTCTGTGGCAGACAGGCTTAAAAATGGTCCCCATGATTCTCATCTCATGTTCTCATTCTTGTAGGACCTCTCCTCCTTGAGTGAAGGTCAGACGGTGACTGCCTTCTAACCTGTAGAATATAGCTATCATTCCTTGCTATATGTGATTAAATTATAAAAGATTGTGACACTTATCTTTCTGAGACCCACTATTTCCCTTGCAGGCTTTGAAGAAACCAGCTGCCACATGATGAGCTAGCCACACAGTAAGCAACTGAGGGAGGCCTCAGTCCAATAGGTATCAAAATATTGTCCAGTCCAATAGTCTGCAAAGGAGATGCCTTCTGCAACAGCTACAACTAAAGTTTAAGGAGGAGCCTCACAAGTTGAGCCACAGATGAGCCCAACAACCTGGCTAACAGATTGATTTCAGTTTTGTTAAACCATTTTAACCAGGGAACCCAATGAAACCATGGCTGTACTTGTGACCCAGAAAAGGTGAGATAATGATTGTGTCTTGTTTTAAGCAAAAGCTAACATATGAGATCTCAAAACCAACCACTTATCTGTGAAGGCTGAGATAAGTTTAATATAAGCTCTTGTCTTGTAGTTCTTAATTAAAGCATTGCATTCTAAATCATAACACAAAAGCACCAGTGGCCTCATTATGATCTTGCATATGTGAAAAAGTAGAATTTTCCCTCTGTAGTAACTTTTAAGGCTATGAAAAAATTAGTTCCATGTTCAACTTGCCTACCCAAGCTATTTAATTTAGTGAAAATAATTATCATCTCTTTCTTTGTTCTTCTCTTTCTGCTCTATCAAATTACCAAAGCAGACAAGTTAGCATCACAAATACTTTGAAAATCTTTTTGGTTCACTAAATTCGTATCCCTAAGTCTTGGTTCAAACACTGTCATCTCCCACCTTTGACTCTACCAACTTCCCTCTGTTCTTATGGTTGCTCCTTGACCTTCATTTATATCTGGTAGCAAAATGATATTTCTTATATTAATAGGTGATCATGCCCGCCATAATCTTTAAACATATTTCAAAGCCTTTAGACCAAAGCTAAAAACGCTCAGTATAACTAATATTATGCCGCGGGGTTATACATTTTCAGTCTCTAGCTAGATGGAGTACATTTTGTTTTATTCAGAACAGGGTTTGGTCTCTTTATTTGCAGAATCCTGTATGTTTGAGCCAAGACTAAAGTAAATGCAGCAATTAATATTTGTTGAAGTAATACATCTAACAATCAGTAACAATTTTGAAATGTACTTCCTGACAAATGAGTCTCATATGCGTTTTGTGCGTTCATTTCCCGACACTGATACCAATGGATCATTAAATCTTTTTTGTCTTCTTCAAGATCCAAGAGGCATATGTAGAGCTGATGATGTGAGCGAGGTGGTTGAATAGAGCTTTCTACCACCAAACTTTGACAGAAGAATCGACTTCAGTGGCTACTCCTGGATCAGTGTTGTGTTTGTGAGGATCTAGGACACCAGGAAGAAAATCTGGCACATTGTTGGAGCAACAAGAATCCAAGAGCAAGAAGAAGAAAGAGCAAGAAGAAGAATTCTTCTCTTACTCCTCCCCCAAAACAGCATAATTCATTGGCAAGAGAGGTACCATTGACCTGCTATTTTTCCCATGTGGGAAAGATGAGAGGATGATGTATACCCAGCTTCCCCAACGAGAACTACCTGAGACCCACTTCCTTCTCACTTGACCTACAATACTGAGATGGTCAATATGGCAAAGTGGCTGCAAGAGCCTACAGACCCTACCGAGTGCTTCATGAACCCCAACAGGCAACCTACTCATGAATCACTTCTTATGCCTTGCCTGGAGGCTCTCCTAAGTGACCCGCAGCCTCCTCAACCTCGACCTCCTCCCAAGTCAGCTCCCGAGCATTCCCCTATGTGTGGTGAGTATACAAATTTTGCACAGATACTAAGTTCAATTTTGAAAGATAGGGAAAAAAACCTACAAACTTGAGGATTTCATGGCACCATTCTAAAACACACAGTAGGAGTTCAGCACCCCTGTCTTTGTAGGATCATGAGAAGACATAAAATCTTACAAATTTCCTCGCAGAGGGAACAAGAGGAATGAAGCAGGCTTACCCAGAGAGTTCTGAGAAAGCCTGAAGCCTTTAGCTGCTCTATTTGGTGAAGGTTGTTTCCTCTCCTGAAACCAACAAGATGATAGAAGAAAACTGAATCTTCAAAAGGATAAAACAGCAATGCAAGAATTCAAGGAACATGAAAAATTAAGATACATGGCACCATCAAAGGAACACAAAAACTTTCTCATAACCAACATTAAAGAACTGGACAGCTGCAGATTATTGGACAAAGAATTCAAGATACTTTTTTAAGGACCCTCGACAAGCTGCAAGAGAACACAGACAATCAATAAAGTCAAAACACTGTATAAAGAAATGAGAAGTTCAATAAAGAAATAATTATCACAAAAAACATACACAATTCTGAAGCTGGAGAATACAGTGAATAAAATTAAAAATGCAATGGAGAGAATCAGCAACTTTTGGCAAGCTATAAAACTGACTAGAGGGTTGGAGAATAAGGTTTCCACATTGGTAAGCAAAACTTCACCCATTAGTAGGACCCCCTCAAGGGAATTTGTGACATATTTGAAAAGGACATTCAAATTCTATAAGATATTTTAAGAAATACTTACAAATTCCTTCAGAAATATTTCTATTATGTACAATAACAGATGGCAGCAGGGTTTACCCAGAAATTGAAGACACATAGCTTTAACAACAATGGTGCTAAAATATTAAATATACCATGGTTTTAAATGTATGGGCTTGTGAAAATAAATTCTGTGATTTGCCAAAAATTTGCTACGCTTTCCAAAATTATATTGCCCTTCTTAATGAGTCTCTAATGGAGATTGAAACTTAGTTTCAGAGCTTTTCGATTTCCCCAATCTACAGACATTTATTGACCTATTAGTCTTAGTTGAGCCTCTCAGAAGGTGAGATCAAGGAACAACAGATAATTGCCTATAGACATTCCCATTAAAGTAGAACATGCAGGTCTTTTTGCAGTTGTTAATTTTCTGTTGACGCTATGAAAGGAACTCATTATATTCTTAACTTCATATAAAACTATGCATATAATTTTCTGTCTTTAACTTAGAGTATTTATTTAACTGACATGATCAGATTTTAAAATTCTTTTTATTCAGCAGGGCGTGGTGGTACACACTTATAATCCCAGTACTTGGGAGGCTGAGATAGGAGGGTGGCAGGTTTGCAGCCAGCCTCGGCTACTTAGTGAGGCCCTCTGCAACTTAGTGAGATTCTGTTTCAAAATAAAGGATAAAAAATAGGACTGGGGGTGTAGGTTAGAGGTAGAATGCCTCCAGGTTTAATCCCCAGTACTGCAAAAAAAAAAAATTGTTATTTGCTTAAAATACATACCAATTAAAGTAATCCATGTACATCTAAAAAACTAAATAGTGTCAAAGGGCTTATCATTGAAGGCAAAAGTATAACCTGCAATTTATTGTCTTCAATCATACCTATTTTAATCTTTTTCTGAAAATTTAACTATTCTAGAAGCTTTTCACCCAGCTTTACATAAAGCGCTATACTATAATTTTAAAAATCTATTTTCTATACCCAAGGCACTGAATGATGACAGTCCCACTTTATGTTCCACAGTCTACTGATTATGTATTATCACAAACAATTGTAATTGGTGGAGACAATGTAAAAGTAATTAGAGGAATCACAATGGAAGAATGAAATGGACTAAATTAGAGGTTTGCCAGTGACCCTATTCTAGTCTGAATTACCCTCATGCTGACTCTCAATGCAAGGGAACAATCTGGGGTAAACTGTCAAGATGTCTAGACATGTCGTGGGCTGTGCGACCATCCTTGTATTACCACAAGAAAAAGAATAGTTTCTCCTCAAACTTAGTATAGTCTGTCTTGGGTCTATTGACAGTTTGGTAACCAGAATGCAGTTGCTATATACAGCTTAGTGTTTTTCCTTTAGAAAAACTCAAGCCAAGAAAAATAAAAGTTTAAGAAGCAAGAATATATATATTTTTGGAACTTGTTCATGTATTCAGGATTTTAATGATGTAAGTTAGAAACACCTGAATGGCTGTCCATACCAAGTACCATGATTGAGATCTCAAAATTAAATCAGGGCAAGAATCATTTATACTTTGAAAATTAGACTTTCTCTAATCTTAACTGAATTTTTTGTTGTTCACTATATTTTACTCATATTGTATTTTATTTGTATAGTGTATATATTACATATATAATATATAAATATATAAAACATATCAGTACAATAATGTATTTTACTCATATATGTGTACATATAAATATGTATATATGCACCATATATCATATATATTTTATTTATACTGTATTTAACCCATATATATCCATATATATGGATATATGGCATATATATATATATTATTAATAGAGTTTTAAAACTAAGTTTTGCAATGGTATTTTGAAAAAAATGTAACTATGACTCACACATTTTAGACTATTTAGATATCTAGGTGATAACAATTGGATTTTTGTAAGAATTTTAACTTCCAATGCAAAACCTCTTTTCTCAGCCTTTTCCATTTTAATAAAGGATGCTTCCATCTTTCCAGTTGCTTTGGCCAAGATTTTGAATTTTCTCCTATATTCTCTTTACTATTGTTTTGGTTTGTATTTTTACAAGCCACAACCAGTCCATCCATAAAACTGCTCAACTGTCCGTTCAAAATATGTTCTGATCCCAACCACTTCTAGACCCTTATTGATCCAACACTATCTCTTCACTGGATTTTTGCAGTAGTTTATACCTTCCTCCTATTCTCCATTCTTTTATATATATTTTTCATACAGCATCCTGGGTAATATTTTTGCATCGTAAGTTAGACATTTCACTAAACAACAAACAAAAATTATCATGGCCCACAGGTTCTAAGTAATCTAGCCACCTGTTATTTTATAACACAATTTCTTATCATACTGTTGACGCCACTGTATCCAGAATAACCTTCTTTCAAGATATACCAAGCATACTCTTGTCTCTGTGCATTTTCACATTCTATTCCTTCTACCTGCAATATTTTTCTCCAGATATAAATATGGAAAGGTTCTTCATTTTCTTAATTATCCTGTGTCACTTCATGATTTTCTGATAACCATAAATACAATAGTAATCATAACCCATATTTCTGACCCTTTTTTTCTTCTTACTTTATTTTTCTCTAAAATGGACATTACTCTCTGTTTCTTTTATCCACAGATGCCTGTGTGCTTTTTTATCTTCTCCTGTCTCAGAACACAAACCCTTTAAGGGCAGAGATTTTATTTTTGTTTCTTTACTTCCAAACCTCGGGCATTTAAATATTGACTGGTTTGAAGTCAGTATGTAAACATAGTTGATGAATCAATGAATAATCAATGAGAATTTGGCACTTAAAAATAAAAAGGTATGCTTATTTGGGCTAGACACATGAATTAAATTGAAGTCATAAATACTGCTGTCAGATATGAGAAGTTTCGGGTCACTACTTAGGAAGGAGACTTTTGAGTACAGACACAGACTTTCTGGACCTTCTTAAGTCCCTTCTCAGTCCCATTTTATCCATGCATTTGAGAAGAGTGGTTCAGATCCAGAGTCTTCAGTAATTGTGAGGCTGACCCTTGGAAGTCTTTCCCCATCTAAATGTACAGCAAATAGGGCTAACGATTCTGAGCCTTACTGGGAGAAAGATGCCAAATAGGCAGAGGAGAGCAACATCAGGATGGACAGCAAGGGCAGATGCAAATCCAGCAGCTTAGAGTTAGACCATCCTTCTGGTCCTTGGTTAAATTCCATGCACTCTTTTTTGGTTAAATTTATCATTTCCTAATGTAGAAGTAGAAAGCCCCGGTTTTAGTTATGAACCCTGGGTCATTACTTCACTACTCAAGTGATTGATCGTGTGTTGATGCAGGAAGAATTTTACATATTCCTGAGTCATCCATGCATTTAATAAAAGTAGTATGCTTCTTCTAAAGGCTAGATGATACTCTAAATTCTGGGTAGGGAGTGTGAATAGAGCCTGGTTTCTGTTCTCAGACCACACACAATTTGAGGTTTAGGAATAATGTTTTCTCAGGTAACCAACCCTGACCTCCATTGGAATCTCTTCTGAGATTATACAATAGAGTGGAAGAGCCATATTGTAGTTTTACTTAAGAGTGAAAAAAGTTTGTGGTGAATAACATATTTTCATCATATTTACATGTGTTATTCATGAAGATATTATAAGACTCCAGATATCTATCTTTGAATCTGTAACATGGCGTGACAGAATATAGAAAATAGAATTTAGGTGATTAATTTTACTATTTTATGACCATCTTGAATTGTCTGTATACATGCAGTTATAAAAGTAAGTTGTAAACCGGGTGTGGTGGTGCACGCTGTAATCCCTGTGCTTGGAAGGTGGAGACAAGAGGATTCCACTGGTTCGAAGCCAGATGCACTGGATTAAGAGACCCTGTTTCCAAATAAAAATATCAAATAGGTCTGGGAGTGTAGCCCGGAGGTAGAAGGGCTTCCAGGAACCCTAAAACCACCAAAAATAAATAAATAAATAAATAAATAAATAAATAAATAAATAAATAAGAAATTTGTACCAGTTTTCCCAATACCAGTTGTCTTTAAACCAGGTGTGGTGGTACAGGCTTGTAATCCCAGCATTTGAGAGTCTGAGACAGGAGGATCTGGGTTGCGGACAGCCTCCGCTACTTAGTGAGGCCCTTGCAACACAGTGAGATTCTGTTTAAAATTAAAGAATAAAAAAATAAGGCTGAGGGTGTCGTTCAGGGGTAGAATGCCCCTGGGCTCCATCCCCGGTACCACAATAAATAAATAAATAAATAAATTAATTAATTAATAAAATAAATAAAAATAAAAAGGCTATCTTTTCTCCAATGTATGTTTTGGCACGTTTTTTGAAAAAGAATTGGCTATAAGTGTGTAGATTTGTTTCTGTATCTTCTGTTCTATAGGTCTGTGCGTCTTTGTGCCAATATCATGATATTTTTATTACTATCTCTCTGTAGTATAACTGTAAATAAGTTATCGTGATGTCTTCTGCATGGTTCTTGTTGCTAAAAATTGTTTTGCCTGTTCTGAAATTTAGGTTTTTTTCCTATGAAATTTAGGACTGACTTTTATAGCTCTTTGAAGAATGACATTGATATTTTAATAGAGATTTCATTGAATATGTAGGTCACTTTGGATAGAATGGTTATTTTGATAATATTTATTCTGCCTGTCCAAGAGCATGCAAGATCTTTTCATCTTTTAAGATCTTCAGTTTCTTTCTTCAGCATAATTTTTATTGTATAGGTCTTTAACCTCCTTGGTTACATTTATTTCTAGGTATTTTATTGTTTTTGAGGTTATGAATGGAATTATTTTCTGTATTTCTTTTTTCAGTAGATTTATGGTTGGCATATAGAAAAACTACTGATTTTTTAGTTTGATTTTGTATCACACTACTTTGCTGAATTTGTTAATCAGTTCTAGAAAAATTTTTATTGAGTTTTGTGTCTTCCATTTGCAGAAAAAAAATGTAATTAAATCTTTGCCTTTCACCCTTCACAAGAGTCAACTCAAAATGAATCAAAGACCTGGAAATTAGACTGTAGACTTTGAAATTACTAGAAGAGAGCATACGTCCAACACTCCAACATATAGATACAGATAGAAACATAATAAGACCACCCAAGGCTCAAGAAATTAAAACATGAATTAATAAATGGAATAGCATTAAACTAAAAAGTTTCTGTTCATCAAAGCATACCATCAAGAATCTAAAAAGTAAATCGACAGAATAGAAGAAGACCTTTGGGAGCTACTCATCTCAAAGAGAACTAATGTCTAGAACATACAAAGTAAAAGATTTGACACTAAAAAATTAATAACTCAATTAAGAAATTGGTAATTAAACTAGACACTTCACAAAAGAAGAAATACAAATGTCCAATAAATATTTTTAAATGTTCAACATCATTAGTAATCATAAAGATAAAAATCAAAACTACACTAAAATTCCATCTAATCCCAATTAGTATGGCCATCATCAGGTCAAAGAATAAATGCTGGCAAGGATGTGGGGAAATAAGAACTCTTCTACACTGTTGGACTGAAAATTAGTGCAGCTGCTATGTAGATCAGTGTGGATATTCTTCAGAAACTGGGAATGGAACCATCATATGATCCAGCTATAATATTCCTGGATAACTTTACAAGGGAACTGAAATCATAACACTATAGTAGTATCTGCATATCAATGTTTATAGCACCACAATTCATAGTAGCCAAATGATGGAACCAACCTAGGTATCTATTAACAGATCAATGGGTTGCAAAACTATACACAGTGGAATTCTACTCAGCAATAAAGAAAAAACTTATGTCATTTTCAAGAAGATGGATGGACCTGGAGAACATTATGTCAAGTTAGATTAGCCAGCCACAGAAAGGGAAGGATCAAATGTTTTCTATCTTGTGTGGAAACCAGGGAGTAATCAGGATATAAGAGGGACTTTAGATAATGAATGAAAAGCCCAATGAAGAGAGGAAGGTGGTTTAAGAGAGAGTGGGGAGGAGGTGGAATTAATGAAGGAAATGCCTCCACTGATACTAAGTACATATGTGAGAACACCAATCTTAATCTCGGTATCATATATAAGGAAGGGGAAGGGAGCCAGGGGAAGTTTACTGAGCGATGTGTGCATGCAAGTCCCTATCACTGTGAACTGGATTATGATGTGAGGTTATAATGCACCAATAAAAGAATAGAAGTAAAAAATAAAATAAGAAAAAATATAAAAAATAAAAATATTTATGAGAATAAATATTCTTATGATGTAAGACATTTTAGTTTTATCTTTGATTATATCAATAAAATGGTGTTCCTTCACTGTAGCACTGTTTGTTTGTTTGTTTGTTTGTTTGTTTGTTTTGGTGGTACTGGGGTTCCTGGAAGCCCTTCTACCTCCGGGCTACACTCTCAGACCTATTTTTATACATTTTTAAAATTTGGAAACAGGGTCTCTTAAGCCAGTGCAGCTGGCTTCGAACCTGCGCGATCCTTCTGTCTCTGCCTCCCAAGCGCAGGGATTACAAGCATGTGCCACCATGCCCAGCTCACTGTAGCACTTTTGACTGAAGCCATAGCTGGTTGTATTGTTTCTTGAATGGATATTATACAATTAAACTTTTCTATAATCATTTGTGCATGCTGATAATTTTGGCATATTATATGGGCTTGAGGAAAAATTAGCTTGTTGCATTAAAAAACGTACTTACAATGTTTGAAGAATTTCATAATAAAGATGGTGTTTTAAATATTCATATCATCCCACAACAGATCCAATGCTGTGTAAAAGGGTGTAATTTTTTTGAAAAGTAAGTAAACCTATGACAAAACATTATTCTCAGCACACTAATAGCAATAATAGCAATGTTCAGGGGAATTTTAAGAACTGCCTCAGAAAGATAATTACAGTGAAACACAACTCTAATTACTTCTTCTGCTGGGCTTCTTTCACTCATTAATTCTCATATTTATTATATGGATTTTCTTGTATTCATTTATGGTGCATTAGTCATTTTGAAGTACCCTAAAAACTTAAAGATATGTTTAATAAATATTTAATTAAATCAATATTGGTTATTGTTGTTGTTTTTTTATTTTTAAATAAATAAATCCAAAGAAATGTTTCCAAAAGAAATTATCTTTCATTTTAAGAATGAATGGCACAGTGGGACAAAGTTCATCATTGGTTTGGTTTACAGTGGATAGCTGGACTCCTCCACGGGTTGACAGGAAAGAGGAGGCAAAGGGGAAGGTGTATGGTTTGGATATATAACATCCCTTGAAACCTCGTGGAGAAGGGGCAGCCACGCTGATGGTGGAGCTTTGTTGTGGCCTTAGTGGCTAGTTCCTTCTCCTCCTGCTTTCTCTCTTGCTTCCAGGCTCCATGATGTGAGAGATGAGGACTTGTTCTCTTTCTTTCTCTTTTCCCACCAGCATGCCTGAGCCCTGGAGACCCAGTCGGACACGGACTGAACCTGTGAAATCTCAGATAAGTGTGACCAAATAATTCTTCCTTCCTCTATGTTGCCTGTGGCCAGCCATCGAATCACAGAGGTGAGAATTCAGACTGAGACAGCACTCACCGATTGCTTTCCTGGCACTGTGATTAATAAATCTTTTTTTGGGGGTTGAGTGGTTTCTGAACCACCTGTTATCTCAGGTGACATGAGGGCCTATGGGTGACCAAAAGGTTACTTAGGAGACGTCAAAACATACCTTTGGGAATATAACCTCTTAGCTGTATCAAACAACTTAGAACTTGGTGATGACATTTTAAATGATGGTGTTGGACAGTGAGCTTTCTTGGGCTTTATATCATCTGTCTTTCTGTTTATCATCTGTATCACTTTCAAATAAATCAAACCCATCATAATAATGTGGTTATCATTTCTAATAAAAAGGAATCTTTCAACCCCACATCTCTCTAGGGGACACTCTATAGTCTACTTCCTTGTATTGGTCATTTATTGAGAGTGAAAGCAGGGACGGTATTTCTATTTCGCCTCCTATTGCACTCCAATCAGGCTGCTAGACTCTCACGCACACCCATTTTTGCAAAAACCAAGGCACGTTTTTCAGTCCATGTCTTACTAGCTATCTCAGGAGCACTGGCGTCACTTCCCTCCCACCTCCTCTTTAGTTTTTCTCTTCTCCTGACTCTTTTCCTTACCCTACTACTGTTCCTCTTATAACTCTAGAATGCATCTCAGTCTATCTCTTTCAAGATTTTTTTTCATGTGTTTCCATAACCATAATTTGTTTTATGGTTTCATCTTGTTTTATCAGTCTCTATTCCTCTGCTAGATGATAGTGACTATTCTCATGGTTTCAAATACTGCCCAGAGATCAACTGCCTCTGATTTTATATTTCTAATCCTAATGGACTCCAGGTCCACCTAGGCAAATGCCTAGTCAGCAAGTAGACATAGCTATCTCAGACAGCTCAGACTTCACATACTTAGGACAGACACCTTGATATTGTTGGTACTCTGGTACTCGTCTTAATAAAAACTCTATCTACCTTGTCGGTCAAGGGATAAAAAAGAAAAAACATTAGCCTTCACAGTCCCCTCATTCTTACTTTTCAACTCAGAAAGATAATCAGCTTTGTAGTTGATATCAAAAGCAGTTTGTTTCTGATTATGGAACTAGGAATTGTTTCTCTGATCTATACCCCCAGACCTTTTTATTCTTTAATTTGAGACAGGGTCTTTATAAGTTGCTGGAGCTAAGCTTGTACCTTCAATCTTCCTGTCTCAGCCTCTCAAATACTAGGATTATAGATGTACTCCACCGTGTCCAGCTAAAAGTCTCTCTTCCCTAAAGCCACACTTCGAGTTGTCCTTTCTTACTACTGCTTAACTACGTAACTATTTACTTACAGTAAGTAAGTAATACTTACTTACTGCTAGCTGTGCTGTTTGTGCTGAAATCCTATCCAACGCCTTACACATCATACAGATGAAGCTTCCCCACGTGAGTGAGGTGTCAGGTTTACTTATTTAAACTTCATTACGGACATCTTATTTCATCATCAAAGGATGCCTTGCTCTTCCATAGATATTCATGCAATGTTACACTGAAGATCAATGGAGGAAAATCAATTAATGTCTTCTACGTCCATGTGAATATATCTCGGGAATATAATGGTTCCCTTATTGAATGAAGCAAGCCCCAAACAAAATAGTCCACACTGCCTGATTTCATTCATATAATGTTAATGAGAGAAGGTTGATAGACGTTATCTGTTGAGATTACATGTAGCTGGATAGTCACTGTGGAGATGTACTACACGGTGTCAGCTACCTGGATGTACATTTTTTTATGTATGTTTTGCCTCAATATAAAGTTGACTTGATAAGCCAAATAGAGAGTCTTTGGGTCTTTTACTCTTTTGTTGTCATTACTAACCTGGAGTATGTTAAATCTAAGAAAGAGAAATGGTGGCACTTTCTGCTGGATAATTATCGTGTATTTAGAAAAATGCCTAATTATACATTCCACTGACACACTACAATGATTTCAGAAAGCCTTGGCTAATATAAAAAGTATGTGTTCTGAATAAATAATACCCTGTTGTCAGCAAAGCAAACATCCAGGGCTATGATTAAATAATGTTAATACAGCTATAGTAAAGAAAAGAATTTAAAAACATAAACAAAGTCTAGAAATACAATCTTACAAGTGCTGTTCTGGTTGTTAGGTTGACAGGAACAGAAACAGGCACCCTGTCTGAATGGAAAAGGGAGCATAAAGGAGCTGTGAGACTCCATGTCTTACAAATCAAACTTAAACTCTAAGCACCGTCCTTGTAACTGTGAGATGGCTAAGTACTCAGGGCTTGAATTGTTATCTCAGGTATCTAGGTGTGGGAGACCCATGCCACTCATTTCAATTCCATAACTGTGGTGTTACTTCTATACATATTCCATATCTTTATGTCAATGTCTTTTTGAGAAACATAATAACATACATTTATGAGTGAAAACTATCAAAGTCAGGATATAAGAGCCACTGCTTGTAATGAGACACAATAATAAAATGGCTTTAGATTTGTAAGACAAAATGATAGTATTAATTTTTTGTGAGTGTGTGTGGTGGGGGTTGGGGTTGAACCCAGTGGCACTGTACCTCTAACGTACACCCGTGGACCTATTTTAATTTTATTATTTTGAAACAAGGTCTCACTAGGTTGATAAGGGTTTCGCTGCTTGCTGGAGCTGTCCTCAAACCTGTCATACTCCTGTTTCAGCCTCCCAAGTACTAAGATTACAGGCATATGCCTGGCTCATATTAACTTTTAGGGTTAGGCATATATTAACTTTTGTTTTTGCAATACTAGGGATGAAACCCAGGGGCAGTCTACCTTCAAGCTATACTCCCAGCCCTATTTTTATTCTTTATTTTGAAACAGGGTCTCACTGAGTTGCTCAGGGCCTAAGTAAGTAGCTGAGGCTGTCCACGAACTGTGATCCTCTTGTCTCAGCCTCCCGAATGCTTGGATTACAAGTGTGTGCCACCACGCCCATCCAAATAGTATTTCTTGAAACTTCAATCAATAATAAAATATAAGGTGAAATATAAAACATAATTCACACCTTAATAAGTATTGTAAATCATAGCATTGATTATCTTCTTTCTTTGGAGGGGGGGCCTGGGGGTGTAACTCAGAAGCATTTGACCGCCTAGCTACACCCCTTTCCATATTTTTTATTCTTTATTTTGAAACAGGGTCTCACTAGGTTGCGGAGGTCCTCACTAATTAGTTGAAGCTGTCCGCAGTCTCAGCCTACCAAACGCTGGGATTACAAGTGTGCGCCACTATGCCCGGCTGATTATCGTCTTTCAATTGGAAAGTTATGCTTACCACATCTGAAGACTAAACTGAATTGAAACCCTAACTACCGTCCTTCATAGATATGATATGAAAATCATTAATATGGCCAACCAATTCATTTGAAACATAAATTATTCACTACCCTTAAAAAAACCAGTTTTCCTGAATCATTAAAAGTTCCATATACAAAAGCTAGGGATAAAATTACAAATATATGTATTATAGATGTTTTCCACATCATCACCTCCATTACTGGAATAAAACATGTTACATTTCTACACAAATGTTGCTTCCCTCTTGTTCCTTTTCTCTTTATTATCTTCCATAAACTTTTATGACAACTTTAGCAGAGAATCAGAATCTTTACTAATTTCCTCTGCAGACTTAGACATCCAAGCACACACCCCATATCTATTTGCAGACAGCTTTCCATAGGTAAGATTTTGTGATATTTTAATGTTCCCGAGGGAGGAAAGTCTCTAAAACAAATAGGAGTTTCATTACCAGTGTAAAAACAACTCAATTTTCCTATTCTCAAATGATTAACTCAATTCTACAGCAGCTGAGAAACATCAGCCGGAATGACGTCTTGCGTGTGGGCACGGGGCCTGGGTGGAGTGGGGCAGATGGATGTTTCCGTCAGTCACGAGCGTGGAGCACGACCCCTTCAAATTCCATTTCACGACTCGCTTCATGTTCAGAGCTCAATTTGCATGAAAATCAAATTCATAAATTCAGCCACGGCTTTGATCAGGAATTTTGCGGTTGTTATTGTTCCTTCTGAATTATTGTAAAAGTCATGGCAGATGGTAATGTTTCTTAAAATTTCTGTTGATACTCATCTCCTTTCTTCTCCCACCACCACACAGTACTAGAAAAGCATTAGTACCTGCATCGGAGCAGGCTGTGGTAGAACTGGAAAGCTTAATTCCCTCATTGCATATATGAAGAAAGGAAGCTGCCAGCTCTGTTCCTCTTACTCTTAGCCCAGTGACCATTGGCCTATATAAAACACTGATTTGGTCTCAAAAAAATGAGTACTAAGTTCTGGGAAATGCTATTACAAATTCTGCTGTAGAAATGATCAGAGATGCAGGGCGTAGTGGCCCATGCCTATAATCGTAGCATTTGGGAGGCTGTGACAGGAGGATCATGTTTCAAGGACAGCCTCAGCTACTAGTGAGGCCCTTTGCAATTCAGTGAGATCATGTTTCAAAATAAAGAATAAAAAAAAAAAAGAATAATAAAAAGGGCTGGGGGTGTGCCTCGGAGGCAGAATGCCCCTCGGTTCTATCCCCAGTACTGAAAAAAAAAAAAAAGAAAGAAATGAGCAGAGAAAAATAAAGCACTTGATGCATCTATACACATATATTTACATACATAGACAAATTCTATGTTATATTTTCATAGGTTATGCCAATCTACATTATACCATATGCACCTATCGATATTATAGCATATATATCTTGAAATAAAATTGCAATGGAAAATAAATCAATGTATAAACATACTCAGTTTCTGTATACTTTTCTTTTATATATGACATATATTTACATGTGTCTCTATGGATAATATTTATGATTAGCTACAAGGACATATTAACCAAGAGCATGGAGTTGGAAGACCAATACACATTTGAATCCCCAAAATACAACGTAACGGCTGTGTAGCTGTGTGACCTTGAAAATGTCATTACGTATTTGAAATGGGTGCTAGTTGTTGTTATAGTAACTAGTGCATGGATTAGATAGAAAAATGCCTATAAATGCTTACCCTTGACCATGCCTGATTCACATTATTTCAGAGAATTTATGTCAGTTTTCAAAGAAATTTCCCACCTAAGAGTCAAAGCACAATAGCTCATACCATGTGCCAGGCACTGGGCCGATTCCTTCCTATGCATAAGCGCACAACTCTTATGTCTATGTGTAGTTGCTACAACAGAAACCTCGGTTATCGATGAGGGCACAAGCATCTAAAAGGGTGGACTGCCCTCCCCAGTATTAACTAGGTCTGGTCTTACCCACAACTCCAACATACAGAGAGACATACTATTTCAATGTAAGCCACAAATAAAGCTCTGGTTCTATTGTTTGTTTTTTTGTTTGTTTGTTGCAGTATTGGGGATTGAACCCAGAGACAATCTACCTCCAAGCTTTACCCCAGCCCTACTTTTTATTCTTTATTCTAACAGGGTCTCACTGAATTGCAAAGGGCCTCACTAAGTAGTAACTGAGGCTGTCCACAAACTGTGCTCCTGTCTCAGTCTCCCAAATGCTGGGATAACAAGCGTGCACCACCATGCCCGGCTAAAGCTCTAGTTTTAAAACTTGCAGGTGTGTTCATCTCAACAGCCTCATCTCTAACATTAACCTCATTCTTACTATATCCATTTTCCTGAGCATTAAAAGACATTTTTGCAGTACTGGGGATGGACCCTTAGCCCTATTTTTTATTCCTTATTTTGAAACAGGGTCTCACTGAGCTGCAGAGGACCCCAGTAAATAGCTGAGGCTGTCCAGGAACCATGATCCTTCCCAAATTCTGGGATTAAAATTGTATACCATCAGGCTTGGCAGAAGACAATTTTAATAAGGCCCAGACATTTCTACTTCGATATGTATTCACCCAAATCTCTATAGTATAGTCACAAAACTATAAAAAGATTTTTAATCAGATCTTATTTTGCCTGATCTTAGACACAACCTATACATTTTTAAACAGCACCCACCACAAGAAGACATTAGACACCTGTTGCTGGAACGTCAACCACACACCCCATTGTGATCTGATATCTCAATCATCATTAATAACTTTCTAGGCTATGGCCCAAGATTCTATTTAGTCCTATAATTTCAAAAGCATCTCTCACATTCAGTGAATAGGCAACATGCCAAGAAAAGAAACAAAAGTGGTCTTGATTTGTTTACCAGCTGGTGCTTTCGACTGAATGGCCAACTAGCCAAGAATTGCCATTACTGGGTCACGAAGCAAAATAAAATGTCATTTCTTGCTTCATGTACACACTTCTCACTGTTGCAAATTCATCCTAAGAATAAACTAATTGCCACTCTAAAACACAATTTCCCTGTACCCAGCATCCATCTGGAAATTCTGAGAGAGACAAGTATAAAACTGCTGGCAATAAGGATTTGGGATTTATACAACAATTGATGTGTGGCTGCTAACCTTTTCCTGTTGAAATATTTCAGTAGATAGTATTTATTATTATCAGAGTAAATAATGATTTCTATTTATGAATGCCATTCATTAAATGTGGTAAATCTAATTACAGTTGTGCTACATATACATATAGTACAAAAAATGTATGTGCCTAGAACTAGATAAATTTCTAGGCACAGAAATCATGAGTGTGTGTGTGTGTGCGCGCATGCATGTGTGTGTGAGAGAGAGAAGAGAGAGAGAGGAGAAGAAAGAGGGAGAGAAAGAGGAGAGAGAAAGAAGAAGGAGGAGGAGGAGGAGGAGGAGGAGGAGGAGGAGGAGGAGGAGGAGGAGGAGGAGGAGGAGGAGGAGAGAGGACAAATGAAGGTGCCTTCTTCCTGGTCATTTTTTTAACTTATTAGTGTGGGTAGTACTTAAAGATGCAAGAGTCTTGCTCTTAAAAATGGATTTGAGATTTAACTAATGCCAGTAGAACACTAAACTTTAGCCATATCTTAATGTGAAAAAAATTAAACTATTGTGTATTTTTTTATGGCTATCACTGGTTGACCAAGTGAAAGCCAGTTGGTGAACAGATTCTTTTTCTAACAGATGTAACTATTTGGAAACTCTTATTCCTTCCTACTCTCTACATCATCCAACTTGGTGTTCAGAAAACAAACCTAGACAATTCCACCAGCAGATATCTTGATGAAAGTAAAATCTTGTGAGATATTTTCAATAATTTTCGAATATACTAGGAACTATACTAGAACAGGGTACAGCAACACCCATTCCCTGGAAACCCTCTCAATCCACTGTTTCTTTAGCATTTCCACTTAAATCTTAAAATCATTCCTAGAGCTGCAGAGAGATCAGGCTCCAAAAATCCCACTTAATGATAATCCCATTGGTAAATTGTAGGGGAAGAAAGCAGTTATTTGGAAAAAAATCTTACATGTATAAGAAAAAAAAAGAATTTTGAAATGTGATTATTATGTCATCGCCTTTGCATTGTAAGGACCTAGATACAACCAAGAATCAGTTTGTGGCTCACTCAATTTTTATTTTATTCAGGTAAAACTTTCACACCAGTCAGCTGTGTAGTTTGGATGAACATGCTGTAAGTTGGTAAGTTATTAACACTGATTATAAGCAAATCTGACGAATTCTGCTGACCAATGGCAATACAACCAGAAAACTTCCATTTGATTCCTCCCAGAGGAACTGAAACGTTAATTTGAAGAAATGCTCCATTTGAATCTACATGTGGCTTCATGATTTATGACAGGGAGAGTTTGCAGCTAAGATAGAAAGTTGACTCTCTAGGAGTTATAATATAGTAGAAATGAAATTTCCTAACCTATTTAAGCGAACCAGGTTGTGCATTATCTTTCACACTGATATCTCCCTGCCTTCATTTCAGTAACTACTGCTGCTAGTCTCTGCTCACTGAAGGGAGAGGAAGATAAAAAAGTTATTCCATGAGAATGGCAGAGTATCTCATAGTTATTATATTTAGATAAAAATCTTCTGGAAGAGTAATTTAAATACATATACATATATACACACATATATATTAATGATTCTATACCTGGATGATCTTATATCTTATTGCCATGTGTAGAGATGGGGATAGTAGACTTTATTGACTGTGCTCACTTTTATGAGAAATATTTTCGCACACAATAATTGGAGGACAGGAAATTTTTGTTTAAATCGGTGCATCAAAATCATACATTTTGATGAAATTCAGAGAGATAGAGACATACATGCATGTAGGACTTGGTGAGCCTCCTCCCAGCCTGCGCCTCCCCTCCTCATGCACAACATTGAGATCAGAATTGATAATTTTGTGTCTGAGCGTCAAGTCTACTAAAGTGTTTTCTTCATCAAATCCCTCCCCCGACCGACACCGCTCCCTTATTTCCCCTCTGTCAGGCCACTAAGTTTTCTCCTCATTTTTTCTGGAATAACTTTCATATCCCAATACCTTCTTAACTTTCATATATGAAGAAAAACATCTTATTTTTGTGACTAATATATCACTTAGTATGACATTCTCTAGTTCCATCCATTTTTCTGCAAATGACATAAAATGACATTTTTTTTTTTTGTAGTACTGGGGATGGAACCCACGGGCTTTCCTCCTATGAGCTACACTCCCAGACCTATCTTATATATTTTTATTTGGAAACAGGGTCTTACTAAGTTGATGAGAGCCTCATTAAATAGCTGAGGCTGACTTCAAACTTGTGCGATCTTCTTGTCTTAGCTTCCCAAGTACTGGGATTACAAGCACGTGCCAGCACACCCAGCTTAAATGACATGATTTTGTTCTTTTTTATGGCTGAGTAGAATTCCACTGTGTGGATATACCATAATTTTGTAATTTATTCATCTTTTGATGGATAACTAGGCTGCTTCCATAAACTTGGGTATTGTAAACTATGCTGCTATACAAATGTTTGCACTGCTATAGTAGTCTGGTTTCAGTCCCTTTGGGGAGATACTCAAGAGTGGTATAACCAGGTCATATGGTAGTTTCATTCCCATTTTTCTGAGAAATCCCCACAAAGAACCCCAAAGTGGCTACAGCAATTTTCAGTCTCACCAACAATAGTTATGTAATGAGGATCAATTGCCAGAACTGTTTGAGAAGTTTCACAATAATCACTTAGTAAAGAGCTTGTTCATGCAGCTAAGTCGCCTATGAGTATTTATGGGAACTCTCAAAATGGACAAATTACTTTATATACTAATATGCCATTTGTGTATTGTCCTTCTTTGAGATTCTGTTTATCTGTTATAATGGGAATACAACCCAAGATACATAAACCAGTATGTCCTGTAAGGAGAACTTGGCAAACATTATCTTGAGCGACTATCTAATCAAGATAAGTTTTAATTTTTTCTTTTGATTTCCAAGTTCCTGTTCAGATTACAAAATGAAAAATCACTTGCCTTGTACAACTTTCTACCCTGGCTGAAAGCTCTCCCTGTCATAAATCATAAAGCTGTATGTAGATGCAAATGGAGCATTTCTTCAAATTAGGATTTCAATTCCTTTCGCATTATAGCATTTGCCCATGCGTGACTTTCAGAGATAGTCCTTTTCAAGAATTTCCAAATGTGACAGGCAGTGCAATATCAAGGAGACACTGTGTGTGTTTTCTACAGGAACATGTCAGTCAGCTGCCTGGTCGTGATCAAGTTTCAAGGTCAGGAGGGAACTTAAAACCCACTCAGTTCAGCCAGATGTTCTCAGGCTTGAAGCGTCTCTAGAGGGAGGCTGACTCTGGAGCTGGCTGCACAGGATCTTTTTAATTAGACAGCATAGCAAGGTTTAAAGTGATATAGACCTACATATGCTCAGGAGTTGGCGTGTTTCATATCCTACCCTGTTTTCTTCCTCCTCGGACATATCAGTGACATTGGTATAAAAAATTGTTCAGCATCATTAAACATCAGGGAAATGCAAATCCACACCATACTGAGATTCCATTTAATTCCAGTTAGAATGGAAGTCATCAAGAATCCAAACAGTCATCAACACTGCATGCACTTTAGCTCCTTGCTTTTGGCAATGGGGCCAGTTATTAAACCTATTCTTGCTTCTTTCTCCTTGTGTATAAAGTGAGAATGGTAGCAATAGGACCTCTTAAGGTCCTATTTTAAGATAATATGCATAAACCATTTGGGACCATATCTAGTACCCACTCTCCTCCCTTTTCATAATGAATAGCTAGACTTATCTGGATCACCTCAAGGGAGCCTACTGGATTTCTTTGGCACAGATTATTGATGTCTCTCTTCTACTGAACACAATGTCCTTTTACCTTCACACTGCCCTATTCTACCCAATGGAATTAGGTACCAAAGATACTTCATCACAACTTCTTTTGAGTTAACTTCACATATCTGAATTCAGAGGGTGCACTAAACTCAGAAAAATTGGGGAAGAGACTTGGGAATTTAGTGGGACAGTGACTTAAATCATTTAATACATTTTATCATGAGGTAAAAGAGAAAATCATATAGTAGTTGCATTTCCAGTCTTTTGAGGAACTTTCTTATGGATCTCCATACTAGTTCTACTAACTCACAATCCCACCAACAATGTATCATGTATTATCATTAACTATTTCCCCATATCCTCACCAGCATTTATTATTGTTTGTATTCTTGATGGTTGTCATTCTAATTGGAGTTAGATAGAATCTCAATGTAGTTTTGAATTGCATTTCCCTGATTAATAACAATGTTGAACTTTTTTCCACATATTTGGTGAACACTTGTATCATTACCAATCTCTCTAACATGTAGAGTGTTGGAAGAGAGGAAGCAAGGGGGATGGAGAAGAAAATACGCCAAGTAATATGCGCATAGATGTTTGTTGTCTCTTTTAGTCTCACTACAATATATAATTACATTGTGATGATAAAAGTATAATAAAGAAACATAAAAGGTAAATAGAGAGAGGGTATGTAATATAAGAGTGATAATACCTGGCAGTCTACATTCTACAACATATTTCCTTCAACATTTATAATCTTCTAACATACACAACTGCACACCTATACATACAATTATGCACCTTGAAAATTCTTCCTTGTTCTTTGATTACGATTACAATTTCTTAGACTTGTTGTATATTCAATGATGATGGTGCTGATAATGAAGACAAAGTAAGAAATATATTTATTTTCACACTGAGTTAAAATTTGTCAAACAGTTGGCTCAAGCACCACACTGTATGTCACTGAGTTTCATATATTTCCCATGACTGCAAAGTTAACGTCATAGCTATTGTTCTAAAATGATTTCTTTTGTGTAACAATTCTCTAATATACTATACCTATTTCACTGACAAAAATGTCTTTGAGAGTTTGGACATCTTTTTTAAGATCTGAAATGATCCCTGATAATAGGAAGGCTACATCCAATTATACAAAAATTCTGGGTAGATACTTTTATTTTCTTTATTTGCATCTAATTATTAATTTCCATGTTATTTTCTTTATATGATGATAATAAATATTCTTTCTCTAAAAACCTCCTCTCATAGAGCCAAGTTACTCCTCATTGGGAGGGATTTTTTTCTATGTTGTAGTTAACTATCTCCCCTGAATTGCTTATATGTTTTCTAAGGAATGACTAAGAATGTTGATACAAAGAAGGATCCCACCATCACTCACTAGGGGAATTAAGATAGTCCGATAGCTCCAGTTTTGCTTCCGCCATTCATCTCTTCTAATCTAAAAACAACTGCCACTCACTGTTCTACAACACAAATGTTTCCTTCCTTGATTAAAATCTCTTATCTTGCATGGGAGAACACATACCCGCACACCATTGCTCATCTTGAAAATTCTTCCTTGTTCTTTGACGACTAGTTCAAATATTTCCTCTGAAGTATCTGCTAGCTCCCTTTTAAGTTTTGGTGACAAGATGATAAAATCTATTCTGCAGTTTTCTATCATCTACATATATATTTGTTTTCAGTCAAATTATTTTATTTACAAATAGAGTCTATAATTTAGTTTTTACTTTTTTGTCTACCCCTATCATCTATTGTGCCTTTTTTGCTTATGTAGTTTTTGTTTATTTGTTTTTTGGTTTGGGCGTGTGTATGTGTGGTGATCAGTATTGAACCTACAGGCATTCTACTTATAAGTTACACCACTAGGCCCTATTTTATATTTTAGTTTGAAACGGAGTCTCACTACACTGTTGAGGGCTTCTTTATGTTGCTGAGACCTGCAATCCTCCTGTCTCAGCCTCCCACATACTAGGATTATAGGAAAGCCTCATTATGATGACTTCTGTTTGTGTATTTTTAAAAATGACTAAAAAAATTTCACCAAATGTATTTTATCAAATGAGTATTTTTGAATGTTTAGATGTGGAAAAATGTTCTCTCTATATATATATTTTTTTCTTTGTTGCTTGAATTTTATGTATTTATCATTAAAGAATAACAGTAGACATAGTTTACTGAAAAGTTCCAAATGTTTTTTTAGGCTTTTTATACTTCTTGGAAACATATCTAAAAGTCAATAATAAAGTGAAATAGAATGGATTTGCTAACTACACATCAAATCCTTCCAAAGTTCATAAGATTGAAGTTAAGTAAACAATTTTATGTAATTTTTAGAATCCATATATCTATTTGGCATATATTATAGAAACCCAGATGGTATTAAAAAAAAGAAGAGGTATTTTCTCCATTTTTAGTGCCATCATGATCTTCTTACCATAAAATTGAATCAAGAAATAAAAATATTCATTATGTGGTGGAAAAATTTATATAATATATAATTGCGAAGACTTTATGAAAATCGCTGCATAGTCAAATGTAAAAAGAACTGCTGTGTCTGCATGTCTGAAAAATAACTGGACCACACAAGCTGGAGCATCCTTTATATATTTCCATAGGCAACAAATTATGAAAATCCTTCTCCTAGGCCCTTCCAGTAGAAAACAGATTTTTTTTTTTTTAGATGAAATACATTAAGTAAACACTCCATAGGCAGAGATGACTGCGCGATGTTGAGTGTCTCCGTTCTGGCTATCATTTAAAAATCAGGCAAGTGATAACTATTTTAGTTTTTAATAGCTGGTTAACATTTGGCTTGTTGTGAGTTTGCAGGCACATAATATCAACTTCATCTCATCTGACTACATCCGACTTCAGGCAAGGACAAGAGGATCAATTCTCTCTATGGTGGTAGAATGCTAAATCAGCTCCTCAAACTGGTTTTCTAAGATATTAAACCATAAATATCCACTTGCTTGCAGGTGAGCTGCCATTGCAAGCCCCTTTACTAGCACCTCCCTATCATTTCTCCGCTTCTTCCCCTGAGGACTAGGGGATGTCTTAAGCATCTGCCTACCCCACCGATCACAGGATTAAAAAAAAAAAAAGTATTTCCTATGCCTCCAATAAATAATCAGCCAAACAAAACAAACAGATACAAGTAAAGCCAAAAGCAAACAGGAACCAAAATAAAACATAACTTCAAATATTCAACTATTTATGGAAAAAATAATTCCCTACATCTGATTTACTCAGATAATCATTTCTTCCTTTTTCATATTAATCAAAAATGTGGAAATTTGAATGCAGAATTATCAGATAACCACTGTAGGGATAGATTTTATGAGAAAATAAAAATAGAGACACTTAAAAATTCTTACAGGCTCTGAGCAATCCACTTGGTGATTGACTTAAACATCAAACAAGTACATATACATTTGATACCAGAGGTAGTAAAACATTAGTTTCTTAGGTGCCTAGATAATTGACTTCAAGTCACTTCCTAACTATAAATCCTGGGGCACAATCCATATTTGCTCTAGGATTAAGTTTTCCCATCTCAGATTTGGGCATAATGGTATCTGTCTCATTGTGATAATCCTAAAGAGGACAATAGAGTATGATACCTAAGAAAAACATTTGGAAATAGAAGCGCTGTGTAAGCAATACTTATTTTTTCCAAATACATTCTATGTAATCTTTCCTTTTTAAGATGCTGAAATTTTCCATATCTGTATGAATGCTAGAGAAGACAGAAAGCCCAGTAGGATATTGAAGCACTAATTCCTACAACCAAGCATACAAGTCATCCACTTTGATTGACAGATGGAACTGAGCTCCTGTAATATGTTTTCATGTATCAAAACTCCCAGGATTCTCAAATTTTAATCATGTTTTACCTCCACCTAAGAAAAAGATGGCAAAACTTATTTGTGAAATCTTTAAGAAGCCAAACTCATAGAAACAGAGAGAAGAGGGATAGTTGCTAGGCACTCAGGGTGGGGGGAAAATAGAAAAGATATTGGTCAAGGGTATAAACTTTGAGTTATATGTTGAAGAAGTTCAGGAGCTCTGACGTATGGTATTGTGATTACAGTACATATCATTGTTGTGGTTACTTATAGAATGTCCCCTGAAGAGCTTACATATTAATGTTCAGCTTTGGTGTAATTAAGTCATAAGAATTATACTCATCAGTGGATAAGTCCATTTTAAGGGATTTACTGGGTGGTAGGTACCTTAGCCAGGTGTGGTGTGGGTCCTTGGGTGTGGGCTTAGGGTCTGTGATTTTGTCTTTAAATCCCTTTGCTTGCAGGTTCTCTCATGCTTCAACCTCCATGATGTGAGAACAGAGTCTTGCTCCCTCCCTCTCTCCCTTGCTCTCTTTCCCTACTTTCTGCAGCCTAGCTCTGAGAACTGAAGACCACAGCCTCACATGGACTAAACTAAAATCTCATCACACACACACACACACACACACACACACACACATACACACACACACTTAATACATACACACATACGCATACTAACATAACAAAAAAATCTTTCTCCCAATTTTCTGGTCAGTTGTTTGGGATTATAGTAGTGAGAATTTTGACTGAGACTGTCATATACTAGAAATTTACTGAGAGATCTCATATGTTCTTACTACAAGTATGTGGGGTGATGGTTATACTAATTAGCAAAATCCTGGTAGAGTGAATGAGTGCTGATGTCCTTTTTGTGGAGGATGGGAACACCATGATTGCACCATGAAGTTTCTGGACAACAGTAAACTGCCTTCCAAGGGCTATCTGTGTCCCACCAAAGGTGGCTGCTAGTGATGGCTATGCATTGCACACCTCGCGGAAATTTCTTCCACTCTGAGAGCCTCGACTAGCACAAATTCTCTATGGGAACCAGTACCCCATGTTTACAGAAAAATATTTGGTTTACAAGAGAATCAGTGATTCTCCATTAACCTCTCAACATCAGCTCAGATGGCAGAAAACAGGGTTCCATGAAAAAGAAACATTTCTAGGACAGAATTTCTTTGTAAAATCAATTTTTCTTAGTGAACTTGGTTGGCGGTGTTTGTTTGTTTGTGGTGCTGGATTAAATACTAGGGGAAGTCTACCTCTGAGCTATACTCCCAACCCTCTTTTATTTTTATTTTGAAACAGAGTCTCCCTAAATTGTAGAAGGCCTGAATTGCTGACGCTGACCAGGAAACTATGATCTTTCTGTCTCAGCCTCCCAAGTGCTGGGATTACAGGCGTGCACCAGCACACCTGGATGGCTGATGTTCTTTAGAGCCATGCCAGGGAACCAACCCCATCCACTGAGGAAGTAAAACAATTAGGACCCCTGCTGCCCGGTTGTTCTCTGTGCTTTAGTAAGAGGCAAGCTCATTCATTACAGCCAGGCAGGCCCAGCGCTTCACGTTGTGTTGAAACAGATGAAAGGAGAGTTTGTATTTCCCTAATTAGAGCTATGTGCTGGACCCATCAGTATCTTCTTATCCTCTTTCACAATGGCTGGCTCCCTGCTTCTCATGCATCCTTAAAGCCTTTCAAAGTTGTATTTAGAACAGGCATTGAGGAAATCTACAACATTAAGAAAAAGAACTGTTGGTGGCTAACTCAAGAAAGACTGCACGCCAGTCAAGGTCTTGGTTTTTCTGACACCCAAAACACTGTCAACAAGGAAAAATAAATTATATATATATATGTGTGTGTGTGTGTGTGTGTGTGTGTGTGTGTGTACGTATATATAATATATGTAATTTATTTTTCAATTGTATATAGAATTTAGAATTGTTAATATATAATTAAGTATTTTTATTAAGTACTTTTATTGTTATATTATAGTCTCATAACCAAATGTAGTTCACAGTGATAGAGACATATATGCACACAATTCTTGGTGAGCTTCCTCCAGCTCCCTTCCCTTTCCCATTATGATACTGAGATTGGCATTGGTAATTTCACATATTTGCATAATATGCATAATGTCAGTGGAAGTATTTCTTAATTTCCACACACTCCAATAGCTCCCCCTTAGAACACATCCATCATCCCACTGGGGTTCCTCTTTATCTACCTGAAGTCCTTCTTGCACTCCAATTACATATGACCCTTCGCTTTCTGTGACTGGCTGGTCTCATTTAATATAGTGTTCTCTGGGTCTTTATATCTTCCTGCAAATGACATAATTTTGTTCTTATTTGTTCTTTATTGCTCAGTGGAATTCCATTGTGTGCATATCTCTTAATTTTGTAACCCAGATTAATTCCAAAATGTGTCTATTGTGAATTGCGCTACTATGAACATGGATATGCATGCATCAGTATAATATTCCAATTTTAGTCCCTTTGGAAAAATACGTAGGAGTGGTATAGATAGATTCTATGGTGGACTCATTTCGAGTTTTCTAAGGAATCTCCACACTTATCTCCATAGTGGCTGCACTAATTTGCAATCCCACCAATAGTGTGTTAAGAGTTACTACTTCTCCACATCCTTGCCAATATTGTTTGTAATGTGTGTATGTGTGTGTGTGTGTGTTGCTGGAGATTAAATGCAGGGACATTCTACCTCCAAACTATACCCTTAGCCCAATTTTTTATTTTTTATTTTGAAACAGGGGCTCACTAAGTAGCTCAGGTTGGCCATACAACAGGTCCTCCTGTCTCAGGCTACCAAGCACTGGGATTATTACAAGCATGCACTGCCACACCCACTCTGTTTGAATTCTTGATTGTCAAAACATATCATATGGAACACACTAAGACCTGTGTGCATGTTTGCTTATATGACTTTAAACCTCACTATGAAGTAAAATTATAGTAAATCAAAGTATAAAATAAATCAATAAAATACATTTTGGGGAAGAACATTGAATGTAGGAGAAATAATAATATTTATGAGTTAATGATAGATGCCAAATTTCAGCTAAATTAGACCTCCGTGCGCATATATTTTTTTTAAAAATTGCTTAATGTTAATATAAATAAGAACAGTTGATGGTTATATGCTATGTTTTTTCTATTTCTAATAAAACTTTTATAATGGAAAAGCCATTATTACTTGCCTAATGTGTTAATCTATTCTCTTGATTTCTCCACACACAGAAGTCTTTGCCAAATGATTAATAGTTTTTATGGTCACAATTAACCATAATTGAAACCATGGAACTCAGGAGGAAATGAACAATCCCTAAGATATAACCTTAAAGCTCATAAAGAGATAGTAATATGGTATCTATTGAGTCCACTTAGACTTCTGCCATGTGGATTAAGACTCATTTTGTGGTCACCATTAAAAATACAATGCCCAGGCATTCACTTCCTTTTTCTGATAAGGTTTAAAAGCAGACATATACTGGAGCCAGCTTGAACCATCTCAAGAGAAAGTCAATTTTGTGGATTTCATTTCTTTTTTTTTTTCTTTTGCAGTACTGAGGATGGAACCCAGGGTCATTCTACCTCTGAGCCATACCCTCAGCCCTATTTGTTATTCTTTATTTTGAAACAGGGTCTCACTGAGTTGCAAAGGGCCTCAGTAGCTAAGGCCATCCTCAGCTCTCAGTGAGACCTGGATCCTCCTGTCTCAGCCTCCCAAATGCTGGGATTACAACCATACACCACCACTCCTAGTTTGTGGATTTCTTTTCAACTTCTCATTCAGTGGCATGAAGTTGGTAGCTTAAAATTTAAAACATGAAAATAGGCAAACACTACAAATTAGGACTTTCTTTTCTTTCCTTTTTTTCTTCACTCCTCCTTCTCTGTCTACTGTTTACCAACACAGACCTACTTAAAAAACCAATTTGCATATGTGCTTCAACAGAAGTTACTCTCAGATATCTTGGGCTAAAAATTGTCTATATAAATGCAACATTGACCTAAATAAAATGCTGCTTCTTATTCCTTTCTGTCTGACCTTATTCAAATATCTGACCATGTATAAGATTTTTTTCTGGAAATTATATTTTCTCTTGATACCACTTTAAATTTTTTGCTGTCTATCCTATTTTGTATTTTATCATTCTTTTTCAGAAACTTATCTTTTACTTCTTGATTTTATTAATAACTGCCAATAATCTATATATACATTAGACATAAGATTCCCCTAGATGTTAGAAATAAGGTTTGTCAATAGGAGCCTAAGGTATAGAAAATTAGCACAGTATGAGTGAGGAACTTAGAATAAGAGTGGATTGACAGAAGTGCTAATAATATGCTACCTTGTCACCCTATTCCAGCTGTTAATCATTTTTTTTTGAAGTACTGGGAATGGAACCCAGGGGCATTCTACCTCCAAGCTATACCCCCAGCCCTATTTTTTATTCTTTATTTTGAATCAGGGTCTCACTGAGTTGCAAAGGGCCTCACTAAGTAGCTGAGGCTGTCCGCGAACCTGGATCCTCCAGTCTCAGCCTCCCTAATGCTGGGATTACAAGCGTGCGCCACCATGCAAGGCTGGTGCAAGCTGTTAATCTTGAAGCTTCTTTACTTTAAAAAAATCAGCTGTTAAGCACGTTGTGTATTTGATGTGACTTTCCATTTAAAATGGTGCATCCTTTTTGAGAATGTCATAGGAAATATGTAGAATAGAGATTTGAATCTAGTTTTTATTTATTTCTACTTCCACCAGTGCTCATGTTTCTATTTTCTTCCACATATAAAACAGAGAACCCTTGACACCAGATTCTGAGACTGACTAATCTTCCTAACATAATATTCTCTAGTTCCATCCATTTTCCTTAAAATGCCATAATTCTCTTCTTTATGACTGAGTAAAACCTATTGTATATATATATATATATATATATATATATATATATATATTATGTATTCATCAATAGATAGGCACTTAGGTTGGTTCCATAATTTGGCTATTGTGAATTGTGTGGCTACAAACATAGCTATACATATATCACTATAGTATTCTGACTTTATTTTGGAAAGATACCAAAGAGTGACATAGCTGGGTCATAGGATGCTGCCATTCCTAGTCTTTGCAGGAACCTCCATATTTATTTCCATAGTGTTGATCTTAATTTGCAATTATGCAAACAGTATATAAGAGTTCCTATTTTCCCACATCCTTACCAGCATTTATGGCAGTAGTCTTGGTGATTGTAATTCTAACTGGAGTTAGATGAAATCTCAGCATCATTTTGCTTTGCAATTCCCCGGTTGCTAATGATGTTGAACATTTATTTCATATATTTAATTGGCCACTTGTATTTTTTCCCTTGGGAAGTGTCTATCGAGTTCAATTGTCCATTTTAATTGGGTTATTAGGCTTTACCTTACCTTTTTATGTTCTTTCTATATTCTAGACATTAGCCCTCTATCCAAGGGGTAGCAGGTAACAATTTTCTCATACTCTGCAGACCTCTTTATATTTGTAATTACAGCCCTACTTACTGCTATGATATGAATCTTTATGTTTCCCTCAAAATTCATACATTGATACTTAATCCCTGTTGTAATCATATTACGTGTGGTGTCTTTAGAAGATGATTAGGTAATGAGAACTCTATCCTTATGAAGGGAATGAGTGCCCTTATAAAAATGGTCCAAAGGAGCATTTTTCTCCCTTCTACCGTGTGACAATACAGCAAGAAGAGCCCTCTATGAAGTATCTACCAGCAGAGAGCACATCCTCACCAGACAATGAATGTCCTGGCACCTTGACCTTGACCCCAAATTTTCTACATCTGAGAAAGATAAAGTTCTATCCAGAAACTACTCAGTCCAACCTATTTTTACAGCAGCCCAAATGAAATAAGACACCTACAGATCACACAACGTTGTTGAGGAAAGTCTAAATAAGAAACTGATTGTTTCAAAAAATAAATTAATTTCATCTCAGTCATTTTAGAGCCAAAACATAATTTCCCAGAAATAATCATATACATTTTTGCTAGATCCTCAATACAATTTCAGCCAGATTAAAAACAGATCAAATGTCAGAAAAAGAAATTTGCAATTTTAGAATAATAACTTCCCCTATTTCCATTCTGTTATTGCTAACTCCCAAACTGACCTCATCATGCTCGCTTGGCCTCCAACAAGAAACATTTCAGGCAGCATTATTGGCTCATATGAATGCTACAGCATTATTTCCATAGAAGGCAGCATAATTATTAGTCTGTAAAAGTAATTACTGGTATGTTTAAATTATTGCTAATAAAACTGGCTCTCACTGCAAAGTTCTATTTGTTTTTAATCAGCAGGTATGAAAATAAAGGTGTGAAAAAGGCAGATAATTTGATACATGGTGTACAGGAGTAAAGACTACAGAAGCCCACACATATTCTGTTGGAGATAATTGAAAAAATATTGACCTAGATTATTTGAGTTTTACTATAGCCACCACAATAAAACTGATAAGGCTAGTAATGATAACTGATAACACTGATATAAAGAACTATTATGTATTAAAATTTTTGTATTATTATACAGAAAAGAATAGGTCTAAATGAAAGTACTTTCAATAAAATATCATTTAAGAAGAAAATATTGAAGTAATTTCACATTAGTGTATGGAATGTCAAACATTAAAATAAATTGCATTAGTCTTAATAGCTCTGGAAAATATTTTTTGACAAATGCTGTCAACAAAATTTGGTGTTCACTTAATTATGATAATTTCATTTATAATTATAGGTGCAAGTTTCAGGAACTAATTGATCACTTCATGTGGAGATGCCTGTTAACTGCATTCTTGTACTTGGGAACAATAAGGTCATTTTTTATTTTACCTGATGAAAGCAGTATTTTTAAATATTCTAATCAATAGCTGTGTAAAGGAGTCATACATAGTTGGCTAATAAGTACCAGTCTTCCTAAAACCATTAGAGAGTTCTATGTTCCAGAGTATTGCATAATTTATATGATAGTTGTTTAAATTCAATGTTAATCATATTATCAGAAGATCATTTAATAACATATAGCATTTTTTCCACTTAGTTGTAGTTTTTCATAACATCTATCATAGTAGATTAATTATAGCAAGAAAGGTAACAAGTTGTCCTTAAAGAAAAACTCAGATATGTTGATAAAAGCAGTGAGTGGCCCAACTCATAGGTCTAATATTTCAAAATATATTTTACTTCAATGTATAAATTTACTTAGAGAATTACATAATCTTATCTCCCTCAAAGATCTTAAGAGTCATTTGGTTCTTTGACACGCTCCTCAAAACTTAATTTACCAATGACCACTGGAGACATTTTCAACCCATATAAATAACTTCAATGTGCATCACAGTTTATAAATATAGCCTTTAAAAAGCATATCAAAGGTGTCTTAAATAGATTAATCAGAAATCATCCTACAAAAAATTGAGTAAAACAAATCGTCTCAAATAACTTGATTTTTTAATAACAAACTGACATTAGGATTTAGTGACTGTTGGTCATGAACTCAAGAAAATCAGTTAGTTACATGTTCTGACTTTATAACTTGCTTTCCAGTTTCCAATACATTTGCCAGTGATTGATAACTGATAATTGATAAACTTAGTGATGTCCATCTTCTGTCTTTCATAGCCCTCCCCCAAATGATGTTAACACAGAATTCATAATTGAGTTCCCTAAACCTTGCAAGTGCAAAAGAAATGAGAACTCATCAAAAGAGCAGTTAATGTATCAACTATACTCTTACTATTTGCATTTGGGGATGAAACTGGTTAACTATGCTGTGCTGGTTTTCTTTCTCCAATCTTTCAAGAGAAACAAAATTATGTAACTTGTAGAAAAATGAATGGAACTGGTGAACATTATACTAAGGAAAATTAGTCATCCACAAAAGTGAAAAGTCACATGTTGTCCCGATATGCAGAACCTAGCGTGAAAATGTGCCATAGGAGGGACTTTAGATGAAGAAGAAAAGTTAAATGAGTGAAGAAGTGAGGTGACCAAACTGAGGGGGATGGGAGTGGGGAAGGGAGAAACATCCCAGTGGTCAGGATGTACATACACAAACTTATCAAAGCCGATGACCCTCCTTAGCACAGGGAGGACGGTAGGGAGAAGAATTGGGGTGGGGGCCGGGGAAGGGCTCAGTAAATGTTGTGTGTATGTATGCTGCTAACACCCTGAACTGCATTAAGATGGATGATTACAATGCACCAAAAAAGGAAGAAAGAAAGGAAAGGAAAGAGGAAAGGAAAGAAGGAAAGGAAAGGGAAAAGGAAATGAAAAAAGGATAGGAAAGGAAAAGAAAAGAACAAAGGAAAGGAGGAAAGGAAAAGAAGATGAATTCAAAGATAAGGGCAGGTAAATTATATCAGGTTGAGAAATTCCAGACTTTACATAGCTCAGTCTAACATGACTTCTTCCCTGAGTATTCTGATTTCTTCTTCACCATAGGAGGGTATTTTCACTTCATTCATTAGGAAGACTATTATTTGATCTAGGCTTCATGGGATCATCAAAGAAAGCTAGCATGATCAGCTCTGTATTTTTACTAAAATATTTACCCCTGAATTATGGCAGAGTATGTTCATGTCATCAAATCCCACCATATCTGGCTTTATATTGCACATGTACACATTCACCTGTCTGAAATCCTCAAAATTTACTCTCCCACATCCATAGTTTTTGTCATCATATCAGCAATATACCCAAATCCATTCTTCTTTGTTGTTGGTTTTTTTCCTGAGAAGCAGGAAAGAAACTAACTAATCTCTTCCAGCAAAGAAGGACTCAGGGAACTTTGAAGATCAAAGTGCCTTCTGTTTATCTATAACTCATATATCTTTCAAGCAAATTTGAAGGACCTAATTTTTTTTCTAATGATAAAAGTCTGGCTTTAACCTAGAGGATCTACTGAAGATGTTAGTTTTGCTATCAGATTTACCTCTATATAATCAGAGCCCAAACCTAATCTTCAGCACCATGTTCCCTATGGTTATGAGGGAGAGTCCCTCAAGGATGCACCTGAGGCTCCCTTTCAGAGCATATCTAAAATTTGCAGCTGTATATCCTCAAATTAGCATCCCTACATTCTGTCAGAAGCCATCCTACTCCAATACCCTGATGGATAGCAAGATTTGCTAGTCTCCCAGAACACTGCCATGAGCAGAGATATCTTCCTCCAAGCAAGCTCAGCCACTGTATGCTCAGGATTGCTACCACTCTGCTCACCAGTAGCCATGGCCAGCAATATGGTCACTGTTGCTTTCAGTTAGGTGAGCAATCCCAATCCTAAAGCCCATCTTGAGAATCTGAAGTTTATTAATGTACATGATGTACATTAACAAATATATCAATGTCATCATTAAGCCAAACATGAAAAGGAGGGAAGGAAGGGGAGGGAATGGGGTGGGAATTGGGAAAGGGCTAATTGGGTGATGTGTGCATGTATGCCTATACCATCCTGTGCCCCACTAAGATGTGTGACTACACTGCACTAATAAAAAATTTTAAAAATATATTTTGTGACAAATAGTTGTAGCCCAGAAGAAAAAGGCTGAAGAAAAATTGCAGGTGGGTTTAACTTGGGTAATGTAATCGCAGATTGGAAAAGGTGAGAGAAAATAAAGGGCAGAAAAGGGAGGTGCTGTTCTGGGCATGGCAGTACACACTTGTGATCCTAGCACTTGGGGGCTGAGACAGGAGGATGGCAGATTCAAGGCCACTTTCAGCAACATAGCAAGACCCTTTTTCAAACTACAATAGGGTTGGGAATATAAGTTTGGATTCAACCTTCAGTACCAAAAATAACAAAACTAGGGGATGTTGTACATTGGGATGTATACTTCTACACCCTGATCCGTACAGTGCCACCACTTGCAGAGCACAGGAATGTCCACTCAATCCTTGGGAACTATCCAGAAGTGTTGCAGGAAGGAATATCAACTTGGGAAGAAGAGGGAATTTATTTGCCTGCTTTCTTTTGCCCCTTTCCTTTGGTATTGGTTATTCTTTACTTTTTTTTTTTTTTTCTTGTGGTACTGGGAGTGGAATCCAGGGGCATTCTACCTCCAAGCTCCACTCCCAGAACTATTTTTTATTTTTTATTTTGAAACAAGGTCTCACTGAGTTACAAAGGGCCTAAGTACCTGAGGCTGTCTGTGAACTACGATCCTCCTGACTTAGCCTCCCAAATACTGGGATTATAAGCGTGTGCTACCATGCCCAGCTTCTTTTTCTTTTTCTTTTTTTTGGAGCTAATTCCCGCCAGATCTCTTAATAAATCACAGAAAGCCCAATCCTATAACCTAAAGAGTGATGGTTCACTTAATTCCAAGTCTGATACAGGTGACATGAGAACCCAAACAGAAATAAGGGGAATTCTGAGAAGTGAGATAAAGATTCTGTCACAAAACAATCCCTGATTTCTATTTCATTCGCCAACCCTTTCATGCCTTCTACCATAAATAGAGCTCATTGTGAAATGTAGGCCTTCTGTTTTGTCCATAAGAAAAAAAAAAGATGCATCATAGAGCCATAATCCATGTTACCTGACTTTATGCTTTGATTAAAGAGTATGTATACATAAATAAGTAAACTAAAAATGTTTACCGTAATACACAAAATAGAGTACAGATATACAGTAAAATTAAAAATGATAATCTCACATAACAGTTTCATTTGTCTGATACCAAGCTTTTGATAACTTAAAGATAACATTTCAATATTTCATTTTGCTTTCTTTCTTACCAGAGAATATTTTTTTAGGTGAAACTATCATATATTTATATATTTATTTTTCAGAAAAAAATCTATCCTAATATGGAATATGGACTCTAGATATGCAAAATGATCTCAGAAAAGAACAAAGCTAGAAGATATATATTTTCTGATTTCAAACCATATAAAGCTACAATAATTGAAACAGTGTAGTACTGTTCTAAAGGCAGATATATAGACCAATGGAGTTAAATGAAAGCCTAGAGATACATTCTTCCATATATTGTCAAGTTATTTTTGACAAGGTTTCCATGAACATTTGGTGGAAGAAATAATAATCTTTTAACTAAATATTGTTGAAAAATAATAATTACATGAAAAAGAATAAAATTGGACCCTTACCTAAACCCATATACAAATATTAACTCAAAATAGATAAAAGACCTAAATATAAATCTTAAGACTATAAACTTTTAGAAGAAAATCTGGGTCATAAAACCTCACAACATTGAAATTGGCAGTGATTTCTTGGATATGATTTCAATGGCACAGGCAACAAAAGGGTATACAAACTCCCTAAAAAATAAAATATTGCATATCCAAAGACAATGTAAACAGAGTTAAAAGTTACTGATAGAATGGGATAAAATATTTCCAAATGCTATATCTGAAGGTATATTGATATTCCAACTAGAAATCCTAAAAATTAACAACAATAAAACCAAAAAATACACTTTAGAGATAGATATAAGACTAACATAAATATTGAATCTCTACAGATAACTAATCTTAGTTGTCTGTTGGATGGAAAATCTTATTTCTCTGGTTCTGGTGTGTGTTACCTATTTTTTCTTTGTAGTTAATCTCTTTGAATATTTTCTCTAGTGCTGGTTTTGAAGACAAATTCCTTCAGTTTCTGTTTGTCATGGAAGCTTCTTATTTCTCCATCTAATTTGATAGAAAGTTTTGCTGGGTAGGAAATTTTTGGCTGGAAGTTGTTTTCTTTCAAAGTTTGGAATATGTTACTCCAAGCCCTTCTGGCTCTCATGACTTGGTTTGGGAAGTCTGGAGTGATTCTGATTGTTTTGCCTCTGAATGTCACTTGGCCCTTTGTTTTTGTTGCCTTTAAGATTCTCGCTTGGCTTCCACATTGGTCATTTTGACAATTATGTGGTGTGGGGGTCTTCTTCTCCGATCCTGTCTAAAGGGAGTTCTATAAGTTTCCTGGACCTGTGTATCAACCTCTTGCTCTATGTTTGGAAAATTTTCTGCTATTACTTCCTTGAAGAGATTGTTGATCCCTTTGGTTTCACCTTCTTTTCCCTCCTCTATTCCAATTATTCTTAGGTTAGCTCTCTTAAAATGGGCCCATATTTCTTCAATGTCAGATTCCTGCTGTCAGATATTTTTTTCTAGATTAGAAACTATGCGTTCATTTTTGGATTGCTCATCTTTTAAGAGTGAGATTCTATTCTCCATGTTGTCTAATCGGTTGTTTGTACTTTGAATTGAGGCCTTTACTTCATTAATTGCATCCTTTATCTCTTTTTGGCTCTCTCTGAATTCTTTTTGAAGCACCTCTATTATTTCTACAGTTATTTTCCTGATTTGATCTTCTAGAAATCTCTGATTTTCTGTTTTATTGGGTTCTGATGTTGTGGGGTTGTGGGCATTCATTGCTCCATTGTTATTCCTCTTTCCCATGATTTCGGAAGTTTGTGCCTTCTCTGGGTTCTTCCCTTGGGTCACTACGACTTCACTTAAGGTGCTCTGCATCTCGAGTCTGTGGCATCTCAGTCACCACTACTCCTTTACTGGGTTGTATCACAAAGTCTCAGACCTAGGGAGTCAATAGAGGCTGCTTTAGACTATGGGGGGTGCCAGGTTGCGCGTTCTCCTATGGTGTGATATTTCTGCTACCGCCGCTCCCACACTGGGTCAAGTCCCTGGGAGTCAGTACTGGGATTTCTCCTCTGGGGCCCGCAATTTGACTCACTGTTGTTGAATACACAGATGGAGCTGTCGTGCACTCGGTAAATTCGCTGCTGCTGCCGCTGGTGGCAATATGGCGCTGCTGCCACACCCTCGGCCGTGAGGCTGGCGTATTTCTTCTCTTGTTTTGAGCTCCGCTCTGAGTTCCTGCAGGGTGTACTGAGCCCAGCCATTGGGAGCTTTAGATGCTCCCTGCGCCGAAAAATCTGCCGAATCCCACCGGGCTGTTCCGCAGGAGCTCGCCGTAGCCGTCTGGTGAACTCGCCGCTGCTGCCGGCAGTAAGGCACTGCTGCCACGTCCTTGGCCGTGAGGCCAGCGTATCTCCTCTGTGGCTCTGAGCTCTGTTATGAGACCCCCTCCTCTCTGTGGCTGGTGCTTTTTTTGTTTCTCTGGTGATGGTGTTTTCTGGCTATGAAAGGTGCTGATTTTGTAGTAATAAAGATTAGTTGTTAGCGGGGCTCTTAAGCCCTGCTTTTCTCAGTCGCCATCTTCCCGGAAGCCGATAAATATAATTTCTACATTTATATCAAGATTTGTTGGGAGAGAGTAAGGCAGACGCAATTCTCCAACAAATTCATCTAAAGTCTAAGTTTTTAACAGGTTGAGCAAAAGGACCTCTCACAGAATCTGGCAAAGTTTATTGGTCCTAATACTTAAATTTAAATATGGATTGGAAAAAAATAAAAATATATATTTATTACATTAAAACAAAATACCGTGGTTGGTTAGTAACTGATAATTTCTAGAAATTAATACAAACAAGATTTTGAAATAGCTACAATAACTTTAATGTGACATGAAATTATCTGCTCTCGACTGGTGGAGCTCACAGATAGTAATATTTCTGTGGTTGCTCATGACAGACAATCTTATCTAAGGGAAATATGACATTTCAGTTACTAATTCAGGTCTTAAAAATAAGGTTAAGATACCTTAGCTCAAGTGAGATGAAGTGGTTAATTGACACATTTTTCTTGGAATTAGAAGTATAAGTAATTATGACTTCAATTAACTCTCCTTATACTCCAATGTACTTTGCATTAACCCCATAAGTATACTGTGAGAGTTTAATAAAATAGCTCCTAAAATTAAGTGGCATTTAGCATAGATGTGTTTTCTAATACTGTGAAGGAAACTTTCAAAGAATAAAAGTGAGAGGTTTCATTTATTAACTTTATAAGTGTATAGTCTGTGAAAGACTCTCTGCTTTTCCAAGCTCCATTTTGTCCATTTCCTAAAGACTTCACCACTAGACAAAACTGATATATAACTTTTATTTTATGTGATTTTTAAAAATATGTCACTTGAGAACTAGATAACATTTTTCTTGTTGTTTGGTACTAGGGATTGAGCCCAGGGGTGTTCTGTCTCTAAGCTATACCCCCAGTCCTTTTTTATGTTTTTATTTTTTTATTTTGAAACAGGGTTTTCCTAAGTTGCTGAGGCTGGCCTCAAATCTATGATCCTTCTGGTTTTGTCCCATAAGTACCTGATTATAAACATATACTACTAATCCTAGCTTAAATAACTTTATTAAATACCCATGGATATACCATGCTCCTACCAAAATAAAGCTTTCTGCATTGACATAACCACAAACTTATAGAATGTTTAATGTTATCATGTAAATTGTAATAAATGCAATTCAAACTGGCAGCACTATTTGTCTTTAAAAATAAACATAATCTTTACAGCCTCAATTTCCTAAATTTCCCACTGCTGGTCCCCAAGTAATTTGATTGAATCACAAAAACAATTTAATTTATATTTTAAAAAATTCACCATCCACTCCGCTAGTATATCAGTGTTTACCAGCCCTTGAGTCATGAAGACATACTTCATTTGAACATCCATCCATCAAATTAGCTCCATATGCCAACTCAAGGAGCATTAGCTTTCACGTGGACAGGAGCTTTATAAAACCAACACTCGCAGATAGCTTCACGATTCTTGTTTTTAATGTGAAACTGAAAAGTCCATTTAAATGCATACTAGAGAAGCCTGGTTTATAGAATACATGGGATATATAATACATATCAGTTTAGCCTAACATCTGCTCTTTTTGGACGTTGTATAGGTGAGCACACCGGCAATGGGTGTTTAATTCTAGGGTATCACAGGCAGGGGACTTCAGGATAAATAGAGAAGAAACGGGTGGGAGGGAGATGCAGACTGGGTATCAAAGAGAGTCACCTAAAATACAAAAAAATATCACCTGCAGAAATGATAAAACGTAAAGGTGTTGGATATGCTGATTACCCTGAGATGACCACTACTTATTATATGCATGGGTTAAAGTGTCACATTGTACTTCCTAAACATGTAAAAAGAGTACGTGTCACTTAAAAAAGATACCCAAGGGAATAGTCTGCTCTCTCTCATATACGGAAGCTACGGAGAAGTTGGAGAACAGAACCAAGACAACGGATAACGCAGAGACTCCCATGGAGTGATGGAGGAGGTTAGAGATGTGGTGAGGGCAAAGGTTTAAATAATGCTATGTACATACACAAAATCAGCAATACCAACCTCGATAACATGTGTGGAGAAGAGAGAGCAGAGGGGGAGTGAGGGAGGGAGCCACACCAAGCACTGTATGTACGTGTTTCTATCCGTTTATATCTCATTATGATGTATAATTACAATGCATCAGTAAGAGTATAGAAAAGTAATAAATGGGATGGATTAAAAAAAAATCCTTATTCCAGTAAAAAAAAAAAATACAGAGAATGTACAGAGAATGTTCACTGCATCCTGGTACTCACCATTACATGTGCCCCTAGCTCATGGGCTGTATTTTCATTACCAGCTCTAATAATCATGCTTCTATTCAAAATCAGGCAATCATAAAGGTTCAAGGAATTCTTCAGGTAATTTGCTTCCAGTCCCCATTTTGTCAGTTGCAATGAAGTTTAAGTAAAACATTCTTTTCCCTTGCAGAATATGGCTGATAACTTGTGTTTCAACTTGTGTGGCCATCATGATAAAGGGACACCATTAGATATTTGAGAGTAAAAAAAAAAAAAAAAAAAAAAAAAGCTGCATCCCAGAGGGGAGAAAAAAAAAGAACTTTGGAAAACAACCTACCACAGAAGCAAATGGAAGAAATAGAAGTTGAATAAATTGCAAATCTGAGAGGTTGCAGGGAACCACAGACATGGCCTTAGGTTACAGATAAATAGGACCCTGAGGGGATTTCAAGGTGGAGAACTAAATCAAGTAAATCTGCCCACTGAACTCTGATTCTTTGTCCTCCTCCATCTCTTATTTTGTGAACCCTGAAACTTATCATCCTAAATTATCAGGATACCCACGGATCCTGGGTCCAAACAAAATAAACCAAATTCTGATGAGTCATAGCAAAAATGCTCTACATACAGGTTTAGAACATTTTTTCTACTTCTCCTTTCTTGAGTATTTTATATCTTTAAATATTTTTTAAAAAGTCACTTTTAGTAGGCTTACTAACATCTGTCCTTAGCAGGAACAAAGGAAATAGAGCCTCAGGCTCAAACCTCAGGCGTCTTCTCTGTTGTCCTCCCGTCCTGGGCGATCTTATCTGGGATTACAGCTTCAAATATCATCTTTTGATTCATGACTGCAAATATTATATTCATTTCCAGACTCTGTCAGGTTTCCAGATTCATCTATCCTAAAACTTCCTCTCTGACATCTCTTACTAGTATCTCAAAGTCAGGCTTTACATGACCGAAGGACATAAAAAAAAAGACTTCAACAATCACTGCCTCTCGCCCTTCCTACTGTCTCACAATCATTTTTTAACCTGGAGATGTGGAGATGTTGAATGTGTTCAATAAAGACACACACACCAACACACACACACACACACACACACACACACACACACACACACACTGGCAGGCAGCTTCTAAGATTGCCCCACAAGAACCCATCTTCTGAACACAAAGCCTTTTGTGGTCCTGACCCTCAGATCATCTTGTCTGGCATCAGCTTGGAGAGGATGTCACCTCTGAGGTTAGGTGACAAAAGGTTGAACTTGAATTTTGCTACCTGCCTTGCAGATCCTGACTGTCTTATAGATACAAGTCTGTATGCTACAACCCTGCATGAAGCGAATCCCACCCACAAGTATGTAAAAGGGGCTTAGAAGTACAACTTTCCCTAGATGAGCTCCAGCTGAACCTCCAGCTCTGGAAAGCACTTTTCCTGTGTAGAGTTCGAGATTTGCCCACCAACCCAAATAACGAAGGACACACAAGAGATGTAAAACCAAGCAGGGTTTATTGTGCTGCATCTTTTTTCCTAGCTAGTCAGGGTCCAGGAACCTGACATCACTCACCAGTCAAGGGAGTTCAGTCGAGGGCCAGCCCCCAGCCTCTGGCTCGCTCTGTCTTTATAGCCGGAATAGGGAGTGGGTGCACACGTCAGAGCCCGCCAAAGAGAAGCCCGTGAAAGATACATCCAATCAAATAAACTGGTAAACAGGTACAACCAATAATTTTAAAGCAATCACACATACATTTGAATTATAGCAAATGTTTTCGCAGAGCTGCCTCCCTATGTCATTGCCCGCCAAGGGTCTCCTTTGTCTTCCCTATGGCGGATGTGCGCCCGTGCTTCAGGAGCCACCCCTAGCTGGCAAATGTTTTCCATCAGATAAACTTTTACAGCTCCCAACATTCTTTACATACCACCCCTATCTAAGACAAATGGCTATCTCTGAACACTATCTCCAGTGCCTCAGCCAGGGTCTTAAGCAGATTATAACAGAAGTAAGAGGTTTGCCCGTTAATTCATTGCTTACACAAACTGCTACATTCTTATCCTAACCTTATATTCTAACATCCTACATTATGCCCTATTTCTATATCCTACTCCCTTAATTCTAATATAGGGAAGGGCTTCCTTAACTAAAACCTCAGGCTGGGAAAGACTTTTCTTTCTGCATTCCTACACCTGCAGACTCTAAGAGATCCCAAAGTAGGGAATGTGTGCTTTTAGACCCGACCCACAGAAACTAGAGCAATTCTTATGTGTTAAGTGGCTAAATTTGGGTGACTTACTCTATGGCAATTTATACCCACTTCTACTATTTTAAAGTTTCTGCTCTGTTCTGTACTTTTACTCCTTACTTAACATAATAATTTATGGAGGACTAAGCAGCAACATGAGATAATTTAAGTTTATAATAGGTACTCCAACCAGTGTGGCTGTTATTTTATTGTGTTGGACTCTGCTCTATCCATACCCACTGCCACTACTGCTACAACCACCATTACAAAAGCTGCAGGAGTGGATACAGTCAGAAGTGTGTCAACAGCGCCAAATACATTTCAGTCCTGGGGCCTTTGCACTTCCTGCCTCTCGCCTGGCTTTCCTTAGGAGTCTACTCTGCACTTTGTCTGATTTTACTCAGATTTCAGATCAAATATTACCTCCTGGGGAAATCTTCTCTGTGTATCCTTTCTTAAAGAGTACTACCACTCTCCTAGCTTCCTGCTACTGCTTTTGCTGCCATGGTTTATATCATTATTGATAAAAAAAAGAAGTATAACCCCTGATATCCAGTGGCAGGTCTGATGGTCCCCTGCTCACACAGAAAGACTCTCACAGAGCAACAGCAGACAAGGCCCCTGTGTGCCCATGAGGATACGAAACAAACAAACAAACAAAAACAAAGAATGTTTTCCAATTGAGCCTAAGCACAGTCATCAAACATGGTACAATCCCAAAAGAGCCCAGATTTCCTATCACTCAGATGAGATGAGCAACTGCTGCCTCTTCACCAATCTCAGCATTGGCACAGAGAAGAATCAATAAAATTCACAATTGGAAGCTGGGTATTTATAGGTATATATGACCAGCCTGGCTTGACCAATCCATTGTTGTAGAGACAATGAAAGTACAACTCCCCCCCCACCTCTACTGCAGGTTGTTCCCTCTTCTCTCATTGGCAAAGCTGTGAGCCAATAATACACACCGAGGAACCAGGAACCAACAGGGTCTGCAGGTCTCCAAAGGCTCCTTGGCTCTTTCTGACAAGGGTCCTTTCTATGTGATTTCTCATCATGTAAATCAGAAATTGAGAACCTGGAATGGATTTTCTTCTTAGCTATAGATCTGTTTCAAGGATATGTAGACATTTGTCTCATCTTTAACGGCTCACGAACAGGCAGGAGAAAAAAATACTCATTTAAAGCAAGTGTTCTAAAAACAATTAAATCAAGAGGCAACATAGATAATAGTACTTTTGCTGCTCAAATGGGAATAAAATCGTGGGATTTTACCATTGATTAGGGCCTCCTTTCAGACAGGAGCTATAGGGTTGTAATTATTCTGAGAGGACAAGTTTTGAACAGTCTCTACTGCCAATATTGGCAATTGTGGTGACAGATGGCTTGAAGATGCTGAAGGGCGTGGGGCATCAATAATCCTTTTCCCTGAGTCTGCTCCATTTCTAATGAAGTTTCCTACTTCTCTCCTCAAGACGGTAGTGTAGGCATCAAATCTCTCTGAAGAGCTTTCCTTTAACAGATAGGTAAATACATAGACAGATAGGATGCAAATAAATGCTTCACAAGAATGAATGTTTTATACGCACATAAAATTGTAAGTATGTATGTATTCATGTACATATTGCATGCATATGTATATTATATATGAATATGCATAGTATATGTATATTATATGAGCATGTGCATGTTATATTAATATGTATATGAATATGTTATGTCTATATCTACGGCTGGGAATGTAGCTCAGTGTAGAGCACTTGCCTAGCATGTGTGAGGATCTGGATTCAATTCTTGTTACTAGAAAAAAGTATATATATCTATATCTACATATATATATCAACTATCTGTATCTACATAGTCAGAAAAATGAGTTGAACTAAGATATGTATATGTAGCGACTGAATCATCAAATAGTCTGTTTCTTACAAACATAGAGAAAAGCAAATATTTATGTATATATGTGTTTGAAGGAGGAATATCAGTTAGAATATATATTATTTTTTTGGCAGTGCTGATTATGAAAACCAGAGGCATTCTACCTCTGAAGTATACCCCCAACCCTATTTTTTATTCTGTATTTTGAAACAGGGTCTCACTGAGTTGCAAACAGCCTCACCAAAGTAGCCGGGGCTGGCTGCAAACCTGCAATCCTCCTGTCTCAGCCTCCCAAATGCTGGGATTACAAGCATGCGCCACCACGCCCGGTTTAACTAGAATATATATCAATTGGTAAACATTATATAATATAAACATAACATTATAACAGTATGTATATATTACATATGTACCATTATATATTATATATATATTATATATTATATTATAACATAACATCAACTGGAATCAACTTGAGTATATATTATATATATCATCTATAAACTTAACTAGAATATATATATCAGTAAAATATACATTATTATACATTGTATAATTGTATACTTTACATATATATACATATATATTTATAGATGTACATATATATAGATTATATAACGTGTATATTCTAGTTGATGCTCTCTCCTTAAGATTCTATCTTTAAGTTACTAAAATCATTTTGTGAAAAATAAGAGTATGTGCCTTATTGATCACAGTCATTTCTCCAAAAGTAAAAGATTAGCCAAGGAGAGATTTCTTTAAGAAAAAGGGCAGCTAAAACTGGGGCACTGTGACTCACTGAGGGACCCAGTTTAAGTGACTGGTCTCCAGCTTCGGTCACTCTCTGGCTCCCCTGAATCTCACAGCCATTACTGCACCACACTGTCCTGCACTCTTGAATGTGGGTGACCAGTGTCAGAAAGTAACAGCACAAATAATTACAGCTATCAAGGACACTTACAAGCTGTTTGAATCTTTTCTTTCTTGGCACTAAAATCCAACTTGCTGACCAAAAGACTCGCAAAGCCAGGGGATGAGATTTCTTGGAAGTTCATTCATTTTCCATTCCATTTGGGGTCTTAAGAGTCTGACTGACATACAGCTGGAGAAAGATGCACACACGCTTACTCAATGCTCTTTTGCCATTTCAAGTCTTAAAAAAGGCACCCCCATCCGACACAGCCACCCTCTTCAGCGCGGATGCAATTTCTCGGTTATTGTACACGGCTCCATCTCCCTCGTCTCCACCACAGTAACTGCGAGCACATTGAAATCCTAGTTACATATCGCACGCAGTAACCGGGAGATGCTAGGCTAGAGAGCTTTTCGCTTTGCCATTGTTGTCTTGGATTACACCATGAATACCAGACCATCTGTCAGGGAGGCACTGCCAAGAGTGGATATTTATCTGGCTTCTCTGTCAATTTAAGAGGACTTAGCAAGTTGGCCACCTGCCAGCCGCTACAGCACCAACCTTCAGAGAGATGACTGCTGAGGAAATGACTCAAATTGTACAATTTTAATCTTCCTTTTCATTTATCCAATTTCTCCACATCTGCACATAATGAAAAGGGAAAAGGCTCAACCCCCTCTGCACCTCCTCGCTCATTCACAACGATTCCGTTGCTTCTCCTTCATCACGTCCTCCCTGTCAAAGTCCCATCCGTCCTCAGGATCCAGCTGAGATTAAAATCACAGGGAGAATCGTAGCATCAATTCCACCTGTGGTGTCCTTCCCGGCCATTGGCTTAAAATATTTATGAAGCAGCTAGTAATATCATGCTGCTATTACCAGATACCTAATAAAGCATCCGTAGCTCCCTATCCACAAAGGCAACCAACTCTATATCTCACTTGTGGCAAATAGCCAGTTTGTGGTTTAGCAAAAAAAAAAAAAAAAAGACTAAAATGACTAGTTTTGTAGCACTAAGAAAGTATTGCAAAAAAAATTAAGATAAAGAAAAAAAAATTCTAATTACATTTAGGTCAGGAGAAATTCTCACCAGTATTTACTGAGTCTTCCTGTGGTATTGAACCTCAAAAATATAAAGAAAAGGCAGACACAGGATATTTGAGCCCAATACATGAGTCAGGCAAACCCCATCTCAGTGTATTGGGAATGTTCCCAATGGTCAATAGCAGGCAAAACTTCCAAAGAAATGGTTTGAACTAAGATTGATATACATAGTAAATGAGTGTCAACTTTTCTCTTACAAACACAAAAATTAAATAAATTTAAATAAGCCTTTCACAGCACAGCTCTCTCTTACCTATGTTTTTGCTTTCTGTGGTTTCTGCTGGTAGTAAATTGTGGTACAAAAACACTAAATGGAAAATTACAGAAATATATACTTTATGAGTTTTAAACTGCATGCAGTTCTAAAAATTATGATCTCCTGATTTCCCACTCTATCCTATCCGGGGCAAGACTCAGCTTTTTGTCTAGTATGCCCATGTTTTATATATTATCAGTCCATTCGTTGCTTAGAGGCATCTTGATTACAAGATTGATTGCTATGGTATCACAGTGCTTTTGCTTAAGCAACCCTTATTTTACTTACTAATGATCCCAAAGGGTACAAATAATGATGTCAACAAATTTTTATAGTATATTGTTATAATCATTCTAGTTTGTTATTGGTTAAGATTAATATCTTATTGTACCTAATTTATAAGTTAAACTGTACCATAGGCATGTATGTATAGGGACAAGCATAGAATAGATAGGGTTCAACAGTCCTTATGGTTTTAGGCACATACAAAATTCCATGGATAAAGAGGAACTGTTGTAGTCAAATAGGCAGAGAATAAATTACAGTTTCCTTTTCCATGAGAAAATAATCTGTGGTGACAAAATACAGATGTAAGAAGTTCAGCAGATTGTTTCCTGCATAAGGAAAATGGAAGACCAGAGACAACAGATCTGGTCTTCTTATCTTAGGATAACAGTTTTCAAGTGTCCCCCAAACACAATGACCTCAACTGAAGGAATACTTCTCCAGGGTTATGCTAATGGCTTTGAGGAAGAACCCTGGAGGGAGAAACTCAACCAGTGGAGGTCAGGGCTTGTGAGAAATGGTCATGGACGCTGTGGTTTGTACGTTTGGTGCTCCGAGTATAGATAGTATTGTTAGCTTTGCCTGGACCCTAAAAGCCTCCTGGGAATACAATGCCCGTGGCTGCTAAGAACATTGGTGCCAGATACACATACTATAAAAGAGTTCTTAATAAACGGGCTCTCCTACTTTGTTGATGTTGGGCATCAATAAAGTAGGAATTTTTAATTTTTAGGGGAATTTTAAAAAATACCAATATACCAGGGAATTTTTAAAAATACCAATAAATGGGTCCCATCCCTAAGGATTCTGATTTTATAAGTGCTATATACATTCTGAGCTTTGAGATGTCTAAAAGCTCTCCAAAATCTTGAAAACCACTGCCATAAAAAGATACATCGATTCAAACTTATCAAGGGAAGCTGGTCCCAAAGATCCTGAAAATAGACACAGAATGCAGCACAAGTCAGGCACTCCTGGGGGTATCAAGTTGATGAATGGAGACTCATGTAAATACAATGGATGAAGAAGAATCCCTGGAAATCAGAGAGGACTTTTTAAAGAAGGGGATACATGTAATACAGAGTGATGGCAAAGCTTGGAGCATCCGCAGCCAAGAGATGAGGATGGAAAATGGTACCCACAAGTGCACAAAACAGCACCAAGACCCACTGGTAGTCATACAATATCAGCTTTAGTCAAACTTAATAATAGAAATTAATCCCATGAATATGCCAGGAAATAAAACCAAATGACCATCTATCATCATCACTGAGGTCATTTAGTATTTCTTATCTACTTGTTATCTTGGAAAGCCCTACATAATTTTTTTGTTATGCCAAGCAAAATACACTTGAACCTTGTGTGGCCGACCTGAAGGTCACAAGACAAAAATATAAACTTGCTCGAGAACTGTAACACAAGCTTGCTCAAGAACCATAGCGCTGGTCATTCCCAGATGGGAAATATTATATAAATGCAAGAGTTTTTCTACAGTGTTGAGCCACAGGGACAAAGGTCACTTCATGTTAAGACGTTGTTTTACTGTTTCATCCTAGAGACATAGCATTTTAAAAATTCTGCATTTATATCTTTGAAGTTTTTATATATGACAAAAGAGAATCATTTGTAAAGTAAGAATCAACATGAGCTTAAGCCTACAAGTGAGAGAGGTTGGTGTTCATCACTGAGCTTAGGTTATTTGGGGCAGAAAATATTGAAATGTATTTCTTTCAAAAATGTTTAAGGGTCACAAAAAAGAGTTGTACATCTGTTTCAACCATGATATGCAATTGTTGTGTTTTTTTTTTAATCACAATATCTGTCTCTGAAGCTGAGAAAATGTATGACAAGGACAAAGTGCGGTGTGGTGGTGCAAGCTTGTAATTTCAGTACTGGGGGAGGCCAAGAGAGAGATGGAAGGGTCGCAGGTTCAAGGACAGCCTCAGCAACTTGGTGAGACCTAGTGAAATCCTCCTTCAAAACACACACACACACACACACACACACACACACACACAAAGTAAATAAAATAAAAGTCTAAAGGTTTAGCTTGGAGGTAGAATTCCACTGAGTTCATTCCCCCGACACAAATGCATGCACACATATACAACATATACACACACACAGACACACACACACACAGACACACACACACACACACACACAAAAATAAAAAGTAAATAAATAAAAGGCTAAGAGTTCATTCCCCTGACACAAACGCATGCACACATACACAACACACACACACACACACACACACACACACACACACACACACACCCCAAAAACAATTATGGTAGAAATACTCTATTGCACAGAATAACACATGACTACTCAAAAAAAAAAAATTTCATCCAGGAATTTCTAAGATCTAAAAATCCCAGAGAACTGTGGAGTCCTTCAAACATTTTAACAAGCTGAATTTAAAGCCTCTTTTCTCCCAGATTCTACCTGATTAACTCTACTTCCAAACATCTGCTCCTCCGCTGAGCAGCATGGGCTGGACTTCCATATGAGGTAATTTCGAGAGCTGGAAGTTAATCAGCACTCTGTTCTCCCTCGCGAAAAATCTTATGGGAAGAAGAACAAGCAATCTCACAAAGGATTTCTATCAATAACACACTCCATGTATCCGAGGAGTGTTGACTTCATTCTCAGATTTTTGGGTGTGTTTTCCCTCCCCCCATGGATTGGTCAAATTAGAGCCGCTCATGGATGGGTATACACTTGTTTTAATATCTCTATTCAAAGTGTGGTTCATGTTCCAGCAGCCTCAGCAGCCCTGCCAGTGTATTTGAAAGTGCAGGATCTCAGGGCCGGCCCCAGATGGTCAGAATCCGAAACATTTTTTAACAAGATCTCTAGTGATTTGTTCAGTAGGTTAAAAATGACAATCACGCCTCTCCGGAACTTGCCCTTCAGATTTCTCGGGATAGTTTCTGTTTGTATTTCATATAAAATTTCTGTATTCATTTTTTTTTAAATTTTTTTTCTTACAAATGATAGTATCTGGAAGAAAGTTCACAGTAGCGAAACAAATGCATTAGTGATTTCCCAGCTGAACTATTACAGAGTCTTTTCTCTCGTATTCTCCTGCAGTTTTAACTAAAATTCTTATGCAAATTCTTTCCCCTCTTACCTCTCAGGCTCACCTCACTTGACTTCTAGTTTCAGATATAAAACATGCTTACTGGATACTCTCAGCTTGATATACCTAGAGCAATTAAAAAACAACTATAGCTAATTATCTTCCGCCTTTGAGATGGCTCGCTCTTACTATTATAAATGATAAAAATAATTGCAACAATAAAAGAGATTTGTAGGTGAGTATGATGATCAGAACAGTTTGAAAAATTCAGATCTAAGAGCATATTAAATATCCCTTCCCGTTAAATAAGGATTTTGACTTTTTAAAATAAAATACCATTACCGCCAACATATTGCTATAGACTAACTAACATATTTCTTTGTAATTGCATTTTGAGGAGGGATCATCAAGGATTGAACCCAGGGACATTCTACCTCCAAGCCATAACCCCAACCCTATTTTATTTTTTTGTTGCTGTTCTTGAAATAGTAGCTCACTAAGTTGCTGAGGCTGGCCTGAAACCCATGATCCTCCTGTCTCAGCCTCCCACATGATGGGATCATAAGCATGTGCCACCATTGCATTTTGTTTATTTTTCATTGCATTTTACATTTCAAATTTGGGGCTTATTTTCACTGGGGGCAGGGGTTGTATTGGCAATATCACAAGTATACAAACTTACCACTGATTTTTAGAAAACCTTAAGTCCTCTAAGTACTAGGGGGTATTACTGGGAATCTTAAATTTCCAAATGATTTGGGAAGAAATAATTGAAAGTTGGGCCTTAACTATGACAAAATAAATAAATATTATGCTATGGCCAGACTCCGTGAGTGCCCTCGTATTCCTAGGTGAAAACCTTTGCTTCCGTTGTTGCTACTTGTGTTAAACTACCAGGGAATTGAGAAACCGGACACATTTCACAGTTCAGAAGATGTTCAGTCGGACTGAACATTAGCCCACTCAGCACAGCACCAGGCATTCATTCAGTCTTGAACTTCAGAGTTAACTTCATGCTACAAGTGAGAGCTAAATGCTACAATATCCCCTTTATTCAAGTTACAAAACAAATAGGAATGGAGACACCCCCCCCCCAAAAAAAAAGGCATAAAAAAGAACTGTTTCTATCTCAGGAAACGTGAAGTCAGACGTGGTGATGCACTCCTGTCATTCCATACTTGGGAGGCTGAGACAGGAGGATGGCAGGTTCAAAGCCAGCCTCATCAATTTAGTGAGGCGCTTAGTAAATTAGTAAGACCCTGTTTCCAAATAAAAAAAATAGGGTTGGAGTTATAGCTCAGAGACCCTGAATAAAAATGAATGAACCCCATGGCCTCTGTCTACAGCATGGGCCAGGAATGAGAAAGGTTCATCAGTGATGTTTAGAAGAATTAATTTAAAAATTGTCACTGATGAAAAGAGCTGAGTATTCGTCTCTGAGCTTTTTCCGAGGTGGTATGATGTGACTGAGGACTGTGTGCACATTTTGAAAACACACACTTAAAAATGTGTTCCTTTTCCTGCGATCAATACAGAGATGAGTTACTTGTCAATAAATGTAATGCTGAGTCAGATGAGGTCAAATGCTCAGGTTGCCTGGTTTCTGACTGAGAGTGAGAACCGGGCACCTACCAAGCTTCCCCGCAATGAGTCTGCCCCATTCCCTCCTGAAGCCACAACCCTCTGGTCTGCTCAACCCACGGGGGCCGCTGCTGCTTGTAAACACCCCAAGTTCCAGCTCCTGTGGCACTTCCACTGTCTTTAGTCTAGCCAAGCAAGTCCTAAGAACTGCTCTCGGGGGCCACCAGCCCCAGTCCTTTCTTCTGCCAGCGGGGGGCATGCTGACTAAAGGGGAAATTGCAGTTCTCACAAGTCATCACAATCTGGGAAAGCACACCTGGGAGGACTTATTTCCACTAAACTTTGAGAAGGGTTGCATTGACTATATGGAAAATGTTGCTTCAAATCACGGACACCCCTAACATTTGCCTGTATCCCTAGCCTGTCCTGTGAATCAACTGATTTGCAAACTGCTTTAGAAAAGATATTTAGAACTTATGCTTTGATCTTGGTAAAATGATGTTCTCCCATATGTTAACTGTGTGTAAATTATTTTTACCTATGTAATCTTTTTTTTTTTTTTTTTTTGGTGGTACTAGGGTTCCTGAAAACCCTTCTACCTCCAGGCTACACTCCCAGGCCACCTATTTTATACATTTTTATTTGGAAACAGGGTCTCTTAAGCCAGCACAGCTGGCTTCGAATCTGCACAATCCTCCTGTCTCTGTCTCCCAAGCGCGGGGATTACAAGCGTGCGCCACCACGCCCGGCTACCTATGTAATCTTGATGAGCCTAATTTTTAGATTGAAGTAGAAAGCATAATCCCATGCATTCATACTTACACACTAAATATACGTTAAACTTCCCTAGACACCAACTCTTCAAGGTGACCAGAAGACACCTGAGTGCATTCATACAGGTAACACTGAAATTTTCCTGCAGGAGATTTTGGTGAGAAGGATTTGAAATACCTGTTATGCAACTGCTGCAGCTAATTCAGAAGAAAAAAGTGCTTTAAAAAGGCAGTGGCCTGCCGGGCGTGGTGGCGCACGCTTGTAATCCCCGCGCTTGGGAGGCAGAGACAGGAGGATCGCGCAGGTTCGAAGCCAGCCGCGCGCGCTGGCTTAGGAGGCCCTGTTTCAAAAAAAAAAAAAAAAAAAAAAAAAAAAAAAAAAATATATATATATATATATATATATATATATATATATATATATATATATAAATAGGTCTGGGAGTGTAGCCCGGAGGTAGAAGGGCTTCCAGGAACCCCAGTACCACCGAAAAAAAAAAAATGCAGTGGCCCACATGAACCAACAAAGGTATTTACAATTTCTTAAACTATCTCGGTCAAAGACATACATCTGTCTTTATAAATGTCAAGCAGAGTTTTAAAAGGTTTGGTAACTCAGATGACCAAAGAAGCATATACATTTGAATAGATATATTCATTATATACACACAGTATATAAAGCACAAGCCAAAAATGTATACCTATGTACTCAACTTTATCTAATGCTTTATAAAAATAGGGTTTAAGATAGATATCTAAGAGGAAAAACTGTGGGGTCTCCCCAAAATTTACATTCATGAAATAAGTTGTACCTTCTAAAACATTATAAAACCTTAAGTGGTTTGTGGGTGTACTAGCCATTTTTCTGTTGCTAATTACACAATACCATAGACTGGGCAAGTTTTAAAGAAAAGAGGTTTATCTTGGCTCACAGTTCTGAAGTTCCAAGGTCAAGGGGCTCCATCTGTAGATGGTCTTCCCGCAGACAGCATCCCAAGGCTATGCAGGTGTCACACAGCGAGAGACAGGGACATTCATGTGTGAGCTCCCTCTGGCCTCCCTGTTTCTCCATCTTCTTATATAAATGCCAGTGGTCCATTCTAGGGGCCCGCCCTGATCTCTTAAGCCTCCTCACCTGCTTGAGCTCCGCCTTTAAGTACCCAGTTAGACCAAGTTCCCCCCCAGCCCCCCTCGGTGCTTCACAATAAGAATCCAACCTCAGCACGAGTTTGGGAGGGGACAAAACCTATGGAAACGGTTGAGTCACTGCAGCTGTGGCAAAAAAAAGTAGTCAGAAGGCCTGACTGGAGTGCGCTCTTTGAGGGACACAAGTGAAAATGGACCAAGGGGCAGAACAGCTATGCATCAAAAGAGAGAGATTCCTACAAACAGGTTTGGAGAACTTTAGAGCTCTGGTGTGTACTGAACAACATCATAATTGTATTTCTGTATATCAAACTGGAGCAGAATCGTTAACAGCAACAAAATGTACAGAATTAATGGCATACTGCAATCCTGAAAACTTAATAAAGCCAATTCTGCAATCCCACCAACAGTGTAGAAGATTTCCTGTTTCCCTACATCCCCACCAACGTTTATTGTTATTTGGCTCCTTGATGATTGCCATTCTCATTGGGGTTAGATGGAGTTCCAAGTGTATTTTGATTTGCATCTCCACGATTGCTAATGTTGTTGAATATTTTTCACAGGGAACTACAGTAACGTATGCATATCCATGTTCATAGCAGCACAATTCACAATAAGCAAATTATGGAACCAACCTAGGTGTCCATCCACAGATGAGTGGATTACAAAATTATGGGAAATACTTCAGAGTACTACTCAGCAATAAAGGCCAAAATTATGTCACTTGCAGAAAATTTGAAGGACCTGAAGAACATTATGGTAAGTGAGATGAGCCAGTCACAGAAAGCGAAGGCTCATATGTTTTCTCTAATATATGAAATCAAGGGAGTAATTGGGATACCAGAGGGACTCCAGAAAATGGAGGAGAAATCTCGGTGGAGCCAGGGAGGTGGTCTAAGGATAGTGGGGGAGGAAGACTGAGGTTCATTAATGGAATCACTACCGTTGACTGTGTGTACATTTGTGAATATTCCCGTGTCAATCTCAGTACTTTGTATTGGGAAGGGAGGAAACGGGGAGATGTGCCGTGTACATGTATGTCACTGTCAATATAATTTACGTTGTGATGTGAGACTATAATGCACCAATAAAAGCTCATTATTACAAATTTGTTTAAAATTAAAATAGCCAAGTCAAACAGAAGTCCCTCTTCAAAGAGAGAGGAAGGCAAGAGCCATCTGACTTCAATTGAAAGAAGCTGCGTTGAAGTTCAGAGAAAAACACCTGTGTCACGTGGAGAAGCATGGTTGCTTACTCTTGCTCCGTTAGGAATTTTTCTTCTAGAAGTCTACAGAGGTTACGTACATGTGGTTGTATATCAGTAGCCATAGTTGGATTTACTGAACAAATTATTTGATTGCTTGATACGCCGTGTCCATTTAAAGGGGCACCTGGTGGCCATCACAAGAAGATCACCAAGCCGAGCAACAAAATAAAAAGTTACAATTCTAGATTGCAAATCACGAAATAAAGGGAATATGTATGTGTCTATAATGACATAATTTTTTGTGTCCCTGGTACTGAAGACTGAACTCAAGATCTTTCTAGCCCTAGCTACACCTCTTGCCCTGTTTTGTTTTGTTTTGATTTGATTTTTATTTTAAAACAAGGCCTCACTAAGTTGTCGAGGGCCACTGGTAAATTGCTAAGGCTGGTCTCAAACCTGTCATCTTCTTTTCTCAGCCTCCCAAGTTCTGGGATTACAGGAGTGCACCACCATACCTGGCTATGAATAAGTATTTAGATAAATAATTAAATGGTGGAGACGGGCATTTCTTTCTCTTAGAAAAATGTCGAGTTAATACCTGTGAGAGGAATAAAGAAAATACAAAATTGCAGCTGGGGGGGGGGGTACACAGCAATAGTTGTTGATAAGATCCACTGATGGATAAATGCTAAAATGAGCAAGTCAAAATGTGCAGAGAAACAGGTTATCTGCAAAGGCTCGAAAATAACTTTACAAAGGAGAAATATGACACTTCATTAACCAAAATCCCAAGGTCTATCACAAGAAATAAAGATGGTGACTCAGGGACTTCGTAGTAGTATATACTGAGAAAGTTCTGCAGTATTCATGCCCAAAACTCCAGAAGCTTGATTTAATAGCAAGCATCAGGCAAAACCAATTTGCATGAAGAATCTGCAGAATAACAGATTCATTATTAAAATGATAATAAAAATGATAATAATAATAATACTCGGGCATTGTGGCACACACCTATAATCCCAAGATTTGGGAGGTTGAGGCAGGAGGAACGTAGATTCCAGGCTCTATTTTATTTTATTTTATTTACATATATATATATATATATATATATATATATATATATATATATATATTTTTGGCCCTACTGGGGTTCCTGGAAACCCTTCTACCTCCGGGCTACACTCCCAGACCTATTTTATATTTTTTATTTGGAAACAGGGTCTCTTAAGCCAGCACAGCTGGCTCTGAACCTGCGTGATCCTCCTGTCTCCACCTCCCAAGCGCGGGGATTACAAGCGTGCGCCACCACGCCCGGCTGATTTTTTATTTTTAAACAGAGTCTCACTAAGTTGTGGAGGGCCTTGATAAGTTGCTGAGGTCGGCTGCAAACCTATGATCCTTCTGTCTTAGCTTCCCAAGTACTGGGATTTCAAGCTTGGACCACCATGCCCAGATCATTTCCTGGTTTTCGTAGTTGAAATATGATAATGTACACAATCGACAGGAGGAAACTCTGGTGCAGGGAAAAACCTGGATTCTTCAATTTGGCAAGTTTTCTATAAATCAAAAATTATTTCAACATACCACGTGATCTCAAATATGCAGACATTGCATTCTACTGTGAACCCCATCACTCTTTGCGACATTTGCAAATTAAACCTGACCGTGACAGAAACATTTTTATTTCTCTCTCCAGGTGCACATGTAAGTTTCCTTTGGGAAGTCGCTATTGACCTATGAAAGGACACAAATTCCACTGCACATTTCAAGGCTGTTAGTGAGCAAAAGTCCAGCCCGATGACTAATAAAATGCCTTTACTATATATGTATTTACACTCTTTCGACATCACAATAAGCCATAGGAAATTACTGAGGAACGTCGCATGCAAACTGAAATGTTAATTGCCCATAAGTGTTATTGTGGGTAAATGGGTGTTGCGCAAGAGAAACATTTTTAGCATTTTTAGTGCTAATATATGTAATATGACTCACTTAAAACACATTTCAGCTTCCCCAAAAACAAAATTTAGTAAATTTAGGGCATTGAGCGATTGGCTTTCATTAAGCTCCCCTTAATTAGATACTTGCTGAATAGGTTTATTAGTGATCACAAAGCGAATCTGTAAAGCAACTTGTAAAAATGTAGAATTCACCCTGTAATGGGCTCTCTATTCATGGTTATTACTATCAAGGGGAGCAGGGCATGTGATAGATAAGCTACATTTTGCTTAATGTTTGCTTTGAGGTATTTTATTGTTCTAAATAGGTAGTAAATGTCCATTTATAAAGAAAAGCAGTCGTCAGCAAGCTGCCTAAAAAAATAACTGGAGGACTGTCTATATTTCTACTAGTTTTAATCAAGTAAGTGAAAGCAATCAACCTTAATCATTTCACTTGCCAGAGTAACTTTCGAATGCAGCCAACTCTGACTCCTACGTAAATGTTAGCAGGGCAGCTGCAATACCAGTACTGTCTCTCTGTCTGTCTGTCTGTCTGTCTCTCCCTCTCTCTGAAATCCAAGTGGATTTCAAGCCAGTCTATTTTCAAACCAAACAGAATGGCATAAGAAAACTTAATACACCCTACAACTATGTCAAAGAGTATTGCAATAATGAAAACCTCAATTTTCCCAGTTTGAATATTCTGCCTAATCTATTACATTCAACACTGTACCTTAAAAAATGAATCCAAATGCTTATAAAAAGTGGTTTTTTTCTTTCTTTCTTTTTTTTTTTAGTGTCAGGATTGAACACAGGGCATTCTATCTCCAAAATACACCCCCAGCCCTATTTTTTTTTAATTCTGAAATTGAGTCTCTCTAGGTTGTTGAGAATCTTGCTACATTGCAAAGGCTGTTTTCGAACCTCCAAACCTCTGTCTCCGCCTCCCAAGTATTGGGATTACAGGCGTGCACCACTATGCCTGGTTTTAACAGTCTTTTTAATTGTGACTCTACTGTCTGCACAAGGGAAGTAAAAAAAAAAAATGTTTTATATCAGGTAACATTTGAGCAACCACATAATGGTATGAATAATTCTGAACAGTAGTCATAAAATATGAAAAAGCAGTGTAGATGCTAATGTATTTCATTGAGATCAAATAAAAGACACAAGCGCTGGAAACTTGGAGAACTGTAATTGAGAACCAAGCTTTCTCTGCACATGTTTGTTTCTCATGTGTCTGCTTTGTTTGTAAGAGAGGGAAACTGAGGTTGATTTTAATTATGGTGTCATATTACACAAGCTACTGATTCAGGAAGCTTTATTGGTATGTTTATTGATAAGTGGTGTGTGAGAGGGGAAGGGTTACTTGGTTTTGCTAATAACAGAAGTTGCATTTACACATTACCCAGGGTTTCCAAGTTCTAGAGATGAAGGTAGGTATCTCCACAAGAGGCTTCTCTTGAATTTTATTACTGGAAACTGACCCTTCAGTTATATGGGTAGAGAAAATCATCCATCTCAGGCATTAATGAATCCACGTTTATTCAATTAACTCTGTTAACTATTGACCCTCAGGCCCCTACACATGGTGATGAGACATGAAGGTGAAACCCAAAGACACCCCTCTTCCCCTCCTGGGGTTTTATCTCATGAAGAAGATAAGCAGAAAGATGAGTGCTTTCAGTAAGAGAACTCCACCTAGAAATGGGGCTAGGGAGAAGTTTTGCTGAGAAACTGATGGTTGGGACAATGAAAATGTTCCAAGGAGAAAACAATTTACCATAGAGGGAAATCAAATACAATGTCTCTGCACATAGGAGTATGGAAAATAAATGGGCCAGGGCTGAAAGAATATTAGTGTGAATAAAACAGGGTACCTCTGCGAGACTAGGGCCAGGAGCCAGGTGCTGTGCTGCACGCCTGTAATCTCAGTACTTGGGAGGCGGAGACAGGAGGATCTCGGATTTGAGGGTGATCTTGGCAATTTAGCGAGATTCTCAGCAACCCAGTGAGTCCCCGTTTCAAAATAAATGAATAAGTTAATTAATTAGCTAATTAATGAATGACTAGGGCCAGATCATTATTATGTTTAGATTAATCATATCAAACATCATGTAAATGTAAAAATTTTATAGGGAACTATGATGCCTCATAAGTAATCTGCAGTAGTAAAGATAAGTAACCTATATGAAATATATGGCTATGGTCATATTACAAAATTGTGCTTCCATTCTAGGAGCAAGGAGAAACTGCTAAAGAGAGATGGGGAGTGAGAGATGATGTATAAAAAGATTTGCAGAGGAGATAATGGCTAGGAGATGGGGAGGTATGCAGTCTTAATGCAATAGGCAATGAAAATGTCAATTCAGTGGACTAGTCAAGAGATGTTAAATGAGGTTTTTGGAAGAAAGAAATAATGGAAAGATTTATAATACATTGAATGAATAAATGGGCAAATCTTGAAGATGCACTGAGCAGAGAATGTGGTGGATGGAGGACTTCTGGCTTGATTTCACCTCTGTATGTATGTGCATGTGGTAGAAGAGGAGTACTGGTCTACCTCTGAGCTATACCCTTACTCTACTTTAGTTCTTATTTTGAAACAGTCTCACTAAGTTGAAGAGGGCCTGGCTAAATTGCTGAGGCTGGCTGCAAACCTGCAAGCCTCCTGTCTCAGTCTCCCACATATTGGGGTTACAGGGGTATGCCACCACACCCGGCTTGATCTCGCCTATTTTTTTTGGTGCATTGTAGTCATACATGTTATTGAAGTTCAGGTTAATATAGGCATACATGAACAAGTACTCACTGAGCCCCCTGCCCTATTCTTCTCCACTTCATCCCCTTGTTCCCATGCTCAGCACAGTGATTTGTTTTCATAAGTTTATGTGTGTACATCATGCCCACTGAGGTGTTTCCCTCTTCCCTCACCCATCTCCCTCATTAGGTCCCCTTCTTCATTCAACTAAGATTTCTTCTTCTTTGTCTCCAGTCCCTCCTCTGTCCCATTTTCTCCCTAGCTTCTGCTCTTTAATGAAATAGAAAACTCTAGAAGAAACCAGGAGCAGAGTTTCAGAAAGATGGATTTGGAGGATAAGGGTCAGATAAGAAAATGATGAGGAAAATCTTTTCATTGGCCCAGCCATGTGTTAGGGGAGATGAAAACCTTCCATCTGGTGCACCACAAAGGGAAAGGTTCTCTAGTAAAGCAATTTTACTGTATTTTATTTATTCTGGCAATGAAAAGAGATCCTATCCTACATCTAGGTAAGAGTATCTAATAAGGGATATGATTGCTATTCACCCAAGTACAGAGAGTAATCAAGCATTGACCATGAGATTCCTTTCTCTCTACTGAGGCCTTTATACATTAGGGTGAGGTTTATAGGAGGCAGTCACACCACCTTGGTGGGGAGGAACAGCTTTGCCAGAGAATATGGCAGAGAGCCCATTGGAAGAGGGGCACTGGTGAACTCTGGGAACTATGATCATTAGTACTTAATCAAATTCAGATTTTCTGTATTGCAGTTATTTTCTGTTATTTCCTAGGCTTGAATAATTCTTGTTTTAACTGCTGTCATCTAGTAATTGCTATACTTGGTGAATTAAGGGGAAAACATGAACTTTGGCAAGAAGCTGGTCATGAAGAACCAGCAGTAACCTACTTAGCTTAAAAAGTTTGACTGGTAAGAATAGTCTAATGTAGGCCAGTTGGCTAAAATCACTTACATGGACCAAGATGAATTGGTAGAGTAAGGCATCCTCCCTTCAAGGCCCCCTGAAGTGCCTGGGGAGAGGAGCACCCACTTAAAATATCTAACATCTTACACTTTGAGGTAAGAGCTCAACCTATTTTTTTTTTGTATGTTAAGGAAATGGATGCTAATTGGAAAGCTTTATGAATTAGATGGAGGTCAGCCTTGGTTTTCTGAAGTGCCCAGGTGTTGATGGGAAATTCTCTACCTCTACCCAAACCCATTCCTTCAATGCAAAGGCATTCACATCACAAACAATAGTTGTATTGTGTAACTATAATTTATCTTGGCAATTTAGTAACAATGTTAGCATTCATAATATCTTACAAAGCATTTTCCTTCCAATTATAGATTTCAAGAAAAAGACTAAGTCTAAGTTTATATTTTGTAGTTTAACTTCTTTTCATGAAAGAAGCCAATAAAAAGTAGAAATTGCTACAAAGAAATTTTTAGAACCCTCTCAGTACCATATCAATTTTATACATCATGAAATTTCAACTATGATAAAACCAAAATGTGCTAAATTTCCACTAAGAAATACATCGGGAGAGATGAGAGATTTTCGTTCTCTTATACAAATCATGGGTAGAAATAGGATGTTTAGACAAGAAATGTGACACCATTAAAAGACTATCATCACATTTTCTGTATCCATTTACCCACTGATGGGGGCATTTAGGTGGATTCCATATCATGGCTAGTGTGAATAGTACCTCACGAACATGGCAGAGCAGATGTCTCTTTGATCTATTGATTTCTTATCTTAGCCAGTCGTGGGATTTCTGGGTCCTATGGCAGTTTTATTTTCAATGTTTTGATGTAACTCTCTACTGTTTTCCATAATAGCTGTGCTCATCTACTTTCCAACAACAGTGTACAAGGATTCATGGATAAATGTGGAGGATATTGCATTAAGTAAAATAAGCCAGGCATAGACGGACAAATAAGGACTCTATGATCTCACAGTAGAAATCTAAAAGAGTCGATCACATAGAAGTAGTGATAAAATAGTTAAATAGTGGTTACCCTGAGGCTTGGGTGGTTGAGGGGTGAAAGGGGTAAGGAAATCCTGGTAAAGGGAAAAAAAATTCAGTTAAGTAAGACGAAAAGTTGAAAAGATCTATTATGCCATATGGTGACTACTGTTAATAACATAGTGTTTTCTTGAAAAATACTGAGGGAAATTTAATGGGTTATCACCACGAAAATGGTAACCATATGAGATATTACATATGTTAATTGGCCATGCTTAATCACAGGTACATAGAACATATGAATTGTATATATTCAAAATATGTTGTACATGGTAAGTACAACTGTATGTCAATTTAAATAAATAAGCAAAGGTGTCAGCATTATCACTAAAAGGACTTAATATAAGGATCCTACTTATGTTTGGTTAGTGTTTTATTTTCTGAGTTTGAAATAAGATAAAATGAGCTGGGGATGGTGGTGCATGCTTGTAATTCCAGTACTTGGGAGGCTGAGACAGGAGGACAAGTTCGTGACCAGCCTCAGCAACTTTGTGAGACGTTGTTTCAAAATAAGGAATAAAAAATAGGGCTGGGGGTATGGCTCAGAGGTAGAATGCCCCTGGGTTCAATCCCTAGTACCACAAAAAATATAAATTGGGTTTCTTCATTATATTTGGCATATTTTCTTGTATGTAACTGTAATCTCACTACAAAAGATGTTATTTTCATAATTTACTAAGTGCCATAAATTTCTATGAGGGAAAGTTGGTTGAATACCTTCAGCAAATAAAAAATTATTATTACAAAGGCTCTCTAAATTTTTGTAGTCATTTGTAACCATCTTCTTTTAATATGTATTTTGGAAGAACAGGTCATTTCACTGCTCAATTAAAAAATTAATTTGTTCCTGTTGAAAATGTAGAGAAACATGAATCATTTATAGCAGCTTATTTTGAATGAAAACATGAACTCATTCAACAGAAACATAATTTACCAGAAAGTTTATCACATGGACAGCTTGGCGCAGATAGGTTGGTTTAATGGGCATAAAGTCTTGTCGAGTATTAAGGAATGTAATAAGGAAATTATTTTATTAAAAGCAAGCACAAATCAGCCTGGCATTGTACAAAGAATTATGATAAGAACTGATCTTGCTAGTTTCAGGCTTGATAAAATAGAAATTAATGATTTAATGGCTTTTCAAAAAGTAATGGTTAGAGCTCCTAATTTACAGACAGGCATTATTGAAGGCACCAAGAAAATCAAGCAGTAAAATTTTCAATCCTTTTTTAGGGAAAAGAAAGAAGAGTTAGCAGGATGTCAGGACTATGAGAGGAAATAAAGCTACATTCTGATTAGATTTAATGACTAGATTTGCTCCGTGTAAGAAAAGTAAGTTCAATTTATATAAAGAAATGGGATTATGCATTATACACCCGATACAGAAAATGTGGAGACAAGCAACTACTTCAGAGGATTTTGCACAAAGAAGAAGCATAGAGACTCCATAATAGATATTTTTTTTCTGGAAAATCAGACTAAAATGATCTGGAGTGAAGGATATCGGGTCCAGCTGGATGAAGCAAACTACAGGAAGTGGGGTTGTGACCAGGAGAATGATACCCTGCAAAACTATCCACATCTTGCTCTCTGTGACTCCTGGATATGTTGCTTTTCGTAGCAAGGGGGATAGAGACTGAAGATAGAATAAGAGATGCCAATCAGCACTGAGATTGTCTTGCGTTATTTGATTGTTTGGACCGATGTTAAGGTGATACTATATGATAATGTGACTTGCCATGGTTGACTTTGAAAATGAAGAGACCACAAGCCAAGAATTGTGGGCAATGTATAATGAATAGAAGCTGAAAGGGCAAGGGAATAGATTTTGTCTTCAAGCTCCTAGTAGGGAACAGAACTCTGTCAACACCTTGATCAAAGTTCAGAGAGACATACTTCAGAATTTCCAAACTACAGAACCGTAAGCTGATACATTTTTACAGTGTTAAACCACTATGGTCTTGTAATGTTTTTACAGCAGTAATAGAAAAGTGATAAAGGAGATATTAAATGCCCATAAGTGGAATTTTGAGAATCTCCTTGTCTTCTTAGATTGAGAATTAGAAGCTCTTTCCTAAAGTGGTTAGTTTCAGAAAGCCTTATCATAACTGCAGCTTCCAATCAGGTGCTGAATTCTTCACTTCCATATCTGAAGACAAAGATCATCTGATTTTTGGAGAGTCTTTGCCATGAAATAAATAGAAAAAGAAGTTTTCAAAACAGCTATATGTGATATGATCAGAGATAATAGAATTTAGTACATAAATTACATAAATTAGAAAACTCTAAAAAAGTACATTCATACAACTTAAAAATGTGAAAGCTGAGATTAAAAATTGTCAATAGAGATATCAGAGGATACAGTTGGAAACAATCTTCCAAAAATGAAGAAGAAAAATGGAAAATAAGTAAAGGTATAAGAAAAACTCAGGGCATAAACTCAAGAAATAAAATAGAAGTTCTGGAGAGAAAGAAGAAATAAAGTGGTGTGTAGTTAAGAATGCCTAATAAAAAAAAGTCTGGCCTTTGCCCTTGGCTCCTGGGAAGTAATCTCTAATGTCTCCCAATGTTCTGCCTTGCTTACATAAGTGGTCTTTAACCTTCACCAAGGTGTCAGGGTCATCAAAGTCTGAGGAATTATTGTAGACTAAAGAAAACTAAAATCATATGACTTAAAGTAAAACATCTAATTCTGAACTGATCTTCTTTGCCATAAAATATTGTTGGGACTATTTGTGATTCTATGAGCTTTGGAGATTAGACTAGCAATTATGCGTCCTACTTCTAAACTTTCTGCTGTTTTACATTGTTTCATTTTTTAAAAATTACAATCCTTTGTTTCTGGACATGAGCTAATTTTCAAACCTAGACTCCACTGACCAAAGGAATAACTAGTTCTGCAGGAAGAAGGCCCCTGCCCCATTATGGTAAGCATACATCTTAGTGACTCCCCCAGGCCTTTCCAGAGGGAACCAAAACCAGCTCCTACAATAATTGTACATTGTATGGAAAAAGGGGAAAGCCAAGCATTTCAAATACATCAGACACTGTGTCTGAGTTGACATTGATAACAGGCACCTCCACCTCCATTAAGAGTAAAAATATTGGGGCTCTCAAAATACAGTCCTGTCCAAGGTCCTGCCAATGGACCCAGCACTAGACATTTCCCTGGTCTTCAAATGCCTAAGTAGAATGGCTACACCTAGTATTGTACATCCCCGCTTTAGTTTCTCAGCCAATGAGGTTCTTTTTTTAGCCAATGAATTAAGATCTGACTTAAATAATCCAAGTGGAATTCTCTGAAATCAATTCTGCTTTCCTAAAATAATCATCCTGTACACAGAAGCAAATTGTGTGTCAGGTTGCACATAAAATATCATTTCTACCCTGAAAAGGACAGAGATTCATCTTGAGTAGAATCATTATTTCTTAGGGGTGCGAGTCATCTTTACTGCCTATAAGATACCAACTGAAATCACCAGGTGAGGGTCTACAGATACCTTCTCGGGGTGTGGTATGTGACAAGACCAGCAACTCTCATGATCATGGGCTCTTTTTCACCCATCCTTTGTTGCGATGTGGATCCTTAAAGATGCAGGGTTTTGTAGGAGACAAAAAAATGTGGAGAGTAATTGTCTTAAGACTCTAATCAATCATAGAAGAGAGAAAGAGCTGATGTTACTCTGTGGGTCAGGGGGTGGCATGCAGGGACGCCTTTGACCAATTTTCATGGTAAATGCCATTGCAGGAAATATAGCCTCAGAAAGTCCGTAGAGGCATAGATGGGTTCAAACACCTTGCAGTGTAGTCAGAGTGAGATATGAGCATCTGGCATAAATGGGAAAGGAGGGAGAAGATGGATACACATTGTAGTCAAGTTTGCCACTGGGAGCTAGGCATGGAAGCACATGCCTATAATACCAGTACCTGGGAGGCTGAGACAGGAGGATCACAGGTTCAAGGACAGCTTCAGCAATGTAGCAATACTCTCAGCAAGCTAGTGAGTCCCTTTTTCAAAACAAATGCCCCTGGGTTCAATCCAAGTACAAAAAATAACCCAAAACACAATAAGAGAGTGCCACTGTTGTGACAGGATCTACACTCTTTTGTACCCTCTCTCCTCATGTAAATTTTCCCCAGAATATGAGGTTCACTAGAATCTTGAAGGGGCTGCTCTCCAAAATCATGTAAACAGGTGGATCTGAGCAGGACAGGGAGACCTTCAGGGAAGCTGTCCTGTGCCACTCATATACCTATTTTAGGACCCAAATATTTATTCTCTCCAGTTGCTGGGAAAGATTATCCACTCTCCAAGAACTGTCCAAGCTGAAAAGAGTCATGAAGCAGGCAACATTTATTCCCTGGGCTACATAGGAATATAACTTCCTGGCCCCTCATTCTACTGCAGGACTCTCTAAACAGCCAGGTCTTTGGAGTCAGCTGATCCCGCGCCATCATGGCACCAAAGCCCAAATTCTTCATCAATCCCATCCTACAGCATGTCATTCTCCCTCCTAGGGATGCAGAACAGCACTCTCTAATAGACTTCTTACATGGAGATTTCTGTCTCAAAGTTTACATTGCAGAAAATCCAGCCCATGATAGCATGTTATTTATATACATAGAAATGGCTATAGAGAGACAGAAAGAGTCGAAAGTGATAGAGAAGAGATATGTTCATTGGAAAACCATTTTCCTTATAATATTTGCTACCATTTGATTTCTTAAGCATAATCACACTTATTTTTTAAAAGGTTCTTACTAGGGTTGCTCAGAGTCTCCCTACATTGATGAGGCTCATCTCAAAACTGCAATTCTCATGTTTCAGCCTCCTAAGTACTGAGATTGCAGGCACGAGCTACCATGTCCAGGTATCATATATTATTATAAAAAAATTAATCATAATATTAAGAAAGAGAAAAGGACTTAAAAATGCACTGAGTAAACCATCATAATTGTGTGTCAGTTTATTTTGCTTGTGAATCTTCAAAGCCAAGCTTCAGGGAAGCTACTGATACATCAAGCTATTGATACCCAGCCTTCTTATCATGCCTTGTGCAAATTTCTACCTGCATTTCATATTCTTCCTTGGACACATAAATTTCTTCATTTACTCATATTTTCAATGTGCAGACATTCAACTTCTGGACATTTTCCTCCCTGTTAACATTGTATATGATCTAAAATTAGGGAAAGTAGAGGACCACCAGGACATACTGAAGACAGCTGGTAAAGTCACCATTTAGTAGATACATCAATGTGAAAGTAAAACATCACCTGAGCATGCTCTAATTTAGAGTGTATCTAATTTATCTTTCTATGAGGGGGTATTTATCGAGTCAATCAGTCAGATCTAAGATCTAACTCAAGTGGATTTCACAAAGCCTATATAAAAGTGGTCCAGTTTTAAACTATCCACCCTAGAGAGCAATGGACCGCACACTTACAAGGCAGTTTTTTTTAAAAAGAGCCAACTCTATCAAAGACAAGACTTTCCAAATAAAGGCTGATGCTCATTTAAAGTAAGCAGTGGATAAGATCTAGAATGATGGGTCATTCAGGGCAAGGAGGCTATCGAGATTTCTCAGGTTTGTCTATACCACTAAATAACTGTCAAAATTTCAGCTCTTGAAAACGCAAAGATCAATGCCATGCAGAGTTTAAAAGGAACGCTGTTGTCAGAGCTTCGCGCACACACACACTGTTATTGTCCTCTTGGGAACATCAATTCCTGTATCTGCATCTCTGATTTGTTATCTGTAAAACAGGAATGATCACATGGACCAGGGTGTCAGTATTTTCTAAGCCTGTGAGGAATGGAGTTATTCTGTTACCCTGAAAGACAATAACATCTAATCAAAGATTATTTTAGATGACTGATGTTTCTCTTGTGGTCATCTGATTGTTTCTTGTTGTGTTCTCTTAGTTGTCATTGTGTTTGGGGTCTTCTGGTTCTAGATGTCATTTTTTTTAATTGGCACATTGTAATTCCACATCATATTAAGGTTTAGAGTGACCAATTATCTCTATGCAGAGCATTTGCTGTGTGTTTCCCTTTACCTCTATCTAAAGGCTGTATTAAATGTGGCTTAAAAAGGATTCCATAATGAATTTTTAAAACAAGCTATTTTCTAGAATGTATAAGGGCTATTGAAATGGCATAGTTCCTATAAAATTAAAATGTCATTTCTCACCAACGACTCCCATTTCATTTACATGAGACTCTGATGCCACACTAACTGTATTCTATTTGCATATTGTACATTGGAATTTAATGAAATTTGGAAAGCCTGGTCTTCTAAAACAGAAATGTTAATTACATATTGTTTTCATTCTTTCATTTGAAATCTCACACGAAAAATAATTTTCTTTTAGTCTCAATTCATAAAAGGGAACACAAATATTTTTCCATATAATGTCTACGCATTTATACTCTGTTCTTTGGCCAACCTCCCTAGAGAAGAAGAAAAGAGGATAAACGGGACACCATCCAATTTAAGTACATCGTGATCTTTCCAAAAACAAAATGCTGATGGCCAAGTCTTTGTTCTCTGGCAAAACATTAAATCCACTGGAACTTGACTTTCTTGCTATAATTAGCAAATATTTCTTTACTTTTCTTTCATTTTTTGGTCCATTTAAGGGGAAAAATACATTGTGACTGAAACATTTGTTAATACTTTGCAATAAACACAAAATTTATCAAAAAGGATTAACCACACGTGCACACACACATATACACACACACAAACCAGTAAAGAAGACGTACAGCTACCAAAAATGGCATACAGGTACACATTGTTTTTTACTGTTTTAAGAAAAAGAAATCCAGCAAAATCCTCTACTTTTAAACTTTTATAAACATCTCTTAAAATATATCCTGCATTTTATTTCCAAAATGCATTTTATTAAGAAAGAAAAAGAAGGAATTGATTGCAAATCAGGAAATCAAAGGCATGGCATACAACATATCAATGCAGTTTGATGCTATGATGTCAGAGTTCCTAGCTGGGTAGGCCACCGAGGACCATGGAGGCTTTCCCATCTACAAACCTATCTGCACTTCCAGAAACCAATGGGGTAAATACTGATACTAAGAACAACGTACTTTTTGTCAAAGATCCATGGCTGCGATGATAGTGGCATCCATCTTTACACGAAAAAAAACACATCATCGTTTTTAAGTCCTTCCCTTACCAAAGAGGTTCTCCAATTAAAAAAAAAAAGTATGCCATGTACCAACTTAGGTCTTTCAGATGCTATCATGTTAATTCAGGTCTTAAAGATTTTGTCAGGCATTTATAGAAACATCAATATGGATACAGTGCTAAGAAAAAAAAAGACAGGCAGGTTTTCCAAGGAGAACTAACAAAGAACATGTGGAAAATCAGATAATAGTAATGCCAGAATTACATATCTCCAAATGTCCTGCTACGCACAAACTAAGGGACCTAATATTCACTTTGGAGGCACACTCAGGTGGGGACAGGGATCTCGGAGTGCCTTTCTCTTTTAGCTGGCTCGGGAATTCAAAGACAGTTCCATGCAAATGCCCCATTTACGTGGTCTCCAAATTAATTATGATAACAGTTCCGTTGGGATAGTAAGAATTCCTTGATCTCTTAGAATAAATACACAGTCTAAGTGGAACGGGCCAGTCCGTGGGTGGTACTAATTCTTGGTACTTTTTGAGAAATTAGCTCCATCATTATAGACAAGAAGGGACTTCAATGATAGATTTATCAAAGACTATACAATGTGCACTCTTCCCTTAAAGTGAGCAGCCTTTAATTATCCTACTAGTTGTGCAGAAGAGGGGCCGTGGTTTTAGTCCATATTGCAAAAAACATAACTGTAGTGGAGATCAGTACACAGCAAAATTCATGCCTGCAGGGGTCTATATGTTGGAAAGGAAAACAGAGTACTGTGCTTCAATGTGTCTCTCTTTTTTTAATATATAAGAAGATATTCTATGGAATATAGTCATGAGAGATCAAAGAAACCTTGGTGATCAGCTTTAGAAAATCAGAAATATAAACCTACAAAAAAAAAGTGACATAAGGTTTGGGGAAAGTAGTCTCAAAAGTATATTTCATTCGAGGTATCATAGTTGCAATTAAAAAATACTTTTTTGCTGTGCTAATAATCGTTTTTTATATCAACAAGTTTAGGTGAAAACATTTTACAGTCTTTGGGAAAATCGGAATTTCTCAGGGTCTTTGCTACTGTCACCATCCAATAATGATAAGAAATTAAGTAGAAAACTTTCAAAGGCAACACAGCACAAATTGACAACCACTGTACTTTCTGAGTCTTTTTACATATGAATTGTACGTTCAGAGTTAAAGTCTTGAAGCTCACAACCCAACATACTCAAAATCAATTAAGAAGAGTCAAATAGAAAAAGAGTAATACAAACAAGTCAAGGACAACAGAACATCTTTTCAAGACTATCGATGTATTGAATGTGATACAGAGAAAGGCAGAAAGAGGGACTTGGTATACTTTTGGCCACTGCAGATGCAAACACCAGCCAAACAGGATCTTAGAAGCATTTTCAGGTCTAGAAAGAACGCCATGAGAAGACGAAAGCAAACGCAGCCTATTTTCTCAAATAAAGCAAGGTCATTAGAGTCCAATTCTGACCTTTTTGTGGCCAATGAAACTTAGGGGCTATCGAGGGAAGAGACCAGGGCTACAGTTTTCACACTTAAAAACTGTAGTCACTACTCCAGTTAAACTTGCTTTAGGTCGTGTGGGAACAGTTGGAAATGAACAGCAATATCTAGCTCCTTGTTTACGTACAGCGATCGCTTGAGAAGTTTGGGATGTAGATGAAGCTTCCTGGAGCCATACAGAGCCTGGACGTGTCTAGCGGGCAGTGCTGCAAAGCCATCACCTGCAGATTCACTGTAACAACAGTTCTCATCCATTGAGAGCCCCTGGCTATTAAAATACACCGTCCTGATGAGGAGTTAAGCCACGGCTGCCCATCAGAAGAAGTACTCCTTCTGATTTTCAGTGACCGCGTTTTGGACGTTCAGATCGCTTTTCAAGACAGCCTGAGCACTGTCAACGTTCTCGGGTCTCTTGGCCTCGTTTCTCTTGTATAACCTCTTCTGCTGATAGATGCGCAAGGCGATGGCAGCGATGCAGAGCAGGATGAAGATGACGACCGCAATCAGACCTGGAGGAGGAAGAGAGACACAGAGTGGATGCTGCGTGGACCCCAGCCAGATGCATCCTAAGGAAAACTTTCCCCACTTGTGTCAAGCCTCTGTGGCATAAGAAACATTGGAAAGAGGAAAACTTCAGGTATTTAATATCACAATATATTGCATTTACGTCTGAGTACTATCAACTTTGTGGGTTCACCTTCATTTATGCCAAATGTATGTTATACTGGATTGACTTACGGCCTTCCTTTCTTTCCCCCTCCCTCCCTCTTTTTCTTTTCCTTTTCTTTCTTTTCATTTTTTCCTTCTTTTCCTTTCCTTCTTCTGAAGAATGTACCCAGGAACATGCTACTTTGGATCTACACTCCCAGCCCTATTTTTTTTTTTTAATTTTGAAATAGGGTCAAAATTTGAGACTGGCCCTCAACCTGCAATTCTTCTGTCTCAGCCTCACAAATACTGGGATTATAGACTAAATCCACCACACCTGGCTTTATTATTTATTTATTTGTTTGTTTGTTTGCTTGTTTTTATATAAAAGGCTTTATTTGTTGGAGGACAGCAGGAATGTAATAAAATAAGCCAAATCCCACTTAGACATACATACTTAACACAAAGTATTACCTACGTATCTCTAGGCTCACATGGCTACTTCTCATTAAGAAATGGCAAAGTTTCAATTATTTTAAAAGTGTGCAGTAGTCATAAACAGCCAAAGAATAAATGAGCTTATGATTAAGTATGTAAATAATGTTGAAGGAAATTGATTTTTAATCATTTTTATGCTGTTGAATAGCACGATCAGGCTCGATCAGGCTCCATATAGGAATAATCCTGACTAAAACAACATAGATGGGGATCTATCTATATACTTACTTCTATATATGGAATATTGATTATTTTTAAATTTCTGGCTATACATAAACATTTTCAGTCCTATCATGCTAGCGATGCCTGCAGTCATCATCCTTGGCCTGGCATCAGGTCTAGAGTCTGCAATGTCCAGTCGAAGAAGTCCTGGGAGTGTGGGTAAGTCCCAGGACAGTTTGGAAGGGCTCCAAAGATTAAAAGTAATTTCATAATACTCCTTGTTATAGAGTAACGCTACTAATCTTTTTATTTTATTATTCTTAGTGGCCTGTGATTATAAATCATGGTGAGTTCACATGTTCCTCTCCACTCCAGTTTCCCTCACTTCGTGCTTCTTCCCATAGACAATATTAACATCGCTAGTGATAACTTTATATACAAACATGGGATTATTTGATCTGTTTCCGTCATCGACTCTCCCCTCTCTAAGATGCCTTTCTTCACCATGTTGACATTTTCATTGGTGAAGCTAGGGAGAAGTCCTGGTAGCTAGCACAAATTAAGGCAAGGGTCTCAAACTATAATCATGCTCGCCGAATTCATGAAGTCGAAGATATCATATAGCCAGGCAAAAGCAGATTCATTTCAGGATGGATATTCTTGATCAATCAGAAACAGCCATTGGTTTTATAAATACTCGAACTCTGACTCCGCATCTTTTTAACCTTCTATGTGTTGAGATGGGAAATATATCCGTAAAGCACTTGTGGTGTACAAAAGTTGATAGCTATCTCTGGGGAATCATTGCACGAACATTCGTGTTATCAACCAAACAAGTTGCTTTGTACTTTCTGTAGCACTGCTTTTATGTGAAAGAGTGACTAACAGGTGAATTGGTTGTTCAGGGGATGCCTGGTGGATATTTTCTCCAAAATGAATAAAGTAATCTGCACACACCCCCAAATAGGACTAACAGCATATGTCACTAAATGATAAAATTCAAGCTTTCAAATAAAAAAAATGGAATTTGGAAAACCACTGTCTGTTCTCAAGAGAGTTTCTTCATACCTCAAGATATTTCTGACGAGATAGTGGAGGTTATTGACCAACATTTTTTTCAGACAAAAAATGGTGCTATGAAAGTAACAGGTACTAAGAAAAGAAATCAAAAACGTACCTGGTTTATTTTGTTATAAATAATAGGGACTATCAAATTAAAAATGATGAGTACTATCAAAATAAATCAAGTTTCACAGATATGACAATAATCAAATCCCAAATTGTAAAACTAAGGCTCCATTCTAATATAAAGTATATTAGAGATATATGATAGCTGTAACAGAGTTCAAACAAGTCAAAGATTTGAAGGTTCTTATCAGTCATAGTAGATGCATGCCTAAACATATGATTTGCTAAACGGATCCTCTGTGGGCAATCACAGTATCATCAAGGGCCAGCCAATTTTTGGCTAGGCCAGGCTTACTGAAAAAGGGAGAAATTAATCTAATACAAATAGGAAAACTGACTTATTTACATGAAATCTGAAGGATTTACTAATGGGCATAGTTACTTTTGTTATTATTAATAAAGTATGATATTAACCAGAATATTAATTAGTTATTACACACTTTTACCTCTCATCCTAGAAAAACAATCAGTTGCTATATATATTTCTGTTGTTTCATTATAAAGCTTCTGGCTTAGAGAGAGAGTGATTCTGAACAATTTCAATGTAAAAAAAAATTAATGAAAACATTGTAGAGAGCAAGCCACTCTAATTATAAAATGAACAACACCATCATCTTGGCCCAGAGGGATATCTAGACAGTCAAAAATCAGGGATGGTCTCTGAAACTGTTTGCTCCCTGAATATGATTTATCTCTTTTAATTTGGAGTAAGTTTTGCCAGGTTTTGTTGTGCCCAAGAACAAACTTGATCTCACCTGTCATAGCAAAAGAATGCAACAAAAAAATAAATTAAGCATTCTCTGTAAAATGTGGCCAGCTACTGCACTCTATGATGTTGCATTCAAAGGACTGTGTAAATGTGTTCTTAGGAGGAAACTATTTAGGCTTCTCGCTAAATCTGTTTATCCCATTCTGGGTAGCATGGCCAAAAAACCCTCTTTAACATCCGGGTCACCACTTTGAAATGTCTTATTAAAGCAATTCTCCCATTTTATACTACACACTCTGTTTGTAAGTGAAGAGAATGACCATCTAAAATGTAGGACACATAGGGGATTAGCTAGTTTGGAAAATGCTTAAATGGATTAACTGTGGTTACATGGTGGCCACGATTTATGAATAACTAGACAACGACCAAGAATTCTACCATGATGCTACCAGATGGAGAAACCCACTGGAGGACCATACACTGTGATTTAGCGGATACAGTGTACACGGTCCAGATGAGGTCTTCTGCGCTTAGATGGTCATTGCCAGCTGCTCAGATTCTGAGCTCAGTCCCTGCAAAGGTCGAAAGTGATTTCAGGGACCCTGGTGAGCCCCCGAAAGGCAAGCACTCCATACTGTCTTTTTCTCCCCTATGCATTTGAGCTAAGTGAAAATTTCACAAGTGAAGTGTAATTTATTTTTGTTGTGATAGTGACATCAGTACAAGCTCTCCTTAACGCTGTAAATCTCATAAATGATCTTCACCCAAAGCAATAAAAATAGTCTATTAAAGGTTAAATATTTTGTTCCAACATTGGTTTGACTACACAATATCCCATATTTATATCTATCTAGGTGTCTATATTTACTAATTTCTTTTTTTTTTCAGTACTGGGGATGAAATCCAGGAGCACTGTACCTCCAAGCTACACCCCCAGTCCTATATTTTAGTCTTTTTATTTTTCAAACAGGGTCTCACTGAGTTACTAAGGGCCCTCACTAAGTAGCTGAGGCTGTCCAAGAACCAAGATTCTCCGGTCTCCGCCTCCCAAAGGCTGGGATTACAAGCATGCACCACCATGCCCGGCCTACCAATTTCAATATTAGACATCCTAGTTTAAAACGTTGAGCACACTGTAGATCTTATGGCTTTAAATGAGTTTTTATTGTATAATGTATTTATTTTAGACATTACATTTTAGCTATTATATAAATTATAGATTATTTTAACTATCACTCAAAACAGGATTCTTTTTGTTGTATATTTTGTTTGGTTTGGCTTGGTTTTCTGTTGGGTTATCAAATTGGAATTCTATTTTATATATTTTTATCTTTACATTATTAATTTGAGAAAAAGGCACAAAAGTAGTAAGAGTCACAAAGATTGACCAGTAATTTCACTTTCTAAACAAAACACTAACAACTGGAAGAAAGTTCACATTCAGATGAGAAAAAGTATAAAAAATAGAACCAAATGGATGAAGTATAAAGCCCACATAAGTCGCTCAGGTATATAAATAACCACATTATCTGGCAAAGTGACAAAATAATAATTTAGCTTTGTATGTCCATTTCATTTTTAGATCGTGGGGTAACGTTGAACCAGTTGACATTTCAATAATATGATTAATAACATTCTTAAAAACGTTAATCAAGAAAAAAGGTTTATTTCCAGAGTAAGTTTTGAATAAATATTTATCTCAGAAAATATAATGCCACATTACCAGAGAGATATACTTTATGCATTTTGTGTGAATTTTGCAATTTAAAATGTCTATTAGCCACTTTTAGTCTGTTAATCTAATATTTTATTAAAATGCAACTCACAGTATAAGTTTCATTGACAGGAGAATCTACACCATCAAGATATCCGCCTTAATAGGCACAAAATCAACACACACACACACACACACAAATATATATATATATATATATATATATATATATATATATATATTACCGGGGTTCCTGTAAGTCCTTCTACCTCTGGGCTATACTCCCAGACCTATTTTATATTTTTATTTGGAAACAGGGTCTCTTAAGCCAGCGCGGCTGGCTTCGAACCTACATGATCCTCCTGCCTCCGCCTCCCAAGCGCGGGGATTACAAGTGTGCGCCACCACACCCAGCCAAAATATCTGTTTCTAATGTTAATGTTTTTCCTACTTTTTACACAAAAATATGCAGATGCAACATGTCTAAAAAGTCAAAGGAAAAAAAGTAACAATTTTTTCAAATATATTCAGAATTTAGAAGTAAATATATTCATACTAATTCAAAACTAAGGCTATCCTAGGGCTTGCACGAGGCTACTTTCAAGCTAAATAATAATCATTATTACAGCTTTGCAACCATTCTTTGAATGCAGGGCTTCAATGAAACTGTCATTTATTTACACCGGAAATTTCGGAGGAAGCCAAGAGTTGGGGAAGATTCTACAGGAAATCCAGTACTAATGGTAACTGCCTACCTGTCCTCATGATTCACTGCCTGGCACTTCAAATATGTGTAATTTTTTCATAGATTTTCTAAAAAGCTAGATATTTACAGTTATTGTTAATGATAATTAATATATTTATGCCTCCAGTTACCTCCAATTACTGCAGAGTCGCTCCTAATAGCATTAGTGAGGGGTTCTCCGTTATCCATTGCTCCAGAATGATCTGCAGTTAAAGCACACACAAAAAGCAACAGGGGTAATAGAGCTAAGAAGAATTGAGAAATGCTGAAAAAAAAATCCACAAATGCTTTACAGAAGAACAGAATAATGGTGGTGAAGGTGGGATCTCTGTGGTTTTGAATTTAAGCAATGTCAACTACAACAACTAAAGCAACTGAGAATCTGGGCAGGAGGATGAGAACTGAAAATGAAACCAACACGATTCACGTTAAGAAACCATCTGAAGAATGTAACTCAACAACCAGGTCAGAAGTTTGCAATATTCTGTGGACAAGCTGGGTTTAGGACTGGGCAAGAGAGGAGGCTTAAGTCACCTGCAAAGGAATGTGTCCTTTCCCTTGAAGTGGCATCAGTCCCGGCTGGAGCCACACAGCTGGACTCTGTCACGTGCCCTCTGACAGTGACAGGAGCTGAGTAGCTGGGGTGCAGAGCAGCCTTCAGAGGGGCCACGTGGCTCAGCTGCACCGCCGAGAGGCAGCCCGTGAAGCCCTGTGCGCCAGCCAACGCCGTCTCCTGGTCCACATCACTGTGTTCTGCAAATCCAAGGAAAACGGGAAACGCCACCATATCAACAATGGTGCAAAATACAAATGAGGGGTACGTGTGAATATAGCAAGCGTGCTTAGTGCAACAGCAAAACACACACACACACACACACACACACACACACACACACGCCTACTACATTTCTTTTTGCTCTCTCTTTATTAAAATCATTAGATCTGCTAAGTCTTTTCTCAGCAAGCTTTGAGGTTTCCTAGGCTAATGAAAACAATTTGCAAGTATGGCTCATTAAAGATGATACAGCAAATTATCGGGAAATTATTAAAGTCTCCATAAAACTGGGTCAGGTTATGAACTAATGAAAGGTCATAATATTTCACATTTAAAAGCAGATCATTAAAATGTATGTGTGAGAGGGCTTGTAGTCAATATCAAGATGCGTGTCCTGGGTTTAGAAATGAGTTCTGCCCAGCTTTTGAGCCTAATAATAACAGAAGCTAGGGGGAAATTCGGCTCTCTAAAATCTGCTTATCAACCACCCAAACCTATGATTTGGTCTAGCTGAAAGCTTTCTGATATTTTACAGTCCCACCCAAACGTACCAGGAGACTGATATCATCAAGTTGAAGGAACCATACTCCAAAGTTATTAGGCTGTCTCCTTAATTACTCTCCTTTGAAAAGATAGCAATCTATTCGATATGTAGTATTCATTATTGTATATTATGTGCTGAGCACTGATTAAGGGGGTTGCATATTATGATTCCAACCTGATAGTAGTCACATGGGTATTTTATTTAAGTCATGGAGCTGTGACACTGAGGTTCAGAATTTTAATAACATGCCTGAGGTTATGCACTCGTGGGCTTTATTGTTTGCTTTATTGCTGGGCCTTCATCCTGTTGGACATCAAAACCACCAGGTTCTTCAGTTTATGAGCTACTTTATATGGCTGAGATAGTCATTCATTTTCTAAAGTGGTGGCTTCTGGAGTGTCTTCTTTTCTTTGGATTTTTGTTTTGTTTTAATTTGATTTCATTTTTAGTGTTTTGTTGTTGTTGTTGTTGTTGTTATTGATTTTGTTGCTTTGTTTCTGTTCTGTTTGTGTGTTTTGTTTTGGTGTGCGCACATTTTTTTTTTTTTTTTTTTTTTTATTTTTTTTTTATTTTTTTTTTTTTTTATTTCTCAAGCCATGTAATTGCCAAAGATATACTTTTCTGGTAAAAGTAGGTTCTTAATACATTTTTTTTTTCTCCCCCCGCCCCCGTTTTCCCCCCCACCACCAATGGTTGGCCAGGTTAACCATGTCTTATTCATAATTTTACACATGTTCAGGTGAAGATGCTCCTTAATCAAGATCGGCCTTTCTCCTCTCCTATCTTTCCATTAAAACTTAGCTAGTATTTCCCCTCTAATATCTGGGGTCCTACTGGTATCCTTTGTGTTTTCTAGTTTGGGCATATTAGAGGAAACATGTGTATCTTCTCCTTCTGTGCTTGGCTGATCTCACTTAACATGATGCTTTCCAGGGCTTTCCATCTTCTTGCAAATGATAAAATTTTGTTCTTCTTTATGGCTGAATAGAATTCCATTGTGTGTATTTCCCACAGTTTTGCTATCCATTCATCTGTTGATGGTGGTCTGGGTTGGATCCATATTTTGGCTATTACAAATTGTGCTGCTATGAACATAGGTATGCATATGTTGCTGTATTTCTCTGAATTCAACCCTTTTGGAAAGATACCCAGGAGTGGTATAGCTGGATCATATGGTGGATCTATTCCCACCTTTCTTAGGAATCTCCACACAGATCTCCATAGTGGCTGAACTAGTTTGCACTCCCACCAACAGTGTAAAAGAGTTCCTCTTTCCCCACATCCTCGCCAGCATTTGTTGTTGTTTGATTTCTTTATGCTTGCTACTCTCACTGGGGTTAGATGGAATCTCAGTGTAGTTTTGATTTGCATCTCCCTGATGGCCAGTGATGAAGAACATCTTTTCATGTATCTATTAGCCCTTTGTATCTCTTCTTTTGTGAAGTGTCTATTTAGTTCATTTGCCCATTTCTTGATTGGGTTGTTTGTTTTGTTGGTGTAGAGCCTTTTGAGCTCTTTGTATACTCTGGATATTAGCCCCCTATCAGAATGGTGGCTGGTAAAGATCCTTTCCCATTCTGTAGGCTTCCTCTTTAGGTTATTGATAGTTTCCTTTGATGAGAAGAAACTTTTTAGTTTAATGTTATCCCACTTGTTTATTCTTGCTTTAATTTCCTGAGCTTTGGAGGTTTTGTTGAGAAAGTTACTGCCTGTGCCAATATGTTGTAGTGTTGAACCTATGTTCTCCTCTACTAACTTCACCGTCTCAGGTCTAATTTCTAAGTCTTTGATCCATCTTGAGTTGATTCCTGTGTTAGGTGAGATATAGGGGTTTAGCTTCATCTTTTTACAAATGGCTAGCCAGTTCTCCCAGCACCACTTGTTGAAAAGGCTGTCTTTTCTCCAGCGTATGTGTTTGGCCCCTTTGTCAAAGATTAATTGACTAAAGATGTGTGGGTTTGTTTCTGTATCTTCTATTCTAATCCACTGGTCAGTATATCTGTTTTTGTGCCAGTACCATGCTGTTTTTACTACTATTGCTCTATAGTATAGTTTGAAGTCTGGGATTGTAATGCCTCCTGCGTGTTTCTTGTTATTGAGAATTGCTTTGGCTATTCTAGGTCTTTTCTTTCTCCATATGAAGTTCATGATTGATTTTTCTAGGTCTCTGAAGAATGTCACTGGTATTTTAATGGGAATTGCATTGAACCTATAAATCAGTTTTGGCAGAATGGCCATTTTGATGATATTTATTCTGCCTATCCATGAGCACGGGAGATCTTTCCATCTTCCAAGGTCTTCTTCTATTTCTTTTTTTAATGTTTTATAGTTTTTGTTGTAGAGGTCTTTTACATCTTGGGTTAGGTTTATTCCTAGGTATTTTATTGGTTTTGAGGTTATAGTGAATGGAATTGTTGTTTTTGTTTCCTTCATTGTGGATTCGTTGTTGGCATAAAGAAAGGCCACTGATTTCTTTAGGTTGATTTTGTAACCTGCGACTTTGCCGAATTTGTCGATCAGCTCCAGAAGTCTTTTGGTTGAGTTCTTTGGGTCTTCCAGGTAAAGGATCATGTCATCTGCGAATAAGGATAATTTCACTTCCTCTCTTCCTATGTGGATTCCTTTGATTTCCTTCTCTTGTCTGATTGCTGCAGCAAGAGTCTCAAGGACTATATTGAAAAGGAGAGGTGAAAGTGGGCATCCTTGTCTTGTTCCTGACTGTAGCGGAAATTCTTGCAGTTTTTCCCCATTCAATATAATGTTGGCTTTGGGTTTGCAGTATATTGCCTTGATGATGTTGAAGTACTTTCCTTCTATCCCAATTTTTTGCAGTGTTTTTAACATAAATGGGTGTTGGATTTTGTCGAATGCTTTTTCAGCATCTATTGCTATGATGATGTGGTTTTTGTTCTTGGTTCTATTTATGTGGTGAATAACATGTATTGATTTGCGTATGTTGAACCAGCCTTGTTTTTCTGGGATGAAACCGACTTGGTCGTGATGAATTATTCTCTTGATATAGTTTTGAATGCGTATAGCTAGTATTTTGTTTAGAATTTTTGCATCTATGTTCATTAAGGATATTGGTCTGTAGTTTTCCTTTCTTGAGGTATCTTTATATGGTTTGGGGATTAATGTGATACTGGCCTCATAGAAGGAATTTGGAAGAGTTCCATCTCTTTCAATTTCCCGGAACGTGTTATGAAGTATTGGTGTTAGTTGTTCACTGAAGGTTTTGTAGAATTCAGCTGGGAACCCATCTGGGCCTGGGCTTTTCTTTGGTGGAAGAATTTTTATTGCCGTTTCTATTTCTTTGGTTGTTATTGGTTGGTTTAGGCTTGCTATGTCCTCTTGGTTGAGTGTAGGAAGGTTAACTGTGTTTAGAAATCTGTCAATTTCATCCAGGTTTTCAAATCTATTGGAGTATAAATTTTTAAAGTAGTTTCTGATAATGTTTTGAATTTCTTCACTATCAGTGGTGATATCTCCTTTTTCATTTCTAATTTTGGTAATTTGAGTTGATTCTCTTTTTCTTTTGGTTAGGTTGGCCAGGGGTTTATCAATTCTATTAATCTTTTCAAAGAACCAACTTTTTGTTTTATTGATTCTTTGAATTGTTTTTTTGTTCTCTATTTCATTTATTTCTGCTCTAATTTTGATGATTTCTCGTCTTCTGCTGGCTTTGGGAATGGATTGTTGCAGAATTTCTAGATCCTTGAGTTGTTTCATTAGGTTCTTTACTTGGTGGTTCTCCATCCTTTTTATGTGGGCACTCAATGCGATAAACTTTCCTCTTAGTACTGCCTTCATGGTGTCCCATAGGTTTTGGTGGGTTGTGTCTCTGTTTTCGTTTGTTTCCATAAATTTCTTTATTTCTTCCCTAATTTCTGCTCTTACCCATTCGTCATTTAGTAGTGTATCATTCATTCTCCATGAATTTGAATACTTTCTTTCGAGTTTCCTGTTGTTGATTTCTACTTTTATTCCATTGTGGTCTGAAAAGATGCATGGGATTATATTACATTTTTTGAATTTGCTGGTATTTTCTTTGTGTCCCAGGATGTGATCTATTTTGGAGAAGGTTCCATGGGCTGCTGAGAAGAAAGTGTATTCTGTAGTTCCTGGTTGAAATACTCTGAAAACGTCTATTAGGTCCATTTGGTTTATGGTTTCCTTTAGTTCTAAAGCATCTTTACTCATCTTTTGCCTCGAAGATCGATCCAGTGGTGTGAGAGGCGTATTAAAGTCTCCCAAAATTATTGTATTTGGGTCTACTTCGGATCTTATGTCCAGAAGGGTTTGTTTTACGAATGTGGTTGCACCCACATTTGGGGCATAAATATTTACTATCATTATATCTTCTTGGTGTATTGTTCCTTTTAATAAAAGGAAGTGCCCTGATTTGTCTCTTTTGATGTGTTTTATTTTAAAGTCTGTTTTGTTGGATATCAGGGTTGCTACCCCTGCTCTTTTTCGGTCACTGGTGGCATGGTATATCTTTTTCCATCCTTTCACCTTCAACCTGTGAATGTCTTTGGCTGTGAGGTGAGTTTCTTGCAGACAGCATATGTTTGGATTATGTTTCCTAATCCACATTGCCAGTCTATGTCTTTTGATTGGTGAGTTAAGTCCTTTGACATTAAGTGATATTATTGAAATATGCTTTTTGTTTTCTGCCATTTTGTGTTCTGTCTACTCTTGGGTGTTGTGATCTTTCTTCTTTACTTAAATGGCCCACTTATTAACTTCCTCGCTTCTCTGATTCTGGAGTCTGCTTCTTTTTTCTTCCTTATGATTTATTTCTTTAAGAATTTTCTCTAGTGTTGGCTTTGAATTCATGAATTTTTTGAGATTCTGTTTATCCTGAAAGACTTTGACTTCCCCATTGATCTTGAATAGTAGTTTTGCTGGGTAGATTAATTTGGGCTGGAAGTTATGTTCTTCCAGGGTCTGAATCACGTCATACCAGTCTCTCCTAGCATTCCTGACCTGGGTTGTATAGTCTGGGGTGATTCTTATTGTTTTGCCTCTATATGTCACCTGTCCTTTTGTTCTCACTGCTTTTAAGATTCCTTCCTTGGCCTCTATGCTGGTCAATTTGGTTATTATGTGGCGTGGAGTGGTTTTTCTTTGGTCCTGTCTCAGTGGAGTTCTGTATGCCTCCTGTACTTGAAGATTCAAGTCTCTTTCCATATTTGGAAAATTCTCTGAGATTATTTCCTTGAAGATATTACATATGCCCTTGGTCTGTACCTCTATCCCTTCCTCAATGCCTATTATCCGTAAATTAGGGCGCTTCATATTATCCCATAATTGCTGGATGTTTAGGTTTTGTTGCTGTAAAGATTTCTGTATATCGCTGACTGTGTTTTCAGTTTGGGATGTACTGTCTTCTAATATTGATATTCTGTTTTCCATTTCATCTAATCTTCCAGAGTTTCTTTCTATTGCTGTCTTCATTTCACTTATTGCCTCTTTCATTTCATTCCAGACCTCTTTCTGATTCTTTTTTAGTGTTTCTATTTCACCTTTAACCTCCTCTATACTTGTTTTAAAACCTTTCATCATATTGAACAACAAGATTCTGAACTCCCCTTCTTGCATTTCTAGTAGGTCAGTATTCGTGATTTCTGCTGTCTCTTCATAACTCCTGGTTCTCGTATTTATAGTGTTCTCTGTCCTGTTTTTCTGATTTCTACCCATCGTTCGTGAGTAATGTGTTTAGTCAAATCTTAATATTAGGAGTTTAGGAGTATCGGCCAGTCAGCAGAGCCTTTCCAGTGTTGAAAGTGGGTGATGTGGGAGGAGCTGGGGTGATGGGTAAAGGAGTCAGATTAGGTGGAGGATATGTTAGGTTGAGAAGGACTTTAAGAATGATAAAGTAATAACTTGCTATGAATGAGAGAGAGTTAACTACTAGGACTCTTGTTGTTAGTAGAGTAGTTATGGATATAAAAAATACTTTGAGTTTTAAACCATGAGGTATATTATGGGGAAAAGTTTTGGGGGAGAAATGTATGTAGGTTAGTGTGGGAAGGTTTGTAAATAGGGATGCTGGTAGGAGCAGACAGACATAAAAAAAAAAAAAAAAAAAAAAAAAAAAAAAAAAAAAAAAAAAAAAAAAAAAAAAAAAAGAATCCCCTCAAGATACCAAGACTATTATGTAATCCAAGAAAAAGGAAGGTAAACCAATCAAAGGAGGAGAATGAAAGAAAAGGAAGGAAAAGGGAAGAAAGAGGAAAAAGGAAGAGGAATAAAATAAAAGGAACTAGCAGCCGTGTGAAATAAAAAAATAAGGCAAACTATCCAATGTATATATATATAAAACAACAAGTTAAAGTAAGAGAAGTTTGGATTAAAAGAAGAAAAAAAAGAAAAAAAAAAGAAAACAGCAATAACCATACTAAAACAAAAGCACTTTAAAAGCAAAAGAAAACATAACATCCACATTAAAAGTAAAACAAACAGTCCTACTTATTTACGCATATGGGGTCAGGTCCATATAATATGTGTGTATCTGATTGCTTGGTAGCTTTCAGGATACCGTCCAATGTCTCTTAGTTTTCTTTGTACTCTATTTTTATCTTCTTAAGTCACTCTGGGTGTTTGGACACCTTTTTCTCCTTTAGCTGCTTTAGGTTTATGTGTCCGGGTGTCTGGTTTCACTGTTATTTGATTCTGTACAGTTCACAGATTCTGCGAAATTCTAACCTGTGGTCAGCACATCTGCACTCACCACCCTCGCCTCCAGCCTGTGCTTCCCTACAGCAGGGGTGGAGAGTGACTAAAGGTTAATTGGCACTTCCCCCTGAGGTCCTGAGCAGATTTTGTGGCCCGATGGATTTTCTTGTGTCTCTGGAAATTCCAGCTGGGCTAGCCAGGTGTGGTCCCAAGATGTGCCCTGGGCAGCTGAATGCTGGTTCCTGGGTGGCCACACTTACTGCCAGAGCTCTGCCTATTCCAAGAGTGCGCACATTTTTTAAGTCACCCTGGGCATCTCAACTCTGATTAAGTGTGTGTGTGTGTGTGTGTGTGTGTGTGTGTGTGTGTGTGTGTGTGTTTTGGTCCCATCTAGGTTTTTAAAGGGCATCTCCTTTTTTCTCTATTTTCAATCACATTTCATGCCTAATGACAAAAATACATTTCAGTAGTATGGGAAGCACGCTCTGTAAAAATAAAACTAAAGATTAGAATTACTACATTTCTTCCCCTTTGGGGAACTTTAATCATTTCCAAAGAGTTCACCAGGTCATTATTAATTAGGCATACTTAAAAACTTGTATTCATTAACTGGAGAAATCTCAACAGTGTTTGTGGAAAGACTTAATGTATCTAACCTTTTTTAAGAAAGAGAGAGGAAAAGGGGGATTTAGTAGCTATACATTTATTTTTCTCATACCAAGAGACTCAGAGCACAGGTAATCTACCTATGGTGGCCACGTATGATCTCCCTTCCACCACCACCCAGGCTTTGCTGTCTCCCTAAACAAGAATAACACCAAGAGAAGATTACTCTGTGGTTCATATGCAATACTGTGACTCCTAAAACACACGGTTGGCCCCCAACACCCAGTGTTATGGAGGGACTATAGAATGTCCCCTGGGAAAGCTCTCCTACTGGTAACACAAAAAGGTCCAGAGCTGAAATAATCGCTTCAGGGCCTAATATCACTAGTAGACAAATCTACTGATGGATTAATGATTTTAATGGATTTACTGGGTGGGAAGTATAGGCAGGTTAGGCATGGCCAAAGGAAAAAGGAAATAGATCACTGGGGGTGTGGCCTTGGGACTATATCTCCCCCCCTCCTCTCTCTCTCCCTCTCCTCTTCCTCTCTCCCCTCCCTTCCCCTCCCCTCCCCTTCTCCCCCCCTCTCTCCCTCTCCCTCTCCCTCTCCTCTTCCTCTCTCCCCTCTCCTCTCTTCTCTCCTCTCTCACTCCTCTTCCTCTCTCCCTTCTCCTCTCTTCTCTCCTCTCTCTCTTCCTCTCTCTCTTCTCTTCTCTTCTCTCTCCCCTCCTCTCTCTCCCCTCTCTCTCTTCTTCTCTCCCCTCTCCCCTCTCCTCTCTTATCTCTCTCTCTTCCTCTCTCTTTTCTCTCCTCTCTCTCTCCCTCTCTTCTCTCCTCTCTCCTCTCTCTCTCCCTCTCTCCCCCTCTCTCTCTCCTCTTCTTCTCCCCCCTCTCCTCTCTTATCTCTCTCTTCCTCTCTCTTTTCTCTTCTCTCTCTCCCTCTCTGTCCTCTTCCTCTCTCCCCTCTCCCTCTCTCTCCTCTCTCCCTCTCTCTCTCTCCCTCCCTCCCTCCCTCCCTCTCTCTCTTTCTCTCTCTCCTCCTCAATTACCATGAGCCCAGTTTTTTCCCCCCACTCCTCACTGCTGCCATGATGTTTCTAACTTGGAGCCAACTAACCATGGACTGAACCTGTGAAACTATGAGCCAAATAAACGTTTCCTCCTCTAAGTTGATCTTGCCAGTATTCTGTCACAGTGATTAAAAGCGCGGATTACTACACCAGGCACTGAGCTGTTTCTCAGGACACACTTCATCAACATGCATAGAAAAAAATAACAGGCAATTACCACCAGAGTCGCTCATTTGAATGGAAGGGCTGTTAGCCCTCAAAATCCACAGGTCCCACCTCCAACTATCCCACCAACTTCAGTTTAAAAGATTTTTAAGTGGTATCTATACTGAACATGTGTGGTCTTTTTTTGTTACTATTTCCTAAACAATATAGCATAGTGATTATTTACATAGTATTTATATTGTATTAGGTACCAAATTAATCTAGGGATGATTAAAGTACATGAGAGATACATTTAGGTTGTATGCAAATAGTATGCCACTTCATACAATATACTTGAACATCTGTGGATTTTGTTTTCCCGGGGTATGGGGGGGCAGAACAAATTTCCCATTAATATGGAGGGAAACTATACATTCAAATATACATGTACTTTTCTTGCTTCAGAATTCTTTTTATAAAACTCATATGATCAATAAAAGGAAAATACACTTTAATAACAAAATAATCAGGAGAGTATTTTTCACATTCTACAAGGTTAAAATTGTGAATAAGATGTTTATGGACTTTTTTTTTTTTTTTTTGCGGGTCTGGGGATGAAACCCAGGGGCATTTGACCTCCAAGCTACACCCCCTGCCCTATTTTTTAATCTTTTTTTATTTTGAAACCGGGTCTCACTGAGTTGCAGAGGGCCTCACTAAGTAGCTGAAGCTGTCTGTGAACCGCGATCCTCCCGTCTCAGCCTCCCAAATGCTGGGATTACAAGTGTGCGCCACCACGCCCAGCTTGTTTATGGACTTTTAAAATAATCAACTTAAAAATTTTAAACAGTCAAGATTCACTTTGCTGATACAAGGCACATTTAAAAAAAAAACTCAATTTACAAGTAGCAAATATTTGACCTTTTTAGAAATGATTGTGCAAAAGCTTAAACACTTAAAACTTAAAATGGACAGTGAGTCAGCTAATAATTTTTTGTTTTCAGAGCCAAGGCACTAGGAAACAAATTCCCTGCAGTTCAGGCATCTTACATTTTAGTGGAGAGGACAGATAATAAGCATAGAAACAGAAACTAAATGAGAATTTGGAAGAGTGATAATGCTGTGAGGAAAAGAAGCTGGATGGTGTGATGGAGTGTACCTGGACCAGGAAATTATCTTGATGGATTAGGTTAGTTTTTTGTGCTTATTTTAAGGATGACTTTTTCTACGTCCGGCTCTCCTCCTGCTGTAAGGCTGTTACAACTACATCTTCTGGCTCTGTGGTTTCTTTTTCAAAATTTGTGAGATTCCTTGTGATTCTGTCATTTTTAACAGATTGTTGGTAGGTGTGTGTGTGTGTGTGTGTGTGTGTGTGTGTGTGTGTGTGTGTGTTTTCTCAGTATTCTGCCAAGGACACAGTGAACGCTTTTGATCCATGCATGTAAAGTTTGTATTTAAATTAGAACATTTCATAGGTTGGGTACACAACTCCTGTTTCCCTTCTGCCCTTCTGTCCTTCTGGAATGCCGCCCAGGTGTTCACATTGGGTCTCCTCCTCTCTCAAGTCTCCTGGTCTACTTTTTTTTCCCTCTTGACTTCCTTCATTGAGGGCCTTCTGCTGATTATTTTGTTATTAAAGTGTATTTTCCTTTTATTGATCATATGAGTTTTATAAAAATGTTTTTCTTTCAGCTGATCTTCCATGTGATGAATTCAAGTATTGATATAGATCAATCTTTCCAGTGACATTTTTCTTTTCTATTTTTTTTAGTTTGTGAAAAATCATGTTTTAGTTCCTCCAGATCTTTTTTGTTGCACCTTAAAAATTCTAAATTTTATTCATGGTGGTATTGTCTATCTGCCCTGCTTCTCCTTCCTTCCTTCCTTCCTTCCTTCCTTCCTTCCTTCCTTCCTTCCTTCCTTTTTTTATTTCTTCTTTTATGGTACTAAGGATAGAACCCAGGGGTATTCTTCCTCTGAGCTATTCCCCCAGCCCTATTTTTAATTTTGAAATGAAGTCTCACTAACTTGCAGAGGGCCTTGCTAAATTCCTGAAGCTGGTCTTGAATCTGTGTTCCTCCTGTCTCAGCCTCCCAAATATTGAGATTACTTCATGTGCTATCAGGCCCAGCTGGGGTTGTCTAATTGAATAGTTTTATTTATTTATTTTTAATTTTTTTTTTTTTTTGCTGTACTGAGAATGGAACCCAGGGCCATTCTACCTCTGAGCTACACCTTCAGCCTTATTTTTTATTCTTTATTTTGAAACAAGGTCTCACTGAATTGCATAGGGCCTAAGTAGCCAAGGCTGTCCACGAACCTGCGATCCTCCTGTCTTAGCCTCTCAAATGCTGGGGTTCGAAGCATGCACCACCACACTCAGCTTTATTTTGATATTTTGATAGGTAATTTTTCTGTCTTGTTTTTATTCCCCTTTTACTGATACTTAAGTTTTGTAAGTTTGGAGTGTATTTTTAAATTTAATTAATTAATTAAATTTTTAATAATAATAATAATAATAATTATTATTATTATTATTATTATTATGATTATGTGATACCAGGGATGCAACCCAGGGGCATTGTACCTCCGAGCTACACCCCAGCCCTATTTTTTTTTTTTTTTTTTTTTTTTTTAGTTTTTATTTTTGAAACAGGGTCTCACTGAGTTGCAAGGGGCCTCACTAAGTAGCTGAAGCTGTCTGTGAACCATGATCCTCTGGTCTCCGCCTCCTGAATGCTGGGATTTCAAAGGAGAGCCACCACGCCTGGCCTGGAATTTTGTTTTAAATCTCCTCACAGGCGTTTTGCTTTCTGCTGTCAGTAGCCCAAAGGCAGAAGATGAAGACATGGAGATGGTGCAGTTGTCTGTGGTCCCTGAGCTCACAGGACACAGCACCTACAGGAAGTAACTCTCCTTACCTAACTTCAGAATAGAAGAAAGTGGTCCAAAGTTCAGATTATCCTCGACTCCTTGACCAAAGGAATAACTGGCTCCCTGATATTTACTAATGAGAATTTTCCCCAAGGGGTCCAGGGTCATAGTAAAACAAGCATTGCCCAGGATCTATACTATACAAATAATCTCCCTGAGACTTTTTCTAGGCTAGCCCCTAAACACTCCAACACAGAAGTTAGGGTGTCCCAGGTAACCCCTCGATGGTACCCTGCAGACTCACCTCTCTTTCTGGGCTGGGCAAACAACTCCTTGTTTCAGAATGATGGATGGTGGGACCATCCATCATTAGAATTGAGAATGTAGGGATACTTCGAGGGAATCAGTAGCTCTCTTTCCAGAACTGAGCCCAAGCAAAATTAATACCTAACTATACTGCTAAGTTGCTCATAAGCAACACGGGCCTTAGAAACACAGCATCATCTATCTGCTTTCAAAATTATGCAAATAAAGCGAATGAGCAAAATTATCCATCTTTCCTGTTATCTGATTTTTCCAATGCCAACCCACTGAGAAGGGCTAGAAACCAAGAAAGCAGAGGAAGGAATCAAAGACAAACATCTCCTGCATCACAAGAATGCTGACAACACAAGAGAATAGGGGTGTTTCTGGTTATAAAATTCCTTCAGTGACTCAGATTCTTGGGTGGTGGTCATATCTATTAAAACAGTAATAATCCTCGACTGTTTTTCCAATGAAGGCAATGTGTAAAAACAAGAAACCTTTAAACAAAAGGTCTGCAGAAAAAGAAAAGAGTACCAAGAAGTTAGAATTTGATGGAGTGCCTTTCTATTGCAGAAAAAGCGATTATTTCTGGAATGCGATGACACCAAATATAAAAACAATTACAATGAGTGCTCTATAAAATTTCTAGCAGCTCTCATAAGCAAATTTTTTTTTAAATCTAAGAACTCAGAAAACAAATGTAAGTAATTTAAAACGTCATACCTCTGAAAAGGGGCCATCTTTAGAAAAAAATATCTCGACATCTTTAATCCATAAACATAAAGTAAGGAGGGCTTTCCAGAAAATGGTTCAATGAATCAAAGAGCGAGCCAGGGCTGAACTGAGTACCGCACATTTACTGTCGTATACGTTAGACCAAGTCCTCAACAAGCAAGAATTTAGGGGGAAAGCACACAGCCAACACAGACAACAAATATTACCCAGATAAAACAGAAAATAATCATAAAGGGTATTTATTTGCCTGCCAAAACTACCACCGTGAGATACACCCTTAACAACCAAATGAATACAAAAGTTACTTATAGGTAGCTAGCTCAAGGTAACCAGTACCTCTCTTTTACTTTTAGTATAATCTGTCTCATCCTAAGTGTCATTTGACAAGATGTCTGCAAAATCACAGGGTCCTCAAGGAATCCAATTAAACTTCCTTCTAGATCCTGTTGGCTTTGAAGCAGGTTTTGCTTAAAATATCCTTGAGATTAAAGAGTGCTCCTCAAGTTCTCCCGGGGAGACCGAGTAGACATCCTCTTCCCTCAGACCACACATTTTATTTACATCTGGCCTGAATTGCCATTGCAGAAATCTGAGTACACTTTCTGGCTCTGAGGATGCAGAAGAGAAAAATGATCCCGATGGGTCATTGCCTCTAAATATACCAACGGTGCTGCTCAGAATGAGTGAGAAGAGTCCCGAGGCTTTTAGAAAACTCTTCGAACATAAAAAATCAACCCAGGGGCAGAACTCAGAACTTAATTTCACAATAACTTTTGGGTGGAAAAGGCAAATAGAACGGAGCCTATTAATTATGGAGGTCTATCAACGGAGTTTATTTAATTCAGCTCATTCATTTCCACTACCCCTATGAAACAGCAACAGCTATTATTGCCATGATTTTTGTAACATAGCGTAGTTGACATAAAAAGTAACAAGCCAGGTGGGGTGATGCAGGAGGATCCCAAGCGTCTTAGGGAGACCCTGTTTCAAACCAAAAAATGAAAAGGGTTTGGAGTGTAGCTTGGAAATAGAATGCCCCTTGATTCAATCCTTGGTACCAAAAAAATAAATAAATAAAAAAGTAACAAATAGCAATTGTGAGCTTCCCTCAGCCTTTGGATGGTGGTTTTCAGTCATTTTAACAATGAGTTAAATTATATCATTATTCAAAACACGGGCACATTTCCCAGGAGAGGTTTTCTGCAACTTTAGGATTATGTAATTATCTTAATTGAGATTTTCTTTTCATGCAGTAGAACTGTAACCCAATAAAAGCCTAATGAATTAACAAAACAATTTATACCTGCGTATTTCCTTTTATTAATTACAGCTTGGAGATGTGTTTTATGTAATTTTCCCATAAACACTTATCTTAAAGGAGTTAACTGGAAAACCATTCTCCTTGACACTGGAGCTTACGTAAGTGGTGAAAAACCTATTTGAAAAGGAAATGACACCCAACTGCCGGTCTTTTCACCAGGAAGATGAGAATAAAGGCAACTGTTTTCTCTGTCTTCCCGTTCTCGGTGCAGTTTGGACAGGAACATTTTTTTTTTACTCCAATCACAGTTAATAAGCGTAACGAGTAGATATGAAGCAGGGAAAGGCCAATTTTAGGTAACAATATCAAATTGTGCTGGGGTGATACGGAAAGCTTCTCTAATGCTCCATTATACTTAACAGACAACACGGGCAGAATTCAAATGTCACTGCTTTTATTCTGACTACTTCTATGGATTTTCATCAGACTGGCCGTCTAGTCCGGTAACCCCTGGCTAAGGCCTTGTGTGTCAAACTCTCTTTCTCTCTTCCTCTTTTCTTTCATTCTTTCTTTCCTTCTTTCTTTCTCTCTCTCTCCCACACACCCACCCACGTCAGGAGGCTTGTAAACACACCCTTTGGCTCTCTCTCTCTCTCTCTCTCTCTCTCTCTCTCTCTCTCTCTCTCTCTTTAATCCATGCCTCATCTTTAATAAATTCACTGACCCATTAGCCTCAGGCTGACTTTTTTTTTAATTTATTTCTGTTATAGGCACATTTTGAACATGTTAATCACTAGAGGGGAAAAAAGCAATCCCTTTCTCCTCTTTATTTTAAAAAATGATTCCTGTTCTATCAGTGTACGCTAGTTTCTCTACCTGAAAATATACAATGTTGGATGGATGACTTTTGCTTTGATCATTAGTATTTTTTGGAGCGTAAGCAGAGCCCTGGATTTCATTATTCTGGGCTGTCAATGAGAGCAGGGAGTGTGATATTATCATCGACTGAGGACTGTCCTTGTCCGCCCCAAAGGGGCCACGTGCTCATGATTGTATGTGCCTCTGAAAGAAACCCCAATTTCTAACCTTATATTTGCTCTGTAATTAAAATCGGGTAATATGTGTCCTTTGGTATCATGAATGCTCTTTGGGCTTGAGAGGGAGTGCTTCAGATGGCAGAATCACAGGGGGAAGAAAAGGTGTTTGTCAGTTTCTAACTATGGCCACTTCAAAACGACATGAATGACCTTTTCGAACCGATCCAAGTCTTCGCAAAGATGAAGTCATGCTATGCCTTAAAGACGGGCTATGACGTTTTAATTATTTAAAAATCTAAAAGCAATGGGCCTGATAATTTTGAAATGATTTTTAAATAGATTTTTTAAATTCTAACTTATATCTCCCTTTAAAAAATTGCTTTAAAAATACTCAGTCCATTGTGTTGAGAGTCATTTCAGGATGCATTTAAAATATCAGTGTTCTCGGGTTATCCAGGGCGCCTTTTTTTTTCACCTCTAGATGTTGAAGCAACGTTTATATAAAGGATTCTGGTGCATTGGCGGTTACTCTTAAAGCTTTTCGGGGAACCTTGAGTAGACTTGCTTCTCCTTGCTGACTATACATTTTGCTTATATTTGACCTAAATCTCCACTGCAGGAATCTGGGTATAATTCCTGGCTCTGGAGCTTGAGATAAGAGAAAAGATCACTGTGTGTCATCCTATGAAATATACAAAAGCCATTGCTCAGAATGAGTGACACAATCATCTCGCTTTTATTTAAATAAATCATAAGACTATTCCAACACATGAAATTATCCAGGCACAAAACTCAGAGCTTAATTTTACAGTGAATTATGAATACGAAAAGTAAATGTAATGTGGTCTATTGATTGTGGGATTATCTGAACTGAGCTGCTTAGCTAAAACCTTGATCTTCCCACCATTGCTCTGAACTAGCTACATATTATTATTTCCAAAGTTATTGAGATGGTCTATGTTCTAAGTGTAATGGGGAGTTAGAAATAGTTACCATATGATCACACTTGAGTGTGATACTTTTTTAATTAATATACTTTGTTTGATATCTGCTAGCTATGATTTATAGTGACAATAATTAAAAATTATCTCCACGTTTCCTCCTAAGTTCAAGAAATGAGTATCGGAGAAAGTCAAGAGAAGACAGGCTTTTTGTTTTATTTCTGGGTTCCCATCTGTAAAAGCAATAGATAGTCATTAAAGAAATATTTATTATTAAATAAATGTATCATAGTATATTTAAATTTGTAGGATAAGTTGCAACTGTTTTATCTGAACCAATATTGGGACATGTTATACTCAATTAGATACCTAGGAATATCTCACAAGGATTATGATTTTCACTACCCATAAGATCTATAAGGGCAGATGTAAATTTACCTTAATAAGTGGTATTCCTTGTATACATGGAAGGTTATTTAAAAGCATGGGCTAAATTAAATAAATCAATGAACCAAATGGGTTTGCAAAAACAAAACCCCCTCAAAATATTTGATAAGTCTGGGAGGTCATAAAAATGTGCCTTAAAAAATCACCATCTGGAAGGTCTCAGCCAATAAGCTCTGAAATCCCTTTCCTGATAACTAAATCCAAGGCCATGGTCACCCTGGGCTGCTCCCAATCAATGGCTGATCACAGCAGACATTCTACAGCATACTATCCCAATAAAATGAGGGCCTCCTCTGACATTGACTGGAGGGCCCCCCAAATACTTTGCTAATTTTTTCCCAGACTATGCAATGATCTAGCAAACTCCTGTCTGACATTCTACCCCTCTCTTCTAAACCTCCAGAAAGAGTCACAGGACTCAGCAGCCTTAAGCACCTCCCACCTCCCTACCCACCTTATTTTTTTATATATATATTTTTTTTTTCTGATGCCGGGAATTGAACCCAGCAACATTCTACCTGGAAGCTGCAACCCTAGCCCTATTTTATTTTATATTTTTTCAATTTTTGAAACAGGGTCTCATTAAAGTTACCGAGGACCTCGCTAAGTTGTCCTGGCTGGCTGCCAGCCAACCTGTGACTTTTCTGTCTCAGTCTCCCATTTTTCCTTACATAAGTGTTTCCTGAATAAAACTCTTCCTATGTTTAGTCCTGTCTTGGCAGCTGTTTCTCAGAAAGCCAGGACTAACCCCAAAGGTAATTTCACAACTGGACAATGCTCTTTGAAAAATTAATAGCTGTACTCTTTTAACCAGCTTGTCGATCTACTTTACTATACATTAAAATGTAATATGCTCTATAATATTTATAATAAGATTTCTATACTGCATGAAATTTGACCATAAGTTATTAGTCTCCTTTGAATTACAAATGATTAGTCCTCCATCAAGATCCACGCCTTAGGCACATGTTAAATAAATGATCACTTACACTTTGGGGAGGATAAATTGATCCAGTCTATAAATTTCATTGCTCAATTTGGACTTTAATCTTATTTTTCAACAAGAGTGATATGCTTTTAAATACTATGCAACTCGAGTAAAAACATTGACATTGCCAGGCGTGGTGGTGCACGCTTGTAATCCCCGCGCTTGGGAGGCAGAGACAGGAGGATCGCGCAGGTTCGAAGCCAGCCGCGCGCGCTGGCTTAGGAGACCCTGTTTCCAAATAAAAATGTAAAAATAGGTCTGGGAGTGTAGCCCGGAAGTACAAGTTCTTCCAGGGACCCCAGTACTACCAAAAAAAAAAATTGACATCTTTAATGCCATACCAATCTTTCGTATCCACTCTCAAAAGGGAAAATGAATATTAAATGCCATTCTACGATTCAGTTACAATTCTTCTCACGCATGCTAATCATTTCCCTAATTATTTTATATATGATAATTACCAATATTATTATATCGTATGTACTATATTTACCAATTCTACACACAAAACTATATTTTCAATAACTCTGGCATTAACTTTGAGCTGAAAACGTGATTATTAAATGGTACTCATAAGTTATTATAATTTTTCTCTTATTATACATTTTAGGTACATGCCAGATTTCAGAACCTGCTAAAGAGCTCTTGATCTCAGGAGATGTTTTATTTATTTATTTTTTGTTGCTTTGTCCCCCAGCTTCTGGTATATCTTGTATATAAAACCTACTTAACCAACGCACCTTCTTGATATTGTGAGTGCAAAATCAGCTCACCCTGCCATTATTCCCGACAGCGTCTCTTCTGCTAGCAGAGTTTGGAGGACGGGGACTCCTCTGGACTGAGTGGCGCACACTTTCGATTTTTCAAATAACAACAGTGATTACGTAAGTTTCGCAGAGGACAGAACAGGAAGCAGAAATTTTTGTGAGCTCAATCCTCGGCAAAGAGGTTTTTAGGCAGGCTGTCCAGTGCAGAGGAGGGGGCTGCCCCCTCGGGCCCCTCAGCTGTGCCTCATCCTGGGTATCCCTAGGGCTCTCATCCCCTCGCGTGTTTGTGTGTGTGCATACATATACATATATGTATAAACACACATACATATGCATACATAAGAGTATATACATATACTTTTATTGCTACTTTTATTTATGCATACTTTTATTGGTACATTGTAGTTTCACATTATAATGTAAATCATAGTGATAATGACACGTGCACACTGGTCTCCGTGAGCCCCCCCCCCCCCCGGCTCCCTCCCCACCTCCTTCCCTTCCCCATACATGATATTGAGATTGGCACTGGTGTTCTCACATATGTAGATAACCATCACACATGCATGTCACACCAATGGAAGTACCTCCTTTGATGATTCTGGCTCCCACACCACCACCCGCCTCTCTCCCACCTCCACTGGGCTTTCTCTTCCATTGTCCAAAGTCTCTCTTGTATCCCATTTACTCCCTAGCTTGTGCGAATCAGAGAAAATATACTGACCCTTCGCTTTCTGTGACTGCCTCATCTCAGTTAACAGAATGTTTTCCAGGCCCCTCCATTTTCCTGCACATAACATCCCCTCGGTCTCCCTTCCTGCTGCGTAGAATCCCGTTGCATCTATCCCATAAACTTGTAATCTATTCCTCTGTGGATCAACATCTGAATCGGTTCCATGATTTGGCTATTGTGAATTATGCCTAAGCGGCTGCTTGTGAGTTTAGATTTCCTTAAAATAAAGCTTTATTTTTTATTCTTGATGAATCGGTAAGAACTGTGCATATTTATGGGGCACAATGTGATATTTCAATATATGTACACCTGTGTACTGACCAAATCAGGGGGATTAGCATTTCTATCTTATTTTTTTTCTTTATGCTTGGCATCTTTGAGCTTCTCTCCTCTAGCTCTTTATGAATATATAACGGGTCGTTGTGAACTGTACTCACCCCACTGTGCTGTAGAACACTTGAACTTTTTCATCTTAAATAGCTGTGTTTTGGTACCTGTTATTCAACCGCCTTCCGTCTCCCTTTTTGCAACCCTGGCCAACCTCTAGTAATCATTATTCTACATTCAGATCGAGTCTTTTTGGCTTCTCCATGTAGGAGAGAGCAGAATTTGTCTTTCTGTGTCTGGCTTATTTCACTTAACATAATGACCTCCAGTTCTCTCCACTTTGCCGCAAATGACAGGATTTCATTCTTCTTAAAAAAGAAATTCCCTTTGGCTCCCTCTGCTAGGCCATAGTTATAAGTGGAATAAAACCCTCTGTCATTATGAAAAAATGATGCCCAGGAAACATCTTAGGTAGATGTTCAAGCTTCAATTGCCAATTCAAAAAGGCCAGTGATCTTATCTCTGCAGTGGCTTGAAATAGATGTAAATATTTTCCTATTCCAAATAGGAAATAAGTAAATATTTTAGCCTCTTTTTCATTTAGGTTTTACTAAGGATCTAGTCACTGTTTCTATACATTTGAAATTTATTTATTTTTATTTATATTTATTATTTATTTATTTATTTATTTATTTATTTATTTATTTGGTGGTACTGGGGTTCCTGGAAGCCCTTCTACCTCCGGGCTACACTCCCAGATCTATTTTTACATTTTTATTTGGAAACAGGGTCTCCTAAGCCAGAGCGCAGGGCTGGCTTCGAACCTGCGCGATCCTCCTGTCTCCGGGGATTACAAGCGTGCGCCACCACGCCCGGCTACATTTGAAATTTAGTCTAAAGCTAGCACTCCTGTGCACGTGCTAGAAGTACGCATGGTGTATCCACTAATTAGACATCCGGGGCCAGGATCTGGTTCAACTTTGTTTATATATATAATTTAATCGGTGCATTGCAGTGACACATTATCATGTAGTTCTGAGCTCACAGCACTCGGTAAGCTTCCCTTTGGCTCCCTCCCAATCCTTCCCCTTCCATGTACACGATACTGAGATTGATATCGGTATTATGGAAGTGTCCCCTTCAATTATTCTCCCTCTCCCCCACCACTAACCCTCTCCTCTAGACCTCTCCATCTCTCCACTAGGCAAAACTTGTTATCCATTTGTAGAAAAATGGTACTAAATCCCAACCTCTCAATCTTTTTTTTTTTTTTTTTTTTTTGGTGGTGGTACCGGGGTTCCTGGAAACCCTTCTACCTCCGGGCTACACTCCCAGACCTATTTTATACTTTTTTAAAAATTGGAAACAGGGTCACTTAAGCCGGCACGGCTGGCTTCGAACCTGAGCGATCCTCCTGTCTCCGCCTCCCAAGGGCGGGGTTATGAGCATGCGCCACCACACCCGGCCCAACCTCTCAGTAGAATCATCACCATTTCATGCTAAATGTGACTAGGCATGCGTCCTTACAGCAAATGACATAAATGTTAACCTCTAATAGTTGATTCATTTAATTAATGCTGTGAGGCACTTGGAGTTTTCAGTTATGCTTTCAAATAATGATTTTGTTGTACTGTAGATATATATTTTTATGTCTACCCTGGCTCACTAGAAGGACATTGGGATTCATGATATTTCCCCTGTTTGTAGAAATAAGAATACACATATTTCGGGTGTTCATCACACTACTTGAAGGCCTATAAATATTTATAAACTTAGCTATTAACCTTCTCAAGGGCCAATATTTTGATCATTCACCCATGGGTTTAATCAAACATTCTCGAGACTCTGAGACTATGTACTAGGGAACATAAGGATGATTAATCAAGGTTCAAATAACTGAAAAGGTCAAGAAATAGAAGATCCCATCCACTATCTTAGACAGAATATTCCAGGTTAGTGTCAAAAATACCAAAATGGAACTCAGAGATCTATAAGAAGTACATAGCCTCAAACACATTATCAAATAGAGCAACAAAATAGTAATCTCCCTAAGTTATTTGTAAAAGATAGAATCTAATTTTAAATTTACTTCCTTAAGTATAAGTGTTTTAAGAAAGTATAAATAAATGCACACATATTTTGATGCTAAAAATGTCAAACGTATGCTTCTACTTCAATGCTATTTATAAGTAGGAATGATGGAGCCAGATATGGTACATTTCTGTAACGGAGGTTGAGACAAAAGGATCACAAGTTCGAGGACAGCCTCGGCAAGATAGTGAGATTCAGCAGCTTAGAGAGACCATGTTAAAAAAAAAATAAATTAATTAAATAGGGCCTGGAGTGTAGCTCAGAGATAGAATACACCTGGTTTCAACTCCTAAGACACACACACACACACACACACACACACACACACACACACACTCATACATACATACACACACACACACACAAAGTAATAATGAAAATAAATAAGAACATATTCACTAACTGGAAGAAAAGCAATTGTTCTCACCTTCCATTTATATCTTTTAGACCTTGTTCTAGATTGATCACTAGATGAAGGCATGGATATTTGGCAGCTGATTAATGTCTACTTTGTTATATCTGCCTCCATTTGATATTTTGGATGTGTGAGGACAATATCATGTTTCTTTATGCTGGGCTGACACAAGACAGAGTCCTGAGTGACCTGTCGATAAAGGATGTGTCCCTTCCTGCAGGAAGCACCTGCTCATGGTCATAAAGGTCTGTATCTTGTTTGCTTGCTTGTTTGTTTGTGATTCTGGGGACTGAACGCAGGGAAATTCTACATCTGAGCTATACCCCCAGTCCTGTTTTATTTTTCATTTTGAAACAGGTTCTCACTAAGTTGCTGGAAGTCTTGCTAAATTGTTGAGGCTGTCCTTACACCTGTGATTCTCTTCTTGTTTCAACCTACCAAGTACTGGGATTACAGGTAGGAACCACCATGCCTGGCTGCCTGGCTACAGGTGTGTGTGTGTGTGTGTGTGTGTGTGTGTGTGTGTGTGTGTGTAGGTGTGTGTGTGTGTAGGTGTGTGTGTGATGTTGGGGATTGAACCCAGGGGCATTCTACCTTTGAGCTACACTCCCAGCCCCATTTTTCATTCTTTAATTTTGAAACAGCATCTCACTAAGTTGCAGAGGACCTGAGTAGCTGAGGCTGGCACCAGAACCAAATCCTCCTTTCTCAGCCTCCCAAGTACTGGGATTACAAGCATGTGCCACCATGCCCAGCTCAGGTCTGCCTCTTAATTGTCACTCATTTCAGAATTAAAATAAGGCTCGAGATTTCTTAAGACATGATGAATTGTGTGAGGATATGTGCATTTAAAGACTGGTTATTCTGATTCATGTTTATGTAGCATGACCTGGGAGAAGCTGTTTTTATATTTATTTGTTTATTTATTCATTCATTTATTTATTTACTTCCCAGTACTCGGGATGGAATGCAGGGCCATCTACCTCTGAGCTAGATCCCAAGCCCTATTTTTTTTTCTTTATTAAAAAAACAGGGTCTTGATGAGTTGAGGAGGGCCTCACTAAGTTGCTGAGGATGGTTACAAACCTGTGATCCTCCTGTCTCAGCCTCCCAAGCACTCAAAAACTGTTTTATATACTCACCTAAAATCCTGCCCAGTACCAAAGATTTGAGTGCACTGAATTCCGTGCCCGAGGCCAGGTGGACTTGTCTCCTTGTGTTCTCATCAATCTACAAAATTGTTACATGCCATCCAAACATCCAAATGGAAGTCATTTTGTAGAGAAGAAAACAGGAAGGAAAAGAGATCAGAGAAAATGATAAAATAAGCAATTAGTAAAGACTTGGCCATTTTAATAGGTGAATATTATCTTCTATACCATATCAAGTGCCACTTCACTCCACCGTCGATCTTTTTTATGGCTTTATTTTTCTCCAGTGTGTAAGGAATCCAAAAATCAGTAAAGCAGACAAAAAGGTACACGTTATTTTTCACCTTAGCACTTTTTTTTAGCTCGGTATTTTTTACCAAAATCATAGAGCTAAAAAATTTACTCCTGCATAGAGGGCTGAAACATGAGTGCTTTTCTTCAAAAGCTGCTGAAGTGAATAATTCCAGTCTCTCTGCAGTAACTTACATCCATTTTTTTTTTTTCTTGAGAGTCTAGGAATGAAACCCAGGGGCATTCGGCCTCTGAGCTACCCCCTGTCCTATTTTTTATTCTTTATATTAAAACAGGGTCTCACTGAGTTGCAGAGGGCCTCACTAAGTAGCTGAGGCTCTTCGTGAACCACGATCCTCCGGTCTCAGCCTCCCAAATGCTGGGATTACAAGCGTGCGCCACCAGGCCCAGCACTTATATCCATTTTTAAAATGTATTATAACACTATATTCATTGTTCTGTGTAGAACTATTATAGCCTTTCTACCCATCCTAAAAGTAAAAGGGTTTTCCTGGAGTGGTCATGATCCTATATAGTAATAAACTAAACATTGTTTCCTTACCAAGCAGTGGAAAACTAGTTAGGAAAGTGTGGCTTTTGAAATTTTAGATACTGATAACATCTTGGATAGAATTTTACTTCTTGGAGGACATTATGCTAAGTGAGATTAGTCAGTCACAAAAAATAAGAAATCAGATGCTCTCCCTAATATGTGAGAGCTAAGGAGAAATGGGTCATTGGAGGAACCCTAGATGAAAAAGGAAATCCTATAGAGGAGCAAACAAGACAACCTAAAGGAGGAGAAAGGAGGGGGGAAGAGGAAAATCTCTAAAACACACAATGTACTTAAACATATCTAAGTCAATCACTAAGCCAAGCAAGGGAGGGAGGGATGGGGAGGGAATGGGGTGGGGATTGGGTAGGGGTTAAATCAGCGATGAGTACATGTTTGTACACACAAGGTTTTTACCCCAATATGTTGTATGAATATAATGCACCAATAAAAAAAATTTAAAGAAAAAAAAAACCTGACCATATTTGGTGGTTTGTCTATACTCTCAGGAGGATCACTACAAGGAGCCTTTGTTTATTCTATTCACAATCAAATTTCTGCTCTTGGGGCTCCAGTTGAGGAGTCATTATCACGGCGGGGCTTTTGTAAATAGACATATTTTATTACCTCAACGAAGACCACTCCTTCTTCTCTGTTAATCTTGATGTGATGAAGGTACCCATCCGCCATGCTTTTAGAATCAAAGTTAATAACATCAGGTTCCTGATACCTATTGAGCTTGTATCTTATCTGCAAACTTCCTAAAGTAGGGAGAAAAGGTTATATTTTTAGTAAAGAAAAACATTTTTATTTCAAAAACTATTTATAAATTCTCAGTTATATTCATTTCCAGGGGAAAACTCAGAAGCATTCACTTGGATATACCCTCTAAGTCGTGTGACCAAAAATATGTCCATAATAAGCCATCTCTTGCCTACATATTTTTAATTTTCATCCCTAAAAGTCAACTCTGAGATTAAGTATACACAAATCTCTATACAAGCCTCTAACGTAAACGAAGAAAAATAGTACTATGTGTTTCTGAAATGCCAAACTATCATGGAATATTGCAGTAATGTTCTCTTCCTGGAACATTATATTTTTCAAATATACATCCTACACACCTGAAAGATACTTGAATAAAAGGATCAGCCTAAAAATATAGTTTTCAAAAAAATGCAAAATATTTTCAAGTGATCAGAGTCATAGGTTTTAGAATCAAATTAGGGTGAAATGTATGATTTAAACCAAATATACCGTTAGAATGAATACTGCTTAGCTATCTACAGAGATTTTAATTAATAGGTTTCACAGGACATGGTCCAATTTAAAAAAATCCTAATATATATAATCCATATATATATATAAGCTGCAAGCTAAACCACTCAATGAGGGTAATATACTTATTGACAATGTTATTTTTACTGTGGTATCCAGTGCCCTTGGGCCATATTTGATTATACTGGAATGACATATGCACATATTTGAATGTGGGTTATTCTCGTCAAGATAATTTATTTCTACATTTTTTACCTTCTCCAAAATAGAATATAGAAAAATAGCAAAAAATGGATTTCTGCCACCAAGTTTCTTTAGCAAACATTTTCTTAATCCACATGACATTATCCTGCATGGACATAGGCGTATATCCCATGGCTAATTTATTGCCTTTTATTAGAACTGACAGGTCATTTTGTGGACATTTTTTATATATGATGATGGTTAATTAACACTTTCTTAATACATTTTTTTTTTACTTTGGGAGAAAATATTTGCTGTGCACAATGACATTTTATTTCCAAGTGAACCACAAAACCAATACCAATCTACACCGTAAAGTGTAAAAAGCCCCTACAATAATAATATATGGTATTTTTTATAAAAATTCATATCTCATATGTAAATGTATTAAAATTTTAATATAAAGGTATTTTATTTTATTTTATTTTTGTGGTACTGGGGCTCCTGGAAGCCCTTCTACCTCCGGGCTACACTCCCAGACCTATTTTATTTTTTGGAAACAGGGTCGCCTAAGCCAGCGCGGCTGGCTTGGAACCTGCGCAATCGTCCTCTCTCTGCCTCCCAAGCGCAGGGATTACAAGCGTGCGCCACCACGCCTGGCTATAAAGGTATTTTAATTGTTTAAAATAATCCTTTTAGATTATACTGAAAAAGTTAAATGAAGCAAATTCCTTTTTCTCTGGTTGCAATTTGAGAAACAAGAATGCAAGAACAAGCCATAGTGCGCCTTCCCTAACACCCTGATTGAGTTCGCATCTCTCTCTCTCTCTCTCTCTCTCTCTCTCTCCCTCCCTCCCTCCCTCCCTACCTCCCTCCCTCCCTCTCTCTCTCTCCCCTCTCTCCCCTCTCTCCCCCTCCCCTCCCTCTCCCCCCCTCCAAAGCACCCACCATTTTTGGCAATGATAACTGAGAGGTATTCCTTGTAAAAGGAGGTCATATACAGTAGTAAGCTGGGTGTCCGTGTTGTTCGGAAGCTAAGTTCAATCGTCTCTCTGCTTAGCTTCATATCCCCATGAAAAGAAGCTGCGTGAGAGCTGGAGTTTTTACTCAAGGAATAATTTTCTTGAAAATTATAAATCACAGATGAGCCAGATCCAAAATATGCAGAAATCTCTGAAACGATATGAACATTGTTTGTTAAAAAATCCAAGTACAAGGATATTGGTTTGGTTCTATTCATTGATACCTAATATTTTTAAGCAGTGAATACAGGAGGAAAAAAAAAAACTAAACGAGAATAACATAGCAAATTAGTAAGGCTTCCATAATAGCCCTTCAAATGGCTTATGTTAAAATGACATAATTAATTCATTAGTATAATTTAACAATTCAAGGCTTAAGGCGCTCTTATGTGAGTTCAGACATAAGCCAGCCGGTCTTCTTTGAGTTTTCTAGACATCCACTTTCTTGATTAAATGAAGAAAGTTTAAGAAACACCTTTCTTTTAAATATCAACAGTCAGAAGTTTTCCTTTCTGTCTATATATATACTTTTTTTGTATTTAGAGTGCTTTAACATGTATAATTATAATGCACCAATAAAAATTTAAAAATAAATAAAAGCTAAGTCTAGTATTAATGTGAGAGGGGGTAAAAGATACCTGCTTAGTAGGAGTCAACAAAGGAGGTATGCAGCCTACTTTAAGTCATATAACAAAATAATGTCTCACATGCATATAGACACACCTGAATACTTATATAAGAAGATGATGGTAGGAGAAATAATTGCTTTGAACCCCTGAATTTGCTTTTCTCCGGAACTATAAAGAACCACTTATTAAGTACACATTGTAGTGAATATCTACTGAATCATAGGGGAAAATCTCCATTTCCTGGGTACCTCAAGGGTTTTTTTTTTAGTTGTCTATAAAGCACTTTTATTTACGTGTTCTATACTTTTATTGGTGCATTGTAATATCATATCTTAATAAAGTTCAACGTGTTGCGGAATACATGCACACAACACTTGGTGAGATTCCCCTGACTCCCTCCCCAGTCCCTCCCCTTCCCCATCCATGATATTGAGACTGGCACTGGCGTTCTCACATATGTGATCAAACACAAAGTGGACAGAGAGAGCAACATTCTTCTTTGCACTTATCAAGAGGAATTGGAAAAAAATCAGATTCGGGAAATGAAGACATGCTCTGCGGAAGGAGCGATCTTCACAGTGACTTTAACCAGGAACTGTCTCTAAGCAGTGTGTTATTATCATCACCAGTCGAGTTTGAAATTACAGCTTCTTCTTGATAAAAGCAGATAACTTGAAAAGTACGTTTTTGCCAACTTTTCATTAACTGATCCCAACCCTTTCTTTGCAAATCAGGAATTGCTTTGATTTGGAGCCAATTTCTGTTAGCCTCCTTGAGGAAAACCATTCAGGAGCCCAGAGCTACTTAAACACAGTAATTGAATTTAAATTAATTGGATGGCAGTTTTCTATGGCAAATTATGAAAGTCTAATAAATGTTTGTATCTTCAGAGAAGTCTGTCCAGAACACTTAATACTATACCCAGTTCTTTTCTTCTTCCACGACACAGAGGAACAATAAAAGAAGCTGCAAACTATTCTATTTTGTTTATTTATTCTTGCAGTGCTGAGACTGAACCCAGGGTCATTCTACCTCTGAGCGATAGCCCCTACTCCTTTTATTTTATTTGTTTTTGAAACAAGGTATCGCTAGTTTGCTGAAAGGCTTGCTATGTTACTGAGATTGTATTCGAACCTGCTATCTTCCTGTCTCAGCCTCCCAAGTGCTGGGAGGACAGGTATGTGTCACCAGGCCTGGCTCTGCTATTTTATTTTGCCAGGAGATATTCATCATATCACACAACAAAATATCCAAGTGACTTTGTTTTATTGCATATCAACAGTTAATGAAAAGCATTTGCTTGGCTAAAGCAAACAATCAAAAAACAACAAAAATAGCTTTCTCTCTTCCTTTGCATGGCTTAACAAAAACAATACAGCCTTTAATGATTTTGAAACAGAGAACTAGCCGGGCGTGGTGGGCATGCTTGTAATCCCCGCTCTTGGGAGGCGGAGACAGGAGGGTCGTGCAGGTTCGAAGCCAGCCTCAGTTGGTTTAAGAGACCCTGTTTCAAAAATATAAAATAGGTCTGGGAGTGTAGCCTGGAGGTAGAAGGGCTTCCAGGAACCCCAGTACCACCAAAAAAAAAAAAAAAGAAATATATAAAATAGGTCTGGTAGTGTAGCCTGGAGGTAGAAGACCCTGGGTTCCATCCCCAGTACCACCAAAAAAAACACAAAAAAACAAAAATAATAAATACATAAATAAATACATAAATAAATAAATAAATAAATAAATAAATAAATAACAGAGAACTACTCCATGGGGCAGGTTATTGATAGGCATATTCCCTAAGAGCACCAACATTAGGTAGAAAATGAACAGATGCAGGAGCTAATACTCAAAGGCACCTAGAGTGGATTTATCAGCAATAGACACTTGTTTTTCAATAACTGAGTAAACCATCTATGGAATAAAATATGATTGGCATTCAATAAGTAATTTGCTAAAGAAATTCAGAAATGTATTTTTTGGGAGGACATGAGCGATTGAACCCAGGGGCATTCTACCTCTGAGGTATATCCCAGCCCTGTTTTTGTTTTTTATTTTTGGAACAAGGTCTCACTAACTTGCAGATGACCTCACTAAGGAGCTGAGGTTGGCCTTGAACCTGTGATCCTTCTGTCTCAGCCTCCCAAGTACTGAGATTACAAGCATGCACCACCATGCCCAGCAAATATTTTATTTTGTATAGGTACACAGAAAAGAGCTGCCAGATGTTTTTTTGTTTGTTTGTTTGCTTTTGTTTTTTGTTGTTGTTTGTTTTTTTGTTTGGTTTGCAGTACCAGGGAATGAACCCAGGGGCATTCTAACTCCAAGCTACACCCCCAGTCCTATTTTTTATTCTTTATTTTGAAACAGGGCCTCACTAAGTTGCAGAGGTTAACCTCAAACCTGTACTTCTACTATCTCAGCCTCCCAAGTACTGGGATTGCAAACCTGTGCCATGATGCCCAGCAAATATTTCATTTTGTGTAGCTACAGAGAAAAGAGCTGCCTGATATTTTATTTGCACTGGATCAATGACCCCATTAGACCATCTCATGCCCACTTACCATTATTGCAGAATGGCCCCGTGTAGGCAGAGGAAGAGCAGTCACAGAAGAACCCACTGGGCTTCTCCATGCACTTCCCGCCGTTGCGACAGAGCTTTCCATAGCTGCCACAGTGTCCTCGGCAGCCTGGCTGCACCCCGGGAGTCACTGTGGCCCTTTCCTCCAGATCCAGAGCCATCCCATTCAACTGCAGAGACCGGATGCATCCCAGAAAGCCTCTCTGTCTAGTAGCTGTCCCACCTAGAAGGGAAATACTGCAAATGCAAACATGTTCCCAGGTGTTTTATTTCTGAATAAAACAGAATTTAGGTGCCAAACTAACCTGAGGCCTTACAGAGAGCACAAATCCTGTCCTGTCAGAGAATGGCAAAAATTAAAAGAGAGCCACATGACCCAGTGATACCACTCCTTGGTATTTAGCCAAATAATTAAATCATCATGCTAGAGCAATACAGGCACACTTGTGTTTATTCCAGCACAATTCACAATTACTAAGTTATAGAGTAGGTCTGGGTATCCATCAACAAGAGACTGGATAAAGAATACCTGGCACTTATACACAGCAGAATTATATTCAGCCACAAAAAAATTATACCATTTGCAAAAAAATGGATGGATCTGAAGAGGATCATGTTAGTGAAATAAACCAGACTCAGAATACAGTTAATAATTTTTTTCTGTCATATGTGGACTCTAAAGAGGGGCAAGACATGAAAGAGAGAGGAGAGAGAAAGAGAGAGAGAGAGAGAGAGAGAGAGAGAGAGAGAGAGAGAGAGAGAGAGAGAGAGAAGAGGAGAGGAGAGGGAGAGAAAAAAAGAAGGTGGGGTTTGGAGAAAGGCATGGGCGTTATTGTATAGTGAAATTGATTAATTTATATTATTATGCATACGCAAGCCAAAATAAAACCCACTATAACCAGTATTCTGTACAATTATTATGCACGCATAAAAATTATAGAAGTGATTTTAAATTTGGAAACACAATTTGACCAACTCTAGACTTCAATAAGATATAACACAATTTCTTTTTTTTTTTCCTTTTGGTACTAGAGATTGAGCCCAGAAGCCATTCAGTATCCAAACTACAACCCCAGCCCTATGTTTTTTGTTTGTTTTTTTTTAACAGGGTCTCATTAAGTTGCAGAGGGCCACACTACGTTGTTGAGACTGACCACAAACCTACAATTCTCCTGTATCAACATTCCCAAGTACCAGGATCACAAGCATGCGCCACCATGCCCGGCTCAGTGAACATTTCTGAATACACTAGTTATATACATTTATAGATCATAAAGCACTATGAAGAATCAATTCCTGAACATGTTGGGCTCCTGAGTCACAAACACTATTTGAAATGCAGATTCATAGACATAATGGTTTCTATCTAACTTGCTGAATTAAAATTTCTGAATTCAGACTGCCTTGGTTTACACAATTTGTGCCTCTCTAAGAAAAGACACAGAAGTCAAAAGGGTGTGGGCCATATTTTTCATGTATAATCCAGAGGCAGTATGGTGTAAAGTCAGACATTCCAATTTCAGCTCCTGTAGGCACTTCAGAGAAGGAATTGAATTCAGCCCAGAGTTTTAAGACAGCTGCCAATCTTCCTGTTTAGTTCCTCCTACCTTTACTCAGTCAGTCGTCACTCCTGAAGTTTCTCTTCTGCCCTTATCCTCTGGATTTCTCTCTTTCTCTGTCCACATCCAGCTGCCACTCACCTCGCCATCACACTACCCACTCTGCCCTCTCAACTCAGTGAGCACTAATGGTTCCAAGTCTTTGGCCATATACTTCTGATATGCTTCCTGGAGTTTTCTCTCCTGGGTGAATCAGCCTGAAGTCTTGGTTATCCTTTAGCACAGAAAACTTTTGAAGAGGGCCAAGTGCTTGCTGAGAATCTTCTTAGTCATCAGATTTGAAGTTACTTCAGTCTGGCTTGGGAGGGGCAAAAACTCCCCACCCAAGGACCAAATGAGACCAATAATTAGGGGCCCTGATGATAAGAAAGACCCTGACCATTTTCTTATTCCCAGAATTTTACCCTTTCATTCCCTGGTTTATCCATGACTACTTTGCTGTGCCATGTGATTAATCATTTCTTACAATATTTTGGTTAAAACCCTCAATATAAGAAAGATACGGGTGGAAGGAAACCTAGTAGAGATGTCTCTCTCCTCCCCAGCCCTCACAGCTGTTCTTTTTCTCTAATAATAATAATTTTCTCTAAAAATTATTCTGACTCCATGTCATTCATGAAAGAGGCTTCTAATCAATCAATGAACATCAACACCATCCATGACAGATGCTATGTGGATTATACGTGTAGCTCTTGAGTCTATTTTACTGACTTCAGGTCACAGTACATTAAATCATGAAACAGTCTAGAGTATATGTAACATTGCACCACGTTGTGATGCATATCCTGCTCTGAAATTTGTACAACCTCTAATACAGGCATTTATTCTAGTGTACCAGTAGCATAACAATAACTAGAGATCTTGAAGTCCAATAAGTAAATACAACCCACTCTCAGCTATTCAATTTCTCAGTTTTTTTGAACAATAAGGAACTAGAGACTTAAGTTCAGAGTTGACCCATTGGTACAATTAAGCAAATATTTAAATGAACACATTTAGTTAGAAGCCAAAGTTGATTAAAACCCACAGGATGCTTTCATTGCCAAGTTAACACCCTTTCTCTTCACTTCAAAATATGCTGAAAAAGAAGCAGTACAGTTTTCTTCTAAATCCCATATCATTTTGGCTTTGGAAGGCATCTTTGTTCTACAAGATTTTTAGTATTTCTTTGCTTGGCATCATTTCTGAGAGCAAAAGTATAAAATTATATGCAACTGATCATTCTCTCTAAGTGCTTATAGCCCAGTGATTGATTGATTGATTGATTGATTGATTGTGGCTCTGAGGAAAGAACTCACAGGCATCATACCTTTTAGCTATTCCCCTGGCCCTATTTTATTTTTTATTTTGAAACAAGGTCTTGCTTGGTTGCTCACTATTTGCTCTCACTACTTGCTGAGGCTGTTCTCCAACCTGTGATCCTTCTGCTTTGGGCTCTCAAGTATTATGAATACAGGTATGCACCACCACTCCTGGCTCATGATATATTTAGACAGAGAAACTTGTGTTTAACATATGGTATTGATGGCAGAAATGAGCTAGCCAGTAGGAAGGAATGACAAAGGATGGACTGTTAGCAGAAAAATAAATATGTGTGAAATGTAAAATTAAATAGCATTTGTAACCATGAGAAGAAAATCAACACCTCACTTTGTAAACAGAGTCTTCTCTGTACCTTCAAAAAGAGTTAATGTTTACTTAGTTCAATAGTTTTAAATGACGTCTTCAAATTATCAGAAAACACAATGTCTAATTAGACATAAACAGTCATGTCAGACATGGATCGAGGATTTCTACTTTGCCATTAGGTTTCAAGTGAATAACTTTTTTAAAAAAAATTCAGATGTAACTATTCTGAAAACATGCCTCATGTAAATAGGATTGGGCTTGAAAGCTTAATTAAAGATTGCCGTGTCTTGTCAGGGTTAGAGTATGTCCAATTAAAATGAGCTGCCATTTGATTAATTGATTCTGGATGTTTCTGCTGAGCTATTATGTTTGGAACTATCTTCCAATTAATTTTCTATCAATTTACTTGCCATGCTGTATCAGACATAATGAATTCCGGAACTTCGTGAGAACCAAGTATGATGTGAGGTAAAAACTTTCTATGTGATTGAAGACAACTAAATCTATCCATTTATGTAAGGATATGGAGGTCCTACACCTACATAACTTGGCCAGATGCCCAGTAGAAAGCAAACAAGCCTTTACCTGTTGGACAAACACTTTGATCAAATGTCTTATTCTCAGAAAACTAGTTCAGCTGACAGGTGTTATAATCATGGAAGAAGACCTAGCTCTTTTCTACATGAATCTTGCACTACTTTGGTGATTAAGCTTGGGTTTTTAAGGCAATTTATTCATGTACTGTGCTTGAATATCACCAAGGATTAGTTAGGAAGAACTACTTAATTGGCCTGCAGCACTAGAGAGAGACAGAAAGCAAGATCCTCACACTGCCCTGTGAAATTTGAGGTGCTGGAAACTTGCCGAGCAGAGTATAGAGGTCCTCACTGACATTGATGCTATTTTAGAGGAAGACAGGTAAGGGATCATTACAAACCAACTTTGGGCAAGACAGTGATAAGGCTAGTCCAAGGACCAAGTCAAGAGATTGATGGGAAAAATGATCTTCTTTTTATCATCCAGCACATCTTTTGAGTTCTGCCCTTCTTTCAACATTCTGGGGAAAGAAAGTAAAGAAATGGTGGCGTTAATTAATGAAGGAAGTGTGGGACTGAAGCCTCGTGCCATGTTCTTCATTGATCCAAGTCCAGGGAGGGTGGGGAGGAGGAAAACTGTTTTTCTCTCCTGTTCAAAGAACTATTATACCTGGAAGAGGTGGACAGTATAATCAACAGTGAAATACAATACCTTTTCTTTAGGGCAAATCCAGTGGTAACATCCTGAAGTGATGATGGTGCGCTGAGGGAAGAGTGGGTCCCTGGCACCTCTTACCTGTGGACGTCACCACAGCTCTCTTGTTTGACCACACAAGGGCCTATTTATAGGAATGAACTGTTGGTGGTATTAGTTATACTCTCCAGTCTAAAGCAATCTCATCTGAATGCTACCTTCAGAAAATGGTCACTAAAACAAAGTATACTTAGTACTTTTTAGGCTGATCAGGAAAAAGGCACGTTAAGGAAGGGAGAAGAACATAATTAAAACAAATGATATGGTTACATTAAAGAGAAATATGACCTTTATTATACTAAATTGGTAATAAGGGAGCATATCTACTACAAAAGAAAATTAGACTGAAATAAAAATTATTCAAACATAAGGCTGTTTGATATTCTTGTCCCATGACTATAGTTTAGCATATCAAAAACCAAGAGTTAATAAAGAAAAATCTGGAATATATTATAATGAAAAACTTCTTTTGGCAAAAGATACCATTAACAATATGATGAAAACCTAAAAAATTCAGAGAGATAGAAGATATTTCCAATAAACATATTTGACAATTACTTACCCAGAAGACATTAAAAATCTTAAAATGTGGGCAACACATTTGAATAACTATTTCATAAAAAAGATATCCAAATGGTCAAAGGACAATGGTAGCCTCTCACTGAATATATGTATTCCTATGACCCAATAATTCTACTCCTAGGTATATCCTCAATATAAATACATGCATATGCTCATCAAAAATATGTATTTTAATATGCAATCTTTAAACTATTCAGAGTAAACAAATATCCACAGCAAGTAAATATAACTTTATACTCATACTATCTGTTCCCAAATGGTCCCAGATGATATCAGTGCACAACTGAGATTAATAACCATGGCCTCAAAACTCTGATTAACTTGGAGTTTAACATCAACCTCTGTGTATAGCACTTAAAAATTAATTGCTCACTCTTGATACTCCATAAATGTTTGTTGACTCAATCTCATTTGAATATAAAATAAAAGCCTTCTGACTATATCAGGAGCCCTTACTTTTTCAAGTTCTAGTCACAACATATTGAACTGGAGTGTAGCTCATTTGAAAACTTGTCAGTAGAAGAATTTAGACAAGAAACAAAAATTGCAGAGTTGGTTGAACGAAAATCAATTCAAGGCTAATTTCAGAAGCTTCTAGGAAAAAATGCTGAGTTTACAAACCAAAATAGAAAATGACCACTGTCACATTTCAGCTCTCAAAAGATGATTGATTCTTTTTTCCCCATCATTTCCGTGGTTGGAGAATGTTTGGGCGCCCATGATAACAGCAATGATGCTGGACATTGAGTTCATAGCATCGTCAAGGTCAAGGGCTTTGGTTTGATACACTGATTAGCATTTTCACTAAAATTGTTTTTGTTTGTTTTTTATAAGTATTAGGTAGCAGCTCGTAATAGGATTGTTGAACATATGTCATAAATCTCTTTCTTTCTCCATCTCTCTCACACACAAGCACACATATACACACATACACACATGCACGCACATCAGAGAAAGAGAGAGAATGAAAAAGAATGGTAAATGGTAGAAACCCACTGAAATAATTAAGAACAAGAATGGAGAGAGATGGGCTATGAACAGGAAGTTAAAAGCAACATGATATGATTCATGGGAGAATTCTCTAGGGGAGAAGAGACGGCCATCACAGAGGAGCTCTTTTTACTAACTGACATCACACCACACTGATGTTCACTTCTTGTGCTGGTTCATAGAAGGGTTTTTGTTCATGGCTACTCACCCTTCGCTGGGCATGTAATCCTACAGGTGTGATTAGTTGAGGATAACTGATCTGACATTTGGGACTATAAGGATTATTAAAGCCTTCTGTTCTCTGTTCCTGGGCATATAGACTAATCCTAGTTGCATCTCTGGAATTTCATCTATCACGTCCTAATTTCTATTTCATTTGTCATATATAAATGCTGTCCCATTGAACCATATTTTCAAAAAGCACTGTCTATTTATTTTTATTGGGTTTTCCTCAGAAATCAAAGCATTAGTCTTTCCTCAGAGGTTTGCTCTGCTGGATTAATATACTCTACGACTGGGCTTCAGTCGGAAAGGTGATGCAAGGGAAGGAGAAAATGCATTGGGTTCTTTTGTGTTATCTCATTACAGTGGATAATGCTGAAATATTACCAAAAATATAATATAAATTATAGACGTGGTGGCGCATGCCTGTAATCCTAGTACATGGGAGGTCAAGAGAGGAGGATCATAGGTTCTAGTACATCATCTGAAAGTAGTGAGACTCTCAAAAACCTGGTGAGACTATTTCAAAATAAAAAAATTAAAAATGGCTGAAGGTGTAGCTTGGAGGTATAATGCTCCTGGGAGGTACATAAATAAATGTATCAAAGTTAATCACCAAACAAACATGGGATCGAGGGAGGGGGAAGGAATGGGATGAGGGCTGGATGAGGGCTAATTGGATGATGTGTGCTTGTATATCCTCTCAAGTCTTGTATTCCAATGTGATATATGATTACAATGCACCAATAAAAATAAATTTAAAAAAATAAAAAAATAAAAAGTTACTACATGCCGGGATGGATGGTAATTAACTTATCTCAGACTAACTTCGTCTTTCAGTGTGTCTTACATTCCTAGGTGCTTCAATGAATGTTATTTAGAACATTACTGTTACTATTAATGTTTCTGGATTTAAAACATTTTTTTTAGAATAAGTCAAGCTAAAAACTACAGACTTACTTTATACAATTGCACATATCTCCCTCATTTGTCCCTATACTCAAATATGAATGACAGTAGTTATCCACACTTGAAAATCCTGATTAGTCATAATTATTTTTAAGATGGACGGATGAACTACAAATTAAACTCTTGAACTTGTAAGTAAAGGGAATTAAATTACCCTTTAAAATTTCAGCCAGGAAATCAATTACATTGTATTAAAGCAGAGATTTTCAGCCACCCATGGAATTGCTGGCTCTGGGAACAGGGTAAGATTTTGCTCTCACACATTTATTAATATGGAAAGGAACAGTTTTCAAGAAAAGGGTCCTTCAACACATACCATGTGTTGGCTTGGAGTCTCTGAATAAAGAAGCTTGATTTCCTGGTGAGAGTGTGATTGAGGGCAGGTGGCATTTTATCTGACGCAGTGAAAGGAGGTGAGATATTTCCTCTGGGCTGTGAAGAAGGACCAGAGGCTTTCTATAGCCAGGTGAGAATATATTTGTGGTATCTAATCTGAATTGGAGGACCAAGGAGAAGCTTTAATGACTGCTGCAAACTAAGATAAAGGAAGAAAACTTAACACCAGCTAAGATTAAAAGCTGGGAAATGATGTAAGAAATGTAGAAACCTATGAAGAAGCATCTTGCCCCCCAGGATATTATCCCAGGTATGAGGTAAAAACACTCACAGCAATAACCAGTTCATCAGTAAGTTGAGTTGGCATATGTCCATCTACATGCAAAATACATCCCAACTCCATTTCATACCACCATTACCCCTCACACAGGATCCTACAATAGCTGCCACTTTTTTTTATTTTCATCCAAGCCTCTTTCAGCAGTCAAAGAATTGTTGAGAAATGTATAAAGATATGCCACTCCTTTGATCCACAGAATAAAATTCATGATTTCTCATCGTGGCCTTCCCTGATTCCAGCATGTAACTCAATCTCCTTTCTCCCCACATGTCCCTTCATGCTTATATCCTCTGGCCACATTGGTTTTTCCTTCCTTTATTGAATATCTAAAGCATATTCCCATCACCTTGAGCATGATCTCTCTCACCACCACCCCCTGGAATTCTCTTACTTCCATCGTCCCCAGGTTTCTCTCTTCTGCTTCCTGTGGCCTGTGCTCAAGTGTAATGTCCTCAGGGAACACTTTGTCAGCAACATTCAGTGCCTTTAGACAGTTATTAACTGTCCCTTGACCATTCTACTGCCATATACTCTTAGGAAAGCAGAGTACTTTTGGGGCATAGTAATGGCTTCATTCCATTAGCTTTAATTACTGCTAATTTTTTATTTTACTATTCTCTCAGCCATTGTGATATAATTCAGTGTAACCATTTTAATTATAACTGATCTTTCATGGAGTCTGCCGAAAGGGCCAAACCATCTTTACCTTCAAACTTAGGGGGGAAAAAGCTCTGGTTTGTTTAGTACTAAAGTTATAAATTGCCGCCGGGCGTGGTGGCGCACGCTTGTAATCCCCGCGCTTGGGAGGCGGAGACAGGAGGGTCTCGCAGGTTCGAAGCCAGCCGTGCTGGCATAAGAGACCCTGTTTCAAAAATATAAAATAGGTCTGGGAGTATAGCCCGGAGGAAGAAGGGCTTCCAGGAACCCCAGTACCACCAAAAAAATAAATAAATAAAAATAAATAAATAAATAAATAAATAAAAAATAAATTGCCGGGCGTGGTGGCGCACGCTTGTAATCCCCGCGCTTGGGAGGCAGAGACAGGAGGATCGCGCAGGTTCGAAGCTAGCCCCGCGCGCTGGCTTAGGAGACCCTGTTTCCAAATAAAAATGCAAAAAATAGGTCTGGGAGTGTAGCCCGGAGGTAGAAGGGCTTCCAGGAACCCCAGTACCACCAATAAATAAATAAATAAATAAAGTTATAAATTAACAAATTAAGATTTTTATCTTGACTTCCGGGAAGATGGCGACCGAGAAAAGCGGGGCTTAAGAGCCCCGCTAACAACCAATCTCCATTATCACAAAACCAGTGCCTTTCATAGCCAGAAAACACCATCACCAGAGAAACAAAAAAATCACCAGGCTCCAGAGAGAAAGCAGACTGAGAACAGAGCTCAGAGCCACAGAGGAGATACACCGGCCTCACGCCCAAGGACGCGGCAGCAGCGCCATACTGCCGGCGGCAGCGGCGAATTCACCGGACGGCTACAGCAAGCCGAGGTAAGCCGCTACGGAACAGCCAGGCGGGATTTTTCAGCTCAGGGAGCATCTAAAGCTCCCAGTGGCTGAGCTCAGCACACGCTGCAGGGACTCAGAGTGGAACTCAAAACCAAGAAGAAATAAGTCAGCCTTATGGCCAAAGGCATAGCAGAGGCGCCATATTGCCACCGGCGACAGCAGCAGCGAATTCAACGAGTCCAGTACAGCTACATCTGCAAACTCAAGAACAGTGAGTCAAATTGTGGGCCCCAGAGGAGAAATCCCAGTACTGTACTCCCAGGGACTTGACCCAGTGGGGGAGTGGCGGTGGCAGAGATATCACACCATAGGAGAACGTGCAACCTGGCACACCCCATAGTTTAAAGCAGCCTCTATCGACTCCCTGGGTCGGAGACTCTGTGATACAACCCAGTAAAGGAGTAGTGGGTCTGAGATACTACAGACTCGAGATCCAGAGCACCTTAAGCGAAGTCATAGTGACCCAAGGGAAGAACCCAGAGAAGGCACAAACTTCCAAAATCATGGGAAAGAGGAATAACACTGGAGCAATGAATGCCCACAACCCCACAACATCAGAACCTGATAAAACAGAAAATCAGAGATTTCTAGAAGATCAAATCAGGAAAATAACTGTAGAAATAATAGAGGTGCTTCGAAAAGAATTCAGAGAGAGCCAAAAGAGATAAGGAATGCAATTAATGAAGTAAAGGCCTCAATTCAAAGCACAAACAACCGATTAGACCACATGGAGAACAGAATCTCGCTCTTAGAAGATGATCATTCCAAAAATGAACGCATAGTTTCTAATCTAGAAAAAAATATCCAACAGCAGGAATTGACATTGAAGAAATATGGGCCCATTTTAGGAGAGCTAACCTAAGAATAATTGGAATAGAGGAGGGAAAAGAAAGTGAAACCAAAGGGATCAACAATCTCTTCAAGGAAGTAATAGCAAAAAATTTTCCAAACATAGAGCAAGAGGTTGATACACAGATCCAGGAAACTTATAGAACTCCCTTTAATCAGGATCGGAGAAGAGGATCCCCATGCCACATAATTGTCAAAATGACCAATGTGGAAGCCAAGCAGAGACTCTTAAAGGCAACAAAAACAAAGGGCCAAGTGGCATTCAGAGGCAAACCAATTAGAATCACTCCAGACTTCCCAAACCAAGTCATGAGAGCCAGAAGGGCTTGGAGTAACATATTCCAAACTCTGAAAGAAAACAACTTCCAGCCCAAAATTTCCTACCCAGCAAAACTTTCTATCAAATTAGATGGAGAAATAAGAAGCTTCCATGACAAACAGAAACTGAAGGAATTTATGTCTTCAAAACCAGCACTAGAGAAAATACTCAAAGAGATTAACTACAAAGAAGAAATAGGTAACACACACCAGAACCAGAGAAACAAGATTTTCCATCCAACAGACAACTAAAATTGGTTATCTGTGGAGATTCATTATGTTAGTCTTTTACCTATCTCTAAATTGTATTGTTTGCCTTTATTGTTGTTAATTTTTAGGATTTCTAGTTGGAATATTAATATACCTTCAGATATAGCATTTGGAAATATTTTATCCAATTCTATTAGTAACTTTTAACTCTGTTTACATTGTCTTTGGATATACAACATTTTTTTTTTAGGGAGTTTGTATACTCTTCTGTTGCCTGTGCCATTGAAATCATATCCAAGAAATCACTGCCAATTTCAATGTTGTGAGGTTTTATGACCCAGATTTTCCTCTAAAAGTTTATAGTCTTAAGATTTATATTTAGGTCTTTTATCTATTTTGAGTTAATACTTGTATATGGGATTAGGTACGGGTCCAATTTTATTCTTTTCCATGTAATTATTATTTTTTAACAATATTTAGTTAAAAGATTATTATTTCCACCACCAAATGTTCATGGAAACCTTGTCAAAAATAACTTGACAATATAGGGAAGAATTTAGCTCTAGGCTTGTATTTAACTCCAATGGTTTATATATCTGCCTTTAGAACAGTACTACACTGTTTCAATTATTGTAGCTTTATATGGTTTGAAATCAGAAAATATATATCTTCTAGCTTTGTTCTTTTTCAAGATCGTTTTGGGTATCTAGAATCCATATTCCATATTAGGATAGATTTTTTTTCTGAAAAATAAATATATAAATATATTATAGTTTCACCTAAAAAAATAGAAAAAAATATTCTCTGGTAAGAAAGAAAGCAAAAAGAAATATTGAAATGTTATCTTTAAGTCATCAAAAGCTTGGTATCAGACAAATGAAACTGTTATGTGAGATTATCATTTTTAATTTTGGACAAATTGCTATAATACTAGATGTCAACCACTAAGCCAAGCATGGGAGGGAGGGATGGGGAGAGAATGGGGTGGGGATCGGGTGGGGGCTGACTGGGTGGTGTGTGCATGTATGTCTACAAAAGTTTGTATCCCACTCTGATGTATGAATACAGTGCACCAATAAAAAAAAAACAGGAAAAGAAAAAAAAAGATTTTTATCTTAAAAGGATCATTTTATTAACTTGATTGGGGTTCTTTCCTAAGAGACAGTGGTGGTCCAGACCCTGATACATCATGAAAGATAAGAGCAAGCCCCTGGGTGGTTTCTGGAAATCATCAGCTATTTAACCCAAGACTGCAGGTCTATGTTTATGTCTCCTCCTCCTGCTATCACTACACCACATCATGACAATTTCCTCACAGCTACCTATATGGAGGAATGAAGGAACTGCATAAATGGCTCTTTATTTATTAATAAGGATGTAACTTTTTCAGAGATCTTTTATTCCCCTGCCTCTCCTTTTTAATTTCTACTGACTTTGACTTAAACCTAATCAAGATTTCCATTTTTAAAACTTTCAAGTGACACGGCCACTCTTCAATCTGAACACATATGGGGATGTCAAAGGCCTGACTAATTGCCTCAATAAAGATGAAATCTCTTCTATCTTTATTCAAATTATGGCACATGATTGATTGCAAAAGACTCAGACCCTTTCCCAAGCAGTTCTCTGATGTCACACTAGTACTTCATTACAGCCACCTGAAATCAAATTAAGGCCAGGATTCCTATCAGACACAAAATATAGAGACCCGTCGCTATGAAGTTGAAATTCATACCAAGGATGAAAGGTCATCTACAGGCAAGCAGCAGCATATTTCACTGAAAAATTCGAGGACAATTTCAACCCTCTCAATTTCCAAGAATAGTAAAGCTATTTCCAAGCTACTGACAGATTTTAAATTGCCATACCTTTTGTTGTGGCCATCTCTCATTTTTTTGGGTGAATTCAAGAAATATCTGTATCAATTTCCTGACTGAGTTTCTAGCATGGTAGTAGAAGAGATACATTTCTTCTTAAGTATCCTTTATTATTTCTATACCCTTAAATATGTCAGTTGAGGGGCCATAGATCATGCTGGCACTGTCCATGGGAATGCTTTACTCAAAGAAGCCACTCATTAAATATCTCTTAAATAAAAGAAAGAATAAAACTACAGATAATGAGGACACAAATCCATTAGAAGTCCTAAGTTCGGCTTGGTCAAATATGTCACAAACAAGTTTTATCATTTTCATTGAGCCAGGGATAATAAGATAAGATTATTAAGTCATGCAAAGTTCAATGGGAAACCTGATAAATTTTGCTCCAAATACAACTTTTGAAAATGTTTGAAACATGTTATCTGATTATTCATCACTCAGGCTGCTTTACAGAGATGCTGTCTTTATTTATATTAAAATTTATGAACACTGATCAAAGAAGAGATAATTCCTTGTACTGCATGGTCCATACATTCTGCAGAGCAATTAGCAAAGGAGTAAAAACACATCAAGAGGAATTCTACTAGCAAGTCTGCAAATTCCAAGTGAACAGATTCAGGAAATAAAGGAACAGCATACTGACACAAAACAAGTGACCAGAAAACTGCACAAAAATGGTTAAAAGTAAGAGAAAATTTCAGAGAAACTGGTGAAATAATTCAAGTCATGAAATTTACACTCTGCTTTTTTTCTGTGTTTGTGCTATTCCTGGGTTTGGGTATTTTTGATGTAGAGTATATTGGGAGGGGGTATTTATGGGCTTGCATTGGCTGGAATCATAAGAAGGAACTGGCTGAGAACAGAGATCAACATTTCCAGTATCACACCCAGAACACTAATGTAACAAACATGCGAACTGGAACAAAGCATGTGACCTGTAATATTAAGAATGCTGGTATGCTGGTTTAGGAATTAATCTCATTGGAATTTCATTTGCTAGCTGAATTTTTAAAGGCAAACTAACCCTCTTGTTAGGTTAGATATAGAATGTCTCCTAAGGAGCCCAAGTATTCGTGTTCCAAGTTAATATAATTTAAGTCATGAGTATTGTAATTTCATCAGAAAATAAACTCATTATAAAGGATTTACTGTGTGCTAACCTAGAGAGGAAGGGAATGGCTGGAGGAGGTGTGTTCCTAGGAGTACGGTTTTCAGTACTGTGTCCTTGTATCCCGCCTGCTTGCCCTCTTTCTTCTAGCCTCCATGATGTAAGAGCAGAGCTTTGCTCTCTCCCTCTCTCTGCTCCCTGTTGCCATGGCCTGAGCTCTGCAGACCTGGCCTCACATGGACTAAACCTCTGAAATCCCCCAAACTGTAAGCAAATGAATCTTCATTCCTCTAACATACGTGGTCAGTTGTTTTTGATTACAGCAGTGAGAATGCTAAACAAAACACCCCTGAACCCATGTCATCACATCTCAAAGTAGGAATCATTGTTATTTCATTGGTGGGTTATAAGGAAGAAATGAAACACCTGGCATAGACTGAAACATAATTTTTCAGTAAAGAGTGGTTTGTTATTGCTGTCTGTCAATATTATCACTAATTTTTATAGTTCATATTATTTTATTTGGGTCCATCTCTGCGATTCCATCATACAATTGAATGAACAATGGCTTAGTGAGAGAACTTACCCACAAAGAGTTGACTGTTAAGCTGTAAAAGCACGTGCCCATCTGCCGGAGCAGCTTGTGTCTTTGGCAAGAGCTGGTCCACTTGAATGGTCGCCTCTTTGATGTTCCTTTCAACTCTGACATGATGCCATTGGTTGTCATTGAAGCGGGTGGGTGACTGCACTGAGATTTCAAAAGGTCCATTACCCACATCGAATGAAAAGGTCACTGTTGTTGGAGCTGGAAATAGGGGACATGAAGATTGTATGTGTGTGTATTCGGGGTCCAGAGAGCAGAGTGTTCAATATAATTAGAAATAGCACCACTACACCATCATCACTAAATATAAAGAAATCATTCAGATTTTATGAAGGAGGCGATGACACCAGTATATAAACTGGTCTTATAAGGTGGGATGATGTAGTAAGATACATTTGTACTTTTGGGGGAAAAATAGATTTCAGGAAATTTGTTCCTCAAGTTAAATTTTCATATTGATAAAGAATAAAGCTATCTAGCCAGGGCACAAAAACTAAATAGCATCTGGCATTTTCTGTAAAAATGATTTATTTTACTGATTCAAAATTTATACAACTTTACAGGCATGCAGCATGCAGTAGATGTTAAGATATTAATAGTAGCCCGTTAGTATATCAAAATAAAATGAGTGGTTGATATAATTAAGTTTGTAATGAACTGAAAAATTGATTTTTAAATTTTTAATTATTTGAATTCAAACTCCTCTTAAATTACTTCTAGAAAATACCAATAATTTTTCCTAGCTTATTGCATGTTAAGTATCATTATTTTCTTGCAAAATAATCATAGAATTTTTAAGAGACACAATGAAAAGATTCAGCTGATAAAGTACAAACGTGAGTTATTTAAAAATTAGTTAAAATATGTGTTACTAAATAGTAGGCTCAATAGACTTCTCTGTAAAGACTTACAGCGCAACTCTATCCTTATAAAATCAGTAATTCCAAGGTTCTCTAAAAACACCCCAGATAGAGCTGTTGTCTTAAAAAAGAACGATACGTCAGCACTAAGTTCTCCGTGGAAAGTAGGAAAGTGAAGGTAGGATGCCTCAGTATTGAAGGAAGCTGAATTCCAAAATAACTCTGTTTTTAAAAAAGAAGAAAATCAATAAGGAAAAACTCATGACATACAATGAATGACAGAGTCACCGTATTTTTGCTATTTAAAATATAGCTCAGTAATACAGAACTGCTTTTCTTTTGTTCCATTAACTAATATACAAGAAATGAAGCAATGATGAGTAACTTTATAGGAAATTAAATCTTGAATTCCTTTCAACATCGGAGAGGAATGAACAGTTCAGAAAAGGTCGAAATATAAGAAAACATATTCTCAGCCTAAACACTGTTCTCTGTCAAAGCAACATTTTAAGGAACTGCTGAACATTGATTAATTGCTTATATTTTTTTTTCTATAGCTTGACAATTTAGACACTTACTTGCTTTGAATGATCAAATCTCCAAAAAACAAAACAGTGGTTTTGGTTCTAGTACACACACACACACACACACACACACACACACACACACCAGGCAGTATGACTTTCTCAACTGTCTCGATCTGGGCTTTCTCATTTTCTAAACTGAGACTGGAATTCTCAATAGTCTCATCTTGCAGGTGGGTGTGGCGGCACACACCTGTAAGCCCTGGGAGGCTAAGACAGGAGGATCACAGGTACACAGCCAGTCTTCGTCATTTAGGAAGGCCCTCAACAGCTTACTGAGACTCTCTTTCAAAATAAAAATAATAAAAATAAAATGGGCTAGGAGTTTCTCTCAGAGATAGAACAACTCCCCTCGGGGGGTGGGGGAGAGATTGAGATTCATCTAACTAAAGACCAAGATAAGTTTACTCTGTGCTACATGGATATTCTCATTAAAATGCTCTGTTCATTCAAAATAATTCTTTACTTTGTTTATAAGAGTGAAATAGATGTTCCCTGGAGAAAAAGATTCTCAAAAGGTTTAACAATCGACTGTGGTGGCAGATGTCTGTAATCCCAGTATTTGAAAGGTTGAGGCAGGTGGATCACAGGTTCGTGGCCAGCTTCAGCAACTTAGTAAGACCCTGTTTCTAAATAAATAAACAAACAAACAGGGCTGGGAGTGTAGCTCAGAGGTCAAATGCCCCTGGGTTCCATCCCCAGTTTAATAAGAATTTGGGGATATACATGAAAACATTTGAGGAAATATGTAGACAATAGAAAGTCAATTATAACTGTTCACATATAACTGTTTATTTCCACTCTCTCATTCCTTGTGTTTGTTATATCTGTAAGTTTCATTTCAGAACAATTGCCAAGTGATAATACAGCAGAAAATATGGAAAATAAAATATAAATGCGATGGCACAAGTTGACAGGAGTGAAATCCAGCTGCATGTACGTAGCTGACAAGGAGAATTCATCGGAGGAAGGAACCGCACACGTTCCCTCCGCCTCCTGCCAGCCCTCAGCACATCAGCCAGGAATGTGCGTGCCTCGTTCTAAGCAACTGCCTCGACATGCTCTCCCAACCTGGGAGAAAATCCCCCCCATGTGAATGATCTTCCTACAAAAAATAGAAAAAATGATATTCTCTTGGGGTCGGAAACCACCATTTCAAAACAAGGGTTATGTGAGCGGGGAGCAGATTACCCAGCCAGTTAAACGTCACAGACTTTGACGCTTTCAGGTTCCATAGATTTTAATTGACTTTAAATTCTGGCCTTCATAATACTTATTTCATTTTTTTTTCTGGTTTTCTTGTGGACCTGATTCAAAAGTCAATTTTCATTTTGTCTGAGGACAATTGTGGAGCTGAATTTATTCAGCTGAGAATCTACTTTGAGGATCCCCCCCACCCCAGAGTCAAATGAAACTATATTGTATCTGGATTGTGTCAAAGCCTATTCTTTTTTGTCCTTTTTACAGCTGTTTCTATGCTTACACATTATTCCCAAGGAAAGGATGCAAAAAAAAAAAAAAAAGTAAAACATGAAGGCAGAGACAACACATTTGTTCCTTAAAAGGTCTTACCTGGTCTGGTCTATTTTTCTATTTTTATAGCAAAATAGATGCTTTCCTATTGAAATGTTATATGTGATAGTTAAAGATAAAAATAAGTCATAGTTTTATAGACTCTTATTAAATCTTACTTTGAGAAAGAGAACCATCTGAATTACTGAGAGGTTTAAATTAGATATTATTATTATAAAATTTAACATTTCATTTGTTTCATATTATATCATAACCCCGTAAAGCATCATACTGAAGTCTTCAGGGAACTGCTTGGAGCAGAGGAACAATTCTTTGAATTGCTGTTCTGTGTGCAACAAATGCTTTTACAGTAATGAAAACAATGTGTTACCGTAGGTGGCTAAAATGTTCTCGCACACATAATAATCTGTTTTGTTTAGGTAGCAAACCTTTTGTATACAGATCCACAATAGGCAGAAAATGAAGGAAGGACATTTTGTAGGATTAAAAATTGCTGCTAATTGAAAGCAGGTAGAAAGGAAGCAAAGGCTACTATTTCCATGATCAAATAATGGAAATGACAGCTGATATCTCAGCTAGGTACACGCTGTGCTAAGAAGCACCCGGGAGGGTCCGGATGACCTTAGAGAGACAGGGAAGATGGAAATGTGGTGGAGCTAAGCCAGCAGGCAGCAGCGAGAAGGTCTTTGAAAGAGGATTCCTGGGTGGAGGTGCTCTGAAATTTCTTAAGCTGAACCCCTAGCAGGTCCAAATGCAGCTGGCACTAATGGAGTCTGGTTGGCAGGCAGAGTGAGACGTCTTTATACCATCCCAACAAAAACACACCATGAGGCACTATTCTAATTCATACTGAATAAATCAATGATCAATATATTTTTTTCAGTTAAATCCAATGTAGGGTACTAGAGATCTGAAATTTCTTTGGGAATGCCATCTTTTATCTTTCCAGAATAATAACACACATACACACACACACACACACACACACACACACACACACACACTGGGATCCATATAGTTAGTTACGTAGTAGATACACAAAATATTTGATTCCATACATAAGATTTAAAAATGAGCCAGATGTACCAGCAAACACTTGTAATCCCAGTACTCAGGAGGGTAAGACAAGAGTATTACAAGTTTGAGATCAGCCCCATCAATGTAGCAAGATTCTCAGCAACCTAGCAAGACCCTGTTTCAAAACAAAAAGATAAAGAAGGCTGGGGCTATAGTTTGAAGGTAGAGTTCCCTGGCTTCAATCCCCAGTACTGAAAAAAAAAAAAGGTTAAAAATACAAGCCTATCTAGGAAAAGTAATTTAGTACTATGTAAAGATTATGTGCACTTTTTTTTAAAATTTGGAACAGGGTCTCTTAAACCAGCGGGGCTGGATCCTCTGGTCTCCGCCTCCCAAGCATGGGGATTACAAGCGTGCACCACCACGCCCGGCCCGAGATTATGAGAACTTTTTAAAAGTAATTGATTTGCTAAATTTTTAACTTATCTCATTAAAGGTACAGCCTTTTAAAAAGAACAGACTTAAAGCTTAGCCATGTCAAAAAGGAAAAAAATAGAATCTGAAGTGAGCCACGTCATGATAGGAAGTAACCACATGGTCTTAGAAATATGTAGGTAGTACTTTGTATTAAATGCGTATTTATACATGGGATTTGTCTAGTTTGATTAAATTCCTGCTCCCCTAAAATTTTTTATGTAACACCTTTTTTACATAAAAATAAATAAATAAATAAATAAATAAATAAATAAGAGCCAAGTGTGGTGGTACACACCTGTAATCCCAGTAGTCGGGAGGCTGAGACAGGAGGATCACAGATTCAAGGCCTCAGCAACTTAGACTCTCAGCAACCGAGCAGAAACCTGTTCCAAATAAAAAAAATTAAAAGGGCTGAGGGTGTAGCCTGGATGTAGAATGTCCCTGGGTAAAAGAAAAAGAACAGACATAGCAGCCTAGTGGTTTACCAGAGTTGGGAAGAATTAAGGGGAGACAGTGGCTAGAAGTCTTTCTTTAAAGTAAAAGCATTGTTAAAATACTGAAATGCTGATTTTATGAGTCAAGTTCATCTTCTAAATATTTATGGATCAGGGAGGGTGGGAGAAGTATTGGAAAGTAAAATTATCAAATTCCATTTGTATGTATAGACTAATATGCCACAATGAAACCCACCAGTCTACATAATCAATATGCACCAGTAAAAAGAAAAAAAAATTAAATAGTTATAAAGTATTTAAAACAAGTTGAAAAATATAGATTTCTCAACAGAAATAAAACTCTAAAAATAATTACATGCTGCATTATTGGAACACAAAAACCTATATATTGGTTTTATAATTCACTGGTTCCTCTTTTTAGCGCTTCTATTATTGTTTTCAATTAATTTATGAACCTCAGGAGAAATCCATATAAGCAAAATGAAAATAAAGAAAATGAAATCTGGCCGAAGATAATTACAGTTTGTGGGTTTTCAGATCCGTATGTTAGAGAACAGAGTTGATCATAGATGTTTGCAGAAAGTAAAACCCCTCCCTCTCCAACTCTCACACAGTCCCAAGGCTGGCTGGCCAATATGGCTTAGGAAGGTAGCACAAATTGTCCTTGTCATCAAATAAATTTGCAAACAGCCTCTAAAAAAGCTGTGTCTTTGTGGCATTCTTATTAGTTTTAGGTCAAATTGTTTTGATATTCAGAGCAAAGGTGAAGTATTTGTATATACTTTAAGTATTCATACACACACACACACACACACACACAAACACACAAACACACATGGTTTGTTTTAGAAAAAGCTAGAAGTAAAAGAATATATAAAATGGTCAATGTTGTGGTCAGATATAGAGCAAAGCCTACAGAACTCAAGGTGGACACGGTTAAGTAGTGAGGGCTGTAATCTCATCAGTAGATAAATTCCTTGGGATGGATTTATCTTGGCGGTCACCTAGGCTGGTCCCTGCTCTTTCCCTCTTCCAGCCTCCATGATGGCAGGAGCAAAGTCTTGTGTTCTCATTTCTCTTTCTCTCTCCTCTCCTCTCCTCTCCTCTCCTCTCCTCTCCTCTCCTCTCCTCTCCTCTCCTCTTCTCTCTCTCTCTCTCTCTCTCTCTCTCTCTCTCTCTCTCTCTCCCCCCTCTCCCTCTCCCTCTTCTTCTTCTCTTCTTCTTCTTCTTCTTCTTCTTCTTCTTCTTCTTCTTCTTCTTCCTCTCTCTCCTCTCTCTCTCTCTTTCTCTCTCTCTTTCTCTCTCTCTTTCTCTCTCTCTCTTTCTCTCTCTCCCTCTCCTTCTTCTTCTTCTTCTTCTTCTTCTTCTTCTTCTTCTTCTTCTTCTTCTTCTTCTTCTTCTTCTTCTTCTTCTTCTTCTCTCCTCTCTCTTTCTCTCTCTCTTTCTCTCCCTCTTCTTCTTCTTCTTCTTCTTCTTCTTCTTCTTCTTCTTCTTCTTCTTCTTCTTCTTTCTCTCTCTCTCTCTCTCTCTCTCTCTCTCTCTCTCTCTCTCTCTCTCTCTCTCTCCCTCTCTCTCTCTCTCTCTCTCTTTCTCATCACCTTGCCCTGAGATGCGTGGTCCCTGACCCCCCATGAAATGAATCCCAAAATCTCCAGACAGAGAGCAAACAAATCATCCTTCTTCTAAAATGTATGGTCAAGTCTTGGATTAGAGCTGAGAGAACGCCTAGACGATAAATAAGATAAGTGAAGTGTATGTGCGTTTGTCATGGTATCAACCAGCAGTCCTTTCTTATGAAAATCAGAGAGAACTTGAAGAGTGTATAGCCAGGCATAGCAGCACACACCTGTAATCCCAGTACTTGGGAGGCTAAGAGAGGAGGATCATAGATTTGAGGCCATCCTGGGAAATATAGACTCTGCTCCCAATTTTTAAAAAAAGAAAAAAGTGCCGGGATATATCTCAGAAATAAAATACCAGTGAATACCAGTGGGTTCAATCTCTAGAAAATCTCTACAAAAACGTAAAACAAACAAACAAAAAGATTGTGGAGTTGTGTTAGGCACCAGAAACCTACTTTGAACCAACAATTGGTAGTATTTTAACATACGAGGGAGAGCACATTATAAATATAAGATAAATCTGGTCTACCCATGATCAATTCCTTCCATTAGCGCACATAATCATGCAATAAAATTTGAGTCCAGTTATCCATTTGAGGGGAAGGATGAGTATCAATAGATCAGTTATAACCAAATTTAGGCATACAAATGACATGAAAGAGAGTCATTTTGATTAGGGCAAAACAAAATAAATAAATGCCAAAGTGATTAAGAGTTGTTCATTGACCATACACTATTGAAAGTTTGAGGTCCTTACTTACATGGTTAAAGTCAAAATTAAATTGTTATTCAGATGACTGTCTTTTTAACACTACAAATGTATAAATATTTAATGCTTTAATTGACTGTAAGTAGAAGAGCTCCTAATATCTTTCTGTATTTGTGCATGTATAGATTTTATGGTATAGACATTAATTTTTCATTTGTTTCAGTTTTAGTTTGTTTTGTTTTACGGTGCTGGGGTTTGGACTCACGGGCATTCTACGTCTTTGCTACATTCCCACATTTACTTTATTTTTATTTTGAAATAGGGTCACACTGAGTTGCTGAGGGCCTTGCTCAATTGCTGATGTTGGCCTTAATCCTGAGATCATCCTGTCCTCCTGTCTCAGCCTCCCAAGTTCTGGAATCATAGGAATGTGCTGCTGTGCCCAGATGACATTACTGATTACAGTAAGCTTATTTATACATTGGCCATTATAGCCCATAGCAATTAGACACACAATTTTTTTCCGTACCCATATTATATTTTTCTATATTAACTAAATTGATGCGATATTCCAACAGGCTATAATGATGAAAAATAAAAACCAAATTTTTTATGATGTGCTTATTGCCTGTATAGAGGGCTTAATTCCTGTATAGAGGGCTTAATTGTAGTCTTTATATATGATCAGTTATAAACATGTACATTTTCCAAGTATACACAATGCCAAATGTGAACAGTAAATACTACTCTATGCTCACATAGTTTCTTAATACTATCGCTGGCCCGGGATAGAGGAGGTTCCCTCTCTGTTCCCCAGCATTCTCTGTCCTATTTCTTAACCTTGAACTTCTCTAGAGGCCTTCTCTAAGGAAGGCCAAAAGAGAAGAGACACTCCCGCTGCCAGGACACCTACTCACCCTCCCGCATCTTCCTCTACATTCTGCATCCTTTCCTGTTAGAATGGGTCAGCTGTTCCTAATCAGAAATGACTCTACCAAGTCTCTCCTATTGGAACCAACATGCTTTTAGTTCTCTAATCTTAGAAACTTTACCTTGAGAAAATTCTATCCCCACTTGCACTCAACGTCTCTATTTGCTTATCTTCCCACTGTTTCCTGAGTCTATCTCAGGCTTCTGTTCCCAAATAATTTCCCCAAAATGCCATCATCATGGTCACTAGCGACGTCCATACTGTTCATTCAGTCGCCCCAGTACTGGTCTTACTTCAGGTCTCAACAACTTTTAACCTGGTTGAATGTTCCCTCTCCCTTGAAACATTTTCTTCACATAGAGTCCAGGATGCCCATATTGTTTTTCCTCTCTTCCTTGGGCTGCTAGTCTCAGTCCTTCTTCTTTCTCCTCCTCATCTCCTTTCCCCACCACAGCCGGAATATTTCAAAGCCCCACCATTTATTATACTTCCTCACCCATAATAATTTACCTGTCTGTCTTGTGGCTTTAAATATGTTGATGACAAGCCAGGCATGATGATTCACACCCAGTACTTGGGAGGCTGAGATAGGGGCATCACAAGTCCAAGGCCAGCCTCAGCACATCAGAGAGACCATCAGCAACTTAGTGAGAGCCTACTTCAAAAGAGAACATAGACACAAGGGTGAACATGTAGTTCAGAGCTAGAACACCCCTAAGTTCAATCCCCAAGACCACTGAGTTAATATAATACATAAATAAATATATTGATGACAAATGAATACAGGTGTGAATCCTGGAACTCCTAAACCTACAATTCCTCATCTGTATTTGCAATGTCTCATGGCATTTCGTTCTTAATATATACCAAAACTGAACTCCTTCTCTTCCCATCATATCTGCTTGACTGCAGAAGCAATCTTCCCCATTTCAATCAGCGCCTTTCTATCCTTCTACTTGATGATGAGACCAGTCGCTCTTGTGTGCTTCTTGACTTTTCCGTTTGTAACTAACATCAATTCATCTGCGAATCTTATTGGCCTCTCTTGAAACTCTCCAAATATCATAACATTCACCTCATGCCCAGGAGTCAAGCCACCACTCTTTCACCAGGTTAAGAATATCACATCACTTAGCATAATGTCCTCCAGTTCCATCTATTTCCCTGTAAATGTCATAATCGTGTTTTTCTTTATGGCTAAGCAAAATTCCATTGTGTACATATCCCATAGTTTTGTAATCCATTCATCTCTTGATGGACGTCTTGACTGGTTCCATAGTTTGGCAATGGTGAATTGTGCAGCTATTAACATAGATACACATGCATTGGTTTGGTACTTCTGATTCCTTTCTTTTGGGTAGATTCCCAGAAATGGTATTGCTGGATCTCTAAAATGCAGGAGCTCGGGAGAAAATGGGTCATAGGAGGAAATCTAGACAAAGAAGGAGATACTATAGATAAGCAAATAAGGCGACCTACCTGAGGGGAAGGGAGGGGGAAGAAGGAAATCCTCAATTCTACATGATGTACTTTAACAAATTTATCAGTGTAAATCACAAAGCCAAACATGAGAAGGAGGGAGGGAGAGGGAGTTGGGTGGGAATTGGGTACGGGCCAATTGAGTGATGTGTACATGTATGTCTCCACCATCTTGTATCCCATTAAGATGTACGACTACAATGCACCAATAAAAACTTCAAAAAAGAATATGGCCTCATACTTGACCTCCTTGCTGTGACCTTACCCTGTTCAATATCACTAACTATATGAGTAAAATCAGACCATTCCTCGACTCAAAACTCTATAGTGCTCTCCAATCTCACTGAAGTTAAAAAACTCAGACTTTCCAAAATTCTTCCATAATCTGACAACCAGGCTTCCTTCTGACTTCTCTAATTCTTCCCTTGATCATTGTGCTACAAAAACTCGGACCACCTGGATGCTCCATAAACATGCCTGCTACATTGGCATCTCCATATTGTCATTCTGGCTTCTCGAACTTTAGTAGTCTTTTAGAGATAAACGCATGCCTAGCTCCATATTTCCTTCAGATCTTTATTAGAATGTCATCGTCTTAGCAAACCTAAATGATCATCATGCTTAATAATGCCCCCTTCTGCATCAATTTTATTTTTCACAGCTCTTATTAGAATCTATTTTGCCATATATTTTACTTATTTGCTCATTTTATTTATTTGCTTATTTGCTCTCTAAGAAGATATAAGCACCAAGAACAACCAAAAATACAGAATTTTTGTAATTTTGTTCATTGTGTGCTTGCGTGCTTCTCTCTCTCTCTCTCTCTCTCTCTCTCTCATACACACACACACACACACACACACACACACACACACACACACCTCAGTTTACTGCAATGTAAGGAATCAAAAAATCTATTGATTAAAATTATAAAATTGTCTTTATTATCATAGCCATTAGAAAGCTTAGAATAATTCCAGTGTGGATCTATTATAGCACTCCCAAATAGCCAAAATTTTTGTTAAACAAATGGGAAGAAGGAGAAAAATATGAAAAGAGAGAAGAGAGGAGAAAGAAGGAAGAGGATGGAATAACCCAGTGGAGAAAGAAAAGCCGGTAAGATAAAATGTAATATAAAAATTAAAATAAAAAAAGTCTAAGTGGTCGAGTGGTAGAGGATTTGCAGGCAAAGTGGAGCTAACAAAATTTTATTTATTACCTGCTTATCTTTTAAAATGGAATTGATCCTTACTTTTTTAAATGGCTTATATGTTGGCTGCCAAATGGAAGAGAAGTCTGTCAAATGGAAGAGAAATTAAGCAAATCAGTAGTCAATATCTTTTTTTTCTAGTCTGTGCATCTAACTTCTGCAAAGTTATTTATTGCCTACATGCATCTTTGATTATTTAATGCATTCTGGGCAGCTGTGATTTCTCAGACAGCTATCCTAGTCAATGCAGAGAAAACCAAGAAACTAATTTCAATGACACAAGCATTTCTTAGAAAAAGAAACTTGGAACAATTTTCCCTAACTTTGTAGATTTTAGAGGTGCTCTGATTAACGGCAGAACTTCAACACAAGAACTGAAAAGATCCACATTTAATAAAATGGGCTGAAAAATGTACTGTCAAAGGGATTTAAAACACCGACTCTTCAGATTAACAGAGAAAAGAGATTTAAAATATGTTTGCAACAACTTTGAAATGTATACTGTATGTACCTCTCACCATATCATATTTCACCATATTTCAGGGAAAAAAAAAAACAATACCAGCTGGGCATGGTGACACACACACACCTATAATTCTACTAATTGAGAGGCTGAGACAGGAGGACTTCAGGTTTGAAGCCAGCCTCAGCAACTAAGAAAGGCCCTTCAAAATTAGTGAAACCCTGTTTCAAAATAAAACAGGGCTGGGGAATAACTCGAATAAAACAGGGCTGGGGAATAACTCGAATAAAACAGGGCTGGCGAATAACTTGAAGGTAGAATGTCTCTGAGTTCAATTGCCAGTACCACAAAATAATAATAATAATAATAATAATAATAATAATAATAATAATTAATGATTATATTATTAATCATTAATTATTATATTATTATACCACAAAATAATAATAATAATTATTATTATTATTATTATTATTATTATTTCACCAAAATGCACAGCACTCAGATGCATCCTTAATAAATTATGACCTTTAAGGATCATATTCCTTCAAATATTCAAACACAAAATTCAAATCGCCTACAAGGTGGAAAAATCCACTTGGCCTGCGATATCTGCACAGTATTCAATACCTGCAGATAAATGAGGGCTGTCCGTGGATTTCTAAGGAAAAGAAACTGCATCCAGCCTAGTGTACTTTATTCAGCATTGAGGAAGCCACCATTTGCAAGTCTGAAAGAATTCTGAGAATAAATCATACAAGAGCCCTTTGGGGGGAGAAATAATTGGACACAAAACCTGTTCCATAATGAAATCTGGCCAACCAAAAAGACACATAGAAGAGCTCTGGAAGACAAGGTGCCTGTTCCTTTTAGTGCAGATGAATTAGGATTACTGAACAAACATGACCCAAACATACACTGGTTCCTAAAGAGGTTAAACAGAGGGTAACGACAGAACCCAGAAATTGCACCCCGAGGCCGATACTCAAAACCTGTGTCCACACAATGACTTCTACGTGGGCAGTGACAGCAGCCTCTGCCATAATATTCCCCAGAGTGGAACCAGCTCGACTGTCTGTTGACTGATGACTGAACAAGACGCTGTATCATCTACACGAGGAAATACTATTTGATCATAAGAAGAAGGAAGCAAGTGTCTGCTACCTGCTTCCACATGGATGAAACTTAGCAAAAGAAAATCAAAGAAGCCAGGCATAAATGGCCAGGCATCCTGTATTTTTATCTGGAGGAAATATCCAGAATAAGCAATTCTGAAGGGACAGAGATGTAAAGAAGGTAAAGGTTGAAATAATGCTGTGTACATATATTAAATTGCCAATGCTGATCTCAAAGGCAGGTAGAGACAAAGGAGAGAAGAGATAGGACCCAGAGGGAAATTCTCCAGCTACTGGGTGCACGTGCATTCCTATCATCGTATACCTCGGTATGATGTATATTTACTATGCACCAATAAAAGTATAAAAAAGGTAAGAGTCACGGTTGCCTAGGACTGGGGTGGAGATAGGAGGGAAATTGGGACTGTCTGCTACATGGGAATAGGTTTATTTTGGGGATAATGTAAAAGTTCTCAAACTGATTATGGCCATGCTTATTTAACTCTGTGGAAGATGCTAAAATGATTAGATAAACTAGGATCAAAGTGAACATCTTAAAAGGGTGAATGTTAAGGCATGTGAATTTTATCTCAAGGAAGCAGCTATCAAAAACAAAAACAAAATATGTTTAAACCAGCCGAGTTTGTTACTGAATCTTAAGGCAACAATTCTTCTCTCAAACGCATGCAAACCCAGGAAATGAAACACTCACAAATCTTTCTAGAGAAAGGGGGGAGAAGGAAAATGTCAACTTCCTGACGATGAAATCGAAGAAGAAATAAATCAAAGTAAAAAAATTCTAGAATAGGTGTAAACTCAGCAAGTGCTGTGTGCATGTGTGCTCCATCAGTCTGAACTACATTATGACCTGAGACTAAAACACACTAATAAAAGTATAAAAAATACCTAGAATAGATTCTGATAATAGGATGAGGGTTAACATTTAAAAATAACTATAAACATAAGAGCATAACTAGCAAGAGCTGATTAGTAATAATAATTCTTTTCAAATTAGCAAACAAGAAAGCAGAGTAAAATAAGCCATGAAATAATATTTTCTCCAAGAAGTAGAAAGTGTTTCAGCTTTATAAAGGAACTGTGTCATTGAAACAGTGAACTTTAATATTAAGTAAAATCATGTTCTTATTTGAAAGCACTTTTACTGCCACAATCCAAGTATATTGAAGATAAATGGCTCAGATGGAGCTAGATGTTCCTTGTACTCTGTGTATTTTTAAGAATCAGTCTTTCAATATAAATTCCTTTCATTAAAAGTATATATTTGCTTATTTAATTGCTTATGCAATCAATAACTTAATTCTTGCTTCTTACTAATAATTCATTGGCTATAGGTGTCTTCAGATGTATCTGATAAATCGTTCTCATCTCTTATAAACTGCTATTTATTGATTATCTTTCATGTAATGGGTAATGTACTAGGTGCCAGGAACACAAAAATAAATGAGTAATGGCACTCCACTCTTGAGGGGCTCAAAAATAATTAAAAGCCAGTAGAGAAATGTATCTTGGTAATAGGTACAATATTTCTTCTCAGAAAGAATACAGAAAGACTATGTCTTTTAGATATCGACAGAAGGCTTCATCAGAGAAAGGTTTTAATCTGAGCAGGAAGAGGTTCAGTAAGAGAATTGGGGAGATTTCATAGATGAAGAAGATGGAAAATAAAATGGAGCTGGATACCCTCTTGGGCCAGAAATTTTCTCTGTGCTTCAAGATGCACAGACAGATATCCCTATAGCTGTTGTCTACCTGCATGTCAAGAGAATCATCTCATCCCACGTGTGAATCCTGGACTTCTGATACTGCCCCTTAGCATCGGAAGGAGTTCTGGAGAAAAGACAACCAGGGCTGGAACACAATGTTAGCCACTACCTCAGTACTCCTGGCCCACATCAGTCCAAACTCTCTGCTGGTCTAGAGCTGTGGCTCCCACGCTGTCTTTAGAGAAGAATGTGCTTTGTTCTTCTCTTTTCCTAATCTATCATGAACTGACGTGCTTTTGTAAAAATAGAGGAAAATAAATTGCTGGAATAATGGAATGAGAAAAACAACAGCATACAAAATACCATCCCTAGCCCATTTTTAAAAATGCTTTTATTGATACATTGTAGTCTTACATCATAATGCACTTCATCATGATAGTGACATACATGCACATAGCACTGGGTGAATATTCCTCCCCAGCTCCCTTCCCTCACCCTCCCCTTCCCCATACAAGATACTGCAACTGGCACTGGCATTCTTGCATAGGTATACAATGTCAATAAAAGGTTTCCTTCATTAATTATCCACCTCCCCTTCCTAAATCACCTCCACTGCTCCACTAGGGTTTATTCTCCATTTTCTGAAGTTCCTCTTAAACTCTGATTAGTCCCTAGCCCCTGCATATGAGAGAAAACATATGATCCTTCACTTTCTGTGACAGGCTAATCTCACCTAAAATAACATTCTCCAGTTCCATCCATTTTCCTGAAAATGACATAATTTTGTTCTTTTTTGTTGCTGAGCAGAATTCCATTGTGTGTATGACCCATCATTTTATAGTCTATGCTGAGCCCATTTTTTTTTTTAACTAGGACTATGTTCAACAGACAGAAATCACTCTGTGTTATTGACATAAATGATTTTAAAAACGAACTCTGGATTTCTGTACCAACATCCTCTCTGACTGGTAACACAGAATTGCCATATGGGAGCCAAACTGTGAACCATACTGGCCCAGGGCAGTGCTAAACATTACCTAGAGGCTTGATAGAAATGTCCCTACCACACCCCCTGCATCAGTTCCTATGGGGATATGCTGCAGATACCTAAGTTATAACAAGCTCCCTGGTGGGTCTTTCCTTCCTCCCTCCCTCCCTCCCTTCCTCTATTCCTTCTTTTCTAACTTTCTGGTACTTTTATCGGTACATTATAATTATACCAACACACATGCACATATCACCTGTATTTCTTTGGGCCTCCCATTTCCTGCTCCTGCGTCTTACTCCCTGCACATGTTAATGAGGTTGTGAGTAATACTTCCATATTTAGACTTGGCATTATGTGAACTGTTTCCTCTCTCAATCTTCCATTCTCCCCGTCTCTTCTCCCTCCCCCATGCCCCTTCCAATATTTTATTGTTATTGCTCTTTGTTTATTTCAAGTCCCTTTTATTTCCTACTTTCTCTCTAGTTTCCACATATGAGGGAAACCCTGTAACCCTTGACTTTCTGAGAGTGGTTGATCTCACTTAACGTAATATTCTCCGTTCTCATTCATTTTGTTTTCTTGGAACAGAGATGCTCTATCACTATATACCCATCTCTTTTAGTTTATTTTGAGACAGGCTTTTACCAAGTTGCTCTGATGGCCTTGAACTCAAAAATCCTTCTGCCTCAGTATCCCTAGTAGCTGAGATTACAGGCATATACCACCACACCCATCTCCAGGTGATTCTGATGCGTTCTGAAATGGAGAGATCTTTGATCTAGAAGACTTTTGATGATATCCCCCAAACAAAGATATACCTACTTCCTCTAGGAGCCTGGGTAGATATGAAATTACCTTCTTACCACCTTCATGCTTTCTGATAAGCTCAGATTTATCCCCTTGATTCTCTCCTTCGATCCTTTTGTGTCTAAAGTTAATATAAGTAACAAACAGCTTTTGAAAATTGTGAATAAAGTCACTATAAACCTTTTCACCCAGGTTTTTCATTTCTCTTGGATAAAGTCTTAAGAGGGGAAATTGCTGAGACATAAGGGATACGTTATGCTGTACATCAGAAGGAGCTGCCGAACTATTTTCCAAGGAGGTCTAGCACTTTACATTTGTAGCAGCAATGCATGAGGGGGCCAGTTGCACTGTATCTTCACAAGTACTTGGTATAGTCAGTTGTTATAGACACAGAATATTTTCTGAAGAGCTCATGTATTAAGGTTCAAAGTTGAGGTAAGTTAGTTATGAAGGCTGTAATATCATCAATGGATAAATTCCTTTTAATGGATTTACTGAGTGGCAACCTATGCAGGTTGCCTGTGGCTAGAGAGGGCAAGTCCCTGGTGGTGTGGCCTTAGAAATTATGCTCTTGTCTTTGAATCCCCTTGTTTGCCAGCTCTCTCTGCTTCTGGCCTCTGTGATGTGAGAGCAGAGCCCTTGATCACCCTCTCTGCTTCCCACCACTGTGCTCTGAGTCCACAGACCTGGCCGCACATGGACTGAAGCTTGAATCCCCAAAAACTGTGAGCAAATATATATTTCTTCTTCTAAACTGTGTGGTCAGTTGTTTTGGATTACAGCAATGAGACTCTCGTTTGAGACATCAGTTATTTTGTTATTATCATATTTTTATAATTTTACCCATTCTAAAAATTATACATCAATATCTCAATATGGTAAAATTGTCACCCCTCTAATGACCTATGATGTTCGAAGATCTTTGTATATGCTTATTTAAAACTCATATATATTTCCCCAATGAAGGAAAAAATGTACAAATTTATGTACAAATCTTTTGTCCATTTTTTAATTTGATTCCTTTTTATTATTGCACTATGACAGAGTTATTTATATATTCTGGATACTAGCCTTCATAAAGTATGTATTTTCAAGTATTTTCTCCAATTGTGCATCTTTTCATTTTCTGGACAGAAACATTTTATTTTATTTATTTATTTTTGGTGGTACTTGGGTTCCTGGAAACCCTTCTATTTCCGGGCTACACTCCCAGACCTATTTTATATTTTTTATTTGGAAACAGGGTCTCTTAAGCCAGCGAGGCTGGCTCTGAACCAGTGTGATCCTCCTGTCTCCACCTCCCAAGCGCGGGGATTACAAGTGTGCGCCACCATGATCGGCATGAACAGAAACATTTTAAAAGCAGCTTTTGGTTTGGGTGAAACCCAATTTATCATTTTTTATTTTATTTTATGGATTGTGCTCTTCGTGTTATATATAAGAAATTTTTATTTGCTTAGAGAAGCCTTATAGTTTGCGGTTTTACATTAAAGTCTTTGATGAATCCTGAGTTAATTGTGTCTACTTGGAATCTACTTTGAAGTACACTTTCTGATTCCTTTTTCCTTTTTCTATCTTTCCTTTTTGCAAATGGATTCTGATTGTTCGAGCACTCTGTCTTGAAAAAGACAATCCTTTCACCATTGAGTTGCCACACAGCTTTGTCAAAAATCATTCAGCCATGCATATGTAGGTCTATTTCTGGGCTCTCTCTTCTGTTCTATTAACCTATTCATCTACCTTGGTGTCGACAGTGCCCCGCCTTGAATATTGTAGCATTAGTGTGTCTTAAACCACATAGTGTAAGTCTCAAGCTTTGCTTTTAGCTCTCAAAATATTGTAGCTATCTTAGTCTCTTTGCTTTTCCAAATGCATTTAGAATAAGCATGTCAGTCTCTACAAAGACAAACACACACAAAAAAAAACCAAAAACAAAACAAAACAAAAAATCCTGCTACATCTTGATTGGGAGTATATTCAATCTATCTATCAATGTGAGTGATAGACATCTTGACATCAAGTCTTTTAAATCCATTGTATGATCTTTTTATTTAGTTTTTTAAAAGTTTCACATTAGTGTCTTAATACTTTCATTATATTTCTACCAAAGTATTTCATATTTAGTAGTATCATATGATACTACTAAAAACGGAACTTTTAAAAGTTCATTTTACATTTTTATTAGCCTAAAGAAATACACTTTTGCATACCAACCATCATCCTTGTTTCTTTGATAAATTTGCATTTCCTTTATGAATTCTATGGGATTTTCTACCTAAAAAGTCATGTGGTCTTCCTTTCTGACTTACATGCCTCAGATTTCCTTTCTTGACTTTTATGTGCTGGAATTGCCAACATAATGTTGAATAGAAGTGGTAAGAACAGATATTCTCACCCTGATTCTGAGTTTAGGGGAAAACATTAGAGTTCTTAACTACTTAGTATGTTATCAGCTATTAAATTCTACCAAATGTCTTTTATAGCAATGAGAGAGTTTTCTCCACTTCTTAGTTTGCTTAGTTTTGATAAAAAAAAAAACATAGGATGTTGAATTCCATTACTTTTCCTATAGCTACTGAAAAGGTTTATTTTCATATTTACAAATTAATTAAGGATAATACTAATAAGTTTTTAAGTCTGCAGTCCAACTTTAAAAGGCAATTTTGGGGTTTGGGATGTAGCTCAGTGTATATCTAGTATGTGCCAGACCCAGCTTCGATCACCAGTACCATAGAAGCGTGGGGTTAAAAAAAGACAGCTTCACCATTACTACTCATTGGCCTTGTCAGAAAATACCTGACAATTATTATTTATAACTTTAAACATCAACAATAACAGCAGTTATAACACAGAATCTTATACCCATCTACGTAACAAATGGAAAACAAAAAGCATTTGGAAGAAAATGTCATCAATAATCAGGGTTAAGTTCTTATCTGCTACCAGCAGGTCTCATACTCATTTTTTATTTATGTGCCTTTTTTTCTAGTGTGTTTTTGTAGCCCTCCCCTATTAAAAAAAACACAGCTAGACATAAAATTTCTAACATCTTCAGTTTGTATGAGAAAATGAAAAAGCTATTTATTTTATTCTTACCTGCTTTTTTTTCTATTCAAAGAAAAATTTTAAATATCTTCTGTGAGTCAGTGACACTGAACAATTATATTCAAATCAGAAAGCCAGAGGCCATCCACCAACCTTTCATTCTCAGCTTTCCATCCAGACCATCTGGAATTTGCCTCTCCAGTGAGTCCCTTCTCAAGCCCCATGCCAACCTTTGCCTAGTTCTTGCCATTAGCATCTTCCTCATTTAACATCAAAGGTCACTTTACTGGTCTCTAGGTTTATATCTGCAGGCTTTCAATTGAATCACAAGAATTAAATTATTTTCAGCCTTAAATTATTCAATGCCCAGTCCTGAAATCTTCTCCATAATGTCCACCCACCTCTCTGCTTAAGTGCAGGGTCCTGTAGCTGTGACCCCCATGCCTGCCCAGTGTACCTTGACTGGAAAAAATGTCCCCAGGGCTTTGAACCTTAAGGAGCACAGCCTCCCCATATAGAGAAAATGGGCATTAACTGTTCTGTAGTCAATGATTTTCTGAGTGAGAAAAGAATAAAAAATCCTTTTTTTTAAAAATAGTTTGTATGACTTGGTGTGAGGATGGGCCTTTTTTTGTGTGTGTGTGGTACTAGGGGTGGAACCCAGAGGCTTTCTACCTCTGGGCTATACTCCTAGACCCATTTTATATTTTATTTTGAAACAAGATCTCACTAAGTTGCTGAGAGCCTCACTAAGTAGCTGAGGCAGGCTTCGAACCTGCGTGATCCTCCTGTCTCTCAGCCTCCCAAGCGCGGGGATTACAAGCGTGCGCCACCACGCCCAGCAAGGATGGAACTTAACTCAAAAAATAAATGTAAGAAGCTGGGTGTAGTGGTGCATGCCTATAATCCCAATACTTGGGAGGCTGAGGCAGGAAAATCTGAGGTTTGAGGCCAGCCTAGACAACTTGGCAAGATCCTGTTTCAAAATAAAATATACTAAATAAAAAATAAAATAAAATAATGAAATAGACTGACTCCCCCATACACATACACTGGGTTCAATCCCTCGTTAAAAAAAAAAAAAAAAAAAAAAAAAAAGATGCGGGCGTATTCATTCGAGTCACCCCTTCATGCCACTCGGATATTGGACTGTATTTCTATTTTCTGTATTTCTCTTTCAAATAAACTTCTTTAAATCTTCAAAAAAAAGATGAAAAAGGAAGGAGGCTAGTTCCTTAATTATGTTTCTATTACTAAGTGTGAGGTTACTTAGCAGGCCTCCAAATACTCAAAGATATCTGTAAATTCTTATGTCTAATGCCATTGCCCTCTTCTCCATCTCTCCTGTCACGATGCTCAAGGCTCCAATTCTATCAGTCTGGTTATAATTGATATTTGGGGCCAGGTAATTCTTGTGGAGGGCTACCTCATCCACGGCCGTATGTTTAGCAGAATCCCTGGTAGCCCCCCCTAGATGCCAGGAGCATCCCATTCCCCACAGTCAGGACAACCAAAAAGGACTAGAGACATCGCTGAGCTTCCAAGATCCCCTTGAATGCAGAAATATCACTGTAAGGAAAAAGACTTTACATGCTTAAGTTCACAGGAGGAAGGATGGGGTAAAAGTCTCTTAGTGCTAGAATTGGTAAGACCTAGGTCAAAGCTGACTGATTCCCAGATATTGTAGCAAATGGAATGAGGAAGACCAGAAGCCAGCCAGGGTGGCTGCCATGTTAAGATCAGAGAATGCAGGGATAGGTTCCCGCAATGCATATATAAGACAACTTCTCCGCAGCCCTGCAAACTGAAAAATCATGACCCTTCGCTGGATGCATCTTAAGTTTCCAGCCTCATCTCTTGGCACATCATTTTGTTTCCTCCACGAAATAACCTACATCATCTCCATGCGATTATGTGATTGTGACGGGACAAGATGTAGAGACAATATGCATCAGAGGCGGTGGGGGTAATGGCTGAGTTTTATGCGATATATTTCTATACAGGCCAGTACCATCTTTGATTTTTAACTAGGCAACATCTATCTGCGATGTGTCTTCCTATAACTACTGAGTTGTCAGAGGCTCTCTTTTTTTATTGAGCCCCTAGAATAAAATTTTATGTTAGGGTATGTTTTTAATGTAAACAAATATTTCTTCTGTTTCCATCTTAAGTCCTGGAAACATGACAAGCATGCATAATCAGTGTATCCACCTCTAAGATAACTGATTTCAGAGCAGTTTACAATGTATACATGGTCAAATAGGTCATTTAATTATCTGCTAAAAACATTTATTTGTTTTACATTTTGAAATGTTTATATATGTGTGTGGCGAGGTGTATACTATAAACTACATTTAATTTTTTGTTTTTGTGTGTGTGTGGTACTGGGGATGGAACCCAGGGGCATTCTACCTCCAAGCTATACCCCTAGCCCAATTTTTGATTTTTTATTTTGAAAAAGGGTCTCACTGAGTTGCAAAGGGCCTCACTAAGTAGCTGAGGCTGTCTGCAAATCGCAATTCTCCTGTTTCAGCCTCCCCAAATGCTGGGATTACAAGCGTGCGCCACCACACCTGGCTTACATTTAAATTTTAAAGTTCTAGTTTAGGATGGTAGTACAGTGAATATACAAAATAGTAGTTCTCATTGGTTTAAAGTACACACTCACACATACACACACAGAAACACACACACATACGCACAGAGAAAACAGAGATTCAAAGTTAAAATATGTTTGATCAAGCTGACATTTGATTTTACTGATGTCCTAATTTAACCCCAGGCTTACCGGTAGAAAATTCACATGGTTTCTTAACAATTCTATATAGCACTGAGACTTTCCTATGTGGGTAACAATTTAGAGATTCAGGTGTGCTGGAATGTATTTATGAACCAATCAAACTGGAAATCCTGGTGATTTATGTCTCCTAAAATCCTAGAAGGGGTTACCATATTTCCACTTATCACAGGCTTTGCGTCTAATGAGGGTCCCTATCTGCTGACTCAAAGACTATTTCTGAATTTCTGACTTTATGACTTTTCATGGTAGAAGTCTGAGCAATTATCATGTGATGGATTAATTATCATGATGCTAAGGGACCTCGCTTTCCTCAGATACATTCACAAAACCTCATGACCACTTACTGTCTCCCCGGCAGAGCAGAGGTCCCAGTTTATACGCTGCTTCTGAATGCGGCCGGCCCGTGTCTGTAATCACGATCTTAGTTACTGGCAGATGTTCTTTATAAGAAAGGAATCCGGTGTCATTGGTCCTAAAGAACAGTAGCAACAACAAAATTCTGAGAATTATTCTCAGACTACTGTCATTTGCAAATGAACAATGGTCTTCATTGCATTTCAAAACCAAGGTGCTAGAAGCTAAACTTGCACATTTACAATACAGTAAATATTCAATGGCCCATAGGAGCACTTAAATATATAGCAAAATTTTAATGTCTGTCATCAAGATATAGAATATAAAATATTAGAATATAACTGGGGAACTTTAAATACAGTGAGATATTTATGTTTTGACTGAAATAGTTAATTCACAACATTTAATGTAAAGATTGAGACTATGTTTTTAGGTCTAGCATTTTTCTCTGTTTTGTTGATATTGTTGCTGTGTTTGATTTTCTTGTATGACTTCTTATAATACTACCCCCCCGCCTTTATTGCCTATCTTGGTCTATTCCACATTTTTTTGTATTCAGTATTATTTTCTCTATTCACTTTTTAGCTAAGATTTCATTTATTGTATTTTCTTGGTTTTTTTTATAAATTACTTTATCACAGTCTATTTATATTTTATGTAGTATAACAATATAAAATGTTAGAAGCTTGTTAGAGGTTAATTTATTTAACACCCTTCTACTTACATACAAATATGAGCTGCACACACATATACACCCTTTTGATTTGTGTTATTGTTGCCATATACTTTAAATTGAAACATTATATGCTTTATAGTACAATTCAAGAGTGAATTGTATTTTTGTAATTAAGAAAATAATTTAGCCAGGAGTGGTGGCGCATGCTTGTAATCCCCGAACATGGGAGGCTGAGACAGGAGGATCACACAGGCTCGAAGCCAGCCTCAGCTACTTAGTGAGGCTCTCAGCAACTTAATGAGACCCTGTTTCCAAATAAAGTATAAAATAGGTCTGGGAGTATAGCCCAGAGGTAGAAAAGCCCCTGGGTTTGACCCTCAGTACCACAAAAAAAAAAAAGAAAAGAATTTAAACCCTAGGTTTTATATCACCCAGGGAAATTTATAATTTCCAGTGTTCTTTTTCTCTTCCCTGAAAGTCTGAATTCTTATTTCTCTTTAACCTACAGAATTTCTAGGACAACTTTTTATTTTAGATGATGGACTTTGCTAGTCTAAAATTGACATTTTTTGCTGGGTATAATGGTACATGACTGTAATCCCAGTACTTGGGAGGCTTAGACAGGAGGATTGCAGATTCAAGGACAACCTCAGAAACTAGTGAGACTCTTGTCAACCTAGGAAGACCCTGTTTCAAAATAAAAAATAAAATAAGGCTGTCAGAGGCAGAGTGCCCCTGGGTTCAATCCCCAGTACCTCAAATATAAAAGTAAAAACTGACATTTGTTCTTTAATATATTTCTCATTTTTTTTGCTTAAAATTTCATCTTCACGTAGTATGATTATTTTTCCCTATGTCTCCAAACATGTTTATAACAGTTGCTTAATTTTTTTGTGTGTGTGTGTGATACTGGGGATCAAACCCAGGGGCATTCTACCTCTGAGCTACATCCTAGCCCTTTTTTTAATTCTTTATTTTGAAACAGGTTCTCACTAATTTGCAGAGCTGAAGCTGGTCTCAAACCTGTGATTCTTCCGTCTCAGCCTCACAAGTACTAGGATTACAAGTGTGCACCACCAGGCCCAGCTGTTTTAATGTTTTTGCCTGCTAATATTAGCATCGGTGACCCAAATATTGTTTGTAATAACTTTCTTAAATGCTTTTATCAGGGCACTATAATTATACATCCTAGTGAGGTCCCAAGTATTATTACAAACGTATGTGGCTTCTTTTAATTTCTTGACGTTAGTTCAAAGTTGAAATTTTCTTGGAATATTCAGCAGTTGTTATACTATTCTGGATATTACAGCTGATAAATAAAGTTTCTGGCTTTTGTTACGGTCCCTGGTGATTTCTTTTGTGTGTACATAGGAGTTAAATCACAACTTGATCACAAGAAAGTGTGGCTGATTAGCTTTACACTTCACTGGGATGGGCTCTATCTGTTTTGCCCTCAGTTTTTAATCTTCTCTCCTAGCAGAAGAATATAGCCTTTTCTGCAAAGTCATGGTCCTTCTGTTAGTTCTATGGAACACTGAAGGGTTTACAAAGCCCACCTCAATCAGAGATTGAGACTTAAATTCCATCACTCCTCTGATAGTGACCTCAAAAAAAGCTCTGTACAGATTGTTCAGATTCCTGGTACAGCTCTCTGCTTGGTCCTAAAAGTCTCCCCTACAATTTCAAGAGGAAGTTGAGTAGGCTCTGAGGGGTATTTATACCATGGGCTTGCCAAAGTGGCCATCTTCTTTCTGGAAAATTCCCTTTTCTTTCAATTTCCAGTTATTCTGTCATCCCCAAACTTTGTCCTCTGATACCTTAAGGCCCACCCCCACTTAAAAATCGACTCTTCCCTTCGAGTTCTAGGTATCTGATAGCACGTGATATAATGAGCGCCCCCAAGGGGAAAAAAACATTTAAATATACATCTCACTCATTTGACTTCCCTCCTTCCACACTAACGTGGCAGTTTCTGTCCACTTTTGGTCTCTCTCCTTGTATATCAAGTACTCATTTTTTAAAATAATTTTTCTGGGTTCAAAAGAAAATTATCTGAATAAGGTTAGTGCTACACAAGCTACTTGACAATTAGGAAAATATAAAGTGAGAAATCTAAAACTTTTCTTTTTAAAGTTGGTTTTAATTAACAACATGTAATTAAATATAATTTTAACCAAGGAGGCATTAGGGTGTTAATATTGATTAGGGGTTAATTTTTCATTGTTAAACATAAGCTACTGCCATTTTTTATACATGTAAAATGCAATGTTGCTGTGCAGGTAATTTCTGTGACTCTACAGAGAAAAAAAAAAAAAAAGAGTGGCTTCCAAATGGAGAAAGTTTGAAAAAGTAGACCCAATATTCTTCCAAAACAAACATGCAATATAAAAGGTTTTCATGATTATATGATATAATCTTGATGTCTGACAAGAAAGTAAGACTCAAGACAACTCAAACTTAATTCATGTCTTGAGTTCAAGTCACAATGATCACTGGAATTAATGTACAGCCGAAAAGCAAATTAATCGCATTTATACCCAAATTAACTATTACTATATTTTTTAAATTTTTTATTGGTGTATTATGTTCATACATCATACTGGGGTAAAAAACTTGTGTGTACATACATGTACACATCACTGATTTAACCCCTACCCAATTCCCACCCCATTCCCTCCCCAGCCATTACTATTTTTAAATGTATGTCTCTGAAGGTCCACTTGCTTAGGAAAATAAGATATATCAATAGCATACTAACCTATGAATATACTTTTTTAATTCTTTTACTGGTGTGTTTCATTTTCACATCATAATGAGAGTGCCATACATGCACCAAGCTCCCTCCCCATCTCCCCTTCCCCACCCATGATATTAAGATTGGCACTGCCATTTGCAGCTTACAAATAATAAGCAAGAGTGATACATATGCTTTATTTTCAAACGCATTAAGTATCTTTTAAACATCATTGCTGTGTACTTTTCTGTCCCTACTTTGAAAAATATCTAAGTTTATCTTTCAAAATCTTAAAATGTTATAGATGTCCTTTTTCAAACTATGATTCACAAGACATTAGCTCTTTCTGGCATATTCATCATTTAAAAATAATACTAAGATACATATTAAGACAATTTTGAGAAATTCTAAGTTTATATGTTTCAAGTTTTTGAAGGTCAATCACTGATAAAATGTACCTTGGCAACTGGCTTTGGATATATTTTGAAAGTAACAGGATGACTAATTACATATGATTTGAAAGCGAATGATAACTGACTCCCATGGAACAGATGTCTCTACTTTCTCCTAATATAAAGATAATATGGATATGACTTATGGTCCATTGCAAAAATAAATTTAAAATCTCAAGATTTGGTGGCACACATTCAGGGTTTGACACATGTCATGAAATGGTACCCTTATCTATGTTTTCATCGCACTGACTTGGTGAGCACCCGCTTAGCTATACATCAGCATGATGCATACCACGAGTGATTAAGAGGATTCATTTCTTGGGATAAGGAAATGATCTGAAACTCACCATTCACTGCGGTCCGCATCACAGTTGCAGGGATACTGGTCATCAATACAGTTCCCTTCCAGGCTGCAAGCACATTTCTGAGGCTCTGGCAGAGACCCTCCCCAGTAAGTCTGAGTTTCATTGGTCCTTCCGGTCCACCAGCTCAGAGGGGTTCCATCTATAAGACAGACATGAGAAATACAACATCTGCCTCCATCTCAGCCTAATTCCCTGTCTTCCTGTTAAAAATAAATAAATAAAAGGAGCTGGGCATGGTGGCGCACACCTCTAATTCCCATACTTGGAAGGCTGAGACAGGAGGATAACAGGTTTGAGGACAGCCTCAGCCACTTAGCAGGGCCCTCGGCAATGTAGGAAGGCCCTGTTTCAAAACAACAACAACAAAATTTTTAAAGGGCTGGGGGTGTAGTTCAGTGGTAGAATGCCCCTGGGTTAAATCCCCAGTACCAAAACAATGAATGAATTAATTAATGCCGACTGATATGATGTAAAGACATTCTAAGCATTGCCATTGGTGTCTTTTCCTTAAGAAAGCTTCTTTTAAAAATAATTTATTAACTGGCCACAGTGGTGTAAGTCTGTAATCCCACTACTTGGGAGGTTGAGACAAGAGGATGTCAGGTTCAAGGCCAGCTTCAGCGATTTAGAGAGACCCTCCCTCAGCAACTTAGCGAGCCCGGCTCAAAGTAAAAAGGGCTAAGTGTGTACCTTAGAGGTGGAATGCCCCTGAGTACAATTCTCAGTATCAAAAGTTAAATTCATAAAAAAGTAAATAAAATCAATTTACAGTTCAGCCTTAAATGACTGATATATTTATCTCTGGATAGAAAAGAAGCCTGTAGTTTCTACTTAAGCATGATAGTTTAAAAATATATTGAAAGCAGTTCACATACTCAGTTTAAAAATGATCTTTGAGATAAATTTGCATCAAAACATAAAAGGGCAGTCATTAACATAAAAAATAAAATTGATTTGAAATCAGAAACACCCATTAAACATTATGGAATGTTACGTAAAGGCACTGATTTATCTCACTATATTTATGGGCCAAAAATATACTAGCTGTTTATTAGATGTTAGGCACGGTAGTCTAGCGCTCTCTCCTCATGATTTAAGATGTATTTGGAACTCTGTGTTTTCTCTTCCATTTAATGGTGTGGCTATTTATTTGGAGACTACAGAAATAACACTGAAAGAGCTCCACGCCTGAAGCGAATATTACGCTAGAAATAATGATAAAATAAAAAAAAAAGTTTCCCTTAGCCAAATGCATCTCTTTTCAGGATAAATGTTCAGCTACAAGCTCCTTCTGAGTTAAGACTAAACACGATGCCAAGAAATCGGCACCAGAAAGAGATGGAGCGTTTAGGCAAGGATTTGTAGGAAAGGAGATGAGGCATGTCAGCAATCTATCCTGGAAGAAAAAAAAAGTTCTGAGGGGAAAAAAAAAACCATAGTCATTTGAGACTCAGAGCATAAGAAATATGCAAACAGCATTAAATGTGTCAGCGCGTCCAAGGGACGTGGGTGTTTTCTGGTTGACTTTCAAACCTTTAAGTTGTCACCACCGGTCCCCCTGAGATTCTGGGTTTTTTACTAATTTCTCCTTTACTTATAAACGCCAATCCTCATTTTAACTTACTATTCACTGTCCCTCTCTGCTTATGCTGACAACCTCTCTCCTAGGATTACTACAAATGCAGGTCCAGCGATGTTAATAGAAGGGGGAAAAAATGTTGGAGGCTTGGGTTAGGCATAAAGCGATTCATATCAAGAATCTTCACCTTTCTTATTACTTGCGTGATTAGATCATTACCAAAAGGTTAAGCCTACTTGAAACTTTCACCAGATATATTTTAATATGCTGCATAAAACATTATGTGTTCTGAGATAAAAGAGAAAATAAATCATTACTCCTAAATACCAAATTAAAATTTTGCATCTAAATTTCTAATTCTCCCTATGAAATGGAAATTATTGAATGTTTTAAAGGTACCAAATGGCTGGGTGTGGTGGCACACGCTTGTATTCCCCATGCTTGGGAGGCTGAGACAGGAGGATCGCACAGGTTTGAAGCCAGCCTCAGCTACTTGGTGAAGCTCTCAGTAACTTGGTGAGACCCTGTTTCCAAATAAAATATAAAGGGATAGGAGTATTGTAGGTTTGAGGCCAGCCTCATCAACTTAGTGAGACCCTGAGCAATCTAGCGAAACCCTGTTTCACTGTTTCAAAATAAAAAATATGCAGGGCTCAGAGGTAGGCTTTAACCCCCTGTATAACACACACACACACACACACACACACACACACACACACACACAAATGCCTTTGATTCAATCCAAGATTTATTAAAGAGTACTCAATAATCAAAATAAGTATGAGAATGAATCCTGAAACTCTTGAGAAATAAAATTTTAAATAAATATTATCAGTGATCTAGACAGGACATTCCACCTCCCATAGCTAAAATCCTAAGGACTTGAGCTCTTGCTAAACAACCTCCTTCCAATGTGAGGAATCACAGGTCCTCAGCTACTAGAAACATATTTTCATAATGTGCCACTTTACACACCCGCAGCCATGGCCTCGTTATCATTTGTAGCTGCAAACTGAAATCTGAAAATGGAAAAGTAGCACCACCCTCTTCTTCCTGGTTGTATTCCTTGTTCTTATCTGAGCCTCAGAATCCCACTCTCCCTCCTCAGCCTCTCTCCATCAATCTGTTCTGCATGAATTCCTGGGCCAGCAACCTCAGAACACCTGTGTGTCCATCCTCTGTCCTTTGACTTCTGTTGGCTTCTGTCTTTCCTAAAGCTTCTCAAGACTGGCCGAAGGTACCAGGAAGTTTCTCAGGCACTGTTGCCTACGAAGGTGGAATTTCCTTCACCTTCTATTTCATCCCATGACTTTGTGTCGTTTGGCGACCACAGTTTGTGCTTTGCTCTTAGACCCACGCATCCACATCCCCAACTCCAGTCCCCGGTGGCTGCACTTTGACTGTTTCTGTGAGCTCACGTTATTTTTTAGATTCCACAGATAAATGGGATGAGGTGGTATTTATCTGTGTTTGGTTGGTTTCACTTGGCGTAACATCCTCCATCATCTCAAAGAGATTCCCATAATTCCTGTAGCACTATTGATAGTAGCCAAGATATGGCAACAACCAAAGTATCTACCCAAAGATGAGTAGATAAAGAAAACATAATATAGACTCAATGGAGTATCATTCAGCTTTAAGAAACAAGAAGAAGGAGCTGGACAGAGTGGTACACGCTTGTATTCCTAATACTTGGGAGGCTGAGACAGGAGGATAGCAGGTTCAAAGCCAGCCTCAACTACTTAGGTGAGATCCTCCACAACTTGGTGAGATTCTGCTACAGAAACAAAAAGACAGAGATTTGACCTTGGCCAATGCATTCGTTTGGGGAGCCCAAGATTCATCTAAGTTCTATACCTAGTGAAGGTGTCAGCTCTCTCTCTCTTTCTAATATATCTTATAAATTTCTGCACTAGAACTATCTGATTCCACTTTCAGGAGAGAGAGAAGATTTGAGTTGGGCCCAAAAGAATTGAAAGGATAACAGTTCAAATGAGGACTTTTTTTTCTTTTTTCTTTATTTTTTTTTCTTTTGTTGTACTGGGGATGGAACCCAGGGGCGTAGGTACCTTCAAGCTTCACCTCCAGCTCTATTTTTTATTCTTTGTTTTGAAACAGGTTCTCACTGAGTTGCAAAGGGCCTAAGTAGCTGAGGCTGTCCTCAAACTGTGATCCTCCTTTCTCAGCCTCCCAAATGATGGGATTACAAGCATGCATCACCATGCCCAGCAAATGAGAACATTTAATTAAGAGGAAAAGAGTCTAGTCCTGGGGAGTAGAAAGGAGAATAATCTTGCCAAGTGGGTAGATAATAAATAAAACAGGTGCTTAATTGGAAATGAAAGGCTCAACCGTCAGAACAATAGCTCAATATTTTTTTAACAGAATAAGAATTGTTTTATTTAAAGTACAGCTTGGATAGTTCTTCATGATAACAATGATTTTCAGGAGAAAGAAAGGCAAGAAAAAGTATATGAAAAGTCAGTTTCCCTGATTGGTTAGTTTAAGTTGTTTGATGTCTAACATTAAAATGATTTTGAAAAGCATTTGAGATTTATTTGTGACTTCAGTGTGTAGACCTGAGTAAAGAATCTTTTCCAGGACTTTTCTTCAGAGATGACCTCAAGGTCTGACTTGTTCCAAACAAATGGAGGAAAAAATTAAAATTTTTCACAATAAGAAAAAAAGAAAATATTTTATAACGAGTCCCTCATAGTGATTTTTTTAGCTTTTAAAATAAATGTGGATCTCATACTTTTATTATGAAATTGTACCATCTTCTGATTAAAGATCTGAAAACTAATTCCTTGACATGATTTTCCCGACTTCCTATTGATTGTTTGCAGGGTGAAAATGATCAGACCATCCTTTTGCTCAATCCATACAGGACAGAGTGGCAAAACTCCAACTTCTGATTCATTCCCAAGTAATCAGTGTAACTCAGGCACAGAATGGATTACAAATGACCACATCTTCCCTGGGTTATAAACACTGAGAAAATCATATGGCTGGGCATGGTGGCACATGCCTGTAATTCCTGTACTTAAAAGCCTGAGATAGGAGAATTATGGTTTGAGACCAGCCTTAGCAACTTAAGAAGGCTCTCAGCAACCTAGTGAGACCCTAGGTCTCTTGGGGTGTAGCTCAGAGGTAGAATGCCTGTGGGATTTAATACCCAGTAATACAAAGGAAGGAAGGAAGGAAGCAAGGAAGGAAGCAAGGAAGGAAGCAAGGAAGGATCATATGGACTGTAAATTACTTTGATCAGAAAACAATGAAGGAGTATTGAAGTGTGATCTAGAGCCTGGCCTCACTTTCTGGAGTGAAATAACTTATACCGTGCACAACAGAAGGAGAAATTATTAAGACATTCTCCTGAAACTCCGTAGGCTGGTCTTGCATGAGCAACAGCTCGACATTTTTATGGCTCATTCACCTGACCCATGATACTCATATGACATCCATTTTTTTCTAAATTCTCATTGTTTTGTCTGGAACTGTGCCCTTCCCTTATGAGAACACTGAAGATGAGGGTTTCTTATGCAGATATTTTAGAATCCTCTCTAATCTCCCCAAGAAAAGCAGACCTCGATATCCTTGCTAAAAAACATTGTGCTGGGGCCTAGCATCATCAAAGTGTCCTAAACAGAACCCATAGCCCTCAGATCCAGGCAGAAGAGCATCGATGGAACAGAGGACCAGCAGAAGGTGGCAGAGCTTCTTGTATAGAAGAGCAGTGTTAATGGGGCCGTGTGTTTTCTAGGTTAATTTTCTTCACACAGATTAATATCTCAGATTACATATTGGGTGGTTGGTTAAAAGAGATGGAGAGAGGGCAAGCCAGGTGGCCAATGGGAAAGGTTCTATACTCCAAGAAAATGGCGCTAGGGAGTAATCCCTGTACAAGAGAGACGTTAGACGATGGATGAGAAACCCCATGCCAGTGGAGGGAAGAAGGGAAAAGGGGGGTCTAGGGAAGGATGGAGAGGAAGAATCAATAAAGGAAACACTTCCACTGGAGCTATGGACATATGTGAAATTATCAATACCAATCTTAATATCTTGTATGGGGGACAGGAGAGTAGGAGGAAGCCGAGGGGAAGTTCGCCAAATGCCGTGTGCCTGCATGCCCTATCAATTTGAACTTCATTATGATATAAGACTAAAATGCACCAATAAAAGTATATTTAAAAAATAAAGAAAATGACATCAGGGCCTACACTCAGGCAGAAGTTGGGGTACCCGAGATATTCTGACATCACAGGGTGTTCTAAAGAGAAAAAAACATAAAACCAAAGACAAAAATTCTGAAGACCTGTTCTCGATAGAATTAAAGTAAGTGGTAAGAAGTTTCTTCTGAGTCCTGCCTGAGCTACCAAATCCACTGTTTCTAGCAGCCTTTTCTAATTTTCAATTCTACCCAGAGGCTAACCATCAATAAGTAATAAAGGAAAAAAAAAAGAGGCTCACAAAATAGTCACTTTAAAAAACTCAGTCATATTTGTATTAGCTCGACACAATGATGGAATAAGCCTGGTGTGCCTCTTACCCTTCATAGGGATAAACAGGGTACATTCATCAAGTATCTGAAGGAAGCCTTCACTGCACCGGCATCCGATTAAGCCAGGAGGAGAGTCGGAAAGCAATCAAGGCTTTGAGCAAAGCTCAATGTAGATTGACCTTGTTCTTTTCTCCAGGCAAAAGCGTCCCTGTGACTTCCAGACCGTGACATGTTTACTAAGCATGCTGGCCTTCGGAGCCTGGGTGGAATTAAAATCCTCAGGGGCTGGGTGAGTGAGCACACTCTTCACAGAGGGCCCTGTAACAGTGACGGATGCCTCAGTTTACTTACCTTGCCGGTTGACAAGCCGTGACTTCTTGCAGTAGTAAGCCAGCTCCTGTTCGCAGTGCTCTGCACGGTTGATGGTAGCCTGGAGCTGTTCCATGCTGGCTGTGTACTGGAAAACCCCAGCATACGGGTTCTCTGGATGAGTGTTTCTGACTCTGGTTAAGTCAGAGCCGTTGTGCTGGAGGATGGTCCACGCAGTTTCTTGTATGCAGAAATGGGGGAAGAAAGAGAGGAGACCATCACTAGTCTGCAAAAGTTAAAATAAATAAAGAAAATCAAAATCACCTTTTATCTGAGTGAAATGCTTCTAGTCATCAAACCTCCTTTGAGAGGTAGAAATCAATACAAATGGATTCTCAAAAATTTAAAATTATAGCCAAGGGACTTTTGGGCCCTGAAATGGATACGATCACCAGGGATTGGCAGTGGTTTGATTTTACTTTATGGTCTAGCCAGGCGATGTTTGTGATGAAAAATGCTAGGAAATCGGATTGTTAACTATGTATGATAGACTGCATTCCATCAAATCTGGCACTCTTTTTAACGACGCCTCCTCATTATTTTATTTTCCTTCAAGAAATAAAAAATGCTGCTTATTATAATTGCAAAGCATTATTGACTATTGATGTACCCAGAATTCAGCGATGCTGCAATGTGAAAAAGGTGCACATTAGAATGAGTAAAAAATTATATATTATATAAGTAAGTAATGACTTTTCTGCTCTCACAAATTAGTCATGTTACCAGCAAAAAAGAAAGTCAAGTTTTCATAGATCTCTCGTTAGTCAACATTTAATTAGGAACATGCATCTATTTCTTTTAAATCAAATTTCCAATTGTTTATTTTGGTATCATGTAATCTATATGACTTGCTAACACACTAGGGAGTTATTCTTGAACAAGAACACATCTTTATCAGATGTGATCGGAGGTGCTGTCTGGATCTGATATCACGGATGTGTGCAGAACTTTTAAAGCCAACTGTCAAATGTTTGTTCTGGTATGGTACACTCTATACAGTCTGGCAATAGAATAGGCAGTTACTCTTTTAAACTGAACACAGCACATGAAATATCTTTTAGTATCTACAAGAGTTTTCACTATTAGTACCTGAGTCTCTGTACACATTTGCATTTTACTGATTGCCAAAATGACTTAGATGAAATTAAAAATTCCATGATGTTTCTAATGGAAGATGAGCATATCAGATCTCTCTTGAAACTTTCCCTTCTGTGCTCTATGTACTGTGACATGCAGGCCTCTGATTTAGTAGGTAAGAGACCAACTAGGCATTGTCAAAACTCTCCTGCATGTGTGCTGTTAAGTCAAATAAGTTTTTTGTGTTATGGAAGAATATTCCAAACTGGTGGAAAATGGAATTAAACCCAAGGGTATTTTGCCTCCAAGCTATACCCCCAGCCCTATTTTACTTTATTGGGTTTTTTGTTTGTTTGATTGATTGATTATTTTGAAACAGGGTCTCACTAAGTTGTTGAGGCTGGCCTTAACCCTGAAATTGTCTTGTCTCAGCCTCTCAAGTACTGTGATGATAGGAGCCCCCCCCCCTTTTTTAGCTAATACATTCACAGAATTCAACACTGCAGAGGAGGAGACAGACTTTGAAAAATCTCACTTCCACTCCTTTCTTAGCCCTGAGAATAGAGAGGCTGGCTAAATGAGACAGGAAAGCATCCTGGCAGCCTCGCACTATCCGGGTGTGAATGATTACTTTTCTGCCAAACAATAGCGCATACTTTTATTTCTCCCTCCCATCTCGGCTCACCCTAGAGCTTTATCAGCACAATGCTTTCCTCCAAGAGGACAGGATCTATAAGCTAATGGAATTGATTATGGGCAGTCAACCTTAATGGTGGTACGGAGGCCACCGGGAGATGAGATTGCAGCTCTGGCATGGACCCATGCCCTGAGGAAAATCAAGTCAAAGTCTGAGCCTCCATTTCCAAGTTTGGAAAAGAAATTGGCAGAGCTAGGCAAGAGGCAGGTCAGAAACTCTCAGACTGTAGCCAACTCAACCAGGGCTGCTGGAAGTTTAAAGCTGCTATTAGCTAGGCAAATCTGTCGGCCTGGCCTCTGTCGGACTCTCCCTGTATTGTTCCACAGAACTATTCACCCTTTCTTCTGGTAGACCAGTAGTACGCATGAAGAAGCTTACCTCTGGCTGAATAGCAGCCAAATGAGAAAGACAATAAACCTGGTTGCAGCCTTTGTCTCGGTGCATTTTGGGTCACCCTGAGAGGGCCTTTCCTATGGTTTAGTGTTCACTGGGTTATAATTAACACACAATTTTAAAGGTTTTTGAAGATGAAAGTGATTCAAGACCATGGTTCATGGTCACCAAGAAAGGGCAGCTCACAGAAATGTTTCCTTAGAAAATTCTAAATTATTTCAATAGTGTAATTGTTTCTGTAAGCAATTTTATCTTCTGATTTTAAAAAAAAGTGCTAGGAAGGATAAAGTTAAACAGATATTGCACTTATTATACCAGCTAGATTTTCAGGACAAAGTGGACACATTGAAATCATGAGAAGTAGATTTTGAGCCACAGCCAGGCTCCCAATTGTCCAGTCTAGATTAACAGGAGAATCTCTGAAAACTCTCAGCCTGGAGCCATCTTTCTATTCTTTTAGATGTGATCGTGTGAGCTGAGGCTTCTACAAACATCCTTGTGAAAATAACACTCCAAAAATTCATGGGCTTCCTCACAATGTGTAAGGCAGTGTTTGGGGTGTTTGGTGATCTGTTGTCTGGGTTTTTCCAACTCTGAGGTCAGTGAGAGTTCCCCATCTGCCTACCATGATGTCTCTTGCACAGAGCCTAGGGTCCCGGCACAACATGCAGAAAACACATGATGAAGAAATGAAAAGATAAACCAAGAAGCAAACACGTGATTATAAACAGCGCGGCATCTATGAACGAATGTTTAAAAACGATGAGGCCTCAAGCTGACAACACACCCTTCTGGACAATCAGATTCTGATCCACGGAGGCTGGGAAACTCTCGTTGCCTCTGAGCTGTTTTCAAACTCTGTAAATTATAGCAAACTGATAGCGATTATCAAATAAGTCAGGTCTGAAATTGAAGGGTCCGATAGTCTACTTGGACGTTAATAAATTATCCTGTCACATACACGGATTATATCTACCTATGTCTGCCTGTCATCTGTCACCTCCCCTAACAGACAACGGGACTTTGGATCAAAGAACATTTACTAACAATAAAGAGCCTTAACAGCAGAGTCCTCGTACCCCACTCTTCCCTGGACATGCTGGAGTTGTGTCACAAGAAAGGCACCCAAAATTGTGGAGGGTGACTGTCATACCTCCTCCCTTCCAGAGAGTGGGAAAAGGACTTTGGCTGGAATAGACATCTCTGAAGAGATAAAGCACAAATGCTCAGATTTTTGTTACTCTTATAAAGTAGGCATATGTATCTCTGGCCAATACACCTTTAAACCTTTCTATAAAATTTACTATCTTTAATTTCTGAGACATAGCTACATATGATTATATGTATCCTTTAGCCCAAGTTGCTAGGTCTCTTTTTAAAATTTTGTCTGTTTGCTTTCTTGTTTAGGTTTTGGTTTTGATTAGAAAGAAATGAATTGCCTCCTTACAGGTTATTAGTAATTCTTGGCTAGAAACAGGCAGCTTCTACCCAGGAGAGGTTCAATCGACTTCCTTCCTTCTCTGTGGAAGCCAGTGTCACCTGCCTCTGCCCCTCTTTCAATATTCCTCAGGTGCAAATGTGTGTGTTCTTTGAATTCTCCTTTGAACTGGTTTTAACAGCTTACCAATTTCCCCATTAATAATGCATTAAACAAAACCTTTCAAATGTGTTTTTGAGCATTTATCTCTCCATCGGTATGAGAATCATGATTTTACTTTCTCAAAAGGGATCTGTTACTAAATGTGGCAGGCAGGCGTTAGGAGGAGGAAGAGGAGAGAGACAATAGAAAACACATAAGCGATTACTGGAAAAAGCAGGGAATCATCTAAGAAGTTTAAAAACTAGATCAGCAATTTAGGTTTACCAGTGTCTCTCCCGGAAGAGATTTCTAATAATATGAATTGTAAATAAAGCTACAGAGTAATTAAAAACTTGATTTACCTTAGGCACGCTGCTACTTTTGACTGTGATAACAGCAAAAAGAAAAATCCTGCTGTTTAAGCAACACAGTTGCAAAGTTGTGGTACTGCATGCCTAATAACTGCAGGTGATAGATAGGATGTAGACTGGGGGAACAGGTGGAAAGCGCTTCTTTAAGGAGAGGACAGGAATGAAAGGAGAGAGAAGCCGGCCTTCCAGGGCCAAACAATGTAAGCAAGCCTGAGTCTGAATGATGGCAATTCCTTAGTAACCTTCCTCGCCATTAAGAAGACTTTAATACTGAAATTTGTAAAGTAAAAGTAACTCTGCTGTCCCGTATGACATAGCATACATGCCTTATGCTGGAAACACACCAGGTATCCGTTAATAATGCAGAGACATGGGCCTTGGTCTCTAAACTTACTGAGTCAGGGAAACTAAAAACCCAGGAATCTCTTGGTGATGGTGTGGGAGGAAATGGTGACGTACAACACAGAGAATTTCCATTTGCACAAAAGTGTCAAAGCCGCAGCTCTGGCTCTCATGAATTTCTCCTCAGTGGGGGGAAAAAATCCTTCTTACAATGCAATGTTTAATAATGAGAAACCTCTTAAACATGAAACTACTTCGTAATGGAAAAGGCGATGACTTTCGTGTGGAAGAAAACAGCCGTCTGCGTCCCACTAGAGACCACGACTGGGACTCATCTTATCCCGACTAATTATCTTAAAATTGTATTTAGAATACTCTATTTACACAGAAATTTCAGCATTTAACATGATTTAGAAAATTACCCAATCGAAACAGAGATTTTTGTTTGTTTGTTTGTTTGTTTGTTAATATTATTTAGCTTATAATGCTTAAGAGTTCATTTTAATCCATGCAGAATTGTTGGTTTGACACCAATTCTAGACACAAATTCTAGGTTTGACACTAATTCTACACACCAATTATCTACAAAGACTCATGTATTTATACATATATAAATGTTAGCCATTTGCAAGTTACTGATTCAGCAATTTGTCTTTATTTTACCACTGTTATCCCCGATATGGGTAACTAAAACGTATAAGCAATGGGCGACTGGATAGAGGGTAACCCTTTCTGGTGGATGAGAAAAGGGGCCAACGTTTTACTTCTTAACCTTTTTCTTCTCTTATCCTCATCCAGCTGGATTCACATCCCCAAAGTCTCGATTTGTTCGAAGCTATAACATGTACTGCCCAAAGGGGTTGTTATCCCCTGGGGTTATCACTTTTTCACTTTTGTTTGAATAGATTTCAATTTTCTGGAGCTTACAGAAAATGTAGCTGGCTGGCCCCGAATATCTGTGTCTGTGACCTCAACGTTTTACAGATGTAATTCAGGAACTCAGTATTTTACATATGGCTTATACATTACTAAATTATTATTTATAATAGGCATAAAAGGTCAATGGTAGATCCAATTGAGATGGATGGATACATAGATGATAGATAGACAGATAGACAGACAGATAGAAGCGTTGATATTCATTACTTGTAGAGCCTCATTATTTGTGAATTTGCATATTTGCTAAAACTTATTTCTAACTCCAACTCTTTTTATTGTGGTACTGGGGATTGAACCAGGAACATTCCATCTCCAAGCTACACCCTCAGTGTTTTTTTTTGTGTTTTTTTTTTTGACAAAGGGTCTAAGTTACCATGTGTTGACCTCAAACCTGTGATCCTCCTGTATTAAGTACTGAGATTATAGGCATGCACCACTGCACCCAACTCCTCTTACCCCAACACTTTTGCAGCCTTTTGCCGATACCTACTCAGCAACAAAACACTGAGTTTCCAATATACAGGTTCCCAGCTGAAATTTGAAAAGCCAATGCTCTGTCTGCTGTTTTGGCTATTATGCTTATAAACAAATGCGTTATTTATGGTTTATTTTGTGCCACATTTTTTCATATTCTTCATATTCTTATGCTTTTGTTGATGCTTTTTCTGTGCAAAATGCCCCCTCTACTACTGCTGAAGTTCTGTATAGTATCCCTAAGCACAGATAATGATGTGCTTATGGAGAAAACACCTGTTAAGACAAATGTTTAGGTATGAGATTCAATGCCTTTGGCTGAGTTAATGAATCGTGTGTGTGTGTGTGTGTGTGTGTGTGTGTGTGTGTGTGTGTCTTTACCCTGAAACATATTAAAAAATTAGAGTGTAGTGATCAACTGAGTTGAATGTTATCCTTAAAGGATCTGAATAATCTAACTTACTATATTTTCCTTTAGGAATAATAGTTTAGGATTTACTAATCCAATGTCCATGATGACTTGAGAGAACATAACTACTGAAAATAAGGAGAATAAACCCTTCTTTCTTCCCTTTTTCCTTCCTTCCTTCTTTGTTTCTCTCTTTTTGGTGTTGGGGATTCAACCCAGGGGCATTTTACCTCTAAACTCTACCCCAGCCCTACTTTACTTTAATTTTTATTTTGAAACAGGATCTCACTAAGTTTCTGGGGCCCTGACTAAATTGCTTGAGGCTGACTATGAATCTGTGATTCTCTTATTTCTGCCTTTCAAGTACTGGAATTACAGCCATGCACTGTAATTAAAAGAACCTAGGAACATTCTACCTCTTAGCTAAACCTTCAGCATCTCACTGTAAGTTGCTAAGGACTTCCCTAAGTTTCTGAGGCTGGCCACGAACCTGTGATCCTCCTGTCTCATCCATACTCAGATTACAGGTGTAGACCATCATTCTCAGTCTGTGAAGTCTTCTCATACTTATTATGTAAGGGCAATCTGAACACAAAAACGGTTTGAGAGCCATAAGCCTAAAAGAGCAATTCCAAATCTGTCTACACATAAAAATCATTGGGAAAGGTTGTTTTGGACACAGGGTCCATTGTAGCATCTCAGCACTGAGTCAGAAGCTCCTGGGATGCTGACCCCCTGCAGCCCGGGAGGCCTCATTAGGAGACAAGCATGGGGGAACCTTCATCTGTTCGAAGTTGCTTTGGTCTAAGGGGGAATTTTCTCAACGAAGTGAGAATTAAGGGCAGCCACCAAGTTGCACTTTATAAAAAAAAAATCTCTAAAGAGCCATTCTACAGTCACTTTTTCCCTCGTTCCTCTAAAATGAGCAGCCCAGGTTTTATCATCACCCTGTATTTCTTAGAATTACACATTAGTAATTAGTGTAGAAGTGCTGACCCTAGTCTGTTGTCTGCCTCATCTCTTACTGCACTGAGGGATCTCAGACTCAGTGTTTAAAACTGAACCTCTCATCAGCCACCTCAAACTTTTTCTGATCACATCTCAAGGAGTTGGCAACTCAAACACTCTGGTTGCCTAAGCCAAAAACCACGGTGTGATTCTTGGGTTCTCTTTGTCTTCTCCCCTCTCATGGGTATTCAGTGAGTAGCTCTCACCTCCTCTTCCCACCAACGTTGACACAATTCAGATCAAGAAACCACACATGCCCAGGCTCTTATGTTATTTGAAACGGCTTTCTAACAGGTTGCCCAACTCCTGTTCTATATAGAGAGTTTCCTAAATCCTTTACACCCCTATACCTAGAAAGACATTTCCCAACACAGGAGCGATTGTGATTCTATCAAAGGAAGTCAGATTAGATCCCACCATTTTCAGATTAGATCCTACCATTGCTTAAAATTTCACCATGTCTTCTCTTATTTTGAGCAAACAAAACAAAACAAAAACAAATAAGGGCACTCCATGATTTCTTGTCTGCTTTTCTAACCACTCCCCATTTCCTCACCATACACCACCTATCCTGGATTTGTTACCATTTTCTGAACACACCTGCCAAGATCAACTGTCTCAGGACTTAGCACTTGGCGTTGCCTCTGCCTGAAATTTTTTTCTACAAATATTCACGGCCTGATTTTAAGTAGCAAATCCTCTGGAACACTGTCTGCTTCAATTTAATATCACCTTTTCCTTTCTTTATTCTTTATAAAACTTGCACTCCGTAATACAGCAATGTCCAATGCAGTAATAGAAAATTTCTGCACCAGGTGATGATTAATATTTCCTCGCCAGCCAGTTAAAGGGTGGCCAAGAAAAAATGAGAACCCCACATTTAATCTTTTTATAATTATACTACTTAAAATTTAACTTTGATTTTAATATACTTTAATTCATTCAATCTTATCACTAATTTTAATTAAAGTGGGGTTCTAATAGGCACATGTTGCTAAGAGCTGCCATCCTGAGTATTACAGTTCACCTAGATTTCTTTTTTTCTATTTGATGAGGAAAAGATCAATAAGTATTAATATCCCTCTCTTTTTTATATTTTATATACAATTTCCCCCAGTGCCACTGGTTGAAAAGACTATCTTTCCTTCACTGCACATCAATATCACCTTATCAGAAATTCAATTATTCACATATGTGTGTAGATTCTCTACTTTGTTCCATTGGTCTATCTATTTATCTACGTACCAACTACATTCAGTTTGGCTTAGCCCGTCAGTATAACATCTTCCTGCCACTGAGTCCTTCCACTCTGTTCTTCAAGATTGACTTGGTTCTTCTTGTCCCTTCAGATTTGCTCATAAATTTTAGAATCTCCTTGCCCTATTTTTACCAAATTAATCATACCAATCTACAAACAAAATCCTTTTGGGATTTTAAATTAGGTTTGTATTGACTCAATATCAAGTCCAGAAGAATTGATTTTATACAAAGTCGACTCTTCCAATTAATGAAAATTTCGTGTTTCTCCATCTACTCAAGATTTTAATGGATTTAAAGACTATTGTATATTATCTGTATAGAAGCTTTGTATATCTTTCATTATATTTATTACTGCGCATTTGAGATAGTTGATGCTATTGAAAGTAGGATCTTCTAAAAGGCCATTTCTTAATTGCTTATAGCTGCTATACAGAAATAAAATTAACTTTAACTTGGTATCCCATAAATATCTTGAGCTATAATACTTTATTGCAGATTGTTTAGAATACTTTTAATACATAATCTAGTCATTCATGTATAATGAGAATCATAAGCCTTCATTTTAAAAACTTAAAAAAATTTTTATCTTGTTTTATTACACTGGCTAAGACCTCTAATACAACGATCAGAATGTTACTAATGCTGGTAATAGAGGAAAATACTTTTTATACTTAAACATAACTATTACATATGTTGTTATTTTTGTGGGTATTTATCAAATGAAAAAAAAATCCTTCTATTGGTAACTTACTAACTTTTTTTTTATCATGAATGGATGTTGAATTTAACCAACACATATTCCTTAACTACTGATTTCTACATGAACTGATATAAGTAAATATTTTTAGGATATAAGTAAACTTTACATTTACAGACATTTAAAAGGAAAATATTTTTCAAAGATTTCAACCATATCAATCTTCTCTGACAAATAATCTACCTTTTTGTTTGGAGATGTAATAAAAACATTTATTATTAGGAGTTCTACAAAGATACCTCATGTACAGAAAATAGCAATAATTTAAACCAAAAATTTGTATTCAGTTCTTTTAATGAATAATGTACATTTTAATTAAGTCACAAATTAGATCAACTCTCTATTTATTTCAAATTTATGTAATTAAAGCATTCATGCAGATTTAACTATTAAATGAAAGTTGATCAACTCACCAGTCATATTGCAATAGAGAAGAAACGGCCCCAGAGGACCACTTCCATCTGAATCTATATAGTAAAACCCTGAAGTATTTCCTCTGTGTTTATAGGCTTCACATGACTGCTCATAGATAGCTGTGAAAGAGGGGGGGAAATCATCATAAATTAAATAGTGTGAAAACAATCTCTTAAATTTTAATTTGGGCACAAAATACTGAAAGCCTTGGAAATATGTATGTAAAGAGACAAGGTAAAACCTTAAAACAAAATTCATTCTCCTTTTCTTTTAAAATTAGTATGGATCAAAGTGGTAAGGTGGAAAAAATGAGCCTGTATTTTATGAGTTTTTTTCCATCACGAAAGGGGAATGACATTATTTCATCAAAATGAAATTTTAATAACAAAGAGAGAGAAGGTAGGTGTTTAAATGTTAAGATCCTTCTAAGTATAGTGTGATATCTCATGACATCCATTTTGGAATTTCTAACTCTAGTAATCATTTTGTAATAACCTAACATCTAAAGCACAATTGTGTAACATCCTAAAATAATCTGTTGTTACTCCAAAATCATGCAATAGAAACATTTAAATAACATTATGACTACCCTCCTTTCTCACATAAAATTAACTATAGATACTTTTTTCATAGAACAAATATGATCCACAAAGCTCCTCATCAATAATTCTGAAAGCTATTTACAAAAAAGTTCTATAGAGTTCTAAACTATGCCCCCAACTGGTCCCGATGTGTTTTGATTCATAACTGAGTGTTCTTTTTTTACAAGTATATAGTTACCATGTATAAGATTAGCCAATTGTGCCAATAACGTCTATTAATTTTTATATTCTATAAAATTTAAACAATCTACTAGAGAAACATTCATTTCCTGAACCTATTTTAAATATTTTAAAACTTATGCTAATGAGTATTAGGCAAAGTGAAACACTGTGTCTAATTTGTTCAAGGTTACAAATATGTAAAATAATCATAGAAATTTACTCCCCCGCTTCTCTATAGTCTGATGGTTTTATTATGTTCCTACTATGTATTACATAGATGAAAATATAAACATGGATTCTTTCCCAGCTTTCTGTGCATTTTGTGCACGAAAATGGTTGGATTAAAATGGTTAGTTTGTACATCCCTATATGCACACACATAGGTTTGTAAATACCCTCCCCCAAAAAATCGGTAGGTAGAGCTCTGGAATGGAGACAGGCATAGAAAAGACACATGACTGGATAAAGGGAATTGAGGAAACTTTTGTTTTTTGTGTATTGCTTGAACTTTTATAACATGACTATTTAACATATTATTTCCCAATAAAACCTTTAAAAAGATTCCACCTCAGTCTCTGCACTCTGACCAGGTCTGTCATTCTGCCCCTATTTCTCAGGGCGGTTATGAACAAAAACCCTTCAGTTTCATTTGGATGACCCACTCCAGAACCTAATAAATTAATTACTGAATTAAACTATGGGCCAGGGATAAAAATACCTTTTTAGTTCACCAAATCTAAATTTTTCCCGCAGAGAGATTTGTGTTTATATTTAGATTCAGTCATTGAAAAGAATTAAAAAATGAATAGTCGATTTAATTGTATTTAGTAACTTTTCATTTTGAAAAAAAAGTAGAAAATATAAAAAGTAAGAGTGGGAAATATAAAAAGTTAAAATATTCTGTCCCTCTACTAGCTGGGTGATGTGGTTCAAGTAACCTGACCTTTGGTAACAGGTGAAGTGAGACTTTTTTCACTGCAAACATTTTTCGTAGAATCTTACTTGACTCCCCCAAAGTAATGTTGTATGTCCATTAATGGCAGCCTTCACAGGTATGGCCTGGAGATGCTCCTGAGCATACTCTTCCACCCCCAAATCAGGGCTTCTTGGGGTCCCCTTTGGAAGGCCAGGATTGGAGCCCAAGATTCCAACCTGCACTCTAGTGGGAGCACACAGGGACATATGGTATCCCAAAGAGACGGCGGTAAGGCTGCTGACTTAGCACTTAACACCTGCTTAAGTCAGTGATATAGAAGATGGTACTGGGTGTGAAGATGCTCAGAAATTCAATAATAATATGAAAAACCAAGAGAGGAAAAAAAATGAGAATTTTGATCACCCCATTACATGTACTGAAAAAATGGAAGACAAAATCACCCAAGTCTTATAACCTATGCAGGCATTTTATTAGAAAAAAACATGTGGTTTATTATACATAAGAGGGGTATTGGTTATGATCCCAAGCTCCAGAGCATGGTGTGGGAGATTTCTATTCTCACTCTACCACCTCTATTTGAGTAGCCTTGAAAAAATTTATGAATATCTCTCTATTAGCTTGTGAATTGACAAGGAATAATAATAGTACCCACCTATTTGGGAGGCCATAACAAATAAGGTAGGGTCTATAAACCACTAGATCAATGCTTAGCATTTAGAATGTATCCAATAAAACTAACTTCTTCAATTAATATACTAATTACCTGCCCCATTTATCTCTACCACCTTCATTAAACAGGGTTACAAAAACATTTCAAGATTGCCTAGTGCTATTGACTCAATGTTATGGCCCCTCAAAACTTGTGTGTTGAAATTTAGTCTCATTTTGATGTCATTTGATGATGAGGACACGAGAGGTGACCATCTGTATTTCTATAAGCTACCTTGTCTACTTTAGGAAATGAGGTGGGGATTAAAAGTGAGCTGGAAACCAACTGGATGCCGAGAAGCAAGACCACACACATTCCAACACAAGACGGCACATACACAGACAGCAATGAAAGGGAGACAGAACAGGAGTCACCACGGGGCAAGAACAGGCAGGGACGCTGGGCTTACAGCTGTGGCAGGTGGCTCCTGTGTAGCCAGTGTCCGTGCAGTTACAGTGGAAGGAGCTCCAGGACTGCGAGCATTCGCCGCCGTGCTCACAGTAGTTGGGCAAGCACCTACAGGAAGGTGAAGAGACAACCACCATTTGTCACTTGGGGTTTTCGTCGAGTATTGATCACTTACTTACATGGTCACGTGAAAGACGCATGTCAACCACCCCGTGGACGATAAATTTAACATGACTGATGGTTATTCGGTCTGGCATTCAGGTACTTTAATCACAGAACGAAACCCGAGGTCATTAAATTCATCTGATTCTCAGGTACCTGTGACTGTTTAATCTCCGATATGTCTCACTATATCAGAGCCCTTTATTTTCCCTAAGTGACACGACACGTATTCAATATGTAGCCGGGAATATCAACAGCCTACGTGAAATAGCATTTCATCGCAATGAATTACTGTATCAAATGCTAAAGGAAGGAAAGAAGGAAGAGGGAGGGAGGGATGTCTTTATTCACTCACCGAGAGATCCACAAATGTGGAAGGACATACACAGTAGACCCCCAAAATCCAGAAAATGTTAAGGTGCTAAACCTAATGCATAGGGCTTCCTGGTTATTTTTAAATTTCAAGAGAAAATAATTGGCGTATTCCATATCTGTCAAGCACAATGTGACTTACTGGTGAGAGATAGATCAGTTGCAACATTAGATCATAATAAATTCCTTTTAATCACAACCTGTCTTTGAGACACTGGATTGTTTAAATAATTGATTTTAAAAAGCAAGTACCATGTGAAATCAACATTGGAGAAAAAACCATGGGGGTAGCAGCATTTGATCTGATGCCAAGCTCTGAAAGGTTGTGCCGGGCCCAACAGGTACACAGTCCAATTACTAGATCATTGGGCTTCACTAAAAATTCAATCATTTAAAAAATTATACCTACCATTATTTTCTTTTTAAACAAATTTGTTGTACATATTTATGGCATGCAACATGATGTGATGGGAAAGATATAGATAGGGAAAAGGTTACTAGAAGCTAGAAGCAGTGGTGCATGCCTGTAACCACAGGATTTGAGAGGGTGAGCCAGGAGGATCCCAGGTTTAAGACCAGCCTCAAAAACATAGCAAGATACTCAGCAACCTAGCAAGATCCTGTTTCAAAACAAATAAATTGAAAAGGCTGAGGATGTAGTTTGGACGTAGAATGTCCTTGGGTTCAATCCCCAGTATCACCATCAGAAAAAGAAAAGTTACTGTGATGAGGTGAATACACACACACACACACACACACACACACACACACACACACACACACATAAATATCACCTTATATGGCTACCTAATTATTATTTATTTTTGTGTCAAAAATAGCTAAACTTCACTCATTTGCCTGGGATCCCTGATATAATACAGTTTTGTCATCGAGGGTCCTTTGGTCATTCATTTGTACTCTAACTCTGTGTCATCCTTTCAAAGGGTTACTATGTTGTTAGGACATAAATATTTATCAGTTGTTTGGTCCTAAAGTAAGTCACTTTTTAAATCAAAGTGTTAGGTGTTTTGGTTTTTGGTTTGTTTGTTTGTTTGGTGGTACTGGGGTTCCTGGAAGCCCTTCTACCTCTGGGCTACATTCCCAGACCTATTTTATACTTATTTTTGTTTTGTTTTGGAAACAGGGTCTCTTAAACCAGCGCGGCTGGCTTCGAACCAGCGCGATCCTCCTGTCTCTGCCTCCCAAGCGCGGGGATTACAAGCGTGCGCCACCATGCCCGGCTAGGTTTATCTTTTGACATAGGGGCCCAGTGAAAACTTAGAGACACACAGAGTCAAACAGAAGAAAAAGTTGGGAAGCTCCTGCCTCTACTCAAATAGCCTAGCTAGCTGTGAGATTTTCTGCTGACCACAGGCCCCTGCCCTTTCTCTCCTTCGACAAAAAGAAAAAATTTCAGTTGTAAATTATTTCTTGCCCTTTTGAGACATAAATCGTTTAACCCTTTGTCAGTTTTATAGCCCAAGAATGTTTTTCTAGAGGACGTGGAAGCCATCTCTTTGAAATGCAAACATCAAGAAATGCAGTCCTAATTCTCAGGTCTCTAAGAGCTTGACTTCCATAAGCACCAATTAGCAAACAGACATGGCCTAATCACATTGACATTGTCAATCAGCTAGGAAATAAACACTTTCTAAGTTGTTTAAACCTTCGCCACTTTTTAAAGAAAAAACGTCAGGGCTATCTTTGGGCTTAAAGACATTGTTTAAAAGAATTAGAGAGGTAAGACACCATCAACAAATAAATTTGAGGACTTCTAGACTTAAATATCCCCAATCAGAGAACTGATGTCTTTTAGAACTTAAAATAAAGGACACATTGAGACCAAGCCTTTCAATGCTCTTATTCGCTTTAAGTTAAAAAGTTAATTTTTTTTTTTTTTTTTTTTGGTGGTACTGGGGTTCCTGGAAGCCCTTCTACCTCTGGGCTACACTCCCAGACCTATTTTATATTTTTATTTAGAAACAGGGTCTCCTAAGCCAGCGTGCGTAGCTGGCTTCGAACCTGCACGATCCTCCTGTCTCTGCCTCCCAAGCGCGGGGATTACAAGCGTGCGCCACCACACCCGGCCAAAAAAAGTTAATTTTGAATCTGCCAAGAATACACTCACAATGGGTTGCTGCCACCTCCTTTATTAAAACTAAGGATAGGAGCTTCATGTTTTACTTATAGATTTTTTTTCAATTTTTAACTGAACATAAAATTACTGACTTTTTATGATGAAAAATAGATATCCACACTACAGACGGGAAACAGATCAAGATCACTTATATTCTCACAACATAGAGAGAAATCACTACTGCAAACGCATATGCCTGTATTGACTCATAAATATAATAACAAAGTACTGCTACTTTGCAGTCCATTTGTTAAGAATCCAAAAATGAATAATGGACATGTTTCCAGGCCCATTAATTTTATATATATTTTAGCATTTTATAGGTTTGCAGAAATCCATTCAAAGATTGTATCATGATTTATTTAAGTTTAAACATTTCAAATCAATGGCAATTTAGGAAAAGAAGGAGATTTTTAAAACATTAAAATAGTAACAATCCTGGTTGGCCATCAGATCAGATAAGGGCAAAGCAGCTCACTTTTTAATAGACCTCAGATCTTGTTTTTAAAGGGGGCAGATATATGTGGCTTTGCCTAAAATCCAAGAGAATGAATCTTTAATTATTGTGACACACAGGCTATTTCAACTTGATTTGCTTCCAAAAGACTGACTGCATTCATTTTTCTTGATTCTCACTACTCAGGCTGGACTTTTCACATTTTTAAAATAAAATGTGAAAGGCTAAATTGTGTGTTTTATTTAAATTTATTATGTGGTAATGTTTGCCTGCTGGTAACCTATAGCAATTTGCATCATATAGCAAAGTACTCGTTCTCAACAAATGTACTAAACAATTGTATTTTACACTTCTTTGCTAGTCATTCCAACGCACAGCAAGACAATCCATCAATCCATTTTCTCAAGCTTCTCAATCTTTCTCTTGGACACTACCGTCATTATTTCCATTGCTTGTGAATTGGAACACATGCATACATCAATATCCCAAACCCAAAGGAATGGGAGCGGTTTTGACGTGGCCTCACTCCTCATCCATCACAAGTAAAATCTCAAGAGACTTTCTGACGATGTTAAAATTTGGCTGGGATTAATGATGTGGATGTAAGTTTTACGTAACATTATTACATTTAAGGAAATTAGACAATGTCAGTTACCTATAGATTCCGGAAGAATGGTGAGCCCTAGAATTCAAATCTAGCATCCCTCCTCAAAACTATATTTGACAAGTACTAACCCTGTGCCCACCTACTCCCAATTACACATCCCCAGAGAGCCAGGCTTTGCCACTACATGAGAGAGAATAACACTAAATCAACTTTAATAAACCCCACTTGTGAGCCTAAGGGAGAAGGACAGGCTTGTGGGGCTGTGAAAAAGAGCAAAGAACTATGGGTAGACACTCTGGCCTGGAGGGGGGACACGATGGAGCTGGAGGGAGGGTAGTACAATGGAGGCTCAAGGCCAGAGTCCAAAGAGGAAGCAGTAAAGGTGGATTAGAAGGGCAGGAAGATGGAGGGCCAGGAAAGCCAGTAGGTGTGTGCTGGGTCTGTGAGATCAGAACAAGGAACACTGTCACAGAAGGACCTCCTTGTTTTTGTCTGGGGGTCTGTGCAGCCAGGTATCATTAGAGACGAGGTAGACACCACTCCTCTGCCTTACTATGCCCAGGGGATGGTAGATGAGGATGGCTGAGACAGTGACCTTCCTGACCACTGATATTCTCAAGGTTGATATCAGCGAGGAGCTCCCTAAGAAGACTGGGATTGTCGCCACCATTTGACCCAGCTATAACACTCCTGGGGATCTTTCCCAAGAAGTAGAAGTCAGAATATTATAGTGATCCATGCATAGCCATGGTTCTAGCAGCACAATTCTCAGAAGCCAGATTATAGAACCAGCCGAGGTGTCTATCAGCAGATGACTGGGTTATGAGGCCGGTATATACACACAATGAAATTATACTCGGCTATAAAGAAGAACAAAATTATGTGTTTGCAGGAAAAATGGATGAATCTAGAGTATATTATACTAAGTGAAGTTAGCCAGGCTCAGAAAATCAAGGGTCATATATTTTCTCTCCTATGTGGAAGCTGGAGAGAAATTAGGAAAAAAACAAACAGAGACATCAGATAAGGAGAGAGACCAGTAGAATAACAGAAGGGACTTGGGGAGGGGAAGGGGAGAATGATGAAGGAAACAGTTCAACCAATCCTGTGCGCCTTCATAAAGCTCTCAGTACCAACTTCAATATTATGAACAGAGAGAAGGGAGCTGATGGGATCCAGAGGGGATGTACCAGGGGGTGCTGTGTGCATATACGATTTTATCACACTAAACCTCAATGTGATGTATGCTCATAACACACCACTAAAGGCATATCCAAAATGGTTCTCTCAAAAGATACATGAACAGTTTCATTTAACAAGTGGCCTACATCTAAGCAGCTTAATAAGCCTTTAAGTCCGAACACCTGTCACCCCTGTCCCTTCGCCAAACTTGGCCACCAGGATAGCAGCGGCCCCTACATTTCCATCCTCATCCCCGGGTCTCCTGGAGCTCCTGGGCTTAGGACCACCCTCCTGTATGTCCACAGTCCAAGGGTAAGGCTTCAACAAGTGTGTGTGTCTGAGTGACTGTGTGTGTGTGTGGAAGGTATGTGTGTATAAGGAGTGTGAGTATGACCTTATAGGTGTGTGAGTGTCAGGATGGTATAGGTGTGCATGTATGTGAGTGTGCATGAGGACTTGTGTAAGAGCATGTAAGGATTAGGGTGTGTATGTGAGGAGCTATTGGATACATGAGTGAGCCTATGAGTGTGCCCGTGTTTGACAGAGGCTGTGTGCAATGCCTGTGTTAGTGAATCTGTGCAGCGAGCATGTATGAAGAGGCATGCAAGGGAGTGTGAGCATGTATGTGTATCTGTGTGTGGGTGTGTGTGCACTTTTATGTGGAGGTCTGATCCTGTTCAAAGTCAGAAACAGTAAAAGAATAAAAAAGGACTTCATTGTTCCTGACAGATTATTAATATGTTTTTAATGTTACTATTTTTTTTAATTATAATTGATTAAACCATTAAATGATATGGTTATTATGCACGGATGAAATATTAACCCCCATAAATGCTAACGTGGACCCACAAAAGCTGCACGGATAGATGTTCCTGGCTCTGGCTGGGGTCTGGGGGGGGCTCTGCCTTTTCCAAGTGACGTCATCTAGCCAACTCCACCTCTCCGTGCATCTATCTCTATACTTATAAGAGAAAAATACCATTAAGAACAGGCTTTAAGGATTTTTGTAAAGATTCATCAAAGTACTTATTCATGTTAAGTGCTCAGCAGAGGGCCTGGTTTATAGATTTTATAAAATCTGCAACGGCTGTGACATTCCACCCAACTCGATAATTAAACCTAGCCGCCCTGATTATGAGGCATGGTTGGGAAGATGACATTGCTACCATTTCCCGAGCCTGCCCACCAGTTTTAGCCATTATTAACTGCTGGTGTAATGCTACAGGCTGAGGGTCCTCAAAATGTATGCCTAGCTCTTGCCTCACATGGTCCTATACTAAGAATCTGCTGAACCCACAGGGTCATCCTGACACCATGGGCAATACTATGGCCCTAAGATTTTCTAGAGGAGGTACTCCTTCATGTATTCCTGCAGAGTAGATGGTGATGTCTCATGAAAGGTGTCCATTAGAATAGAGCCCAGCTAAGTTCCCCTGACTCTAAGACTATGATTCAACTTTCAAGGTAGCAAGAGCCAGCTTGATAACCAACCACACAGATCTCTGGTTTATTCGCACCTGATAATCAATATACTGTGCAGGTGCCTTCATCTATTGCAATTAGTGATGTTTCTAATGCATTTATGCCCACCCAAAATTATAACAGCCTCAACAGTACCTTTTGTGAATTGGTAGCATGTGTCCACATAATTAACATGGTCCCTTATCTTGTATATAACTACTTTCTATCATTTGAAATCCGATACAGAAAACAAAAGCTGTGTTTTTTGTCACTTCTGATGTAAATATAATTCACTTCCGATGGAACATATGGCAGGCAGAGAATAGATGTTTATTTTTAAATATACAGTTTAATCTGCTACCCAAAGTTTGAATAGGTCGAAGTAAAGAAGTGAGATCGTGCTTACCTGTCTGAGATGCCACAGGAGTCTATCTGAAGGTCGCTGAAGTTCCCCAGGGAGCCCTGCTGCACTGAAATCAGATCAACCACCTCGTTGCTAATAGAAATGAGTCTCATGCACCCTTGAAATCCTCCAACTGGGCTTGCACACTTGGAGCCAAAGCTTTTGTCAGGACAACCTGATCCAGATAAAACAAAGGAAAAATAAGATACCCCATAATGAGTCAGGAGTCAAGATCACAGCATAACTAAGAAGGAAAAACAGTAAAAGAGATGTTTGATTACGTTCTAAATGAAAGGAGGGCACTAAAATCATCGTGGCTCTGTTCATTCAGTCTAAATTAGAGGTTGCAGCTCGCGCAGAGTATTTTTCTTTATTTCCACAGTACTCACAGGGAGTCACTAGTGCTATACCAATCACATGCACGCACACTAGCTTGCTCCGAGTTTCAGAAGTATGCATATTAGCTAAAGAACCCTAAACATGCCAGCCAGCAGCATTACGTTATATATAGCACAGACACGAGAGCTTAGTCTTTTAGACTGCAAAACCAAGAGCATAAAGGATGAATATGTGCACTGCAGATCAGAAAAGATAAATCAATAATAATGAGCTGCCTTTGTATTTAAAGTTAACTATCTGAAAGGAAGATGTATTGGCTTGGAATAAAATTACCAACTACTTAATTAAATACTTTATTTCCCTACGTGTAGAACCATATTTACATGCATTTTAACAAATACAAATGGCTAAATGTCAAAAAACATTTTACTGTTTGATTTTATTTATTCTTTGCCTCAGAAAAGAATGTTCCTCTTATATTGATTTTTCCTAACATTTAAGATTTGTTCTAATTATTTAAATAATAAAGAAATACAATATTAGCCATTATTTTCTGAGTTTAATGATGTTCTAAGTGTTTACTCAAGCAAAATAAATAATTTTATGGAGTATGAACATATATATATTATGCTTACATATTTTTCATTAATCTTTCTTTGTTGCTATGGTTGTCAACCACTGTTATAATTTCAAAGAATAAGAAATGAATCAATGACTTCTTAATTTGTTGTATAATCCATGCTAGTTTTCTACATGGGAGTTTTCATTAAAATTAAATATTCTAAGGATATTCTCCTTTTATTGTTCTATTTTCCCAACAAAATATATTTACATGGAAAAATAAGACCAATATCATTATTTAAAACTTAGCAAGTGCATTGAAATATTCTATTTTAACCCAGGGGAGGCTTTGAAGTTCCAAATTTCACATATCAAGAAAAAGCAATCCAAGCTTTTTGAGTACTAATTTATTAAACATGATAATACACACGTTTTTCAGTGCTTAAAATTCTTCTGCACTGTAGGACCTGATTACCATGGTCTCGATATGTTTTCTGGGTGACTTATTAGCCAATTAAGAATGTCAGGATAAAAACTGAAAGGATAATAGTTCAATAGTATTGACAACCAACTATCATATGCCAGAAATATAAACAGCTCTGTTAATCTTCTTTACTCCAGGTGGTATTTCCTGATACATCTCAAACTATCTCAGAATAAAATAAATTATACCAGACGCCCAGAGGAAACCAAACTAAACAAACCCAGAGTCACAAGGAAAGGTCGTAAAACAGTACAGAAAGCACAGGGTCAGATCATGAGGCCCTTCATTCTTAGATATAGGATTCAATGTGCGAGAAATTCTTAGCAAAAAGAAGGGTTCAACCGGGTTAGTGAGCATAGTCTCTTATGAGAGGCAGCTAGGAGTTAATAGAACACAATACCAGAGAGAAGCTCAGAGCTGAACCCATCTGAGATGAAAGTTCTAAAATGGGAAGATTTCTAGAGAATACTTAATGCTGAATTAATTATGGATCTAGTACCAGAGGCAGTCAGCATGTTAAACACCTCTAAGGATGACAGATAAATTATCACTGCATGCCCCAATACCAGAAGTGAGATGTCAGTCGAGACTGCATGGAAGTGGAGTCTGGGCTTTGGATGGATGGTGCTTGCTCTACCCAAGGGAGGAATAAAATGAGTACTCTGCGCACAGCTCAGTATCCTTAGCGTGTGCTGCATGGTATAGAAAGTACAGCACAAGGATCCCATGGGGGAATTCACAGAAATTAGACACTCAGCTATTCTCCATCTGCAGAACTCAGACTTAAACTTTGTACTTAAATATTCCTTAAAACATTGTATAGAGAATGGAAGATATGTCTAGAGAGAACCTGATATGGGGTATACAGGAATCTCTCTGTAGCCCTTTGAAACTTTTTAATGAATCAAAAGTAGCCAAATGATTTTTAAAATAATATAGTATAAAACAAACATATGTATTCTAACAAAAAAAATTACAGAGGGTATATGTGATATATTTCACTACAGAATAACATTAGAGTATTAAGGAACCACTAGAAAAATAATTTCTACACAAAGAGCTAAGCATTGCTAGCTCTAAACGTGAAGGGTGTAAAATACTATAAGAATGATGATTCTCATTTCATGATTTATACACATGTTTATCAAGTCTTTTATTTTCTATTTTGCATAATTTAACAATAGGCCTGCTTTTTTCTTATCTCTTTTAGTGCTTCTAAATCTTCCCCTTTGAAATGAAAGCTCTCCATTAAGTTGTTCTGTGTTTCTTACTATTGATTAAAAGAATGTGTGCCTATGGATTGCCACAAAAATCAATCATATATTCTGAAACAACCTGGTTCAGAAATAAACAAATCCCAGTAAAGTCAACAATTCTTATCTTTTAAGAAGGTGGCCCTATGCTGCCTTTCACAGGGATGGATTAAGGACGAATTTCTTTTATTTTTGTTCATTTGTTTGCTTTGAAGTTCTGGGGAGCCAAGTTCCTGGGCCATGAACTCATTGTCAATGCTTAGAAAATAATTCGTGTTTTATTGGTGAATCATCAAGCCTGGGATGCTTTCCCCTAAATTCAAAAAATGATCCTAGACAGAAACATCTATTAAAATGCAATATAACAACATCAAAACAATGATAATATAAGAAACACCCCATGTCATGATTAGAAACAAGTCTTTCAACTAACAGTTTTAAAACTGCATATCTAACGGGAAGACACATTTGGTTTTAATTTTCCAGCACTAGGAATTCGTTTCTATTTCTCAAGTTGCTTTCCCCAAGTTTGCTTTTCAAACATGGGGCAAGTCAAGGCTACATTTGTTGTTATTCTCTAAGGAGTATGTTCTGGTGTTGCATGGGCGCCATGACTTCTTCACATGTATCTGGGCATTATTACTTAGCAAGAGGTTGTTATGGCTAATTAAATTATCTGCCCATTGGCATACTGGTGTCCTTTTGCATTGGGTGGTGAGAAAGCAACAAGCTTTCTAACAATTCTTTAGAGCAGCTAAGAGGCATGCAATGGGAAAATACTGCAATAAAAATCAATCCACAAAACCAGAAGGCGACCTGTAAGGGCAGTGTAACGCTCGGGCAACAGAACAAGGGCTGAAAGAAAGAACAGAAGCAGGTGGCCTACTTAAAATAAATCTCATGATAGAAATTGTAAGCTGGAGTATGTCCACCTTGCAGCAATGCACTTTTGGTCATAATTTGTTTTTGTGATTGACTCTCCATTTCTCATGTTTGGCTTAGTGATTGATATGTTTGTGAACATACATCAGGTACATTTGGAAATTTCCCTCTTCCCTACTCCAACCCCCCTACCCCCAGTTAGGTCACCCTATTTGCTCCTCTATGGTTTCTCCTCCTTCATCCCGAGTTCCTCCTAGGACCCCTTTTCTCCCTAGCTTCTGCATATTAAGGGGGACACCGTATTTTTTATTTTTGTGGTTGATTAATCTCACTTAGCATAATGTTCTCTAGTACCACCCACAATTCTGCATTTCGAGAATGTAAGGAAGGGATTTATCCTCTGGGATTAACAATGATAAAAGCATGAGGGCTTCCCATGGCTGAAAGGAGTCATACATGCAAATATGGCCCCACTGCCCCTAAGGCTTGACCCCCCTTCTCACCTCCAAAGTAATAGGTGCTCCCTGAATAAACGTGCTCGAGCCCCAGCAGAGAAGAAGCAGATGTCACGTGGCCATCCACCGCCACAATCAGGTGATTCCTTTTAGCAGACAAGGAGATGGAATGCCACTGTCCATCGTTCAACCCGACACCTAGGGGAGGGAAACTCCATGAGAGAGATGGCTCTTAACAGCATCACTACAAGTGGTTGGTTATGAACCAGCAATACACAGGGCCCTGTCAATCCACTGCAGTATTTATATCCACACTGGTCCCCTGTATCTGTAGGGAATACAGCCCAAAGCCTCTGAGAGGTGTCTGAAACTTATATACTACTGGTTTTTTTTCTATACATACATACCATTATGAAGTTCAACTTACAAATCAAAACCAGTTGGAGATTAACAATAATAATAATTAACACACCAATTACAACAATATATGGTAACAGAAATCTTGTAATGATTTTAGTTCCAGAATTCTCCATTTAGTATTTTTGGACAGCAAACATTTTAGATAACTAAAACTGCAGAAAGGGAAACTTTGAATGAGGAGAGTATTGTATTAATAAAAGGCAAGAAAAGGAAGGGAGGGGAGTGGGAATCCAGTATCTTTATGTGCAAAGTGGTGAGCTATTATCTCCTTCTTAGGCCCTCAATCGCGAGAATAAAACTCCCAGCCCTGGGTAATACTGAATGGTTAGAACCTTTCCAGTATTTGGCACTGACTAATTTTCAGCCTCCATTCATGTAATTTACTTCTTAGGGAGAGAGGTTTAGAAAGAGCAGAGCTATTTTGCCAAATTCTAAGTAATACCCAGTAAAATGTTTTACCTTCTTTTTTTCTTTACACTTTTATCTAGCCACCTCTTATGATGCTTTAGTAAAATGTTTAGCAAATTCCATCAGCAGCCAAGAACTGGAGTTACCCTATGTACATATTTCTTGCTGTGGCCAAAGAAGACAACACCTGGCCCTGTCATTACAGTTCTCATGCTGTAAATATGTTTTGGGATTTTTTTCTGTGTGTGTGATACTTGGGATTGAACCCAGGAGTATTCCCCCCTCTGAACTACAACTGCAGCCCTAAAATAAAAATATTTTATTTTTTGTGTGTCATACTGGGAATGGAACTCAGGAACATTCTATCTCCAAGCTACATCCCCAGCCCTATTCATTTCTTTATTCTTTATTTTGAAACAAGGTCTCACTGAGTTGCAAAGGGCCTAAGTAGCTGAGGCTGTCCGTGAACTGTGACTCTCCTGTCTCAGCCTCCCAAATGCTGAGATTACAAGCATGTGCCACCACCACCTAGCTTATTTTTCTCAAGTTTTGAAACAGGGTCTCACTAAGTTACAGAGGCTGGCCATGAACCTGTGATCCTCCTGTCTCAGCCTCTCAAGTACTGTGATTACAGGCGTACATCACCATGCCCAGTTTGTTTTTGAAACTTTTATGAATGTATAATGGGGGAGGGGTTGCTGATTATATTGGCCCTCAAGTATAGTACCAAAGTGCTGTCCAGTATTCCTAAGTGCAAGCAGGTTGTGATGTGTCTTATGGAGAAAATATGTGTGTTAGTTAAGTTTCATGTGGGTATGTGTTACAGTTCTGTTGGCCAGTGAGTTCAATGTTAATGAGTTAATGAGTCAACAATATACTTCTGTACCAAATAAGGTGTCTTTTAAAAGGAAACACGCATATCAAACATATAATATGGTTATATACCGATAAGTTTAGAAAACTGTTAAGATCAGAGACTCAAAGGAATCTAGCCCTATATTTCCCCTAGGAATAACAGTTCAGTATTCCCCAATTCGGGATTCATGGAAACCTTATAGAATATAATCATATCACCAATAATGAAAAAAACTCTATGTGTTCATGTGTGTATATGCACACATGCATAGACAATTTTTGAATTTTCATGCAAATATAAATATACAATTGTTATGATCAAAAGTCAAAGTGTTCTTGTTACCTCTAAAAAGCAATTTTCCTCTATCAGTCCCAATAATCATGAATCTGTGTAATGGCATAGAGTCTCTCCCTCTTAAAGGGAATTAGATCTACAAGAGGCTCTGTGGCTGAATTCTAAGCTCAGAAGTAGAACCTTAGCGTTTCCATTGTGGATTTACCATTAAGGTTCATATCCATTGAATATTTAACTCAGCAGGATTCAGCAGATTGAATCAAGAAACAAAAATATAAACACTCTACTAAATCCAAAGAGCCATTTTTCTGCTATTATCTGCAATTTCCTTTCTGATATCATATGGACCTCTTTTCTGGTATTATATGCAATTTATTTTGCTCCCCTGAGCTAGTTTCTACCACAAGTTTTCAGACTGAAAGTATGTCAGAGCCCCCTCAGGTGATTACACTTTTTTTTTTTGCTCTGTATGTATTTAATCTAACTCAAATTCTAGTTGAGGCATGAAATGTTACATTCATGTCATATCCATAAAGGTAAAAAAAAAAAATTCCCTGAACCCAACTCTGGTTTTGTGTGTAGAAGATGGTGGAAAGTCTTGACACTTGATATGGAGAATGTTGGTTGGATACTTTTAGACACATTTTCTAAGAGTGGACTCTAAATAGGCACTGAACAAATTTATATAATTCCTGAGGGTATAAGATTGGACTAAAATAAATCAAACGTCCCCAATTTGTCATCCGTGCTTCCTTCAGAAGGTAAGGAGTAGAGTAAAAATCCTTCTCTATACTTTGTGCACATGTACACACACCTCCTCCTCCTTCCCTACCCCCAAAAGCAAGTCCCCTGTATTTTTCTCAAATCATACATGGGCCCTATGTATATGACTCTACTGTTGATATTTTACCTTAGCCTTTTTTTTTTTGCTTGTGTTCAAACACAATAACATAAATCATACTTCTTAAACTACCTGTGGCAAAGAACATTTTATTTCCCAATCTATTGCAGATTGAAACTTTTATACAATAACAATAAATTACTAAAAAATTAAGATAATATAAAATATGAGCCTACTAACTATACCCTTAAATGTTGCAGCAATCTATTTTTTGTTGTAACCGTTCCTAGAAGCTTAATCTCAATTTTTGTACTTATCTTGTCACGCATTGGTAACAAGTATTTCACTCAGCCAGTGTTGGTCCAAAGAACACACTTTGTGTAGCAGTGCTCTGGGCAACTGCTGGTTAGACACACAACAGAATTAAATCAAAGGCTTTGGGAAGCTTTTGAATAATACTGCCAATAGAGAAGCCAAGTTAGACAAAGAACAAAAGACTGCTGTGACAGCCCATTTTGTAATTTGACACAGCTAAATGCATCCATCTAACCAGCTAGGAGGTTATGAACTTGGACCATATTTGTGGAGGAAGCTTCAGAAAGCTGTTCTCCAGCATCATTCATTATAGACATCATGAATAAGGGCTTCTAACTTATTCTAACTAAGTCTATGTGACTCTAAATCAGATTATATTTCTCATTTTAGGATCCAGTTTCTTCCTACTTCTAGATCCAATAAGAGGTGAACCTTTTTTTTTTTTTTTTTTTGGTGGTACTGGGGTTCCTAGAAACCCTTCTATCTCTGGGTTACACTCCCAGACTATTTTTTATACTTTTTTATTTGGAAATAGGGTCTCTTAAGCCAGCGCGGCTGGCTTCAAAACTGCGCGATCCTCCTGTCTCCACCTCCCAAGCACAGGGATTACAAGAGTGCGCCACCATGCCCGGCAAGGTGAACCCTTTTTAATGGTCACATATGGAAGAGGGAGAAGAGAAAGGGTATCATAACATATATACTTTTATCTTTTTTATGATAGTATGCAACTAGATACTAATTATATTAACTATTGTCATTACTCATAACTTTTGAGTTTACATAGGGAGCACATTGCTGACATTCTAATAAAATGATGCTAATGATAATGTTATTGAGCTACTATGTATAACAGGTACTATTGCTTTCTATCCATTGTATCATCTAATCTTCTCCACAACTATTATTATCCACATTGTAAATACAAAGAAAATGATGCTCAGAGAATAAAAACAATTACCCAAGGTAGCATCCAACTGGTGAGTAAAAGAGCAAACAGAAACTTAAGTCTTACTCTAAAGCCCATGTTACAGTTAGATATAGACTATCCCCTGAAGAGCTCATGTTTTAATGTTCAGAGTTGATATAACTGAGTCAAGAGGGTCACAATGGATTTACTGGGTGGTAACCTAGGCAAGTGCGGTAGGGCTGGGGAAGGTGGGTCACTGGAGGTGTGGCCTTAGGGACTGTAATTTGGTATGTAAGTCCCCTTGCTTGCTCTCTAGATTCCTATCTTTCTCTCTATCTTTATCTCTATCATTCTCTGCTTCCCACCACCATGCCCTGAACTCCACTGACCCAGCCTGACATGGACTGAAGCTCTGAAATCTCCAAAAACTGTGAGCAAATAAATATTCCTTCCTTTAAGTTGTGTGGTCAGTTGTTTGGGATTATAGCTGTAAGAATGTTGTCTGAGAAAGCCTACATTCTTCTTTGCAACTCGAGTGGTCACTGTTTTGCTTTTCCTCACATTTAACAATTAACTTTGAGAAAGAGAAAAGTAGTCCCTGATAGATGGGAGCTAGTCCAGCACTATTAGAAAGGCCTCTTTCTATAAGGTGGTACAAAGAGGTGGCCTTGATGTTTTCCTGTCCAATGTATGCTACCTCTCAAGACATCATTATCAGACAAGGTCATTCAACAATAAAATGGGGGGATAAAATAAAAATTGCTTCATAATCTTATGTAAGCATAGTCCAACCCAAGACTACTGCACAAACCACAAAAATACCAGACTTCTTCGTCTTCTGGATCATATGAATAACTGTTTTTATCTTTGCCAACTACAACTTTAGCCTCATTTCATTCCTCCATCCTTCTAGAGATTTACAAAGATACCTAATTATAGAATGACCCTCACATCCTGATAGCATTTAATCCACAGAAATTATTTCTCTCTTGAAACATCCCACAGGTCATGAGACACTACCCCAAATCATATAATAAGTCATTCTTTAATGCCTTTGCATTGAGACAACCCCTGAGATGCCTAGGGTGTATGTTACTTTTGTTGTAACAAATAATACATTGAACTTGTTTATACTTTAGATATGTTTACTACAGACTTTGGCTAGAAAACATGGATTACTACAGATAGAAAAAAAAGTCATAAATGCAAATGCGGGTAGTAGGAAAAGAGAGGATTGTATAGCAGAACCTTCTGTCTTGCTACTTCTCTATCTTCTCTCTCCTCTCTCCTTTCTCTCTCCCTCTCCCTCTCCCTTTTTCTCTATCCCCAACCCCCCTCCCTTCCTCCCTCCCTATTCCCTGCTGGCTCAAACCACATAAACACACATACAGCAGTAGGAAGAAGTTTCTATCTGCTCGCTCATATATAATCTCTGGTACCAGCCCTAAATTGCTACAGAAACAGTATGACAGCTTAGCTGCCATCACTCTCTTGTATGACCATAACTGGCATCCAGAGGGGAAATGTATACAGAAAAAATAAGCCTGCCATACAGGGTAGGTTCTCCACCAGGGTACAAAAGGCAATTATGTGGAGGTCATTACTCAAGAAGCAACTGAAGGGTTGTGCCTATTTCCAAATATATTTTAGGGTTCTGAAAGCACCAGGAATTCCCATATCCACAAACTATCGTGGCTAAGCAGAATTAAGGATCCAGAACAGTAGAGAGCTCTTGTCAAGATGGAAATATGGAGGTCACTGGTACCCATCACTTCAGCGGAGCACGGGAGTTTAAAAGGTGACAGGATTATAGTCTCCACCATAGGAACAGTATAGTGAAAGGAAGGAAGGGCAATAAAAAAAATTGGCTTCTCCTAGGTGAGGCAAAGCAAGAGGGTGGCTGGATTGCCAGAGGCACAGAAATCACAAATGTCCAGCAAGTGAAAAATGGAGAAATCTCTCACTGACTATAAGTTTGTCAGTTGGGCCTTGCTGTGGGAGCTAGAGGATTGTGCCACGGCCTGATTTTCACTAGTGGACAAGAGCTGGGGTAGAAATGACAAAATCATGTCGGAAATCTCAAATGTGACATTGCTTTTGTTTAAAATAACAAAATAGAATTGCATTGTTTATTGGGTCCTAGATGCAATTTAATGCTTTTTTTTTTTTTGCTTTGACATCTATAAAGGTGACAAGGATTGAAAATATTTTGTGTCATAGGGGATTTTCGAATATTACTAATATGTTTGATAATAATATAGAAGCTAATAATATAGTATCATTAATATTTCAAAATTATTTAGACTGAAATTATTTTTGAATAATTCCAAATGACAATTTGTAAAGCTATGTATCACACCAAATTTAGTCTGATTCAAACCTCTGTACAATTCAGTTCTTTCTCAATATAATTTTAGAGTCTTTCCCCCACTGTAAAAATGATAAAATTTTTGAGATTGTCAAACTTTTAAAATTAGTCATTTATATCTCTAATAGCTATGAAAAATTAACCCATCCTTACAATATACTAGGATACCAATCAATGGGTGATCCAATTATCAAACTTTCTACAATGAAACATAAGTAGTAAGTCTTTTCTTATGGAAGAACAAACCAACCCCTCGCTCCATTTAAGTAGTTTATTTGCACATGCAAAATATACTTGCTTCATTGAAATTAGCAATAATTACTATACTGAAAGAAACTGGAAAAGTGACAGTAGAGAAAGATTTGATAAGCTAAGACTGAATTTTGTTATCTGAAGTATAAAAGGTTTTCTATATTGACATTTGTATTTTAGTCTAGGCACTTCATTATCAGCTATGGAAACAATCACAAGAAGTCATAGGATATAGTGAGTTATACTGAATATGAACTCAAACATGCATTTAGAGATTTTAAAATCACTCAGGGTGTTTTATACAGTCTTACACCTAGTAACTTATTAACTATGTATTCCTCTGAAGTGGTTAGAAATGAACTAGTTTCATGGGGTTGACCAGAGCACACTGTACTAAAGCAATCTAAGATATCGAAAATTAAGCTATGAATATAACCACTTCAGAGGATGTCAAATACATCACAATAAACTACACATTAATGGCAAGCTTACATTTTTAGACCCTCATCTTAGGGGCCTATTACTTATTAATATGACACTGATTAATTTATTTCCTTTTGTCAAGCCTGCGAATCTAGCACATTCTGAGGGTTATATTAAAAAGGCCACAGTATAGTGTAACATAGTACCTCCTAAAATATCATAGTTTATAGTGAATTTCTAGCTCCCAAATTTAAAATGCAATGATGTTGCCGGGTGTGGTGGCGCACGCTTGTAAGCCCCGCACTTGGGAGGCAGAGACAGGAGGATCACGCTGGTTCAAAGTCAGCCTCACTGTCTTAAGACACCCTGTTTCCAAATAAAAATATAAAATAGGTCTGGGAATGTAGCCCGGAAGTAGAAGGGTTTCCAGGAACCCCAGTACCACCAATAAAATAAAATAAAATAAAATAAAATAAAATAAAATAAAATAAAATGATGTATAGATGAAAAAAGATGAAAAATAGTCATTTCTGTGACCACTTGTATACTTGTTTTTCTTACTAGTTTCTAAATGTATTGTAAGTTTTCTCTTTTTTTCCATCTCCAAGGCTAATTCTATTAATTTTGGTCATAGTTGATATATAGTATAGTATGCTGACATCTTTAAATTGTTTTTAAAGACCATTTATTAAATTAATGTAGCAATTTACCTCAATGTGACCTCTAGTTGCTGAGCTTGGATATTATTCTATTTATGTAAAAAAATGTAATGGAGATCCCTTGTTGAGAACTATATAATTTTAATGAAGAGACAAAAATATCCCTCACTCAAAGCACTGACCTAGATTGGACATTAATTTTCCAAACGCTCAAATAGTCACCTTAATTATATTGCTTCTAATCATTAAAATGAAACTGTATTGCCCACAATGGGTGCCCAAATGAAGAACTTTGTATTTCCCAAAATGTATCTTACTCTTATAAAGTATATCAGCAAGTAAAGTTAATATGGCTGAATATTTAAGTTTTAAGCTGCACATCATATAGAGATACATTTATGGGGAAAAAGAGGTTCTGGCAGAGGAAAATACACAATTGGTGCTGTGTGTATTTCAATCTGAACCTTACTATGATGTTTAATTGCAATGTACCACCGCCATCACCACCAACAACAAAAACAGAAATATCTTTCCCATTTTCCAAAAGACCAGGTAAATCAACTGTGCTTGACATGCTGAGTTTTCCACTGAAAGGTCACCAATTAACTTACAGGTCTATTCCAAAGTGTTTCGTGTTTTTCTTAAAACACATATTCTCAGGATGTGCTGATAATTTGTCTGAAGTAGAAGAGAAAATTTCCATCCCTCTATCAGTATCACTCTGGTTAATAAGAACTGCGAATATTTGCAATGATATTTAAACGGAAATTGGAATCAAGTTCCTCTAAGGAAGAGCGCTGATAATCTTATTAACTCAAGTATTCATTTATTAAGCAAATATTAATTTTGGGGGCTGTGCATAAAAATTGTGGAGGAGAAACACAGAGATAATGAAATCTTTCAAATCCATATGCTTGGCCTGCGGGAGTACATTTATTACCTGCTGTGATGTCACTGGGCAATTTTCCTGGCCGGAGGAAATTGAGCTTGAGTTTTCCATCACTGAGCAAGAGGAGGAGACCCCCTGAAACCAGCTGGAGTTCACTGAACAGAAGAAGCCCTGCCTTATTCCAGGTTCGAAATTGAAAACTGGCAGAAATCTCTTCCTCCCTGGGAAAGGCCGGCAGGGCTAAATAACTTCTGGAGCTTAGAAAAGTCAGTGGAACAGACTGCGATTGAGAACAAGAAAAGGACACGTTTCCCTGCAGATAAAGAAAAGGGGTAAGCTTTCAGCATGTCACTTGTATTTTATTAGTAACAGAACTTGGACTGTCTAAGAAGGCTACTTAGCAATCGCATTATCCTCGATTTCAATCAATAAATTTCTATCACTGTGAAAATCTATTACTTTATACTTTTATATATCATCGTGACGATCAAAGTATACAAACATGCATGCACATAGCACTTGGTGGATTTCCTTCCAGATTTCACTCCTGCTCCCTTAAAACATTGACATCTATCCTTTTCTTTCTTTCTTTCTTTCTTTCTTTCTTTCTTTCTTTCTTTCTTTCTTTCTTTCTCTCTCTCTCTCTTTTGTGATTGGAAATTGAATCCATGGACATTCTATCTCCCAGTTACACTCCCAGCACTTTTTTAATGTTTTATTTTGAAATAGGGTCTCGCCAAGTTGCTGAGGTTGGCCTCAATCCTGAGGTCCTCCTGTCTCAGCCTCCTAAGTATTGGGATGACAGATGTGTACCGCCATAACCAGCTCTCGCCATCTATCTTAAAGATCCTTCAACCACTTTCTCTGGTCTTCTATTTCTCAACTTTAGTGTACATTTGAAAAGTCAAGGACATTAGCTTTATTTTGAAGAAATATGTGTTGGAAGCAAAACATTTGCTCAAACAAAAGCATCTATAGCTAAATTACGATTCCTTAAAAGTCCATTGTGTTTTACTTAAATAATCCTGTGTTCCAGTGAATGAGGTCACAAACGCCAGAAAGCCAACAGCACCTACTTACACAGTAACCCCTGACGGGAAGGCAATAGAAATGAGATGTGTTCTCCACTACACCTGGGTCTTGTCCCTCACGTGTATGGCAGCCGACTGCCCTGCAAGCAGCACATCCTCTTTCAAGCGCGAGAGTTCCTTGCAGGAAAATTTTTTGGAAACTCATTTTTTAACAAAATACATACCTATCTATAATATCTATATTTCCTCTTTATTTTCTCTTTTGTTAAAAATGACTTTAAAATCTTTTCCTTTTACCAACCACTGTGATACTCATAGAACGTTTATGACCACTTGTGTATGATTGATGAGCAGTCTGATTACGTACAAATAAAGGGTGAAGACAGATTCATTTTATAAGGACCCATCCTATCATAGACTTGAAGGATTTTTCCCTTCTCTTAGTTTTCTTTAGAATTTCACTGATGTAATCATGCACTAGAGTGAGACACAAAGCGATACGTTCATGTGTGCACAGGACATCTCTCGGTGTGCTTCCCTCCGCCTCCCACCGCACTACCCTTCCTTCCTCCCCACATATGGTCACGGGATCTGTAGTGATGCCTCCGCAGCATGTCTGCTCCCTTCCTCAAGCTTCCTGTGTCCCCTCGCCTCCCCTCCCCAGCCTCTTCCATGATGATACTGATCTTTCTCTTCATGTTCCTGAAGTCCTTTTTCCTTTCCTATTTTTTCTCTAGCTTTCACATATGAGAGAAGACACACAAGTCTTGACTCTGAGAGAGGCCGATCTCACTTAACATCTGACTCTCTAGTTCCATCCATTTTTATTTTTTGCCAGTGCCAGCATTTTTTTCCTTAAATCTTGTGGGATGTTACACTTATCTACATGCTACCAATTCACAGAGAATAAAGAATAAAGAGGGTTTTGTTTTTTTAGTAATACATATTCTTGAGAGGTGCTTGAGCGTTACTTTGGGATTCGCTGGTGGAAAGTGAGCTTACATTTACATATTTAGAGTTTTAGGCAAGGAAGGAAATGAATTAAACTTAATTATATCACCTTTTTATTATCAGATTGATAAAGTGATATTTGAGAGTCAGAAGTAAAACACCAGCTATTTTGCTCCAGTGATTTGTTTTTTGGGGGAGGGAGGATCATGCCCCAGGAGGCGCTGGTTTAGCCCATTGTCTGTGCTCTCCTCCATCCTCCATCATCTCTTCCTTCTGCAGGCTGGCTTCACCAGGCAAGGGCAAACCCAGACATATCCCCAGATGCTTGGCCAGGGATCCACGGGCCAGTGGCTACCAGAGACAGCAAGTACCACAAAAACCAAAGAAAGCTGCCTTCAAGCCAGGCACAGTGGCACACTCTTGTTATCCTAGTACTTGGGAGTATGAGAGAGAAGGACTGCAGGTTCACAGCCAGCCTCAGCAACCAAGCAAGGCCCTTTTGCAATTAGTGGAACCCTGTTTCATATTAAAAATAAAATAAAATAGGGATGGGGTGTAGTTCAGAGGTAGAATGCTCTTGGATTTGATCCCAAGCACAGAAAGAAAGGAGGGGTGGGGGAGAAGGGAGGGAGGGAGGGAAAGAAGAAGGGAAGGAGGAAGGAAGGAAAAAGGAAGAAAGGAAGAAAGGAGGAAGGGAAGAGAAGGGAAGGGAAGGGAAGGGAAAGGAAGGGAAAGGAAGGAATTTTTTTCATAGGCTGAAAATAGTCTATGAAGTCCAACATGTCTACATACTATATGGCTTCAGGCAGAATTATTGACATCTCAGATCTTCCAACTTCTCCCAGCCCCTCTGTCAGTTGCAAGGAACCAAGCCTGAGATAAATCCTTTGATTCATAACTCTCTCTTGTACTGTTTTCCTGGCTGATCCCTGGCCAACACACAGACTTCAATTTGGCTACACTTACATAGAATTAAAGTACAATGAATGGAATCCATTGCTCATGGACAGATCAGCAGATGCAGTGTTGTGACTGCCTACTGGGTTTTTTGCTTACTTATTCCGCATGACCAAGAAAACATATTTTTCCAGTGTCTCATTATACATGGATGTTGTCTGATCCTAGAAAGGTATTTTGATCTAGTTAGTTGGTCAGGGAATGGCCAATTAAGGAAATTACAGAGGAAAAGAAATTAGTCTTCTGGGAGTAATAATATCACAACAAAATAAAAATATCCACTGGTAAAAAATTTGTACTCTACTTCATATAAAAATAATTATGCCCTGTGAATGACAATCCCTTTAGACAGAATTAATCCTTTATATTTATATTGCCAATCAAAGAAAAAATAAAGCAAAAGCAATCTCTAAAACATCATATCACATGGAAACCTAAAATTGGACTTTATTTACTCATTCATTTATTTTTGCAAGAAAGACACATAGTTCTGCTCATTTCCTCATAGAAAGCCTCTTACCATAGTGATGATCTGTGGGTTTTGTTGTTTGGCCAAATCAATGATATCCACTCCATTATAATAGAGATTTTCTAAGCATCCATGAAAATTTTTAGGTTGGAATGACAGTGATTTTTCAGGTGCTGGAATCCCTCCAAAGCTGATCTTAGAAAGAAAAATGGCATCAATAATATTGTTTAGTGATTTTATGATGATCTGCTTAAATAATTATGATTAGCAACTATAGCTTTAATCCTTACAGACACATCAAGTTTTCATCACCGTACTTGGGGAAAAAAATACGATGCCAATTTTAAAGCAAATTTATATGCATCCTGTCTTCATTTACACTAGACCTTGATTATTCTTACAAGTTGTTAATCACACCTGATTTTAATATTTACTGCTTGATGAAGAAAATATATCCTTATATCTTTGGTATAAATCTGTTTAATAATATAACTAAAGTTGATATTTTATTTTTTACATCTTTCTTGCATGCTTTGAAATTTATATATTCTAATTTGTTGTTAATGAGGTAACTAATTTGTTTGTCATGATATTTCTCTATTCTCTCTCCTCCCCCCATCGGATAAATCTATACTGCTCAAGGAGTACCCAATCACAGAAAGAAATCATATAATACATCATGTATTCATTTGTAATAGTGAGACACGTTTGTGGAGAAATTTCCCTACATATGAAGTTCTGAGATTACAGATGTCGGCTAAAATGGACGAGCTTGGGCTATGAGTATAAATTAGCATATAGCAAAGAAGACAGAGCCTCAAGGACCCGAGCCCACTGTTGTGAGTCAGGCCATGTTGGATATGCTTTGCCAGCCCTGTGATTTACTGCACAGATGAGTTCTCTTCAGCCTATTTCCTGTTAGGGAGTTCAACCACACAGACCCCCATAAAAGCTGCATTAATTGAAATGTAACCATCACACCTCATAATCAAGGTCCAAGTAATTGAATTCTCCCTGCGCATGGAAACGATGCTGGTGCTTGTCCACTGTAAAGTTGACCTGCTTGCCCAGGCGCTGGAAGAGCACAGAATGCCAATGTTGGTCATCCAACAGGCTGCCCAGGGTGAGATTGATCAGCGGGGGCATGGACGCTACTTTACCCTCACCTTAGAAAAGGGAGAGATAACAGCACTATTATTCCCAGTTAAAAGAAGAAGAAAAAAGAAAAAGAAGTTTCCCATTGGAGGACCGGCATCTCTGATAATCATTCCCATGTCCTTTATGTGTCCCATCCAAAAGACTAGTACGGATTTACCTGCAGTTTAAATATAATGGCCTCTCAACCTTGTCGTTTCCTCCACTGTTAATTCTTTTTATTATTATTATCCATTGCCTGCTCGTTTTCTATGTAAATTTTATCTTGGCTACAACCTCATTATTTTTACTACCGTGATATTTTTCAATGACCCATCTCTTTCTTAATGATGCTAGGATATAGCTGTGTAGCTCTAACAAAGGTATGGAAAAACCATCCAATGGTACTCTTGTACAACGTGGAAAATATGAGCCATTTTGACTTGAAGGAGTAGTATTGGCAGCTATGCAAGTCCTTGAATCTGAAAATAAGGCTCCTTAAATGTGTTTTGGAAAAGCTAGAAAAGCACAAAGTTGCTTAAGTGATAAGTAAGTGACTGGATTTTCAAGCACCACACCAAATAGTTTTTACCTGAATTAATAAGTAAAAAGAGTTTTCCTCTTCTTAATTCCAGCGTGATATGGTCTCCACTTGGCCCTGCCCTGTGGAGTAGAATCCCGTCACTCTGCATGGTTTTAAATTTCAAAGAAATAACGTCTTTTACTGGGCTCAGGGATTTTTGATCAAATCTGTAGAGGAGAGAACTTTTCCCATCAAGATCGACCACTTCTGATCCTAGAGACAAAGATATTAAAAGTCATTCTAAGGATAAATATGCTTTCCATCAGAATATTTTATTTTTATTATTTTTAATTATTTATTATTTTTTTTGCAGGTGTGGGAATGGAACTCAGTGACATTGGACCTCCGAGCTATACCACCTGCCCTATTTTTTATTCTTTATTTTGAAATCGGTTCTCACTAAATTGCGGAGGGCCTCACTAAGCAGCCGAGGCTGTCTGCGAACCGCGATCCTCCAGTCTCAGCCTCCTGAATGCTGGGATTACAAGCATGCGCCTCCATGCCCGGCTTACTCCCCACCCACCCACCCTCTGGAAACAAGCTAGCTTTATATAGTTGTGGAATATGAGTTTGCTTTTGATTTAAAAATCCTGAAAGTGTAAATATGCATACAAAAGCCTGGAACGTTAAATACAAAAATATCAACATGATTGCTCCTGACCCGTGATTACTCTTCCCTTTGCTTCTGTGTATTTGCTGAAACACAATTACTTCTGAAACAAATGATACTGAAGAGGGAAAGGTATTAAAAGCTACAAAGTAGAAATCCAGGAAGCCCAACTGGGTGCCTGGCCATCAACAACATTTTTAGTATGCTTTTATTGGTGCCTTGTGGTCCCACAACATAATGAAGTTCAGTGATGGGGACAGACATTCACACAGCACTTGATGAATTTGCCCTGGGTCCCTCTGCAATCCTTCTCCCTCCCTGTACATGACATCCAGATGGACGCTGATGACTTTACTGGTGACCCTACGTATGTATGTGGAAATCATCCATTAGAACATTTTTCTCGTTTTTATTTCATTATTTGTATAATTTTTGGCGCCTTGCGATCATTCATCATTATGAGAGACGGGATGGTAGAGGATACATGCACACATCATTCATTTAGTTCTTCCCCAATTCCCACCCTATGCCCCCCTCTTGAGTTCGGCTTTGATATGTTTGTGAATGTGCACATCGGGGTGCTTCTCTCTCCCCCGTCTCATCTCCCCAGTTAGGTCGCCTTTTTACTCATCTGAGGTTTCTCTTTCTTCGTCTGGAGTCCCTCCTATACCCTATTTTCTTCCTAGTTTCCCCATATTAGAGAGAGCATCCAATGTCTTATTTTTGGTGACTAATTTCACTTAGCATAATGTTCTCCAGTTCTCTCTCTTTCCCTGAAAATGACATAATTTTGTTCTTCTTTATGGTTAAGTAAAATTTCATTGTGTACACATTCCACAGTTTTGTAATCCATTCATCTGTTGATGGACATCTTAGTGTGTTAAAACATTTTAAATGGGTATGTGTGTGACCAACACATGTCGTATTTCTTCCTGAAGCATAGACTTGATCCCATTCTAACCATTACTGTTTATAAAACCCATAGTCTAGAAATAAATTTGTAAAAGTATCTCTAAATTTATCTTAAAAAATAAATCAGAAAAAAAGTTTATAATTAATATACATAAAATCTTACTTTATGTTTTGTGTGGGTCTGGGGATGGAACCCAGAGGCATTTGACCTCCGAGCTAAACCCCCTGTTCAATATTTTATTCTTTACTTTGAAACAGGGTCTCGCTTAGTTACGGAGGGACTCACTAAGTAGCTGAGGCTGTCCTTAAATCGTGATCTCAGGCTCCCAACTGATGGGATTACAAGTGTGCGCCACCGCGCCCGGCTCATTTACATTTTCACAATCACTATTTTAACAATGTTTTTGAAGGGTTGAAATTGGATTTTTAGTTTTTGTTCCAGGAAAAGCAGTTTTCGATATCTCAAAATTCTTTCATCCCTGTGATATATTAGAGAGGTCCACATACAACTAGACACACATACTCTAGACTTAACTATGCCATTTCCTGCACATATGAAACTGACCTTTTATGTTTCATCTTAAGAGATTATTTTCATGAGTAAGTGGTAATATTTAAGAGCATCGCTATTCTCTGCCTTCTCTGGAGTGTTGTTGGAAAGACATTAACTTGATGATATTGTACAGTTTATTCTGCCGTGTTTGTGTCATAGTGGCGACACTGACATGTTTTTCAGCTTTCTGACAGTGCCTTACCTACTCCTTGTCAAGATCATCCTCACCTAGTTCATCTGAAAAAAGATGTCATGTTATACGGGTAACATAACAGTACATCTGTCAAAATCAGTTGCACCCTGAACAAGAGACACACACACACACAAAGAGCCGATAATACTCAGAAATCCTAGCATTATTTTCTACACTTCACAAGGCAGAGATTTTTTTTAAATGCAATTACCCTTGAGAGTACATTTATATAATAAATGAAGAAGTAGAGAAACCCAATAAAATATGAAGCTATTTTTCAACTCGTAAGCTGACTTCTTCCAGTCAATAAAATGACATTATAGCTTACTCATCTTATTCCATTTGACAAAATTATTATAGCTCCTTGTATGCCCAAATATGCATCTCATTCAGATTATCCATCATATTTTATAAACCACTTATAACCAATGCCACCACCACCCCTCACTTTTTTTTTCAATTATTATATGCTATCTTCAGAAAATTGAGAGGTTTGATTTTTTTCCCATTTCGCTAATGTGCTTATAAAGAATTCATTCACCAAATACACATGAATAAACATTGCATTCTTTAGAAAGAATAATGCTAACTGAACAATTATTCCTTGTTATATAGCTAAATGAATGTTCTTGGTATAAACATAACTCTGTGTCAAATACAAATAATGTGTCCCATAATTATTAGATTACAATAAATTAAGGAAATTTCAATAAGACAGACTTTAAATGCTGACACATTTGGAGCAGCACAGTTATCTCTGAGTTAATGTATCGCTTGGAGGCAACCATCATAGTAATGATTTTATTTTAGATAAAGACTATTTTTGGAATGAGCTACCAAGAGATTTTTTTTTCCCATAAAAAGTTTAGCCTAGGTTACTTTAGCCTACTATTCCCTCTTCTTTTTCTCTCTTGTTCACTATTGCTATTATCACATTCTAATGGCGGTATTCATCTTCCAGGGCAGCTAAAGCTTTTGTGCCTGGATACCTCCATCAGCAAAATAAGGTAGTCAAGAACATGCCAGACAATCGGTGCCTAAAGCGATGGTGGACTGCTCCATCCCTTAAACTGAAGTCGCTTGCCTTTTTTTTTTTTTTTTTTCTGATGCTTGCCTACTTCCTACTTAGCAGATATATGACTATTCGACCTATGCAGTCCAGTGGGTACATTCAGTAACAATGTATGTATCCCATCATGCTTTAGGCATTTGTGCATGCTGGGATAGGAAGAGTATTTCACACATGGCCCCTGCCCTCATGTACTTATATTCTGGAAGATGGGCAAAGTGTAGAAAGCTTATAAAGCCATTATGGATCAAGACTGGCCAGTTGTTAAGGGAGTTGAGAAAAGTCTTTCCTTGGGTTTCAGGTCTAAAAAATCTGAGGCTAAGACAGATCCTACTCAGTAATATTGCCATTCTCTACAATCTTCAAGTAATATATCTCACCCCCTCCCCAACTCGATTACACTTGCAACATCATATTTTAAGAAGCCTTGATATTCTTCCCAGTTATCACATACACTCCCATGAAAGACAACTCTGAGGATTACTGAGAAACCAGAGACAGAAAAATAATGGCATATTCAGAAGTAGAAGAGAGGTGGGCTTCCCTTTGATGAAGGGGCCAGAAATGAAGAGTACAAAAGTAGGTAAATCAATGTATTGGCTACAATCACATTGCAGATTTCATTACATGTGAACAATATCCCGCACAGAAATAAAAGTTAAGTATAATTAAGAATCTATGAATAGTATTGGACAAAGTCAGGTAACACATATACTATGTAGATGTGAATTCTCGTAAAAAACATTTGAATGATTCTTTACAACATTAGACTAGCTAGAGTAGTCACTTATAACAGCTCACTTGTTAAAGTATTGGATTTATAAAATGTTATTTATAGCAGGGTGTGGTGGCGCACGCTTGTAATCCCCACACTTGGGAGGCGGAGACAGGAGGATCGCGCAGGTTCGAAGCTGGCCTCGCTGGCTAAGAGACCCTGTTTCCAAATAAAAATATATATTTTTTGGAACCCCAGTACCACCAAAAAATGTTATTTATACATATATCCATCTGATTAATAAAAATAAGATCTTAAGCCATCATCGCAAAATACTGAGTTATGATGAATAAAATAAAGGTATCTTTCAAAAGGAATTGAAGTCAAGACAGTATAATAATACATGCAAAATCATATTTATAGCAGCATAATTTACGATAGCTAAGTTATGGAACTGGCCTAGGCATCTGTCAACAGATGAATGAATAACGAAACTGTGGAATCTACACACAATGGGATTTTACTCAACCATGAAGACGAATACAATTATGTCATTTGCAGGAAAATAGATAGAATTAGAGAACATTATTCTAAGTGAGGCTAGCTAGCCTCAAAAAGTCAAGGATCAAAGATTTTCTCTCAAAAGCAGAAGCTAGAAAGAAATTGGCAAATAAATGAGACTTTAGATAGCCGTAGAAGAGAAAGGGACCTGGTGTACAGGGGTGAGGGGAAAGAGGAGACTTGCTAAAGGGGACAACTCAAATAATCCTGTGTACATTCATGACCCTATCAATTCTAATTTCAATATTAAGAACAAGGAGGGCAAGGGAGTGAGTTGAGATGTAGAGAGAAATGTACTGGGGGCTGTTTGAATATATATTTCTATCACATTAAACCTCAATACAATGTATAGTTCCAATGCATCCATAAAAAGTCTATTAAAGTGGTATAAAAGTCTGGAACTACCTAACAAATGAGAAGAAATGATCTTTTAATATATACAGGGAGCATTTGAATTCTATATATCACCCACACCTAGCTCTCTGACGATGCTGGCTACAGAGATAATACATGGTCTTGAAAGTGACCTTTATCGCTGTTAAGAAAACTGGAAAAACTGAAAATAAGTCAAAGGAACAAATTCATATCTTGCCAATGTTATACTGGCAGGCCAATATGAAGATTTTTTTAAATTCCAAGTGAATTAACAAATGCCTGATTTTACTATTTATTACTGACCAGATTCTACAAAGTTACATGTTAATTTGTAGGATATTTTTCCCAGTAAAGATAACAAATGACTTCTTTCCCAGAATTATGATTAGAAACTAGCTTAGATAGTCACCTAGTAATTTTATTCCACATTCTTTGTTGAATCCCTAAGTAATACTGAGTACATATACTCGGTCTCTTGAATTTTATTTGAATTGGCCTTTTTAGCCTTCTGATTCTCTCACTAGCAAGTCAAACACATATTTATTTTATATTTGAATCAGAGTTATGTTTTCATGCTCTTGGCATTACTAATTTAAAAAATACATTAGAGCATGGCATAAGTGATCATGACAGCAACATTTGAAGTTTTAGCCATCACTGGTAATGTTTGGGGGTGGGGGCTTTAGTTTTCTATATTACAAATATTTTCTTTTAAACAGGCACATAAAATATCTTACATCCAAAATAATATTAACATTTCAATTAATAGTCAATAACCATCATATTTATTATCTTTTGTCAAATACATTTGAGGAAAAAACTTTTGCTTAGTTTAAGCAGAAAAAAATTTACGTATGAATTGACTAAAAGAAAAATTAGAAACCTGGAATTAAACTTATTTCTAATGGTAAAAGTTCTGCAGTCCAAAATGTAGGAGACTTCTTGCTTGACTGAAGGGAAGAATGCTTTTACTAACTGTTAATTGGCTCATTAGTATGTTAATTAACTGAAGTTATATTTAATGATTGAATTATTATCAATATTAATAACGTGGCACTCTCATGAACTGGGTCATCCTGGGGAGGGTATGAACTTGCATTTTTTAGTAACAAGTTTTAAAATGTTTTGACATATCCACTTCTTTTTAGTCTAGCCCCCCTCTGAGCCATTTATAATGGTATATATTATAGTTTTGCCTAACAGTTAAGGCAATTAGTCTGTGTGGGTTCAGATCTCCACTCTACCTTGGTGAAGTGTATTAGTTTCCGACTGTTTCTACAACAAAATATAGAAACAATGTCAATAATAATCTTGCCATTCTGAAATTCAGAAGTCCTGAGGTCCAGGTGTTGGCAGGGGCTGCTTTCCTTCTCCTGGTCTCTAGGAGATATTCCCTTCTTTTGCCTTTCCCACCTGCATTCCTGGGCTCTTGGCTCCTTCTTCTATATGGAAGCCCAGTTCCACAGCATCTGTGAATCTACCCCTTTCTCAATGCTATCATAGTTGCATGTCCTTCTAATAAATAAATCTACCTATCTCCTCTTATAAGGACCCTTGTGATTATTGCAGTGGATCTGCCGGAAAAAAAATACAGAATAATCTCCCCATTGCAAGATCCTTAACTTAATCACATCTTCAAAGGGCCTTTGCCATGTAAAATAAAACCACATACTGGCAGGTTTCAGAGGCTAAGGTCTTTGGTAGGGCATGATCCTCTCCATCCCAGCAAGTGTCTCAACCTCTCTGTCCTCATTTCCTGATCTATAAAATGAGAATGATACAGTGATGTCTTCATAGGATTCTTGTATCAATGTACATCTGCAAGGTTTTCAAGGCTGGCACACAATGAGCAATTAATACATGTTAATGACTAATAGTCGTGATGCTATGATTTCTTGCTAGAATACTAGGCAGAAGAGGAGGCATTGCAGAAATCATTCAACACCTTTGGCATATTTTTGACTATTTTAGAAAGAAGGAGTTTCTGAAGTGCACAAGAAACTCTTAGCAATGTCATTGCCCGGTTATGCAGCAGGAATGATCGCCAGCCCTCTGCGGGTTCTGTGGCTTTTTCTCTGTCTGCCAGCTCGTGCCTGGGCTGACTCACCGCAGCAATTGGCGGTGACCTGAATCCTCCTCCGTGAACACCTCCATCTCAAATCTGCTCATTTTTAGAGCAAGAATCAAAGAAAGAAGAGACTCACAAAGACTATAGGCCCTGCTCCCGGATCATTTCTCCCTGTGACCCTGAAGATAGTCTGTTTTATTTACATGATTCAGAAATATGATCTCCCATGAACTTGAAAGCTTTCCAATGGAAAACTTTCAAATATTGTTTAGGGAGTTGTGTCGGAAGGGGGGCTGCTGGAATGCGTGCGCTGGCCTCCCTCCTGCATAACATATTTATGGCACGCTTTCTGAGAGCACAGCAGAAGACACAGAGATGCATAAAAACAAAGAATGCTTTATTTTTTCAAAGAGCCTACAGCCTATTGGGGAAGACACATATCCCCGAGATGTGATTATTCATGCCTTTGTTCAGAGCTTGCTGCTGTCTCAGGGCGAAGTCCCACGTGGCTTCTAAGATGTGCAAAACGGAGTCGATGTGCTGTAGCCTCTGAGAAGGGTGTCAACTCAATTTCAAGAATGCTTTACCTCCTTGGGCTGCAAACTGCTTTTTGGCCTCTGCCTATTTCACAGGCAAACACTCCTGTCACTATGATATATTCTACCAAAACTGGCGTCAGAGAATCACCCCTGCATCCTACCCCTCCTGCTCCAGAAACGTGAGCTTCTCCAATTGGGAGAGGTTGTCATTTGGTAAAGCAATGTTCTCCCCACCCCACCCCAAGCCAATTACTTAGAAAATACCCAAGAGCATGGTTTCTAGAATTGAACTCATGGTCCAGACATATTAGAATGAACTGGGAAGAGTATTTTGGAGCCTCCATAAGCATTCCACCTCTTGGATTCCACCTGTTTTCCACTCAATTAGAATTTCTGAAATCCTAGCCTGGAATTTGGGAATATGGGTTTTTGAGTGATTCTGCAGCAAATAGAAGGATAAGTTTTATTTGACAGAAAGAACAAGAAGATTACAGAAACCCACTTTCTGAAAGTGAATAGCTTCATTGCCTGTTGAACTGCACCATGAAAAATGTATTTATTTATTTACGCACTATAGTGGATTTTGCAGAAAGCTCTAGAGGTGGCAGAGATTTGTCCCTGAAAGACATTTCAGGGATAAATTGTTTCTGCAAGTTAAACTGTGAATTATGGCATTATTGATGAGGTCAGATGTCTACAAAAACAACTTAAAAGAGAAAAACTGGAATGGAAACTACATGAACTGTAAAATCAATCTTCCAATAATAGAAAATTAACTTTACTTAAAGGTCACGGAATGTTTCTTCTTGAGAAAGGTAAGAGATCTTTCTATTCATTCTTTAGGAATCACCCCCCAAAATATAAATCGAGTAAGAGTTCTACCTTCAAAGACCAAATGATAATAATAGTAACGATAATAATAACAATAAAACAACAACAATAATGATAAATGAATAACAATAATAAATAAATAATAAATAATAATAATAAACAATAAATAATAATAAAAATAAAAACAATATTTATTTCTTTTAAATAATAAATAAATAAATAACAATAATAAATAGATAACAATAATAATAAATAATAACAATACAGCTTTCTCATTAGCTAGAGAAAAGGGCAATAGACAGAAGTCTTCTTGGTTAAATGTGAGGTCAGCCTTAAACACTGATCGTGCTGCTTCTTTATTTGAAAATGATTACCCATGCATTACTAAACAACAGGTTCAATTCTGACTTCTAAAAACGTAAATCAGGCTGAGTCACTACTAAACTCTTATATGTTGAAATATGAGTGCAACAGCATGATGTATAGGCACTTGAGATCCGCATTACTGAACTGGGTTTCTAAGCGATGGAAGAGGAGAAAGCCGGCACTCCAGAAAGCAACAGGAAATCGGCTGTACTATTTTTGCATTGTAACAGAAAAGAGCACAACATGATTTAAGGGACTCTTAAGTTTAAAACAACTAAAATTAAGACCATAAAAAGGAAGAAGGCCCAGAAGCAAGGTGCTGCACAGAGCCACAGGGGAAGGAAACTTTCCTCTCTTGGTTGTAAATAGACAGAGAGGGATTAAGGTCAATGACAACATGCTGGGAGGCTGGGGGTTGGGGGGGCAAACATGACCACTGCCACTTAAATATCAACGAAATTAACCTTTTAAGCAGGTTCTGAATTAGTAATGTCTACTCTGTCAAAGACACTGAGTGCATCAGTGGGGGAGGTTAGCTGGATATCTGTTTCTAAGGTTTACCTGTAGCCTTGCTAATGTCACCAAAGTCATTTAAAGGTGGAGCCTTGATTTCCTTAGTTGGATATATAAAGACAATGATCCCAGACTCTAATAATGACACAAAGGAGTTGTGGAGATCAAATGGAAGTCTCAAAATACCTCAGCATCTATTTTCTATGACATGAATGTCATTCTAATAAGCAAGCACCTTTGCAATCCCATCTGCTCATCTCAGAGATAACTCTTGCCTTTAATCAACAGCTACCATAGGAGTGGGACAGATTTGTGATTTTTACATTATTTGCTTATTCAGCTTATATCATGACTAATTAAAGGTTTTCATTTATCTATTGAACAAATTGGATGTTTGCATACTTTTAGTCGTGTATTGTGATTATATGTGTAAGGTTCAAAGTCATACAAGAAGACATACATACGGGCTTGGTGTGTTTCTCTTGGGGTTCTATCCCGCTCCCTACTACCCTGTACATACTAGTGAGATTGGTAGCGATACCTTCATACATGGGCACAGTTCTCCCTTTCTCCCTCCTACTTACCCCTTCCAGAATTAAAAGTGGGCACCACCATGCCCGACTCAGATATATTTCCAAAGTGTAAGCAACTCACAGAAGAACAGAATTGTATTACAGAAAAGATTTCAATGGAGATATTTTCATTGGGTTAGCAATCTCTGGGGAAGTGGTACTTAAACTAAATCAGCATGTAAATGGCGGTCAGGAAAAAAAAAAGAGGAAGTAGGGCAAGGGAGAGGTTGGTGGTAGGAGAGAACTACTTCTGAGAAGGAAAAGACTATGGCAACTTGGATAGAGATGAAGAGAGAAACAGAAGTAAATAGAAGAGGTGCACAGAGTGAAATTTCTAGCAATTCACTCTGACCACGAGAAGGCTTGGGTCCAGGTTTTTGTAGGACAGGGGTCTATTTTGGTTTTGTCCTTGGGTCTAGGAAACGATGACTGGTCCTCTCTGGTATATTTTTTACTCCTAAAGCAGTGCCCCTGTGGTCTTCCAGTTTAAAGTCCAGTGTTTTCAACATGTCCCTCCAAAGGGCAGGACTTGACTCCACAGGTGGTCTTCCCAGCACTAGGCAGATGATGAACTCTTTTGCAACTTTACCTCCTGGTTCCCTCCTTCTCCAGGACCCTTGGTATCTAGCTCAGTATAGGCATGTAAAGCTCAGGAATCAACCAAGGATTTGGGAGGAGGGGGTAGGCACAAACTAGGGCTTTCCCCTCTGATCTTCTTCTTTTGATTATTCCCTCTTGATTTCTGGTTACTCTGGAAAACTCAAACTTGGACCTCTGTCTTCCCAGTCTAGAAATTCAGGCTACTTTCTGCTTGTCCTTGGAAACAACCAGTTGAAGGTGAATCCTGCTGCTTCTTTTCTTTAAAGAATCAAATGCATTCACATCTCCACCTATCTTGAGTTTAACTTCACATCTCTTGAGTAGTTTCTGAGATATATTTATTCAGAACTTATACTTGTTATAAATAGCAAGTTAGCTCAATAAAAGCTATGTTACCGTGCTATACCAAAAAGCAAATTATCTTTCTTGTTTGTGTGAACATTTGTAATTATCCTGATCCATTTATTTATCTAGAGTTTCCAATGGGCATATTCTAATTTCTATTATTCCTTTTTATTCATAATCTGAAATATTTTTAAAAAGAAACCCTCTTTCTTCTTTTATCTTTGTATAGATTACACAGGAAAGGTAGAATAAAATGATACATGTTTTCCTGCTTTCAAAATATGGAGGCTGAGCCTTAATACCTCTCATATGTGAGCAACTATTAAACATTATTATCATTAGTAATTATCATGAATACATTCACTTAAATATATTTAATATGCCTAAAATCTTTGCAGTTACTATTCTAAAATATTTAAAGTATATATTAAATACATTTATATTTAAATATATTTATATTTTATCATATATTTATTTCAATAAATAAAATAAATATGTTATGTATAATCCTATATTTATGTTATAGCATATATTTATGTTTTGCCATATTTTGTTTTAGCATTTTCTAAAATATGCTAAAACATTTCCACTTTGGGTCAGTGAAAGCATCCTTAGTTGGCTCTGAATTCCTTTCACAAGATTCTGATGGGTTTTCATAGCTACCTTATTTTCTAGTATTATCATAGCTATCCTTGTTGTAATGTTAGTTGACTCTACTTCTTGAGTTAAAATCTTAACACTATAAACTTTGCAACAAATGAGGGAATTTATCCTGTTTAATTTTAGCCTAACCTAAAACTATCTTCTTCAGCTTTGACGTGAAATTAAATCCGAGTTACCATATTAGCTGATAAATAATCTGAGAGCAGGAATTGAGCCTAATCCACTTGGCTCAAGCTTTTAGCAATTAGCATGTAAGAATTTCTCAGTAAACAGATACTAAATTCAATTAGAACTACTCTTTTTTGTAAGTATAACAAATTTATTGCTTTCTATTTTTCTTTTCAACTAATCAGCACCCTAAAGAGAAAGAAGACTATTCTAATCTCTCTAGCTCTCTTTCAATGTCTTTTCACCTGGATAATTATATGTGCTTGGTTTTCTTTCTTTTTCTTCTTTTTTACTTTCTTTCTTTTTCATCACTTCCTTTCTTTCATTCATTTTACTTTTTGTGGTTCTAGGAATGGAATCCATGGGAATTCTACCTCTGAGCCATACCACCAGCCCTCTTTTATCCCCCCCTTTTTTTTTCTTTTGAAACAGGGCCTCATTAAGTTGCAGAGGGCCTCAGGAGGTTGCTGAAGCTTGCTGCAATCTCCTGTCTCCGCCTCCCAAGTTTTGGGGTAACAAGCTTGTGCCCTGCTTGACTTGCTTCTTTCTTATATTTCCTATGTATGCTTTCTAAAACAAAAGCGATAGATGATGAGCTATCAGTCAGATCTTAAGTATCAACTAAAGGCTCATATGTTCCTGGCTTATGATGCTTAGGAGCTGGTGGAAACTATTCTAACAGGTGGGGCTTAATGCACGGTCTCACTAGAGGGATAGGTTTAAAGGAGGTTGTGGGGCTCTGCTCTCATCCTTCTCTCTCTTTCTCTCTCCCCCCATCCCACATACGAGTTGAACAGGTTCATCACAGGCTACTGTTATTAGTGCGACTTTGCCATCAGCCCCAAAGCAGCAAGGCCAATCAAACCTCAACTGAAGCCTCCAAAACTGAGCCAAAATAACCTTTTTCTCTTTATAAATTGATTATCTCGGGTGTCCGTTATAGTAATGAAAGGCTGACTACATAGATAATATGCAATTCTAACTTTCGGTCTTTTTTGCATCATTAAATAGGCATTATTTTAAGAATGTGAACATGGCTTTTGAAATCACTGACTTGTGTACTATTTGGTAAATAGAAACCATAATTTCCTCTTCTACAGCCTGCGTTTAGGCAATTAAACACAATGGTTTATGACTTCTCTATATTTGTTCTTACCTAATCTCTCTCTATTTGCCCTGTGCCCTGTTCTGGATCATAAGGAGGTTTAATATTACACTAGCGCAAAGAGGAAAGCCTTCCTGAGGCTCACCAAGCCTGCCTTAATTTGCTTGTTTGTTTGTTCATACATTCATTTATTCAACCACCCATCTATTTATTTATCCAGAATACTAATAATTGGAAAGTGTACCTGGGTGGCAACCCGGTACAATGTGTACATTCTCTGGGTTGGAAACAACCCCCAACCAGAAAGTGAATTATCGAGCAAGTGTGTAGGAAATGATCTCAACACTGAGAACAGAGAAAGACTAAGAGAAGTACCTAGGTAGAAGAAAAGGCCGGGCATGCACCAGTTATCCTGAGCCTCATCCAAAGACCTCAGGCTAGGAAAATCATGAAATCAGGTCAAAGAAACTGAAATTAGTGCAGTCTGGCTAGACAGTTGGATGCTCTTATTCTTTGGGGAATGAGGAAGAGAAAGCCATAGGTCGCAAAATGAGGATATTTCACCAGGACTAGAGAAAAGAAATCAAGAATCTAATCACCACTTCCTAGGGGCAGGCACGGCAAACATTCACTTTTACCAAGTTATTTCCCTTTCCCATCTTTGTTTGCCAATGTTTATTTTTCTCTAGAGCATCTGGTAGAGAAGTATTTACTTATTGAAAGGGATTTTCTTTTTTTTTTTTTCCTTTCTTCCCTCGGTTATTTCCTTCCATACATCTCTTCCCTGGATCTATAAACACGTTCACAGCTGTGATGGCCAAGATCTCTAAAATTTATACTTTCCCTTTGATCCCGTAAAATTTAGCTTCTACTACACTCATTACTCAGGAAACAACTTCGAGTTTACAGACATAAAAGCAGGACATGTTCCTTTGATATGGATTTTCCATTCACTTGATGTCCTTTCATAACAAGTTATGGCTCTAACTCATGGGGTAGAGAGCAATAGAATTATGTGTGGCTCTCACAATAACCCTTCTCGCTTCCATCATCACAGGACCACCTTGCGTCCACAACTTTAACAAATACACATATGAGGCACAAGGGGTGCCTGGTATAAAAATGTTTATGCTACCAAAAAATAGTATAAGGGGCCTGTTTTAATTATGGTGCAAACACATTCCCATTTTTTTAAGACATGAGTATCTGTTCAAACATCGCACTTTTTACTTTTATCATCAATGGTAATAGAAGTAAAACACTATATGATTTACTAACACTAATGATATACATATATATACACATGCACATCTATAGATCATCTATCATCTATCTTTATATCCATTTATCATCTATCTATCTATCTATCTATCTATCTGCATAGGTTTCAATTCTACATCTTCAACTCAGAGGCTTAGCATTCTAACCTGCCATATTTTATAGGCACTTGAATTCAATGAGTCAACAGTGAAATTAATTACTCTCCTTCTCCCTTCCAGAACCTATTTATCCTCCAGTGTCCTGTCCCAGTAAATTATGCCACCTTCCCTACAGTTGCCCAAATGCAATGACTCAGTGTCCCCTTGCACACAATGACCAAGCTCTCTTGCTTCAGTATTCTCAATATACTTGGAATCTGCTTCCCTCCCTCTTTGCCGACTGCTGTTCTAGCTTGGGGCTCTTCTGTATCTTGCACAAATAAGAGAAAAATCCTCCTCATAAGCTGCAGCCTCCAGATTTAAACATCTAACCATAAACCTCATTACAGTATGAAAGACCATTCTCAAATACTAGCCGATCATGGCAGAAATCCTCTTTCTTTCCTGTGCTTACTTGGAGTATAACACTTCTCCTTTGTGGACTATTCCCTCAGGCTCCCATGTGAAAATATCTTTGTCTTGATTTCCAAAACACTGCTATCAACTTTCTTATATCTTATATTTTTATCTTATCAATCACTTTATATATCCTTCATACCTTACACTCATGCTGCCATACTTTCTTTTAATAGGTATAATTTTCAGTAGGTATAATTTTTCTGACATTGCATATGCTCATCTATATTACCAAGTGTGTGTGTGTGTGTGTGTGTGTGTGTGTGTGTATAATTACTTTAAAATTTTTCCTATACTCAATGCCTAATAGAGTGCTTTCTTGGCAAATGTCAATGAATATTTAAACCGTGAATATAGGCATGATTCATGTAGCTATCAAGAACACTAGCTTTAGAAAATGACATGTCTGGTTTTTAAATCCTAAGTCTAACACAGGTTATGCAAACCTGGACGAAGTTCCCCATGTTTTTAAGGATCACTTTTTTCCATGTCAGGTGATGTCACCTTGGAGTGAATAGCTCCAGCAAAATCCACCCACTAGTTACATTAACTTGGCCCAGGTATGAAGGCGCAGGCAGGAGAGGCGGGTGGGTTCCATCAACCCCCAGGCCTTCCTCAAACTCAGGAAGAAACTAGGAAAGTAATCATCACCCAGGGAAAAAGCCCTGCCCACCTCCAACCCTACCTGTTCCTGTTGATAGGCATTACAGGAGAATGGACTTGTATCTGGAAAAAATCCAATCTGATCTTGGATCTGGGCTACTCAGAGGGTTGCAGACAAAATCCTACAGCTGACAAAATCCTATCAGCAGACAAAATCCTATCTGTTTCTGCTGATAGCCCTTCTTTCTAAGGTTGGGGAAAGCTAGTGGTTCTAGCTCTCTCTGTGACAGGCAGCCCTGATCGAGCCATATGGCTCTATCAGTAGAAAATCCTGCTTTTCTCCTCTGACTCCCACATCTAATCAGGAAATTCATGCCCTACTTCACTGTGTTGTTAGAACTAAATCGGAAAATGTCTCTAGAGAATGGTCTCCGACACACACTAAAAGTGGTCAATAAATGATGAATATATAGTAATATTTTAAAAAACAAATTGATAATTTTTTGTATGTGTTGTACTGGGGATGAAACCCGGGGACATTCTACTTCTAAGCTGCTTCCCCAGCCCTAGTTTGTTTGTTTGTTTGTTTGTTTGTTTGTTTGTTGGTGCTGGGGTTCCTGGAAGCCCTTCTACCCCTGGGCTACACTCCCAGACCTATTTTATATTTTTTAATTTGGAAACAGGGTCTCTTAAGCCAGTGAGGCGATCCTCCTGTCTCTGCCTCCCAAGCATGGGGATTACAAGCATGCGCCACCACGCCCAGCCCCCCAGCACTAGTTTTTTAAAGGGTTTTGTTAGGTTGCTGAGAATCTTGCTAAATTCCTGAGACCGGTCTTCAACCTACAAACCTCCTTTCTCAGCCTCCCAAACACTGGGATTACATGCATGCACCACAATACCCAGCTAAGTAAATTAACGTTTTTGCAGGGTGATGCTCTTAGTAGGTAAAGAATGTGAGTGTGGCAATGGTGTCATTGAGAGATACAAGTTAATTTGATCAAATATATTTCCAGAACATGGCTATACTCAACCCATTCTTATACTCATTTTGGAAGGGGTTTTTGTTTGGTTTGGTTTGGTTTGGTTTGGTTTTGGTTTTGTCATCTATAGAAATATTTTCCTGTATATTTATTTATGTTTTCTCTTTTAAAAATAAATTGAACTGATGAATGGATTCCAAAATTATGGAAAATACACACAATGGAATTCTATGCAGCTATAAAGAAGAACAAAATCATGTCATTCGCAAGAAGATGGAAAGACCTTGAGAATATTATGTTAAGTGAGATCAGCCAGGCACAGAAAGAGAAGAAAAGGTACATATGTTTCTTTAATATGCCCAGACTAGGGAGTATTAGGAATAACAGAGGGACACCAGATAGCAGAGGGGAAACCTGAGCAAAGTTATAATGAAAGAGTAGGAGACAAAGAAGGCTGAGGTTGTTTAATGGAGGAGCTACATTTGAATACATGTAAAAGTATGAATGTATCATGATCAAGCTTGGGAGGGAGAAAGGGGAAGTGGGGAGGGAGAGGGCACCAAGCACAGTCTGAATGTATGCCATTTTCAATATGATATGCATAAAAATTTTAAAAATAGCAGGATAGTCTAAATATAAAATAAAATAAATTGAAATTATATAGCCATCATTTTCCACTGTTTTCTGCTATGCCATTTTACATGTCTATATTTGAATTTGAAATCAATACTGTTAATTTAGGCATGGGGCAATGAGAAATAGAAAACCGGTTCCATAGTTTGGCAGTTGTGAATCATGCAGCTATGAACATAGCTACACATGCATTAGTTTGGCAGTTTAGCTTCCATTCTTTTGGGTAGATACCCAGAAGTAATATTGCTGAATCATATGGTAAGTTCATTCCCATTCTTCTGAGGATCCTCCATACTGTTTTCCAAAGTAGTTGCACTAATTTCCAATCCCACCAACAATGTATTATATTAGAGTTCCCACTTCTCCACATCCTCGCCAGCATTTGTTGTTGTTTGTGTTTTGAATGATTGTCATTCTAGTTGGAGTCCATCAACAGATGAATGGATTACAAAACTATGGGATATATACACCATGGAATTTTACTCAGCCATAAAGAAAAAAGTTATGTCATTTACAGGGAAATGGATGGAACTGGAGGACATTCTGCTAAGTGAGATTGGTCAGTCACAAAAATAAGAAATAAGCTAGGGAGAAAATATAGGAGGAACTCTAGAATAAGAAGGAGATACTATAGATGAGTAAATAAGGCGACCTAACTCAGGGGGTATGGAAATGGGGGAAGAGGACAATTCTCTAATGCACATGATGTTCATTAACAAGCACATCAAAGCCAATCACTAAGCCAAACATGAGAGGGAGGGAGGGGGAGGGAATGGGGTGAGGACCGGGTAAGGGCTAATTGGATGATGTGCACAAGTTTGCCTCTACCATCTTGTACTCCACTAAAATGTATGACT